>NC_142507.1:45369500-46590500 GCF_057876585.1 Rhinolophus sinicus | reverse complement strand
ATGTTCTAAAGTCTTGAATAACCCAAGAAGGTAAATGTACTGATTAACTCTATATATTGAAGAGCAATCAATCAATGTTGTAATATCTCTAATAATCACTAAAAAAAAACAGAAACAGATTAATAGCTTTCAAAGTGGTCAAGGATAAAATTGGAATAATAAAAAGTAATAAAACTAGGACATCCACTTTGGGGAAGATGAAATAGATATACTTTTCCCTATTCCTCCCAATTACAACAAAATCCTCAACATTATATGCAAATGAAATATTAGACTTTGAAAGGTTGAGAGAAAGAAGACCAGATTACGGGCCTCTGGACCTGAGAAACAAGTGGTATGACCCCTGAGGGTAGGGAGTTGTTTCAATTTTTTGTTTGTTTGTTTGGGATTTTGTTTTATTTTGTGTTTGTTTGCCTTGCACATCCCAGACTTAGAGCTGAAGAGGCTAGCAACCTGGAAACACCAACGGGAACAGACGTGAAAAGCTCCAAAAGAAGTCCACTCTCTCTAGCAAAAGGACAAGAAAAGGGGCAGCTTTGGAAGACTCTACAACAACCTAACACCACAGAAAATGTAACCAAGAGCATGATGGTGAGATAGGAAAAACATAAAACGTAGAGGAAGTTAAACAATTTCAATATATCTGGCATATAGAATATAGTAATGACAGTAATGTGAAATGAATAGGCATAAGTTAGCAAGAACTAGTTCATTATTTGCTACATGAAGAAGTTTTTTAAGAGAAAAGTGACAAATGCCACAAGATCCCTATGATGTTCTGAAAGGTGCAGTGTTTCACAAAGTGTATTATACCTACCAAGTGCCCTGCCACTTGAACAAATTCGAAAAAATTCTATAAGATAGTCTACACAAAATAAGTCACACAGAAGAAGTTGAGAACCATATAACTTCACTCATATGTGGGATATAAAACTGAAAGCGACAAAGGAACAAGACAAACAAAATATCATAGACACAGACAACAGTTTAGTGGTTACCAGAGGGTAAGGGGGAATGAGGATGGTAAAAGAGGGTAAAGTGGGTCAAATATATGGTGATGGAAAGAGAACTGACTCTGGGTGGTAAACACACAATACAATATATAAATGATGTATTATAAACCTGTACACTTGAAACCTATATAATTTTACTAACCGATGTGACCCCAATAAATTTAATAAAACTTAAAGAAAAAAAGTCTAAACGTAACTGACATCCAAGATCCTTCATAGTCTGACCTAACATTCTTTTCCAATCTCTTCTACCTGAGTTCAAGATATAGGCACACCAATCAGTGTTTCAAATGTATCCTAATTTTCACACTTCCATGATTTGCACAAGCCATTTCTTCTGTGTACACTCACTCCTCCAATATACAGTCTAGTGAACCTTTAGTGACCTAAGGTCTAGTTCAACATAGTTTCTCCCTAATGCCTTTCCAAATGTCTTGTTCCAGGAATAAGTAATAATTCCCTCCATCATGCTCCCAGAATATTCATTCATTCATAAAATATGTATTGAGTGCCTAATATGTGCCAGGTGTTGTTCTTGGAATACATCAGTGAACAACAACAACAGAAAAAAAAAAGACAGACATAGATCCCTGTTTTCAAAGAGCACGTTGCTGAAACTCAAGAAGGTTAGAGTATGAAAAGGGAAAAGAAGAGCGTATGTTCTTTGAAAAAGCTCCCTAAATGACTGTTATGTCCTCCTTGAACTCGTTCACCAGTTGGGAACTGTAGGACTAGAAAATGTTACAACAAAATTGTAATGAAGCCAAAAATTAAAACATAACAAGAGGAATACATAAGACACACTGTTATATTTTCTTATATAAATTCTTACTTGTTTTTTCTTCTAATTGATTAACTTTATCTCTAGATTCCTCTAGTAGAAATGTTAAATCTTTCATTTTATTTTCTTTCTCGGTGCTTTGGATCAATAGCAATGATACCTAAAGTAAAATATTTAAATAACACATTATAGATATGAAAAATTAAATACGACACCTTAGCATTTATCATCACTTACAATTATTTCATGTACTTGTTTATATGCTTTTCAGCTGGCTGTGGTCAGCATTTAGTACATGCTTGCACAATAAACTTTTATTAAATGAATGAATGAACAAACTACAGCAGGTCCTCAAAAACGTTATTTCTTTCAATGTTGTTTCATTATAACTTTGATAAGATGCTGTAGAAACCTAACTTTAATTCATATCAATTAGCCTATGGTAAAATTGGTTTCATTATACATTGTTTCACTGTAGTCCCAAGAACCTATCAATGACATTGAGGACTTACTGTAATGTGATATACCCAATATTATAGTATGCATTTTATTACTGAGATTATATAATAAAATCTACTTTGTTCATTTATACCATAAATAATATTGAGTACCTACACCTTTCCAGAAACCATAATGAGTATTAACTATACAGAGATGAGGGAACTCACCTTCAAGAAACCCGTAGCCTAGACTCTACTCGAATATTAGTAAAAGGACAAAAATGTCACAGGGATTGGGAAAGGAACACCTATGTCACTCTTGGGGGATATAATCAAAAACTAATCCTTCTCAGAAGACTGAATCAAGTCTTGATGGACAAGTAGAAATTAAGCAGGCAAACATGAGAAAATACACATTTTAGACTCATATAAGAACACAAAGCGTCAAGAGATCATTAAGAAAACTGAAAATACTCAGATGGTTAGAATATAGAGTGCATGTGAAGAAAGGTAAAAGATAAACTTAACAAAGATTACCTAAAGACTTGCAGATTCAAAATGGCAGAAAGGCCTCTCTGTCCTATTTTCATCTCCAAACCACCCAAAAAATAACCAAGAAAACAACAAAGGCAGACTTCATCTTCCATGAAACCACGCGGCTCTATAATCCAAACCACAATATATAAAGAAGGAAAGCAGTTGGAAGGAAAGGAAAATGATTTAGTATAGAAACCCAAGGTCAAACCCAAAGCCTGCACAAGGAAGGATACTAATGAGAAGCAAGGTAAGTCCACCCCCAAAGAACTCCAAAATGTTTTAAGAATTAGAGGCAACAGATACTGTGGAGGGTAAGTATGAAAAAGGAAACTAAAGATAAGGAGAGTATCTGAAAGTTTGTAAAGAGTGGAAGACCTCCCAGGTTCACTTAACCCTCCTTTCCTGGACTCTTACTTCCTGATAGCCAATGTAGGCAGAAAACTAACCCTACTCTATCTTTGCAAGAGAAACAGGCACAGTCAAATTGAAAAAGAGAATCTCTAAAACAGGGTATTTCAGGCACAGGAGTGGGGGGTGGGGAGGAGGATATAACCAAAAAGACAGCATATGGAACGAAGAGACGCAGCCTGTCTTCCTACCCTGCCAACTCAGCTCCAAAATGCCATCAGCCAAGTCTATATCCCCAGGCAGAAACCTGGAGAACTCCAAAAAAAAAAAAAAAATCTTAAAAATAATGACATTAGGAGCCCCCAGCAAAAACACTAACTGGCCACACCATCATGTTACAGGGAACAACAAATCTGTAAGTTCTGCCCATGCACCCAGAATTCCAACAAGCTTTTTAGCACTATATTCTATTTTTGTGTTCTTTATATTAAAGCACACGTTAACTTTTTAAAAGACCTCCTTTCAGAAATTAGGTTTAAAATTTAGTTAAAATACAGAAAATTGTTAACTCTTTCAAAATATCTAAGCATAACACATAAATTAGAATTCTATCATTTAACCAGAACTTAAAGAAAACTCTATCTTCTCTGTATTATTGTTTAAGTATATATCCTTGTTATGTACCGTTACAAGGTATCTTGTGGCAAATTAGAAAAGAAAAACTGAAAAAACAGGAAAACAGAGAGAAGTGGATTCCTTTCTACATATTGATTTCCACTTGGGAAGCAGAAACCGATAAAGGTGGCATAATAGTAATCTGAAACCAACATTCTTGTGACTATCAAAGAACACAGACTCACCATTTTCAAGTCTTACATTATGTGACATTAATAGAAAGTAACAAAAGAGTGTTTTAGTTCAGCTTCATTTATGTCATGAATAGTATATTTCAAAATAAACTATGAAATGTGAGTTGAGTGGTCAATGATCATCTTTACATTTCATGAGGTTTTTGTCTGAAAAACAGTTCTCACAAAATGATACATTTTTGCAGCAATGTCCTATTACCCACTAATATAAATATTGCAGAAGACTCATTGATTTTTTTTAAAAAAACGCTAGCATTCAAAAAAAAAAAAAACGCTAGCATTCTTTGTGTGTGCATATCTGAGTCAAGGAAAATTAATTCTGCTAGGCAAAAGACTCAATATTTAGATATGTATAATATTAAGATTATCTAGTAGAAATTTATCATGCAGTCAGCAAATATAAATTTTTTGAAATTTTAAATATTTTGTAAATCAGCACAAAGTATACAGAGAGTTGATTTTTAAAATATACCTGTTTTTCTTTGTCATTTACTTCCTTCTTGTATTTTTCTTCAAGGTGCTTGATTTTTTCATAATCTTCCTTTACTATAAAACCAATATACTTTAATATTTTAATATAATTGTATAACAAACAAAATTTAAAGTTTCTGGTATTTTATTTCACTTTCTTATTTATCTAGATATTAAACCCCAAAGGTTTCTAACAAACTAAAATTGCAATTTTATTGCTAACTTCAGTAAAATAGTGAACTTAAATAATATCAAAGTTACAATAACTTAAATTTCTTTAATTTTTGTAATAACATATATAAAAGTTTATTATTTATAACACACTAATCTGAAATAACAACCTTTAAATATAGTTATCTTTACATGTAATTTCACCAAGAAATATAAAAATAACACCAAATCACACTTCTAAATATTTAAATACAAACCATAATAAGTCTGATTTCAGGGAAAATGTAGCTTTGAAGCCAAAAACGTATTTTTAGCATAATTCAATACCCTGCCACATTCCACAAGATGGAGGGGCTTATAAAACCACATACAATACAAAATTTAAAATAGCTCAGACATCAAACTGAAGGTATGAAAACATTAACAGAATCTAATAAAAGTATAAACAGCAGAAGAATACTATAAAAATTAAACAGGTCCCTACATTTAAAATGCATTTCCAGTCTGGAATTCTCAGCTTGCATGTGAAGTTCCTCAAAAGCTATTATCATTTTCTGAAATATAAAGTTTAACTTTTAAGAATCATACTTAGACTTTTTAAATAAATTTCTTCACACTATAAAAATATTAATAAATTTGTTTCATATGGTCATTAGATTTAAAACCACACAATTTTGAATAATGAAAATTCTATTACTTTGAATAACTGAATTTTCTAAAAACTTATTAAAAGTGCCTATTATGTTAGCTTTTCAAACACTTAAAGGTACTGGAGACATGTTATCTATCATCTAACAGCAACAAAACAATTGTTAGTATTCTAGTCATTTACTTAATAGCCTATATCAAAATCTATAATTTTCTTTATTTTTACTTATTTAATATTTGTCTTCCCCACTAAAGCATAAACTCTCTATGAGGTCTCTTCCCACAGGAGTGTAGATTACATATGCACCATCTGGCAGCATGAGTTCATTCAACATTCAACAAGTTTTGATTTGCAAAATTGGATGAATTCATTTACATAATTAATAAATAGTTACTGAATGTCTACTGTGTGCTAGGCAATGTTTTAGGCACTTAGGATATAAGATAAAGTCTTTATCCTACTGGAACTAACTTACATTCCAGTGTAAGAATACGAATACACACACACACACACACACACACACACACACACACAAATAATTGTCATGTAGTTTTTTTTTAATTTATTAAACTTATTGGGGTAACACTGGTTAGTAAAATTATATAGGTTTCAAGTGTACAATTCTATAATACATCACCTATATATTGCATTGTGTGTTCACACCACCCAAAGTCAGTTCTCCTTCCATCACTATATATTTGGCCCCCTTTTCCCTCTTCCACCATCCCTTTACCCCCTTACCCTCTGGTAACCACTAAACTGTTGTCTGCGTCTACGATTTATTGCTTGTTTGTTCATTTGTTGCTTTCAGTTTTACGGTATATCCCACATATGAGTGAAGTCATATTTTTTAGACAGAGGGAACAATATTACATGGCCATTAAGAAAAGACGAAATACTGCCATTTGTGACATGACTTCTCTACTTTTTCTGTGTGACTTATTTCACTTAGCATGATAATCTCAAGATCCATCCATGTTGTCACAAATGGCAGTATTTCATCTTCTCTTATGGCCATGTAATATTGCTCCCTCTGTCTAAAAATTGTGTGTCCAAGATCTTAGGCAAACTCAAAAGTTTCAATGTGCTTTTTTATTACCCCACCCTTACTACGTTATCTAAAATATCTCTTTGTTCAATATTCTTTATCTCCTCATCTCATTTAACTTTTCTGAAGTGCGCTTCAGAAAAGTTAAATGCTCTTCAGAAAAGATATTTTACATAAAGTAGTAAAGGAGATAATAAAAAAGCAGAATGAAGCTTATGAATTTGGCTAAGATCTTGGAGAAACAAAATTTCTAGACAAAAGGGACAAATTCAAAGAACCAAAATCAGAAAGAGCATAGCAAGTTTGAGAAATATAAAAAAGAAAAGAGCAACTATAGCGGAGAAGGAAAGTGGAGAACAATATAGGATGGGATAAGACAGGTAAGTAGAAACCAGACACAGATTAAAATACTTTGTATGTTTTTCAAATTAATGGTTATATGTCACAGTGTGCTAGTCTTTGACAAGAGTTAATAAATATTTGATAAATTAAGTTAAATGGTGTCACTAACATGTAAATTCAAAAGCTAGTAAACAAAACATTAACACTCAGTACAGAATCTTGGTAATTTTATTGGTAATTCATATGTCAACAAATAAATAATAATCCCTTTAGCAAGAACAGTTTTCCATCTCTGTAGCTATCATTCTACTTTGCGTAAAAATGCCTCTGTTTAAAATATTCAAATTTTCATCACCACTTACCTCAATGTTATTATTTAGATCCCCATAAACTTGTCTAGTTTCTTCTCGTTCATATTCATCTATTAATATAAAATATTTCAAAATTAAATTTTAAAATAATTATGTCAACAATACCCAAAATACCTCAAAAAAACATAAAAATATTTAAAATTCTAGGTTAGTGAAGGGCATATCTTTTCAGTCTTTTAAAATAGCATCAAAAGCAGTTTCATAGTAAGGCATGATTGTACTTCATGATATCAACCTCAAAGCATGGTGCTGTTCAATTAGCTCTAATTTCCTTTTATAGAATTACTACTCATGAATTTATTCAAACTTTGAAAACTATATTTATAGTTTTAGCCTTTACCAGGAGTAGGGATTTAACAACTACTCTATAAAGTATTTTTCCCTTTGTATATATCAGATTCATGAGGTACTCATGAAAGGTAAAGCTTGCTCTTGTCTCTTGCTCTATCCCTGAGGAGGCAGAAAGGAAAAGAAGCATCAAGACAGGAAGAGCAAGGTTAAGAATAGGTGTGGCCCCAGGGAGAAATCCCTTTTGAAACCTCTATGATTTTTTTTTTTTTTTTTTTTTTTTTTTTAGGTTTTTTATGTGAGCAATGATTCCTTCTGCTATACTCCAGCCTTCTGTAAAGTCAGTAAAACTTAGTGTTGGTAGGAAGAGCTGTACGGATCAAGGTACAAGGCAGTAAAAGAAAATGTGTCAGTCCCTTTATCATTCCCCCAAATGAGGTCAGCATCACGGAAACCACATTGAATTGGAGGGTATTAGTCCCAGATTCTCAGTAACAATTTGCAAAACCAGAGAACGGCAGCTATTACAGACTCAAATGTCAATGAGGCGCCAAACAGCCAAAAAGAGGGCACATGAACTGGCTCTGGAAGAATACAAGTATCCTAACCCCTCAGAAAACCTGGAGAGCACTCTGGACTTACAGCACATGGAACAAGAGCTGAACCATTTGTATTTGAATATTAAAGGGCTGGAAAATTTAAGGAAATAGAAGCAGAACACATTAGCATTTCAATAGAAAGACAGTTCATACTTCTTACTCCATCTGTTCACTCTCATTTTCACTATCTAACACACTTAACAACAAACCTTAATTCCTCAGAAACTATTTGCACTAAAGAACTGCATTCTCTTGTCAACACCTCCACTATTCCCACCACCACCACCACCAGTACTTCTTAAATACCCTCCAGCCATTCTTTCAACAGGCAGGTACTGGGAATCAAATAAATAAGACTATAGAAAAGAAAGGAAACTGATGTAGATATATTTTGCAATTGTCAGGAGCAAGCTGCTACAGGTGGCACAGGAAAGGGATTCTGGCAGCAGTGCTCTAATGTGGTGACATAACACTGTAAAAATATAAGCCTACCTTTTTGGGTTTTTTTCTTTCTATTTATCTATCCATCAATCCATGTATCTATCTATCTATTTCCCTACCCCCTCCCCCTCCCCCTCCCCTTCCCCCTCCTCCTCCTTCTTCTCTCTGACACACACACACACACACACACACACACACACACACACACACACACACAAAACCTTACTTTGCCCCAACTGGGGCAACTATATCTTGCAGGATTCATTGCCTTAAAGAAGAGATGATTCAATCAAAAGCAAAGAAAAAGTTTCAAAAGCCCAGATTGGGGTTGGGAAAATGATCCAAGACATAAACAAGTAATAGATTTTAAAAATATATGGATCAGAACAAAGCTTCCCATCCTCTAGACCTAAGAAATATTTACTAGTTTGTGAAAAGGCCTTTAGAAGGGGAAGCTCAGAGAGCTTATTAGATTCTGGCAGATACTTAAGAAGGGGTGTCTTCTGCACTCACCAGGCTAAGCTTCAGGGTTGGGGACCACAGAGACCACAGATAGTTTGGGAAAACCAAGAGCAGAATAAGACTGCGCTTTTTTTAAATTCAGTAGGGCTCAAGGAAGATGACAAAACCTGAGAAGAAATGGCTGTGAAATATACCTAGACAGATGGGGCTTTAGAGAGCGTCACAGTTTCCCTTGTCCCAACATCCTGCACAACTAACTGAGCGTGGTGGAATAAAGCACAGTGGACCTGAATGGGCCTGAGGACAGGAATGAGGAACAAGTCAACAGTAGCTAATGTGGACCAATAACTGAATACCAATCGAAATGATGAAAGTCTCAATGGACAGATGACTGAGAAACAAACATCCCTCTCTACCACATGGTACTATATGGGTACCTCAAAATTTAGATACAACCCCAGGGAAAGGAGGAAAATTCCCAGATTTACTCAGATTAAGTTTTTCCATGCCAGCAGAAGAATCAAGGCTTTATGATTTTTAAACATGAAGATTTTTTAAAACATTTTTAAGACACAAAAATTTTGTGCATGATTGAGTTTGTTGATTAAAATTATTCAAAATTACGCATTCTACAAAATTTATCAGAGCCCCAGACAACCATGCAGAAGGGACAGAAAGAAGATTCAGCCATGATAAGATGAGTTATTCAAGGTGAAAACTTTAGAATCTGTTCAATGACCCACCATACAATTGTAAACATGAAAAAGGGATTCAACCACTGAACCAAGGGAGATAAATTAGGACCTGTCAGTTTATCACCTAGTTTTTTTTTTTATTTAGTCTGGCTAGTTCTTGACTTTTTCACTGATGTATATGGGGAGAAAGCCTACATGATGCTATGGAAAAATAATGTCAAACAAAGGAAAGGAAACAACATGAAAGATGTTCAAAAGAACAGCCTATCTCTGAAAATGAACTCTAGAGAATCCATATAGACATTTCAAAAAACTACTTGGTATTCTAAACAGAACCAAGAAAAATTGGTGTCAATGAAAGAGGGAGATACAGTCATAATGAAAGAACAGGCCACACATATAATAAGGTAAGTATTAAGATTTTTACCGTGTTTCCCCAAAAATAAGACCTAGCCGGACAATCAGCTCTAATGCGTCTTTTGGAGCAAAAATTAACATAAGACCCAGTCTTATTTGACTATAATAAGACCCAGTCTTATTTTACTATAAGACCCAGTCTTATTTTAATAAAATGAAATAAGACCCAGTCTTACAGTAAAATAAGACTGGGTCTTGTATAATATAACATAACATAACACCAGGTCTTATATTAAGTTTTGCTCCAAAAGATGCATTAGAGTTGATTGTCCAGCTAGGTCTCATTTTCGGGGAAACACGATTAAGAAATAAAAATCTAAGTGTCACATCAAAATATGCTATTTAGTTCATTTAAGAAATCACCTAAAAATGTTTAAAATATTTTTCAAACCACCATCTGATTGCTGACCTCAAGAGCCTAAAACTAAACGGAGGAAAGAACTAACAGACTTGTGTCTGTAGCCCCGGTTACTTTGGTCAGGGCAGTCAATATATACTATCCCTCTAACCCTATCCATATACTTTTGACCACTTTTTATATCTAGACAGAAAACTTAATCTTGAAAGTTAAATAAATAGGACATAGTGGAGGAACTGGTAGTGGTGCCGTACATACTAGAAAATATATATAGTTCTAAAAGCAAGTACTACAGGCAGGGACCAATAATTATTAATTAATAAACAGAGGATTAGAAAGATTACATAATTTATTCAATTATCCAAGGTCAAGCAGACAGCAACTGAAAGTCTGAATTTGAGCATAGGCTGTCTAACTCTTAATCCCAAACTCTTAAGCAGTAAGAGATGTAATATCAATTAACATTTTTAACTAAGAAACATAGCGCTATTCTAAAAAAGCAGGTAGAGAGTATTTCCCAATAGATTCTTGGCAAAAACAAACAAAACAGAGCTAGTGCCAAATTAATAACAAAGATAAAAACTACTATTTTTGAACATCGGATTTTTTTATTTTCTTCAAAATGAAAAAAATTCCTACTTTACAATTAAAATTAAAAATGCATAAAATAAAATGTGCACTTTACATAAGTATATATCATAACCTTATTATAATAAAGAATGTTTCTTTAAGAGAAATTTAAGAATTCTACTTAGATTGGAAATAAATATTGCACCGCTATTCTTAAGTTCTACGACTTCGGCATAGCCCTCCACCAGTATTTTCTACTTGAACATGACTACATACAATATTCTTGATTCAATTTCCTGGTTGTTCCAGACAAATGAGAAGGTTAGTCTCAAGATCACACTTTAACGGAAATTAACTACAAATGCCAAGTATATACCTTTGAAATATATTATCTTTCAAAAAGCATTGAGCTTTGAAAGCTCAAAAAATTGGAAACCTAGTTACTACACATATATAAAGAAATGATATATGAGGCACATATAACTTGTTTAAATAAAAACTGGTTCCAAAATGTAAAAAGACAATTTCTTCCCCTTTCAACCCCCACCATTAAAATAATAAATAATAAACTGATTTTTAAAATCACATAGAATAAGAAAGATATTTACATTTCTTTGTCTTTTCTGCAGATCTGGCACAGGTTTCTTTGAGTAAATTACATAAATGCCTTGTAGCATTATTCCTGAAACAAAGGAAAGAGTCTGCCTAAGTGTTATCTGATTACAAAGCAAAATCATACATAAAAGTTATGAATATTATTGTTACCATTTTAAAAGAAATTCTTAAACATTATATTTTGTATATATTACATATTGCTCCTAAATGACTATATGAAGAAAAAATGGGTTGACTTTACTATTAGAAAAGATGAATTAGTAGCTGCCTCTCTTCAAAAGTAAAAAGTATAACTCATTAACAAGTTTCTACCCAAGTAGCTATCAACAACCTTTTAGTAAACAGTTCCAGACGTGCCTAAGGAAAAAAATTAGAAGAGATGATTGGGCTTTTCGTTTACTAATTATCCCCAGAAACACTCTGTCTTACCTTTAGAACATAAATAGGTAATTTCTGACTACCCATTCATTATGTGAATACTAAGACCTCATCACCTCAGTAGATGCTAAAAAAGCATTTGATAAAATTCAGTACTCATTTATGATAAAACGTCGCAACAAAGTGGGTATACAGGCAATGTACCTCATAATAATAAAGGCCATATATGACCAGCCTACAGTAAACATCATACTCAAGGGGGGAAAGCTGAAAGCTTTTCCTCTAAGATCAGGAAACAAGACAAGGTGCTCACTCTTGCCACTTTAATTCGACATAGTATTGGAGATCCTAGCCAGAGGAATTAGGCAACAAAAATAAATAAAAGGCATTCAAATCGGAAAGTAAGAAGTAAAACTGTCACTATTTGCAGATGACATGATATTATATATAGAAAACCCTAAAGATTCCACCAAAAAACTGTTAAAATAAATTAATTCAGTAAAGTTGCAAGATACAAAATCAATATACAAAAATAAGTCGCATTTCTGTACATTAATAACAAGCTATTAGAAGAGAAAATTAAGAAAACAATTCCATTTACAAATGCATCAAAAAGAATAAGATACTTAGGAATAAATTTAACCAAGGAGGTAAAAAACCTATATACTGAAAACTCTAAGACACTGATTAAAGAAACTGAAGAAGACACAAATAAATGGAAAAACATTCTGTGCTCATGGATTAGAAGAATTAATATTGTTAAAATGCCCATACTACCCAAAGCAATCTAGAGGTTCAGTGCAATCCCTATCAAAATTCCAAAAGCATATTTCACAGAAATACGTAGAACAAGCCTAAAATTTGTATGGAAACACAAAAGACCCTGAATATCCAAAGCAATCCTGAGAAAGAACAAAGCTGGATGCATCACACTTCCTGACTTCAAACTATATGACAAAGTTATAGTAATCAAAACAGTATTTATTGGCATAAAAACAGACACATTAATCAATGGAATAGAATAGAGCCCAATAAGACTCGTAAACCCAAGCATATATTGTCAATTAATTGATGACAAAGGAACCAAGAATATACAGTGGAGAAAGGACAGCCTCTTCAATAAACATGACCCACTCCTTAAACTTTAGAAACCAGTCACAAGCCCAGGTTGTTACCTGTACCTCTCACCAAGTGGCTATAAATCAGAGGTTCCCACAACTTCCTTCTTGAGGTTGATTAATTTCCTAGAACAGCTCACAGAATTCAGAGAAACAATTTACTTACTAGATTACCAGTTTATTATAAAAGTATATAACTCAGAAACAGCCAGATGGAAACGATGCATAAGGCAAGGTATGGGGAAAGGATGAGGAGCTTCCATGCTCTCTCCAAGTTCACTACTCTCCCCAAATCTCCATGTGTTCACCAATCAATATACAAAAATCAGCTGCATTTCTGAACACTAATAACAAGCTATGAGAAATTAAGAAAATAATCCCATTTACAAATGCATCAAAAAGGAAGCTCTGTGAACACTGTCCTTTTAGGTTTTTATGGAAGCTTTACTACATTGGCATGATTGATTAAATCACTGGCCATCAGTGACTGATTCAACCTCCAAGTCCTCTCCCCTCCTTGGAGGGGGTAGTGGGGAGAGGGGTCACTGAAAGTTCCAAACCTCTAATTACATGGTAGATTCTCCTGGCATTCAGCACCCATCCTTAGGTGGGGTCCAAAAGTCATCTCAACAAAATAACAAGAAAAGTGACAACAAACGTTGTCACTCTCAACACATAGGAAATTCCAAGGGTATGGAGGGATGAGTCAGGATCTAAGATAGTAGTATAGGAACTCAATCACATACCCACATAAAAGTGACCAGTAAGTAACAAACACACAATAGGCACACAATATTAGAAACTTCCTCTTCTCTCTCCTGTCCCCCTAATAGCCAAACCTCATTTAGGCAGGAAAAAAATTAAGGTGTAACATTTAAATTTTATCTGGGAAGTCACAAGTTGTCCTTCAA
The DNA here is from genome assembly GCF_057876585.1 of Rhinolophus sinicus. NCBI lineage: Eukaryota > Metazoa > Chordata > Mammalia > Chiroptera > Rhinolophidae > Rhinolophus > Rhinolophus sinicus. The sequence continues at coordinate 46,576,608 of NC_142507.1, read as the reverse complement.
TTGGGCTAAAACAATCCACTGTAATAGCATTTTTCACTTAGAAACTTCACTAACAAAGTGATCGGCTTCTGGAACTATGTTTAGCATTATGTTTAACTTAAAGCAAGTAGTAATAAACAAATTTGGCACTCTATGTGGACCCATCCATACATTACATTCTAACTATTCAATATTTACTTGGCAGATGTATTAAATAATTACATTTTCTATTAAATTCTGCATGATATAATCTGAATGAGGTGATAAATGTATAAAATAAGGCATAGCTAAAGCCTAGAACAAAGGGAAGGAAAAGTCAAAGATGATACTAAAGTTTTAAGTGATAGTAAATGGGGGCCGGCCCAGTGGCTCAGGTGGTTGGAGCCACCGAGGTCACCAGTTCGATTCCCACATGGGCCAGTGAGATGCACCCTCTACAGCTAAGATTGTGAACAATAGCTCTCCCTGGAGCTGGGCTGCCATGAGCAGCCAGAGGTTGGCGTGAGCTGCTGTGGGCTACCGAGTGCTGCTGTGGGCTGCTGTGTGCTGCTGTGGGCTGCCATGAGTGGCCGGCAGCTGGCAAAAGCTGCCGTGAGCAGCCGACCAAAAACCAGTGACCGACTACCTGGGGGGCAAGGCTCATAATAGTAGCATGTGCCAGGGAGCTGTGTCCTACACAACTGGACTGAGAAACAACGGCTTGAACCGGAGTAGGAGGGAGGGGAGGCAGAAGACGGGGAAAAAAACAAAAAAAAGAAAGTAAATGGAGGAATCACTGGGCCACTGGCAAAAACAGGAATTTGAGAGTGAGAATTAGCTTGGAACTAAGTTGAGCCCTATTTTGCAAGTACTGCACCTAAAACAATAGTCAAACAGAAAGGTAGACAATAGATGTGGTCAGCTATAGCTATAGGATTATCAGATACCTTTTTCACACGTTATGTTATCTCCTTCTTGACATTTTTAAAATGGAGACATTATTAGTAGTCAGTGACCACAGTTTGCCAAATGCAAGAATTTGAAAAAAAGTATGTCTTCATTTTCCACAGTACCCAAGTAGAATCCCACATATAAGTTAGTACTGTGTAACAGACAATATATTTTTGGAAATTATTTTAATAATAAATTTGGAAAGAACAAATTCATTAAATTATTACTTACTCTTTTATTAAATCTTTATTTTCTTGAATTCTTTCTTCTAATTTCAAACTTACTTTTTCATTTTCAAACTAATTTACAAAACAGAAGAACAGTTCATCACATTTTGCTTAGCAAAATAAACATGAGTATAATCATTAAGCAGCATTTCTTTGCTAACATGCTACAATGGTCTATAAGAATTCTTTATAAGAACTTTTTAGTCACAGCGTATGGATTTCCGATAAGAATATCGGTCTTACTTTCATCAATCTAAAATCAAGTTTGCTGAATCATTTCCAAAAAAAAAAATCCAACAGTATTTTAATGTAGTATTATCGTCCCTAAACATTTTGAAATGATGTTGTATCTTTGTCCTAACCCAATGCTGCATTTTCTCAACGTTTTTTGTCACTATGCCATAAAATGGAAACTAAACAGTTTCAAATGTCAAGTTTTATCTATAAATATCATATTCCAATATAGTAAGTTATTTATATTAAACAAAACATCATCGATAATAAAAATGAAACTCAATAAATTAGTCATTAAATCAATCTTTATCTAAAGTAATTTATTATTTCCCTAATCACCTGCATTGTTTTGTGCAACTTGCCCTCTCTGCTCGTTCTAAAGTTGAAATGCAACTAATAATATAACTTCAAAAAACCACTGTCCTTAAAATCCACATCACAGAAACAAAATAAACACAACTTACCCTGAAATAATACTCTATTTTAAAAAGTATTATAATATTTACTATACTGCTTTTTCAATTCCAAATCTCCTCATACCTGTAGTTCCTGAATGGCTTTCCGCTGTGCTTCAATTATCTTTCGATTTTCTTGCAACTTATTTTCTTTCTGCTTCAGTTCAGATTCTACATTCACTTTCCACTTCTTGATCTTTTCAGCCTCTTTATACAGTTTTGAATATAGTCTGCTCATTGGCTCTGAATTCTATTAACAATCAAAGATTGTTAATTATTCAAAATTTTAGTATAACCAAACTACATCGGCCTATTGAAAATATCCATGAGTAATAGTATCTTGATAGTTAAGACCAAATCTCTCAATTTATACCCTAATAGCATACTGAAAGCTACACTTTTTTTTTAGACTATTAAGGCAGTACTAGCTACTTCACTAAAGTTATTGGTCACTTGACTAAATTATACCTTGCAGAATAAAATCAAATAACTTCAAAATGTACTTAATCCAGAAGTTAGAAATATTTTAGTCAATGAGTAATTCTGGCTCATTAAAAGCTAAAGTAATCTATAAGAAATCTATAAATTTTAACAATGGTCTTGAGACATTCTGTTTATATAAACAGTTTGAAGATTAACTAAATGACATGAAGCTTAAAATATGATAACAAGAAAAACAATAGTGAACACAAGATCTAACTTTCATTTAGTCTGAGGTTTTATTTGGATTTTATTTGCATTTCCTGTATTATCCATTTCCACATTATAAGGTAAATGTTGGAATTTATTTAAAAAGAAAATCACACTGATTTCAAAATATATGAATAAGTTCCATATTTTTAAATTCTGTGATACTAAAACCACAACCATACAGAAGTGTATCAGGCCACAGAATTTCTCCTCATTTTAAAGATACCTATGTGCTATTAGTAAGAATATTTTTTATAACGAAAATCAAAAATATAACATGTCCTACAAATTTCTTAGACTGTAAACAAGCCAAACAATCATACCTATACATTAATTTTAAAAAATTGTTTGTAAAATACTGGTTTGATTCTCAGCCTTTTCACATATTGCATCTATCTCTGCTCTTCCATTCTTGATTTCTGTGGTTTAAAATTAAATTGCCCCTAAAGAAGGGATGCTTTTATAACCCAGGAAAATACAGAGGCCTAGGGTTTCAGCAATTTTAAAAGAAAAACAAAGAGGAAGAAAAGGTTTTAAAGGATATAATTAAAACATTAACCAAATATTAATCCTTTTGAAGCTTCAAAAGAAAAATATATGCAAATAATAATAAATGGTACTCTAATGACTAGAAATTTCATATGGATGGGAAATCTTCTGACCTCAAAATCAGAGTCTTTTAGTCCTTCCTGGTAGTGACAACTGTCAGAATTATCAACCTAAAAACATGAATAAATGATTTCTATAAGAAAATATTTCTGATGAGTTTCAAATAATAACAATTAAATACTGAAAACTAATAATCCAACAACTAAAGAATTATTTTTCTTTTTCAAGCAAGCAATTCAACACCTGGACAGATTATATCGATACACACTTAACTAACCTGTTCAAGCATGGGCAAAATGTTAACTTTCTGTAAAGCAGGATCTGCAAGATAAAAGACAACTGGTATTAAACATATCAACATTTTATTTTTCATATTAAGGATGACATCTAGCTTTATGACAAGGCTATCAATATAGTACCTATGTTATATTTTTCAGTATCTAGCAATGGGTTATTTTTAAAATGCTCCTATGTAATGTGATATATTGCTTTTCCAGTCTCCTACCTGAATCAATGTTTTCCACATTTTTGGAGAGATTAGTCATTGCAAATGGAAAACCAAAATCATCTTCAACACTTTTGCTGAAATTCTAGAAACACAAAGAAGTTCTTAAACATACTGTCCCACTGATAACATGCAGTGTAGTATGTAATTACATATATATGTCTGATTAAAGAAGTGACTATTGTAAACCCTGTAATTTATATATAGTATTCAAAATATCAAATGCCACCTGAAACTAATATAAAATAATACTGAATGTCAACTGTAACTGAAAAAATATATATATAAAATAGCAAATGCTTTTTCTACATAAACAAAGCAAAAAATTTTTAATTAGGTATTTTCACTTACAAGATGAAACTAAACTATAAATTACGCAATACATGCATTATAAATATTCAAGAATAACATTAGTAATTTTAAGTAGTAGCATAAAGTACTAGTTTTCTTCTACTTCATTACGATTTTTCCCTTGATAAAACTGAGAATAATCTACTGAATAGCATTTTAATGTTATACTCTTGGCTAGAGACATTAGAATTTTTCTACAGCATATAAAATTTAAATATTTATTGCTTCATTCCATCTCCAATGTAAAGTTCAACATGAAAAAGTTTTTAAATAATTTAGTAGAAAAAGCTGATTTGCCTGAATAACTTGGTGTAATTCCTCCTTTCCCCTAAGAACTCTATTATACAAGTGAATTTCCCTTTTTATCCTGCTGACCGGGAAGCTCAGAGTTCAATTTTAAGCTGTCACACACTAATTTTTACCAGTGTGTCAACATTTTAGTCCCAATGTTCTTAATTTTCCTCGATCCTAATATTCTCCTAATTTATATTTTAGTACCATGTTTCCCTGAAAATAAGACCTAGCTGGACAATCAGCTCTAATGCATCTTTAGGAGCAAAAATCAATATACGACCCAGTATTACATTAATTATATTATATTATATTATATTATATTATATTATATTATATTATATTATATTATATTATATTATATTATAAAGACCCGGTCTTAAATTATAATAAAATAAGACTTGGTCTTATACTAATTTTTGCTCCAAAAGATACATTAGAGCTGATTGTCCGGCTAGGTCTTATTTTCAGGGAAACACGGTATATATGCAAAGTTCTAAAGCCAAAATGATTATTTCTTTAAATGAATGGTGCCTATGTACATTAAATATGCTCAGTATTTATTCCAAGCAATGTTATTCGAAATTCTTGGGTAAATCAGACCACACTTACTGAAAAGAAATACTTAGAAAATATCACCGGTAAGAAAGCACGTTTTGCCTCATTTACCTAAAGCTAAGAATAGTGAAATGAAGACTCAAAGGCAAATTTACCTTGAAGGAATTAGCATCTCCTCCCAAGGTCTGAGGTTTCACTGCGGACACTTGACTGCTGCTTAATCGCGGTGGTACAAACAATTTAAAGGGCTTCTGCTTTTCCATTTTCTCTCTTCCAGATGTGAGGACCTATTGCTCCAAAGGGGCAAAAAAAGTGTTTCACGTGTTTCATTAATACACTGTTTTTTGTTTTGTTTTTTAAGAGGTGATGTTTGTATACTCAGTAACCATCTAAAGGAATGCATGGAACCTTTGCTATCATGTACGCCTACAGCGTCGCTTGTCGCTCGGGTGGCCCAAGTAACAACACCCCCACTTGCCTGTTTGTTCCCACCATCCCCCCCCACCATCCCCCCACCATCCCCCCATCTTCCCCCCCACCTTCCCCCCCCATCCCCCCATCCCCCCCGCCATCCCCCCATGCCCCCCATCCCCCCATCCCCCCACCTTCCCCCCCGCCTTCCCCCCGCCATCCCCCCCATCCCCCCCACCATCCCCCCTACCATCGCCCCACCATCGGCCCCCCATCCCCCCCATTCCCCCCCATCCCCCCCCCCCCCGCCCCACCACCACCAATGGCCGCGCTAGTGACGTCGGTCCGTAAGAACCTCGAACAAGCGATTCCACCGGGACCTTCTGGCAAGAAAGCCCGCTTCCTTGTTCACCAGCCCCATTAAATTGCACCGCCTCACCAGGGGGAACTGTTTTCGGTTCTCAGAAGACCACCGAGAAGGCACCGGAGGCTGCTGCCCGAGGGGGGGCGGCGCCATTTCAAAACGGCCCCACCCCGGTTCCGTTCTCCAGAAAGGAATTCGGACCACCTGCCCTCACCTTTCAAGTCCTCGAGAACCGCCACCTGCCGTCTATGAGGGCAGCAGAAAGAACCAACGAGAGCTTCGACCTCCGAACTTCAGAAAAGGCGGGAAGTCGCTCCACGTCCGCAGCCCGCAGGGAGGGGTGCGGCGGGCGGCGGCTCGACGGCTAAATAACGGTCAGTAACTGTCAGTCATCCGCGTCCACGTGCCAGGCTCAGCTCGTCTGGTCTCGCGAGAGTTCGCTTTAGGTCTGAAACAATTCCTTCCCCCATTCTGTTGATCCTTCGTGTTGACGTTGTTTAAGTTTCTGTGGTTGCCAAAGAATCCAAGGAAAACCCTCAGATGCTATGATAGATTGGAGCTGAGAGTGGAAAATCCATTTCTGTCCTCCAAAAGCTCCTCCAAGAGCTCACAGTCTTCAGGAGGAAACATGTGCAAACAAACAGTCATAGCCAGGTGCAATCATTTAAAAGTGGTAGTTTTTTTAAAGAGAAGAGTCAGTAGGACATAGGGAAAGTGGCCCTCCCAGTGGCTTAGGGGGTCAGGAGAGGCTTCAGCTTCTGGTGCTACTGCTTCAGCTGAGACTAAATGGGTGAAGAGAGAGAGAGTTGGCTAGATCGTGAGTGGGGGAAAGAGTATTCCTGGCAGAGGGAAGGCAGGCAAAGGCTCTGGAATTGTGAGAGAGATGCCAACAAGAGTGAAGGGGGTCCAAGAAGTGCAGGGATGGTTGTGAGGACAAAGTGGGAAAGTGGCAAGGGATGAGTACTAGAGATTTAAGAAAGCAGGTATGAAGACTTTGCCAAAGCTTTTGGGTTTTACCCTTTATGGATGGGAATCTTGAAGAATTTTGAGCAGAAAGAGAGGCATGATCACGTGCAGAATAAAAGTTGTAGTATGAAAATGGTGTAAGCTTGAGACTGGAGTTGGGAAGAGTTTTAGTAGCCTGGGTAAGGTATAAGGACCTAAGCTATGACAGTGGCAGTGGAGATAAAGAAAAGGTGTCAAATATAAAAGATATTTAGGAAGTAAAGTTAATGGATTTGATGGCTTCTTCATAGTGAGTAGCAAAAGAGAAAAAAATTTAAGATGACTGCCTGGTTTCAGGCTCGGGAGACTAGATACCATAAACATTGTGCTAAGTACCTATTTGAGCAATAAGATAATATTTGAACATACTGACTGTGTTTTATAACTTTCTCCATGTACTATAATTGATGCTTTTGTAAAGTACTTGAGTAATCTTTTTCAATAACCCATTTTGTTTTTTAAACATCTAATCTATCAGAAATACTAGTTTCTGTTAAAATTACAAAATTTTTGATCTGGAAAGGATGATCCAGTGTAACACTTTCATTTTACATTTTAAGAAAACTGAGTCTAGGTACCCTAAAAAAGATAAAATACTCCCTACAAGAAATGATACCAAGAATATGCACAAGATACCCACTGGGGGCAATAATTGATACATTTAATTAAGATATTTTTAAGTTGAGGGTATAAATTCAATATTCCAATTTTTGTTTTCTTTGCAACAGTAAAAAAAATCAATTATGGTCTTTTTTTTTCTTTATTGAAAACCAAAATGCTACTCCTGGCATTAAATTAACTTAATTCACAATATTTTATTTACTTTGCGCCAAGTCTTTCGAAACAATAATGCCACCATAGAATTTCTCACTTTCATGTATTTCACATGAAATTTATTTTTAATATATAACCATCCTATCCTTATAAGGACAAAAATATTTGTGGAGAGATTTTAAGACCTTTATTTAAAGATATTAAGAAAAGGTAAGACTGAGCAAAGCTTTGTTTCTCTTTAATAATTCATAAAATTCTATAACTAAGAAATAGGTTTAAAAATATTAGTTCCTTATCCATCAATCTGGCCTTAATTAATGAGATTCACGAACTGCCTTTATTCAAATTACATTGTCTTCGCTAGATAGCCTGTCTCATGTCTATAATAAATCTATATATTTTCATTCAATTTTCTACTAAATGAAATAAGAAGAGTTTCTTCAGGTAAGAACTCCATTTAGCATTATTCCCTTTGGAAGGAACCATGCAGTGACAACAATCATTGCTTCTTTTGAGTAGAATCTTGGTAAGAATCTTAGATGTCCCTCAAGTGATGCTCTTATATGCCATAAAATTTGATGAGCCCTGATGATGTCCATTTTATGGTGATATATTGGTAACATAGCAATGCTACTCATGTTTTTCAAATCAGTCATCCTATAATAGTAGAGTAAACAATCTAGATTTAGGACTTTTAAGACAAACCACAACATTCTAAAATTTCAGCAATGTGAATACAAATACCATTTCTCAGAGAGCAAACTAGCCAATTTGGGATCCTTTGTTTTCCAAATGCTAAGGATTTCTGCATGGTTGTGACTCAGTGTCCTCAGTTCTGTAAGCCTCCCTATGAGACGAGCAAAATGCTGTAGGTCTTCTGGGTGATAAATTTTTGAATATTTGTACAAAATTTGTAAGATTGGTTCTTGTAAATTTTCCACATGTTGCTTATTTTTAAGGCTTGGACGATCTGAAAAACATTATCATATATATTTTAATGAATACTGGAAAATGGTAGAACATAATGAATTAATTTAAAATAATACAGTTTTTAAATAATACAAATAGCAGCTATTTACTGAATCATTAATATATGCCAGATATTATGCTAAGTAACTTGCATCTATGCATTATCTTATTTTATCTTCATAATACTCTATGAAGAGTAGTTCTTGATTAGGCAGCATTCATTCGTCTACTCATTATGCTGGAGAGATACAGCAGAGCGCATAATAGACAAAATTTCCTGCCCTCATTGAATTTATATTCTGGGTCTGGGGGGAGTAGGGGAGGCAAGAGACATACACACATTTTTTTAAGTAAAAATATGACAGTGATAAGTGTTACAGAGAAAAATAAATGGGGAAGGGAATAAGAATTTGGGGTGGAGGGTCAGTAGCTATTTTTAAAAGGGTGATCAAAAATAAATGATATTTAGCAGAGATCTACAATGGTAAAGGAGGGAGCCATGTAGCTAGTATCTAGGAAAAGTGCTCTCCAAGTAGAAGATTTGTCGAGTACAGTAGAACCTGTGACAGGAGCCTGCTTGAAATTTTCAAGGAACCATATGCATCTAAAGCAGTGTGGCTGTGGTGGTATAAGCAAAAGGGATAGTAGTAGGCAATGATGGAAAGAACTTTGGCTTTAATCTGTGTAAGACAGGAGGCCATCGAAGGGTTAAGAGCAGAAGAATGACAAGATCTGGCTTATGTTTTCAAAGAATCACTGGCTACTGTATAGCAAATAGAACCTAGGGATGCAAAGGTAGAAACAGGAAAGCGAGTTAGGTAGGAGTTCTCTTTAGGGTAGTAGGGACAGAGACAGTAAAAAGTGGTTGAGTTCTTGATATATTTGAGGCTTGAGCCAACAGGATTGGTTGCTTATTTGATATGAATATAAGAAAAAGAAGTTAAAGGGTGACTTCAAGAATTTTGGCTTAAGCAATTTGAAGGATGAACTTGCCGTTTAGTAGATTTGAGAAAGAATATAGGACGATCAGAGATCGGTTTACCTTTCTTTGGACACATTAAATTTGATATGCCTACTAGACAACCAAGCTGAAATCTTAAATAGGCTATTCAATGGAGTTTAGGGGAGGAGTCCAGGTTGGTATATAAATCTGGGAGTTATCAGCATTTAGATACATGAGATAGGATGAAGTTTCAAAGGAAGTGAGTTTAGAAGAAAAGAGAACTGAGCCCTAGGGCACTCTAACATTTATCAGTGTGGGAGTTGAGGAGGAATTAACAAAGGAGATAGAGCAGGTAAAATCATGAGAGTGTGATGCCCCGGAAATCAAGGGGAGCGGGGAGCATGACTAGGAGGTCCTGATCAACTGAAGCCAAGTGATGAAGTGTTCTAAGAGAGAGGGAGTGATTGGCTCTGTCAAATGTAGCTGATTGGTCAAGTAAGGTGAGGACTAAGAATGACCACTGGAATCGCAATGCGAAATTACTGAATATTTTGACAAGCAGAATGGAAAGGAGAGGACAAAATCTGAAGTATTGGGTTCAGGAGTGAATGGGAAGAGAGAAATAGAAATGACGGCAGGAGTGTAGACAACTCTAAAACGAAATTTTATTTTTCTGTACTGTAGAACAAAGAAATGGGAGAATAAGCTGGAAGAGGGAGATGAGGTCAAGAAGGCCTTTTTTTAAGAGGCAAGAAATTACAGCATGTTTGTAAGCTGACGGGAATGTTCTTAAAGAGAAGGCAATTTTGATGGAACAAAATTGGTACATTTGGCATCAACAAATAATATAATGACCACAAACTTCATGATGTCATTGCCAAACTTAATCCATATTTTTACTGCTGAATGGTTTTTACCTGAAAAAAACACAGTTGTTGCTGCAAGCACAGCATATTCAGTGTCGGTAATATTAAGCTCACTCATTCTTCTGTAGAAGTAAAGCAGTGTGCTAATAAATTCTTCAGAAATACCTAAAAAATTAACATCAAATGTATTTTCATCAGAACATAATGCAGAAACAAATGTATTGCCATTATCAGTTCTTTCTCAAAGAAGTATAAGAAAATGAAACATTATATCTAACCAATTTTTTCCATCTAATTAATGTTTTGTATTGGATGTTATTAATACATTACCAGTCAGCATAGTAGGACAGTCTCCATTGCCAAATGTTTCCATAGAATAAATAACACTTCCATTACCACTTTGATTGTGACAAGTCAGTGAATGATATGAATGATTTAATATTCTCATAGTAGTACCTAGTAAGAGGAAAAAACATAAATTCTGATTTTTTTAAAATCCTTACACAGATAGTAAATTTAATCTTTCTAATCTCTGTTAGCCAGGAAATATTTCCAATGGAAGGTAGCTTTATAATTTTTATTACCAAAACATGAAGCTAGATTAGTAGTTCATATTTTATATAAGGAGTGTAGACCCTCCAAAAATCTGTTTTCCATGATGATATATAATAAAGAATGGCTTTCTTTAAAAGGAAAGCAAAAGCTAGGTCAATGAATTGGAAAACTGTAAACAGTTATAATGTACTTATTCCTTCACTAACTAGTAAAATTAAAATATAATAAGAAAAAATAGCTCAATGTTATATAATTTGTTTCTAAACGTAATAGTACTTATGAACATTAGGACTGAGTTAATTGGCCTTTTTTACTTTCAGAAGCTGGTGAAAGACATTTGTTCTGATTGTAAAGTTGGGCCCCATGAAGGAACATCACTTCAGTTCTTGATCCCGTCCATAATGCAGTCTGATCCTCATTGGTCAAATTTTCAAATCCTTTAAGAAAAGATCACATAATTGATTCCACATGGCAATATTTTGGGGCACTTTCATCAGAACTGGATAATAATACTTTCCTATGGCAAGAGCAAGTTAAACATAGCTTAGCTTTGAAGAATTTATTTCTATAGTGAGTTATCTGTACATGTAAATATAAATAAATAGCTAAGTTTCAGGCAGCAGTGGCTTGATTTTTTTGTGATGTATAGGGAATTTTGTTTGTTTCATGTTTTATCTAAAAAACAAAAGCAATTTATTTTCCAAAAGTAAAAATAAAATAAAACATGCAACCAATCATATTGATTGTCTTAAGTCTAAGTATTTGAAGTCACTTGAATAATATTTTCAACTATTTCTATTTTTACCCACCTGATTGATGAAAGCAGACAAAATAAACATGTTTTTGCATTTAGAAGCAGTTTAGGTGGTAAAATAGAGATTCTGATTTTCCTAAAATGTCCCCTTCCTTTAAAACAACAAACTTTTTGAAAATTAAGTGTTACTTTTTTTCCAAAAGTAAAGTGATTACCTGGGAGTCCCTTGGTAAAATCCATTAACCCCTGTATATGTAGAACTACTATCTCTGAGAGTCGCAAAAAGCTCAGTTCAGGATTTGCATAGTCCTGCAGCTAACCAACAAAAAAGAAATAAGACTAATAAAAATTTTACTTTCTTTCAAATGTTTATGCTCTTATTTTCTAACATAATTATCAATTATTTCTTGCCAGTAATGTACACATACAAATGTCTTTGTTTCCTCTAATTGAGTTTTATATTTTTGATGAGCAGCCACAATGTTATTAATGAGCTGATGTTCCTCTTGAGTCAGTTCCATGCTCTCCTGAATCTATAAGAAAACATAGGAGGAAAAGTATAATGCATACTTATTAAACAAGAGATCATAATTAAGGAAACAAAAACCTCATAAAAAGAGTCTTACCACTTTTCCAGATCTAGTGGTGGACGATACAAGCTTGTTATCTACTCCTTCCTCTTCCACTTTGATGTTAGAGTGAAAACTGTTCTGCTTCAAGTTCTTTCGAAGTCTCTTTGATTTGCATTGGATTTCTGTGAGCAAACCTGTGATATTACAAAACCCATACAAAGTGTTTTGGGTACAGCAAAGAACATGATTGAATTGGTGAAAATTGTCTTATGCTTATATGATCATAGACTTGTCTTTTTACAAAGAACATTTTTTGGCCAGCATGTACACAGCAATTAAATAAACTACATTACTTGCTCCTTTTCGTTGCACAACACCTGTCTACTTAAAAGTACATAGTCATCCTATACATAAATTAAATATTAATTTTGCATCTCCAAGTTATAAATTTAGACATTTTTATGTAAGAGAAATTTCCACATTAATTTTATCTTGGAAGCAACATAGAATGTCAATTGGTACAGCAGTTGAACTATTTCATCTATGGGTTTTTATTCTTGGTTAGCCAAGAGACTATCTTGTGATTTTTTTTTTGAAATGAGCTATGTCAATTTTTTCTTTTCAAGACAAGACAATGGTATTTTGTTATAGCAGCCCTAGTAGACTAAGACAGGAATAGAGTAAAGGATTCAGTCTGGTTGAACAGGATAACCTTAACATCTACTCCAACTGGGGAATTTTAAATAATAGGAATCCATTTGGTGAAGAACTTTGACTAGAGTTTGATTATAAGGAGTGTAGTATAAACAGAATATTGCATTGGTGTTTATTGAATAAGTGTATAACTTAATAAAAATGGAAGATTATTATTATAGAAGTTGAAGGCATATTGAACTAAAAATAAACAATGGAGAAATGGCCATGGAACTAATAATACAAGTGTAAAAGAATACGAGTTTGCATAAGGCTAGGTTACCATGACAAGAAAACATTACTAATACTCTACTAAAGAAAAATGAGGTTTAAACTTACCGTGAGATTTTGAGACCTGGGGAATAGGAGGAATTCAGGAAATAATGTCAAAATCTTTGTACTACTACTGTGAGGATCAAATGATATCATGTAATTTATTAAGCTAAAAACACAGTGAACGTAGAAGGAACTCTAAAAACTTAGGTACTCTTCTGCCTGTTGAGTTGGGTTTTGACATCTACGTGTTGTCATTAGTGGGCTCTACATACCAGGTATCATGTAGGCTTTTAAAGATCGATATAAGACCGAAGAGGGGGAACTACTTAATTAAAATTCTGCTCTTATATGAAAATACAAGGATTTCCAATTAAAAAGAAAATACGATTATGGAAATAATTACCTACATTGGTAACTGACTATCCTAACTTAGAAGTTGCTATAGAAATAGCAGACAAATATGACTTCAAAATGACAACTTGAAGACTGTATTAAGTTCTCAGTAAGGTAAGAAAAACTAAAATCTCCCTCAAAAAAACAAACAAACAAAAAACACAATGCCACTTACATTCTGCCAGCATTCCTACTGCCTTACACTTTTTCAGTCTGCACTCTTGACATTTTCTACGCATGTACATGTCCATTTCACAGTGACCACCATTCTTGCAACTATATACTGCGTTTTTGGTGATGCTACGTCGAAAAAACCCTAATAACAAAAAATTTTTTAATTTTACTATTAGGTATTTTTTAGTTACTTGTCTTTATTAATATATAACTTCAAGTAGAGTTAAGTAATCAAGTTAACTAAATGTTTTCAATGTTTTCCCCTCAATAAAAAGATTTTATTTAATACACTTTTTTTTCTGGATAATTATTTAAACCTCTCCTGTCTGATATATTCTGCTTCAAGATTGTGCCTTTCAGTAATCACATCTGGAAATTAAATTAAATAGCTCCATCACATTAAGACAACTCTATTTTACTATGGTTATAATTTGTCACCTAAAAGCATATTTAAAACTATGTCGGGCAAGATATCAAGATTGCATGAAGCATCTCTCAAGGTTCCCTTGAAAGAATTTGTGCTTATGTAAAATAAAACTATAAGGAAAACCTTTCTTTTTCTCTTCTCACATTTGTACGTCAACCCATAAAGGAATAGATATTCTTCCAAACTTACTCTTCTGTCTTTCTCCCTTTATCAGCACGTCCTCAGTTGAGAAAGTATTGCTCGTTTATTTGGTCTGAAATGTTAATGGGCCGTGTTTTGTGTGTATGTTTGTGGATACAGGAGGGATGGGGGTTCTATGTTTTCTCTTTCACTTCCTAAATCCATGCATAGCAGTCCCTCTTCCCATTTACTCTTTCGTTTTCCATCCCTATGCAATATTTCCTGCTGTCTTCCTCTTATCTCATTCCAAGCAGTGAAGTTGATAAGCTTAGTCAATGCTCTCCCCTCTTAGAGGCCTGACATGGGTTCTTTTCCTGTAGATACATTTGAGAATGGGAGTTTCATGACTTAGATTCAACAGAGTAGAAAGCTCAGCTTAGGTTTCCAGAACTACGCCTCCTCCTTCAACCTGATTTTAACAACAAGGCCCCACATTTTGAGACTAGGCAAATACTGGCCCAGCTATTCTATTCATAAAGCTGATACTTCATTTCCCCTGGTCTTCATTTGGCTTTTCTTGGTGGGGTGATTGAGTTGAGATTCTGCCAGTAAAACTTCACCTAAACTTCCAACACATATGTTTACCTAGTGCTATATTGGCTTAATCATTTCCAAGTTCTCTCCCAACATTGCATTTGTGAATAAAGGCAATGCAGAAGTGTTTCAAAAGCTCAAAAGGTCAAGGATGATTTCACTCTGAAAATGCCATTGTCAATGCTGATCTCCAGTTGCAGACCTCTCATTTGTTTTGAAATATATTAAAAAAAAAAATAGACTTAGAATCTTAGAAGTCATTTAATTTAAATTTCCTCCTAATGCATGAATTGTATCAACCACATGAGATGTAATAGTTAACATTCAGATCTTTTTAGAAGTCATTTTCTATTCCAACATCAAATTCATCCAGGAACATGGAAAACTTCTGCCATATAAATTATTGAATTTTATATTTAAATGTAAAAGTCTTCATCGAAAACTGAAACAAAACTTTATTACATTCCATTTTCATGTCTTTGATCCCACAGATTGATCACCTTTAAACGTACCAATGGTTTTCCCTGCTTTTATGTTTCACATTGTAAAAAATAAGAGTACTTATACATGCCTCAAATTTCATAACTCTTCAGTGCACATTTGGATTTCAATTTTGTTTTAACTTGATCCTTACCTTTGCAACCTTCACAAGTAAGCGCGTTATAATGATATCCTGATGCTTTATCACCACAAACTACACAGAATTCTTCCTGTCCCTTAATTCTCATGGAAGAAATAGTTAGCCTGGACCTTTTTATCCCATGGTATCCATCGTCAGCATCGTGGGCAACCACATTAGTGGATTTATTTAATTCACAGGAAGCGAGTCGACACTCTCCACCACTGAACTGTGGATCCAAACTATAAGTGTTGAAATGACTTTGTAAAGATGGGGACTGTAGAGCTGCAGGAAACTGGACAGTAGAATACTGGCTATAAGGTGATTCTTGAAAATCAGTGTCGTGCAGCTGATGATTGATTTGTTCTGGCAAAATATCTAGTTTTTTTAATATAAAAAATGGTAAAAAGTCAGTTTCATATTGTTTTCAAATTTCAAAAATTTTTATGCTCAACAGTTTTAGTTCAACATATGCACTACATTCCCAGGATTCGCTGACAGTAAGCTTTCATACCAGTCCAGTCTCCCTCCTTAGGAAGAAATGAATATTTCCCAGTTTGGAATGAAAGACAGTTTTCCACACCTTCTGCATTTCCCTTGTTGTGGATACCACTGTTTTCAGTGCAATCAGGTCAGTAAAGAGATGAATTAATAAATTATCTCACCTCCCCCAAGAAAAATGAAACTAAAATATCGTTTTACCAGTTAAAGAGAAAAACCACAGGCCCAAAATGGAGTAACTTGTGCTAAAGCCCATGACACCAAACCCAGACTTAATACCTGACCTACATGCAGTTTCAACTGTCTTTAGGAATGTAATCTTAAATCAGTCAGTCTGGAATATTCTGGTCAGTACCAACAGGTAATCTGTCACATGGGCCCACTCCATCCTACCTCCCCAAAGGAAGCTGAGGCAATCTGCCTGATAAGACCCCACCTTTCCCTAAGGGACAATTCTTTCTTTTCTTTTGCTAATAACTTTCTTGTTCTACCTAGTTTCTGCCTATCAAAGCTTTCCATATCATACAGCTTCTCAGAGCACCTCTCTACTTGCTAACTGGAATGGTGCCATATTCATGGATCACTCCATTTGCTCTATTGAATTTTTGTTCTTTAACACTGGTTATTTCAAGCAAAAAACAATGTTTGAACTCCCCATTTAATATACCTTAACACTCTTCTTTGCCATTCGTAGACCTGATTTAAATTACTATTAATGGTTTCTTTTTTGTTCTGTAGTCTAGCAATTCCAACTAGTAATTATCTGGGGATCAATTTACCTACAGGATTACTGTTAGGAAAATAAAATATGGTATGCAAAAGCATATATAAAATACAAAATGATACTAATTTAATGAATATCTGTTATTTTTTTATTTATTATTTTATTATCAGAAACTCCCAGACACCAACTTTCTGCTTTCAGGAAAATTACTAAATCTAAATGCATAAAATGGGCTCCAAAAGGACTCAGGAATACTTAGTTGCTCTATGTATGTAACTAGTAATATTTGCACTTTTCATGGTGGTGAGGTGCTGAATCACCAGGTAATGAGACTTACTCTTACTCTCAAAAGTCTACCACCCAGATTAGTAAACAGTATAATTTTTATTCATTCATATAAACCATTTGCAATCTTAGAGTATCCAGTCTAATGCAAAATGTTCAATAAATACCAATGACACCCTACTATAAGAAGAAAATTTATCAGTAAAAACAAGTCCTTCTTGGATGATTATCAAAAGACTGCAGAATACTGGCTAATGTTCCATTGGCACAGCAATCAGACTTCAAACTGTAAAAACTGCATTTTAAATTAAATGTATATTATAACCTTAGCCTTTTGGGAGAAAATTCCTATTGTGTCCTGCATTTGTTTTCTACTTCTTTCCCTAAGATAAAAATCTTATATAAACATTAAAATTTCAAGTATATTGAATAGCTTCTCTGATCTAAATTTACTAAGTTTCATGTGAACTAGCTCCTGCTAAGCCCCCCAAATAACTTCAATTTGCATGTTAATTCTATTTTTTTAATTGGATACAATTTTTTTACTTCTTTACATTTGCTTTTGGCTTACATATTACTGATTTAAAATTTAATTATATTCTCTTGTAGGGAATAATTTAAAGTCTTTGGATCATTTGTTTGTTTCTTTTTTTAAAAAAAAAAAAAACCTCTGTAACAATCATTCCACAAAAAAATGTTTTAATTAAATTTAATTAAAGCTGGTTCATATGCAGTTTAGCAAATATAGTTCAGAGCATATTCAATATATTCAATATTTGTGTTCAATATACTTGAAATTTCAATTAAATTAAGTAATATTTTATTGACTATTATACTGTCATTGTTTTTGTTACTTACCACAGTACTGCACTGGTTCAGCAAGGCAGTAGCCATCACATGCAGTGACATAAGTATTTGACATTCTCTGATCCAATTCTCACTTCTTCATTAATGAATGCTGAAACAGAACCTGAACGGAACAAAAATTTTGTGGATTATTTGAAAGTATGATTATCAAATCAGTTTGAGTTTATAAAAGTAACATACTGTTTTTGAAAAATAAATAGTTTAACAGAATTTGTACATATTTATACATTAACTGGGAAAATACTGATTTTTCACATCTCTGTACACCAAATTATTTAATTCTGCCAATTTCTTATTGCTTAGCTCTTTACAAATAACTTAATAAATCTTGGTAATAATCATTGTGGTACTTGCAAGTGTACCGAGTTTTGGAGTTAGGCTTCATACACTGCTCTCACACTTATTTATGGGTCATTTATTAAATCTCCCTGAACCTTAGTTTCCTCATTTGTAGAAGAGAATAATTAAACCATCCTATAAAAATTGTTGGGAGAATTTAATTTATGTAAATTAAATAAATTAAAAAGCAGAGTTCTTGACTTAATAACTGATTCCTGTAACCTTTATTCAAGATCTCGGTGTTCTAAATTTAGATAAATTAGGAAGAAAATCATACTTGTTCCTGAAGAAAAAGAGTAGGGAAAAAATGGCTTTCATACCACTTTTGTGTAATCTTCTAAGTCCTCTGTAAGTATTTATCTTTCATAGACCTGTGATACGCCAAACATTATTAAAATGGTAATTTTGGGTCTGTTTGACTAATGAAAATAGTTTATTGATTACTGAAAAAGTGTTTTATTTTTTTAATAGTAAAGCCTAAAAATCGTAAGCTGTTATGAGGAAAAATTATTCAAAATCTAAGACAATCCCTTATGGGAAAAACTATTTTTGTTATTTCCTAGGAACGAACTCCAAAAACAATGCATCTTTGAATAGACTTAAACAGGAAATCACAGTTTAAGGAATTGAAAGTTATTAGAAGAAAATAAAGGTCCCTGTAGAGTCCATCATATTTTACAGCTTTATCCTCTCTGTTAGAAGATAAAGACTGTTCTCACCTTTGAAAAGAAACAAAAAAGAAGAAAATGAGTTTTAAATCATGCCAAAAAATATACATGACAAATTTCTAAGGTAGCTTCTGAGGTTATATTGAAAAATCTTTTGTTTATTACTAAAATAAATGTGTGGTAGGTTCATGGCTAAAGTTTCTATATCTATGAAGATGATTCAAATAGTAATCTCTCTGAAATTTCTCCTTTATCATGTCATAGGATCTAGGTTCCTTTAAAAGCACTTGAAGCACTTCTTTAACAGTATAGTAGCAGTCATATAGAATTGGATCGAACAGATGAAGCAAAAGCAGTACCCCCAAATAAGTACAATTTCAATATGAAGTTTTTCTTGAAAAATGAGAACTAAAATTAACAGGATCAGTCAGTATATACTGCTTTTTTTTTTTTTTTTTTTTACCAAATTACAACAGGTTAATTGGCTATAAATACAAAAAGAATTCTGAATGCTATTGGTTTAATTTGTGTGATACTTTTTAGCAATAGTCCTGTTTAGTTATTTCCAAACTTCTTTTTTAAGTCCCAGTTAGATTCTAAAAAATTACTAATGAATGTGAAAACTTGAAGTTGGTATTCACCTTTCAAAATTCTGCGTTTCCCATTAGGTTTCAGATAATATTAAATATCTGCAGAAGAAAATTAAAAAGTGTTTGGTACTGCTTAGATATAGCCTTGACTGAATGAGAGTTTATTTGAGAAATAATATAGAACAAACCAAAGGTAACACATGAAAACTGGCAATATCCTTGCAAACACACACATAAGTATCTTATAATAGGGTTCATATCATAAATAACAATGTTTTAACACCAATTCTTTCCAATACTGATAAATAAATGCCTAAAAATATTTTCTAAAGCAGACCTGTTTTTATCAGTTTGTGGACTAGTTATATTCCAGGGTATATATGGAACATATTCATAAATAAGCCTCTGATTTAAAAAAACTATAGCTTTTAAATTATGAAATATTTATCTCTTTTATATGCTCATAGTAATAGTTGCATTATTTTCTCCATAAAATTTTTCACTAATTAAATTTTTCTTCATACTTAAATGTTTAATAGAAGTATTATAATTTGGTATGCATAATAAAGAACTTTCAAATATATTCATAAAATTAGTTTTAAAATATTTAAGTAAATTATTAATAACATCGAGAGAGGTATGTAATCAAAAACTGTCTGTCCTGTTGAAGTAAAGAGAAAAGTTACAATGGGCCTGGAATGATTCTGTTTTGTTATCTTTTCTAGTAAATATTTATTGAAAACAAAAATAACTTAGTTAAGAGAGGAGCTTTTATCAAGAGGATCAATTTAGCATAGACAAAATCTATATATTTTTCCTTTAGCAAATATAAGTTTATAAAAAACTATTTTTCACAGATTATAATAGCTGTTCTACTGAAAACATGCTTAATTGCATAAACAAATTTGCATCTCCTCTACCTTAACCATAAATTGCTCTTAGTAAATCTTCATATATCTAGAACTTTAACAGAAAAAATATTGATTCCTGATAACTACATCTATATGTTAAACAATTTTAGTTTTTACATTTTCACTCTTTCAATACATGTCGTTTGAATCATGAATAATGCTTTCCTTAAAATTGATATAACTGCAAAGTTCATTGCTTCACAAGAAAAACATTTTAATGTTCAAAGTAGCCTTTACTAAAAAAATGAATGATAGTGCTATGTGATACATAATTATAAAACGGTTTTTCATGGTAGGGCTTCTTTGAGCCAAAATTCTCTGAGCTTATTGGAACCATGGAAAATGAAAAGAATATATTTGAATAACAAGACAAATTAAGGCTTCTTCATTCCTTTATAAGGATCTATCCTTTGACTATAGAATATAGGGAAATGGTGGAAGAGGGTAAAGGAGGTCAAATATATGGTGATGGAAGGCAAACTGACTCTAGGGGGTGAACACAATGCAGTATATGACTATAGACAGTGTATTATGGAACAGTACACTTGAAACCTATGTAGTTTTGTTGACCATTGTCACCTCAATAAATTTTAATGAAAAAGAATACAGGGAATATTTTACACTGTGAAGTCCTCACATATAGTTTTATTATACAGCTTTATTGGGATGTACTTTATATAACATAAAATTTATTCTTTTAAAATGTAAAATTCAACGGTTTTTAGAATATCCACAGTGTGCAACTACCACCACCATCTAATTCCAGAGCATTTTCATCACCCCAAAATGAAATCCCAAGCCCATAATTAGTCATTTCCCATTCCCTTCTCCCCCTAATCACAGGCAACCACTAATCAACTTTCTGTTTCTATGGATTGCCTATCCTAGACATTTCATATACATGGACTCATACAACTCTGTATACAGTTTTAAATGAAAAACGATTCAATTTATAGTATGTCAAGTAATTTTCACAGCTTAAGAAAAATAGAGAAAATATATAAGTTTAAAAGTTCATGACTATGAAATTAATATTTTATATACTTCAGAAATGTAGAAATAGATTTTGTGTCTATTTCCATAATCTGGAATAATTTCCATATTCCTTTTCACTGGAAGTATAATTCCCTGACTACTATACCTTTACCAGAATATACTTCAAGTTGCCTTGAATTTACAGTATAACCTATTGTTTAAAAAAACAATATATTTTATCAATAAGTTCTTGATTTAAAAACAAGTTTTGTTTTTAAAATACGCATATAACAATGAACATCATTATAAAATGACTTATTACATCAAATATCAAGTCCAACTACAGTCCAAAATTGCCTTTAAAAGAGAACCAAATTACTGTGTAATTTACTTAAGTAAGTTTCTTATTTTCAAAGCTTTTTATAGCTTGACTATCTTAGTAACAGCAATTGGCTTATTCACTTGGCAAAAATTAAATTAATGATAGTGGAAACTAACAATCTCAAAAACATTATTAAACTGTAAAATGTTTAATAATTGTTTAAAGTAAATAATTTTAACAATTTTGCCAACAAAATTAACATTCATATTTAAATTAGACAGCATATTAGTTTAGGAAAGACAAAATACTCACAGTTAAATGCTATTACTAGCGATTGTCTTTTTCCTCACAGAATGAATAGAGACAGATTCAGCAATGATTTTAACTTTCCAGCTGGAGCAAACTGCCTTTTCCTGGTTTATCACGGATGGAGAGGGGCACTCATCATAAGCTTAGGCTCCAGACACTGCAGAGCAATGCTTCAGCTCTGTCTCAGAGACAAACTTCCCACACAATCCTCTCTTGGGTCAACACAAGGGCAGTTACAAGCTGACATAAATCAATAATAACCAGATCATCAGGCCTTGTGGCCTTTGGGACCTTCAGGTCACACTCTCCCAGAGCTCATTATTGTTTACTTAATAAATGTTTTGTTTTCTTGATTGAATTTGACATTCTCCCATTTTGGTTACAAAACAGTGGGGCTCTACAAACTACTAAGTAATATATACAGGAAGAAAAAATACCCTCCTTAACTCCGCAAATACAGGCGCTGTAATAGTTCAACTTTGCATTCATTACCTACCAAAAAAACAAAAATAATTTGCTAAAACAATTAGAAACATCAATAATAATTCATAGTTGGTACAATGTTAGATGTGTACAAGTCACCTAGTCCAACCCTCTCATTTTTTGGCCAAGAGAAAAATGCAATACAAATAGAAACTACTTGTCCAAATTGTCATAGCTAGTCAGTAGCAGAGATAAACTCAATGAAAATCCAAGCGGAAAAAAAAAGAGAAAAGGAAATCAAACAGCTGAACAGGATATATAAATAACTTCATTATAATTTTTTTTTAATGTCACGTACATAAAGTCTGTTGGATACCAGGCTCATAGTCTTATCCCTTTACGGCATTTCTAAGGAGGCAAGGTTATAAACATGTTCCACCACTAAACTCCTATTCTCCTGGTCCCACCTCCTCTGACCTGATGACTCACTTGTTTTTTTGTTTGTTTGTTTTATTAGTTTCACATGTACAAAACAATGTAATAGTTAGACATTTATACCCCTCACAAAGTGATAACCACCCTCCCCTAACCTACTACCCTACTCTGACATTGTATATAGCTGTTACAGTTCCACTGACTCTATTCCTTATGCTGTACTCCACATCCTATAAATAAATATATATTATATATATATATATATATATATATATATATATATATATATATATAATATATATATATTTGACATATATATATACATGTCAAAACAGTCTCAGATATAGAGAAAAAACTGAGGGTTGCTAGATGGGAGGAGGGTGGGGATGAGGGAGAAGGTGAGGGACTCACTTGTTTTATCTGACTCTAGGCTCTGTTCTCAGTCCTGCCCAGCTCTACTGTCAAATTAACAAGGCACAGCTTCTACACACCTCTACGTTCCGGGCACCTGATCTTTGTCCACATCCAGTTCCTACTCCATCCAGAATTCACAACCACTACATTAGTGCTGAATTCTTCAAAGGTCCTCATCTACTACAGGGCAGAATTTATGGTAAAATCTGCAAGTCACGTCACATAGAATTTTGTTTACTTTTTTTAAATAATAAGCCCTGTATGTATGAATTTTAATCAGTGAACTAAAGAACAGAAATCACAGGATTATAATTCTTTTATGTTGATTCTAAAATATTCCAAAGCCAGGCTCCAGATTGTATCTTAAGAGAAGTGACCCTCTACTGGCAACTTTACATTGAAAAATAGTAAAGCAAACATATAGTACTTGATATTTTTTAAAAGCAATGCTTAAGTTCTAAATATTTATCCGGAACATTTGTTTCTTAAGAGAAGACATTTTTAAAAGAACTTCTGCCCTTTCATTATTAGTATACAAATATCAGGGACAGTTTATAAACTACTTTTACTATTAGATAATTCCCAAGTTTAACCTCTACTGATAAACAGAATGATAAGTTTCTGTATTCAAATGAGCACTGATTCAAATTTTTCACTATGTCCTATCATCTTGACCACTCGTACCCTCCATCCCACCCTGATTATAGCTGAGATATTACAATTCATTGGCAATCACCTTCCTTGTTTAAAATCACAAAGAATAATGCATTCAGAACTTTATAGCTGTAATTTTTTACATGTACTTCCCCGGTTTACAATAATACCTTTGATTTACTGTGACATTAGCATACTACTCATTCCAAGGTACTTAAAGATATGTGCAAATATATGTTAATATTTTAAAATAGGGAAAGCAGAACATATTTTAAAAGTTTTACATAGGCTACTGTCACCTGAGCGTTCTATTTGTAACCACAGAGTTCACTGATAGCCTTTAATAAGCATAAATGGAGAAATCACTTGAGGTTTATTCTTTTTATACTGTCACTCAATACAGTTAGCCTATATAGATACATACCATTTAAAATAAATATTAACATTGCTATATTATCAGTAACAAATAACCTAAAGAGTTACAAATCTAACCCACTTTGTTGTACAGTTGGGAGGGTCGATAGGGAAGGTTTAGGCAATCAAAAGTGCCCGCCATGATGACCTTGACAAGGACAGCTTTAATGATGTGAGAGGAAAACCAGATTACAGAGGACTGAAGAGTGGATGGGAGATGTGGTAGCAAAACACAACAGCTAGAAATATTTTCTATTCATTTGGCTAAAAGTTCATCTGTGAAAGGGAGCAGAGAAATGGGATGGTATCTCGACTGGGTTGTAAGGTTGTAAGATTTTGTTTTGTTGTTTGCTCAGTTCCACGTCCAGTTGCTGTTCATGCGATGCAGGAATCAAACCAGCAACCTTGTTGTTGAGAGCTCGCGCTCTGACCAACTGAGCCATCCAGCTGCCCCTCCGGAAGCTCAGCAGCCGCTCGTTGTCGTCAATCTAGTTGCGGAGGGCGCAGCTCACTGGCCCATGTGGGAGTCGAACTGGCAACACTGTTGTTCCGAGCTCACGCTCTAACCAACTGAGCTAACTGGCCGCCCATGTTGTTGTTGTCTTAACATGAAGTGGTAAACTATGTTTGTCAGATGATGGGAATAATTATAGTGAAGAGGGAAGACTAACAATGTGGAGAGGAAAGGGAATGGACAAGAAGACGTTGAACAACCCATGCCCATGGGTTCTAGCCGGCTTGTGGGCTTCCCTTTCTGCCCACCTGCTATGGACTTTGGACTTGCTTAGGCAGCCTCCACAGTTGCATCAACTAATTCCTTGTAGTAAATCCCTTAAAGGCCCTGGTTCTGCTTCTCTGATTGAATCCTGACATATAATTTGATCCTCAGAAAGTCCCTGAAAAGGCAATAAAGTTATGCATTCGTTTCTGAGGAATCAGAGAGGAGGTACACTTGACCTGGGGAGGTGGGTGAAGACTTGTGGAGTGAGATTTCACTTAAACTGAGTCTTAAAGTATGTTGACATACAAACGTCCAAACCTGTAGAAAATTTTTATAAGGTTTTGTTGGAGCCAAACCGATGACAGTGCCAGGAAGAGAGATCTTAAATGCTCCAGAGAATGACAGTTTGCAGTTTCTTTTATGCACTTGGAATTGAGGGAATTTACGGAGTTTCCATTAAGGTGGGAGAAAGCAAGGCGGGGACTGGATTACAGGATAGTTAACAAGATTATGTGCTCTCTTGAATGTATGTTTTTGAGAGGTCTGGAAAAGTTAATTACTTCTGGCATTTCAAAGGTGTGTTAACCTAGATTCACCAGAACAATGGTCAGGGCTGGCTTAAAATTCTTTCACGAAAGAAGATATAGGCCTAGGGCATGACTATCCACCATGACCTGCCCAGTTAGGAATTTATGATCAGGACACCCTATGGAGGAAAGAATAATCTCTTCAACAATTATTGCTGAGACAACTAGATATCCTCATGCAAAACTAAGATGGACCCTTATCTCACACCATATGAAAAAATTAACTCAAAATGGTTCAATGACCTAAACGTAGGAGCGAACACAACAAAACTCTTGCAAGAAAACATAGCGGTACATTCTTTTTTCCCCTTGTTCCGCCTGCCCCCCCCCCCCCCCCCAGTCCAGTTCAAGCCGTTGTTTCTCAGTCTAGTTGTGTAGAGGTAAAATCTTATGATCTTGGATTTGGGAGTGGTTTCTGAAATGTGACGCCTAAAGTATGAGTAACAAAAGAATATATTAATAGATAAATTGGACTTTGTGAAAATTGAACACTTTTGTGCATCAAAGAACATTACCAAAGGGGCCGGCCCGGTGGCTCAGGCGGTTAGAGCTCCATGCTCCTAACTCCAAAGGCTGCCGGTTCGATTCCCACATGGGCCAGTGGGCTCTCAACCACAAGGTTGCCAGTTCGACTCTCCCAAGGGATGGTGGGCTGCACCCCCTGCAACTAGCAATGGCAATTGGACCTGGAGCTGAGCTGTGCCCTCCACAACTAAGACTGAAAGGATAACAACTTGACTTGGAAAAAAGTCCTGGAAGTACACACTGTTCCCCAATAAACTCCTGTTCCCCTTCCCCAATAAAATCCTTAAGAAAAAAAAAAAAGAACATTACCAAGAAGGTGAAAAGAAAATCTACAGAATGGCAGAAAATATTTGCATGTCATATATCTGATGATCGTCTCCTATTCAGAATATATAAAGAACTCTTACAACTCAACAACAAAAAGACAAAACATCTCATTAAAACAATGGTCAAAGGACTTCAACAGACATTTCTCTAGAGAATATAGACAAATGGGCAACAAACCCATGAAAAGATGCTAGACATCCATGGGCACTTGGAAACGCAAACCATAATGAGGTACGAGTTCACACCCCTTAGAATAGCTATAATCCAAATATATACGTGTGTGCGGGGGTTGTGTTTGGTGTGTGTGTGTGTGTGTGTGTGTGTGTGTGTGTGTGTTGGCAAGCATGTAGAGAAATTAGAACCCTCCCACATTGCTGATGGGAAGTAAAATAGTTTAGTATTATGGAAAATCATTTGGTGATTCCTCAAAAAGTTAAACATAGAATGACTATATGACCAAGCAATTCTACTAAGTACATACCCAAAAGAATGGAAAAACAGGTACTCAAACAAATACGTATCCATAGCAGCACTATTCACTTTAGCCAAAAGATGGAAACAATATAAATGTCCATCAATAGATGAATGGTAAACAAATTGTGGTATAAACATACAATGAAATATTATTAAACCATAAAAAGAAAAGAAATACGAATATATGCTACAAGGTGGATGAACGTCAAAAACATTGTTAAGCAAAAGAGGGTAGACACAAAAGGTCACATATTGTATGATTCTATTTATATGAACTATCCAGAATAGAGAGACAGAACACACATTGGTGGTTGCCTCAAGCTGGGGTAGGGTATGTGGGAAGTAATAGTTTAATGGGTATGGGCTTTCCTTTCGGCATGATGAAAACGTTTTGGGACTAGATAGAGGTGATAGTTATACAACACTGTGAATGTGCTAAATACCATTGAAATGTTACCTTTAAAATGGTTGATTTTACGAATCTCAGCTCATTTTAAAAACAAGAAAAGCCAGTCTCTATAGTTGGAGTTCATATTAAGCAACCGAAAAAATATCTCCTAAAGTTGTACTGATTTTCGTTTTATGTTAGGATCAAGTGAATTCCATTTTGTGTTTTGGAGCTGTTTCATTGAATTTGAAAACTAAACAAGATGTAGCTTTCCATCCTAAACAAAACAGTAAGAAATAAAGTTGCAAGATAGACAGTTTAGTTGTTTTTTCTCAAGTATTTTAAAACATTTTTGAGGTTTTTAATAGTAAAAGGAAATCATATTTGGTACAGCTGGATCATTTCCACATAATTGGCTTTTCATTCTTGATCTGGTTTTGAACTGTTTACTCCATTTTAGTAATTAACCATTATCAGCTTCATTAATGAAACAGAAACCACCTCCTCTAATCATTTATAAAACACTTGTCAAACAAAATTTAAACAAAAATAGGATCTGGGCAAAGTAAAGTTCTTTAAAAGCCACTGCAACTAATTATAGGAGTATCCTAGTTATTTTGTTGTTGTTTTCCATTTATTATGAAGGAATCCTGAAGACCAAGAGCATTTCTCTTGGCAGAGTTATCTGAATTCTTTTATACAAGAGTTATTATTTTAACAATACTTTTATCCACTGATGTGAAAAGCAGAATTGTCAGCCACTTATTTGTCTATAAATTACAAAATTGGATTCCTATGTAATCAAACCACCTTTAAAGGCATTATTTTCTAGTCCATTTAATTTGTAGCTGACTGTGTGAGAAAGAGTGTGGGAGGTAATGTAAGATCTATTTCTTAGTTTAAGATATACTTATGAGATTGCACAAGCAAAACTATCAGTTTGTGTTTCCACAAACAAATTTAGATTTAAATATTCAATGCTAAAAGATTGTTCTACTGGGATTTAATGAAAATGCCACAAAGTTTTAAGTGATTTGTATGAAAATATGCTCCGCTCTTGTAATACTTTCGCTCCAAGGCTTCATATTTTATACAGTTGAGAATGTTCCTAGTTTAGAGAGATAATGAGGAGATATAAGCTTTATACACACAAATGATGCTAATGACTGATCATCTATTGAGCATGTTCTTTGAGCTTCTTTTCTAGCTCATCATTGTAGTTTGCTGGCTAAAGGAGTCAATCGACAGCTGTGGAGCAGGAAAAGGCTCATAGGGTGATTCAATCCACGATCTTTTATTCATTACTCTTCAGTTAGACTTTTTGGTCTGCAGCTGCCTTCTTCACTTTTGTGTTCCCAGGGCCCATCACAGGACCTCGTAATAGACACTCAGTAAGTATTTCATGAACGAATGAATGAAGAATGAATGGCTGCTATGCTCACCAACTGAGCTAACTATCCAGAGATTAAAAATAAAGATGTAATAAAGTAACGCCTCTGGCATTCAAGAAAACCAGAATACTTACTTACGGAGTTCATTATCTTACAACTGCTGTTTTAAATTCAAGAATTATGTATTCTCTCAGCAGCCATTCATGATAAAAACCCTTAAGAAAGTGGGAATAGAGGGATCATATCTCAACATAATAAAGGCCATATATGATAGACCCACAGCTAACATCATACTCAATGGGGAAAAATTAAAACCATTCCCCTTAAAATCAGGAACAAGGCAAGGCTGCCCACTTTCTCCACTTCTATTCAACATAGTGCTGGAAGTTCTAGCCACAGAAATCAGACAAGAAAAAGAAATAAAAGGCATGCAAATCAGTAAGGAGTTTGTAAAATTGTCATTATATGCAGATGACATGATACTATATTTAGAGAACCCTAAAGACTCCACCAAGAAACTATTAGAGCTGATAGATGAATTTAGTAAAGTAGCAGGATACAAAATTAATATTCAGAAATCAGTTGCATTTGTATATACAAATAATAAAACATCAGAAGGAGAAATTAAAAAAACAATTCCATTTACAATTGCTCCAAAGACTATAAAATACCTGGGAATAAATTTAACCAAAGAAGTAAAAGATCTGTACTCAGAAAATTATAAGACACTGAAGAAAGAAATGAAAGAAGATACAAATAGGTGGAAACACATACCATGTTCATGGATAGGAAGAATTAATATAGTTAAAATGTCCATACTGCCTAAGGCAATATATATATTCAACGCAATTCCTATCAAACTACCAACGACATTTTTCACAGAAATAGAACATATAATCCTAAAATTTATATGGCATAACAAAAGACCCCGGATATCTTCAACAATCTTGAGAAATAAGAATAAAGTGGGAGGTATAACAATACCTGACTTCAAATTATACTACAAGGCTACAGTTATCAAAACAGCATGGTACTGGCATAAAAACAGACCCATAGATCAATGGAACACAATAGAGAGTCCAGAAATAAATCCATGCCTATATGGCCATTTAATCTATGACAATGGAAGCAAGAATGTACGGTGGGGTAAAGACAGTCTATTCAATAAATGGTGCTGGGAAACTTGGACAGACACATGCAAAAAGATGAAGCTGGATCACCTCCTTACACCACATACAAAAATAAATTCAAAATGGCTTAAAGATTTAAATGTAAGATCTGAAACCATAAAATTCCTAGAAGAAAATATAGGAAGAAACTTCACAGACATTACCCGGAGTAAGATTTTTACTGATATATCCCCTCGCGCGAGGGAAGTAAGAGAAAAAATAAACATGTGGGACTACATCAAACTAAAAAGCTTTTTCACAGCCAAGGAAACCATCAATAAAACAAAAAGGGATCCTACTGATTGGGAAAAGATATTTGCCAATGATATATCTGATAAGGGGTTAATATCACAAATTTATAAAAAACTCACTCAACTCCAAAAAAACAAACAACCCAATTAAAAAATGGGCAGAGGACATGAAGAGACATTTTTCTAAAAAGGACACACAGATGGCAAACAGACATATGAAGAAATGTTCAACCTCACTAACCATTAGAGAAATGCAAATAAAAACCACAATGAGATACCACCTCACCCCAGTCAGGATGGCTATCATCAATAAATCAACAAACAACAAGTGCTGGCGTGGATGCGGAGAAAAGGGAACGCTGGTGCACTGTTGGTGGGAATGCAGATTGGTGCAGCCACTATGGAAAACAGTTTGGAGGTATCTCAAAAATCTGAAAATGGAACTACCTTATGATCCAGCAATCCCACTCCTAGGTATCTATCCGGAGAAATCCAAATCTCCAATTCAAAAATCTTTATGCACTCCTATGTTTATTGCAGCACTATACACAATAGCCAAGACCTGGAAACAACCGAAATGCCCATCAGTAGATGACTGGATTAAGAAACTGTGGTATATTTATACAATGGAGTATTACGCAGCCATAAAGAAGAAAGAAATCTTACCATTTGCAACAACATGGATGGACCTAGAGAACATTATGTTAAGTGAAATAAGTCAGAAAGAGAAAGACAAATACCATATGATCTCACTTATATGCGGAATCTAAAGAAAAGAATAAGTGAATGAACTAGTCAGAGACAGTTTTGGAAACATGGAGGAAAAACAGAGGGTTGCTAGAGGGGCGGGGGGGTGGGGATAAGGGGAAGGTGAGAGGTTTTGGGAACGTATGGGGGGATGGTGGATGGGGGAGGGGGGTTCACACAGTGTGAGGGATGTAAATGATAAACGTCTAAGTTTTGCTTTGTCTTGTGCACCTGAAACTAATAAAAAAATAAAAAATAAAAAAAAGAATTATGTATTCTCATTTCGTAGGAGGAAAACTGAGCACTAGTAGTTGACACTTTGTTTAGACATCTCTTAGTGCTTTTTATCTCCCTGGACTACAATTGTTTTCATTCATGTTTATCTGATGAATTAATCATGTATACCTTATAAGCAGAGATCATGTTCATTTTTATTTCCATGGTGCTTAATAAACTAATTTGCATATAAGAAATACTTAATAGATTCTTGTTGAACCCCAAAGTTGATACTTTTTCTAAAACATTTTCCTCTTCGTTTTTATGTTGTTTCTAGTACATTAATGTAACACAGACCTTTCAGAATACAGAAATCTGTAGATAATCGCAGGGATATTACTACCTATTTATAATTTATACTTAATAGATTTTTGAAATCTTGCTGATTAGCACTGGTTTATAAAGAAACAACTTCACAAGCTTATGGCTTCTAATTAACATTAAATAACATTTTATGAAGTTTCTTCATCCAGCTTTTTCAGAATATTACACATTTTTAAAAATCATATGAATAAGATAACCGTGAGGAAATTAAATCTTATAACAATCTCCATTTCAAGGGCAAGAACATTTTCCAAAGTGTTTTGGTTACAAATTTTCTATCTAGAGAATTTAGAAAATACTACTAACCAATATTTTCTATAATACCAGTGAAAATCTGTAGAGAAAAATATTACTTTTTCTCCAAAATGACAAAGATCTAGGAGCCACCTGTTACGGGTCCTTATTCTGAAGGGGAAGAAAAATCACCCATTTTAAATAGCCAGGTAAATCTCCTTTGTATGAATGAAAGAACTGAACAGTATCAGGGAGAATTTAGGAGTCACAATTTATGACACTCTTTACCTGGAAATTTCCCTGTTGGTTTTAGACCGTCTGATATTTTATATACATGCATCTTAAAATATAGAATTAAATACTCTAAGACTTATTTTATTATACTTCCCCGTTCCCTTACTCAGTATTATGTTTGGCATAATATTTTAGAAATGCACATGATTTGTGCATTCTCTTTTTGTCATCATCAGTCTGTTTTGTGTAATGGGGCACTGACCCATCAGGCTTTAACTGTAGGATAAAAAATTATTCCCATTTTTGATGTAGTGTTTATGGCTACTTGGCACTTCTCTTTATATTAATGCCAGAGTTAGAATGAGTATTTTTAAAGTTATCTATGGAAGAGGATAGTGGCTCTTTCTTGTTTTTTTGACTAAATCAAATAATTCTTTGTTAGCTGCTCTTCTGAGTCCTGCTGGAATGAACTGTATCATTTTGACAATATGCAGAAGTGGTGCTAATAGTTATTAAAAGCACGAAAACATTAACCTTTAGCAACCCCATTTTTCACTTGGCACCCATGTTTAAGTATTTTATCAAACTGTAGTTAAACACTGAAAATTAGAGCGAACAACTGATCTATTCTCTCCAGCCTAAAAAGAGCCAACGTGATAGAGGAGGAAGACACAGTGTAAATAGTTGTTTCAGTGAAAATTAATGTAATTCTAATCACTGATGGCTGGTGGAACTAAAGTGTCAGAGAGGGAATTGTTCTAGAAACATTCACTACAATGATCATTTAATCTTCAGAATTTCAAGATTATAAAATTGATAGTATAGTATCGGGCCTTGAGTATTAAAGATTACATGAGAACTCTAAATCAAAGAATTTTCAGATTAGAATATTTTAGATAGCAGCCCGTCTAATCACTAATTAAGTTCAATTTACAGCCATTCGCAGCACTCTTTAGTGGAAGGTTCTTGACAAATATTAATGAATACCCCAAACCTCTTGCCACCTGACTATAAACTAAGCACTTCACTGACTACTAGAGGAATGCAAAGATAAATACAACATAATTCCTTTTTAGATGGGGAATAGGATGTGTATGTAAGTAATTACTACAAGGGAAGAACGTGATAAGTGCTATGAAAACAAATAATTATGAGAATATAGTAAGGGAATAAATACATAATTAGCATAGCCCACAATAAGCATTTGTAGATGACATTTATCATTCTTTCTAGCCACCTGGTATCTGCAACTTTATGCTGTTTATAACATTTCCTGTTTATGATTCTTAGTAAGGCATTGCCCAACTTCCACCATGGAAACTAAAAGTGCCTTTCCATCATCCCTTGCAGCTAAAACAAAGGTTCAACTGATGAGCCATTAGCCCCACCCCAACTCTGCTCAATAGCAAAGACTGCACAGAATTCTCTCTGTGGTAGTGGCTACAACTGACATAAGTTCTGGAGCAACTGCAGCAGAGGTATTCAAACACTGTCTGCAGAGCAAGCTGAAGCATCTAGTGATAAGGACAGTTGTTGCAATGTGCTCACTGGACAAGTTCTGCAACAGGATTTTGAACATTGTTCCTGGTTGCACAACTCTGAACCTGATTCTCCAGTCTTCCTAATGATTCTGTCGGCAAACCAAGGTCCTTGAAATAAATGATTCTCCATTCAAACCACCCAGAATTTGTTT
The DNA here is from genome assembly GCF_057876585.1 of Rhinolophus sinicus. Taxonomy (NCBI): domain Eukaryota; kingdom Metazoa; phylum Chordata; class Mammalia; order Chiroptera; family Rhinolophidae; genus Rhinolophus; species Rhinolophus sinicus. Next base: position 46,543,098 of record NC_142507.1, on the reverse strand, counting down.
TGATAGCTACCAACTAAGAACCTTGTGGACACAGCACAGCACTTAATAAATAGTAGCCAGCTTTTCTTCTGTCATATTTCCACCTGCCAGCTCAGCCCAGGATAGTAAGCAGGACACTCTATCACATATAAGGTAGTTGCAGCCATGATCCCCAAGTCCGGCTAACCATCAAAATCAAACTGAGGAGCTTTCAAATTCAAGCTGATGGAATTTGGTCAGGAGGACCAGAGGACATCATTCATTCTCTACAATATTTATTGATATTGCTACTATTTGTCAGGCACTCTGCAGGTGCTAAAGATCAGTGGTAGCAAAAACAAGCTATCTCTTTTCTCATGGAGATTGCCGTCTTGTGGGGAAACAGAAAGTAATCTCATAATCATCCTCATAATAATGAACACATCATTATAAATGAAATAAACGTTCTGAAAGAATGCAATTTTATGACAATACGTAACAGAGGAAACCCAACCAAACTGAGAGGTTTCCAAAGGCTTCCCTGATGAAGGATGGTTTGAGTTGAGATCTGAAGGATGAGAGACATTTGATTTAGGCCTTGAAGGATCTCAGGCAAAGATGCAAGAATGAAAGTATCAGATCAGTAATCAGATGTGATGCCTCATATCCTAAGCTATGAAAAAGTTGAAGACCAAGAGAGAGCAGCCACCTCTTTTTTTATGTTTCTTTTTTATTATTATTATTGCGATATAATTGACATACAACACTATGTCAGTTTCAGATGTACAACATAATGATTCAATACAGGTATACATTGCAAAATGATGACCACAATAATCCAGTCAACATCCATCACCACATAGTTACAATTTTTTTTCTTATCATGAGAACCCTCGAGATCTACTCTCCTAGCAGCATTCAAATATATAATACAGTACTATTAACTATAGTTGTCATGCTGTACAGTACATCCCCAGGACTCATTTTATAACTGAAAATTTGTGCCCTTTGACCAACTTCACCCATTCCTCCCCACCTCTGGTAACCACCAATCTATTCTCTGTATTTATGGGCTTAGGGGTTTTGTTTTTGATTTTTTAGATTCCACATATAAGAGAGATCATATGGTATTAGTCTTTCTCTGTCTGACTTATTTCACTTAGCATAATGCCTCAAATTCCATCTAAGTTGTCACCAATGGAAGATTTAATTCTTTTTTATGGCTGAATAATATTCCACTTCTTCTTTACCACAATGTACTACTTCTTCACCATTCATCCATTGACGGACACATAGGTTGTTTCCATATCTTGACTATTGTAGGTAATACTACAATGAACGTGGGGGTGCAGACACCTTTTTGAGTTAGTGTTTTTATATGCTTCAGATGAATACCCAGAAGTGGAATTGCTGGATCATACGGTAGTTCTGTTTTTAATTTTTTTGAGGAACTACCATACTGTTTTCCATAGTGGCTGGCAGCCACCTCCTCAGAGTGTTCAAAGGACCTGATATTACTATCAAGGGAAAGCCAAGCTTCAAAAAAGGGAGGAAGATGAAAAATATGTTTGACGAATTCAGGCAGCCAAAGAGTTTGTTCACAAAAGAAAGGATGTCCCTGAGGGTACAGAGTAAATCAGTGGTTTCCAGACTAGGTCACCGGTACTCCTGAAAATGCATGAAAACATCCTTACGTCATTCTAGGACGTTTTCAGAAGTCAATTTCTAGATCTTCAAGAAGCATTTTTTTTACCATTGATCTGTGTATGAATGAAATACATATCTGTTATCCAACCCATCTCACCATGGTACTTTTCTCTGAATTATACTTCCAGAGCATCAAACAAAAGCATAAATGAAAATACTAGTTTTGGAGAAATCTCCCTTAACAATAAATCAAAGCACACAAACTGGTAGGCTCCCTATCTTTCTTAGTAAGACTTGGAATTAGAGATTGGGTACTTTGACCCTCACTGGAATATTCTGAATTCAGAACAGGTGAAGCACTATAAATTAGTGAAAACTGTTCTTTTAAATAAAAATGGAATATACATTTAATATATGTTATATGTATTTGTACATATTATATATATATATATATATATATATATATATATATATATATATCTGTATATTCTATTTACATATAATATATAAATGGAATATTTGTGAGACTCCCGAATTTTTTTGAGATACACTACAACCTACAGATAAATGATGCACTTTTTTCAATTAAGTGTTCAAACCAAATTTATCAAATCATATAATTAAATATTTGTTTGTCAGTTCTCATAAAATGTTTACTACTTCCTACCTAATTTTATCAAAAAATAAATATATTTATATTTATGGTGAAAAATCATAGACAACAGCTTTAAAATGATAAGTAGGTCAATATTTTTCCAAAATTCTTGTAGAGGTTACACAAACACAAATGTGTCAAGAAAGGGCTGTGCTGTCTTCGAGTGAGCGTAAACGGTGACCACCGCTTTATTCGGCCAGCGCTAGTTTAAAAATGTGTTTTTAATCCGAATGTTTTTAGAAGGTAGGGCGGTGGGGGAGGCATGCCAGAAGGTAGTGGTTGAGAGGCGATTCTCCCAAGGGTCTCTCACATTTTTGCACATCTTTCAAGCAATGCACTTACTTCCCTTGGTTCATACTATCTTTTCAAAGATGTTTGATTAGCAAATGGCCCTCAAGGATAAGATAGTATCTCTCTGCAGAGCAAAAGGCAGGCTTCTTACCATTCATTAGAAATGGTTCATATTCCTTAAGTTCCAGGTTTCTCTCCTATCAGAACCCACTACATGTGCTGGTGTCATCTTGCCCTCTTTACGTCACCTTGTGGGAATTGAGGATTGGAGAATCAGCATAAATGCGCTGACACTCTGGGTACTGCTGGTGCAGAGGGTAATAAACCCCTTCATCTCTGACCCAGCACTGTTGAGCATGGTTCCTTCTAATCTTTTAGGTGGCTCTGTCCCCAGCCTCAGGCAATTTCCTCAAACGCTTGTGCTAATCGGTACTTGGCCGAAGAATTTAGGGGGACACTTTGCAGATCCAGAGCCAGGACTAGGGTGAGGGAAGTGAGATACCCAGGGCACAAAATGTAAGGAGACCCTCACTCTCAGGGTCAAGCAAGAACCTAAGAATGAGTGAGTGGTTCCTTGAAGTTTATGGTCTGGGCATCCCTCTTGCCTCACCCTAGTCCCAACACTGCCCAGATCTCCAGAGATTCTCTCTCTCTCTCTCTCTCTCTCTCTCTCTCTCTCTCTCTCTCTCTCTCTCTCTCTCTCTTTCATGTATCCAACTAAAACCTAGGTATATTCAACTCCAAAGGACATACAATGGTTCAGGAGGGATTGGTTAACACAGAAGGTAAACTGGACTATCCTCCTCAAAACATTGATTGCAATATGTATGGACTGGTGACCACAGAAAACAAACAAGTCTGAAACAAAAACGTAATCCCCATTTCCTAGAAGCAGCCTATTGGAGCTTGTTGGCTTGTCCTTGAACATGGTCCATCTCATGCAAGACCATCAAAAGAACTGATAGACTAAACTGAGTGGCCCACCAGGGCAGTATTGAAACTGCAGTTTAGTTCTCATCCACTGGGACATGCAACTATCTATCAGGGAGAAAATCATGGAATTGGGCAAACAAAACACCTGGAAGCAAAAGTCCATGGGTATCTTGCAAACAGATTTTTTTTAAAAAAAAGCAGATTTAAAAAATATATAGAGAATTCACTTTTTTACAGAGATTTGAGCAGATAGTACACCCGCTGCTCCCACACATGCGCAGCCTCTCCCCTTGTCAACATCCCCACCAGAGTGGTATATTTGTTACAATCGATGAGCCTGCACTGACACATCATTGTTACCCAGAGTCCACACTTTACATTAGGATTCACTCTTAGTGCTATACATTCTATGGGTTTTGACTAATGTAGAATGACACGTATCCACCATTATAGCATCAGAAAAAGTAGTTTCATTCCTCTAAAAACCCCCTGTGTTCTGCCCATTCATTCCTCCTTCCCCTGATCCTCTGGCAACCACCGTTCCTTTTACTGATAGGTTTGCCTTTTCTGGAATGTCATATAGTAGAAATCACACAGTATGTAGCTTTTCCAGATTGGCTTCTTTTCACTTAGTAATAATCATTTAAGGCTCCTGTATGTCTTTTCATGACTTGATAAATCATCTCTTTCTAGTGCTGAATAATACTCCATTGTCTGACGTACCACAGTTCATTTATCCATTCGCCTGGTGAAGAACATCTCGGTTGCTTTCAGGTTTTGGCAATTACGAATCACTATAAACAGGTGAAAATTTTTGTGTGGACATAAGTTTTCAGTTCCTTTTGTTAAATGGCAAAGAGCTCAACTGCTGGATCGTATGGTAAGAGCATGTTTAGTTTTGCAGCCTGTAAGGGATATAGGAATGGATAGTTTGACTCTCTTTTGGTCACGGATGTCTTCTCTGTTTTAAATTCATGGAAGAAGTTGAGTAGTTGGTTGGTATGAATGGTCTTACCAACATTACATTTAAAGAACATTTTAGAAAGTTTGAAAACACAACAGATACCCTTAACTCTTATTTATCTCATAAAATGTTATGAAGCGTACATATACTAATATCTGTAAATGCTCATTACATGCCTGAAACAGAGAAAGTGCTCAGTAAATGTACATTGTTGTTTTGATGATTATTATTATTTAAAGATATTTTTGTGCCTTTTGGTGAATATATTTGGTTTAAGTTTTGTTACTACTTTTATTCTATTTAACAAAGGTGTTCCATTAACTCAAATTTACCAAAGAATTCCTATAGCACTTTTTTTTATTAGTTTCAGGTGCACAAGATAAAGTAATACTTAGACGTTTATCATTCCTATAGCACTTTTTAAAGGGAAAAAAATGGTGTCCAATGATATCCAAAAATGTTCACATTGTTGAGAAATTACACATTACAATCCTAACCTTTTATTAAAAGCATGTACAACCTTAGAAGTGGAAAAGCAGAAACTTTGGCATTAATCCAGTGGAGGAAGTCAACTGCATAATCACTACTAACCCATTGGGAGTAACACAGCTAAAGTTACAACCCTGCCAGTACTCCCCACATGTGCACACACTGCTCACGGATAGAAAAAAGAAAGGAAAAAATACAGTAAACCTGCTTATCTAACCCAACTTTTCAATTTATTAAAAATTGAAGCCACTGTCTTCTTGGGAATTGTGTGTTATACAGTGTATAAAATTTAAAACCTAGAGTATCACTGGCTTTTGCCCTCACTTGCTCTTCCAAGACCCCTGTCTTCCAGCTAAACTCCCTTATATTTACAGGTCTCCTAAAAGATGCATCACACATGATAACAAACAGGACCAAAGACTATCTGGAATCCATATTATTTTGCCTCTTCTGTCCCACTAAAAGTAGATCCCTATTGGGTGCCTGATACTGGGTGATTCTGCCTCTGTCAAGCACTACTGCCACCTCAGTTTGGTATCTCTCTACCAGGTACCATGTCCTAAATTGACTGCCATCTTCTCCAGCTAGGCATCATTACTGATTCCCTAAGGTCTCATTGCTTCCACCTCTAGTACTCCAATTTGTCCCTGAGAAGATGAAGTATGCCACAGAAAATTGTAAAGGCATGGAGATTGTGCCACCACAAAAGTATCATTTCTCATTTTAACATCTAACATCTCTCATTTACCTTTCACCATCAGTACCTCTTCTCCTGAAGTAGATGGCAAAAAATGGACACGCATTCTTTCCCTTCCATAAAAACGTGGAGTCTGTTTCTCCACCCCATGAATGTGGGCTGCCCATGTGATTTGCATTGCCAATGAGACATTGTAGCACACACGAGGAAGCAGAGACTTGAAGAAACAATTGCATATTGGGGCTTGGAATAATTTTGTAATCCTGTAGCCATGTGACCAAGTTATGGCTAGCCTACTAGAGGGTGAGAGACAGTCACCCTCAAGACTCCAGTTGTCAGCTGACCTTCCACCAGACATGTGAATGAATCCACTCAGGACCAGCCAGCCCCTGTAAACCAACTAATCACAAACCAGAAGACGCCAAACCTGACCCAGACCAGAAGGACTACCCAGCACACTCATCAACAAAATAAATGGTTGTTTTAAGCCACTGAGTTTTGGGGTCGTTTATTATGCAGCAATAGATAAATGATACATCCTCTGATTCACTTTAGTAATTACTTTATTCCAGACCTTTGCACCATTCAACGACCAACCCCACTACCATTTTCAGCTGCTGATTTTACCTCCTTTTTCAATGAGGAAAACACACTTAAGTCCCCACCCTACCCTAACCCCACACTAAAAGTAGATAGCATAGTGGTAAAGGGTATTTGGGGTTTCATAACTAGGACCACCCATCTTGCTGTCTCCCCAAAATTTTGATAATACCAAAAATGCCTGCTTCCTGGATTCTCTCCTATTCATTCGAGTAAAATTAGACTGTTTATTTTTTTAAACCCACCTGTCGTGCGGGGCGGCCTGCGGGGTCTCTGCTCCCGCTCCCCACATAACGCAGGATATGGTGAGGCCAAAAAGGAACACCCACGGAGCCATAGGTAGGGGAGTCATACCACTATATTCTCTCTGGCGGCACTATACTCTCGCTGGCGGCTGGGTTGGAGACACAGGAAGCAAGAACCACACTGTCCGCAAACCGCCATCCTCGCTTGCCAGCCCAGCCGCCATCTTCTTGCTAGCCCCCATTCTCTCGTTTTGCTAGCGTAGCCACAGCAGTTATATTAGTGGCCAATGGCTCACTGGTTACAGCTGACGGCCAACTAGCCACAGCTGATGGCCATCCAATCACATTGATGGCCATTTACTACCTGAGCCAGCACCTGTCTATGTGAGGCCAAGAGCCTGGAAACTGCTTTCTGGGGCTCTGTCCCCACACCACCAGTTATCTCTTTTGTTTATATCTTTTTAAAATTTCATACACGAAGGAGAAGTGGACAGTACCAATGAGGTTCTGATTTTATCAAAAAAACAAAAACAAAAAATCCCTACACATGTGCATCAGTTTCCTAGGGCTGTCATAACAAATTACCAGTGGAGGTTTAAAACAAGAGTTATGGAGGCCAGAAGTGTGAAATCAAGGTGTCAGCAAGGTTGACACCCTTTGGAGGCTCTAAGGAAATCTGCTCCGTCCCTCTCCCCTAGCTTCTGGTGGCTGGGGGCAATGCTGGACAGTCCTTGGCTTGTGGACACACCAGCTCTGCCTTCATCTTCACATGACCTTCTCCACGTTATGTCTCTGTGTGTCTTCTCATTTTCTGTCACTTTTAAGGACATCTGCCATTGGATTTCTGGTGCACCCTAATCCAGGATAATCTCATCTAGAGCTCTTTTTCTTAGTAACAAAGGCAAAGATCTTTTTTTTCAAGTAAGGTCATTCACAGGTACCAGGAGTTACGGTATGGACATATCTTTTGGTGGGGCACAATTCATCCCACAACAAAGTGTATTTAAATCTTTTAGAAAATAGGGATGTCAATTTAAATATTATTACCAGGGCATTAAATTAAGTAAGACAACCAATCAGAATTACAGACTTTGTAGATATTAAAGTTTACTTTTATAGGCTACAGCAACAATATCTAAAGTCAGGGTGTCTCTTAATTAGAATTAACATTCACATGGAAAATTGTATAATACAAACTAATATCTGCTTTTCTGACATTCTAGAAGACTAAACATTTCTCCCTATCTCGTTGAGATTTCTTTCACCATAATTACGAGGGCCTGTGGTTTTTCAAGGCTGAGTCCCAGAAAGCTATTAGTTAGGAGCAACAGGGAAAAATAGGTCTGAGAGTTCAAAACTCACCATCTAGAAAGAAAAAGGAGCAAAACAGGGTATTTAATAAATGCAATATGGGACATATAATACTGTACTTCCTAACAATAGATTCTAAGTATCTATAAAGATTTGCATTTTGAATTATTTCAAAGTATTCCCAGAAGTATCAAAAGGGTGAAATCAACAAGGGGCAGTGTGGATGTGTGGAGAATGACTGAAAGAAGCTGTGGGGGTCCTAGGGGTCAGGCAAAGTCGAATATCTCTGCCCTTGTCTCTGTTGTGGACCATTGGAACCACCATCTGCTCCCAGAGCCCTTTGTTCTCACACCTCTCAGCAGAGTTTCTCAGGTTCAGGGACAGGAGTAAGTCTGTTATCCTGTCTGTGAGGTATGGCTACAGCAATGGGCAGGGTACTAGAAGAGGTATTTCTAGTAAAATGTCCAAGTGTCTCCCTCCCTAGAGCTCATGTAAGTGTGTAGGAGTCACATTTGGCATTTGGATCATCAGAGCATCCCTGGGATAAGGTGTATACTCTGAGAGAGGCACAAGCAGAACTGCTGATAGGGCCACCTGAGAGCTGAGAATAAAGGGAGGGAGACCCAAAATCACTTCCTGACCCACAAGAGTAAGAGTGAAATAATAAAGAGGAAATAGAACCAAGAAACAGGAGCCAGATAGAAATTAGGTCAGAATGGAAATAAGTCAGAACAAGCAGAAGAGGTCTTGGGCAGTTTGTGTAATACCCATAAACAACACTAGAAGTGCCTGAGCTTATCTTATTGGTTTATTGATGGGTGGGATGCAGAAGTATTGGGATGGCTTGAAAGTTACAATTCCCTTTAATTTCATGGTTCCCCATCTCGAATCCATATTTGTATCTATCCTTTTTATTTTCCTTCGAATTAAGGAGAATGAAATGTTTCTTATTCTATTCAAATCCAGATTCTTCAGCTGTGTTCTCTACCCTATGCCCACTCTCCCAAAAATATTCAACAAAGTTCTATTAAATAGCTATTATGTCCCTTCTTTTCCCTCGAATGATCCCTACTCTCTTCTATCTGTTTCTTTTTTTCTTTTTTCTTTTTTTTTAAGATTTTATTGGGGAAGGGGAATAGGACTTTTATTGGGGAACAGTGTGTACTTCAAGGACTTTTTTCCAAGTCAAGTTTGCTGTCCTTTCAATCTTAGTTGTGGAGGGTGCAGCTCAGCTCCAGGTCCAGTTGCCATTGCTAGTTGCAGGGGGCACAGCCCACCATCCCTTGCCGGAATCCAGGAATCGAACCGGCAACCTTGTGAGAGGACATGCTCCAACCAACTGAGCCATCCAGGAGTTCAGCAGCAGCTCAGCTCAAGGTGCCGTGTTCAATCTTGGTTGCAGGGGGCGGAGGCCACCATCCCTTGTGGGACTCGAGGAGTTGAACTGGCAACCTTGTGGTTGAGAACCCACTGGCCCATGTGGGAATCTAACCGGCAGCCTTTGGAGTTAGGAGCACGGAGTTCCAACCGCCTGAGCCACCGGGCCGGCCCTTGTATCTCTTTCTTGATTGGATCCTTCCTCTATAAAGCCTATAAGCATGCTCAAGACTTGTTCATCAAAACAAAATCAAAAACATAAACAAGAACCCTCCCTTATTTCTGTATCCCCTTTTAACCACTACTAGAATCATTGGATTGGTCAAGGGTTAGAGTTAACTGCTTGCATTTGGCTTAAAAAGAGAGGTGCAAAGAAATTAGGGATGTTAGAAAGACAATGGTTCAGACTGCCAATCATAAAAGCCCAGTCTGGTCAGGGAAAGAAAATTAGACCACAAGAAAAGAGTCTGAAATATATGGCGATGGAAGGAGAACTGACTCTAGGTGGTGAACACACATGGGATTTATAGATGATGTAATACAGAATTGTACACCTGAAATCTATGTAATTTTGCTAACAGTTGTCACCCCAATAAACTTTAATTTAAAAAAAAGAAAAGAGTCTGATAGGTAGTGGGAATACTGATAGATTCAGAAACCAAAGAGCTGGATGATGTCAGAGATAGTAGTGGGATAAAGGGTTGCAAGAACTAGACAGATTGAAACAAAGGCTGTAGTCAAAGAATTAGATGGTAAAGCTTAACATTTCTGATGAGGAACAATTTTTGGTAAATGATCAAGGGTTTGGCCATAGATAACAAAAAAAAACAAAAAAAATTGAATGTCTCTAGAACTGAGGAGGCCAAGGAAGGATAGAACATTAGATGAATTGTCCATATGGACATGAATGTCACCCAAGGTGAGAACCACACATGGATTAATCAAAAACACTATAAGCCAACTCCTGAAATCTTCTATGAATGAAGGGGAATATTAAAGGTAGAAGGTCAATCATTGGTAGTCAGAAGGAAAGATAGAAGATTCTTCAGCTGGATGATACAAACTTTAAATAATGTGGAGGCTTTACATCCGCAAGTAAGAGTAATTGTTTATCAGTGTCACTGTGGAATTAGTATGACCAGTCTTGCTCTCAGTCTTAATGTGGGTGGTACATAGAAAGATAATTGCCTGCCACTGAAAGGGCAGCAAGGGGTTGTGGTAGAGCTGTGCAGATGACTTGAGATGACCAGCTGGAAGACTGTTGCTTTATCTGGGTGAGTAGCAGTGAAAATACAAAGAAGGAAACATCTCCCAAAGATATAAAAGAGATAGGTTGCTTTGGTAACTGATTAGTGTAAATAATTAGTAGGAAGAGTAAGGGATGACTTCCAGGATTCTGTTTTGAGCAAATAGGTGTATAAATGTGCTCTTTACTGAAACAGGAGAAGGAATAGGTTTAGAAGCAAAGATTATGCTGTATTTCCAGACACTAAACAGGGCCTGAAAAGAAGAAGTCTCTCCAAAAATATTTACTAAAGTAATGTATGAAAAAAAACAAAGTTTGATGTGCAAGCTTGACAAGGTAAACTCATAAACCATTATAACAAGCAGCACAAAAGTCATTGCTCTTCTGGTTAAATTTATCCTCAAGTTATTAATTGAATTAAAATAGAAAATATAGGCAAACAGAAAACAATGACTCCATCTCACACCCATTAAGATGACTATCAAACAACAATAACAACAAAAAAAAACACCAGAAAATAGTGCGGAGAAAAAACAGAAAATAGCAAGGATGTGGAGAAATTGGAACCATTAAGCATTGTTGGTGAAAATGTCAAATGGTGCAGCCACTGTGGAAAACATTATGGTCATTCCTCAAAATTTTTAAAATAAGAATTATCATATGACCCAACAATTCCACTTCTGTGTACACACCCAAAAGAATTGAAAGCAGGGACTCAAACAGATATTTGTACGCCCATGTTCATAACAGCATTATTCACAGTAGCCAAAATGTGGAAGCAACCCAAATATCTATCAATGGATGAATAAACAAAATGTGAGATAGATATATTCAGCCTTAAAAATAAAGGAAATTGTTTTCTAATGTGGATGGATGAACCTTGAGGACATTATGCTAAGTGAAATAAGCCAGTCACAAAATGACAAATGTGATTTGTATGTTTCCACTTACATGAGGTACCCAAAGTAGTCAAATTCGTAGAGACACAAAGTAGAATAAAGATTGCCAGGGGTTGAGAGAAGGGCCAAATAGGGAGTTAATGTTTAATGGCTACAGAGTTTCAATTTTGCAAGAGGAAAAGATTTCTGGAGATAAATAGATGGTGGTGATAGTGGCACATGGTGAATACAGTTAATACTGTTGAGCTGTACATTTAAAAAATGGTTAAGATGATAAATTTTAGGTGTATTCTACCACGATTTTCAAAAACTAAATGGAAAAAAAAAAAAAAAGAAAGATGACTTAATAACAATCCACATCTATCAAAAGGGCCAATAGGGAAAGCAGAAACTGGGACCGCCCAGCTAAAACTCAACCACCAGGCTGTGGGAACAGGAAACCAAGGGCGTGGCAAGGGCAGGCCGCAGGGAAGCCACTGATGAAAGCGGGTTCTTGGAGGACGAGGATGCCACCGCGCAGGCGCATAGCACGGCTGCCCGGGGGCCTTTTAAGCGTACCCGGAAGTGACGTCATTGACGCTGAGCCAGGCTCGGGGAGGATCCGAGCGCTTCGCTTAGGTGAGCGGTGCTGGAGCCGTGGTCCTGCGGCCGCTATGAGCTGCACCATCGAGAAGATCCTGACAGACGCTAAGACGCTTCTGGAGAGACTGCGGGAGCACGATGCGGCCGCCGAGTCGCTGGTGGATCAGTCGGCGGCGCTGCACCGGCGGGTCGCCGCTATGCGGGAGGCGGGCACAGCGCTTCCGGACCAGGTCAGGCAGAGGGTGGCGGGGGGTCCGTGTTCTCAGCTTCTGGGCACTTGACAGGTGGAAGGCGAGGTCAAGTGGGAACTTGGCCTGGAATTTATGCTGGTCTCAGAGGGCGGCGCTGAGACCTTGCTGCGGGGTCGGGGATGAGAATGCTGCGCTTGGAGCCCTGACTCCTGCCTCTTAGGTTCCTGCGTCTGCGGCTGTTCTGTTTACGGCGCGCTTCGTCTGTCTCTGTTTGTCCAGTATCAAGAGGATGCATCCGATATAAAGGACATGTCCAAATACAAACCTCACATTCTGCTGTCCCAAGAGAATACACAGATTAGAGACTTGCAGCAGGAAAACAGAGGTTAGTCCGTCCTTTTTGTGGAGTTACTATGATTTTGTTATACCCGGTAATAATTCAAAAGTTCTTGCAAACCTGCCAAACTGTTCACAAAGGTGCACACGCTGTTATGTACTTCCAGGTCACTACTTTTAATAAGAGCGTTACCCTGTGCTGGCCCAGTAACAATAAAGTTTGTTACATTACTCTTTTCAAGGTTGTCCAACTCATTTTATTTGTAGGCAGCTTATCAAAGAGGTGCTGCTTAGTAGAGCTGAATTGTTGGGTGGCTTATTTAGGCCTCCCCAGTTGGAGGCTTGCACCACAAAAGAATTAATATCCTCAAGGGATTAAAATTCAATGTTTAAATATTAATTGAAATAAATACTAAAATTAAGATCAAAGGTATTTTTAATGTTCTTGTGCAAGGTGGGAGAGCTGACTTTTTTACTTTAGGGTATGTATTCTTGATCTGGATGAGTACATTATTAATGATATTGTGACTAGTCATTTGTATACTCGTTTACAGAGGGTTTCCACATAGGTCATCCCATGGTATTCTTATATCTTCATTTTGAGTTAAAACAAGCTGGTATTATTACAATGCAGATAAGAAATAGGTTCAAAGAGGTTAAGCGATTTCCTTAAGAGCATTAAGCTAGTAACTCACAGAACTGAACTCAGGCCCATGCCTTCTGATTCTATATCCCATGTTTCTACCAAACTATGCTGCCTCTGCCTAGAAAGTTTTGTTTCACATAGACCTTAACTGTTGAGTTTTGTGGACCTGAACACGATTTACAACTTAGGAGTAACAACAGCTCATGGAGTGCCATAAAATTCCAACTGGTAAGAACTTGGCTTGGCTTTGAGAGCTATCTTTCAGGCATCACTGCCAAGTTATTTCATTTTTTGATACAGAGCTATGGGTTTCCTTGGAGGAACACCAGGATGCTTTGGAACTCATCATGAGCAAGTACCGGAAACAGATGTTACAATTAATGGTTGCTAAAAAAGCTATGGATGCTGAACCAGTCCTGAAAGCTCACCAGTCTCACTCTGCAGTAAGTCACTTTGAGGAGTAAATTCTCAGTGAACTGAAAATTGAAGTCTTGGAATTGTTTTTGATTGTGTGCCTGTTTCTAAAAAAAGTTAGTGTGTTTTCCTTTCATGTTTATTACATTCGCTGTTGATTTTGCTATAGCTTTGTCACGATATGAAGAGAAGGAAGGAGGTGAGGGGCTGCTCAAGTCCTTTTATTTGAGTAGGACTAAGGCTCCTCCCTCCTTCACCAAGATCTCTTTCCAAGATGTTAATGAATGCTTAGCTCTTCCACCAAACATAATGTCAGTTAGTGTTTAAGGTGTTGAGTAAATACTTGATTGGTTATTACTGCACATTTCACTAAACTGTAAACTCCTTGGCTGTAAGAAGTATGAATTCATCTTTTATTCCTAACATAGTACCTGGCACATAGCAGGCAGTCAGTTAACCTTTATCAAACTGAACTACATAGCACACTCTCGTTAAGAGAGATAATATGGTTTAAAAATACATACCACACTTTGGTTGTTCATAACTTAATTTGGGAGACCCAGTAATTGTTCTTCTGTCTGTAGAGTGCTTCATAGCTGTCATTGTATATTCACATGTACTAAATCATTTAATCCTGGATTAATAGAATGGTGCCTCACTATTTGCTACAGTGGAATTTATGAAAAGTTTTCTTAGGTTCTACTGAAAACATTTTACTGACTTAACAAAAGTCTTAGGGAACAGGGATGTTTTAAATATGTTTATGGCTTTCATCTAGAAGAGAAAAATAAACTTTATTTTCTTTAGTCTAGAGGAGAAAACTTGAACCTTGAAGGACACAGAATTTAGCTCATGAAAGACTTACTAAGAGATAAGTATATAGACAGAATAGGTACCTTGGAATATGCAGAGCTTGCCAATATTCTATTTTAAGGTAAACAGCCAGTTAAGAGATATTGTCCAACATCCAGTGGGTGGTTAGACTAGAATTGATCTTTTGAAAACCATTTATTTGTGAATACCACAAGATTTATCTTGGCTTCACCTCTGAGGACTCAGTGAAACTCCTGTGTAACCTGTAGCATAATTCAATGAACTTTTTAACATCGTATTGCACATGTTCTCATGAACTTCCTATCTGTAGGAAAGATGACTTTTTCACCTTTTTTTTGTGTTAATATCTTCCCAGGAAATTGAGAGTCAGATTGACAGAATCTGTGAAATGGGAGAAGTGATGAGGAAAGCAGTTCAGGTGGATGATGACCAATTTTGTAAGATTCAGGAAAAACTAGCCCAATTAGAGGTAAGATTATTGCTGTTTTGAATTCACAATATTTCATGGAGTTTTCATAGAGCCTGGAAGGTATACCATTACTATCTTATCATTGCAGTGTATTGATGTTTTCTGTGTGCTCATGATTTAAGATTAAAACACCTCCTCCATACCCTTTTCAAAGAAGGAAATACAATCAGTGGCAAACAATGAAAATGCCAACTATGTATTGGCTAGAAATTGAAATATTATCAGATCAAGAGGGTAGAGAGAATGGAAGGGACAGATTACATGTGAACTAAAATCCTTCATCTGCCATAAAAGGAAATTCACTAAATAATGTCTAAAATTGATGATCAGGAAATAGCAGTACAGGGATATTATTTAAAATTATAGAAGTAAATACCAAAGAAATAGATAAAAGTATTAAAAGTGGTTACCTTTGGTGAACAAAGCAAGGAACTACTGTTTATTTTATAAGCCCTGTAGTCTTGATTTTTTAAAAGCTATTTTCATGTACTATTTTGATTAAAATAGAAATAATTTACAAAGAAAGACCTGGGGTGTTAGTGTGCCCATAAAATTGTTGAGGAAAAACATTATAATAGATGGTTTGAATGCTGCTTATTACAAGAGGGTATCGTGGGCCCTTTGAGAAATACTAGAGAGAAAAAGGTAAGGTCCCTGCTCAGAGTCTAGTGAAAGGAATAAGACTAGTGCACCAGGCCATTGAATAAGTTCGTTTCGTTCCATGTTGTTTTATTATAGCGTTGATGAGATACCATAGGAATATAACTCTTGTTTATATCAGTTAGCCTTTGGTAAAATCGGTTTCTTTATACACTGTTTTACTTAAAGTCGCAGTACCTGTTGATGACGTTAAGTGAGGACTTAGTGTATTTGTATGATATGAAATGGTACATAAATGCTAGGAGAGAGATACAAAGTACTGGAGGAAGCACTTTATATGGTAGAAGATTTAATGACTCTGACTCTTTTTTTGGTGAAGCCTAAAAAATGCCATGGTTTATCAGAATTTCCTGCAGAGGGAATAAGGAGGAAAAGTGCAAACTGCTCGATCTGGAAATCAGAGAGAGTGACAAGGTCCCAATTAGGAATTAGGAGTTAGTTCAAATGATAGAATGACCTTGTCTCCACTATCCCTGATTTAATCTCAGTTATGGAAACAGCCATAAGGAAACGTGAGACAAATTTTACTTGATAGTTTAAGTGGAAAAAACATGGGCGTTAGATTGAGAGCCGGCAATACCACATCCAAGTTGTCTGAGTTTGGACAAGTTTTTGGACTTTTATGCAGCACAGTGTCTTCATCTTAAAGAGATACGGTTGTAGGTAGTGGTACCTGCTCTACGGATGGTTGTGAGGTAGTATGTGCGAGATACACACATGGTGCCTGGTTACGTGGCCAGTAAGTAGTTTCTTCTCTCGCCTTCCTTCCTTTCTCCAAAACTGCACGACATCTAAGAAAAATATTATTAGGGATTTGAAAGATAGATGAAACAGAAGCAAAACTTCTGGGAACCATGAAGAGTATGACAAGCCATGAATTCCTCCAGTGGAGTGGGACCTTTGTAATCCTAACACGTGGCATATAAAAAATTGCTCAGTAAATGTTTGTTAGATGAATAAATAAGCAGTGTTTTAGGAAATTCTCGTTTCTTTGTTTTCTTAAAACTTTTACAATTAATATGCTTTCTGTTCCTGGCCTAAAACACTGTGTTGTGATGCAGTTTGACAGTTAAAATACCTGAAATAAACATATACTTTTTTTTTTCAGCTTGAAAATAAGGAACTTCGAGAATTATTGTCCATCAGCAGTGAGTCGCTTCAGGTCAGGAAGGAGAACTCAATGGACACTACTTCCCAAGCTATCAAATAACTTCAGCTTCTGACTGATGGCCGGAGATTGTTTATCAAGGAATGAAGTTCCTGTCTTTCTATTCGAGTAGTATTCTTTCACTGTCTTCCCTCAGATTTGATTTCATGTTGATCAAAGGAATCAGTGGCAATTTAGAGTTGGCGGTCAAAATTGGCTGTCCACAGAACAGTTTTCGGGTGTTAGGGAAAATACACACAGATTTTCACCATTCCTTTCTCTGAGAGACTACTTTTGACTTACATGTCTGGGACCTCTATTTATATAAACTGTGTTTTCAGTTCATTTTGGTTTTTCACATCTCTGAAACTGAGCATTTTATTATAAGGCAGTGATTCGATTATATATAGGAGTGTAAATTGCAATTGTAAAAAATTTTAAAAAGAGATTACCTTTTTAAATCTATTTGGAATAAACCTGGATTATTTACCATTTGAGAAAGGTAATACAAGTCTGCAGAACTACAGTGGCAAATTCTCTGATTTGTAATGTCATTTACCTTCCATGTAGTCTCTCTGGTGCTAAGAGTTGGCACTTTATGGCCTCGTGTCTTTACTCTTAATTTGAGAGAACCTACTGCTAGTCCCCAGGAAACATACTTGAAAATAACTCAGCTGTTTTTTTCTGGTAGTACTATAGTCATTATATTCAAAGGATGCTGAGAAATTTGTCTCATGCATACACACGTGCACTCTTAGTTGAAATGCTAAAAGTAGCTTTTATCTGTTCTATTTGATATTAGTAACCAATTTTTCAATTTTGTCTTACTAGGCAATCTTCATCTTGGGTAATTCACCAAATGCAAAGAGCATATGATAGGTTTATTCACATCATAGTTCTTAGGTACTACATTCTACTATTTATATATAACTTCTATTTTATAGTTAAGAACTTGGATATCTTTCATTACTAGTAGTACCAGTAGTTAGCTTCCTTTTAGATCTATTTTTCACAAGGAAGCAGAGTTTTATCACTTAACGAAAGTTACTGAGTGGGAGATGAGGGTAAAGGGGATCAAATATATGGTGATGGAAGGAGAACTGACTGGGTGGTGAACACACAATGGTATTTATAGATGATGGAATACAGAATTGTACACCCGAAATCTATGTAATTTTACTAACAATTGTCACCCCAATAAATAAAAAAAAAAGAAACATGAAAAAAAAAAAAGAAAGTGACTACATTCATAGTGCTGTGTAGGCAACAAAGCAGTGTTGAGATCCAAATGCTTAGTGGTCAACTAGGCTCACTGAGCAACTCATTGCCCCAACTGAGTTTACTCACATTTCAAATTTACAAGTTACTTCATGTTGTGCTATCAATTTAGGTTCACCCAAAAATAACAAATAATGAAACTGAAATAATGAATGCCAACCTGTCAATATTTTCTAATATTGGAAGAGACACAGTATTAAAAAGAGTTTTTGGTTAGTGTTTTGTATGATGTAAAAATTTTTTTTGTCCTGCCATAAAAAATTAACTCCAATTAAAACAATACAATCTCTCCAAGATATCCTAAAAGCATCTGATCCTACTAATACTATTGGACTTTGCCTACAATGGTGGGCTTTAATGAATAGGTATATGTCATTTTGGAATTTGTCAAATTTCTATTCAAAGTCCTGCATAGAATTTGAAAAATACTTCTACCCCCAAGTGTGGGCATTTTTATCTCATTTCTCAAGAGTAAGTAAACTTTTAGCCTACCCATTTGCCTTGAAGTATATGCCCTAAGTGCCACCATATGTCCCACATTCCAAGGTACCCTACACCATTTGTCAGCTGCCATGGCCAGTTTTCAGTGAAATTGATAATCAAATGGCCCATTAAGTATAACATGGTGTCCCTTTATCTGCCTTATGTTCCTTTGAGTTGTTTATAAAATTCTTTGTCTCAGACATCAGGATAAATCTGTACGTTAAGTTTTCCCCTTGGCAATCAAGAGTTTGAAGTATGAGTCTGAAGAGCTCTCAGCACCCTCCATAATATAACTTCTGACTGGTGTTAATGCGATGAAGATAATGTGTTAAAAAATTGAAGAGGGGAAGGAATGTTTTTGATTTGCGTGAATATTGAAGTTTCTTTTGCGGTAGATGGAAGAACTTTGCAAAATCTTAGGACAAACTTTTCTAATAAAAATCTGATTTTGAGAATACCAGCTAATTTTACTCAGTAATGAGTCTAATAGGAAATGCAAAGGTTTATGTTTCACATGTGTAAGCAACCTGTCAAGCCGACAAGTTTTCATAAATATTTTATAATCACAGTGTAGTCAGCAGTGTAACACTATAAATAGTTTTCTTTAGTTTTTTTAGTTTTTTATTTTTAATTGGGGAAGGGGAACAGGACTTTATTGGGGAACAGTGTGTACTTCCAGGACTCTTTTCCAAGTCAAGTTGTCCTTTCAATCTTAGTTGTGGAGGGCGCAGCTCAGCTCCAAGTCCAGTTGCTATTACTGGTTGCAGGGGGTGCCACCCACCATCCCTTGCGGGACTTGAGTTGTTGAACTGGCAACCTTGTGGTTGAGAGCCCACTGGCCCATGTGGGAATCGAACTGGCAGCCTTCGGAGTTAGGAGCACGGAGCTCCAACTGCCTGAGCCACCAGGCCGGCCCTATAAATAGTTTCTGAAATGGTTTTAGGGATTTCCTCATGATTAGAAGTCATAAATTATATGATTCAAATCAAATTATAAAATTAAAATGAAGTTTGGAAGTATTTTGTAAAATGCTTAAGTATTATTGATATTTACCTTTATTACCTTGAATTTATAATAATACCTTAGGCGTAATTTGACTCAAACATTAGAGGTCTATTTCAGTGTTACTTAAAATGTGGTTCACTGACCTACTGAAACAGAAGTTTGGAAATGGGATCCAGGAATTTGTATTTTATTAATCGTCCCAGATAACTTCTAAGGACACTAGTTTGAGACTGTCTAGTCTATATACCAGGCACTTCATTTGGAGTTAAGAATGGAAAAAGGGTGGAGGGGAAGCATTGACACTATTTTCAAACAAAAATATAGTAAAAGGGACAAACAAGTATACACATAAGTATACATATAAAACAAGTATACAATGCAGTGTGATGAATCCAATATAAAGATATATAGGATAGAGAGGTGGGACTACATAAGCTTGAGAGATAACAAATGGGTACGAGAAGAACTAGAACGTTTGGTGCTTTCTAGTCATTATATGATCTCTATTTCAACTGCACCTCATGTTATAAATACTCAGGCACAAGGAAGTTATGTTATTTGTCTAAACTGGGTTCCACTTTGGACAAGATTCAAACCCAGCCAGACTCAAACATAACTACTAAGTTAAGATGCCTTTAAATGCCAAGTACTGTTCAGAGTTCAAGTTGTTTTTGATTAACCTATTTTCACTACTAGTGCAAAAGAAACACCACAGCCCATACGTGAAAACACAAATTCAATAAATGGAGTCCTAACTAATGACACATAATTTTCATCTGTTTTCTGAAATGGTGTAGCTGAGAGTATGTGTGCATACAACTGAAAAGAACAATGCTTAATCAGTCGTCCTAATTATGTATCGGAAAGTGCAGTCCTGTCTTACAACTCTGCTTCCATAGCATGTTGTTTTTCATCCTTCATGCTATTTCCTTGTGGTTGCAAGAAGGTTGCTGTGCTAGATGTCATATCCATGTTGAAGGCAGAAAACATGTGACATGGCCTGCGTCTGCTATATGTAACCTCTTTTAGGAGGAAAAGCAAACCTTTCCCAGAAATTCTAGACAGATTTCCCCTTGTCTCTTGCCTAGCCTGTTAAATGGTCACTTCTTGTTGTAAAGGAGGCTGGGTACATCTCTGCCCGAATAAAACCAGTGTTCTATTATTAGTAAAGAGGAAAGAGTATTGAGAAAGCAACTAACAATGTCTGACACAAGTCCTTTTACACTGAGTTTTTAACAAGTGAAAGCGTTAGCTGAAGGAGTGTGTTATATTGAATAGCCAAAAGAATGGGCTGTGGCAGACATCTGTCATTTCTTTGGCTGCCCAATATCCTAACTGCCGTGTTGAGGAAATTCCTCCTAAAAAATTTGGAAGTGTTGTATACTTGTTTTCCCAGCCTCTTTTGCAGCTAGGAAAGCTGCATCTGCCTCAAACTTTAAAGTTAGTGATACAAAGAAGCACAGAGCTATGCAGAATTCTTTGAGTAAAGGTGGTGACCTACAACGCTGGCTACGACATCTAGTTCCCCAGAGGAGCAGCAAAAGTGGCTTTAATGACAACATCCAGTATCCAGTGTAAGCCAAATCAGTGGTGTAACCTGCAATGTCTTCCCACCAGTGGACACAGTGGGGTCTTCACTGAAGCAATTATCTGAAGTGATTAGAGGCTATGTAGCCTCTAATTCTGGTTTTCTGTCCCAGACATCCTGAGGATTACTTGTTATTCTATGTGTGTGTGTGTGTGTGTGTGTGTGTGTGTGTATATACACACATACATATATATGTAATTTTAAAAAATTTTATTGGGGAACTGTTTTTTTTTAATTTATTGGGGTGACATTGTTAGTAAAATTACATAGATTTCAGGTGTACAATTCTGTATTACATCATCTATAAATCCCATTGTGTGTTCACCACCCAGAGTCAATCCTCCTTCCATCACCATATATGTGGTATATAAACCAAAAACAACAAAAGAACAAGACAACAAATGAGAAACAGAAACTCATAGACACAGACAATAGTTTAGTGGTTACCAGAGGGTAAGGGGGGTGGGGGGTGGGAAATGAGGGTAAGGGAGATCATATATATGGTGATGGAAGGAGTGTTTCTTTAGGGCCCATCAGCTCCAAGTCGTCCTTCAATCGGTTGTGGAGGATGCAGCTCAGCTCCAAATCCAGTCACCGTTTTCAATTTTTAGTTGCAAGGGGCACAGCCCACAATCTCATGCGGGAATTGAACCCACAACCTTGTTGAGAGCTTGTGCTCTAACCAACTGAGCCATGCGGCCACCCCTCTGAAAGCTCCATGGCAGCTCGTTGTCTTCAATCTAGTTGTGGAGGGTGCAGCTCACTGACCCATGTTGGAATCGAACCGGCAACCCTGTAGTTCAGAGCTCGCGCTCTAACCAACTGAGCCACCTGGCCGCTCCTACTTGTTATTCTTTCAATAAAATCACTTTTTGTTAAAATCAACCCAAATTGCCTCCAATTAAGAACTCTGACTGATAAAATAAGCATAATTTAAACCATGCAAATACAAATTTTGTCAACACTTTATGCATAATTTTGCACTTACAGTTTAAAGTAATATTTGACACTTATAAAAGGATGTGACATGCAAATGAATTATCAAGCATAATAACCCACCAGCTAATTTAAGAATTAGAACATTACCCAATGCTGCATTTATCTGAGCTCCTCTCCTGTCTCTGCCCAACTCTGCTCTTTTTAATAGTTTTATCACATGTAAAAAGACCTAAATACATATCCCTGAAGTGGCATTTTTCAGTTCTATTCATTTTTGAGCTCTGTGAAAATGGTATACTGTATGCAGTCTATAAGAATTTGATTTTTGTTTTAGTCAACATTATGTTTCTAAGATTGGTTTTGCTGTATATAGCTGTTATTCATGCATTTTCATTGACTGTACGATATTTCATTGTGACTATACAGTATATTAATGGATACATAGATACAAAATTATACATTTAAAAAATTCTTGCTAATATCTGGCTTGCTAATTTTTAAGTCTCCATCTACCTCGTTTATATTAGACCCTTCCCCATAAGTAGTCATATTTCATATTTTGCTGTTATTTCACTTGTAGTTGTCTCATGGCAACTTTCAGAGTGAATTAAGGCATATTATACACTAATATTCATAGTGGCAAGCAGAGGATGCAGTTTTGTTGTCATTCTCCAAGAATGCTAAAGAGGAGGCGGAACCTTCAGAGCTTCAATGAACCATAATTCACTCAACATTTCATCTAGCCTCCCATAAATACATGTGGAATTGTCGTAAGTAAATTTTGCACTGATCCCAGGATTCATTTTTATTTCATATTTTAACATCTCTTAAATTGGGACATGTTTTATACATGTAGGGATTGTGGTGTGGTTGATTCTAAGCATAAGCAAAATTGGTTTGCATTCCTGGTGGCATGGCATGGCAAAGGTAAGCTCTTGATATTTCAGATCATTTGAGAAAGGAATAGAGTTCTGCTGTTTTCTGTGAACTTTTCATTAACTCATAATCAAGAGAGTGCCAGCATAAAAACTTGGGAGTATAGCTATATTAGTTTTCTATTGCTATACAATGAATTACCACAAATTTAGCAGTTTAAAGCAACACCCATTTATTATCTTAAAGTTCTGTAGGTCAGAAGTCCATACAGGATTCAACTGGGTTCTTTTCTCAGGGTCTCACAAGGCTGAAATCAAGGTGTCAACCGAGGCTAGCAGTTCATCTGAGTCTCTGGGCCCTCTCTCAGGCTCACATGGTTATTGGCAAAATTCATTTCCAGAAGCGGCTGGTTGGCTCAGTTGGTTAGAGCACGGTGCTCATAACACCAAGGTTGCCAGTTCGATTCTCACATGGGCCAGTGAGCTGCGCCCTCCACAACTAGAGTGAAAAACAATGGCTTGACTTGGAGCTGATGGATCCTGGAAAAACACACTGTTCTCCAATATTTCCCAATAAAAATTTTTTAAAAATTCATTTCCATATGGGTATAGAACTCACAGGCCTTCAAGGCCAACGGGAGATCACGTCTCTGACTTCCCATGTCTCCTACCTTTAGACTCCTTTTTAAGAGCTCAACTGATACGGCAAAGCCCAACCAGAATAATCTCCCTGATTAACCCAACTGATTAGAGGTCTTAAATACATTTGCAGTTATCCCTTTTGCCACAGATGAGATAAGAGTGATATTCTCTAATACCCCCAGTTCCAGCCCTTGCTCAAGAGAAGGGGATTACACAAGGCACGCACACCAGGTGGGAATCCTGGTGGCCATCTCAGAATGCTGCCAGCCATAGTGGCTTTCAGCAGCTTGGAATAAAATCCTGGAGACAACAATGAAGCACTCTTAGCAAATGCTGCATGACCAGTATTATTGGTGGCTAAGAATAATTGTGTGGAAAATAACCTGCGCATCTATGAGACAACAAGACATCCACCCACGTATGCTAAAATTAGTGTACTCAAGTTTAAGCAGAAAGAAGATATTCACTTAGTCTCTGTTCATTTCCTAGAGTTACAGTAACAAATCACCACAAACTGGATGGCTTCAAACTTATTCTCTCATGGTTCTGGAGGCTAGAGTCTGACGTCAAGGTGTTGGCAAAGTCGGTTCCTTCCGGGAGCTCAGAGGGAGGAACCATTCCATGCCCCTCTTCTAGCTTTTGGCATTTCTTGGCATTCCTGGACTTCTAGATGCACCAGTGCGATCTGTACCTCGGTCTCCACATGGTGCTCTCCCGTATGTCTCTGTGTCTAAATTTCCCTATTCGAAGGGCACTAGTCGTTTAATCCAGTATGACTTCATTTTAACTTGATTATATCTACAAAGCCCCTATTTCCAAATTAAGTCGCATTCTGAGGTTCTGGCTAGACATGAATTTTGAGAGGACACTATTCAATCAAGTATGGTCCCAAAGTATCTCCCTCCCCCCAAATTTAGTAATTATAAAGAGAAAAAGAATAATTTTACTATGAAGAATCCAGGCAGACAGCACTTTAACCAATTGATTACGGTAATGTGGACCAAAAAAAAAAAAAAAAAAAAAAAAAGAGGTGGGGGTGGGGGGTTCTATGGAAAGTAACCTCACAGGGTGATCTGATCATAGATGCCTAACTGGGCAGGTTGTAGAGGGTAGTCACGCCCCAGGCCCTTAGCTTCTTCAGTAAAGGGCACATCTTTGCCTTAAGCAAGGCCTGTCCACTCTGCCTGTGCATCTAGGTTAACAAACCTTTATAATGCCTCTTTTCAGAAGTAACCACCATCCAGAGAGCACTACCCTGTCATCCCATTTCCGCCTTGTTTTCTCCCACCTTCAGGCCCTCTTCCCTCCTTAACTCCAAATGCATAAAAGGAGCGGCAAACTGCCATTTCTGAGAAGCATTTTTCTCAGTCTGTTGAGATTTTGCTTCCAGGCGTATCCTGTTAGACTTAAATACATTTTTATAAAACTTATCTGCACGTTTGGACATTCTTACATTGACAGTAAACATCGCTAATAATACACTTCAACATCATATACCCCCTGAAAGCATGTAATGTGAAGGGTATATCACTCTGTAGCATTCTTCCTAATAATACATAATCTAATCAAGGGTAACATAAGCCAAACCCAAACGGAAGAATGTTTACAAAATAACTTACCAATAGTGTTCCAAAGCATCCAGGTCATGAAAGACAAGGAAAGACTGAGGAACTGTCATGGAATGAAGGGATAAAGGAGACACAACTAAGTGCAAGGTGGAATCCTAGATTTGGCTCTGGAAGAGAAATGGAGTAAAACAAATTAGTTTTGCAGTTTAGTTATGACTATGTCCAAGTTAATTTTCTAGTTTTGAAAATTATTCTGTGGTTAAACATAATAGGAAACTGGGTGAAGAGTTTATGGGCACTTTCTATACTATTTTTCCAGTTCTTTTGTAAGTCTAAAATTATCTCAAAACAAATATGCATTCCTGATTACTAATGAGGCTGAGCATAATTTCAAATGTTTATTTCCCTGTACAGGTTTTTTTTTTTTTTTTAAGTATAGACATTTAAGTCATTCTGCCTTTTTTCCTTTTACTTTTTCTTACCGATATATATTAATATATATTCATGATATTAATGTATTGTCAGTTTTATATTTGCAAATATATATTCTGGTCTATTGATATTTTTAAAAAATTTATTGGGGAATATTGGGGAACAGTGTGTTTTTCCAGGGCCCATCAGCTCCAAGTCGTTGTCCTTCAATCTAGTTGTGGAGGGCACAGCTCAGTTCCAAGTCCAGTAACCGTTTTCAATCTTTAGTTGCAGGGGGCGCAGCCCACCATCCCATGAGGGAATTGAACTGACAACCTTGTTGAGAGCCCGCGCTCTAACCAACTGAGCCATCCAGCCACCCCTGGTCTATTGATTCTTAAAATATTTTTATGCTGCCTCTTAATGAATGGAATTTTAAAAATATAGTCAAATTTATTACTAAAAGGACAGAGATTCAGAAGACTTGGACTTTGTGAAGTAGTTTTAGGAATATCTTAACCAATTAACTTTGCTTATTTATTTATTTTTTTACTTTATATACACATGAGAGTGACACATGATAAGAACATCTAGGTCTAAATAAGTTTAAAAGAGCTCTTAATATAAAAATTCTAAGTAATAAAAACTATTATGTCAGTGAAAATGGCAACATATTTTCTTCTTGCTGGTGCATCAATAATGTATCATGCAATCATTAGTGCCCTAGATTTAATTATATAAGTGTAATTCATTCATTCAACGACTATTTATTAAGTACTTACTATTATGTCAGTCACAGACCTAGGTTTAGGGGATACAATGATGAATCAGAGAACTGAAGCTTACACTAATAGGAAGAAAGGCAACAATTAAATTCATTAATGTGTTAATTTTCAGTAGCAATACGTGTTACAAAGGCAATAAAACTAATGTTAAGGAAAGTAATGGTAATGGGTACTTTTACTTTAGAAAAGATCTTTGTGAGTTGGTAATATTTGAGCTGAAACCTGAAATGCTGAGAAAATGCTAATTATATGATGATTTGGGGAAAGAAAATTCCAGACAGAGGCATTAGTAAATGCAAGCGTTCTGAAGAAGGAACAAATTTGCAATGTTGGAGGAACCAAAATGGCAGTGGAACTGAATTACAGTGAACCAGGGGTTAGAGACTTGGTGAAGACTAGGTCATTTCCAGCCTTGTAGGTCATGGCAAGAGAGTTGAGATTTTATTCTAAGTACAACTGGTTTTCATCAAGATCTAATTTAAGTTTAATTAAAAATATTCTTTTGCTTCACCCTTCCCTCTGGCTGTTTCCCAGAGCTAAAATGTTATGGTGATTACTTTTAATGCAGCAGCTTAGCATATCTACATAATTCTTCCATTAAGTGCAATGTTGACATTTTAAAGGGAAGCATTATACAAAACTTCTCCATTCTTATTTAAATTCTAACATTTTATTACATAATTGTTATTCTTATACTATTTATTTATATAATGTACTTTCACTGTTTGGGGGACTGTTAATGAATAAAAAGTTTTGGATTGTAGAGGTCTAGGACTAAATCTTATTTACATTATTTTGTTAATAATTATTCTTTATGCAAGTTTTTGCTTTAAATTGTTTTCCTGTCCTGAAATCTTGCATGTGGTCACTTTACCATCCACTATTACCATAATTTTATAAAAGAAGTTCCCTTTAACATCCCTAAACAGGAAGTACATAATGTCAGAAAAAAAAGTCCTCTAAATCTTGAATAAATGTAGCCTTCTTTTTTAAAAAATCTGTACATTGACCTAATTTTTCTCATTTCACAGAGAACTGACAAAAAAATCACACGCATCACTGCTCAAGAAAACCTTATAAATGTGTAAAGGATGCTTACCTATGATTCTCAAATACAGAGGGTGCCAAAAAAATGTATACACATTTTAAGAAAGGAAAACTGTATTAAAATTCTAATACTCAATATATACCGATAATTCATCAAAAGATGAATACAAGTCACGTTTGACTTCTGCAATTACAAGAGGTGCTCAAAGTGATTACCATCAGCGTCCAGACACTTCTGATGGCAAACTACTGCTTGAGCAACATTGACCAAAGTGTCCACTTGTATACATTTTCTTGGCACTCCCATAAATGCCAGAAAAATGTGGTTATTGATCATTCTAGAGGAAAAGAACATAATCGATTTCACTGTTGATTTAAGTTTCTCGGAGAAGAAAAATTATAACGATAAAAATCCAAAAATAATACATGCAATTTTTGTTCTGATGGTGATTTCTTAATAGACTAAATATCTTCCCCAAATCCATGACTACCCTGTTGCATAGGAGCTGGTTCCTCAAGTGACTTCACAAATGTCTGCCTTAATTAACTTCAGTTTTTTTTTAAAAAAAAGTAAAAAGATAACTTTTTTGTTTTTTAATTTGATTTCAGAATTAATCTGAAAAAAATTAAAATGTAGTGATCTGAAAATGAAACCTACCTCTAATTATGGGTAGTATTTGTAGAAATAAATCATTTAGACTAATGATTTAAATCATTACTCCATCATTTACTTTCTTTGATGCATTCATTGGAAGCTAAAATGTATCCTTCTGGGTTTATATGTATATATCTGCATTTTGTGTCAAATGTAAATTGATACAAATTATGGATGGGGAGGAATTTAAAGGAAGTTGAAACATTCAGAATGAGGATAAAGGAAGTTGACACAAATTCAGAATGAAACATTCAGAATGAGGATGGTTGGTTATATGGTTTAAGGTCTTTAGGAGCTAGGTGCAATGGCAGAAATCCAGACTTTATTCTTTCTTATTAAAAGGAATTGTATTTATAGAATTTAGTGAGACCATTATTTTTTTACATTTCCCATTGCTGTGATACTTGAGAATGTGTGCTCTTAGACCTAATTCCACTTTTAGCCCAGCTTCATATGACCTTGTTTCTAGAGTAAGAGCCCCAGGCAGTTTCTCTGGAACATTTGATTAGAATATCCAGGCTAGGTCTATTGCTGGGAAGGAGAGATCTCAATTTAAAAATTGGACAAAGGAAACAAAACAGCTGGCTTGATAAGTTTATGTTTTGTACTTCCCCAACTCTACATTCCAATTTTTAACAACTTACTCTGTTGTTCAGTGCTATTCATTCAACAAGCTTTTGAGAGCTGTCTATGCCAGGCACTGTCAGGAACCAGGGATGCAAAGATGAAGGTCACAGGCCTTGTCCTAAAGTATCATTAGCAGGTATAAACTAATAATTACAATACAGCTATGAAAGCATTGAAAGTGACGCAAATATCTTAAAGGAAAGCGTGGCAAAGAACAAAGAGGCAGCTTGGAGGTAGTATGGCAGCTGAGGTGGAGAGAAAATCTTGGAACATCAGAGGTAGGATACTGCCTCCCCTCAGAATTCAAGATGATTTGCTTGGAATTAAAGGTTATATACTCTTAACACTGTGCACCTTCCCTTCATTACACTTTCTTCAAAGTGTATGTTTAGATTTGTTTTCGTGATTAATGATGTCAGACTGAAAGTTCCTTGAAGACAGAACCATGTCCGTTTATCTTTACTACGCCAGTGATGACACACACGAGATGCTGAAAAAACGTGTCGAAAGCCAAAATAAGATGAGTGGGTGGGAGAATTCTCAAAAGCGTGACTGGTCATTGTGTTTATCCAATACTGTCAAGTGAGAGAGCCCCAGAATCTACGATAAGCTTTCCTCTCACCAGAGGGGACTGCTCTATTGTTTGCCAAGGGATAATTCATTGAACTTTTCTGCTTGCTTTTACACCGTTGGATGAATTATCCATTTGCCCTGATTTCAACTTTTCTGCTGCTGATTCGGCCTAATTGATTGCCTGACACCCTACGAATTATCTTCTGATAACCAGAAAGGTCAGTTAAAGGTTTTTCGGAGCGGGGGGCGGGGGGAGGTTAATGCTGTCTTGCTCACACTCTTGTCTGTTACAAGCAGTCTAGTTTCTGGGAGACAAAGATCACAATTAAGACTTCCAAATTACCTTGCTGAAAACCTGACTTACCAATGAAAATTCCAGCCTGACGTGACAGACAAGAGAAAAAAACTTGCGCTGTGAGGAGAAACTGGGGCTTGGGGATTCCTGCAATATCGCCGGGAAAAGAGCAATCCTTTATATGACATTCCTGGATATGCCCTTCAAATTGTTCCGCCCTCAAGGTTTACCCTGGTTTAGCAAAGCACATTCAGGTTTGCAAAGATCAGAGACGCCGAAAGTCACCCGACACCTCGCCCCTGGCGTCCCAGCGGAGTCAGTCAACACCAAGATTGCTTCCAGCAGCTGATGGACTAGAGAACGTAGTGGAAACGTAGCCACCATCTTGGTTATGGTTAAGCTCAGCGCACTAGTAAGCGTCACTCGGCCCTCATGCGCAAGCGTGTTGGGAGTACGCTCCCCTCCCCTTCCTGTGCACGCGCTCGGTGCCCGCAACTCTCGCGAGAGAAGCGAGATTTATTCCTACGTACCGGGCCGTGCTGCTTATGGCGGCGCTGGAGAGGGGGCGCTGAGCTGTTGGGGTGAGTACGATCTCAGGGTCCATTTGGGGGTAGTAACAAGCCAGGCTAAGGGCAGAAGAGAAGGCAAAGACTAACGGGAGAGACTTCTGAGTCAAGTTAGGCACTCCTAGAGCTCCGGGTAGGGAAAATTTCACCCTGAGTCCCTACCCCGGCCTTTTCCACCCGGCCCCCGTTCAGCTGTCTAGACCTCACGTCAGGCCGCAGAGCCGAACCGAAGAGTCCAGGCCAGGCGGCCGCGCGTGGTGGCGGTGGTGGTGACTGAAGGGGGGGAGGGAGCG
The DNA here is from genome assembly GCF_057876585.1 of Rhinolophus sinicus. Taxonomy (NCBI): domain Eukaryota; kingdom Metazoa; phylum Chordata; class Mammalia; order Chiroptera; family Rhinolophidae; genus Rhinolophus; species Rhinolophus sinicus. The sequence goes on along the minus strand of NC_142507.1, from coordinate 46,512,877 downwards.
AAAATGGAGGCTCCGACCGCAGCCAAGATGGAGGCAGGGGTGCGGGGCTCGGGCGCGGAGGCTGCTGGGAGTTGTAGTCTGGCCGCTTCCCCCTCTGCGGTTTGGCAAGGTAAACGGGAACTACAAGTCCCGGCGGGCGGGGCGAGGGGGTGGTGGCGCGGTCCTTTGTGTGAGGCTGGAAGAGCCGGAGGCAGAGGAGAGGGGCCTACTCTGACTGGACCCTATAGTTTCCTGGCTGTCACCTGCTCAGGGATCTGACTACGAGTACCAGAGCGCAGTGCGGCACTGGCGCTTCCTTTGTGTATAGACTGAGACCCCGCTTTCTCTAAGTGCTTAGAGACACCTCCTTTCCCCGGCCTCATCTGGCAGAGTGTCGCGGCCGAATTGTCATCCTTACTTCCACTCACCAAGAGCTGTGTATCTTGGGTCTCTACACCCTACCTTCCCCTCTAGCTTCTCCTTTGGCTCCTTGAGAAAGGGAACCAGCCCCTAATCTTAGGTACGTGGCTCTCACCCCTCTATCCCGGGGTTAGGGCGTGCTTTGTGAGAGCTTAGTGGAGTCTTCCTCACCACCTTTTCTGGCTCTTAATAGTGCAAGAACCCGGCCTACATTGTGCAATGAATGGCTTGGCTTTGTCATTCTATTTAGTGTTAGTTTTTTAGAGCCCTGGTCGGAGACACTTTCTAGGTTTTTAACCATCCGATGTTTTATCAGTACGAAATCTCAGTGCCACGGTTCTTTTGCTTTAAGGTTTTCCTTTAGAAACACGCAGATGGCTCCTCTCGTTTGACTCAAGTGAGGCAGGGAATGCTCCATAAAACAGCCTTCAAACTGCAAACACAAAAATCTGAACGTTGTCGTTCGAGGTAATTTCCTTGTTTTGCACCTAAAGTGAGTGAAAGAATGTGGTCCTCTTTAAACAGCTGGGAGACAGGGTGGAGGGGGAGGGTGGACGCCCAAAGACTGGTAGTTCAATCTGTTTCCTTTGGGAGAAAGGTTTTTATCAGGAGGATATGAACTGGCAGCTCTGGCCCAGAGCTACCGGTCTATAAAATGTGGGTACCAAATTATAACTCACTAAGATAAGTTATGGGTCAAAACGCTGAGTGATTTCATTTTGAGTTTCTAGAAGGCAAGTGTTCTCAATACTACATTGAAAGGTAATATAATATGTTGGTGTCCTTTTGGTACTAACCTGTAATGGGTATTCTTGGTGTGGGTAAGGAGGCATGTGCCTGAGTAATAAAATCTAGATAAATATTCAACCTGTTTTTGTTTCCTTTTAGCCCTAGGCCCAAAATAAAAGAGGTGGTGGTGGTATGAGTGATTTTGCAGCTGCTCTGGATGTTTACCATCGAGATGAGTATTTATAGCAGCTGAGTTGAAAAGTAAAGTATTTGAGGCACAGAATAGGTTTTCTTTTTTTGTAAATAAGTTCTGGCTTATCAAATAAGACCTTTAGAATATGGTTGAAAATTGTAAATTCCTAGCAGATCAAAAAAGAGTGTAAAAGCTAACGTGTAGTCCTGCTTTATCCCACTCCTGTTTTACGCTCCCTTTATCTGAATACACATGGTACAGGGCCATCCAACATTTAAAAAAATATAGTTCTTTTAAACTGTGGTAAAATATAACAATCTACCATTTTAACCTTTTTTAAAAGTGTAAGTTCATTCATATTGTTGTAAAGAGCATGGTTTTGATGAGGTAGTTGAAACATAGAAATGCTATTTGGATGGATGTTTAAGGAGTTGAATTTTAGGACTGTATCAAAAAATCAAATCTTGAGATCTTGTTAAATGAACAATTGATTTTCCTTTTTAACTTTGTTTTTTCAAAAAACAAAGGGGAAATTACTTTGAGAGCTTTGACCCAAATTGTCTTATGGAGAGCTGTAAAATTTGTAGGATTTTTCATAATAGAGAATTACAGCTAGAAGAATTGTAGCTATACTTTTTTAAGACTTACTACTTGAATGTCTTCAGTAGTGAAACTGCTGTGGTGGGAGTGACTTGTTTTCTTGAATCCCATCATTTCTTTTAAATCATTTCTGCCAAATCGGGATTTAAGAAATTCCTGATATTAAAATTTTTGATATGAGAATGTTTCCTACTTGCATGTGTGAATAACTACTTAAAAAACAAAATAATACAAAACTTTCCTTTTAGTTCATACTGCCAAGCCTGAGGAATTCTATTGCACATTTTTCATTATGGGTATTATAAACTGAGTGTGATATTCTAGGCAGTAGTCTGTTCAGAAATACTGAATAGTAACTTTATTTTTTGAGCATTTTTATAATTAACATACCTTTTATTCTGACGTAAAATAGTGTGCGTAGTTGAAAGTAAATTGATCTTCACGTTGAATGTGTGAACTATCCATTGGTTTGCAGCTACGGCTAGTATATAACCAGTTAGTTATTTGTACTACTGTTTTTTAAGTGTCCTAAATACAAACTTCTGCTATGGTCATATTTGTTAGATACTGCCTACCTTTTTATCAGTGAAAAAGGGCCTTACATTTGCTATTGCTGTATTAGGCCTGTCAGTGCCTTTTCCTTCATCAGTCTGTACATGCTCTGACCAGTATGGTAGCTACTGGCCATGTGTGGCTATTGTGCACACGAACTGTGCACAATTCTGAACTGACATGTGCTGTAACTGTAAGATAAACATTGGATTTCAAGAACTGTAAAAATATCTCAATTTTTTTTAGATTGGTTACATATGAAAATTGGTAACAGTTTGGATATATTTGGCTAAATAAGATACATAATTAATTTCACTTGAATACTTTTACCTGTTTCAACTTTAATATGATTACTGGAAGTTTTTAAATTAGGTTTGTGGCTGGCACTGTTATTTCTGCTGGACAATGCTAGTCTACACGCTTATCTGAGTTTGTGCGGAGCATTTCTTCAGCTTCTTCCCACACTGGCATTTGTCTTACTTCAAAGTATTTAGTGTATGTAAAGGCAGGTAAGTTACTAGATGGATACATAATTTTAAATAAGTTAGCTGTTCAGATAACTAAAACCCAGCGCGATTGTTACTAAACATACAAAAAGATAGTTGCAGCAATTTGATTTTCTTTTATTTCCACTCAACATAGAGATGACTTAAATTGTTTTAAGTTGGTTAATTATCTAAACTTGATCATTTTTCTTAGATCCTAAAGTAAAAGTGAATTAAAACCTGTTAAGTAATTAAGTTATACAGATTATAGCAAAATGTGATGTTCTTTAACATGTCTTGAGTTAATGCATCAAGAAATAGGAACTGGGAAGTTAAAGACCAGAATATTATTCATGTAAGTCAACAATAGAGAGAGAACCTTTTCATTCCTGTGCTGTGTAATTGGGTCTTTGCCCTTCTCAGAGGAAGAAAGTATTCTCTGAAGAAAGTGCATTACGTGGGGAAACTTGTAGACTGGTTTAGCCTTTCTTTAACATTCTCTCCAAGTGAGTGTGCTTTGCAGATCTTGAGAATTACTTCTCAAAATGATAAACTGGGTTCTGTGATACATTTTAGATGGATTACTAGTTGCATAAATTGTTTTAGTTCAACATTTATTTACTCAGTGCCTATTTGCTTGAGTTCTGCTAGGCCTTTGAGATAAAGGATTGATAGTAAATGACGACACAGGTGATGATAAATTTAAGACAGGTGAAATAGGAATTATTTGGCTTATCAGTTCAAGTAAATTAGTTTTAACTCCTAAAACAAAATGACATAATAGTTGCTAATTAATTAATGGTGATACTATTTCCATACAGAGCAAAGTAAAAAGGAGTTGATGACTTAGCAATCAGGGAGACTGAGATCTACGTTTAATTTGCTCCTTAGTTTTTTGATTGATGCTCTATTCCATGTGACTTAAGTGTCTAGCTTTTGGGGAGGTAGAGGCCAGACACTTACTATGTTCAGAGGGTTAAGGCAAAAGAAGTTGTCAGTGCCATCCATGAATGTTAATAATTTTGGCATAAGTGAGGAGCCAATTTTATTAAAATGCCCAATGGATACCTTTCAAGTGTTTTATTAAGTGCTAATTTGACTGAAAAGTATTGAGTCAGCTGTGAAGATATTAATGAAATTCAGCCACACTCAATTATTCATAAAGGTGGGTTTGAGTTTTAATAGATCCTAAGACTTCATTAAATGCCCAAGACTGGCCCTGCAATGCTTCAGATTTTAGATTCTGGAAGTGTCTTATTTCTGTGTTAACAAGTGACAAACCTGATACGTAGTTCTTAACATAATACAACACTCTAGACTGGGTTAATCCAATTCAGAGTTTTCAAGGTAAGTTGTTTTTCTTGGTTGGTTTTCCCATACATACAGTTTTGTCCTTAGCAGTTTGATGAAATTCTCACCTGTTTTATCAGATGGCAATTCTGAGGCCTTCATAAATAGACCTAAGGTATTAAGGTTAAACCAGTGTGCCAACTCTCTATTTTTAAAAATAAAGATTATTTCTTGATTGGATAATGCAGACTTTATATAGTTAATCAAAACAACAATTTTAAAAGTTGATAGAACTGCCTGTGCTTGCGTTGTGGTGTCATTTGCCTATTACAGACTAGCTACCTTTTTCCTATATTATTTTCTGCTGTGGTAAAGTTTAGCAGTGCTGGGTTAGGCACTAAAGGGGGCTGTGATAAAGAAATAAACTTGTTCATCTCAGAAATTTGAAAGGTAATTGGAGGAACAAGATCCATAAACATGAAGTAAGCAAAGTACAGAAATGATTTGGTACCAAAAAGAAGGATGCAGGCAGCGGGAACTACTGCCTCGCACACAGTGGGGCTTAAAGTAGTAAATTTGTGCTGGAGTGGTTAGGAAAGGCTTTTTGTCACCTTGAAGGAGGCAAAATTATATTCTTTATGGGAAAAAGGTGAGAATTCAGGAATCTCCCAAGAGTTGTGTTTAAGGATTGGGAAGGAGAATGCACCTATTTAGGAGAACTAGAGACAGCAGTAGAAGGTAGACACCTTGAACGGTGGTTCTTAAACCCTAGTTGCAAGTCAGAAACACCTTGGGGGAGGGGGATAAAGAAAATACACCAACTCCTGGGACCTAACTCAAGTAAGGAAAAATTAGAATGTCAAAGTGGGATCCAGGCTTTTGCTTTTTTATTTTATTTTATTTTTTAAGTTACCCAGGTTGTTGGGTTGGATATACAGCCAGGATTAAGACCTTCCCATCTAGAGTGCTGGAAAAATCGGTGAAGATTTTGGACCAGGAGATAGATGAAATTGGGAGTTTTAGATAGATCGGTGTAGCAGTGGTATGTGACAAAATGAAAAGGATTGATTGACACTGGAAGTTAGCAGATGTGTTAGACACCTGGACTAAAATATGTCATGTAGGACAAAATATAAATACAAAAGATACCTTGAAGGAAATATTATTGAGACTTACAACATTGGGTGTGGAGGTGGAGAGAGAAGAATCAAAGATCATTACAGAAGTGGCCCCACTTCAGGCCAGTACTCTTTTAATGGGGACTGGGCATAGGTATATTTTAAAGCTCCCCAAGTGATTTGCGAATCATTCTTCTAAGAAGTACCTAATCTGGGTAATAGGAGAATGATCCAAATAAAGTTGAGAGATCAGACAGGTGTAATATTTGATAACTTGAAGTAACAATATAAAGTCATGAAATGTTAGATACAACCACAAAAAATGACCAAAGATCAACTATTTTTTTTCCTCTTTTTTTTTTTTTCTACTTGGAGGACACAGTTTCAAGTAACCATAGATCAGCTATTAACTGAATTTTCATTTTGCATATGAGAAACTGAAATTTAGATCCAATAACTGGTTCCTGGCATTTGACTAGTGTCAGTGATTAGAATTGAGCCCTCCTGGTGTAAGCTATTTCACCAGCTCTGACCTCTCACCTTATTATATTCATTCTTGTTTCTGATGTTTTTCAGATACATGATTGATTCATCTCTCAGAATATCTAAAACCAGATCTGCCTTTTTCTGATCATAGAAATCATTTTGGTTAACAGCATCATTTTAGTTAACATTTGAGTCTGAAATAATTTCTTACAGCTAATATAAAGGACAATTCTGTGGTTTTATTTATAATTTCGTTTCTCATACATTTCATCTCATCTGTTTATGGCAACAGCTCAAATGATATTTCTTTTTCCTTCACTAGTCATCTCCCATAAGATTTCAAGACTTAATACCCTTTTATCAAGAACTAAGACTGGGGTGGCCGGTTACCTCAGTTGGTTAGAGTGCGGTGCTCTTAACAAGGTTGCCGGTTCGATCCGCACATGGGCCGTTGTGAGCTGCGCCCTCCACAACTAGATTGAAACAAGTGCTTGACTTGGAGCTGATGGGTTCTGGAAAAACATTTAAAAACAAACAAAAAAAAACCTGAAAATGTTTCCTATTAATATCAAATTGAAATGCTTCATAATCTGGTTCCACTACACCTGTCACACTACATATCCCATTTCACTTTAACCCAGCCTGTGTTCTAGTCTATTGATTCCTCTGAAACAACAAGGCACACTTGTTAACAGTCATTCATGCAGTAAACCTCTCTTGATGCCAGGTATAGAAAATTATATATGTGGTCCCTGCTCTCAGGAAACTTAGAATTTACTGGCTCAGCTTATGTGATATTATATGCCCAGAATACTCAACTGTCTTCTCTTAAAACTCTGCCTATTTCTCCAAATTAAGTTCAGATTCTACCTCTTACTGAAAAGCCTTCACCAACTACACTCATCATGTTGCTTCGATGCACAAAAAAAATAAAAAAAGTGGTGAAGAAACAGTAAGTAGTATATCTGTATAGTATGTGACATAGGAGGTTCCCAGGTATTAGTTTAGCAAATTAATTTTGTCCTGCATTCTGACACTTCGTCTTATATTCTGGTGTTTCTCCATGTATAACTCTTCTTAGCAAGAGTGTAAACCTCCTAATGGCAGGAACTTCTTTTATATTTTCCACAATACTTAACACAGTGCTGGATGTTTACAAAACACTTGCACTAAATATTATGCTTTGTAACTTAGAGCTTATTGGGAGGGGTATCAATAAGGACTGAAATAATTTCCAGTTTTGAGTGTGTTTCAAAAGGTATCGGCACGTGAGAGATTGTTCAAATAACATCAAATGAATGTGCTTCCAAGTTTCCTGCGTTACTTGACACATTGATTCTAAGTTAATGAAATGAGCTTGTCCGTCTTCCTACCCTCTGTCCCTGATTCTTTTATGTAAGTCATACTTAATGTCTTCATTTTTTATCTCTAGTATGAAGTGTAACAGAACAGACTTTACCACCTGAAACTGCTGCTTCAAGTTCAGATCAGGCAAGGAACAAACCTCGAAACAACCAACAAGACCAAAGAAGAGTACACTTAAGTTGAAGACACAACACTTGATCTGAAACAAGAAGTTTGTGCCTACTCAACAGCTTTGAAAGAGCACTTCCCAACGCTGCTAGTAGTCTTTGTTTTCTTCAGTGCTGTGCTGTGAGATTGCCCGGTACAGCAGCAGTTGTATTCTTTATTAGCTTGGTAGATCATTTTCTCTCGCTCTTTTTTTAATACTAGCAACTTTCATCCTTTGAAACGTGTGCTGAAAAAGAAGAATCAGCAAATACTACTGAAAGTGCAATATTTGATTATCACTGCGAGGTAAGTTTGTAGTTTCCTGTTGGCAAGAATCAGTTTATAATTCTGGATTTCCTAATTATTTGTTCAAATACAAAATCTTTTTAATCGTTCTCTTCTAAAGGTATTGAAAACTTTATAGTCTCAACTATATATCAGCACTAGATTATTTTATTGTCTTTTGTTAGATGGGGACATTATGCCCAAAACCATGAGATTTTTTTTCAAATAAGATTATACTTATTAGTATATGCAGATCTCTTTTGATTTATTGGTCTCTTAGAAAAACTCCATCTGTATTAGTTAGAAGTTAGGGTTTCAGATAGGAATGCCCATTACAATCTTTGTTCAGGGTCTTTGTAATCTAAGGTATAGAAAGCCTACAGAGACAGGACATTGGAAGGTGACCAGTGCTTTGTTAAGAGTCTTCTGGTAGAGGTATAGAGGTAACAGTATAGCAGATTCAGAGAGGTCTGAAAGCATATGGTATATATGGAGTTGTCCATTGTGAACAGAGTAGAGAATACAGTTTTGTGGGGTGAAGAGAGTAACTGAAAGGGAGGCTTGCTGGAGGCAGGTTCTGAAGGGCCACTATGTTTGACTTTGTTCTGTAAGAAAAGTCATCAGATGTTTATAAGCAAGGGCTTAATGGATTTTATATTTCAAAACAGATAGTTTTATTGTTTCAGCTTTTAAAGTTACATATTCAGAAGTGTATCTTTAAAAGACAAATGGTGCCACTTTTAATTAAGAGATAGGCTGAGGATGGGCAGACACGTTAAGAACAATGAATATGGTGTAAGGAAGGTAAAAGCCAGGGTGTAGGCCGAGTAAGAGGTAGGCACTAGGTGTTTTCATGGACGTGATTGGACGTGGTGACCAATTGCATGTGAGGATGAGCCTGAAGGAAATTGAGTCTGTCCAGTTGTCCAGGTTAGAAACCATTGTTGTTCATAGGAACGGGGAAATTTAGGTAGGGACTTGCCGAAATTAAAATACATTGTGGAAATCTATTGTGTTCATTAGCTAGCAATCCAAAGTTGAGAAAATATGCTAGTGTGGAATGTTAAACATTACTTATTTTGGGGAGGTAGTATTATGAAGTGCAGTTTTCCTTTTTAATGTTTAGTTCCTAGGTTTTCCAAAATGGGTGGAAATAAAAGACTTGAAATTCAGAAAGGAGTCATCACTTTTAGTGATAAAGGCAGATATGACAAAGGAGAGAATGTTCAAAGAAATACCAGGTAGTCAGGAAGGAATTCCAAAGAAGAGAATTTCAAGAAGTTACGGATATACTTTTTTAAAATGCTGCAGCGATCAAATAGAATGAAGAATGAAAACAGGTATTTCTAGGTTGTTTTATAAATGCTTCATTACCATTTCAGGAATCACTGGAGCCTTTATGTCCAACTTATTCAAAGGTTGATGACCTTATTATGGTAATGACCTTACTATGTGGGCCAGACTTGATTCTTAACTGAAAACTACCAGTGATACCAATTGTTGTTATATGTGTTCCATAAAGAGGCACTCAGTTGGTCAATATTAAGGTGGTACCATTTGCTTTTCCTTCTTGTTTCTTTCTACATCCTTATCTGGTTTTTAGAAAAAATAATTTTAGATATAGATTGTGCTGGGTTAGATAAGATAATGCAAATTGAAAGTGTACCATTATCTTTACTGTTCAAAAGGGAGAAAAACTTGACACTAAGGTCTCCATTTCATGTCATTGACATGAATTGTAGAAATAGATTAAAAGTAGAAGTGCTTTTTGTTTCGCCTATGTTTTGTATTCTAAATATTAGTTTGCTACATTAGTTTGAACATTTTTAATATATAAATAAATACACCTGTATATACCCATAGCAGTCAAAAGTTATGTATTTTGACATATATACAGATAATATGGGGTGGGGGATATTGACAGTAAACGTGCTCTGATTGTACCATTGTCACTTAACTCTGGTTACAAGAGGTGCTGCAAAGGAAATAGATTTGGTAATGCAGGAGAACCCCAGATTTTAAAAGGGACTTTCATAAAAACGGTAAAAGTAGTACATAATTAGGAATGAATAAATATAAAAGAATGAGACTGGCCCTAAAAAAATATGAAGAAAGAATAAGGCTTATAAGAAGTTTGTTGTGTGTGTGAAAATAGATGTGGATTCATTTAGTGAGTGTTTTGATCAAGACAGTCTGAAGGTGTCAAAAGGAGAGCAAAGCTGGGAACATTAAAAGAAAACCCCAAATGAATGAGAAGATAACAGAGTAACTTGTTAGGGGTGTGGTCGAAGTTAGGACAGACCTGTGACCAAGAACTCTAAATGTCTTGATTGATTTTCAAAGTCAGGTGTGGGAACTTTGGAGCTTGCTCTTCATTCCTACCAAAAATCGAGGAGCAAATGAAAAATAAAAATTTTCAATAAGGACATTGGGCAGTGTATCTCGTGATAGCATAATGGTCAGTGTGGAGAAATACAAGTTGGATAATACATTAAAAGGTGTTGACTAATGGGCTGATTTTCAGCAAGGTCTCCAGGTGTGTGTTGCCAGGTTCTATCTTTGCCCTGCTTTTTAAAAAGACCTAACAAGTTATAGGAGTACTTACATGCTAAGAAATACTCTAAGGCTTTTTATATGAAGCAACTAATTTAACCACCCTAACAACCCTGTGAGGTACCTGTTAAGGACAGAAGAATGCTTACAAGATAGGATAGATTACAAAACCTACTAATTTGAAATTATTCTTACACGTTGGAGCTCCAGGTTAAACAACAAAGGAAATCAATAGTTTTTTTCTTTAGGAACAAATAATCAATTACAGAATTACTAAAAGGAGAAAACCTGGTAATACTTAATTCGTTGAGAAAGGATCTGGAGATCTTTTTAGTTATACGAAATTACAGAAAGTCTACAAAATCATGAAATAGCATTCACTCAGTCCTTTCTGAATATTGGTCAGGATACATTTAGAATAGTAGAAAAATGCACTTTAATTAACATTTAGAACATGTCCAGAAGACAGCAATTAGTATGCTGTAAATGAGTTCCTGACAGTAGAAGCCAAGCAGGCTAGGTTAGGGAAAAGGGGAAAACAGCTCAGATGTTGCAAGAAGAAATTACAAAGCACAAAATTTTAACTTTTCTTCCCAAGGGAATTTGGAAACCACTTAGGCCCTCACTTTACACTTGAGGAAACAATCCAAGAAAAGTTAGAAGTATGGGGAGGAGGACTGAAAGCTCCTTTTCTGATTCTAGTTCTGTGGTCTTCAGGAAACTTCATTGGGTTTCTTAGATTGGAAGTGAAGTTTAAATTTGACCTGAGATTCTTACCAATTCTTTTTTTTTTTTTTTAAGAGGAGGGAGTTAACATGGTTAATGATTTTCCAATTTTTAGAAATAAATTCACAAGAAAGAGTAGAAAGTCTAAACGTCATGTGGTTGGGGATTTTTGTTGAGTACACTAATACCTGAGCAGAATCTAGAACGGTGCTGATGCATTATAGGTTCTGGCTTACTGTAAAAGACAGTTTTTCAGGTTCTGGCTTACTGTAAAAGACAGTTTTTCAGGTTCTGGCTTACTGTAAAAGACAGTTTTTCGGAATGTGAGCCCTGGAGTCAGTACTGGGTGCTGTCCCCATTGAGCGCTTTATAGCTCTGTGCCTTTGAGACACCTTCTAAGTATTTTCTTACCTGTAAACGTTCAATTAGGCTTTTCTGGTCGTTCCTTAAAATACAGTTGCAATCATACGCTATAAATAGCTTTTTTGTCATTTCGTATTACAGCATAAACATTTTCATACATCCTTTCTAATGACCGCATAGCGTTTAAATGACTGACTTCTTGAACCAGTGTTAGACTTTCAGGAATTTCTTATTAAAGCATTAAGCATTTCAGTGAACACATTTATGCATAAAAGCCTTGTCCACGTTTCAGATTCCCACAGAAGTTTCCTGCAGTGGAAATAAGGAAAATACCTCCACATTTTGATACATGTTGCTCAACTGCATTTCAGAAAGGTTGCACTAGTTTACCACCATAAAAGTGCATATAAGCATGTTGTTTTTGGTTCACTTCTCAGTATTTTTAAATCTTTTATCTTTGGTAGTTTGGTAAATGAGTAATTTGCTATATCTATATTTTTGATTGCCAAAATTGAAATTTTTCATATATTTTGTGTTTAATGATCTTTAAGATTGATTTAAAGTCTTTCAGTAATTCAGTAAATGAGTGCCTGTTATGCCAAGCACTGTCTGTCTGGATACTTGGGGTTTAGCTTTGAACAAAGTGTCCCCGCCCTCGTGGAGCTTATATCTAGTAGTTTAATTCTTACGGGATTTGCTTAAATTCTTTAATACACTGATACATTTGTTTGCATTTATTTTTCTTAGATTTGAGTATAAAAGCTTGTATTTTTTATATAATAAAACATTGATCCTTTGCAGTTTTTTTTTTTTTTTCAAACCAGAAGGTCCCCCTAACAAAAATTTTGTAAATACATGCACTTGTATTTAATATTTGTTAAGCCATTTAACTCATTCCTTCTGGGATGTTTTGATGTGCACTTAGAGGTGAGATGAGACTCGAGCAAGACCGCCTAAATTCCAGCACCCTTGTTGGGGAACAATTTAGTCTTAGGAGGAAATGATAGTTGTAATCCCTTCTGATTGTGGTTCATTTTCTCTTAGGGTAAGAAAAACAGGAGTCTTACCTCTTACCTGCAGGAATGTGTGGTAGGACTGGAAACTTGAGAATGTGGTTTTTGCAGCTTCCTGGCCTATGTATTACAGGTCATATCATTGTATTCTTACTTGTATAGTAATAAGAACTGCAGTCTAAACATGAAAGAAGCACAGCTTGAAAATCATGATATGAGTCAGTGATACAGTAGTGGTCTTCCAATCAGTGATCATGTTAGTAAAAGCATGTACAGTCAGTATTTCCACGTGTATGTATACATTACAATACTACTGTATTTGCATGGTAAAACCGTACAAATAAAGAGGACAGAGATGAAATAACCAATATTATAAAAATAGTATACGTGTTAACAGTGCAGAAACTTTCCACCCTCACCAGAAATACTATGCCTGGATGCTTAGTTTATAAGTGTTTAATTTAAAAACTTTATACTATCATGAATTAATATCTGAGGGACAAATATATACAGTGTGTTTTATTGCTGCTAATATAAATCTGTATCATGGTCTTGATCTTAATGTATTGGCAGACTTGTCAAGTCTCATTTAGATGGTCATTTATTTCACAATGTGGAGGTTAAAGAATTAGTACTAGCTTTAGAAGTGTCAGCTTTCATACTCTGCCTGTGCTTGCCTTATTAGCATTGTCTTCTATCTAGATTCTTCTGGGGGAGTCTTTTCCAACCATTTGTTTGTGGTGAGTGCAGTTTAGTTTAACTAGACAGCTAAATTTGGATCCACTACTAAGTTGGGCAAGTGTAAATGGTAATATGCCGAAAGCAAATGAGTGAGTCGGGGCTTCATTGTCAGCCTCTTATGAAGTTCTCCAGTCCTCCCCCAGAATACCTAAGTAACACATGTGATGTGATCTGGCATACTAAGTCAGCGAGGCTTCTGTAAATCCATAACATTTATAAAGCTCATTTTTATCTCTGGGCAAAAATATTTTTAGTTCTCATATTTTCTTCCCACATCCCATTGGCTTACCTGGGTGTACTCGACTCTAGGGAGACAAGTGTTGAGGATATTGGATTCTAGGTAAAGTTGGGGGACATTGAGAAGAAATTGGATTGAATTGTCTCACTAGCAACCACTTAACGGCATGTTAAAAATTGTAAATGTCATAGATTAGGGAATATATAAGGGCTTTAAAGAGTACATTTCAGTTGGACCTTTTCATGTTAATGCTGTAATTTATTTCATCAATATTAAATGAATTATATATTGCTAAAGTAACCTATCTGTAAAGATACATAGGTTGATCGTCAAATGTGTGCTAAACTGTTATAACAGTTATAAACATTGTCCTATGTTGCCACAGCTGTTTGAGATGGAGAATGTTTTTACTGTGCCATCAGATCCTCACTCCCCTCCTGCAGCCCTTCCGTCACTTTCTTTACCTTTATCTTCTACCTCATCTGGAACAAAAAAACAAAAGAGGACCCCCATGTACCAGAGATCTGTAAGTCAGGGAAGCAGTCATCCCTGCTTGTTTTGCTTTGTGTTCAGAGCATGACTGAGGAAGGCCACTCAGTTTGGTTGAAATACCCTGCAGACTCACTTTCTAACTTCTCTAAGCATTTCCTTCACCTTGAATCCTGAAAGATAAGTTTAGTAGTGTAGGGCCTTGCTGCTCAAGTGTGTCCAAGAATCAAAAACATCACTTTAGTAACATGTTAGAAGTGGAGAATCTCAAACCCCAACCCCCACTGAATCAGATTTTATATTTTAACCAGATTGCCAGTTAACTTGAGTTTTAAAAGCCCTACTTTGAGAGTCCAGACTGTAGAGGTAGGCCTTCTTGGTTTGAATCCTCTATCTTTTGACTTAGGCAAGTCACTTAACCTCTCTGTCTGTTTCCTCATTGTTAAAATGGGGATAGTATTACTTTCTCACGGGCTTTTGTAAAAATTACATGAGTTAATACATGTCAAACAGAACAATATTTGGCATGAAAGAACTAGTACATAACCACCTGCAGATGTGATGGCTTTGATTTGCATACTTTGGCCATCCCACACACTGTTTTAAGTATTTATACTTGGCTTTATCGTTCTAGGATTTTATTCTTTCTAATGAAAAATATTTTTATTAATAATGTTCAACATAGCACTTAAACGAACTTGCTTATAAACTAAATTTTCAATGACGGCTTAAAATTTGTTGTAAAGATGTTGATGTGTTGCTTATGATTCACTTAAATAAATAATTTGTTTTTCTGGTTTTACTGAAGATAAACTGAAATAACCAATGTGATAGTATTTGATGATCTAAACAGGTTGCATTGCATTGCCTCTAAATAGCTCCTCTTCACTAAAGAATGTTTTACTTTGCTTTATCTGATCTTAGAAACCAGTATAGAGAGCTCATCAGTCTGACACAGGTGAAAAGACTTCTTAAAAGTACCCTGTGAAATGATTGAACATTTTTAGAATTGAAGAGTTTTTGTTGTCTTAGAGTTTATGTTAGAAAACTCTTGTTTTCTGACTCACTATTTTGGGTTATTTTCCATTAAAGGACCTAAGCATGCATTATTACTCTGAGTTTTCCAGTTTGATATAAGTATTGCATAGAAAGTTTATTAATCTCTACTAACTTAAATAATTGCCTTCAAGATGCACGGCTTGCCAAATAATATTAAGATTTCTATTTAAACTTCAAAATAGGTGTTCATAAATGTCAAGGAAGTGTCCTGGTAGTTTGGGTTGCCATCTCTTGAATATTTAGTTTGCCATTGTTTTAGTAATTTAAAGTTAACATCTTAAAGGCAGCTTTACTTCTGTAGTTGCTTTAATACTAAACTCCAAAAAATCTGTTTGTCTGATAAGTGAAAATTCTACCATAAATTGGAGCAATTCCCCAAAATAATTCATATATTTAATATGAAATATTTTATTAGCTAAAGCAACAGTTCAACAATTAAAGCCCATAATTTTCCCTTTACCTATTTTACCTTTATTTTCTTTGCCTTTTTATATTACAAAGTTAGTGATTTGTTAATCAGACTTAGTATGCTGTGGAGATAATGTACCGATCTGTATGTATTGAGTTCTTTTTCTTTTTAAAACAGATGAGCTTTGATCCAAACCTCCTCCACAACAATGGACACAATGGGTACCCCAATGGTACTTCAGCAGCACTGCGTGAAACGGGGGTTATTGAAAAACTGCTAACCTCTTATGGATTTATTCAGTGTTCAGAACGTCAAGCTAGACTTTTCTTCCACTGTTCACAGTATAATGGCAACCTGCAGGACTTAAAAGTAGGAGGTAATCTGTTGATTCTCCTTTTTAAAAAACTAATCACAAATTTCTCTTGCATATCAACTTGCTCATGAGAGTGTTACAGTTTGGCCTTTTAATTCTACCAATCACTGAAGTACGTCTATATAAACTAGAATTCTGATTTCTATTGTGTTTTTGAGGGATGAAAGACTAATAAAAAGATATTTTTGAATATTTTTGAAATAGATTATTGGAAGATTTAATTTTTATTCCTCCTAATAATGACTCTTTAGCGATACTATATTAGATTTTTGGCCAGTGAAAATAGTAAGCTTGTATAATGTTAGTTTTGATTATTTTACTAGGTATTATTTTGGGTAGTACCTGAAAAAAATAACAATGTCACTGCTTGGACTATATGGAAATTCATCTTGGCTAACACCATAGTAACCACTTTTACATGTGAAAATGTATGGCTTATTAAAGGACTGAAGTTACAATGTCTCAGTGTGTGTTTTTTAAAATACCTTTGAGGAAAAAAGTCAGAGCAATAGTTAACATGAGTATTTGGTATACCAAATACGTCTAAGCCCTCCGAGAACATTATTTTGGATAATTCTCATTTTACACATGAAGAAACTGAGGTACAGAAGGGTTACCAAAAGAACTTGCCAAAGGTTGTGATTGTTACATTGTCTTATTTGCAGTGTGTGTGATGCCATGAAAACTAAGGTATGGCTTATTCTAAAGCAATGGTTCTGAAACTTTAGTGTGTATCAGAATTACCTAGAAGGCTTATTAAAACAGATTGCTGTACCTGATGCCCAGAGTTTGTCTTTAAATAGGTCTGGAATGGGGCCCAGGAATTTGCATTTCTGCTAAGCTTCCAGCTGCTGCTGCTGCTGTTACTGCTGGCCCAGAGACCGCGGTTTGGGAATCACTGGTCTGAGGCAACTCAAATGCTACATTAAGTTTAGCTTGAAAATGAGATACCATTTTGCCAAAATTAGTACAACAAACACAGCACTTTCTTTATTGTAGATGATGTTGAATTCGAAGTATCGTCTGACCGGCGGACTGGGAAACCCATCGCTGTTAAACTGGTGAAGATAAAACCAGAAATCCCTGAAGAACGAATGAATGGACAAGTTAGTGATTTTGATGCTTTGTGTTTTCTTCGGGCCCTGCATTTGCATATCTTTCACATTAGAAAAGGAAGATTGTCCCCATCTCCTCAGTTTGCACGCAAGAGAGCTATAGTATATAAAGATTACTATTTTAAAATTAATCAGAAGCACTGGCAGTTCTTGACCTGAAATAAAAATGTGGTCAAGACTCAACTTGGGTTTTTACATATAACCCTAAGTCTATGCTTACAGTCAATTTATGGACTGTAAGTGTGAAACTTGGCAGCATGGCGTCCTCTTGTGGATGATATCAATATGCATCCCTGTGTATAGTCTAGAGGATATAAAAATTCAGTTTATATTGCACAGTGCTGCTCCTGAAATGATTAGCAATGGAAATTTTTTTTTTTTTGACTGGTAGGTTGTGTGCGCTGTTCCTCACAACTTAGAGAGTAAATCTCCAGCTGCCCCGGGTCAGAGTCCAACAGGGAGTGTATGCTACGAACGTAATGGGGTAAACTTGTGTATTTTTCTTAAACCTTTGCCTGATCCACCATGTGATCTATAAGCGTACTTTAAAATTCAAAATAGAAAACGTAAGCTGTAAAATCAGTTTTAAATTTGGTTTCTAAGAGGCTTCAAGTGCAGCATAATCAAAAAAAAAAAATCCAAAGGACTTTCAAGTGTCTTAGCTTGCCCAAGTGTGACCTTAGTTAGAACATTAAGGTATAAAATGCTCCTTTTACTCACTTTTTGGGGGGTTGCGGGAAGGGGTCTTTTTTCTGGTTCCTTTTAAGCACTAACTCCAGCTTTTTTGTTTGGAATGCCTTATATAAAAATTGTTTTTTTGAAATGTAACTACAGTCTCTGGGCAAATGCTTCCACGTGTGTAAGCTTTTTGAACTTGGATTGCTGCTCAGCTGTGGACTCGCAGAAGTCAGCATCATGGAGGGGAAGTGTGTGTTTATATGAATAAAACAATGTACTTGTCGTAAAGCACTTAATTTTTTAAAATTTGGCTTAAAATGCCAGCTTAAGAGATACTTAACACAGTAAATCAGAATATACAGTAAACCTGCATCCTGCCAATATAGTAATAACAGCTTATTGATTCACAGGAAGTGTTTTATCTGACTTACACCCCTGAGGATGTGGAAGGGAATGTTCAGCTGGAAACCGGAGATAAAATAAACTTTGTCATTGATAACAATAAACAGTAAGTCTTTTTTCTCACCTAAGTGATGTTATTTTCTTTTTTTTACAATAAGAAACCTGAAGTGAGTTAAAATCCAGGCTTGTAAATCTGGAAGATTTTTATCTTTTAAACTTCATTCATCAGCTAAGCATTTGAAGGTCTGTTCTATGGCGGGCACTGTACAGGGTATCAGAAATAGAAAGATAGTTAAAACAAGCTTTCAGGGAATCGTTCTAGATCTCAGTGAAGGTTTTGCAAAAGCCGCAGTGCTTGAGATAAGTTTTGAGGAAAGGGTGTAGAGTCACTAGGGAGATGAGGAAAGAAAAGATTCTCGGTAGAAGAAGTAGTATTTGGGGAAAATGGCCAAAAGTTTGAGTTGATTGAATGGACTGGATCATAGGATGACGAAATTTGAACTTTATTCCTATAATTCTAGGACTCTGAAGGATTTTAAATGGGGGAGTATGATCAGTGTAAGTCATTGCAAGTGGTGGAGATGGTAGACTTCAGAGAGGAGGGGATGCTCTAGACTAGAGGCAGTGGTGTGAGAGTCAGTGTAGAAGATGAGGGCCTGATACAGACAGGCCAGGAGTGTCGGGTGGAGAAGTCAAGTCTTACTGAGAAGGTCAAGTTTTATCATT
Organism: Rhinolophus sinicus; assembly: GCF_057876585.1. Classification (NCBI taxonomy): domain Eukaryota; kingdom Metazoa; phylum Chordata; class Mammalia; order Chiroptera; family Rhinolophidae; genus Rhinolophus; species Rhinolophus sinicus. Next base: position 46,494,343 of record NC_142507.1, on the reverse strand, counting down.
GATTAGATAGAAGTTTGTATTGGAATTCAGGGAAGGGGTATCCCGAATGCTTGGGGTACTAGGCAGATCATGATACTGTTAACTGGATAAGGGGATACAGCAGAAAGTATTAAGGGTGGGAGAAGAATTATACTTTGGCATTTTGAATTTGAGGTGTCTGTCGGTATTTCCGGGTGAAGATAGTGAATATGCAGTTGGCGTGTAGGTCTGAGACAAGCTAGTAATGGGCAAAAGATACAGCAGTCGCTATCATCGGCATAAGCAGTTAAGGGAAGTGTAGTTAAGAAAGCCCAGGGGTGATGATACTTATTTTGGGGTTGGAGAGACGGGAGATGCAAGTGCAGAAGGAAGTTAAAAATAAGAAGTTGGAGAAGGGGTTAGGAATGCACGTTCCAGCAGCGTGAGGAAAAGTCCCAAGAGCATGTGCAGAATCGATAGCCTTGAACCTTGCCTCCTCCTGTAAGATGAGAAGAAATCAGATTGAGTTGTAGGTATGGATCTTACAAGTTTAATGTGAATGCCTCAATCTCAAGTAGGAAATTAGGGGCTATGGCTTGGGTTTGAGGTAGGAGCCAGTGAAGGGGCTTTACTTAACCTTTGTTAAGTTGTTATATGTGCCAAGCACTTGTACTAAATACTTTGTGTATAGTTGTTAATCCTCATAAGAGCCTCACCTGATTAAGTTTTTCATTTGTGAAATGAGGTGTGTTCTCAAGTGAGTTGGCCTAAAGTCACACAGCTTTTAAATAGCAGACATTTAAATCCCAGTCTGGCTCAAAGCTTTGTCAGTTGCAAAGGCAAGTAGGATATTTTTTTCAGTGTTTTTGTTAGTCTTGTTAAATTTTTGAAATAAAAAACACAGTTGGTTAGTTTGTTCAGGAAGAATTAAGGGAAGTAATTGCTTGGTCTGCAGCTCTTAAAACTACATCAACAAATACTATTGTATCTTAACAGTCTGTGCCATCTTTAAAACAAAATCAAATTTACATTGCTGCTGCTGAAAGATGGTGACAGTATAGCAGCATGTGGTATAGAGCTGGTTTAAATGAAGGTGAATGTTATTTTTTAAAGCACAGCAAATTTCTTGTATGATCACTGCATTTACTCAACTTTCTCTTATGGCTATTTAATCAGAAAAAAATGGTGGGATAGCTACTAAATTCACTCATTGCAAACTGGGGCCATCTCTCACCTATCTCCAGTACCTGTTCACAGCACATATACCTGCTCAAATGTTTGTATAATGAAAGACCTTCCTAAAACTGTAGCATTTCCCATCTTTGGTTGCATCCAGCTTGTGGCTTTCTTTTGTTTTAATAGAAAAGCAGAATACAACACTATGTACCCATAGTGCTATTTTCAACAGTCCAAGAGAAAAATGATCTACATATGTGTGCCCCATTTAGAAGGCTAGGGAGTTTAGCAAAAGTCCTTTGCTTAAGCCATATGAAGAGAATCAGGTGTCATAAACCTTCACATTTGCTCTTAGTGATGACATAGAGGCCTCAGAAAACTAGTTGATTGTTTCTCTAGACTCATCATATCTAACCAAGCCAATGTACTTTTCATCCCTCTTTGATTTCCCCACCCCCCACCCCCACCTGATTATTTCTAGTACTGGTGCTGTAAGTGCTCGAAACATTATGCTGTTGAAAAAGAAACAAGCCCGCTGTCAGGGAGTAGTTTGTGCCATGAAGGTAAGTGTCGTCAAATTTGGGAAACTTGAGTGTTTTCTCTGAGTACTTTAAGTCGTATACTTCAGATCCAAGCCTTTTGTTTTTCCTTTGTCTTTCCTTTAAAAATATTTCAATGTTAACCTTAAAAGTAATCTCTTAAAATTCCTTGGTTACTAATTCATTATGTTCTTTTAAATGGGCCATTTAGTTGATAATATTAGACTACCATGTATATTGTTTCCACTGCAGTATAATTTTGTGAAAAGAGTTATTGATTGTAAATTGTAATCATAAATATGTACACATTGAATAGTACCTAATGTTTCTGTTATTTTTGGTTTTTGGCATCAGGAGGCGTTTGGCTTTATTGAAAGAGGTGATATTGTAAAAGAGATATTCTTTCACTATAGTGAATTTAAGGGCGACTTAGAAACCTTACAGCCTGGAGATGATGTGGAATTCACAATCAAGGACAGAAATGTAAGATAGTCAACTAACCCAATCTTTGGCCTTTTTTTAAGATCAGTAGTGAATTACGTTTTATGAAACACTTAAAATTACATTTCCTCCCTTCCTCCCAACTCCCTTTTGATTTAGGGTAAAGAAGTTGCAACAGATGTCAGACTATTGCCTCAAGGAACAGTCATTTTTGAAGATATCAGCATTGAACATTTTGAAGGAACTGTAACCAAAGTTATCCCAAAAGTACCCAGTAAAAACCAGGTAAAGAGTCTTTTTCAGGAGAGTCGTCTTTTCCTCATCAGTAATAGGATAATATGGGATGACAGACAGAAATTTGATTCCATTTAATTAATGATAGTGGAACAATTAGATATTCTATAAGTAAACTAAGTGAAAAGCTATTGATCGATTTATCCATAAATGTTTTGTTTTGTTTTTTTTGCTGGGTGATGAGAAACAAAAGAAACGTGGTTAAATTGAAGAAGAAAAAAAAATAAGATGCAGATGTACGTTTGAACCACCACCCACCCCAACCCCAGTGTGTTTCTTTTTGGGGGGAAATGAGATGAACCAGTGGTGTCAGTGCTGAGGAAATGTGAAACATAAAAAACTGAAATTCTTTTTCTTGAATAAAATGTCTCAGTATCAGTGCAGGATCTTAACTGCAGTGTTGTGGTTTTTATGCTTGTATCCATGACCACAGAACACAAAGCTTGCAAAGTGGACTTATTTTGTCAACTTTCCCCCCTCCCCCGCCAAGGGAACTGTGTATTATAAATAACATGGGTTTGCTGTGTGTTCTTCTTGTTTGACTTAGAACTAGGAAGGATGAGAAATCTCCAGCTAAAATAGTTTTTCCTTCTCATCAGAATGACCCATTGCCAGGACGCATCAAAGTTGACTTTGTGATTCCTAAAGAACTTCCCTTTGGAGACAAAGATACAAAATCCAAGGTGACCCTGTTGGAAGGCGACCATGTTAGGTTTAATATTTCAACGGACCGACGTGACAAATTAGAACGAGCAACCAACATAGAAGTTCTATCAAATACATTTCAGTTCACTAATGAAGCCAGAGAAATGGTAAGTGTTGGATATTATTAGATAAGTATCCAGTATGGGGGGGAGGGGGTCAGTGTTATATTCAAGTTTGTAATACTGCATTGAAAATTCTTTTAAGTTGATACTGAGCAGTTACCTTGTTGAGGTAATTAAGAACACAGTTTGAGTCAGTCTGGGTTTGACATCTAGCTGTGTCACTTAATCTTGAAATAGATGTGAAAAAGTTTTAGAATGAAAATTTGGACAGGATGATTTCTAAGGGTTTTTTTTTTTTGAGCGTCAGTGATTATCTGGCCCTTAAGTATGAAGACAAAGAACATTAAACTCTATCATTTAGAAAGTAGGTTTTCCCAAACTATTTTGTAAAATGTTTAGTAAACACTAGATTAATTAAACAAAGGTAAGTTTGTTTCTTTTGCTTTTACAACAGGATTTTGCCAGTTCTTTTTAGTGGATATATGTTTAGGAGGACATGTACCAAAATTATTTCCCAAATGTGTTTTACAAGTTCCGTTTTCACGTATTAACTTTCTCAGAAGTAATTTACATTTAGTTCTGTTTGGGGTCATAGTTCAGTGGAGTTGGTATCCACTAAATGAAAATACAAGTTTTTTGAGACTTTTTTAACCTTTGCCTTTAGAGAATTGATCTTGGTTATAGAATGGTCATTTCTATAGTATGTAAGTATGCATTATGCCTAAGTTATTGGTAGATCCATAATTGTGTTTCAGTAAACATTTGAGTACCTGCCATGTGCCATTTACTCTGGATAAAATGCCCTAACAGAGCTGATAATTTAGTAAGAAGGAAAAAAAATGCAAGGGAATTTTTCAGACCTAGATCTGAAAAAGTATTCTTCAGACCTAGATCTGAAGTCCTTCCTATACCTAAACTCAACATTTTTTGAGGTAGAGACTAGAGAGTTGCCTTCAGTTGACTTTTGAAGTATTTGAAGTATTGGTCTGTAGATTTTTTAAATTTCTGGATGTTGTCATAAAACGTGAACCTTATTTGTAATCCTGGTTTCCGCTACTTACTAGCAGTGTGCTTTCAACAAATTGTTTAACCTCTCTCTGCCTTGATTTCCTCATCTTGCAAAAAAGTTCGCAGAATTGAGAATTAAATGGAATCCATTGCATGATATGTTTACATTCAAATACAACTTTTTCTAGTGCTTGTTGGCCAACTAGAGTAGCTTCTGGCGAGTCTCAGACAATTGCTTAGAGAGGTTAACTTTCTTTACGGAAAGCAATGAGTTTGTATTTAAATGGAAAAATTCCAACATGGATACAAAATTTGGGTCATTAAGGCAGGGAGTTCCTAAGGAATGTAACTTGATGATGTTTCCATACTTGAGTGTTGTTGTCTTGATAAGCTTCGCAGCCAGTGAGACTCTGATTTGGATTTCAGGGGGTAATTGCTGCCATGAGAGATGGGTTTGGTTTCATCAAGTGTGTGGACCGTGATGCCCGCATGTTCTTCCACTACAGTGAGGTTCTGGATGGGAACCAGCTCCATATTGCAGACGAAGTCGAGTTTACTGTGGTTCCTGTGAGTAGTTTCTGAGAACAGTAAGAGGGGTTTTCTTGAGTGTTCCTTTTTCAGTTTAAGTTACTGTTGTTTATTGTTTGTAGGATATGCTCTCTGCCCAAAGAAATCATGCTATTAGGATTAAAAAGCTTCCCAAGGGCACGGTTTCGTTCCATTCCCATTCAGATCATCGTTTTCTGGGCACTGTAGAAAAAGAAGCCACTTTTTCCAATCCTAAAACCACTAGCCCAAATAAAGGCAAAGAAAAGGTAAGTTTTACATTGTTAAAGTGATTTTTGTATCTGTTCATTCCTGTTCTGCTTAAAGGCAACCACTGTCCACACAGTAATAGAGTATTAGCTCTTTCAGAATTCCTTGTAATATTAACTGAGCTAATCTAAAGGCTTTTTTAATCTCAGCATTATGGACATTTTGGGCTGGATAACTTTTGCCAGGGTCGGGGGTGCTGTTCGATGCATCGCGGGTGTCAGCAGCATCTGTGGCCTTGTCTGTGGCCTTAACCCACCAGAGGCCAGAACTTCTCTCCCGGTGTGACAGCCAACAGCTTCTCCAGATCTCACCAAATGTACCGAAATAATCCCATTAGGAACTGCTCATCTAAAATTATAGTTTAAAATGTTCAAATTTGGGTAGACTCAGTTCACAAATTTGAACTCCATTCATTGAAAAATTCACTGAATAGGAAATATAAAAATGTCCAAGATGGCTTCTGCTTTCAAGTAAATAACAAATTGAGGATTGTATAGAAACAAGTAATTCATACAACATATAAAATGTTGCCCTAGAGGGTCAGTTTTGCTCTGGTGAAATTCTAAACTGGAAGGATCTGGGATGGTTTCATTAAGGCATTATCATTTAACAGGGAGAAATAAATAGGAAAGCACATTCCTCACAGAGTAGAGGTACAGATGAAAAATGCAGGCTTTCTTTAGAAAGCACTAAGTAGTTTGACAAAGATAGGGACTTCCTTTTTCTTTGGCAAGGATGACTAGGAGATACAAGGATAAAAAATTAGTATATAGATAAACCGAGAAGATGTTGATGGCTCCGCTAAAGAATGTAGACTTTGTTCTGTACTCAGAACAAGATTCCTGTGGGAAAGTGGTGTTAGGTGTGCACCTCAGGAAGATAATGGCAATTGTGTGAGCCCTAGATGGGAGTAGAGGAAGACAAAAGATGGAAGTGGCTTGGTAGGAAATTATCTAATAGCTTAGATAGTCCTTGAACTAGAGCCAGAGATCATGGATGTAGACAGGGAAGGGACATTAGAGAGCTACTGGAAAGTAATGTAACTTTAGAAATAACTACTTAGGAGCAAGAAAGAGCAGGCAGGGATAGCATGTGGCTTACCACTTATTTTGTAGCTTGGGAAGTCACTTCACCTTTGAGGTTCAGTTTTTAAACTTAAAATATGATTGTGTCCTGTTTTGTTTAAAAAGCCCTCACAGGGCCTAATCCACAGTAGGAATTTCACAAGTGGCAGATGGTGCTATTAATAATAAAAATAAAATTCAGAGGGGCTTGTTTTTAATTTTAGCTCTTGGAATGCCCTGCATCCCAAATGTCTGCAAAACTGGCTTGATGAAGACGGCCTTTGTGTGAGACTTTTTCTTGACTTTTTCATTGTTATTTTTTTCTCAGGCCAGCACTGTGTCCTAGTAAGCCCCTCTCTCATTCTGCTTATTACAGTGTATTACACTCATCTGTTGATGAATCTTATCTGTTCTACTAGGCTGGGTTTTTTTTGAGCAGCGACTATCTTACCGCTAATATACTTAGTGTATAGCATATTATCGGATGAGGTTAATGGGTAGAAAGTTAAGAGCAAAAATGAATGCTGAGATTGTGCCGTTGGCTGACTGACAACAGTCGATACCATTGGAGTCAGGACTGAATTCACTAACATCACCACTTTTCATTTAACGAAAGTCCAGCCCTCAGCATCACTTTGTACTGACTGTATAATCTTGGTCAGATGTAGCATCCTAAGACTGCTAATTTGTAAAATGAGGGATGATAAATATGTGAAAATTTTATAATCACATTAATTTGATAATACAAAGTGTTTAACGTAATATCTGGTATATTATAAATGTTCAATAACTATCATATAGCAGTTATAGAAGGAGTGTGAATGGTAGACGAGCATAAATTAACTGGTTTTGAATATGTAATAGTTGGTAATGAGTTCTGGAGCTTAGGAAAGGAGTCAGAGCTAGATTAGGGATGTGGGCATTAATTAATCCCCATAGAAATGATGGTTGAAACCATAGGAACAGTATAATTTGTGTATTGCTGTACACTGTCATTGTTTACTGTTTGATTCTATAGGACATAACTGAAATTTCTTAGACTTTTGAAGAGCTCATCTTTCTGGTATTTGACAGTGATTTAAGTGTTATTGTGAAAATATTGATACATAACTTACCTGCTTAAATTATCAAAATGCTCTGAACTGTGCTAGATCCTGTGCCAAATAAAATTCTCATGCATTGGTAAATACATATTGATTAACGTTACATGTACAACACTGCAAGTACTATGGGAGACTCAAAAGCTTCCTGCCCTACAGAATTTCCACCTAGTTGATAATCATGCCCAGATTTCTGATTCGCCTTGAGAAGTATAGAATGGGCGTGTTGTAAAATTTCAGTAAGGTTTCCCTCCTTAACAGCAAGAATTAGGTTCTTAAGACTAAAAGATCCAATTAAAACAGACTGAGTCAGTTCTGGCTTAAGGCAAGACCATCTTTTATTCGTAAAAGAAATCTGTTCTTGTTAGAGAATTCTGGAATAGGAAATTTCTGCAGCTGTGCCAATGTATTGGCTTCAAAGGTGTGTAAGAACTATAGCTGCTTTTATATTGTTTTTTTGTTGTTGTTTTCATTGTATTCTGACTGTATCTCTTTAGGAGGCTGAAGATGGTGTTATTGCTTATGATGATTGTGGGGTGAAATTGACCATTGCTTTTCAAGCCAAGGATGTGGAAGGATCTACTTCTCCTCAAATAGGAGATAAGGCAAGATAATTATGCTTATTTGAGGAGGGAGGGTTAAAGGTTGTCTTACTCATCAGTCCTGCAAGATGGTTTCTTTAAATTTTACCAAGTTTTGCGAAATTTTTTTGTGCTTACAAGTATAATATATGAACATTTTCCTGTTTAAAAGCAGCTTATTCATATAGAAGAGAGTCTAGCAAGCTCTCTGTTAAAAGCTTAATGAGGCATATTTAAGCATTAGGTAAGATACGCCTAAATCAGTTAGCTTCGATAAAATTAATATTGGTAAGAAAGTTAAAACAGTCACTGAAACATTATCAAAGTAAAATCATACCAAAGATTCTACATTGCTGTTCATTTTTCTCATACTTAGTGTGTAGTTTTCTGACAGCCCTCTAGAGAAATTAAGAATCTGTAAGGAACACACACAGGCGGACAAAATTTGATCCTTTGTGAAAAGAGCAATGAGATGTAGAAGTGTTACAATGGTTGGGGTGAAAATCTATTTCATCAGAGTATTTACAAAGGATATTTAGAATGGGAAGATGGTCTAGGGGAGTTATAGGTCAGAGTTAAGGAGCGTGGTGTGGAAATGACCTGGTGTTAATGAGCACCCATGTTTTTCACAGGTTGAATTTAGTATTAGTGACAAACAGAAGCCTGGACAGCAGATTGCAACTTGTGTGCGGCTTTTAGGTCGTAATTCTAACTCCAAGAGGCTCCTGGGTTACGTGGCAACTCTGAAGGATAATTTTGGATTCATTGAAACAGCCAATCATGATAAGGAAATCTTTTTCCATTACAGGTGAGGCGTGCCTTTTAGGAACTTAGAGCTTACTATTCGTTCTTTGGTTTTGGAGTCAAAACATTTAGTACTGGGTGATTATATATTATTTAATCCCAAATTTCATACTGGTAAAAAGTTAGCATCGGCCTTTACATAGAGAACATGTGGCCAAAAGATAAAGGCCTATACCTGCTTTAAACAGTAGAAGCCTTTCTGCTTCGGTGAAAAAATACTATTTTATTTGTTGCTGCCAGAGAGTTGAACACTTGATTTGGTGTTACAGTATAGCGTAGTGGTTAAGAGCATGAGCTCTTAGGACCGGATAGTTCGACTTTGAATCCAGGCTCTGTCACTGACTACCTGTGTAACTTTGAATGAAATTAGCCTTCTGGTATCTTCGTTTCATTATCTTGAAATGCGTTCCTCATTAGTGGGTTCCGGGGGTTTAAATGAGTCAATACATATAAATGTGCTTTAAACAGTATGCAGCGTAGGTTAGCACACCATGAATGTTACTGTACAAGAAGTGAAGGCTACTTGCTGCTGCTGTTTGTGGTCATCGCGTATTCAAATGTCATTTCCTTTCCCCCTAGTGAGTTCTCTGGTGACGTCGATAGCCTGGAACTGGGGGACGTGGTCGAGTACAGCTTGTCCAAAGGCAAAGGAAACAAAGTCAGCGCAGAAAAAGTCAACAAAACGCACTCGGGTAATGAGTTGTGACTTCTTGCTCAGTCTATGCTGGGGGAGGAGGGACAAAGTGGGAGGGGGGCGAAAATCCAATTGTTCGCATCAGTGGTTCTCCAGGTGTGAGCCCCAGATCCAGCAGTGTCACCTGGCCACGTGTTAGAAATACAGCTTCTCTGACCCCACCCCAGACCTGCTGAAACTCAGGGGGGTGGCAGTTTGTTCTAATACATCCTTCAGGTAATTCTGATGTGCACTGAAGTTGGAGAACCACTGGTTTAGGTATTTTAGGTTATTTAAGTTTCTTTTCAATTCAGTTCTCTTAAAAAAATAACCAAGATAATAAATTTCCGTGGGATTGGAGAGAGAGGCATTACTCTAGAACATCATTTTGGAGGCGAATGAGTCCAAATGTGAAAAATAATGGGAACTTAAGAAAATTGTTGCTATTTAGGATCTCCAACATTAAAAAACTGCAACTTACGTTTTTGGCTTTCATCTAAACTCCCCAAATAACACTTTCTCTTCGCGAGACCTAGAGAAATGACAGCCAAGAATGTTCATTTTAATTCAGTAAATATCTTAAGTGCTTGCTACATTTTGGGTATTGGGGGTAAAGCAGTAAAGAAATTAGACAAACCCCTGCCTTCTTGAGTTTTTAAGTGGAAAATACAGGCAAACAAGATGAGTGAAATGTTATATGTAGTATGCTTAGAAAAATAGTAATAACACTATTAAGATAAAATAAATCAGAAAAGTATGTAAGTGTTGGAGTTGCCATTTTAGAGACCAGGGAAAGCCTCACTAAAAAGGTGAAATTTGGTCGCCTGGAAAAGGTGAGAGAACAAGACATGTTTTAAGTATGAGCACTTGTTAATTCCTTAAACAAATGAACTGTATTTTAATGGTGCTTGAGAAATATTTCAAGAATAGCAGACAACCAACCAATCTTCTGTTAATTGTTCTGACGAATTTTGCTTTTGTTCCTGTGGGATAGAGTTTAAATAAAATTGTTGAGTGAGAGGTATACACACTTTTGTTTTGTAGTGAATGGCATTACTGAGGAAGCAGATCCTACCATCTACTCGGGGAAAGTCATTCGCCCTTTGAGGAGTGTTGATCCAACACAGACTGAGTACCAAGGAATGATTGAGATCGTGGAGGAAGGTAAGAGCATTCCTGTAAGATTGTTTGAAATTGGGCTTTCCTTCAAATGAGTACTTGGGAAGATTTTAAAATATGATGGTGTTTATTGCAGTTATTTTCAGCTTCCTTAAAAAACTGAATTAAGGAAAAGTGACTCGCCCCCATGCTTAATTTTTATTTTTATGTCCCTCGGAAATGTGAACAAATGACCATTGTGTGAGCATATGACATGTGTGCAACTAACTCTGAGTTATATTGAAATAGACTGAGAACAAACTCTTAAACTAAAAATATACATTTAATGTCATGTGATAATCGTATATTCACAGTTGGCTTGGTTTAGTACAATTTATATAGTTTTCATCTCTTTACTGGTAATTTACATCAGTACTAACAAATGTTCCTTGTAACCATTTAATTCTACAAACATTTGCTTCCTATGCAAGTTACTATATCTATTCCCTAATGGCTAGGGTTCCATGGGGATCCTATTACTTTTCTCTAGGCCAAGGCTCCGTATATTTTTCATTTTCTGCTTTTTTCTTCCATCTTCAAGAACTCCCTGAGTTTTGGTGCCACCTCTTACCCCCAACAATTACCACCAAAAGGCCAACTTGGTGTGTAAAATAAGTTTGCAGTAGAAATGATAATAGGTAGTATTGGATGATTTAGAATAGCAAAATTACCATAATACTGGGGTTGGTGAGAGTGTTTGAAATTCCAGCCAAGATGATAGCTTGGCTCACAAACACAATAAATCTTATGTCATCTAGGAGTGAAAGAACACAAAGTGGGGAAGAGCAGGTTATTTGAAAGAAATGAACCTTTATAACCTGTTCTTTACCTCATGAGGTTCTTAGGAATTTCTGTTTTACATTGCACCAATACCCAACTGTGTACGCACCTCCAAATATGAATTGATTTTATAGCAGATCAGTCTTTTAAACTAATGCCATGATGACACCATACCCCTAAAAGAGCTAGAGGATATGGGCAATGAACTTGAACTCATGAGATAACATCAGATTCCCCCTTCTCCCTCCTCTATCATGCCACTTTTGCTTCCTTTGGCATTCCCAAACCTCCAGTCCACTTATTCTCAACACTGGCTATTACAGGATATAGTCCAAAGCACAGCTTTAGTGGAAAAGGAAACTTTTCTGAAATCTCTAAGCCTAGGGTTTTCTGGAACTAGACAGTTTGCATTTTCCCACTTGGCGCGAACTCTTTATTTGTTTAGGAATACAGCTGTAACTCGATATAAAACCATGGGCTTTAGAGTTGGGTAGACCTACCGTGTTTCCCTGAAAATAAGACCTAGCTGCTCTTAAGACCGAATGCATCTTAAAAGACCGGGTCTTATATTAATTTTTGCTCCAAAAGATGCATTAGCGCTCATTGTCTGGTTGGGTCTTATTTTCGGGAAAACATGGTAGATCTGAATACCAGCTCTTCCACTTCCTAGCTCTATAACTTTGGATAAATTGCTTAAATCTTTCCTAGCTCGGTTTCTTCATCTTTAAATGAGGACAGTATCTCCAACCTCAGAAGGTTCTGTAAAGATTAGATGTGAATCAGTGTGTTTAATAAATGGTAGTTGCTATTAATACCACTGCATCAGACCACTGTGTCTAATCCTTCTGTATGACATCTGGTGGAGGCATCTCCCCAAAGTTTGTGGTTCCTGTGTGTTTGAAAAGAAAATCATTTACCCCTATAATCAAAAGAATGTTTAAAGGCATTTGCAGTTCTGAAGCTTCCACTTGCACCTAATTTTTTCTCCACCTATGTTGGTTCAGTAGATTCACCATCCAGGTGAATTGATAAGCAGCTGAACTCTTTAACCCATTTTATCCCTAGCCTGCCCTGACCTCTAGCCAACTTTTTACTCTAGGCCAGAACTCAGCAAATATGGTAGCTTGTTTTTATAAGCAGTCTTTTTAAAACAGCCACGACTACTCGTTTACATACTGTCTTTGGTTGGTTTCTCACTACAGAGGCAAAGTTGAATAGTTGGGACGGAGACAAGATGACCTATAAGCTTAAAATATTTACTATCTAGCTCTTTAAGAAAAGGTGTGCTGAGCCCTGATTTACGAGAAAGATGCCTATTGGTTTGAGGGAGCCATAATCAGAACAAAGAAAGGAGGTGGAATGGCAAAGAAATTTATTTACATTGTCTTTGTCTATGCCTGTCTTATTGTTTAATGCCCAGTTGGGTATGGGTCAGAAATATTTTTTTTTTAAAGATTTTATTGGGGAAGGGGAACAGGACTTTATTGGGGAACAGTGTGTACTTCCAGGACTTTTTTTCCAAGTCAAGTTGTTGTCCTTTCAACCTTAGTTGTGGAGGGCACAGCTCAGCTCTAGGTCCAGTTGCCGTTTTCTAGTTGCAGGGGGCACAGCCCACCATCCCTTGCGGGAGTTGAACCGGCAACCTTGTGTTTGAGAGGACGCATTCCAACCAACTGAGCCATCTGGGAGCTCAGCGGCAGCTCAGCTCAAGGTGCCATGTTCAATTTTAGTTGCGGGGGGCGCTGCCCACCATCCCTTGCAGGAGTCAAGGAATCGAACTGGCAACCTTGTGGTTCAGAGGATGCGCTCCAACCAACTGAGCCTTCCAGGAGCTCAGGGCAGGTCAGCTCAAGGTGCCATGTTCAATCTTAGTTGCAGGGGGCGGAGCCCAGCATCCCTTGCGGGACTAGCGGAATTGAACTGGCAACCTTGTGGTTGAGAGCCTACTGGCCCATGTGGGAATCGAACCGGCAGCCTTCGGAGTTAGGAGCATGGAGCTCTAACCGCCTCAGCCACCAGGCTGGCCCTCAGAAATATTTTCGACTGGTTGGCTCATATTGTGAACTTGGGAACAAGATAATTCAGTGTATCACATTAGTAACCCATAGTGGTTAAAAAGCTCAAATATTTAGGTAATGAGACTGAGTGGTAGGGTTATTTTTAATTTCATAAAGGTCATTTAAAACTGTTCATTAGCTAGTAAGGTAATAATGAGCTACAGGTTCTTGTTTATTTTCATTGTAGTAGTTAGCATTTAGGGTTTCATTTAAGCTTTAAAAAAGAACATCTCAGGTGTAAAAAATATTTTTAGGGAATGTAATACATTTTTAGCAACTTAGAAATTAATTAGAATCATCGGCAAAGGGCTATTTCGAAGTATTAACTTGCAAACGTCGTATCTTTTTCTCCTTAACAGGGGACATGAAAGGTGAGGTCTATCCATTTGGCATAGTTGGAATGGCCAACAAAGGGGATTGCCTGCAGAAAGGGGAGAGCGTCAAGTTCCAGTTGTGTGTCCTGGGCCAAAATGCACAGACTATGGCCTACAACATCACACCCCTGCGGAGGGCCACAGTGGAGTGTGTGAAAGATCAGGTAAGTGGTCGTAACCAAACAGTAACCAAAACTTGGAAATTTTTTCAGCCAAGGGAGAACCACCAATATTCATTTGATCTTTATTTCTACTTTACCCTTTTTTCAGTGATTTGAGGTAGCTTGTAAAAACATGAAGAAAACTATATGAAAAGAAAAAAATGGTGATATTAGCCCAAAAAAAAGGCAGTATTAATAACTAACATTATTATATCATGGGGAAAATAAGCTTGGAGTGAGATTTTTTTCTAAAAAGACTAAAATGTTGTATACTTTAGCTCGGAGCTTCTTTGGCATATCACACAAAGAAAGAAACCACGAGTAGAAATGTTCATAAAATAAGCTTAACTATTCCAGGTACTGAGATCTCAAGGAAATCCCTGTGAGTCCTCAGAAGACATTTTTTTAATATTAGTACTGTAAATAAAACATTTTATACGGCTATTTTTTTATAATACTATAACCCAACTACATTCCAGAAGTGATCAAAACAATACATGTGTTCATGTAACAGCTCCCTAATGATTTTGCATAATTAAAAAACTTATATAATATATGAAGGCACAAAGCAACCTTTCTTTCTTTGCTTCACTCAGGCTATGGTAGAGAGTCAGTGACAGTGATTCCAGAGATAGATTTCTTCCCTGCCAAGTTTTGCAGACCCATATGTTGCTAGTGTGTTCTAGCACAGGTAGCTGAACTGGAATGCCAGCTTTAATACCGTGTTTTATAACCCTCGTTAGTTAGGGCTACACATTGTGTTTCATTCAGAGTGACGTGCTCTTCCCCTTGTGGTATGTTTCCTTTTTCTTTTTTTCTTTTTTTTTTTTTTTATAGCTACTGTCCCCTTTTTCCATTTCAGTTTGGCTTCATTAACTATGAAGTAGGAGACAGCAAGAAGCTCTTTTTCCATGTGAAAGAAGTTCAGGATGGCATTGAGCTTCAGGCTGGAGATGAGGTGGAATTCTCAGTGATTCTTAATCAGCGCACTGGCAAGTGCAGTGCTTGTAACGTGTGGCGAGTCTGGTGAGTTGTTCGATTAGTAGGTCATCTCCCTGGACTCTCTCTCCACTTCTGTGACCTCTGCTTTGTCTCATTTCTTTAGTTTCCATCTCTGTTTTTAATCCACTTCTGTCACTTCTGGTTATTTCTTAATACTTCCTGTGTCTTTTTTACTTCCAGTCTTCATTGTCTAGTCTTTTGGTCTCTTAAAGTATTAATGGGGCGCTTGCTGTGTAATAGATCTTAAATATAAAAAGACGTAGTCCTGGTTCTTAAACGATTCTGCTTAGCTGTTTTTCTTTCATTAAGCTATTTCTAGGTCATTTGCTGCTTAACAGTCTAATTTTATAGTTCAGCACTTCTGGTTCTATGTGTTCTTTGCTTTTTTATTTTTTAAATAACATTGTTACCGGGAGAGAAGCCGGGAGTCTCTAAAAATGTTTCTTAATATTTAACTTTTCTAAGGTTCTTCACATCTGCTACCTTGTTTTATGTGTCTATGGAACTGGACTTTGTGGTTACAGACCAGTCTAGGGATGACCCTCACCCAGATGATTTCTCCCAGCTCCTGTGCGTTAATACACCCGGAGTTGGGAATAAAACACAAACAGACTTGTCTGTCCTGTCTTGCTAGCTAGCTGGCTAGATGAGGCAAGAGTTCCCCTCTCATTAAAACTGAGTCATTTGGGCACTTAGGTGGAAAACACACTGTGCAAGTACTTGCTTTCTTCCCACCAAGGGTCGCTTCTGCTCACCTCTTGACTTTGTTACAGCGAGGGTCCCAAGGCTGTTGCAGCTCCACGACCTGATCGGTTGGTCAATCGCTTGAAGAACATCTCCGTGGATGATGCCAGTGCTCCTCGCCTAATGGTTCTTCGTCAGCCAAGGGGACCAGATAACTCGATGGTATGTGGGCATACACGGGTTGGGGGAAACTGACAGACCAGCATAGTACTTGAGATCCTATTTCAGCATATCTCAGAGAGTTGTAGGAGCTCCAATATTGCTTATAACTAGTTAGGACTCCCGAGACATTGGTTCAGCCCCCAACATAATGGTTGCTTGCTCTTAGAAGCACATTTCTTGATTTTCCTGATGCTTTGGACCTAGTTTAGGTAATAGATCAGGAGGGTTTACTATAGATTTCCTCTGGGAAAGAATTGGTGGTGGTTTAGATGGTTAAAAGTAATGCTTTTGGAATTGTGAATGTACTGGGATTGTCATGCACTCACACTCGTATCATTAACTGCAATTTTATTTTTTTCACAGGGATTTGGTGCAGAAAGAAAGATCCGTCAGGCCGGTGTCATTGACTAACCACATCCACAAAGCACATCATTAATCCACTATGATCAAGTTGGGGGGATTCTGGTGAAGGGTTCTGAATATCTCCCTCTTCATCCCTCCCAAAATCTGGAATACTTATTCTATTGAGCTATTACACCAGTTTTAACACCTTCCTCGTGTTATGTTTAAAAAAAGAAATAAATAAATTTAAGAAAACCATTTTAAAATTATGCACAGTTGCAGCCTGGAAAACTTAAAGGTGGCGCCTTATAGTATCAATTTTAGGAGCTTTATTTGGTGCATTTAACGCAACTGGTAATTGCAAACTCCACTTGCCTGTGTAAGTGAAAAATATAGACTGTTAACTTGTTGGCCCTATGAAATTCTGCACTTGATATTTAGTATATACTCTACCTTCATTACTTTTGGCAAGATGTTCTGCCTTATCACTCAGTTGCATTCTCTTTCCTGTTCATTATGCTTTAATTCTAAGAACCATATGAGGGTAGAATATATTAAAAATTACAAAAATTTGTATAGGCATACCATTTCCTTAAGTTGATGGCCAAATGTTAAAATGTTATTTTTCATATCATTTATAATCTTGTCACAGTCCACTTAACAAAGTTTGGTTAGATTTCAATGAAAATTATCTTCCAGAGTAGTTTTTTTTCCTGGGATGGGAGGGGGGGTAAACTTGACTAAATTAGTATGTATGGTGCAGAATTTCATGCAAATGAGGTGTGCCAGCAGTGTGATAATTTAAACATATTTAAACAAAAAACAAAAAGGACGGAATGCACAAACTTGCTGCTGCTTAGATCACTGCAGCTTCTAGGACCCGGTTTCTTTTACTGATTTAAAAACAAAACAAAAAAAATAAAAAAGTTGTGCCTGAAATGAATCTTGTTTTTTTTATAAGTAGCCGCCTGGTTCCTGTGTCCTGTAAAAATACAGGCACTTGACCCTTGGTGTAGCTTCTGTTCGACTTTATATCACGGGAATGGATTGGTCTGATTTCTTAGCCCTCATCTTGAATTGGCCACATTCAGGACAGGGTCCCTGGCCAGTGGAATGAAGGCTTTGTCCGCAAGATGACAAGGGTCAGCTCAGGGGATGTGGGGGAGGGCGCTTTTATCTTCCCCGTTGTCGTTTGAGGTTTTGATCTCTGGGTAAAGAGGCCATTTATCTTTGTAAACAAAACAATTTTGCTTTCTCCAGTTTTCTGTTAATGGCGAAAGAATGGAAGCGAATAAAGTTTTACTGATTTTTGAGACACTAGCACCTAGCGCTTTCATTATTGCAACGTCCTGTGTGGGAGGGGCGGGTCTGGGTGCGGCTTCCCGCACGACTCCTGGCTCGGAGGCCCACGTGGCCGGGGCGGGGCCTCGGACGCCCGGGGCGCCGACTGATTACGTAGCGGGCGGGGCCGGAAGTGCCGCTCCCTGGTGGGGGCTGTTCATGGCGGTTCCGGGGTCTCCAACATTTCTCCCGGTTGTGGTTGTAAATCTGTTGGCAGCGGAGGCACCGGAGCTTGAGGTAAGGCTCTGGTGTGCGTAGCGTGGGGCTTTGGCGCGTACACGCGTCTGGCTGTTGCGGGGAATCGAGCGGAACCTGGGCGCTGGAGACAAAGGCCCTAGGCGGGGGTCCTCCGCTCGGATCCCTGCGGGAGGGTTCTTGGGCCACAGGCAGGAGAATCTGAAGGGGGGACGGCCTAGAGGCAGCCCCCCAGAGCCGAGAAGACGTGCGGGAAGTGCAGGAAGGGGGGGTTTCCTTTACCTTAGGCTGAGGGCGGGGCCCAAGGACTGTTGGAAAATAGTTGAGGGTGGGGGTAGTGAGGAGACTGTGATCCAGAATTCCGAGCCCCACAGTGACCTGCAAGTGCTTTTGCGTTGCTGAATCACTTTTGAGAACCAAGTGGAGGGTCACGTGTATGAAACCGATACATTTCAAACTCTGGCTTTACTATTGATTATAAAAATCTTTGAAGCACTGTGGATGTGGCTCGCCATTTAACCCTAATTGCTGATTTCCCACAGGTTCTTGCTGGTGTGAAATGACTGAGTACAAACTGGTGGTGGTTGGAGCAGGTGGTGTTGGGAAAAGCGCGCTGACCATCCAGCTAATCCAGAACCACTTTGTAGATGAATATGATCCCACCATAGAGGTGAGGCCCAGTGGTAGTCCACTGACTCTACCTCTCTCGTTTCACCCTCACCCTTGAGCTAAAGGAATAATCAGGAGAGAAAGGGGAAAGTTACTTTGGGTACTGTGTTTCGTAGTACGGTCAAGTACACCTTTCCTTGTTTGTGGAGAAGAGTTCATTTGTATTAGCTGCTGAAGATTTTCGAAAAAGTTTACAGTTTTTAACGGTCTGTAAACTTGCAAATGCAGTATTGAACTCATTTCGTTTCTTCGTATACCACTGCTCTATTAAACACAAACACAGGCCACGGGGAGAGCAACTGTCTGAATAATAGGATGGAGATAAAGGATTCTGAGATCTGGGTCTTCTGCAATTTTAATTTCTTAGCTAATTGAAGCAGCTGAGACTGGATTGGGGTAGAAAGAACGTGGGATTTTGAGTCACTGTACCTAGGATTTCCATCTCTGCAGTCTGCTTAGTTATGTGATATTGAGCGAATCAATCATTCTGAGCCTCATTTTCCTCATCTATTAAATTACCATAAGCTTGTCCTGCCTACCACACAGGGATGTGAAAAATCAAATTGTATGTTTAAATTTTTAGGAATGGTAAAGCACTGCATAAATGCTACTTAAAAATTCTATTGTTTTCAAGGGAGTTCATGTTACAGATTGATTGGCTTAAAGTCCTTTAAAAGGCTTTATAATTTTATTCAATTTGGAAATGTCTGGAGAGATTATTTTATTTTAATCCACACCCTGGTCTTCCTACCATCCAGCTGCTGAGTGTTTAGTGCCAGTTAATTCGAGTATGGCCATTATTAAAAATTAGTCCTTGGCTCTTGGCAAAAACCTTTGTTTTAGGCTTAACAGTTTTAGTATTAATAGAACCTTTTAATATTTTTTAGAGTTTTATTGTGGGGTAATTTACATACAGTAAAATACGTAAATCTTATATCTACAGCTCAGTGACTTTTTAAATTTGTATACATTTACGTAACCACCACTCAGATCAAAATATACTATTTCCAGTGCCCCCGAGAGTTCTCGTGTGCCCTTTGCAGTCAGTAAACTCCCTCACCTGCCAGGAAATAACCACTTCTCTGACTTCTGTTATAAATTAGTTTGCCTAAAACCTATCTTTATGATTTTTATTTTGCTCACCTCAGAACAGTCATACACATGACCATATTTCGTGCTCTAAGAAGTTTTGGTGGTGTGAATTCTGTGTTAATTTGAAAGTATATTACAGTCCTACAATGAAGTGAGTTGCAGAGGGCTGGGAAAATAGGTCAAATTCTGTTTCTGGAGTCAAATATTTACTAAGTATGATGAGGTTATTTTCTTTGACCTGAATTTCCAGAACATAAGTATTAAAATACAAGTAAAACTTTTGCTTTTGAGCCAAATTTGAAAGTTTGTTTTTCTTTATGATCTATGTATGTCTGAGGAATTATTAACTATACCTTATTTGGAATCTTTAGGAATTTGAGGAATGTTTCCCAAAAGTACAGTGTTTCATGATGAGCAAAATATTTTGATATTATAACCTTGTCTGAAATAAAAAGCATTTGTGTGTTTAGTCATAAACACAGGCGACCCTGTAACCAAGGCCAGGTTATAATTGGTGGAGGTACGTTTAGAATGCTAAATGTACAGTAAACAACTCAAATAAGAAAAGTTCAGTTAAATACATTGTGAACCTAATCTCCAGTCTGACTGCAACAGAGCTGTCTTTTGAATTACCACATTTTTTGCGTCTTTTCCAGGAACAGAGTGTCCACATTTTCCTTCCTGCAGGCATATAGGATTGGGGGCTCTTTTTCCTAAGGAGACATTAAGCACTTTCTGTTTGTGGTTATATATTAGCAGGTTGAGGGACGAACCAGAGAGACAGAAATGGACTTGGGTAGGAGCTTATTTAACCTTGGCAATAGCATTGCATAAAAATGGAATCTCCCTCTCTCCCCGACCCCCCCTCCACACCTCCAGGACTCTTACCGAAAACAGGTGGTTATAGATGGTGAAACCTGCCTGTTGGACATACTGGATACAGCCGGTCAGGAGGAGTACAGTGCCATGAGAGACCAGTACATGAGGACAGGCGAGGGCTTCCTCTGTGTATTCGCCATCAATAACAGCAAGTCATTTGCAGATATTAACCTCTACAGGTACGAGGAGCATTACCTTTTCTGGAAGGATGAGCTGTGTGTTCTGAAGCTTTGTAGTGGGCTGAGGATACCACATTAGGAAAGCTAGAGCTTTTATAATTATAAACAGTTGGTTTTCGGTTGTTGGATATTGTGGATCGGGGCTTATTACTGAAAGTTAATATTCAGTTTCCTTATCTATAACATGGAGATAATAGTACCTGCCAAGAGTCGTGAAAATTAAACGAGTGAATAAATACCAGGGTACCAAAAAAATGTGCACATTTTAAGAGATGTTATCTACGTATTACTTTTCAAAGTTGAATTCAATTACGTAGCAATGCGTAGTATGATGTTTGCTCAAAAGATGGCATTAATCAAATGAACGCTAGCGTCATTCGTTGTATTACAATTTTAATACAGTTTTTTCCTTTCTTAAAATGTGTATACATTTTTTCAGCACCGTCTGTAAATTACTCAGAACAGTGCCTATCACATAGTAAAGCTTATGCAGGTGTTCTGCCTGCGGCCTTGAGTCCTGGCTTATGCCCCATCCACGTGAAATGTCTGCTCACAGAAACGAACTATTAATAGTCCAAAACTGAATAGGGTGGTTTTTCTCCTAAACTTACTCTACTTTCCATTTCCTTTCTGGAAGTGATAGCAGTACTTAATAAAATGCCCAGCACTTGCCAAGCACTTAATCCATATTTGCTGAGTTTCTGGAAGTCATTTTTTCTCTTAGACTGTCTTATATTATCGCTTAACACAGGCCACTGTCGTCACCCCCGAAGCTCAATTCTGCAGCCAGCCAGTGTAATACAGTTTTGATACATGACTTTGCATGGAATCCAAGGGTAGAGTCTAAAGCCGTGCTCTGCGGCATGGTAGCCACAACCGATATGTAGTTATTTTCAGTTAATGAGAATGAAATACAATTGAAAAATCCGTTTCTTGGCCACATTAGCCACCGACTTCTCAATAGCTACATGTGACAAGTGGGTATAGTTGGACATCGCAGATATAGAACATTGCCACCATGGGGAAATGTTCTGTTGGACGGTGTTGGTCAAGAGAGTAGAGTGGGGGCCAGCCCAGTGGCTCAGGCGGTTGGAGCTCCATGCTCCTAACTCCCAAGGCTTCTGGCTCGATTCCCACATGGGCCAGTGGGCTCTCAACCACAAGGCTGCCCGTTCAACTCCTCGCGTCCCTCAAGCAATGGTGGGCTCCGCCCCCTGCAACTAAGATTGAGCACGGCACCTTGAGCTGAGCTGCTTCCCGGATGGCTCAGTTGGTTGGAGCGTGTCCTCTCAACCACGAGGTTGCCGGTTCAATTCCTCGAGTCCTGCAGGGGATGGTGGGCAGCGCCCCCTGCAACTAGCAAAAGCAACTGGACCTGGAGCTGAGCTGCGCCCTCCACAACTAAGACTGAAAGGACAACAACTTGAAGCTGAACGGCACCTGCCACAACTAAGATTGAAAGGACAACAGCTTGACTTGGGAAAAAAAAGAGAGTAGAGCAATAATTTCCAAACTCTATAATATGTCTTGCATGTCACTGAGGGTGTGCTCTCAGTTGGGACTTCCAGATCCTTTAGATCCCCTTTAATAAGAGCAATTCTGGTGTTTTCTACTTTATATCTTGGACTTCCAGTTATAATTTTGTTGGAAGCTTTTGGACTCCACTCATCTAGAGAAATGCATAGATCATCTTCCATTAAATACCGTCACTCTCAAGGGAACTTCAGAAAGTTACTTAGAAGCAGTGAACTTTTTGTACTTTGGACCTTAATCTACAGTGAGATTTAGAGTTGCCAATTAAATCCAGAGCCAAGCTCTATGGAAGAATCAAGGAGCCTAATAGGGCCATGTGTCACGATGGACTAGCTACGTGTTTCCACTCGGAGGTGACCTGGCACTTGGCTTCCCAATGGCTGCTGAATAAACCAGTCTCCTCATTACACAAGGTCTTTTATAAGTAGTGGGGGGCGGCGGGGTGGAGAGTGAAACTACTAGAAGCTAACAGGGCTAGATAAAGTTTGTTACATTCCTTTTTTGCTCTAGCTGTGTATTCCTTCCACAAAGCTTCTGTTACAACATACTGCTTATTTTAGGGAACAGATTAAGCGAGTGAAGGACTCAGATGACGTACCTATGGTGCTAGTAGGAAACAAGTGTGATTTGCCAACAAGGACAGTGGACACGAAACAAGCCCACGAACTGGCCAAGAGTTACGGGATTCCATTCATCGAAACCTCAGCCAAGACCAGACAGGTATACTGCAGCTTTCAGCATCTGGCAAGGCTTTGTTTAAGGCAGAATAGTTTGGCAGGTTGACGTTTTGCTAGAGATGTGATCCAAATTCTTTGTTGTTACGGATTTTTAATGGTGTTCTAGTTTCTTAGTTTCTTAATCTTCAGTGTAAACCTGAAATGAACTTGTTAATGTTCTGGTGTGGCATTTTACTCCCTCATTAATATGCACAAGCATTGCTGAAATGAACACCCTTGATGAAAGATACTTATAAGCATTTGTCCTTTCTTCATCAACACCAGCCACTGTTTAGGGCTTAAGTTCTTCTGGGTGAACTCTTTAGATCTGGTAGTTTCGTTTGTCCCACATTAACAATTTTCCTTTGCTTGAATTGTGTTTTTTCCCCCAAAAATGTGCCATTTGTATGTTAACGTGATTCCATAAGCATGCTAAATTTAGTGTCATCTTTCTAGACCACCCTATTTTATCAGCCAATAATAATGGAAATTTTAAATCCACATAAAGAAGTCCAAATGAGAGGGCGCTTGCAATTTGTATTGTGTCTGTTACGCTGTCTTTATCATTTTCTTTGTTTTGTAGGGTGTCGAAGATGCCTTTTACACACTGGTAAGAGAAATACGTCAGTACCGAATGAAAAAACTCAACAGCAGTGATGATGGCACCCAAGGTTGCATGGGGTTGCCGTGTGTGGTGATGTAACAGGTGAGCATGTGCTCTCTTGACATGATTATAAATTGTATTATTTAGCGTCAGGCAGTCTGGAGCAGAGTTGCTGTTACGTTTTCTCTATTGTGACTTAACTGAGAATTTCTGCTCACTTAACTAAAATACTTTCCTTATGGAGCCCTTTTTGTGAGAGTACTGAGAGGTCTAAACTGCTTTTAAAACATTTAATTATTTTACAGACATCGTTACATTTTTAATATTATAAATTAGAAGACAATGTTTGTGACATGTGTGTATATCATGTTACTGACGCTGACCAGGAGTTTGAAGAATCACTACGTCGAAGCTAGATGATAATGACAGGGTGTGTTCTTTTCTTACAGATACTTTTAAAGTTCTAGCATCAGAAAAGAGCCACTGTCAAGGTAGGACAACTTTGGAACTGAACGTCTTATCATTCGTGTTGATTTCTTCACTTTGTTTTTCTTACATTCTCTAGGTGACATTTACACAGAAATTCTGTCTTCATTTCAGCTGCACTGACACCCTGGTCCTGACTTCCTGGAGGAGAAGTTTTCCTGTCGTTATCTTCAGTCTCACAAAGAAGTGCCCACTACTTCCCCAACTCTCAGTAGATCAGTACAATATTCTCTCTTAAGAAGTTCTCAGAATAACTACCTCCTCACTTGGTTGTCTGACCAGAGAAATGAACCTCTTGTTCCTCCCCAGTACTTTTCCAGCCTGCGTTCTCACCAAACACACAGAGACACACCTCTGCCACCCCAGGTTTTTCATCTGAAAAGCAATTCGTGCTCTGAAACAGGGAGCCAAACTGTAGACGTGATGTTCTATAGAAAACAATGTCTTGAGCTCTAAAGGAGCAACTGCTGGTTATTTTTTTTGTTTTTGTTTTTACTTTTGAACTTGGAAGTCGGTTGGTTTCTGGAGAAGTGTCATACATTGCTGTTTTGCTGGGAATATAGTTGATGTTGCTGTTTGGTTTGTCTGTCGAGTTGTTGGCTATATTCCATTAACGGGCATCTGCTCTGTATTCCGAAATACAAAAGTGAATACAGACTTTGGAGTCTATCCTAGTCTTCTTGCCTTTCATGCAATTAAATCTAACTTTCACATTGAAGTGCCTTTTTCCTAGCCGTGATTTGTAGACTTCCTGTACAATACGTCAGTGGAGTAAATGTCTCAAAAACCATTGTACCTGAAAATGAATGTCTCAGAGATCTCTGACCTGTCTACCTTTGAGGGAAAGAGACAGTGATACGATAGCAGATGCCGTTTCTTACATGGATGAAGTTGGCTTCCCAGAGACCTGGTTTTAGGCTCTCCCAAGAGAAAGGTGAAACTGGAAACAATTATAAATAATTTCACTTAATTTTTACCTACGCTCCACTTTTTTTTTTGTAGGTTACTACCTACAAATGTATGTAATTTGTTTCTTCTAGCTTACTGATCATCTAATGTTCAGTGAACTTCAATTCGTGTTTAAATTTGGGTCATATCAGAAAGCTCTACATTTGCAGGTGTTCAAAACTAAGAATTTGATGCAGTTTTATTTAATGATCAATGGTTTTTCAAGCCTCAGACATAATATATTAACAGGCACATTTTCATGGCATATCATGGTATCTTACTGATGTATATAATTGCTCTCAATCTCCCTCTCACCCCCTCTCTGTCCCTCCCCCCACAGCAACTGCAGTTTGATTAATTGTTTCAGTTGAGTAAAGAAGGGTGCTAATGGACCAGGGTCACCGTTTCAAAACTTGAGCAAGCTGGTTAGCAGGCCAGAGAGAGAAATTCTTCCATGTTTGTGTACTACGCTGGTCAGTAACTCCAGCTAGCAGCTTTGCCCAGTGTATGCTGATAAGTCCTACAATGAAAGAAGAGGTCAGTTAGCACAAATCCTTTACCACGACTGGAAAAACTTGGTATCCTGAGAATGGTCAGCTTACAAGTCCTTATAAATAAGGTATCTAGACTTTTTTTGGCTACATGGAAACTCTAAGCCCGTATTTTTCCTCATTGTGTTTTTGAGAATGAGGGTGCCTCAGATCAAAATTTTAAAACATTTTCTTGATCCGTTATATTCTTTGAAGGGTTTCAACCAGGATGCTGATTAATAAGCCTGTGCATACGAGATAGCAAAAACTGATGAGTTCGTTCAGAACAAGAAGTAGCCTTTGGATTGGAATTGC
Source organism: Rhinolophus sinicus (assembly GCF_057876585.1). Classification (NCBI taxonomy): domain Eukaryota; kingdom Metazoa; phylum Chordata; class Mammalia; order Chiroptera; family Rhinolophidae; genus Rhinolophus; species Rhinolophus sinicus. Next base: position 46,468,855 of record NC_142507.1, on the reverse strand, counting down.
TGTTTGAGAAGGGAATGGAAAATATAATTAATTATGATTTGGAGACTTGGCTTTGCCATTTGCAAATAAATCCCTGGTAATTCTAATGAAAATTAGAATTAGATAACTTTTGATAAAAGAATAGTTCCAAAATGGCGGCTTTCTGTTCTCATCTTTTAACATGTAAATACTTACTGAGGTCCTCCATCTTCTGATACGAATTTCCACTTAGTAAAGCAAACTCCACGTTGCCTTGAAATGAATTCAGAGGAGAGAACGAAATAGACACCTGTGCCGAGAGTATAATAAACTCGGAGAGTTTGCTCTTAGTGTTAATTCTGAGAGCTTTCACAGTGCTGTGAACAGAAACTCTGCTGCTTTGTTTCTGCTCCTTGGGGAGCATTGCTCTCATTTTTCTTGGGGCTGGATTGAGGCTTGTCACCTCCGTTGTCATTGTTGTCTTCCTCTTGTCTCTGTGAATGACAGTGTGACACTTTTTCTAATGTCAAATTAGGGGAAAAGATACTGATTTGGGGGCTCTTGTTCCCATAACCTTTGTACGTATGTACCTTATAGTTTTCCCCAGTATGTTGTAAGCACAGAAGTATCTAAATGGGGCCAAAAATCAGACTTGAAAATGTTCTCCTAATAGCTTCTGAAGAAGTTACTCGTAGGTGTGAATTTTGGCGCAGTAGACTGACAAAGTTACAGTTAAATGCTGAACACCTTCTGTTAGTGCGGTCTAAAATGTGGTTTTAGGAATGTGTTTGTAATTGCTGAAAACAATTCTAGTTTACCTCAAAATCTGGAAGTCTCTTTCCCCAAGTTAAGTGCCTGGCCAGCTGTCATAAATTACACATTACTTTGTGTTTTGAAGGTTGCACATTCAGGAGTGTGCACGTAAGATGTTCTGTCTGAAGGCTACAGCTACCATGCCTAATCTGTTACATGCTGTGTTTGCTCCAACAGCTCACCATAGGCTGTTACTTGGTAATAGGATACCATACTTATTAGGAGTGTAATGGGTAAAATTATTCTCAACATGTATTTTAGTGGGCCCCACGTTTAGTCGTTCATCATCCTTTAAACTGCTGTGAATTTTTTGTCTTGACTTGAAAGCAAGAATAGAGAAACACTTTAAAGGGATCTTTTGTTGTTTTCCCATTCCAGAATTTGTGAGTATAATCACATTTTACTTTACATTTACAGTCACGAACTCTTAAGCTGGCAGCTACAACCAAGAACCAAAATATGGTGCATTCTGCTTCTTGTAACTCATCTCTGCTAATAAATGACAAGAAGCAAGGATAATTAATTAGGGAAAGTATTTTATTTGGGTGGTTTCTATAAACAAGGGGCTATAATTCTTGTACATTATTTTTCATCTTTGCTGTTTCTTATCCAGTGTGCCACAAAATTATTGTAAGGTGTTTCCTATAGGAATGGTTTTAAAAGTGTTCTCGTTATCAGAGTAGTTGTAGATACATTTCAAAATATAACTGGCAATTTATAAAAGCCTGAGTACTGACCTAAGAAGCAATTGTATGAATTCTATCTACTCTGGAGGGAAGGGATGATCTCAGTGGATGGTGGATGACTTTTCTATTTCTGTGCCATCAAATAGGTAAAATCATCAACTGTGCAATTCTGCTGTTCAAATGGGAAGGATTGGCCTCCTTGGCCCTAAATGAAAGGGCTGATGATTTAAGTTGTCTATTTTATTGTAAATTAATCCATCCTAATTTTTAAAAATTTGGTTGAATATTTTTCTTGTTAAATGTTTAAAAAATAAAAACTGGAAGTTCTTTGCTTAGTTATAAATTTTTTTTCCACTGAAGTGTCTTTATTGAAAGTGAACATCAACTTCCGGCCCAGCTGTGACGTTTGGATATGTATTGGAAGATACGAGTTCCTCATTTTACCTCAATATGAAATACACCAAAGCCCTCTTTAAATTATTACCTTGCTTTAAATGATTACCTTGGGGGTGATCCATAACCACGATTCCTAGCTATATGTAAAATTCTCTCATGTTAACATGAAGTGCTTAAAACTACCATTGGAAATCTTTTGTCTCATGTTTGTGTTACCGCAGAGTCTACCAACCAGTGTTGGTACAAGTGGAAGAGCATCGCTCTAGGAGCCAAAACATGGATTCCAGCTATAATTTTACTACTCTGGCCCATAGTTCCCTCATTTGCAAAATAGGGAAGTTGAATTAGCATAGCTCAGATTTCCCAGCTTTAACACAGCGGGAGATATTTAGAAAAGGATGATTTCAAGCCTAGACTTCTTCACCTAACTGGATAATGAGGACCTTGGTTTGTTCTTCCAAAGACAGCTTTTTTTATTGGCTTTCATGTTTTTTTCTTTAAAAAGGATAAAGGAAGGGAAATCGTTAATATTTGGCTGAATTAAGCTTAAGGAAACCAAATTTAAGTGGCAAATACTGTTTCTACATGGGGCTACTAAGAAAAGTATAAATATTTTAAATTGTAAAACAGTCATGGACTTCGTGTATCTAAATCAGATTTCCCCCCTTAGGTCATGACCCATGCCTCCTATCAGATATTCTGTTCTGCTAACGTTTGACCATTTATAACTGAGAGAGGAAAGGATGTTTTCTTTGGATGATAGCTGCTATTTTTGCTTGGCAAAATGAAGCTACAGAGACAAACGAAAAAGTAGCTAAAGAAGCTTGTTTATTTAGAGTATAAGGAGACCTGTGCACCTCTGAAGGTCATTGAAAGGCCAACATAGTCGCATTAGTTATTTGATACCCATAAATACATGTAAAGGGGCCAGGAGGCTGTACAAGGGATCATTTTGCAAAGCTGTTTGAGAGACATTCAGAGAATGTCCAGCTCCATGACTTAACAGCAGAGAGAGAATCAAATGGGAAGGGTATGTGTTGTGTGCATGAAAAATAACAGCCGTGAAATGTGGTCCCGTACATTAATAAAACCGGAATTCTAGGAACAAAAAAAATAGATAACAAATGCCCTTTGCAGTGCCGAAAGGGGCAAGAAGGGTTCAGATTCATGAGCTGGAAGTAGACCTAGTGAATTGATCATTCTTACCTGGAGACTTCACACTTGCACCAAAACAGTTCATTAACCTACTGGAGAGTGTTGGGGGTGAGGGGGTGTTATTTTTCAACTTAAAGGAATGAACTTAGTATCTCCTTAAAAGCAGTATAAATACAGATTGCCAGGAATTTATAGGAACCACATAAAGAACAAGGTAGCACCTGTTACACTGGGAGTTGATAGCAAATGTTTCTAAAGATAGAGGCAGCTAGCTACATGCCTAACAGGAGGTTGGAACTGAGCAGTTGCCTACTAGAGTCAGTGCAGGGACCTGAAATGTTATCCAGGTTAGGAAAAGCAATCTTCTAGAACGGCTGCTGTGCCAAGTGATAAAATTGGCACCGTTGATGCTTTTCAGTAGGAGCTTGAGATGTAGAATGAGTCTGAAAGAAAACTTGCACGTTATTTTAAAACAGTGTAAGTCAATCCACATTTACAACTGATATCCGACATCCCTGCTGTGAACTTTTTTTTAATCAATGGAATGAAGGTTAAAGACATCTTGAAAGTCAGATCAAGAAATCTAAATTTATGCTTGTTCTAACTATAAATTTGAGGAGTTTGACATTTAATATAAAAGTCCAAAATGAAACTCTAGCATGGCATGTGAACTGAAATTACCAAGGCCTGTGCCCCTGGCACTCCATCATTCTGTAGCTGCTTACATTTCTTCTCAGAGAACCACATTGGACCCCACTGTAAGGCATAGCCACAGACCTTAACAAAATCTTTCTGTTTTCACTGGCTCAGTAAATTTCCCTTTTGGCGTTTCTTACTAACTCATTTAGGAGGGTTTTACTGAGCACCTACTACATGCCTAGACACTGCTGCTCTGGGCATACAGCAGTGAAACAGACGGACTGGTTCCTTATCTATTCTACTGAGGAGAGGATCTCTTAAAATTTATTAGTTGTAATTTGGTGATTGTTTCAAAAGAGAAGGACATTGTTTACTCTGAAACATAACTTGCTTTGACGTATTATTCCAACTGCTCCCCTTCCCAATTTTTCTGAGAAGACTCAAGGCTACCCAAGATGCACCAGATCCTGGTTCGTGCCTGGTTGCCACCTGGTCCTCTCCTTTTCTAGTCAAGTCTCCGTAGAAACAAACCGTATATTGCTTTGCAATTTCAAAGTGCTCTGAACATGCCTCATCTCATCTGAACCTCCACAACAGCCATGTAAAACAGGAATGCTCTCCACCTTGCTGATGAGAAAACTGAATCCACCATACACGGATGAATTCATTCAATATTTGACCCCAGGTCTGATTTCAGCTCTTTTGGGTTCACTCGTAGTTTTCGAACTATGCTGCTGGGCGTGTCGAAAGGAGATGTTTGAGCAAGTCTGAGTTGGCGGGGCTCTGCTCTTTCTCCCTTGTCCCCCCCCCCCCCCTCAACAAAGTAGTTCCACTTTCATCTGGTTTTCATTTGAGGCTTCCATTCAAGATGTAGTTTGAAGATTTCATAAGTAAACATTTAAGCAGCACTTGACTTCATTCTAGTACAGTCGTCTCACGCTGGGGATCACCATTCCACATCCTCACGTCCAGACCAGAGCCCAGTATCCTCTAGGCATAGTCACAGCGCACAACTAAGCACCAGTGAGGCAGGATAGGGCACAGCGGTGAAGGATATGGCCCACTCTGGAGTCAGGTACCTGGGCTTAAATCCCTCTTCCACCACTTACAAGCTGTGAGACCTTGGACAGGTCAACTCCTGATTCCTGAATTTCTTCAACTGTAAAGTGGAGATATTAGTTCCTCAATTTCTATAATAATAGTTCCTCAAAAGACTACTATTGTGAAAATTAAACGAATTGATATATGCTGGAAAAAACCCCAAAAACTTGGAACAGTGCCCAGCACTGTTACTGCTCAGACCCCATAGCACGCCTCCCTCTCTTTTCTAACAGAACGCGCTACACTGTTGAAGTCTATATTGTTTTGTTAAAAGCAAATTGCTGAATTTCAGTTCCATTCAAGAGACAGGAAATAAAGTCGTTTGTCCCATGGAAAAGGATGAGTCTTACAAATTTGACTTCTTTATTTTTAGGCATGCATGGGAAACTATCACTGACAGGAAAATGAAGCTGAATCCAGTAAAATACTATAAAATTCCACAAGTTTATTTATACTCCAAGTGGAAACTCAATCCTTAGGTATAAGGTACATGCTACACACCTCTGACGGTGACAAAAAAAGTCCGTAGTTGCTGCCAAAGGGTTGTATTCCCAAACCAGAAGTTGTAATGAACTCAGAACTGCCCCTACTGAAGCAATGTCACAAAGGATTAAGCTGATCCTCAAAGTTTACTAATGACAACTGGGATCCCCATGGAGCGCTTGGGTATCTCTGAACCTTGAGTGACTGAGGGCTTTGAGGGCAGTGGGGTGCAGAGTAGGTTGGAAAAGGCTTGGAGCTCCCAGCCGGTTTCACAGCAGGGAGGGAGAGCTGTTGTCGCAGAAGAGAAGGGCTTTCTGGACAGAAGAACCCAGGCAGAACCGCTGTCTTGTGTACTGCTCATTTCTGTTAAGTGTTTGTCATCTCCTTCCTGTAGAGCCTCAGGTTATAGCTATCGCTAGCGCAATTGAATATAAGAAATATCTCCTTTAAAAATGTGTATTTGCAAATTTGTTATTTGGAACTCTGAATGTTTTCCATTGGAATAATTGTTTTAAATGATACCGTGTTCCCCGAAAATAAGACCAGGTCTCATACCTTATATCCCTGAAAATAAGACCAGATCTTATATTAATTTTTGCTCCAAAAGACACACTAGGGCTTATTTTCAGGGGATGTCTTATTTTTTCATGTACAACAATCTACATTTATTCAAATACAGTCATGTCATCTTCTTCTGGAACATCGTTATAAGGTGCTAAATGTGTCCATCTGGCTGATGATGTTCAATGAGGCTTATTTTCGGGGTAGGTCTTATTTTCGGGGAAACACAGTAGTTAGGTTCCCAGGTTAGCTCCAACCAATGGAGTCCATAACTTAGCTGAAATAGTCACATTAACAATTTTTTAAAGGCGTGGAACATAACACTTCTGCTAAAAACTAAAGCGAAAAATAGAATTAAATGAGGCTAGTTTGTATTATATTCTGATGCTTGAAGGAAAGCAAGCTTAATTACAGAAAAAGGAGAAGTGGATGGAGAGTGTCACATTGAAGGAAACTTCTGGGCATTTTCCCTTAAGAGCTGTAGATGATGATAGGAATGGAATTTGTGTTGTTTTGTTTTACTTTAAATTCAGTGGTTTTTTTTTCTTATGATCGAAATAATACTGGTTAATTGTAGAAAATGCAACTAAGTGAACAGAAAAAGTTAAAAAATTGCCATCAACCCACTACCCAGACAGAACACTGGTATAAGTTGCCTAGGCTGTTTCCTGTGCCTATAGTGATAAATTAAATGCCTTTCTTGTTTTACAAAAACAAGATTACACTATGTATACATCTTTGCAATATGGTTTTGCACTTAATGAAATTTTTTGAATGTCTTCCATGTTAGTATAGATCCATCTACATCATCACGTTAAATGACTAAGTGGTATTTTACGTTACGGTTGTATCATACTTTAATCAATCTTCTAGTGTACACGTCAGTTATTCCTATTTTTTTGGTTCTCATAATGGTTTAGCTACAATTAACATTCTTGAAATACATCTTTGAGTACTTATATAATAGTTTCCTTAAGATAAAGTAAAAAATGAAATTGTTGTATCAATAGATATGCAGATTGTTAAGGTTTCTGATAAACACATTGTCAAATTTCCTTCCAGAAAGGCTAAAATCTTAAACTTCTACCAACCACATACAAGAGTGTCTATTTCCCCATATATTAAACATTATTATCAAGAAACTGTTTTTTTTATAATCAAATTTTTTTATAATCAATTTTTTTCAGATTTTATGGGAAAACGAAAATAAACTGAATTATTTTTTAAACACTAAATATTAGAATATATGCAGTTTTAGAAACTCTGCATTGTATAATCAATCATATTTTCCTAATCTGCGTCAGGTGGAATTCCCCGAAAGGCAATAGTCTCTTAAGATCTTTTCATTTTTAATATGATGGTGAAGACTTAAATTTGTTCTTTTTTTTTTCTCCCCGTTACCTACCATCTTTTGTCTGGACATCTCTACATGCTAGCAACTTTATATGCATTAATTCATTTACTCATTAATCAGGAATATTAAACATAACACAGGCTTGAATACCCCAAACACTACCCCCACATCTCAAAGTGTCTCTGTCTGCTTTCTTCTTCCCTCTTCCATTCCAGGCTCAGGGGAAGGAGTCCTCTCCTCTCTCCAAGGTTCCTCCTCCACCTGGGTCTTGTTTCCACTGGAAACTTGTTCTGTCCTTTAGTTTCCACACTGTTTATATGTTTATTATCCCCCAGCTACTTGTTTCTGCCCCTAGAATTCTTTAAATATACTCCCTTGACCCTAGTGCCCCCCAGCTGTCATTCTATTTTTTCTCCTCCTACTCTGACAACATCGGTAGGAAAGAAGGGTCCCCATTTCCTCACCTCTCACCCCCTCTTCAACTCACAGCCATCAAGCTTCCTCCACTCCTATGAGTCCTCTAAAATTTCTCCAAAGTGTGGTGGCCACCTCTGTGGCTCTTAAAAAGTCATTTTTGTCGAACAACTTTGATTTTTTAAAAAATTAAATGTATTGGGGTAACGTTGGTTAACAGCATTATATAATTTTCAGGTGTGCAAGATTATTCACCATCTGTCTACTCTAGTGCATGCTCACCACCTAAAATCAGTTTCCTTCCATTACCATATATATTTTTTTAATTGCTTCTTTATATTTCCTTTCACGAGCATTTCTTTTTTTTTTTCTTTTTTTTTAGATTTTTTTGGGGGGGAAGGGGAAAAGGACTTTTATTGGGGAACAGTGTGTACTTCCAGGACTTTTTTCCAAGTCAAGTTGTTGTCCTTTCAGTCTTAGTTGTGGAGGGCGCAGCTCAGCTCCAGGTCCAGTTGCCATTGCTAGTTGCAGGGGGTGTAGCCCGCCATCCCTTGCAGGAGTCGAACCGGCAACCTTGTGGTTGAGAGGACGCGCTCCAACCAACTGAGCCATCCGGGAGCTCAGCGGCAGCTCAGCTCAAGGTGCCATGTTCAATCTTAGTTGCACCTCGTCTTTGTCCAATCATCTGTTGATGGACACTTAGGTTATTTCCCTGTCTTGGCTAGAAGAGGTGTTGCTGGATCATATGGTAGTCCTATTAATTTTTTAAGGAACCTCCATACTGTGGGAAAATGAATTATGAGTAGGAAAATAGGGTATCAGTCACAAATGGAATGGGAGAATTGGAGGGTAACAGAAGCAGGTTTGGATATCTCAATTTGTAGATACCATGGGGAAATCCAGGGTGGAAATGTCACCAAAAAGAGTTGGAAAGCAGTGATGTATTTATCACTGGCACCCCTGGTAGCGTGTTCCAATAATGTGGATTGAGAAGAGATGATGGCCATAAAGCTAAGCAGTAAAATACTCAGTTTTTGCCAACAAAGAGGCTTGTTCCAGTTTTCAATAGGAAATAGTTAATGGTAAAAAGATTATCCAGTCTATGCCCGTAATTCTATTCCAGATCTGAAGTTCCAATCTGATGTTATTGTCTTTACCATAAGCTGTTACAATTCATCAATTCTGCTGCGTCCTTCTTTACCTAACAGTAATTATCACATATCTAGCCATAACTAAGACTCTGTTATTGCTGCAAAAGTGTGACATTTCAGTCTAAAGAGCCTTGCCATTTATGAGCAGAATGACTTTGGGCAAGACACTTCACTTCTCAGAGCCCCAGTTTCCTTATTTGGGAAGCGGGGATGAGGCACTAATTTCCTTACAGGATTGCAATTCAGATCAAATAGATGATGTTTATAAAGGATTTATATGCTATCAAGATATTCTTTTTTATATAACAATATATAGAATAGGGGTAATTGAGCACCCTAGATGGCAGTTGCATTTTTATAACATTTGAAGTAAATGTACTACTGAGTTCATTAAATAAATTCATCAGGTGAATTTCTGCTAATTCAGGGACGTTTCTAATGAGAGAGAGAGAGTGTGTGTGTGTGTGTTTGTTGAGAGCTCGATGAACATAGCAGCATATTCATCAACCACACGGAGTGCTGTTCTCCTGAGTGAAATCCTGAAGACTCTGCCTGTCCAGAAAGAAGCCTGGATGACTTCACTGTAGTTCATTCACTACCTACCATGGAAAATGATCATCCACGGTCCAGTCATACAAGAAAACGACACTTGAAGAGAATTCAATCTGTAGGGAGATTTAGAGAGTATTGAAGTGCAATTCCTGGCCTACCATAGACATCTTTTCTAAAATCCCAAAGTAAACACTGAGGGCTTCACCTGTTTTTCACTGTCAGTTGCCTACAGCTATAAATAGGTCGAAAGCTCATTTCTCTCCTTTTAGCAGAGAAGGGTCAGATTACAGGGGCAAAGCAAAAATAAATAAATAAAATGAATGTCAGGGTTTGTAGTGTCCGTCAGTCATACCCAGAGTCTCCTCTCTCTTCCATTCTACTGTGCTACCCTAGAATCAAGGACCCCAGCAACAATGCCTCTGTTGAAATTTACAGGTAGGTGTGCGAAAGTGTTTGGAGAACACAATTCTTTTAATAGACCACCATTCCTTTAACGATCACGTCAGCTCTGGTAATCCTTTACTTAGGATTTATAGTAGCTTTAGTAACACATTTCAGGAACGGGCAAGACAGTTTTCAATTTTATTTTAATGTTTAGTTTTAGGAGGGAGGTAAGTTTTTAAAAATGTATCATGCTGTAGCATCCTTGATCCCAGTAGAAAAACGTGTAAGATGTGTAATATCTATTCTGCTAGCCTAAACAGAACCTGTGCTGCCACACTTCTGAGAAGGGTCCTACACAATGTCTGTCTATATAGCATTAGCTGAAACTTGTGACCTTAACTGAAATATGAACACAATCCATGTATTCTGATGGTTCGCAATCCAGGTTTATACAGAGTAATTTTTAAACTGATGGTAAATTACAAGTCTTTTTCATTGTAAAGGTAATACGTGTTTCACATGAAATTAAAAGAGAGAAATTGCACTGAAATGTAAAAGTAACAAACACTCATTTAGAGAAATTTGGAAATTTAGGATAGTAAGAAAAAACAACAACCACAGTCCCATCATCCAAAGATACAACTTTTAACATGTGTTTTTCTTTGCAATCTATTTTCTTTGCACACAAAAACCACAACTTTTTGTTTTTTAAATACAGTTGTATTTATTTTATACATGTATACATGACACTTTATATCCTGCCTTTTTTTTTTTTTGATTAACGTTATAACTTAATCATGGTATTTCAAATTCTTCCCAAACATCATTTTTAATGGCTGTATAATAGTCTAAGTTTCCTAACTAATCCCTTAGGTTCTTTACAGTTTTTTTCTTTGTTTGTTTGTTTTGGTAGTATAAATATTATCTGAGAATAATAGTTGCACCTAAAGCTTTTTTCATGTTTAGGGATTATTTCAGTAGGACAGATTCTCAGAAATGGCTGGTAGGTGTTACTCAACTGTTGACCAAATGAACTGTTTTACGTTACCTGCTACTAGCATCGTATGAGCGTTTCCATCCCTCTTGATTAGATTTTTTTAAAATTACATTTTACAACAAGTACCTCTTTAAGATTATAATCATAAATTTAAAAAGACATATTAGAAAGGAAAAGAAAATGCGGTGTATAATGACTATATTCCCAGAATTTTCTAATGGCAGCAAATTATAGATAAATGGAAGAATGAGCTGTAATAACATTTCACACACCCCTTTGTTGCACCAACTACATATTTCTATTCCAAAGCACTGATTAATAACCATTATGATTTCTGAAAGTTGTTCATATATGTCATCTTGTTTTATTTTACTTCATACAGCTGAAGAAAAACGTGAGTATTTTGAACTCTTTCTCCCGCCATTTGCCAAAGTATCAATTTAAGAAATACTATTCCTTAACTCAGAAACGTGGGTATTTTTCAGCAGTGTTTATTAAATTAGACCACTGAAAGCCAACAAAGCTTAATAATGACCATAGATATCCCACAGCATAGCAAATGAATTCATGGGTTTTCCACACTACAAAAAAAAAAAAAAAGAAAGAAATCATTTTTTTTGAAAGAGAATCTCAAGGGGCATTTGTTGAGATTTTGAAATAAAATAATCTCCTTTAGATTAGCCAGGGGGAATCTATTGAGCCCTGCTTTTGTAAACGCTCAACTCCAATGCAAAAACTTTCCTGGTAAATTTTTGTGACCAGATAAAAATAAAAACCTGTTTTAGATAAAACCGTAACTTTAAATGTATGTTCCCTTCCATCTCAAACTAGACTTGACCTTTAGCTGACGGGTAGTAGGTCTGGCTTTGAGTTCCTCCAGGAGATGAGATGGAGAAGACGAAAGGCCTACAGCCTGTCTTTCCTCCCTCTTAATAAGGCACTGCTGAGAAATAAGCATGATTTTCTGGGTCTGTTGGGTGAAGAGGCAAGCATGATATTCCTTTTCTCAAGAGTCTTGCACTTCCTATGTTAATAATAATAACCCCCAACTTCTGGATAGGATTGTGCAGTTTCTAAAGTATTTCTTCTCTAATCTTCATAGAAAGTCTCTGAAGTTGACATTATTATTATTCACTCTCCCCTCTTCTGATGATGGGCACTGAGGCTCCTAGTGATCCTGTGGTTTGCCCAAGGCCACCCCTCTCACAGGCTCTTTTTCTCACTCCTGGGCCAGTGTTCTTTCTGCCCCACCACTCTACTTCTGGTTTCTGTCCTCTTACCTGTTCTCTACCTAAATGTCCAAACCTCAAGTCATTTCTGCTCAGAGGCTCCAATCTCTCAAACATGACATTCTCAAAAAAGAACTCAACAATTTACAAAGCCAGGGGAGTCATGTGTCCTTTACGCCATGAATTCAGGTTGTCACCAAATTTTATCTACTCTCTTTTGTAATACCAGTTTTACTCTTTCCATAATCATCACCACTCCCTACAGTCTCTTTGAAAGACAGAGCTCTTGAATTACGAATCAAATTTCAGCTGTGGTTACATGAAGTCGAAATAACCGGTTGACTCAGTGGAAGGACATATCAACCGTGTAATTTTTGGTCATCATGTAAACGACTTCTTGAGAGCACAGTTTCTACTTTTCAACTGTCCATAGTGCCTTAGGGAGATGCGACCTTAGTGAAAAACAATATTGTTTAAAAATATGAAACAATTAGATATGTGCCGTCCCAGAACATGAATGCTTGTGCTGGAAGAGCCAGGTTTCAAGCAAGTAAGATTTGCTTCCTGGGCATCCGTTTTCATGCCACACTTCTTGAGGCCTCCAGCAGCATTGCCACAGACCCAGTATGACAAGCCAGCTGTCACTGTCATCATCCTCATCGTCGTCATCATAATTAACTGGCTTATTTCCATTAGCCTCTTCTAATGTCTGCTTGCCATGTATCCTTGAGGCGCAACGCATGTGCTTGCCTGTGATGCTCAGGGAGGAATGAAACAATTTCTGGGAATCGCGTGGCGGTCGGGCGGGGAGGCATTCTTGGGGCATAAACTATACCTACTTAGTGATTGATTTGTTCCCTCATGCATCATGGTGCTTGCCAAAGAACTACTCCTAACACCCAAAGATGCTTTTCCGTTTCAGGAAGTGCTTGCGTTGAATGAGACAGATGAGTGAAGTTCAGCCAACATAGTGGGCTTCTCTGTTAGAAAACAAGCCAGGTTTTGAAAACGGGCTGACGGCTAGTGTTGGCGAAGTTATGAATCAGCTACTATCATTTCCTTTGTGTGCTTCAGTCTATACTAAGTCCTATCATTTCTCATTTCCTTCATAGCCCAAAGCTAACCTCAAATGCCAAATATCTATCTGACCAAGGCTACCAAATTACATCATTCAGTTTAATCTGTTAAATCAGTTTAACCCATAATCAGTTTCCTTAAAGCATTTTCACGTACATGATGTCAATTCATGTCACAACAGCCTTGTGAGTGAGGGTCGTAGGTATTAGGATTCTCACTTCACAGATAAGGAACTGAAACAGGAAGGTGAAGGAGTTGGTAAGTGCAGAACAGACTTGAACACATTACACTTACTTAAGTTAGAATTGAAAATGTGGCATTTTGCAGACCTGTCTGGACATTGATGGGGGCGAGAGTGGGGAATCTTGCTCTGCATGCGGTTTGCTTTGTCATCCTGTGAAGAATGTTTCCATCTTCTGCTGTCACTCCAAATAATTAGCTGTTTGCCATTTTCATCATTTGCTATCTGCTCTTTTCTGGAAGTGCCAAGAGGCTTTCAGAAGTATTAGAGGTAATAACTTCAGAGGGAAACAAGTGGGTATCTGGAAAATACAGTGGAACTTAGCAGAGAAGCAGATGTTTGAAGGCCATCACCACCCTTGGTGATGAAACTGGTTTTCTTATATCCTGAGAATATTGGGGTTGTTCATTACCAGTGAAAGGTCAGCCTTCCACCCATTTTAAGAATGGAAAAATTAAAGCATGCAAAAGTGGCTTTTCAAGAGTCGTTCCTTATGGAAGACCACATGTCACAGAAACAGGACTCCCAACACTAGGTAGTAAATTTTTGTGTGGTCCCCTTCTCCCCTACACCAGCCTTTCCCCAAGTGGTCAGGATTTGAAAAACAAAATGAGGTTGTCGTGTGAAACACAATATCTATCCTATGAAGCAGAAAAACCATAAAGTACACATTTATTTTTCAGAACTATTTAGATTACTTATTCCCTTTAGGAAGAAAAACTCCAAGGACCAATAACCCTGTGTACATCTTCAAAGCCATTAGAAAAACTCCACCAGCCTAATGGGAAGGACTACGTTTCATGGTAACCGTGAAATCACCTGTCAGAAACAGGTGATCTTATGTTAAGCGCTAGTCCTACAAGAGCCCAATCCCATCTTTAGGACCCTCCTGAAATGTGCTGTAAGAAGCCGGCCTGTATTTCTGAGAGCAGATTTCCAAGCTACCCACACAAATCCACTAAAGAGAGCAGGCGTTGACCCCCATCATGTTTCTGGAACACTGGTCAGAGAGCAGGGTTGCTGCGCACCCCAGGCAATCCTTAGCACGGTGCCTCACATGTAGCAGAACCTCCCAGATGACTCCTGGGAAACGGCTTAAATACTAACACGTGAACACCTCTTTTAGAAATCGATGATGCAATGCGCAGCTTTGCTGAGAAAGTGTTTGCCTCTGAAGTCAGAGATGAGGGAGGCCGTCAGGAGCTTTCCCCCTTTGATGTGGATGATAACTGCCCAATTTCTCATCTTGAGATGCAAGCACACATATTCCAGCTGGAGGCTCAGTCCACTTCCTCGGAAGTCAGGAGGTAAGTGGTGGAGGGGGGATGCTTAGTACATTGGGACACAAGGAAGGGGAACTGTCAGGGCAGATAGTTCAGTCTATCTGAATGATTGTTCAACTCGGAGGAAGAACTCTGCCAGAGTCAAAAATTCTCCCCCACATCGCCCACTGAATATACTAGGGCGAGGTAACAATGACTGAAAAAGAAGCAAGCAGTGGCCCTCCTACCCTCCTCCACATCTCCTTTTAGCTGTAGCCGCCTAACCACCCAAGCAAGCGGACACGAGCTACCTTGCAATTGTTCCAAACCCAACTGGGCTGGTGGCTGCTCTGCACACACTCAACTGATGCATGATGGGTACAGAAACTGGAACGCAAGAGCCTCAGCTTCAGACTCCATCCTTAGCCAGCCCAAGTGTGTGCTACCTGATATGAACCCTGCTCTCCAGCCAGGTGTATCACTTCCGGCCCCAAGGACACAGCCCTCCATTTCCACCCTCAACCCCTGCCTAGCCTATGCCTATGATGCCTAATTCCTGCCTTCATACATCCCTCTCCACAAAGCCTGTTCATTTTTCCTTATTTGAACTACTCTAGTAACTCACTTTCCGCCACAATTTAGTCCTTAGATCCACAGTGACCGCTTGCCGGGAACCCCCTCCTCATAGCGCTCCCCTACCCTCCTACCCCCTGCCCCGGTTTCATGGGGGAAAAGACCATTCTACTGTCTTCCCTTGGTTTTATGTCTTTAAGAAAAGAACAACAGTCCACCTTCTTTGGCATCCGCCTTAGGACCCAACACAGGGCTTGGGTCAAACTAGAAATGCCATAAATACTTGTTGATTTGAGGAAGCAATGTTGATTAAGCAACTTATAAGTCCCAGGTATTGTGCTAGGCCTTTTATATGCATTAAATCTCACAGAAATCTTGTAAGGTAGTCATTATTACCTCATTTTTTTTTCACATGGGGTAGAATAGCTCATAGAATTTAAGGAATATACACAAAATGACACATGTAGTAACTGACATAGCCTGTGCTTATTGAAGTATCTAGACTGCCTCCTCTGCTAGGAGTGGACCTCTGTGGAGGACAGTGTCATACAGAAAGCTTTCTAGCGTGTTCCCTAGGGGCCACTGTTCAAGGTACACCAGGAAGGAGGGAACGCTGTCATGTGCTGTCTGTCTCTTCCCATATGGTTGGATCCTGTTTCTGACACCCAGCCCACATTTTAATTTTCACTTTTTGTCCTCACAATGAACTTGTACGGTAAAACCTCAGTTTATCTCAATGAAAACAGAGATAAATCCTTTTTTTTTTTTTTTTAATTTCAAACCCAGGAAAAGGCGTTTTTTCGGACGGAAGACTGTTAATCTCTCCGTTCCACAAAGTGAGACATCTTCCACCAAAATGTCCCACTTTGAGGAATACATTTCTTCGTCTCCAATGTACCAGACCGTGCCTGATTTTCAGAGAGTACAGATCACTGGAGATTATGCCTCTGGGGTGAGTTTCTCCTTGCCCCATGGATGTAGCTGCTGGCAAGACACTCAGCTTGAGTGTTTCAGCTGTTTACCGTCCTCTCCTTCCTTTTGAGGAAGGTATTAGCCTACCTGCTCTTTGTTCTACTTCATTATTGCATTAATACCAATACGCTATGACTTATATTTCTGTCTTGCTTTGATCATCCCACAGAATTTCTCCTCCTTTATCTCATTTGTTGCACTTGTGGAGTATGCAGTAGAATGTAGCATATGTGTTGCAGAATACAGTGGACAGATTGGGCAAAAGAACCAAAGAGAGCAGCTGATGGATTAGTCTCAGTGAGGGCATCGTAAAGCAGTAAGAGAAGTCTCCAGGAGCTGCAGGAGACTGTTGGGAAAAGATCCAGGGCAGACCTAGAATAGAGAGAAGGGCGACAGGCTGCATAAGCCCATCAAAGAAAACAGATCGGGAGAAAAAAAGGGAAAAGAGAACAGAAGAGTGGAGAGACCAGAAAAAAAAAAAAAAGGAAGGTGACAGAGAGGTTAGAAAATTCTACTGGAGCTATTGTGTTTTGACCATCTGTCCTCTCCTGTTTCATTGCTGATGCTTACGCAGTAAAGTATTGCTTGGAATAGACTCTAGGATGTCACAGGGACAGTAAACTCATATCACAAACAACCTGACTTGCTTGTTCTGTCCAAAACAGTTGGTCAGTTAATAAATCTGTGCCACACGGACTTGCCGAATCAGCACCATATTGGCGAAACTGCTGTTAGGCCATCAGTTGATGCTCCAAATATAGTTTGGTGACTGTTCCTAAGCCCTCTTCTCATGTAACTGAACCACTTAGTAATGAAATGAACCACGAAGTAATGAAATGAACGCTATTCTTGTTTATTCATTTTCTGCATAATAACGGGTGCTCTGCAAATGGCAGGGGTATTAGATGCTCAATAACGGAAATGGAATGTTTAATGGTGACACGGAAAATAAAGCTTGGAGAACTCCAGAGCTCAAAGAAACAAGACTTAGGAGACAAACTTGATATCTATGTGTTTGATAGAAATGAAAACAGGAATAGTGAAAAGAAAGAGGAGGGAAGGAAGGACAAAGCTCACAGGAGTCAGGAAGAAGCTGCCTCTCCTATGAAAACTGGAGGGACCTGAAAGCTTGGCCTGGGGTCTTTGAAGGACCAAGTGTGCGCTTTACCTGTTGGTGAATGTGGCTGAGCTGCTTGTCAGCACTCTCAGCGCTCTCCTTCCCGAACCAGTCTTCACCCTGTTAATTGAACAGAGAGGTAAAGAGGAATCAGGACGAAGTTCTCAAGGCCACTAATCCCTGATAACAGTTAATTCAGTTTAGTCAGTCCTTACTGAGCACCGACTCTGTACTAGACACCATGTGCTAAGTGCTGAGGACACGAAGATGACCAAGATCCAGCTGTTGTCCTTGAGGAGCTGATAGACCAGTGGCCCTTTAGGTGGCAAAGGAACAGTCATGCCAGACTCTCTTGGTCAAGGTGAGCAGGTCTTTCAAAAGAGTTCAACTGCTTAGGATTAATATCTGGACCTCAAACCATTGGGAGCAAGTTTATGTTGGTCCCAGCAAGTGTTTGAGCTCTGAGGATGAGCATTCATTGATTTCAAGTTATAACTGCTTGGGCATGCCAGGCCCAGCCAGGAGTCGGGCACGGGGCACGGGAACTAGACCAGTCTAGGAAATTTGCAGCAGTTCTAAGACAATTTTACTCTAGAATCTCTCTATTCGTTAGCCACAGATAAAGTTCTCTTTAAAACCATCCAAAAGAATGCCTTCTCACAAGATGACGTGCTGATCCACCGATAGCTACAGAGGAGTGCACACATGCCAGGGTTTGAGGGATGTCTGACACCTTATACATCCCAAAGTATTTCCCTCACCAACCAGCAAATGGTTTGAATTTTCAAATTAGAATTACATTGTCTTTCCGTTGAGCAATGTCTTCAGACGCCCATACTTAAAATATCCATGAACTGACTCTGGGTGGTGAACACACTATGGGATTTATAGATGATGTAATACAGAATTGTACACCTGAAATCTATGGAACTTTACTAACAATTGTCACCCCAATAAACTTTAATTAAAAAAAAATATCCATGTCACCTGGAAAGAAGGAAGGATCTTCCATGTTAGAATGTTTTTTTTTAAGTCATTTGTGCTGGATAATCTCCGCCATCCAGCAAAAACCAAAAACAAACACAGGATAGTAAGGAAAGACTCGTTAAGTTTGGGTAGAAATGGACGCGTGAGAAAAAGTTCGGGACCTGCTCCAGAACAGAGACCCAGGGTGCATGTCACAGAGGAAGTGACCACATGGGCAGCAGCGGCTCGGCTTGGGCTTCAACACCCAGGAGAGCTGGGAGGCGCCAAAGCAAGCTTTACCCACTTCTCAGATTTTCACACGAATGATTCCGATACCCTGACCTTTTCTTTGCAGGTTACAGTTGAAGATTTTGAAATAGTTTGCAAAGGTCTGTATCGGGCACTGTGTATCCGGGAGAAATACATGCAGAAGTCATTTCAGAGGTTCCCTAAAACCCCTTCCAAGTACTTGCGGAACATTGAGGGTGAGGCTTGGGTAGCAAATGAGAACTTCTATCCAGGTAAATAAATTTCTTCTATAGCATATGGAATATCTCTCAAAGTTTAACTACTAAACTGTGAATACTAAATATGACTATTTACATACTAAATATGCCCGTAGATTTTAAGGAAGCCAGTCTAAAAGTATCATAGTCATCTTTCCATTCGCTTTCCTGTTCACGTGTCTAATCACTTGATTCAGTTCGAACAATATTTCCTAAAACCTCTTCTCTCTGCACCATTCCCCAAATCCTAATTTAAGCTTCTATGTCTCTTTGTCTGAATCACGGCAATAGTGTTCTAACTACTCTGCTAAATTCTAATCTCACTCCCTTTCAAGTCCATCCTCACTTTGGTGCCGGTTATTAAAACACAGACCTCAGCCCATCCTTCTCCTGACGAACACCTTTAACTTCTCATTACCTACAAAGTTAAGTTCAATCTCTAGCCTACCACCTGGCCTCCTACCTAATTTTATTTATCTATTTATTTTTGGACTTGCACACTCAACCTATTTATAAACTTACCTGCTCTACTCCAGCTTTGAGCTCTGTTCTGGTTGAAAGTACTACCTGTTTTCCGTTTAGTTCCGTGCTTTCCAGCCCCTGCACTGTTGCCATGCCGGTCCCTCTGTCTGCACTGACCTTCCCTTCACTTTTCCACCGTATCTCCAAATATCCATATACAACCTCATCCTTCAAGATGCAGCCCAAATTCTATCATTTCCTGCCTTCTTTTGACCTCTGGATAAAAGTAAACTACATGCGTTGACTTTCCATAGCACTTTATTTATATAGAGGGTGCCAAAAAAATGTATACACATTTTAAGAATGGAAAACTGTATTAAAATTGTAATACTCAGTATATACAGTAAGATGAATATAAGTCACGTTTGACTTATGCAATTACAAGAGGTGCTCAAAGTGGTTCCCATCAGCGTCCATACACTTCTGATTACGACAAACTACGGCTTGAGCAATGTTGACCAAAGTATCCATTTCTATACATTTTTTTGGCACCCCCCACCCCCGTATATCTCATTTTTTACTTTCTGTCTTGTGTAAACCCAAGTACATATTTTTTTTATTTTTTTATTTTTTTATTTTGGGAAAGGGGAACAGGACTTTATTGGGGAACAGTGTGTACTTCCAGTAATTTTTCTAAGTCAAGTTGTTGTCCTTTCAATCTTAGTTATGGAGGGCGCAGCTCAGCTCCAGGTCCAGTTACCGTTGTTAGTTGCAGGGGGCAGAGCCCACCATCCCTTGTGGAAGTTGAGGAATCCAACCGGCAAACTTGTGGTTGAGAGCCCACTGGCCCATGTGGGAATCGAACCGGCAGCCTTTGATGTTAGGAGCACAGAGCTCCAACCGCCTGAGCCACTGGGCCGGCCCCTCAAGTACATGTTTGTAAATAATCAAATTTTAATAATTTCACAGATGTCAATTGTATAACTGTATCATAATTTAGTCAACCAATTCCTATTTTTAGGCATTTAGATTTCTGACTTTTTAAAATTTATTTACAACAAGGCTACAGTAAATATCTTCAAATATACATCTTTGTGGGGGTGGCCGGTTAGCTGTGTTGGTTGGAGCGTGGTGTTGGTACTAGCACCAAGGTTGCTGGTTCAATCCCCACATGGGCCACTGTGAGCTGCACCCTCCTTAAAAAAAACAAACAAAAAAAACAAAACAAAAACGTCTTTGTGCAATTGCTTTGTATCTTTAGGATTATACTTCTAGAATGAAATTTCAAGGGAGGCAAATATTTAAGGTTTTTGAGCTTTCAAATTCTTATATTGTTAAAGATTCCCAGTCTTACAACTTCCTCTCTGTAATTCCTTTTAATATTAAAATCATATTAAACGTGTCCAGTTTGGTAACTCATAAAATTTGTTAGCTATCTTCTAAAATATTGACATTTAGGATGATTGCCTTTCCCTTGGTTCTCCTAAATTATACTTTTTCTCTCTAGTAGGTCAAGTATAAAGAAAATTGATATTTGACGTAGCAACTTTCTGTTTCATGTTTCTTATCTCCTAGTTTTGAGTAGAAAATGTGCAAAGATTTCATTTCTGTATTCTATTTCTCACTCTGGCTGTCTTAGTCATCTGCAAACAGAGACTTTCTGATGCCTTGGGCACATACTTATTGAAAGTAAACAGACGAGTGTTAAAGGCTATGACAGTGTATGACTTTGTTCTTGGCTTTCTTGGGTTGAACTTGTTAGCCGTGGAAAGAAGGGGACATTTATCCACATAATCCCTGCTCCAGTCCTTTAGCAGAAACGGTGTGTGCTTGAAAGAGTGGGAAATATAATTACCATAAGAATTACAATTCTTACAATAAAAATTGATTTTATATTTCCACTTATATTAAAACCACTCTAGACGGAGCACAAAGAGTTTTTAGGGCAGCGAGACTATTCTGTGTGATACTATAAGGGTGGCTATATGTCCTTACACATTTGTCCAAACCCATGGAATGTACATCACCAAGAGTGAGCCCTAAGGTAAACTAGGACTTTGGGTGATGGATAATGAGATGGCAGTATAGGATCATTGATTGTAACAAACGTACCACTCTGGTGTGTGTGTGTGTGTGTGTGTGATGTGTATAGTAGGCACATGTGCATATGTGGGGGTCAGGGTTTATGGGAACACTGTACTCGACATTCAGTTTTGCTATGAACCTAAAACTGCTCTAAAAATTAAGTTTATTTAAAAATAACCACTCTAAATGAAGACTAACAGAGAAGGTTGTTGTAAATAAGGAAAACGACCAAACTCTGCTTTTAACTGTAGTTTTTTTTTATACTTATAAGCTAATAAAGTATTGTGAACAGGAAGCCTTTGATAACCAACTTCAGCAAATAATTAAAATTATTTGTAAATAAGATGTCAGTTATAGAAACAGTACTTCTAAAGAACTTGAAAATTATTCTCACACTAGATAAAATATTATAGTTATTTTATACTACTAATTTAGTCACCTTTGAAAAATAATATAAAAATAAACCTTAACTTCGCTCTGGATAGTGACAATTTATGACATACAGGATTCCAAATGACTGAGATTTTACAGTACTTCATATTTTGGTTATTTTTATGTGGTCATTCATCCTGTGTGCTGACGTGTTATTCTGTGTTTTATTGAAAAAGTCTTTACCCCTCCTGTGAAGAAGGGAGAAGACCCCTTCCGAACAGATGACCTCCCTGAAAACCTGGGTTATCACCTCAAAATGAAGGATGGTATAGTTTACATCTATCCTGACGAAGCCGCAGCAAGCAGAGATGAGCCTAAGCCACTGCCTTACCCCAATCTGGACAGCTTCCTGGATGACATGAATTTTTTACTTGCTTTAATTGCCCAAGGACCTGTGTAAGTGTTTTGTGAGACCTAAATTACTACTCCTATTACTGATAGTAAGAATAAGTATTTACTAAGTGCCTACTGTGTTCAAACGCCATGTTAAACCCTCTATATACATTATTTCTTTTACTCTTTACAATCATTCTATGAAGTGGGTATTTTTATAATTCCAGTTTTATAAGCTGAAACTTGGATGAGTTAGGTAATTTGCCCAAAGTCACACAGCTGGCTGAGCCAGGATTCAAGCCCAAAGCCAGGGCCCTTCACCTTGAGT
Source organism: Rhinolophus sinicus (assembly GCF_057876585.1). Lineage (NCBI taxonomy): Eukaryota > Metazoa > Chordata > Mammalia > Chiroptera > Rhinolophidae > Rhinolophus > Rhinolophus sinicus. The sequence goes on along the minus strand of NC_142507.1, from coordinate 46,446,628 downwards.
GCTACTGTCTCCTCTGACTTTTACATGCCTTTCCAAGTCCTCTGTCATTACTATGTCCAATGTGGGTGAAAAGATTAAGCCCTCGGAGCCCAATACTTTCCAGGTGAGACTGACTGCAGAGTACACCGAAATGTCTGTTCCAGTTCATTGTTTCCTATAGGTGTTAAGGGTCCCGATGGTTTTGAAATTGTGACTGTTTTCCTTAAAAATCTGGAATTTTTTAGAATTATGTGATTTAATTTTTTCACAGTAAGACCTACGCCCATCGGCGCCTGAAGTTCCTCTCCTCCAAGTTCCAGGTTCATGAAATGCTCAACGAGATGGATGAGCTAAAGGAACTGAAGAACAACCCGCACCGGGATTTCTATAACTGCAGGAAGGTAAGCATTTCACGGCTCAGCGGTCGTTTCTGGGCAAAAAACATGCACCCCATTAGTATTTCCTGAGCAGCACAAGAAAGATACTGTTTTTCTGATTCACGTAAAATGTCTGCAGGTTCAGTGGAATTTAGTGAAAGCAGACAGTTTATGCCTAAAATATTCAAATGCCATTTCTGTTGTTTTCCATGTAGGAAGGTTTATCACATTCTTGCCATAAAAAATTCTCATCATCACCAACGACAAAAATGACAAAAACAAATAAAACCTCAAAAACCACTTTTCTAGGATTTGAGAGATCTTCATTCTAGGTGTTTCTTCCACTTCCTGACTGTAAAACATTGGGGGAAGTGATTAAATATTTCCCAGTTTTTGTTTCCTCATTTGTCAAATTGGGAAATAGATGTGCTCAATCTAGCTCACAAGAGGACTGTGAATATCAAGTGAGCTAATGATTGTGGAAAACTCATCAACTATAAACACTTCCAAGATGTGTTCTGACCATGTTAGTGGTTTCAAGGCAGTGGAAATAGGAAAATATATGAGCGGAGATTCGAGACCAAATCCTGGCTCAGCCTCCTGTATCAGCTTGGGCAGATAATCCATCAAAACTTCAGCTTGTAAAATGGTAATTATTAAAATCTCTAACTCATACATGCCATCACTGTGCCATGGCTTCATAATCTCAATCCTTTCTCTCTTTGGGGCTGAAAGCTGTGGTCGCTACTTCACTTCCGGTTGTGTCTCCGGGGTGAAGAATAGTTTCCAAGAACTTTGTGGAGCTCAAATGTGGGGAGTAAATTGGATGACAGCTATCCAAGAGAAGCAGGCATCATTATTGCATCTAGCCTAAGCTTTCACATCCTTGCAAGGACACAAAAAGGTGCTATAGGTTTTCTGGGTGTGTTTGTTTTTGCTGGGCCTTCTCCATCTGCAGTCAGGTGACAGCCCTGTTATTTGCAGGCACCATAGCCTCTAACAGAGCAGCATAACTACAGCTGGTTGTCGGTTTTTCTTTCTCTGAATGTACCCACAGGTGGACACCCATATCCATGCAGCTGCTTGCATGAACCAGAAACATCTTCTACGCTTTATTAAGAAATCTTATCAAGTTGATGCTGACAGAGTGGTCTATAGCACCAAGGAGAAAAATCTGACACTAAAGGAACTTTTTGCTAAATTAAAAATGCATCCCTACGACCTGACTGTTGATTCTCTGGATGTCCATGCTGTACGTTGAAAAGATAATGTCGGTTTCTCCCTGACACTCAGAACCCCGTATGCCTTTCTCCTACAAACTCTCCCTTGTCAGAGCCCTCTTGGCCATGTTGGTTTACCATGCTGACTGAAAGCACACACAGACAACTTGGAGGTTCACTCATTTGTCAACTGTCCTGGACTCCATTCTTGGAGCCCAACCCCTTCCCTTGCTACTAGGCCCCTCTTCCTCATGGCCATTTCCCAGCTGGCTGTGTCCACGCCGCTCTGGTAATGATACATTTCTGCTTCTGATTCCTGATTCAGGGACGCCAGACCTTCCAGCGTTTTGATAAGTTCAATGACAAATACAATCCTGTAGGAGCAAGTGAGCTACGGGACCTCTACCTGAAGACAGACAATTACATTGCTGGGGAATATTTTGCCACTATCATCAAGGTGAGGAGGAAACAGCCAGATCTATGGTAGTTGGCTTGGTTCTTGAGGAGGGGGAGGAAGAGAGGGCAGAAAGAAAGGAAGGAGAGAAGAGAGACGGAAGGGAGGGGAGGGGAGGGGAGGGGAGGGGAGGGGAGGGGAGGGGAGGGGAGGGGAGGGGAGGGGAGGGGAGGGAAGGGGAGGGAAGGGAAGGGGAGAAGAGAAGAGCTATCCTTGGGGCAAGCACTACACAAATGACATAAGAATTTCTTTTGAAATGTCTACTGTAATGATTTTAAAAGACCTCTAATCCTAGGATAGAGAAGCTAAGGGTGTGGCTTTGGGATTGACTAAGGACCTGGCTGGTTGGGAGTTGTAAATTCAGGAAGAGTTGGAGTTGGAATCCACCCTCATCTTCAAGATGCCTGAGCATTAGGGAGCAGGAATGACACGTGGAGTTGGGAGATGAGAGTTTTGGGAGGTAGGGGACCCATGAAAAGCTGAATTTCTTTTGCAGGCACCTTGGATACCTCCTCATCCTTAGTCTGACTTTTCACGCTCTAGACTCCATTGTGTCCTGTCAGTCTTTTACCGCCACTCGATTCCCCTCGACTGTGTCGCCTTAGATGTTAACTTCGATAGTTTCCCCACTGACTTCTTTTCACATTTCTTCCTTCTTAGTACCCATCTCCTGTCTGTAGATACCACAGGTTTAGACCCCTGATTTGCCTGTGGGAATTCCTGGCTTTGGACTCCTCTGTTGGCTTTGCAGGAGGTAGGCACAGATCTGGTGGAGGCCAAGTACCAGCACGCTGAGCCCCGCCTGTCAATCTACGGCCGCAGCCCTGAGGAATGGAGCAAACTCTCCTCCTGGTTCGTCGGCAACCGCATCCATTGCCCCAACATGACATGGATGATCCAGGTCCCCAGGATCTAGTATGTACCCGCCCATCAGAAACCCTAAAGCCTGCCCTTACCCCACCTGCCTCACCTGCTCCACACCAACAAGGAACATGCAGCCCGTCTAGGAGGAAACGTTTGTTAAATAGGAGTCAGTACTGGGTCCCGGGTGCCTGGTTTTGTTCACACTGGATTCAGCGCTCTTGACCACAGACAGAAATCCTCTCACCAGTTTTCTTTTTTTTTGTTTTTTTTTTTAAACACAGGAGTTTACACAGATCACAAAATGATGTACTGAGAGCGATTTAAACTTAGCTAGTAGAAGAACTATGTACATTTTATTATACGTTTTCTTTCTCCTGCTCTTCCTCCGTGTCAAATTCATTCTTTCCCGTTTTCATCTGTACTGAGATGTAGCGTTCCTGTATCGGAACCTCTACCACTGTCTGCCAATTGTCTCATCGGCAAGTGCCCAAGTTCTCCATAATCAATGAGTATTTATCAATGGTATTACCACCTGCTAATTACTCTGTGCCCTCTGGGATGTTCAGTGTCATTGATCTTTTCTCTAGCTAAGTGTTTATATATTTTCTGGCTACGTACCTTCGTGTTCTGTGTGCCCTGTGACAATGCAAACGTTTTATCCTATCTCTTTAACCCAAAAAGTAACTTTTTGACTGGGGTAGTACTTTTTGTCTAATATCATTAAGGCAGAGAGGCTGTAGGTATGGTGGTTAGGAGCATGGACTCTGACTGTGCTGGAATCCTGGCTCAGACACTTAGTAGCTGTGTGACATTTGGCAAGTTACATGACCTCTCTGTGCCTTAGTAGCATGATCTTTAAGATGCGTTGTTATGAGGATTAAATAGTTAATGTTTCTGGCCAAGTAGAAGAGTGACTAGCATACTCATATATTAGGTGCTATATACGAGTTTGTTAGATTGCCCCGGCTAGAACACATCAGAAGTGTTCTTGATAACTGTTCCATGCTCACCATCTTCTATGCCACACACATGTAAATCACTGCACCTTTTATGATGTATTTCCTATACTCCTCATTCTCTACCTGGATAGCTGTGAAGGTTTAGTTGTCTTACCACACAGGGGATTGTAGAAGAGATGGGGCCATGTGGTCCAGCAAGACATTTATACCTCCTATGCCCAACTCCAACTGAATCCCTCTTTGTGGGTAATGAAGAGGAGTGTAGCAGCGTGGACCTAGGATGGACACACTAGGTCTTCTCCTGAAGATGGCATTTGGTCCTCTGGTTCCCTTGTACTGGGGCCATCAGTTCTAAAAATCTTCCTGTCCTCCTAATTCTCTTCATTCTTACCTCTAGTGATGTGTTCCGATCTAAGAATTTCCTTCCACATTTTGGAAAGATGCTGGAGAATATTTTCATGCCAATATTTGAGGCCACCATCAACCCGCAGGCTCACCCAGACCTCAGCATCTTCCTCAAGCGTGTAAGCATGACCCTGTCAGCCTTCATCCTGCTGTACAGGAACCAGCCCTCCCACCCGGCTGTGATTAATCCTTGGTGCTCATCTCTCATGTTTGGTCCTTGCCTTTGGGAGCTAACAGTTTGAGGGCTGGGACCCTGCAGTCAGACTGAACCCATCGTGAGCATGGCTCACTTTTTCTGACAGATCACTGGCTTTGACAGTGTGGATGATGAGTCCAAACACAGTGGCCACATGTTCTCCTCCAAGAGCCCCAAACCCCAAGAGTGGACAATGGAACGGAATCCCTCTTACACTTACTACGCCTATTACATGTATGCAAACATTATGGTGCTCAACAGCCTGAGAAAGTGAGTAGACGAGAGCTGGAGCTCGGACAATCTACGCACACGTCTTTCCTCATACGTGGGCCCCCTAGGTGGGCAAGGGTCTGTATTACTGCCATGCTGGGATACTTCCAATCGGCCCAAATCAGATATTTCTTTCCCTTGCCTCACTGTGTGATTTATTATAAATCTCCATCCTGTTTTGATATATCCAGTGAAGAATGTTATTATGGGGTTTTCTGGAAATATTTCCCCCCTAACATGTGAGTAGGAGAAATGATGACATGTGATAATGGTGAATTTCCTATTGAAACCGAAGATGCTTCCATTCAGGTAATCAAATCTTGACTTTTCTCTGTACCCTCAGTCCTCTGCTGCCTATTTTCCAAAAAGTCTGTGTTTAGGAAGAATTATGAGTATGATTTGGAATTGAGTTTTCCTGAATCCTTTGGGTGCCCCATATTAACACCTTTTCAGTTCATTTTTTCTATCGAATTCTCTTGGAACTCTATGCCCAGAATCGTTGCCAGGTCCTAGTTGGTCACCTCCGATTCCTATAGCAGTTCCATTTCCCTAGGGAAAGAGGCATGAATACATTTCTGTTCCGACCTCACTGTGGGGAAGCCGGAGCTCTCACCCATCTCATGACAGCATTCATGACAGCAGATAACGTTTCTCATGGCCTGAATTTAAAAAAGGTGAGTTGGAGTCTCTCTTCTTGACGTTAACTTTTTTATGGGAGCAAGAGGAATACCTTTCCCCCCACCCCTTCTCATTCTGTCACAAGTCCACTTCATTTTGCAGAGGTCCAGAGAAGTAAAGGGACTTGCTGAAGATTACCTAGCTAGTTGGTAGCAGAGGTCAGTTAATGCAGATTGCCTGAGTTCCATTTTAGACTTCCAGCAAGGGAGAATTCAGAAGTGGCTTGGGTTACCTGAAGCTAGTTTTCACAAGATTTCTTGTCATAGCACGTTTTAAAATGCCTCTTGTGAGAGTCAGAACATTCTTGTAGAGGAAAATAATGTTTCTCGGGGAAGTCTTTTGCTGGAAACAGATGGTCCAACGTAGGCAATTAAAACTCAAACAATTTGGTTTGACGCAAATGCTTCTGAAAATTGACGATCCCAAAGAATTTTATTCTAAATAGTGTTTCTGTTTAAAAACGATTCTTCTTCTTCACTAGGGGATTTAAGGAACAGGGGATAATTTTGTTGAAAACTAAAACTTGAGATAGACCACGGGGTTTTAACATTTCTAATTTAGATCCCTTTTTCAACATCCTTAAATAACGTTTTCTTCACTTTTCCTTTTCAGAGTCCTGTGTTACAGTACTTGTATTTCTTAGCCCAGATTCCCATCGCTATGTCGCCATTAAGTAACAACAGCTTATTTCTTGAATATGCCAAAAATCCTTTTTTAGATTTCCTCCAGAAAGGGCTAATGGTCTCACTGTCTACAGATGACCCGATGCAATTCCACTTCACCAAGGTACACATACGGAATCTTGAAAAATACAAGCATGTTTTGCTGGGCTGCTGTTTCCCACCTGGAATTTTAAAGTCAGATCAAGTTATTTCACGAAGCTTTCTGTGCACGATGCATGTTCTTTTAATGCATTCCTTTTCCTTTCTCTCCTTCTTTCTTTTGCCTCATTTAAATACATAACCGAAGGAGCCCCTGATGGAAGAATACGCCATTGCTGCACAAGTCTTCAAGCTGAGTACCTGTGACATGTGTGAAGTGGCAAGGAACAGCGTTCTGCAATGTGGACTGTCTCATGAGGTAGATCAGTCCTTCACTGATTGGCCTTTAGAGTTTAGGATCTGGTCATTTGAATATTGAAAAATTAGTTGGGAAAACGTGTAGAAGAATTGCCCCACAAATCACATGCAGTGACTGTGCACATGCCCCTAAAAGAATTATTCTATCTCTCTGGCCATGCCTTTTGGGCCAGGGCAACACAAATGCTCTTGATTTCTCAGCGGGCCATGCACTCTGAGTCACTTTTAATGGTTTTTTGTTTTTTTTTTTCCTTTTGCCAGTGGCTAACATAAGGAAGGAATCTTTGTGGAGGGTGTAATTATTGTTTGTATCAGGGTAAAAAGAGGTAACAGGGGCCAGCCCGGTGGCTCAGGTAGTTGGAGCTCCGTGCTCCTAACTCTGAATGCTGCCGGTTCGATTCCCACATGGGCCAATGGGCTCTCAACCACAAGGTTGCTGGTTCAATTCCTCCAGTCCTGCTAGGGATGGTGGGCAGCGCCCCCTGCAACTAAGATTGAACATGGCACCTTGAGCTGAGCTGCCACTGAGCTCCCGGATGGCTCTGTTGGTTGGAGCGCGTCCTCTCAACCACAAGGTTGCCGGTTCAACTCCCGCAAGGGATGGTGGGCTGTGCCCCCTGCAACTAGAAAATGGCAACTGGACCTAGAGCTGAGCTGCGTGCTCCACAATTAAGACTGAAAGGACAACAACTTGGGAAAAAAAGAAGTTCTGAAAGTACACACTGTTCCCCAGTAAAGTCCTGTTCCCCTTCCCCAATAAAACCTTTTAAAAAAAGAGAGAGAGATAACAGTCATTCTGCTTCCTTTTCTTTTGTAGGAGAAAGCAAGATTTCTGGGCAACAATTACCTTGAGGAAGGGCCTATTGGAAACGATATCCGGAGGACAAATGTAGCCCAAATCCGCATGGCCTATCGCTATGAAACCTGGTGTTATGAACTGAATTTAATTGCTGAAGGCCTTAAATCAGGAGAATAAAATAAATAAACCAAATAATAATATGGGTGATGTTTCCATTGTAGCATGATAATAGTAATTGTTGTCGTTGAATTCCTACTGTAAGCCAAGGATTGTATTAGATATTGGTCTGCCGATATTATTTCATTTAATTCTTTTCACAACTTCATAAAGTAGATACTGTTATCTCCATTTGGGAGAAGATGAGTAAACAGATTAGTGAAGTTAGTAACTTGCACAAGAATAGACCTAGTGAGTGGTAGCAGTGGGGACCTAGATTTGTCTGACTCGAGAGTCTCCTTAACTTTCAGGCAAAACAGTTATTAAGGTGGGGCAAAAATACAAGCAATGACTTGTTATTGGGAGAGGCTTTTGGTTTTCAGAATGAAACTTGCTTAAGGCACTTAGACTATTGAAAAGTCCTTTTGACAAGATACAACTAAAGAGTGACTTTCTTAGACAAAAATAGGTGTACCCTAATATAGAAAATTTGTACTCGAGTTATTATACTTAGGGAGAATTTAGTTTACTAAAGGATTCTTAGCTTTAAGGATTTAATTGACAATAAAGTTATAGTCAACGGTAGTACTACATTTTAAATGAGTTCACTTACCAAAATAAGGTACGCATGTAACTTTTTAGAAACATACTTGGTTACTCAAGGTCAGGTGGAATTCCAATCAGCCGGACTATACTTCTATACATACAAACAATTGTGTTGCCATCTAGTGGTTGGGCTGATATTTCATTCAAATTATTCAATAAACAATGACTGATCAAATTATCTAAAGTATCAGGTACTATCCTGGATATCAAAGGCACAAAGAATAAGATTTCATTCCTACTCTCAAAGTAGTTCACAGTGTGAAGTTATAGGATGAACGGATACAAATGTGAAAAAGAGCATGTTGTGAAACATCTCAGAGAGTAATGACGTTTCCAATGGGAAAGAAAAATAGCAAATTCCTGCCTGTTTCCACATAGGTGTGATCCCGACAGCGTGTTTGTACTAGCCCTAGTGTAAGAGTCCTCTCCCTGGTTTCTGAAGTCACAGTTCTGTTGAATGAGTATTTGTAAACCCTTAGAGAACCTGATTTTATTTTACCATGGCCTCCTTGTCATAAAAATAATAGGAACTGTTAAATTAAACATTGTACTCTCAGCCTTAAAAAGGCATTAACTACCACTATGTATACCTCCATCTTACCCAGGAGAGGGCAGTAGAACACACACGTGATAATTCATTGATTACATCCACAGAACCCATGCCAGATTTGGTTTCATACTTGGTAAATCAATCTGCCCCATTTTGCCCAATTATCTTCTTGAGTGCAAAGTTTGAACTCTGAAATAAATTCGAATTTTGAAATACATTTCAAAACCACGCTATTCTAGCCCCAAATTTTATCCTACACAACTGTTTGGGAAGTTTTCTAAATGTATAAGGATCTTAGGGGCGAGTCCATAAAGACCACTGTTTAAAGTTTACCACAAACAACAGTCACATTTACTTCCTCATTGAGTCATGATTTCAAAAATGTCTTATCATGACTTTTTTTTTTTCCCTTTCGTCATAGAAGGTAACTCCCGTTTCATTGTCCCTATCTCACGATTTCACAACGGTTTGGGATATGCAGCTTTTATTGCTTTGGCTAACTTGGCTTGTAACAGTCATCTGCGATGTATAACCAAACGCCTTTTTGTGGCAGTCTTCTATGTTGGTACCTCTATGTGAACAGACGTGAGAAGCGTTTGGTCACCAGACCCCAGAGGCTCTGCTATTCCCTGTTTTATTTCCAGGGTTGGAATGGGGCGGGGTGAGGCGGGTGGGGTGGTTAGCGAGTGCTGGGGAAACAGGCTCAACGCATCCTTGACTCGCAGCTTCAGTGAAACTGGGCTGCTGCTGGCGGTCGGCACAGCGCCCTGCACATACCTGAGCATGAGCGTGTTGCAGGCGTAGCGCTCGGGCATGTGTGTCACAGTAAGGCGTGGCGGCCGACCTCAGGCACTGGGAGTATCAAAGTCACCCCTGCTCTGGGATTTCAAGCCTCGGGTGTTCGGAGCGGTATTCGCACCTACGTTTCAAGCTGGCACTGCACTGCAGTTGCCCGAGAAATGTTTACTTCTTGAGCTCAGAGTAAACGGTGCTGCGTTTTCCTGGAGACATCAGGCCTACTCTACTGCACCCTATGGCAGGGGACAATTCTAGGCTTTCTTTGAGTGAGGGGCCATTTGGATTCCTTGATTAAACTAGACTTTACCTCTCGGGTAGTGAAGTCATGTAAAGTTCAGGTCCATCGCGGTGGGGCCATTCGGACGCCAGACACGGCGAGGGTCAGGGAATTCAGGCTTACAGGCCTCGGCCGGGCGACAGTGGCGCCGGTCGCCTGCTGCTGCGGCCGCAGCGTCGCGGCACCAAACTCCCGGGCAAGGTTCTGGCGGGTACCGGGTCCTGAGCGGGGGCGGTTCCCCTCATGACCGCCCCCGGGTGGCGCCGGGGGCGGGCCCCAGTGTGAGGGGTGGGAACAGGAACCAATAAGAACAGGGCTTGTCCGGGACAGGGCGTGGCCTTCGGCCGGGCCTGCGGGGGCAGGAGCAACCGACTCGAGTGGGACGGAGGAGACCTAGCGCCTCCACCGAGGAGAGGACGAGGACCTCGCAGCCCGGCCGCGGAGGCGGCGTCGGGGCCCGGGGCAGGTAGGAGACCGGCGATGCGGAGCGGGGTCTCAAGCAGGGGCTTCGGCGCCTCGCGGGGGCGGGCGTCGCCCGCTGGGCTTCGGAAGCGGGGCTGCGGGAGTGCAGTCCGCCAGCAGGGCGGGAGCGGGCTGGCGGAGGGTCGGCTCCGGCCCGGCTGTCTCGGCACCTCCCGGGCCTCGAGGGACGTCCGGCACCGCAGGCGCCGGACGTGGGGAGCGCCGCTTGTCGCCCGCGGCGGGTGTAGCGGAGCCAGGCTGAGGGGTCTCCCCGGGGGCGAAGGGACCGTCGACCCGGCGGCGCTCGGGTACGCTGGGCGGTCCTGGGGAAGAGAGGGGGCGCCCCGCGTGCGGGAGGAAACGCGGGACTTCGGCCAGGATGAGATAGCGCGTTTCAACGTCGACAGGCTGAGACGGGGCATTTTTCTTTTTTAATTTTGCTTGTTTGTGTTTTGATTGTTAACAGAATCTGACAAGCACAATACCGAAAGTCAAGTCGGGTTTTGCTTTAAAAAATCTGACAGTGGAACATCTAAGAGCTTTTAAGTAACTAATATCGCAGAAGATGATTAGATTATGAGTCAAGGGCTCAAGTCTTGGCCAGGACCCACAGACCAGATGTGATACCTCGGTCAAAGTGAGTTTTCTGGGCCTCCGTTTCCTTAGCTGTAAAACTGGGATGCTCAGAATATATTCTGAGCGTGAAATGAGACGAGTGAGAATATTCTAATTATGTTTGGGATTGTTACTTGACTGTGCACCAGCGGCGTGCATATGCTGCAAAGCAACTACTAAGTGCCAGACACGTAGTAGGCACTCTGTAAACCTTTACCATAAAGCTAGTGATTCCACCAACCGTGTTTTAGATAAAGTCCTAAATTACTGTTTACTGTGTAGATAGATTGTTTAAGATCATTTTCCACAAAATCACTATTGTTTGAAGTGGGGTCCATTTTTAACTGATTAATGAACTTTTCTAGAATAGTACATATTATCTATACACGGTTACTGAATCATTTACCATGAAGTTTGATAGCAGTCAAATAATCTACTTTGCTTTGGGTAAATAGTTGTAGTTTAAGTTACCTGGTAAAGTAGGCTGGAAGCCTTGCTTCAAATCAACACTTTCATTGGATTTTTTAAAGATTTAAGCCCTCCAAAACAAAATAATATATAGCTGTATTTTTGTGCAGCCTTTTTAACTGACATTTGCATTCTTCTCTTTGGGTATGTGAGTGTGTGAAAGGTTTTAGGGGGGAGACTGGAAATAAAGCAGGGAATAGCAGTTTGTAACCAGCAGACTTTTAGTGGGGATACTTGTAGGCATGTTCTGAAGTACTAGTTTCCCAGGCAGAAACCAGGAAATGTAGTAATTGTGTCTCTTGGCCTTTCATTCTTTGTGTGTGTGTGTGTGTGTGTGTGTGTGTGTGTGTGTTGAATGTGGCAAGAGATTTTTTAAAAGCAGATATAAAAGAAGAATATTAATTTTTCCGATGTGACAGTAGGCAGTGTTCTAAAGCTGGACATTATATTTTAAATGATCTTTAGCGAGTAATATTACAGGCAGGAGTTTTAGATCACTGACTACTAAGATCAAATTAAATGGAGGAATAAAGGGAAAGGTCCTAATGAATATAATTTTTGTGTTTAAAAATTTTACATGTTTCAAAAGTTTAGTGGAAGGTAGATGGGTGTTTTAAAACTACTTTAAAATACCAGTTTTAAACATGTACTCCATATATAAATTTTGCTGTGATTTATAATTTGATATTGGAAGTCTGAAGCCTTACATTCCTATTATTTAGTGAGCACCTATTGTATTTCAAGGCACAATTTTAGCACTTAAGTTGGGCAGTGTTCATATATGGGCAGGATATAACTCTTCCATCTAGTAGATTATAGACTCTAACAAGTGGGCTGAAATGTACGTACTGAGAAAGCTGTTTTTAAAACTGGTTACAACAACATCAACCAGCAATGATTGAGATCTACTCTGAGCCAGGCTGTGTTCTACAGTCTTCACATGTATTAGCTTATTTAATCTTCACACAGCACCATGAGGGTGTTGTTATTCTGATCTCCGTGTTGAGAGACAGAGAGAGGGTGAGTAACTTGCCCATATCAAACAGCCTAGGTAGCAGAACTAGGATTCAGATCGGACAGTTGGGTTCCCCAAATTCTCATCTTAACCTCTGCACACTGTACTGAGGTTCCAATTCTGTGAGTGAGGTGCCGATGAAATCCAGTGGGTATTTAAAAGAGTTCTATAAAGAATGTCTTCAAGAAGAAGGAAAGAAAGAGAGACAGAGGAAAAGAGAAGGAAACTGGTATTGCAAGATGTAGATTGAAAGCATGTCCAAGCTACAATTTAATTATACTTTGTATATAAGAGCATTTTTTTTTCCTGGTGAGTGACATGGGATTCTTTTTGTTTCTAAGTTCTCAGTCACTCAGTTACTACAATTATGACATTATCTTAATATAAGAGGTGATTATTTTTCAATAAGAAGTTATCAGACCATGAGTTAAATGCTAGAGTCAAGAAAAGAAAATGCTTCCTTGCCTTCAAGAAGCTTATAACCAGACATGTAAATAAGCCCTTACAATTTCAAGGCGATAAGAGTTAAAACAGAGATATAGATAGAGTTTAATGGGAATGTTGACGAGAAAAAATAATGCTGCGTGTGGTAGGGAGGAGGATAAGAGAGAAGATACCATATTTGAATTTGGCCTTGAAGGACGAATAGGAGTTTGCCGAGTTGGGGAAGGGAACAGAAGATATGGATGAAAACTAGGAATAGTATGTGAAAGTAGATGGTGTATTTGAGGAATGTGTTATAGTCCATTGTCACTAAAGGTCAGAGTGTATAGAGATGAGTGGTCCAGCCAAAGGGAATCGTGCCTGGAAGTCAGCTGGAAGAGAAGTTGCAGGGCTTGGTTGTTGATCACATTAGGATGACTGACATTGCTAGAAATGAGATAAGTGTGGGGTTTCAGTGCCTCTTCTTTGCAATAATGAAGATTTATCCAGTTTGGCAGAATTTTTCACTATAGAATATGGTGTTCACATTTTAATGTTTGAAGTACAGGTTATATTATTAAAAAAAATACAGACTTATGTAGGTAAAAGTTATGACTCCGAAAAAGAGAAAAAAGAAGACTGCTGGTGCATGTGGTGAAGAGCCTCTGTTTCATGCTAAGGACTTTGGACTTGATTCTAAAAACAATGGAGAGCCAGTGAAGGATTTTCAGTAATTAGGAAAGATAAAATGGTGGTGGTATGGTGTGGAGGCTGGATTGGATGGAAAGAGATAAGTTAGAAGGCTGTTGCTACCGAAATGGCCCAGATAAAATGGCCCTGGAGTAGGAAAATAGTAGAAATGAAGAGGAGAGAACAGATAAGGAAGATATAACATTTACAGGGCTTAACAACTGATGGGCTTTGAAGGTAAACAGAAAAGTAAAGACTCAGTTTCTTAGCTTGGGAAACTGGGTAGAGGAACTTGTTTGTTTGTTTGTTCGTTTGTTTAACGTGAGAGAAAGGGAATCATTTCAATTTTGAACATGTTGAATTTGGAGTGTCTGTGGAACCCTGAAGTGGAGATGTCCAGAGAGGATCCAGAGCCCCGACCGAAATTGGTGATTCAGATTTCCGAGTTAGCCAGGAAGCGGTAACTGACGCCATAAGAGCGGATAATATTGCTCAGGCAGAACATGAGGAATTAGAAGAAAAGAGGCCTAAGGATACACGTTTTGCTTTGTGTGCGTGGAAGGAATTATTTATTTATTTATGCTAATATTGTCTTATAGATTGTGCTTATGAAGCAATAAAATGGGTTTTAATTGAAGGTTAAACGACTTTTACATCCAAATGAATCCTGCTGTTTTAAAATTTCACTTGGGTGTCTCTCGTTTATTCCAAAAGTGGATTGCCCAAAGTATTAGTGGAGCTCTTCTTTGTAAAAAAAACTTTATAGCAAGTTCATAGCCACTGAAGAAAGTAGATCTTCCAGCTTTAGTATAGCATTAGTTTTCCACGTCAGTGATTTCTATCGCCATGCATATATAGCCTGTTAACCTTGAATCAAAGTTATGAAATCATATGTCTAGCCCCTCACCTGACTGTTAGCACTTAGAATTCATAGTGCTGTTGTACAAAAGAAATCCTTGCCTCCCATAAATGTAGATTATCAATAAATGTTTGCTGGTTGATTCATCTTGATAATTGGCTTCGTTCAATCTTGGTTCCAAGTAGCTTAGCCATTTCCAAAATTCATACTCATCTTCAAGGAATGAAGGTTTGCCACCACTGATGAGACTCAAAAGAATGTTATGGCTTTGAAAGCATTTTCAAAAAAGAAGTTTAAAAATATTTTCCTAATATGTGGTGTCATTGGTATAAATGTATAATCTTCTAATGCAGCGACTGGCCAGCTTTTTCTGTGATGGGCTAGAGCGATAGGTATTTTAGCCTTTGTGAGCCATGCAGTCTCTGGCACAACAACCCAATTCTGCCAAAAAAGAGCCATTAAATTAATGAGCATGGGCTATGCTCCAATTAAAGTTTATTTATGGACACTGAAAGTTGGATTTCATCTAATTTCCACATGTCACAAAATGTCATATGTCTTTGATTATGATTTCAACCATTAAAAAACTGTAAAAAATGTCAGAGGCCATACAGAAACAAGTAGTGGGCCACACTGGACCAACAGGTAGGCTGTAGTCCACTGACCCTGTCCTAGGTATTCTTTGAAGTACTTGGATTTGTAAGTTTAGTTTTAAAAAAATCGTTCTTCAAAGTTAGACCTGCTTCTAAATTCTAATACATTTCTTAAAATATCTGAAAAATCTGCATTCATCCTCCACTTCGCATATAGAGTAAGTGGAAAATATTTCCCTCCCTGGTTCAGGGAGATACAGAGAAATAGATTAACTTCTACATGTCAGAATCAAAAACGAGTTTGAAAGTATTTTTCAATAATCAATACTACTTACTAAACCAGTAAAAAGTGATCTTTTTGCCTCAGTGAAAGTGGGGACATTGAAAGCCGGGTGGAATAAAAGACCAAAACTTGGAGTGTCCCGTACAGGGTTGGGCAGGATGGAATTTATTGTCTTTTTCCTCTTTGACTTGAATGAATAATTTTTATCCAAGGAAAAGAAAACATGACATAATCATGGGCATTATAGCAGGTTGTAAGATTGAAGGATTAAGTAAATGATGGTGAGATAAAAGAAAGAAATATATAGGACTAACTTTTTCACATCTAGGTATTCTGGATGTTTCTCTAGCACCTCTTATTTTTGAGGAGGGAATTCAAGATATTATTTTCCTTATAAATCTTAAATTCCTGGTTAGCAGCCTGAAAATAGCGGGCTTTTTTTTTTTTTTTTTTTTTTTTTTAGCATTCAGTTCAGGCAGTATTAATTCATTTATATTAGTTAAGGTTTATTATTTATGCTGTATTTTTTGAAGTTAGATTTTGACATTCATGATTTTTGTAGCAATGATAAGTGTTTAAAAGAGAGGACATGGGAGAAAATTATTAGTTTTCCTTCGAAGTTTGAATTCACAGAAATAGCATATTTGTGGATTTATTTTTTCTGTGTGGATATTAAAATTTAGGACAGATTGGGGTGTGTGCTTGTGCATATGTGTGTTTTATTCTTCCTGCGACTTAAAAGAGATGTGCTTTTTCTTTCTCTCTTTATTTTTCCCATTGGAATAAAAAACGAAAACAAAAAACTCCAGCTGTCTAGGATATTTTTGAATTGGTTACTTAGCAATATGAATCATAATTTTGTATTTAAATATTTATCTGTATTCTCTGGTACTCTGATTAAACACAAGAGTCTATTAAGGCTGATCATAATAGGGCCTGCTGGGAGGAAATGACAGCCTGCTGCTTTACAGCAGTGTTTGCTGCAAATCTTTTTTTCCCTGGTCTCTCCTTAAACTGTAAGGAGCAGCATGGAACAAAAGAGGAAAATTGTGAATGAGAGTGGTGGTCAATTTGATCATGAGCATAATACAATGGTTATTATTGCACAGTTCATATTAACATAATTCAAGGTCGAGCTAAATATAGCCAGATTTTACCTGCTGTTGGTAAAAATGGTGAGAAACTATCTAAGCAAGATTTGTTTTTGAACTTGAAATGCATTCTTCAAGAGTGATATTTTAAAGAATTCAACGATAATTGCAATCTAAATGCAAACCAGATCGATTTGCTCTTAAAATTTATTGTGTAATTATTAGAAGACAGCATGAAGTAAAAAAATACAGAAGCGTGTTCAACCTAGCTGCAACTGGAAGTACCACAATGTTGAGGAAATGGTGACTTGAAAAAACTATTAAACTTTTAATGAAGATTATTTAAAATACGGATTTATCAAAGGTGTAAACACCGACTGAAATGACAGATTCCATGTATTTGTATTGTTGCAAATGAAAATTTAAAATCTTTAAAATTGAAGAGATTCTTGGAAACATAGCATACTGGACTTTTCAATATTCCCTTTCAAATATTTCCAAAGACAGAAAAGGAGATGATGTCTCAATCACCTTTTTATTTGAGCATCATTCCTGAAAAAGATTATTGTTTTAGTTGTATGTCAGTGACATAAGAGAAAAATATCTCGAAAAAAATAGTTGACTAGAATGAATGGATGTTATGTTTAGGATTTTTTATGCAAAATCGGCTGAAAATTAAAAATTGTGCCTCTTAGTGATGACATGCCTTTGTTCTGTACCGTTATGGGTGCATTTCCACAATGCTTATAAGGTGGCTACAGTCTGGCGCAGATTTTACAGTCCAAATTGATGAGATCACTAATATTATAAGTTGCACTATGCTTTTAGTTTGTCAAATATGGTGTCAAGATGCTGAAGGAGGATTTTCTTGTGCTATTTAAATTTAACCACAACCCTATGAGCATATATACAGAATTTTAAAAGTGAATCATCTATCCTCATAAGTTAAACTGGGGAAAAAATTAAAAATAATTTCAAATAATTAAATGGAAAATATGATTAGAAAACACAGAGGAGTTATTCTAAACATTGTTGGAAGCTACTGATAATAGTGCTTTTTTTTCCTTTCCAAGGCTCTCACTTATGTTTTATTGAGTATTTCCTAAAAGTACCCTTCTAACTCTCAAGGAGAGGGAGGGAGGGAGCGAGGGAGAGAGGAAGGGAGGGAGAGGAGAAGAGAATGCAAGAGAGACAGAGAGAGAGAGAGAGAGAGAGAGAGAGAGAGAGAAATAGTCAAAGCAACACAACTGACAGGTAGGCGTCCTCCCGCTTTATTCTGAATGTCTGGGGCAGAAGGACCATGGGCTCCGGCAGAAACAGTAGGCTGGACACGAGTGAGCACACTGCCCAGCAGGTCACTGCTGGGCTCCCTTTCTGTCCCATTTGTCCTACAGGCTGAGAGCGTTCTTCGGAATTACTGCTTTATGTATCTCAGAGCTTTGGTATGCATAGAAAACCCTCTGAATCGCATTGACATTGAAAAATATGGAAAGTTGTTAAATATATTAAAGGAGGCTTGCTGAGTCGCCAAGTTTTTAAAATATTTTATTCAGAGCTAATTATACCTATTTACTATGTCACAGCAAAGTTAGATCGTTGCTAAGCAGATTATGTGAAACTAGAATTTTCCTAGTTGAAAAGCATTCTCATTTGGCGGGTACTTTCCAATATTTTTGAATAACAGAATTTGCATAATTAGCTGATATGTTTAGCCATCTAGTGAACTAAATTTGAAGCTCTGTGTCTAAGGGTTCCAAAATTCATTGTAGTGGCAAGTAAGACTTTTGCCTAGCCACTATACCTTTCAAACATTGTTGCCACATCTGGAAGAGAGCATTATCAATGACGAAAATTTGAACAAAATAAAATGTGGAGATATTGAAAAACCTCATTTCTGTTTTCCCAAACTTTTAATTATTATTTGCCTGAAGAGAGATTTGAAACATTAAAGAGAAATATTAGGCTAAAAGGTACATTTGCCCTGCATCAATAATTGAGTTGGTTCCATGTGTATTCCAGGAAGAAAATGAATTCTTGCAGCTTAGTTCTTCATTTACTCTGAAGAATGATTACATGACATCGCTTATCATTTTATATTAAGACCAAAGGAATTCCATTGCTAAGTAGAAAGAGGGTAGTACCATTTTTACCACTCACAACTTGTTGTCTGAACTAGGGTTTTCAACCTTGACCCAATTTAAAGCAAAAGTGTATAGGACTCTATAGTGAACCTGGCAAGTACATAGCATTGTCCTGTGTTTTCCAGACTGGAATTCACTTATGAACAGGAAAGGTCACATTCCATTATATTGCCTCTTTTTAAATGTTAATGCTATTAATTTTAGAATTTTAAATGTATTTAAATAATGATAAAATAGTATTTGATGTTAACTTTGTTTTACTTTATCATCTGTAGTAAGGGTAATTATTGTTTTGTGGAACTTCTGTTTCAGTTGTGTGTTTGCATTGTGACCTCAAATGTATTTTTTACCATGAGTTTTGGTCAACGAGTTCATGAAACACTGGACTTGTAGTGCAAGAGAAAGAGGATTTGCTTCAGTAGGCCATCTTTCTCTCCCGCTAAGCAGGCTCATGACCCTTAGAAATTGTGTGTGTGTCTGTGTGTGTGTATTCTTTAAAACTGCACCGACATACACTTCCGCTGTTAGTGCCCTTAGGTGATCTCTCTTCAATTTTCCATTCTTCCACCCCAAAAATTATGATTGCTTACTCACTCTCTATATAATCCTCCCCTATTGATATTATGTGTCCGTACTTTACTTGTGTTGATTGCTTCTCTGAAATCCAGTTTCTCCCCACAAACATGCCTCTCCTCCACCCAGTGCCCTAGACTTCAGTTTTGCCCTTTTCATATCACTAGGTTCCTTGGCTCCCATGATGCACACCGAGAAGCAAGGCATTCTCCCGAATGGAAGTAATTGCTAGTTTTCCTCTCTTTGGCCCCAGTTTACTTCGTTCACTCTATGCTCAGCTTTAGGAGGGAGATGAAGAACCACATAGGCCAAGACCCTCTCTGAATCATGTTTTCCAACTTCAATTCAGTGTCCTACCACTAATCTATTACCTAACCCAGTTCCCGTAAGAGTTGTTGAGCAACTCTTAACAATTTTATGCTCAAGTAGCTAGGCTTTTTCTCTAAATCTAACATGTTTATCTTTATTTTCATAGATAAGGTTATATGTTATGAGCAGACTTAACTTACTCGGGCTGGGTCTTAATCATACACATGTCTGCTCATCTTTCTTTCAGTTCCTCAAGAACTCCTATCCGTCTCAGACTCCTAACACCTGTTTCTTCTATGAAACTTAACTTTCCCCTCCCTCTTCCACATATTTATTATATCCATTCTTTTTTGCTGAGTTTTTTTTTTTTTTTTTTTTTTACCGGTTTCTTTTTTTTTTTTTTTTCAAATTTATTTATTTATTTTTTAATTAGTTTCAGGTGCACAAGACAAAGCAAAACTTAGACGTTTATCATTTATATCCCTCACACTGTGTGAGAGTTTTTTTTTAAATATGTTTTTTCCCCAACGTTAAAGTATTGTATTTGAAGTTGCTTTCCCATTTTGATTTTATTTTTCTTCTCACTGACTTTAAAATAAATGTTGTATTCATTCATACTTGCTCAGTTTCCTCACTAATTTTCTCCCTAAGCTTTAGCTGTCTGTTAACTGTCCTTTTGACACCATTTGTTTAATGTCCTGTTACCAAATATGTCAGTCTTTATTCTTCTTACCTCTTTCTTTTCTTCTTAGGACATTTTCCACCCACGTTATCTGTGATCTACATTATCCTGGTTCTGTTACCTCTCACTAGCCTTTTACTCACTCTTGATCTGGTTCTCTTTTCTTTTCATCGGCAGTCCTTAATCATGATTAATGTTCTCAGAGGCTTAGTCCCTAACTCTTTGCCTTTTTTAAAGTCTCTGCTTATGGAACCTGTGCATTCTTGCTTCTTTTTCCTCCCCAATGTCAATGTGGAAAAAATAAGTTATCTTTTTTTTTTTTTGAAACAAATGCTATGCAGATAATTTATGTTTATTTTTAAACCTCCTTTACGCTCCTCAAATCTTTGGCTTTTCCATCTCTCTCTCATCTCAGCAGATAATCACGCCTATTATTTAAAAGAGAAAATAGAAGCTATCAGAGGGGGGAAGTTTATCAGTGTATGGTCCTTAAACCTACAAATGTACCTGCAAGCTTATCTTTCTTTCCTGTTACCTTCTGTCTGGTGGAAGAGTTGTCCCTCCTCCTGTCAAATGCTAATCCCTCCAGCGCCCATCGGAGGTCCAGGCCCTGTCTCCCTCTTGGGCTTTGCTGGTTTTTTCCCTTTCTTTTTTCTCTACTGGTTCCTTTCCACCAGTGTTTAAACAAGTTTAGTTCTTTTCTATCTTTAAAAAAAAAAAAGGAAAAAGAAAAAGAAAAGCTTCCCTGGACACCGTGTTGCTGTCCAGGTACTACTCTGTTGTCCGCTTGCCTACCTGGATATACTCCTTGAAAGAGTTGTCTACAGTTGCTGTTTCCATTGTTTTTTTCCCATCCACGTCTCAATTCACTGTGACCTTCCTTCAGCCTCCTCCGTGCCACTGAACTTGCTCTTGCCCAGGTCCTAAAGACCAACAGACACTAAAGTCCTTACCTTTGACCTTTTGCCAGCACATCTGTCACTATTGACCATTCTTTTCTATTTGAAAGATCCTCTTCCTTTGGCTCCCATGATGCCGCACACTCCTAGTTTCTCCCATCTTTTAGTTACTTTCATGACTTAAATTATCATCTATGATAGAAGAGGACTCACCCAAAATGTCTAGAACTAAGCTGTTTTAGGTTAGTAATACTTTTGGAGTTTATAAAGCTTAATTCCAACAGAGCATGATGATCTATGAAAGTCATTTTTTAAAAGTGTGGTTATATAGTAAAGGATGTGTGGTATGTTATGATAAGAAATTTTATTTAATAAAGCTTAGCTACTGTTATTGCTATTTTAATTCCTACAGTGTCTTACGTGAAGTGGGTGCTCAGAAAGTATTTGATGAATCTTTAAAAAAAAATAAGTTACCTTTTTTTTAAAACAATGCTGTACAGATGATTTATTTATTTTTTAAAATTAAGGAACACAGATAAACCAGAAGAAAACTCAACGATAGTTCTATCACCCAGAGATAATCACTGTCAACATTTTGGCATATATACGTATTCACTTTTCAGTTCTGTTTATTCATATTTTTAAAAGATTTTTTATTAAAATACAGCTAACATACAATTTTGTATTAGTTTCAGGTGTATATAATAGTTATTCAACATTTACATACACAAAGAAGTGATCACCATGATAAGTCCAGCAACCATCTGACACTGTACTATGCTATCACAATATTATTAACTATATTCCCTATGCTGTACATTACATTTCTATGACTTATTTGTTTTGTATCTAGAGATTTGAAACTCTTATTCCCCTTTACCTTTTTCTCCCTTTTAAAATTTTTCAATTACAGTTGACATTCAGTATTTTTTGTTAATTTCAGGTGTACAGCATAGTGGTTAGACATTTACATAATTTAAGAAGTGATCACCCTGACTAATCTAGTACCCACCTGGCATTATACTTAATTATTACCATATTATTGACTACATTGCCTATACTTTCCTTTACATCCTCATGACTATTTTGTAACTACAGATTTGTACTTCCTAATGCCTTCACCATTTTTACCCTGCCCCTGCAACCCCCCTTCCATCTATCACCCCGATAAATCTAGTACCCATCTGGGACCATACATAGTTACTACAATATTATTGACTATATATTCCTTATGCTATACCCTACATCCCCATGACTATTTTGTAACAACCAATTTATACTTTTTAATCCCTTCCCCCTATTCACCCACCTCCTCAACCCCCCCTCCCATCTGGCAACCAGCAAAATGTTCTCTGTATGAGTTTGTTTCTGTTTTATTTGTTTGTTTATTTTGTTCTTTAGATTCCACATATAAGCAAAATCACATTGCATCTGTCTTTGTCTGACATACTCTACTCAACACAATATCCTCCAGGTCCACCCATGCCACTACAGATGGCAAGAACCCATTCCCTTCCATGGCCAAGCAGTATTCCATTGTACCACCTCCTCTTTATCCATTCATCCATTGACAAATTCCCAGGCTGCCTCTACATCTTGGCCATTGTAAATAATGCTTCAATGAACATAGCGGATGCACATGTCCCCTCAAAGTAGCATTTTGGGTTTCTTCAGATTAAACACCCAGAAGTGGGATTACCAAGTCTTTCCTTGTCTCTTGTTATAGTCTTTGTTTTAAAGTCTATTTTGTTTGGTATAAGTATTGCTACCCCAGCTTTTTTGTTTCCGTTTTCATGAAATATCCTTTTCCATCCCTTTATTTTCAGTCTGTGTGTCTTTCGATCTGAAGTGAGTCTCTTGTGGGCAGCATGTGTAAAGATTTTGTTTTCTTATCCATTCAGCCAACCTATCCTTTGATTGGAGCATTTAATCCTTTTACATTAAAAGTACTTGTTGATAGATATATAGTTATTGCCATTTTAATATTCATATTTTTTTTATCTTTTCCTTTTTCATCTTAAAGAAGTCCTTCTAACATTCCTTGTAATATTGGTTTGGTGGTGATGAACTTCTTTAGCTTTTACTTGTCTGGAAAGCTCTTTATCTGTCCTTCAATTCTAAATTCAAGTTTTGCTAGATAGAGTAATCTTGGTTGTAGGTCTTTGCTTTTCATCCTTTGAATAATTTCTGCCAGTCCCTTCTGGCCTGCAAAGTTTCTGTTGAGAAATATCCTGACAGTCTTATGGGAGCTCCCTTGTAGGTAACTAACGGCTTTTCTCTTGATGTTTTTAAGATTCTCTCTTTGTCTTTAACCTTTTGCGTTTTAATTATGATGTGTCTTGGTGTGGGCCTGTTTGGGTTCATCTTGTTTGGCACTCGGCGCTTCCTGGGCTTGTATGTCTGTTTTCTTCTCCAGGTGGGGAAAGTTTTCCATCATTATTTCTTCAAATAGGTTTTCAATTCCTTGCTCTCTCTCTTCTCTTTCTGGTGCACCTGTGATGCTTGATGTTGTCCCAGAAACCCCTGAAACTATCCTCAGATTTTTTGGGTTCTTTTTTCTTTTTGCTGTTCTGATTGGGTGTTTTCTGCCATGTTATGTTCTAAATTGCTGATTCAGTTCTCTGCTTCATCTAATATACTGTTGATTCTCTCTAATGCATTCTTTATTTCAGTTATTGTCTTCATTTCTTACTGGTTCTTTTTTATGTTTTCTATCTCCATTTTTATGTTTTCTATCTCTTTGTTGGATTTCTTGTGAGATCACTGAGCATCCTCATAACCAGTGTTTTGAACTCTGTGTCCAGTAGATTACTTGTCTCCATTTTGTTTAGTTCCTTTAATGGAGCTTTGTTTTGTTCTTTTATTTGGGATATGTTTCTTTGTCTCCCCATTTTGACTGCCTCCCTGTGTTTGTTTTTATGTATTAGATAAGGCTGCTACATTCTCGGTCTTAATAGAGTGGCCTTGTGCAGTAGGTGTCCTTTGGGGCCAAGTGGCACAGTCTCCCTGATCACCTGAACTGGGTGCTGCAGGTGTGTCCCATGTGTGGGTTGTGTGTGCCCTCCTGTTGAAAGTTGAGCCTTGGTTGCTATTTGCACGTCAGTGGAAGGGATTGACCCTCGGGCTGATGGTTTGTGAGGAGTGGCTGTGACTACAGTGGGGGAGCTGTGTGCAGGGGCTGATCCTTCAGAGCAGGATTCACTTTAGCAGGGCTCTGGTGGCTTCCCAGTCTATCCATTTGGTGTGTCTTCCTTGGAGGATGCCAGGTGATTCTCTAGCTCACTCTGAAGCTGGCCACCAGGCATGCCAGTCCTGGGGCCTCCTGGAAAGTACCCCACCTACGGTCAATTTCAGCCACAGCCTGTGCCCTGGTTGGAGTCCCCTGGCATGAGCCACAAAGCAATCTGCAGATGGCCCGCCAGCCACACTGGGCTTGGTGGTGCCAGGGAGAGGCCAAGCCATGAACTGAGGCTGGCTGCCGCTAGTGCCTGGCTTGGGGCTGCTTAGCAAGAGGTAGTAGGCATGCTGAGAACAGCTGCTGCTTGTTTGAGGTTTGTGAACCTCTGAGAAATTTTAGGAAAGTCCACGGCATGAGCCAAGATAGGCTGTTTGTATAGAAAAGCCACTGGAAGTAGTTTGAGTGGGCCCACAAGTTGGGTGGAATGAGGTCTCTGGGAATCACCAGAGTGGGGCCGATGGAAGGTGTTTGCCAGGTTAATAGAGACTCAGATATGGTGGTCACCTGCATCTATACACCATGAAGGGGGAGGCTCAATAAAGAAACAATAGATTCTACCACTTCCTCCATCCAGGAGAAAGCTGCCCTCCGGTCCTTACCGTGAAGCCAGAAAACTCAGTTCCTCCCTGTGTGTCTCTGGCACCTTTCGAGCTGCTGCCCCAGCACTGTAGCTCAGAGTGAGTGAGTCCATCAGTGAGTAAGTTCATGCACAGGCCTTCTAACAGGAAAGCCTGGGACTGCAGCCACCCTGGTCTTAAGCAGCGACTATCTCCACTGGTTTTCAGAGCTAGAAGTTATGGGGACTTCTCTTCCCAACACTGGAAACCTGGGTTGGGGAGCCTGGTGTGGGGCTGGGATCCCTAGCTCCTCTGGGGGGATAGCCCTTCTGATTTTTAATGGTCACACGCAGGTGTGGGACCAGCCCACTCCACTACTCCACCCCTCGTACCAGTCTCAAGGTGGCTTCTTCTGTATGTCCTTAGTCGTAGGACTTAGGTTCAGCTAGACTTCAGGTAATTCTTAATGATGGTTGTTCTGTAGTTTTGTTGTAATTTTGATGTGGCCGTGAGAGGAGGTAAGCACAGCATTTACCTACTCTGCTATCATGACCAGGAAATCATCATACAGATTTTTAAATTAACTTGCACTACACAGTGTTTTATAACATTCTTTTACTTTTTTTTTAAAGGGAAATCATTTTTTATTCGAACAAACTTGTACTTACATAGGACTTAATATCTTGTAGTTAAGTCAACATTCTTCTTGTACTTTGAACATGTTATAATGCCATATTTCATTGCATAGATTTACCATAATATATTTAAGACCCGTGTTGGAAATTTTAGTTATTTAAATTTTGTAATATTCTAAATATATATCTTTGTTAATTTATCCAACTGTTTCTTAGGTTAAATTATTGGAAGTGATATTTCTGCATCATCATATGTGTTCACTTTTTTTAAAAGCATTTATTAAGGTTTTCTTTAATGTAGAAAAATATAAAGAATACAATTTAAAAGACCATTATTTCACCATCCAGATAAATCCAGTTTTAACATTAATAACAACAACAAAAAATATATAACCCTGGTAATAAAAAGTTCAAGCATCATAAACAGTTATAAAATGAAGAATAAAAATACTTGCTCCCCTACCCCCATGTCCTTCTCATTTGTCTCATTGTTGGCAATTTCTTGCTTATCTGCCATAGTTCAATAAGCGGGGTCCATAAGATTCAATCTTATAAAACACTGAGTCATGTTATCACAAGGGTAATGAAAAACAATATTTTTAAAATATGGTCTAATTCTATAAAAAGTACCACATGAAGATAATGAAACTTTTCTTGACACAACCGACCGTATGCTGAACTGAGAATGTCCAAATGATCACAGGGTGATCACTTCTTAACCTTTGAGGAAGATAAGAGATCTGCCGCCCCCCATTTCAGAAAAGGGGATGTGAACAGAGGATAGGAGTCAGTTGTGTACATGCATATATGTGTGTGTGTGGGTATGTTTGTAGATATATGTGTATCCTTTTTTAAAAAATCTATCGAAGAGTAATCTTACTAGAGACATTTTTTCCCCTCCTGCCTTTTCCCCACTTTTATTTTGAACATCTTTCCCTATCTGCACATAAATCTCTACTTCATTCTTTGTAATACTTGCATAGTATTCAACCAGGGTGCTCTGTTTGATTGAGTAATTTGTGTGTTACACATAGGCACCCAGCTAAGTGACTGAAATCCGGCCCGAGGTTCACTTGTCAGTACTCTGTGCCAGTCTGCCCCTCCCCACAAGGTTCCTCTTCTTACCCCACTGTGGCTCTGACAACCCACACCAGCCACCCCTCTGTGTGGCCGCCCCCTCGTTCTGCTCAGGCATTAGCATCCCATGTTGGGCTGCCCTTTGAGGGGCCGCCCTCTTTGCCCTGTTGGGTCCTGACAGCCCACATTGCAGCCCTTCTACACAGATACTCTCCTTACTGGTGCTCTCATTTCCTGCTCTGGGCTCTTGTGGCTCCTTCGCATGCTGCCATCTTACTCAGTTCCACCCAATG
Source organism: Rhinolophus sinicus (assembly GCF_057876585.1). Taxonomy (NCBI): domain Eukaryota; kingdom Metazoa; phylum Chordata; class Mammalia; order Chiroptera; family Rhinolophidae; genus Rhinolophus; species Rhinolophus sinicus. The sequence continues at coordinate 46,420,058 of NC_142507.1, read as the reverse complement.
ATTTTAGGCTGAATTGTTCAGGAACAAGAGGGGAAGAGCTGGTAATAATTTTTGATCTTAGTAATAACCGTAATTATTTCGTAATGATATTGTTGGACCTGAGGGTTAATATATTGCAGACCTAATACTTCATGTGTTTTAAATGGTAATTTGAGGATTAGGAGATGTGTTTAATAACTATGTAAATGCAGTTTTACTTTTTGTTGCTTTTATATTTTCAAGTGAGGTGAAATAGCCAATGAATGTATAATTTGTAGATGTGATTTGAAAACTTGAGAAATCTGTGTCTTCTGGCATTTTATCTGTAGAATGAAATAGCAATTTACATTGTACAATGCATATGAATGTATGTTTTTAGGAGAGCCTATTATGTCTCTAGTTTTAAATCCTTGAAAAGTGCATCTTTTTGTATAACACTAAAAAGAAAAGCAGGATACAATTACATATACACTATAATTGCAACTGTATAAAAATACTCTTATGAAATAAGACAGGAAGGAAATACACCAAAATATACCAGTGATTATGCTGAATGTGGTAGGCTTATAAATATTTTTCCCCAGTTTCTTTATTTCCAAAATCTCTAAAACAAAGTAGTAGTATTTTGTGACTTTTAAAACTTTAAAAATTTCTTCTTATTTCTGGAAATTTTTTCAACACTCTAGGAAGTAAGAATTTTGCTGCCTTAGTTTCCAATGTCTTGCTAAGAACTTAGCCAAGTTTGAGTTTGAGGTTTAAAAACTAGGTTACGTTAAAGTTATTTGAAGCTGTTTGTAAAGCTAAAAAGTTCTTATTTAGGACAGTTATTTCTTAACTTTAGAAGGGGCTTTAAAAAGAATGATTAGATAAAAAAGATTAAGATAAACTTCATTTAGGAGGCATTCAGATAGACAGCAGGCACATGAAAAGATGTTCAGCATCACGAATCATCAGGGAAATGTAAAGTCAAAACCACAATGAGTTATCACTTCACACCTGTTAGAAGTACCGTTATCAAAAAGACAAGAAATAACAAGTGTTGGCGAGGATGTGGAGAAAAGAGAACCCTTATACATTGTTGGTGGGAATATAAATTGGTGCAGCCACTATGGAAAATAGTATGTAAGTTCCTCAGAAAAATTAAAAATAGAACTACCATGTGATTCAACAATTCTGCTTTTGGATATTTATCCCCCCAAAAAATATGACACCCCCATGTTCATTGCAGAATTATTTACAATAGCTAAGATATGGAAACAACCTAAGTGTCCATGGATAGATAAAGGGATAAAAAAATGCAAAGTACATACATACACAGGTGCGTGCACGCAAACTGAAATATACGGTTCAGCTGTAAAAAAGAAGGAAATCTTGCCATATGTGACAACATGGATGGACCTCAAGGGCATTATGCTAAGTGATTAAGTCAGACAGAGAAAGACGAATACCATATGATCTCATTTATATGTGGTATCTAAAAAACAAAACAAAGAAAACCCAAGCTCAGATACAGAGAACAGATTGATGTGTGTGTGTGTGTGTGTGTGTGTGTGTGTCGGGAGGGAATGGGTGAAAAGAATCAAAAGTACAAACTTCCTCTGATAAAATAAATGTCATGGGATGTGTGACACGCTAACTATAGCATGGTGACTATAGTTAGTATTATATCACATATTTGAAAGTTGCTGAGAGTAAAACTTAAAAGTCCTCATGACGAGAAAAAAAATTGTAACTATGTATGGTGATGGATGTTTGGTAACTAGACTTACTGTGGTGATTTCACAATGTATACAAATATCGAATCGAATCCTTGTGTTGTGTACTTGACACCAATATATGTCAACTATGCCTCAAATTAAACTTCATTTAATTATATAGTTACGAAATTGCATTAATGTAATGAAATTCTAAAGTTTCATGTTACTAAAGTTAATTTTACATGTCGTTTTCCACATTGTGGTATTTTGTATAACTTCTGCAGAAACATTTGAGTGTTGTACCTAAGCAGTCTTTAAAAATGTAGCTCTGAGCCAGCTCTTTTTATCCCACCAGCTGTCCTTAGGTCACTCCTACTTCAGGATACGTGCTAAGCCCTCTGAGTGGTTATTTTGAGGTTCCAGTCCCTTGGCTAGAGGTGGGCAGGAAGTGCCTTCCCTTTCCCTTTAGGAGGCAGGGAAACACACATCACCTAGTTTCTTTAAAGAAGTCCTCTCTATTGTTTCTTGTAACCCTCCAGCTAACGAATTGTATTAATAACTCTCATGTCGTCTTGACAAGGGTAATGAACATGTCAGCAGAGCCCGTTTTTGGCCACCCCACTTTAAAAGCCTTGCACCTCTCTTTAGAATGTGCAAATATTTGATTCCCATTGTTTTGATTTTGGCCTTTGAGGCCCCTGCTGACACTCAGAGAGGACAGGAAAAGTTGCCTTTGACATCCTGTTATATTAGCTGATATTATTGTTATGTCTACGCACAAACAAGTAATATTTAGTGGTTAACTGCAGGGCTTCGGAGGAAAGTGGAACGAAGTTCGTGTTACCTTGGGTAACTTCCTTAACCACGTTGGTCTTAGCTTCCTCATTCACAAAGTGGAAGTAATCGTAACTCTGTCAGAGCTGTGAGAATTAAATACAATAATGAAAGTAGGTACTTAGCACAGTGCTTGGCCCTTGCAAGCATTTAATAAATAGTGGTTGTTGTCATTTAAAAAAATCACATTACTGTACAAACACACCTCTTCTGCACCTCCTGGATTTTTTTCTCTTTACAGTTTATTTACTGAAAATATTTGAATAGTAGTAGTTAGGTTCTACAGCTGATCAGAAATACGTAAGAACAGAATTAGTTTGACCTCCGCGTCATGCTGTTTAGGTAACATTAAATACTCGCCTGTTAAATCATAGCCTCATTTATGGGAGAGGCACAGTGGTGTTGGTAATGGACCATATCATTAGATTATTTGGAAAATAGTTTTTAAACTTTGAGGTCATATTTTTCGTTTTTTCAAAATATCTAAATTTATTTTTCTTAGATAAATTCAGTTGAATATCTTTAAAATGCTGGTATTTGGTAAAACATTATAGGCTGTCTACATTATGCTAGTCTTTTGTTTAGTATAGTCATTATGTTTCAGTCCAAGAGTGTGATTTAATCTGTACTAATCAGCATATATGTTATAACAGGGGTTCTATAAGAAAATTAGTTTACATTCCATTCACAAACATTACCTAATAGGGTAGTCCCCCCCTTATCTGTGGGAGATATGTTCCAAGACCCTCGGTGGATGTCTGATAGCAGATAGTACAGAATCATATATATATACACATATATATACATATATATACATATATATATATATATGATATATGTACTATATTTTTTCCTATACATACATAGCTATGATAAAGTGTAACTTATATATTAGGCACAGTAAGAGATTAATAACAATGACTAATGATAAAATAGAAGCATTGTAACAATATGCTATAATAAAAGTTCTGTGAATGTGGTCTTTCTCAAAATATCTTCTTGTATGGTATTTACTCTTCCTCTGAAGATGCTGTGAGATGATACAGTGTCCACATGATGAGATGAAGTGAGAAAGGCATCCTGATGTAGCTATAGGCTGCCACTGACCTTCTGATGACAGGTCAGGAGAATCATTGGGCCATGATGATGTCATGTCTTCCATCCACAAATGTAATGCCTTTTGCATTTTAACTAAGCACTTATCACAAACTGTGACCATAACTTTTGCAGTCTGAGGTGCGACAACAAAACTAGCATGAATTTCTTTTTTCTGTTTCACAATTTCATGGATGGAAGATTTGTTCTTACCGTAGATCTTAGCAACTGCAGCATACAATTTTTTTTTCTTTCCTTATTACACTGAAAACTTTCACCTTTGCACTTGAAGGAAGCACTTTATGGCTTGTCTTTGGCATATCTGAATTGCTAGCATCACTACCCTTGTGCTTTGGGGCCATAATTAGGTAAAATAGGGTTACTTGACGATAAATACTGTGATAACATGACAGTTGATCTGATAACTGAAATGGCTGCTAAGTGACTAACGGACACAGTGTAAGGTAAGCTGGACAAAGGGATGCTTCCATGTCCCGGGCAGGACCGAAAGGAATGGTGTGAGTTTGCAGTTAAAAACTTGATTTGTTTATTTCTGGAATTTTCCATTTAATATTTTGTACAGCAGTTGGCCATGGATTACTGAAACCGCAGAAAGTGAAACCACGGATAAGGAGGGGGCGCTGCTTAGCAGGAAGCAAGTGATCTAAAAACCAACTGATTGGCTTGAGAAACCAGCAGGATATTAGAGGTTGGAAAGTGTGGCTTATCATCTTGTGGATCAACCAGACATTCATAATCTAATTTTGACTATCAGAGTGCATACTGTACAAATTAAACTGTTTTTACCCTCTTGGTCCAGAACAATAATATTTTCTATCTTTTTTGCTGCATCTAACACCCACATCTCTGTTTTGCGGCATCTCTGTTTCATCCATTAATGAAACATTTTTATACCTTTCACATCAAAAATTGAATGTGCATCCCAAAGAAATTTCTAGGCTTACAAAGGCGATATATATGACAAGGCATGAGTTGCTGGGAGCTTGGTCCCTATGTTCCTAATGTAGAAACCAAATAAAGAATGTTAGCACGCAAAGCACTCTTGGCTCCTGTGGATCTATTTTCCAAGTCTACTCGTATATTGATCTCTATGCTCCAAAGTAGCTCTTTGGAAATCAGAATTATCTCCTAAATTCCGAGAGGTATGGTGAGCTGAAGAGCCTGCTGCCACGTTCCTAGGGATTCTCACTGTATCCTCCCATAATGGAGGGAAAGATCATCTCTGTCATGTCTCTTCTTATAAGGGCACTAATCCCATTCATGAGGGCTTCACCCTCATGACCTACCTAATTACTTCCCAAAACCCCACCTCAGATGTCATCACTTTGGAGATTAGGGCTCCAATATATGACTGGGGGTGGGGGGGAGGGAACACAGACATTCAGTGAGTAACACCATTGTGTTAGTTATGGGGGGGGGTCTCCTAAGGTCACATGCTGTGGCAGATAAAAACCTCTACAAGTACCCGTTGGAATCAGTGAATAGCAAAGAAGAATTGTAGTCATTTGGAAATTTTTAGAAATGATGTGGCTCACCAACCATGTAACACAATCAAAAAGTTAGCATTATTTTAAATCTTTGGCTTACGCCTCAAAATTCTTTTGTTTTTTCAATTTAGAAAAATTCTGAATACTATAATCTGCGTTATATCAGCTATCGTTTTTTTCATTCTTTCATTTTGAAAGAACCTCAAATATTTCCCATCACAGATACCTCAACAGTTATGGAACTATTAAAGAATTCAATATTTTTTTTGAAGAATCATACTCCTTGCTTTGCAGTTAAGCACAGTAACTGCTTGAGAAGTTTATATTGTCTATTATTAGTAATATTAGGGTTTTTCAAGTTTCTTTGCTGTTTTGGGAATCATTTTTAGTTACCTGTAAGGCTGTTTCCTCTGATAGGAATGAGATAAAAGGCTGATATCCTGTATGCGCTTGCTTTGAAGATTGGTTATTCAAGGAACAGTCAACAAGATAAGTTTGGAGGCCAATTTGACATTTGCCTTTTTTTCTGTCTGTTGCTTTGTTCCTTTGTCATTTGCTTTAAAATATTTCTAGTTAAATTCAGCGAAGAACTTTATGCAAGATATATTCCTGTGGGTTTTATTAAAAATTTATCCAGAACCTTTACCAATTAAATACTATAGTAATATTTTAATTAAATATACTTAATAGAAAATTCAAAAGCAAATAATGTGAGCAGTTCAAATTCCTGCCCATCTTCCTGAGCAGATTTTATTCAGTTTTTCTCTGACACGTCTTAGCATCCTCTGCTAAAACAAGTATAGGAATGACATTCCGAGATTTAGGTTTACTTTAAGATCTTTCAAGATAGCATTACATTACACCTGAAAATAATATAAAATAATACTGAATGTCAACTGTGACTGAAAAAAATAAGTAATTTTTTTTAAAAAAAAAGACAGCATCGCAGAAGCATTTACTCCTTTTGGCTATTAATGCTACTTCTCTTTTCATTTTCATCCTTGAGTGTCCTTTTTTTCCTAAGTATGCCTAGCAAAAATGACTCCAGAATGTTGATTCTTGAGGTCCTGGAAAAGGTGTCCAGAAATATTTGTTATAAGGAGAATTGAAAATTGGAAAACGATTGCAAGATATTAATAGGTGTAATGGGAGCATACAGAGGCGTGATTAACTCTGGTTAAAGAGCTAAAGATGGTTTCACAGAAAAAACTTTGAGCTGATCTTGAAAGTACATGGTATGTTCATGAAGTAATTCATAGTAGCTATCATTTATTGATGAGTTACTATGTGCCAGGGACTGTCTAAAACACTTTACTTACATCATTTCACATTTAATCCTCACAAAACCTTACAGAATAAATACCTGTGTTTTTTATAGCCGAGTGCTAAGACATGTATCAGTTACTTCACCTTTTTGTGCCTTGTTTCTTCATCTTCAAAATGAGGATAACAAGAGTAGGTACCTCATGGGTTGTTCCAAGAATTAGGCAGGTGAAGTGAGTAAAACTGACTGGCGCATAGAAGTGCTCAGTACGTATTAGCACATCCAGAGAGGACGGAGGGAGCTGTGATGATCGTGAGTGATTAGAATCTTGGCATGTGGTAATAGGAGCTCTCTTTACGAGGATAATTAAAATGGAGCTGCTTTTGCATGTCTGATTTCAGGATCTCTGGTCTGCAGATGACTGCCTTTTGGGGCAGACTGGGGAGGAACACCTCCTTGCTTTAGAGTATTTGCACCTGACTCAAGTATCAGAGCAATGGGAGCCCACAAATGCTCATTCTGGAGATAAAGATCATTCTGGAGATAAGGAAGCAGGCTTAGAAGGATTAAGTAATATGACTGAGATACACAGCCAAAACCAGTCTGGTGGTTTTTGAACTCTGTGTAACTCTAATATTCTAGCTCTAAGCCGCTAGTCGATGCCAATTGCTCGATGTTAGAATGTAGCATGTGAGCAAGGCAAGAGGCAGAAGTCAAAGCTGGAATCAGAGAGTGAAAGACCTTATATGGCATATTGGGGACTGTGGACTTCATCTCGTCGCTGGTGCACCATGAAATATTTACATGTTTAATTTTATCACTTACACCAGAAACTATTTTAGTAGCAAAATTATGACTATATTTTGTGTTTGCACAGTGAAAACACAGTTGTGTGTGTACCTGTGACTTTTTTTAAAAGCTTTAAAATCTCTTCCTGATTGGCTTGTCCCAGTTTCTTTCATTAATATTTGTTGGCCATATACTTATTGCTTTTGCCATTTTATTAGTATTGACTAGTACTACAAATATCAGCAAGAGTCAAATGTTTAAGACATTTGTGGAGGAAAAAAATTAATATTGAGGAAATATGTCTGCCAGTTTGGCTTATTTCTGCAAATGTGGTGGGGGGGGTGTTATTCAATTTTGATAGCAGAAACTTGGTTCAGGTCTTACAAGCCCATTGTTCTTTGGGAGTATGTTTTGATAACCACCTTGGAAGATTATAGAACTCCACTAAAAGGTTTTAACTGGTTTGTAACCTGTTCATATCTAAGTTTCAGAAATAGTACTCTGGCAGCAATATTGGAAGGAGGTTGATGTTGGAGGCAGCTAGGCAGGCCGTAGAGGAGGCTATATTATGGTAGAGCTAGGAGAATGATAAGGACATAAATTAAGGTCATTGTAATGGGGATAGAAATGAGGAGAGATGCACTCAGGAGGATAGGTTGATGATGATATGTACTGACAACCATAGCCATTATTGGGCACTTAACAACATATGATTTCATTTGATCCTTCCAATAACTCTGCTTGTTATAGATTAAGGCTTGGCTTCGTTAAGAATACAAAGCCACACCACAAAGTATGTTGCAGAGAATTGAAATCCAGGTGTCTGGCTCCAAAGCCTGCACTCTTTGTGCCATATACCATAATGCTTCTCTTATCATTTAAATATTGTGGTTTCTACCTATGTTTTAGAACATACCTATTCTATGGTTTATCTCACTGACTGCTAAAAGTGACTCAGTCTGTTCACCTAAGAACTACTTTTCTACATTCAGAGAATCTTCTTGTCTCTTTCCCTCACTCCAAAAAAGAAAATTTAAAAAGGTTTTTATTAAGGAAGCCAAATGTAAAAAGGAACACATTCTCTCTACAGAATCTTTATTTGCATTTTTAACCTAATAATAGCAATGAGTAGGAAACAAATTGAATTACATAGTACATAGGCCCAGAAACTGGCTTTAATAAAAAAATCAAAGGCTGTTTGTTATTAAAATATCTGGATGTGGTTTATTCTTCTCTGCAGTTGTCTATTAGTAATCCAAATTACTGTCTATTACTGTCTATTATTGTCTATTATGGTAATTTATGTTTTCGTATATTTTTCTAGAGACTTGGTTTTTATCTATGTTGATATGTAAAACCCTTTGGGTTTCTGAACAGTTTCAGTGCATGAAGTTGATCTATCAGTAGACTCTATCTTTAAAGATTGGTGCCCTGATAGCCTTTCTCTAAACTTCTTGCATTATATTGAAGTGGACTTTAATGTCTCTAGAACAGAGACTTTCCAAAAGATTTTGACGACTCTCATTGTAATAAATACATTTGCAATGCATCACACACACACACACACACACACACACACACACACACACCTGAAATAGTTATGAAGTAATACTTTGCTTACATGCAGTGTATTCTGATTTTTTCTGTTCTACACTATTCTATTTCATTAAGAACATTTTAAGATTTCCTCTTCCAGTTAGGATGTAGAAGAACTTGAAAAATGTTTGCCCCCATAGTAACAAGAAAATCCTGGACAAAATCAAAATCATCTGTTTCTCTGCATCTAGTGAATAGCAGTGGACTCAAGGAAACTTTGATGAATTGAATTCCCAAGTGAATTACTTTATAAGTGAGCAGAAGCCACAGCAACTTTCATACCTGGGGACAAGCACATGACCCTGATACAAGTGGCCCTGACATAAGTGGAGGCTTTATAGCAGCAAAGGGAGATTCGCCAGGCCTTTATGGCCTGTTGGAATTAGTATGTGGATTAGAATCTGGAAGAATCTCAAATGTGAAATCAAACCAGTTGGCCCAATAATTGTCTGCCGTGTCCCCTGTCTTCCAGTTTTTACTGAGAAAGCAGGAGAGTGTGAGAAGCACAAAGAAATTGTGTAGTCCCACATATTTGCAGTGACGTCCTGCCAGAGTTGAGTCGAAAGGTGAACCAAAAATATCTGAAACTGTAGCCAAGCTCTTTCCAGCTCAAATATTAACAAGATAAAAACAAGATGTCAGGAGATCAGAGGTCCAGCAAATCCCAGGTAAATTCCCTGTCATTAAACCTGCCACCCAGCCTCAGCTCAACTTGACTGTATAAAGAGTCTGAATGATCAGCCCCTTGACCTAATTACCAGACAGAGGAAAGACTTGAAGTCTCAAAAATATATAAAGCAAAACAAACAAAAAGTATATATTTTCCTATACTGTTATATGCAATGTCAAAAGTATGATAAAAAATTACTATACTAATAGATACTAATAGAAACAGGAAGAATGTGAACCATGATAAAGAAAAAATATAGTTAATACGAGGAAACCAAAGATGATCCAGTTATTGAAATTAGCCAACAAAGAAAGTTCTTGAAGTCCATAATATGTTATATAATATACAGGAAAAATTAATATAATGGGTGAAGAGATGAAGTAGTTCAAAAGATAAGTAGAAATGTTAAAAACAAGCACCAAATAGAAAATTGTAAGTTGAACAATACAATACCTGAAATACTAGATACCTATTAAAAGCAGATTGGACTCTGCTCTGTAGAAGAAATTATTAGTGAACTTGAAGACAGGTCAATAGAATTTATCTAAACTGAAGAGGGAAAGAAAAAAACAAGGAAAAAAAAACCAAACAAAGCAGGAGTAACCTGTGGTATAATATTAAGTGGTCTAACATGTGTAATTAGAATCCCAGACAGGGAGGAGAAAGAATGGGTAAGGGGAAAAAAAGTTGGATTTGATAGAAAAACATCAACTCAAAATCTCAGAAGCCCTCAGACAGACCTTAAGCAAGATAAATGTAAAGAAAACCACACTTGGGCTTATCACAGTCAAATTGCTGAAAAGCATAGATAAAGAGTAACTTTTAAAGCTGCCAGAGAAAACGTAAGAATGGCTGCAAACTCATTAGAAATGATGCAAACTGCAAGTCAGAAGACCTTAAATGAAAGAAAAATACTATCAACCTAGAATTGTGTATCCAGCAAAATTACCCTCCAAAAATGAAGGTGAAATAAAGTTATTTTAAATTAATGAAAGGGGAAAATTTGTTGACCACAGATCTGCACTACAAGAAATATTAAAGGAAATACACAGAGAGAAGGGGTTAATCAGAATTTATAGATGAGGAAACTGAAACCCAGAAAGGTAAGTGAGATCACACAGCTAATAAATTGCAGGGTTAAGATTTAAACTCCATTTCTTCTGATTTCTATTCAGTGCTCTTTGGGGAACAGTATAGCGTATTGAATGGGAACAGTATGGGATATTGGACAAGGAAATGACTTTGGAGTAGTCACATTCAGGTCTGAATCTCATCTCTACCAGCTGTTGGGACTTTGGGCTATGGAGAAAATCTCATCTCCATTTTTCAGATGGAGAATATGGCACTGAGAGATTAATATCCACTTCATATGGTTGACAGGAGGATTATGTTTGTTAAATGACCTTGCACATTGTAGGCATAAAATAAATATTAGTTCTCATCCCCTCTTTCTACTATGCTGCTATTTTTTTCCATTTTTTTCAATTTTTTTTTTTTTTTTTTTGAGGAAGTCATCTTTCCTGGAGATTTTTACCTTTAGTTTTATCTCTTTCCTGAAATAAGCCGCCTTAGGACACCAATAGTGATTGTTTACATTTGTCTATGTTTCTTCTAGTAGCTGAGTAGTTTGAATTCTTTTGACACCCATTTTCTTCGGATAAATAGTCATTCTAGCACTAAACCTGAAACTAGCATTTTAGAAATTGGCTTCTACCCCTAAGCCGCCCGCCCCACCCCCCACCCCCACCCCCCACCTCCCACCCCCCACCCCCCACCCCGCCCGTTCCCACCTTCCCCAGGACAAAAGAAGAGCTACGTGCTTAAGATAAATCTGCAGTGAATAGTACAGTATTCATGGGGGCTAAATGCACTAACTGAGAAAGAAATCTCAAATTATTTAGATGTTTAAGAATATGGTTATATGACAACTTGTTTTATTTAGACTTCCTGATCAAAATCTGTTGTTCAGAGAAAGGTGATACCAGGTCTACAGAATTTAGGCTTGAATATAAAGAGTGGTTTTTGTTTAGAATAATTAACATATCTTATCCAGCATATATTCACTGTTTCCAAGAAGTCTGAAATTCATTATAAATATGAATCCTTGTTGAATCTAAAGCTTCCTTTGCACCCAAGCAATAAGCCTTATGTGAAAATTGAACAGAAGATTGTTTTACTGAAAGTAAAGTTGTCCCAAAGGTGAAATTCACAGTGTTTGGATTTTGTTTACTTTAGTAAAAAGCCTATTAACACTGTTTAATTAAATGATTGTCACTTCATTATAGGGATACAGACCAGTAACCCTCGCTCTGAGGGGCACTAATTTCAACAAAAGAAAGAACTTGTTTTTAAATTTGATATTGGCAGTGTTTTCCCTTAAAACATTCAGATTCAGGAAATTAAATCCTGATGGCTCTTTTCTTTCCTTCCTTTCTTTTTTTCCCATGAGAAACAATTAGAAAGCTAGTGGCTCTGGTTCTGGCAGAGGAAAAACAAGTTGAAATTAACTGTCAAGTTTTAATAGTAGCTGTGATATAGAAGAATGTCTTGGGCTTTGTAACCTGGGCAATTCATTTATCTTCTCTGAGTTTAAGTATTCTCACCGGTAAAAATATATACAATAATATATATCAGGGTTGTTATGAGGAGGAAAGGAGGTAGTAGATTAAATGAAACTGCTTTGTAAATGAAAATACTATGCAAATTGATGTTGAAGTAAATGGCATGTTTTAAGCCTTTTTAAAAAGTCAGGATGATTTTCTCATTCATAATAAGAGCAAAAAAATGCATAGAATTTTCAGAGTGTACTAGATGTTTTACCTTTCATCATTTAAAAAAATTAAATTTATTGAGATATAATTTCATACAATACAGTGCACCCATATTTAGTGTATGGTTAATGAGTTTTGACAAATGTATACCCCTATGTAACTACCATCCCAATCAAGATATATAATATTTTCATAACCCCGTAAAGTTTTCTTATACTCATTTGTGGTCAGTTCGCACCCTCCTGGCCCTGGGTAACCACTGATCTGCTTTCTTTCATTATATATTAGTTTTTTGTCTTCTTGAAAATCATACAAATGGATTCATACCATGTATACTCTTGTTTTTCCATAATTTTTTTGAGCCATCCAAGGTATTGTGCATATCATTAGTTTGTTCCTTTTTAATAGCCTATGTTATGAATCTATCATAGTAGTTATGCATTCACTTGGTGATGGCCTTTCAGTTATGTCTAGTTTTGGGGGCTGTTATGAATAAAGATGCTATGAATATTTGTGTGAACATATATTTTCCTTTCATGTGAAATACCTATGAGTGAAATTGCTACTGCATATGGCAATCATATGCTTAATTTTATGAGAACTGCGAAACTGTTTTCCAAAGTAAGGTTATACTATATTACGCCAGCAGTGTTTGAGAGATCCAAGTGCTCAAATACTTAGTATTGTCATTCATTTAAATTTTAGCCATTCTACTGGGTATGTAATGGTATCTTGTGTTTTAATTTGCATGTCTTCAATAACTAATGATAGTATACACGATTTAAGGTGTTTTATTATACTTATTGGCTACTCATAATATCTTTTATAAAGTTTTCATATCTGACATTTTTTTTATTCTTTATTATTTTCTTTAATTTATTGGGGTGACAATTGTTAGTAAAATTACATAGATTTCAGGTGTACAATTCTGTATTATATCATCTATAAATCCCATTGTGTGTTCACCACCCAGAGTCAGTTCTCCTTCCATCACCATATATTTGATCCCCCTTACCCTCATCTCCCACCCCCCACCCCCCTTACCCTCTGGTAACCACTAAACTATTGTCTGTGTCTATGAGTTTCTGTTTCTCATTTGTTTATCTTGTTCTTTTGTTGTTTTTGTATCAGTGAAATCACATGGTTCTCTGCTTTTTCTGTCTGACTTATTTCGCTTAGCATTATACTCTCAAGATCCATCCATGTTGTCACAAATGTTCCTATATCATCTTTTCTTACCGCCGAATAATATTCCATTGTGTATATATACCACAACTTCTTTATCCATTCATCTATCGAAGGACATTTTGGTTGTTTCCATGTCTTGGCCACTGTAAACAAAGCTGCAATGAACATTGGAGCACACGTGTCTTTATGTATAAATGTTTTCAGATTTTTTTGGGTAGATACTCAGGAGGATTGCTGGATCATATGGTAATTCTATTCGTAATTTTTTTGAGGAACCTCCACACTGCCTTCCATAGTGGCTGCACCAGTCTGCATTGCCACCAACAGTGTATGAAGGTTCCTTTTTCTCCACAGCCTCTCCAACACTTATTACTATTTGTCTTGTTGATGATAGCCATTCTAACTGGGGTGAGGTGATATCTCATTGTGGTTTTTATTTGCATTTCTCTGATGATTAGTGATGTTGAGCATTTTTTCATATGTCTATTTGCCATTTGTATGTCCTCTTTGGAGAAATGTCTCTTCAGGTCCTCTGCCCATTTTTCAATTGGGTTGTTTGTTTTTTTGTTGTTGAGTTTTATGAGTTCCTTGTATATTTTGGATATTAGCCCCTTATCGGAGGCACTGTTTGCAAAAATCTTCTCCCATTCAGTTGGTTGCCTCTTTATTTTATTTGGTACTATTTTTAAAGGACTTTAGCATTTGTGTTCATGAGTTATATTGTTCTACAATTTTATTTTCTTGTAATGTCTTTGTCTGATTTTCTAACAGGATAATATTGGTCTCATAAAATGAATTGTAAAGTATGTGTCCTCCTTTTCTATTTTCTTAAAGAGTTTGTGTAAGATTGATATTATTTCTTTAGATGTTTAATAAAATTCACAAGTGAAGCAGTCTGGACCTGGAGTTTTATTTATGGAAATGTTTTTAGTTAAAATTTTAATTTTTTAAATAAATATGGAGATATTCAGAATTCCTCCTTCTGCTTGTATCAGTTTTGATAATTTGTATCTTTTAAGGAATTTGTCCATAAAATTTTACGTTGTCATATTTCCTAGCATAAATTTGTTTATAATAGTCCTTTATATCCTGTAATGTAGGGTCTGCAGTGATGCCCCTATTTCATTTCTGATACTGCTCATTTGTGGTTTTCCTTTCTTTTTTATTTGTTCAGTCTACCCAGAGGTTTATCGATTAATTTTTTCAAATAACTTTTTAAAAATTTCATTGATGGTCACTCTTTGTTATTTCCTTTCTTCTACCTGCTTTGGGCTTAATTTACCTTTATTTTCCCTTCTTAAGGGAAAGTCTGAAATCATTGTTGGTTTTTGTTTTGTTTTGTTTTGTTTTGTTTTCAGATATTAGGTGGAATAATGACACTCATATTTAAAAGAATATAATGTTGAAAAGGATGGTACATTTAGTGCAGGATTGGCAGTAGGATAATTTAAATAAATGTTAAGCTAGAGCATTAATCTGGAGAGAATTTTAAAATAATAACTTAAAATTTAATGGACTAAAATGTATTCCAATTTAAAACACCAAGAAATAGTATTCTCATTCACCGTTTTTAAACCTTTTTCTTTTGTAGTATAAGCATTTATTTCCAAATATTTGGGGATTTTCTTGATATCTTTTGGATATTGATTTCTCATTCAGTTCTATTGTGGGTTAGAGAGCATTCTCACATTGATTTCAATCCTTTGTTATAGTCAGATTTAAGTCTACCATCTTACTATTTATTTTGTTTGTTCCATGTAATTTTTTGGTGGTGGTTGTTCTTGTGGTTTTTCCTCCTCTCCCCCTACCCATTCTTTTTCTGCAGAGTGCTTTTTTTGAATTCTATTTAATCTTTTTAATTAACTTCTTGGATATTTCTTGTTTTCTTTTAGTGGTTGCTTTAAAGTTTATAACATATAACTTGAACCTATCAACTTCAGATGACATACTACTTCATTTGTAAAGTAAGAAACTTACAACACTGCACTTAAATTTTTCTTTCTCTCCTGTGCTCTAGTCTTACATTTTACTTCCATTTTGTTATGAATTCTACAATACATTATTGTGTATACTTTAAACAATCAATCATCTTTTAAAGAGATAATGAGAAAAATGCCTTTTTTATTTACCCATGTGTACCATGTTTGATACTCATCACTCCTTTGTTTATATCCTGATTTCCATCTGGTGTCATTTTACTTGAACTTGAATAAATGTATTTAACATTTCTTATAATGTAAGCAGGACCAGCTTCATTGGTATATGATCAATGTAGTTGCACAGGGTCCCACACTCAGAAAGTCTTTGTGGAATTTTATGCTGTGCAGCAGCCATATTGAAATTCTGAAGCCTTTATCTTTGAATTTGTATTTTGTAAGTGTAGTATGATTGGTCAGTGTAGTGTGCATCAGGGGCTTGGAGCCTCAATTTGCACACAGCCCCACCTCCTGCCCCCTCCCTAGAAACCCTCAGCTGCCCTCTCTCTAGCCCCCAGCACAGCTGGCCCTGCCTGGTTTTCCCTTCCCCACCTACACCCTGTGACCACTGCCAGCCTCCACTCCAGGCAGAAGCCTGGGTGTGTACACTCCATGGTGTCTTGACGCAGGGTAGGGCAATGGCTGTGGTATATCTGGTGAGTAGCCAAGCCTATCACCTACCCCAGCCCAGATATCAGCATGTTCTGGGCAGAGGTTTAAAGATCCTTGGTGGTTACCTGACTATCATGGGCTGGGGAGGCAGGCCTGTGAGATGCAGGGACACCTGGCTATATTTCCCCAGACTCTGCCTCAGCCAGAGTGTGGCATGTTGATTTGGTGGCTGGCAGGAAGGGGATTCCAGCTGCCATTAGGTGCTACCTGGCATGTGCAGGCCCACATCACAGGGCTGGGCTCCCAGGTTCCTGTGAGAATCTACACTCACCCCACAAGTATCCCTAGGCCTGAGAGCATTCTCTGGGCTGGTCCCATGCCTGAGGAGACTGTTTCTTCCTCCTTCTAACCTGCCTGAATCTAGCTGTGTTTATCTCTTCTAGCCAGCTTACGGCACCCTTTAGGACAAGCCATGGAATAAGACTTGTTTACTTTCAATGATTCCGTGTACAAGTTAAATGTTCTGACGTTTGCATTTAAAGTGTCATTGCACAATATATAGATGAATGGTAAAATTCATGCTAATTTCAATTTTTAATTTTTTTTACTTAAAACAACATTAAATAGTAAATAAAAAATACCTTGACCAGTTAAAAGAGAGACTACAGAAGAAAGGGAAAAGTTTCATAAAGCACTTTTCTTGCATTTTGAACAGGGGGCCCCACATTTTCAATTTGTACTGGAACCCACAAATGATGTCACTGGCCATGAGTGCAGGTCTGCTGTTGACAAATTCTCATAACTTTGGTTTAACTGAAAATATCTTCATTTCACCTTCCTTTTGAAGGATACTTCCAGAATTCTAGATTCATGGTCCCCCCCCCCTCCGAACTTTAAATATTTATCATTCTTTTCTAGCTTACCTTGTTTTCCCTATATGTAACATATACTTTCCTCTGGCCACTTAAAGATTTTCTGTTTATCACTGGTTTTCAGCAACTTGATTACAGTTTGCCTTGATAAGGTTTTCCTTGTGTTTATTCCGTTTGGTATTTGTTGAGCTTCTTGAATCTACTGAGTTAGAGTTTTCATTGAATTTAGACAATTTTCAGCTATTTTTTTTTTCATATTTGTTTTCTGCCTCCTCACCCCCTTCATTTCTGAGATTCCCATTATACGTAAAATAGACTGCTCGATATTGTCCCAGTGAGGCTGTCTTTTATGTGTTTTAGCCTTTTCTTCTCTGTGTTTTTGGCAGTTATTATTGCTCTTTCTTCATTGAACATACCTTCTGCAGTATCTGAAATCTATTGATAACCCATACAATGCATTTTTCATTTCAGATAGGGTATTTTTCAGCTCCAGAAGTTCCATTTGTTTTTTATATCTTCCATTTCTATACTCATTATGTTCATGTTTTCAAGTTTATGATTTTTTAAAGATGCATTACTTGAAATTTGTGTCTGTCAGCTTCATCATGTCTATCATTTTTGGCTCTGTTTCTATTGACTAATTTTTCTCTTGAGTGTGGGTCTCATTTTCAGGCTTCTTTGCACGTTTAGTGATTTTGATTGGATGCTGCACATTATAAATGTTACATTGCTGAATGTCTGGATTTTGTTGTCTTCACATAAAAATTATTCAATTTTGTTTCTGTGGGTACTTAAACTACTTAGGAATCAACTTGGTCCTCTTGAGCCTTTTTAAAAGCTTTGTTAGGGTGGCTCTAAAGTACCCTTCACTCTAGGGCTAGTTTAGTCCATCTGATAAGCCATGACCTAATGTCCCTACTGAATTGCCTGGGCGATCAACAAGGCTACTCCTCTCTAGATCATTGGAAGGTGACTATTTCCCAGGCCTTCATGAACTCTGGGTATTAATCAGCTTACAGTTCCCCCATAATTCTTCTTTCCCCAGTAATTTGTTGTCCAGCTTTGTGCAGTGTTACCTATCCATTAGCAGCTTATTATTCAGCCCAAGTTCAAGTGGATCCTATGTAGATTTCTGGAGCTTTTTCTCTATTTTGCTCCCTACTTTCTGATATTCTGCCCTGCAAATTCCATTAGCTTTAGCCCCTCCAACACTAATCCTGTCAGCAATCACAGTCCTGTACTGTTATCTAATATCTGAAAGCATTTATTTGACATATAAGTCCAGTTTTAAATTTACGGATGTTGGGAAGCCAAGTCTAGTCCAATTACTCCATCATGGCCCAAAGTGGGGGTCTTGCTGGTCCTTTTCATCAGGTTTCTTTCTAATTGAGGTAAAATTCACATAGCAAAAAAAGTAACCATTTAAAGTGTACCCTTTCATCCATTTTTAAATCAACTTTTAGAATGTTTCAAATTCCTCCTATTTTGCCAGATACTTTTATTTAATCAAATAAAATATTTTAGAGAATTTGGAGTGAGGCACTTTCCCTGTGTAAGACTTGAGTTAGTAAAATAGAGCATCAATGTTCTCTTTCCCAAAGAGAATTTAACTTACCTGAATGGATTCAAGTTGGTTTCTTTTAATGTGCTAAAACACAGAATCCTATATATATAATAGGTTATATTATAAATTACATTTCAAGCCGATAAGCTACAGTTGATGTATTTCTTGGATAAAAGTAAGTACTCAGAAAAGCAATTAAAAATAAAAACAAAGGGACATAATTATGAATCACCTCTTTGGGAACAAAGAATAGAAAAGCAAGTTTGATTGGTATCCTTTACTCCAAGCATTCTGTTTTATTACACTTTTTAAAGCACACTTCATTTTTCACATTTTTCTCCTTTTGCTTGCCTGAGGAACTGAATGACTGCTGCTATTTCTTCTGTTGAGGTTGTGTTACCCATTGTGGCTGTTGTGTGCTCTGTCTTCTGGCTTTGAGTCCTGCCTGACTCCATTAGTCTTCAACAGTTGGAGACGTCTTTGACTCACTGTATGGTACTAAGAGAAGAGACCAAACCTTTTTAAAAAATGATTGAAGCAGTTGTATTTTTCTCAACTTGTGTTTCTGTTAGAACTGTTGAAACAAGCTTGGTAAAGCAATCTCTAGGGACAAATATGTGAATAAGTTGGTTTAGGGAGTTTTCAAAAGAAGAAGAGAGACCGAGGACTTGAAAGCTGGGCCAGCCCTTAGGTTTTAGAATGTCCTCTGATAGTGGAAGTAAAGGCAAGAAACTGAGGGGGAGATGGAGAGAAAGGGTTTCGCAGGCTGGAGAGCCATGGGGGAGGAGGTGCTGGAGGAGCACGGTGGCTCAGAATTTAAATTAGGTTCAAGGGACACTCAAACGTAAGATGCCTGTAAGAAAAAAAACTGAGGCAAACCTTGGTTTGATGAGTGATTCTATTTTTTTTAATATAGTAATATATATACACACACACACACACACACACACACACATACATATATTTTAACTTTTATTAAATTTTTGGGGTGACATAGGTTAGTAAATTTATATAGGTTTCAAGTGTGCATTTCTATAATGTATATATTGCATTGTGTGTTCACCATCCAGAGTGAGTTTGATTCTTATTTTTTTGGATGGGACAAAATCACAACTTGTCAGAATAGGCAAACCACATTTTAAAGAGTTTAATTTGGCAAACATTAGAACGGTGAAATCATATATAAAGACAATCTCTATACTATCAATATACACATCGATCTAGTAATGCACTAAAATCTTTTTGTTTTAGAAATAGTTTGTCCAGTTTTTGAAAGCCACAATGTATTAATACCTACATTTAGGAGCAAATAGCATCCCTCTTTATAGTACCTGCCTATGTGAGGAGTGACTTATGTTGCTATGCTCCTCTTTCGCCACTGAAACACCGTAAATACACATCATTTATATTTGTGTGTGAATTCCATAGATGAAGCCATTTGTTTCCAGTAATTTCCATGTTAAGATATTTTGAGTCCTAGCAATTTTCATCTTTTTCTTCTCAGTTTGACCCATTCGTACTCAAAACACATTAACAGGGAAGGAATAAAGAAAGAGTTAATAGGAACTGCCAAAAACCTCCCCTAGGCTCCCAGGAGAGGGAAAAATACTGCCACCTGGTCTGTAGTGAAGAAAACCTGAGTCTCGAGGAGGCACTAAGATCCTTAGGAATCCTCTATAGATATCAGAAGCAGGAAAAGGATTTTCAGAGTTTTAATAATGAGCAATAGCTGATTGGATCTGCTTTTAGCAAGAGTCTTGCACAACAGCTTTGATATTTGGGGAGCTTTTTTCCACCCATGTGAGCTTAATTTCTCAAGGTTTTTTTGGAATGATTTTCTTAACATCAGACCCTCCTCAAAGTTTATTTGCTGGCAAAGCTGGTTTTCTTACAAACTTGTAGGAACGGTTTAAATGGAAGTGCAAGATCAGCAGTTACTCTGCCTAGAATACATTTTGCGTGTGTGCTGTGTGTATGTGTATCAGTTTTGGTCAGCTACACTCACAGAGCTGGGCTGATACATTTTCCTGCCTCTTAATCAAGACCTCGCAGACAAAGCTCAAGGAAGGATGACCCCTGCCTCAGGAAGTTTTGAATCAGTTGCTATTTATAACCAGTATACAGTCGAACTTGAGATCAGGTCTTTACTCAGCTGATAGGAAAAGTTCTCTGCCAAATTTTATATTTGAGGAAACAGTTTATGGGCCTGTATGAGTGAAGCCTTTATGTGAAAGGAAGGAATGTGACAAAGACTGTAAGTATTTTTGCTGATTTGGGTCAAAGGCGTGGTGGCAGCGATGTGGGACGTTCAGTCAGTGACATAATAGGTGATTACATTTTAAAGCAAGTGGTAGTTAATGACACCTTGGATTGTCTTAGTGTGGTGTGTATGGAATCCTGTGCTGCTAATAGTTGAAATACGTTGAAATAAGTATGTGATGGGCTAATATTATCTCTCAACATAGGACAGGAGGAGGAAATTAGCTATTGGTGTGTTTCTAGACTAACTGTTTTTTTCTCTGAATGTATACATGAACCTTTTGGTTATTTGAGATGTATCTCTGTGTATGTATGCTTCTTATAATACTCTGTATATGGGTCCTTGTTTCATTAAAAGGCTTGATAAAGAATTGTTATTATAAAATAATATTGTATACTGCTATGCGTAATGTCTTATAAAACCTCATTCTACTTCAGGAAATCCAATATGGCAGAACATTAAAGCTGACAATTTGAGAAATGCCATAAGTAGTATTTTCTCTGTATCATTACATCACCAACTTAGGCATGTCTTTGTGGAGTGGAATTACTTAATGGGTGATAGGTACATTTTTACATACGCAGTGTAAATGAAGTATTTAAGGATGGGTGGGCAATGTTTTAGTGAAGTTCAAATTAGAAAATTAGAAAACTGTGTTAACATATTCTTGTCTCGTTTTAATAGGATTATTCAAGATAAAGTTGTAGCCATTTTCAACAAGGACCAGTGATCAAAATTTTTCTTTATATAATGAGATTTCCAAGTTAAAGATGAAAGGAAATTACTGGAATTGTTTGGATTCTAACTGACAGGATAAAGAACACAGTATTTCACAGTTACTTGGAATGGAACCTTAGTAAAATTCATCGCTTTGTTATGCACCCACCTGGGAACATGGATGTTGGTTTTTCTCGTTCTACTGTTCAGACACTGTCAAGGAGCCACTGCAAAGACATCAAACAAAAAATTTCTCAGTGGGAAGGAAGAACTAATGGCATATCTAGTCCAGATAAGTGGCACCCAAAGGACTTTGGAGTGAGATATAAGAACTGTCATCAGGAGATTCTTAAGAAAAATCCTATTGCTGAGGGAAAGAGCAAAAAGTTGGATGTAACCAACTCTCAAAATGTCGGTCTAGATATTAATGAAGATACCAAAAGCCATGATCGAAGTGAGGATGAAAGTGAGAAACGTGAATATGATGGTACACGGTTCTTTAAAAACGAATCAGAATCCAATTGGGTATGTTCTCGGGTCAAACAAATTGAAAGCTGGAAAGAAGTTGTTTTGAATCCAGAGACTGCATTACCTCCAGGAAATTTCTATACCTCACAACTACTGTGGAAGAAAATAGAAGCACTTCCTCCAGATAAAGTCTTAAATTTGGCTTTACAACATTGTGACACTTCAGAAAAAGAACTGAATTTCAGAGTCCTGGATAGCTCCTATGGAATAACCAAGAGCTTAGAAAATATTTACTCTGAACCCGAGGGCCAAGAATGTGGACCTTCTATAAACCCTTTGCCCAAACCCCGTAGGACATTCAGATATTTATCTGAATCTGGTGTTATGCCATATAAAGAAAGAAACTGTGACAGAAAATACTGTGAAAATAATTCTTGTGCAGAGCCTTCTTTGGCCTCCTCTCGGGAGCCTGAACCAAAGAAATATGGCGGGAAAATCAGAAGGAGATCTAAAAGGTATACTCTTATTTGCTAGGTCATGATTTATAAGTATTTTCCTTATACCACTATTGAGCTTCTTTTTCCTTGTCAAGCCAATTTCCATTTCCCTGCATTACAGCCCTAATTTGCACAGATGGTGATTAACCCAAGGGGAAAACATGTACAAGAGGAAATAGTAGCAGTATCTAACACAATCTACTGACATAAGAGCATCACAAAAACTTCCTTCCATTTTTTTGTCTTTAAGAATGTATAGGGAAGCAAGTACATTCTTCTACTTCATTTGGGACATGCTGGCCTTAGCCTCCCTTTTCATTAGAGAATGAATTTAAGACAGGTACCCAGTGAAGAACACGAATGTAAAATGGCTAAAAACCTCCAGTTTTCTCATGGTGCATATAGGGCACCAGCCTAATTTATAATTCTTGGGTATCTGATAAAACAGCTTTGTAATTTTGCACACAAGTCTTCTACTTACTAATATCTATCTATCCTACCAATGTAAAGACTAGAGTTTGAAAAGATACAGCTTTATAAAATATCTCCTTTCTTAAGGAAATCCTTTGAATTTGAAGATATTCAGCACTTTCGAAATCGGAACACACAGAAGATTCATGAAGAACTTGGAAGAAATTCTGGCTCAGCACTTTATTACACACAGTCTGAGGACAATATCTATGAAGACATCATATGTAGGTGTCCACAAACTTTGCAATTAAATTGAATGAGTATGTATGTATTTGGTGAAGCCGTTAGCTATAGGATGGTATTTTCTTCTACAGTCAAGCGTATCTTGCTCCAGATTTTTCTTCTTCATATAGAAATCTGTGTTGTATAAATTCTTTTATTTAACGGATTTTACAGCTAGTTTAGTGGACTGCTCAGTTCAGAAGTAGATGTTTACAGTATAGTATTTTGAGAATTCTTTTAGCTTGGTTGGATGCCTGAGTGGTTTACTTATTTTTTTTTTTGTTTTTCGAGATCCCACCAAAGAAAATCCATATGAAGATATTCCAGTGCAGTCTTTTCCCATGTGGAGATCCCCTTCAGCATGGAAGCTACCACCTCCTAAAAGTGCTTTCAAAGCACCCAAGGTAGAACCAGGGAACTGATATAAGAAAACCTTAAATCTTGTTTATAATCCCTACAAAAAGGGTAAAATGGTTTAACAAGGGCCAAAACTAAGAAGCACTGAAATGTGGGGGTTTATTGTTGGTGGTGTGTGTGTTCTTTGTTTTGCTTTTTATGGGGAGTTGGCAGCACACAGCTTTTTGTTTTCTTTGGGTTGGGGAGGATGTTTGTTTTTTAGTACTTCCAAAAAATTGACAGGCCATGAACTTGTGGTTTACTGTAGTTGCCACAGCTCCCTATGAGTCAGTCTCACATCAACCGGTGGCCTAAATTACCGGTCTGGTCCCTAAAAGCATTCACCGACCCTGCAAGCAAAGGCTGCCTTGAGTTAATGAGGACTCTGAGCCATTTTTTTTTTTTCGGAAATTTGATTACATTGTAGTAGAAGAGTTTTAGATTCAAAACTTGAGAAACTTCTTTGCAATTGGTGAATCCTCACGTGAGATGATTTTAAAGGAAAGATGTATGTTTTTCTGGGATAGCTTTGACTTTGAGAGTTACAGGTGTTAACTAGATAATCTTACCCTTACCCGTACGTCTTCTATTTCAGCTTCCTCCCAAACCTCAGTTCCTTTACCGGAAGACTATGGAACTGAAGAACTCACAAGCTTATTTCCGGTCAAAGCTCACAAAAGATACCACTTTGCCCGTCACTTTAACCGAATGGAAGCTTTTTCGAGCTGGAGAAGTTGCAAACAGGAAAAGGAAAAATCTTCCAAGGGTAAGGGCTCAGTGCTCTCATTCTTGACTCTTATTTCAACATTTCCATAAATGAGAATGAATAAATTTTAGACTGATGTGAATAATAAATAGGTTGGAACTGACCTCCTGGAATCAAAAGATTTGGAAAGCAGCCTTAAGCTTTAGTTTTTGTTCATGCAAGAAAAATGCATGAATGGCTTTTGCCCAAGTTTCTTTATGGATTTAGAAAATTGATTTTAAATGGAGGGCTTCACTTCAGTTACCTTAGTTCTCATTCCAGTCAGCTGCCTATTTCAAGGACGCACTAGCATATCATCTGTACGGATACTTAATTAGGCTGGTTTCATTGGCATTTCACTCATTTATATAATTGCCAAAGTGAATTCAGTTTTGTGCATGTGTTTACAGATTTTCAGTAATGACAAAGTACATGTCGTTAATTTGGAGCAAATATTTTCATTCAGAGGAAGAAATTTGACTACTACTTGGGAATAGAAATTTTCAGCAATTATACTAAATAAATGATTTCTCAAGGGAGAAAAGGCAGAGCCTTTGGAACCAAAATGAAGAAATTGGGATGATTTGTAAATATATATTATATATATTTCCAAAGAAACACAAGAAATTAGATGAAAATATTTTAACACTCTTTATGATACTTTGTTTTTTGTAATTCAGAACGTTTTCAGGATTACTGTGAAGAAATCAGATCATTTAAATGTATAGTATTCTATACTACAATAAATAGTATTCCTTTCCTTAGTCCCATCTGAATTAGCTATATGTATTCATTTAGTACACAGTTTCTGTACCTGATTTTAACATTAAACAGAAGTCACAGCTGTTTCTTGATTTAGTAACTGCTGAGTTGTTCCTTGGGAAATAGTCTGTTCCATAATTACTTTAATTCTTCTGATCTATTTCCTGCCCCTCCCTCTTTAATATGTGAAGAGTTAAAGCCACACCGTTTCCAAAAAGCACTAAACTGGTTTCTCTCAGTTAAAAAGAAAGCCTTCAGCTGTTTATTCTCCTGTGTATGGTGAGGAAGAGTTACAAATCAGAGTTTGGAAGGATTGTGCGGCCGCTGCAGTAGTTCTGCCCACTGACAGATCACGCAGGCACAGCAGAGCAGCCACCCACCCACATGGCCCAGAAACAACAGATCATGGTTCCCGGGGGCAAGAACACAAACACAAAAGGGACTGCATTTAAGATGTGGTGCTTGGCATGGCATTAACAACTATTTAGGAATTATCGATTGTCACGTTTAATGAGACCCAAGGAGATTTTCAGTGCTTTAGATTTCATGCCTCAGTATTTCATATGCTGTGGATCCCCTGAGCACGTGTAGCTTGTTCTCTTTCCAAGTATAGGTCATAGGGCCTAACTTTTCCTTTTCTGATACTTCCCAATGTTTTTTGCAAAGTGTAAGGTGGGGGAGAATAGTGATGGTGAACTCCTGATTGTCGGGCAGGAACAAATGGTTAGCTTTTGTAGCTTTTCTACCTGGCAAACCCTCTTTGGAATAAGTCCTTGTAGGACGTTCCGTTTGCAGTACAAGTTTTGGCTTCAGAGTATCTTCAGGAACAACATTCCATCAGGAAAGCAGTTTCATTATTTCCCCTTTGATGACTATGCTATCCCTGGAAGAGAAACTGGTTTCGTAGTTTGAAAAGCCCTGATCTAGTCCATATGCCTCTTTCCCACCCTTCCTTTCTTTCTCTACTGTGGAAGCCTGTGTGGCATTGTTGGCTAGAGTAGATTCCCTAATGTTTTATACTGTTTGTGTCAAATGTGGACAGCAATATGGTTTCTATCATTTCTTAGGAAGGGTGCTCTACAGTATCTCCCGCAGGTAGAAGGTAAATGTAGGCTTCTCTTCCTAGCTGAGAACCAAAATTTAAATTTTATTACTTAACCTCATATTTCTAGAACAGATAGCTCCTTTGTAACATTTGAGTATACTTTTGAGTATTCGTTTCAAATGCACAGTAATAATTATACTATTTTTGTTCATTATGTACCCCAAATATGTTTACTCTCTCACACATCTTTCTATAGCTCCTAACAATACCTTTTATCTTGGATTCTCTTGTTTGTTTGTTTTATAATGCTAATATTTAAGAACATTGATAATTTTTCACTTGAATGGCAGTTGCAAAAATCTTTAGAAGAAAAAACTCTTCCAAAAATATGGGAATAATCTGCATATTGGAAGCACATGTTTCTCACATGTTATTTTTCTTGCACTGGACTGCCGATGGGTTGCCAAGATTGCTAGAGAAGCAAGGACAAAAGAGAAAACAAGAGCATTTTTCTCAACTTTGTTGGTTATCATCTTATATAACATTCCTAACGATTGTAATTCTGGGTATTAACTGTGTTAAACCAGGACTTATAGTTAAGAAAAAGCTTAGAATTTTAAGAAAAATTCTTTGGTATATACACCAAAAACAAACTAATCAATTCCTCCTTTAAAAAGTGGCTGTTGATCACTTTTAATTCCTTCCTCTTTTTAAAGCCCAGTCTATGTCTTTGTCTCTGCTTCACACACACTTCCCAGCAGCAAAGAAATAATTCTAATGAATAATATTTATTAAATGGAGCATAGTTTTTGTATTTGAGCATATTGGAAAGTCTCCTATTTTTATGACACGTTTCTAAAATATATTGTAATATAGGGTTCTCCTTTTGACTACAACTTTCTAAGCATAATTATCCTTTCTTTGCCAAAAATTCTTGGGAGCTAAAATAACTGGGCCTCACCCTGACTTCCAAGTGAATAAGTATTCCACTTCCTACTCTGGGCAAGCAAAAACTTGAGTCCCATAGTAAAGGCTTGGTCACCATGTGGCGTGCAGGAGCCAGATTTCCTGCACGTTGTGACATGGAATCTCTCAAAAAGCCTGTGCTGGGTTCCTCTAGAGAGGAATATCCTTTCCCACTTCTTTTACCCATGTTATATGGACTTTGTATTAGAACAACATATCATCTTACTAAAGAATTTTAGATTCAAATTTGAAAAGTGTTGAAGAAAACATAGTAAACTCTCTGACATTGTTCTTAGTAATATTTTTTCTGCCATATCTCCTTGGGCAAGGGAAACAAAAGAAAAAATAAATGTGACTACATCAGACTAAAACGTTATTGCACAGCAAAGGAAACCATCAACAAAATGAAAAGACAGTCTACTGAATGGGAGAAGATATTCACCAATGATATATCCGAAAAGGGGTTACTATCCAAAATTTATGTAAAGAACTCATACAACTCAACACCAAAAAAAACAAACCAATTAAAACGTGGGCAGAGGACCTGAATAGACATTTTTCTAAAGAGGACATACAGATGGCCAATAGACATTTGAAAAGATGCTCAACATCACTGATAATCAGAGAAATACAAATTAAAACCAGAATGAGATATCACTTCACACCTGTCACAATGGTTGTCATCAGTAAAGCAAATAACAAGTGTTAGTGAGGATGCAGAAAAAGGGGAACCCTTGCTCACTGTTGGTAGGATTGCAGATTGGTGCAGCCACTATGGAAAACAGTATGGAGGTTCTTCAAAAACTTAAAAATAGAACTACCTTATGACCAAGCAGTTTTACTTCTGGGTATTTATCCAAAGAAATCCAAAACACTGATTTGAAAGTGTGTATACTCCCCTATGTTCACTGCAGCACTATTTAAAATAGCCAAGATATGGAAGCAACCTGAGTGTCTATCAACATGATGGGATAAAGAAGTGGTGTGTATATACACAATGGAATATTACTTGGCCATAAAAAAAAAAAAATCTTACCGTTTGCATTCAACATGGATGGACCTAGAGAGTATTATGCTAAATGAAATAAATCAGACAGAGAAAGACAAATACCATATGATCTCACTTATATGTGAAATCTAAAGAACAAAATTAATGATCAAACAAAACAGAAACAGACTCAGAGATACAGAGAACATGCTGATGGTTGCCAGATGGGAGGGAAGTTGGGGAGGTGGGTGAAAAAGGTGAAGGCATTAAGTACAAATTGGTAGTTACAAAATAGTCATGGGTTGTAAAGTACAGTATAGGGAACATAGTCAATAATATTATAATAACTATGTGTGGTGCCAGATGGGTACTAATCTTATTGGGGTGATCACCTCATAAATTACATTGTCTAACCACTGTGCTGTACACCTGAAACTAATATAAAATAATATTGAATGTCCACTGTAATTTAAAAATAATAAAAAAAGAAACAAAGCTTTCAGAAGATACAAACAAATTGAGAAATGTAAAAGTTTTTGTTTATAAAATGGATTTTTTTCTGAATGAGAATCACTAATAAATTAATACCACAAACTGCAAAATTCGTTGTGTTGGTTGTAACTTATACTTTTCTGGTCTTTTTTCAGCTTGTATTGAAAATAGATGACATATTTGAATCAAAGAGAGGGAAGAAGAAAGTAAAGTTACACCCTTACACTGGAAAAGACGTACCTCCCTCAAAAGGTAAGAATTGTTCGCGCTGTCTGTAGCTATCAACATATGAGGGGAAAATCATTATATAACTTGATGTTTGATGTGAATTATAATTTTTGGTTTACTTTCCTGTCTATCCCACTTAAATATAAAATTCTTTAGGATAAGGGCCTATTTCTTTTCTTTTTTGGGGGGATGGGTGGGGTTATTTCTTATTCTTCCTCCAATCCCTTTTATTTAGTTCTATACCAAGTAATGACTATGGGATGACTAAGTGAATAAATTAGAAAATAATTGTAAACCAGGAAGCCTAATTTCATAGGCAGATTGCATCATTATTTTGTAATTCTACTTTGATTTATAGTCATTTTTATCAGTTTAGACTCAGTGGAGAAATGAAAATATTAGGCATATATAGATGGAATGTATGTGGTGTTCACCTTGTAGTCATCTAGTAAGTTCAGTAGTTTTATCCCTCAGATGCCTAGGTAAAACTTACGTTGTGTTAATTAAGAAACTCAACATCCATAGTGAATTCTGAGAATTTTCTTAAAAACTTATGCAAGATTCTTAACTTGGTTGTTTGGCAAAGGAGATGTAGAATTTAGCAATTTTTGTCTATGAGATTCATAAGTGAGAAACAACAGCCAAGTCGTACCAGAGAAGAAGGTTTCATATTTTCGCAGACTTCCAAAGACAGAAATTTCTTAACTTTCCTTGAAAATCTATTCTACATTCTAACAGTAGCTATGTGAAAATAAAATTCTTCATGCTACAATTCAAGACTCTTTTTTTCTTACTCTGTGATAAATAAAAATCAACTGGTCATCTTTTTTAATGCATTTATGTTTTCAAGAGCAATTATTAAAACATGTTTCAATCTTCTCTTCTGCTGAAGAAATACTTTTGGTTATTGTTAATAATAGCTTCCGTCTATTGAATGAAGGAATCGTCTCTTTACTGTGTATAACATAGGACTGCATTAGGAGGTAGAGACTGTCCTAATTTTACAGACAAAGAAGCTGAGCCAGAGGAAGAAATGCTGATTTTAGTCAAGGCACATGGAACCACAAAGTCTTATCCTTTTCAATCACCAACAGTTGCTCTCAATTTTTCTCCTAAGCCTTGATTTTTAGCAGTTTAACTATCTCCTCTCCATGTGTTTCCGTATCTTCAGTAAGGGTATAGCCAGAGGCTTTTAATTTGTATAATTCAGAATTAGATACAGAAGATGAAAAGTGATGCCAGATATTATGCTGGATCCTTTCAGATACATTGTCATTAATTTTCTAAATAACTCTAGCGGATATTAATTTTACTGTTTTAAAGATAAGGACATAAATTACTAACTGCAAATTAAGTACAATATCAAGACACTGGGGACGGGACAAATTCTTAGAAAACATTATCATGTTCCCAGATTAGCAGCCTCTGTGGATAAGTATACTCTCTAGATATGCCACTGTCTGTAGGTTGTTACTGATCTCTTTTATGTGTGCTTTATATCCAATGCATTAGGAACATTTTAGGAAATTCGGATCTTAGACAAGTTTTTGAAGAGCCAAAAAAATTTTTTCACTGTATCATTAGTGAACAAAAAAGTTGAACAGCATGAGTAGCTAATTTATAGTGCATACACACACACACAAACACACACACACACACACACACACACTAAATTGTAACCCTTCCCTACAAGTTTATAATATAGTATAAGATAAAATGTAAAGTCAGAGTTCCCTAAATCTCCTCCTACTACTCCCAGAAAATTTTGTGCACATGCAAATGTGGTTTTCTACCCAAATAGTTTTGTATCATTTCAGACTTTGTATGTTTTGTTTTTTTAAAAAATAATTAATATATTTTGGAGCTCTTTCAGTATCAACACATAAAGGTCCACACAGCTGTCCTGTATTTCTTTGTAGACATGTAAAAGAATTTTATTTAACTGGTAGATATCTTGATTGTTTCTAACTTTTTATTTAACCTCTGGATATCTAAGTTCTCTGTATATACATATATTTTGCTCTTCAAACAATACTGCAATATACAGTTTTTGCTTATATTTTTATATATTGATAAGAATACATTTGTAAAACAAATTTCTAGCAGTGCACTTAATTAAGGAACATGCGCATTTAAAATTTTCATTGCTGCTTCCAAGTTGTCCCCCAGATTGTAACACTTTGTTTCTATGAACAGCATCTGAAAATGACTTTTTCCTCATAATCTTTACTAATACTGTGTTTTATTATAGCTTTTTATTTTTTGCCAGTATCATGGTTGAAAATTATATCTTATTTGTTTTTCTGTTTTGCTGTATTTTTTCTTATTCATTCGTAACAGCTATTTGAATATTAACAAACTCAGCCTTGTGTCTGCAGTGTGTATTACAAATATTGTCCCAGTTTATTGTTCACCTTTTGAATTTACCAGTGGTTTTTTATTAGATAGAAATTTCATATTTTTATGTAATCAAATGTATATACATTTTTCATTTATGACTCCTAGGCCTTGTTTTTTCCTGATACATTTAAAATTTTTCCCTCTCTTTATATTTTTTTAAATTTTGCTTTAATTTTTCAGACTTAGTCTAGAAATTTTTCATTCACTTGTTCACAAAGTTTTTTTGTTGTTGTTTTTGTTTGTTGTTTTTTTGTAAATTTACCGCGTGCTTAGCATTGTGGTACAAAACACTCCCTTGTAAAGGTATCACCCTTTATCTTCAAGATCCTTAAAAGCTGTTTAGGGGGGGAAAAAAACAGTTAAAAGCAATCTGAGTACTATAAGAGCACAGAGTAAAGGAGGGTTCAGTTTGGCCTAGAGGTAGTTCAGAGGTATCATAAAAAAGTGTTACTTCATAAACGTATTTGGTAATCTCTCTTAGCCCCACATTTCCCCATTATTCTAAATTCATATTTTTTGCCATGTTGAGATTTTTGTTTAGCCAGTTTGGTGTTCTACCTTTGATACCGTCTTTGGAAATTTAAAGACAAGGATATGAATGTAGAAATAGAGTCCACTCTGAACTAGGCTTCTTAAAACCAGTCTGAACTGCTGTTAATTTCTAGCATCAGGGAAGAGAGGAGAGCTGAAGAGGGAGATAGGGTATGGGAAGAAGACGGAATGGAGTAGTTTCTTCTCTGCGCTTTTACTTCTCTTTTGTGACTGTCCTACCCTGTTACAACCATGTGGTCTGGAGAAAGGCTCAACGTTTTTACTATTCCGTACTCCCCAAGTCCCCAGGTGTGTGGAGGTTTTACGTTGCTCTCATCCTCCTGTACTTCCTACTGCTGGACAATACAAACGGAAATTCTCTCTTTTCAGGTGAAACCAGTGGGAACGAAAGTGATGCTGAGTATCTGCCAAAGAGTGAGTGAGTCAGTGGGGCTGCTCCCTTTCTCGAGACGCTCGTGGTTATAGGTGGAGTGGCACCTACCTTTGTGATTAAGCACGTTTTCCCCACATGAAGTTTCATTTTGTGGGTGATATCTTCATTATAAGAACCTGTTGAGATCTGAGGAACGAAACAGTACCCTGGCAGATGTTTGACAGTATTAGAAATCTCCCTTGGCGGAGTGAGGCAAACCAGTGCAGTCCTGAAGCTGGAATGTTCCGAGGGGAGTGGCAGAGCTGCGTGTTCAGACATACATGCAGTTAGTTTCCCAGCAGCCCAAACAGGATATGTGTGAATCATCCTCAGAGACAAATACTTAGCCTTTAATATCTGATTTTTCATAGTCACTCAAGTGGAATTATTTAAGGAACTTGGATATCTGACATTGAAATAGGAGACGATCTCTTTTCTTATCCATGGGCCTTTCTATTCCAAAGTATTGCACCATTTACTTTCTGCCGTGCGCTTTGGGTTGCACTTGTTTGAGCAGCTCATGATGCTCCGCATCCTTCATAGAAGGGCTTTTCACAGCGAGTTGTTCATATAGGCAGTTCCTGTTCGGCTGACAGGCATAGCGACTGAGGCATGGGAAAGGTAGGAGGCGTGAATTATCAATCAGAGCTGAGCACAGGGCAGTTCCAAGTCCGATCCTCTGAGCTCGTGATTCATAGTCAGATGCGCCCTCCATGGCGACCTGCTTCAGGTGTTTGATTCTGCAGCCTGACTGAAGGCGAAACTTGAGTCAGCATCGGGTTCAGCCTGGATGTGTAACGATAGACTCATTCAGTGCCGCTGCTCCTGAGAAGCAGAACCTAAAGTCTCCTTGACTTGCACTGAGACCTTTGGGATAAGTGAAGCTTTGCCTGGAGCACTAAATGTTCTGGATAATTCTGGGGAGCCACTCCTAGATGTATTTTTGATCCACAGGGTGACTTCTTGGGGGAGGAATACATCACATCTCAAAAGAAAAGCAAAACAAGTAGTTAGGGGATGACGATTTCAGTTGTTGGCTCAGGACGACACATAAGCAAATCCCTGGGACACTTAGACTTTCTCCTGTAGGTACTACACTTCCCCGAGGGGAGACGACCCCAGTGTTCAGAATTAGGGATAAACGAGAGTAAAGGACAAATGCTCTCCAGTTCTGAGTGGTATTGCTTGCACTGTTTAAATAGTATGCTTCCATAACTTCATTCTTTGGAGAAATAGGCAGCTAGTAGATGTCTTCTACTTCGATTTTTCCCTCTTGCCTTTAGCACCATTTATGGATATAAGCATATGTCCTTTACTAGTAATACATGCCCAGGAAAGAAGGGAAAAGGACAGTTTCTTTAATGTGAGGATAGTTTTTGTTTTAATTTTATCAAACTTGTGCTTTTATGTACTCACCCTCTGTAGGACCCAGTTCTTCTATCAGCTCTTCCCCTGCCCCATGATTTCATGGTCCCAACATTGGTTTCTGTTGTTAGGCCAGTGTATTTACCTGACATTTTCTGTGTGTCCTGGTGTTATGCCATGAAAGATGGAATAGCATAGAGTTCGGGCTGGGACATACCTAGAGTACAGGTTGGCACATGGAGTGTCAATCCCACCCCGGGGCCCCCAGGTGTTTGTGAGAATCTGTGCTCGCCCAGCAAGTGTGTCGTAACCCTAACAGGTATGTCTGCGTGGCGGACATTGGTTAGTCAACATTCATTCAGCAACGACTGAGTGAAGATCAGTCCCGTATGGGTCATGTATGGCCTCTGGGTGCTAGAGGGAAGGTAGGGCTACAAAGGAAAAACAAGGCGCCATGATTTCATTACAGATCGTCACAAGCGCTTAGCACAACTCCAGCAGTCTTCCAAGAGGAACCCTCACTACCAGACCTTAGAGCGGGATCTCATTGAATTACAGGAGCAGCAGCTGTTTGAACTTTTTGTGGTAGTGTCGCTACAGAAGAAACCATCAGAAATAAGCTACAGTCCCCAGGTCATACAACAGTTCCCTAGCAAGGTAGGTGCAGGGAGGCCAGGAGGCATTCAGGAATGTTCCTGTGTCTCTGCATGTATTTATTTCCTCTCTTCTTGTGTATTGTTATCTCAGTCAGCTTTTACTAATACAGGCCTTATGGTAGGACCCGGTAAGTGACAGATGACATGTCAGGCAGGAGCTGCAACCACGGAGGGAAGAAAGCTCATTATCCAGGCTGAGTTTTTATTTTTTGCTCTGCTGTTTACTAAGTGACCTTTAGCAAGTTACAAAGCCTCAATTTTCTCATCCTTCATGAGGGGAATAATAATGTGGCAGAATAGGGTAGGGTAGCGGTTTAGAGCATGGGCTCTAAGCCAACTGTCTGCATTTGTCACTTATGAGCTCTGTGACTTTGAGCAGTTACTTGAGTTGTAGAGAGGACTAAATGAGCTGTGTAAGGCCCTGATAACAGTATCTAGCGTACAGTGAGCACTATGTAATGTGATCCAGTGTGAGTGGGGACTTAGCGAGGTTATATACGAAGTGCAGTTCCTGGCACATCGTAAGCATCGTAACCATACTGATAGGTGGTAGCTATTATTAACAATATTACTTGGTTTGCTCTGCCTTTTTCCAAAAACGATTCATTCACTTAATCAAATAAAAAAGAATACCGACTATTTGCTGCGATTAGGTGCTAGGAATACAAATGAGAACGATCCTCCTGATCTTTGCCCTCACAGACCTTACAGCACAGACCCCATATGTGGCTCTGAGCTTTGTAGCAGCGAATCCAAAAAGAGAAACATGATCATTGCATCAAGGCTTGCAAACTGGTGGCCTCTGAGCACGTGGAGCCCACCGACCTGTTTTATTTTTTTATTTGTAGTGTTTTTGTAAAAATAATAAATTATCTGTTGCCAATGTTTAAAAATCAAATTTCACATAAAAATCTGTGTTTCTCCTTTTTTCCTGAGAAACTGGAGAGACCAGCAACACTCAGCCTCCGTTCCTAAGTGGCAGGAATTGGCTGACGCTGAGGAAGCCAGGGCTGATGACGTCCTGGGCCTCCAACCCGCTGCACCAGGCCCGTCCCTCACAAGGGCCCTGCGCTGGGGCTTAGTGCTCTGTGGGCACCGCGCTGGGGCTTAGTGCTCTGTGGACACCACTGACATTCTTAAGCATTTTGTCTTTGCATTTGTGCATGAGGGCTGATGGGACAGGGGACATGTACCTCGGTCTTTAGGCCTCCACTGCTACGTGGCCTCACCTGCTGCTACCTTCCCAGGGTGGCTTCTCTCATTGTCTTCTCCCCGCCCCCTGCTTTCCTGGGACCTGCCTGGCTTCCCACTTCCTATTCTCATTCGGTGACTACTGTCACCCTCTGTCCCTGGCAGGGGCTTGGGCATAGGCATGGCGAGGGTTGGGATCAGGCAAGCATAATTCCACAGCATCTAGGGAACACATAGATAGTGAGACCCTCCCTGCCCTGGCCTGGCCGTGCCAGTCATGTTCAGTGGGTGGCCTGGTGGGGCAAGCCTTTCCACCCCCCCATCCAAGTACCAAGCATGTGCCCGTGTGGAGGCTGCAGCCCTTTGGGGATCGCCCAGCTGCCATGGGTTGGAGCAGCGGGCCTGTGAGAAGGAGAGATTCCGGACTCAGCTTGCCCACCCTCAGTCAGGACAGCATTTCAGTGCTGAGGCTGGCCGGAGAGGAACCCCCACAGCTGGCGGGCTACGTGTGGACCCCGGGGTACCTGTGAGGGTCTGGACTTGTCTCCCAGGATCTTCGTGTCCGGGGCAGCCTGATATTAAATAGCAAATAAAAACCTCATTACATGTTGAAAGAGAGACCACAGAAGAAAAGAAAAGTGTTATATTGAATTTCTCCTGCTTTTTGAACAAGGGACCCACAGTTGTATCTTGCTTGCCCTGTGCTCTGCAGATTATGTAGCTGGCCCTGGTGAGAAGCGTTTGCTTTAAATAGTAACGTTTGCTCACTCTCCAACTTAACTACTTGGACCACTTCTGTCATTGAAATTATCTGCTCAGCCCCTTTAGGACTTTGGTTTGTAACCCTGATTGTATCTTCACTAACAAAGCTAATGACTCACAGCTGCACTGGAATCGAAGAGCTATTTCTTGCATGGGTTCTCGTGTTTTAAAAAAGGAGTCCTCAACAATATCTCTACTGTAAATAAGTCAGTAAATTTAATTTCTTATAAAAATCCTCAGTGTAGCCGAGAGCAGGGTCACTGCGCTGTTCAGTAACACAGAACCGGAAGAGTAAAAAATCATGTAATCTAAAGAGTCTCGAGGAATCAAATTTACCATGAGGAGGAGCTTAATTGTTTCCCCCTATTTTTGATCAGCCTGTTTGCAGAGAGAAAACTTGAGGTTGAACCTGTTTTGCACACAACCTGAATTAATGGGCTGAGAACCAGATAAGAGTCCAGCCGATCTGGCGGTGATTCAGGGCTGTCTCTGAGCAAGTTACTTAGCATCTTTGTGCATTAGGCACCTGTAAGCGAGGAAGGGACAGAGCTGACCGAGCCCCTCGTGATCCTAATGCAGGAAACCTCAAGTGAAGATGATTGTGAATCATTTAACAACATAAAAACAATAAAATGTGATACAATTAAAATTTTGTTACAGTGCTTTTCCATTTCTCAGGAGCTTAATATCCAAGTGACCCAGAATGGCTGCATGTTTTGTTTTGGAAATTAAAAGATAGATCATTTATATTTCTTATATGAAGGCAATATGGTAATTAGACTTATTATCTGCTTGGTTTGTTAACTAATTTTTAAATGTCTTTCAGTTTAACTAAATTAAGACTGTCCTTTAAAGTACAGTACCAAACTTGCACAAAAGGGTCTTCCATGATAAAATTTTACAGGAAGTTGCAAACCACTAGTTAGGTAGCAAAGATTATGTGCTAAGGGAAATGATTATGATGTAGATTCTAAAAATAGTGTCTTTTTAAATAAAAGATCTGCCTTTTCAAAACATCTTTATGATTATTGATCAAAGAATGTCTTGAGCTGACAAGGTTTTTGCTAACAGTATTTATAGAACAGATTTTTATTTTATGTTCCATATACAGTCATCTCTCTTACATCAGATTATAGGATCTCCACAATACCATTTCTATGTAAAAATAGGATTCTTTATTCTTGATAACTCTGTTCTCAGTGTATGTCCAGTGATCACCAGTCGTGGCCTTCCTGTTTTGTTAAACAGCACAGAACTCTGCTGAGATGACCACTTAGGCTTATCCCAGGCCCAAGCTGAGTTTTTTATTTCTGTTCTCCATTTACATAGACTATTAGTCACATATGCTGTTATCTTTTTCAGGGTGATCATGGCTTTAAACAATCCAAAGACACAGAAGAGAGGCTCAAAGTTATCCCCAAATTTTGTTTTCCTGATTCGAAGGACTGGGTGCCAACCTCAGAACTCAAGAGGTAAATAATCTGCGTTATCTGATTTCTATCTGTTGGAACTGTGAAGTAGACTCAGAATGCTTGAGAAATGGGCAGAGCCAGCAGTGAAGCTCTGTGGGCACTGTGGCAGGTCAAGGATGCAGGAAGAAACAGAATTAGAACATTTCCTATGTGGGACTCGAAAAAGAAAAACACAGAATAGTTCCAGTGTCAAAGGGAAAACAAGTTTGAGAGTCTCTTCAGGTTGCCAATTCTGCAGGAAAAAAAAACACACAAAAAAATTGGCACTGCACGTACGATCAGAAATGCCACAAACTGGACAGAAAAAGAAAAAAGACTTGATATTAGGGGCTCAGAAACAGATAAAACAGAGCAATGTCCACATCTTGTTTCTCCTTCAAGTCGATAGGAAAAGCCACAGCCCAGATTGTATGTTCTGTGGAACTTGTGCAAAGGGAGGCTGTAGTTGGGACGCGTAGTATATTGAGAGGGGAGGTGTAAAGAAGTTCTTCCTGGTGTTTAGAGGAAAACACCATATTCAATTAATAAACCATCATCGTCTCTGAATCCTGCTTGTACGTAGACAACTGCTTTGTTCGGAACTGTAATTGTTGATCATTTAAGCTGAAAAGCGTGATTCTGCGAACCATATCACGTGCACTGGGAGACAGCCTCGGTCGTCGCCCACGTAGCCCCGCCCTCCCACCTCACATGGCCTCCAGACTAAGCCGCTGCCTCTCATAACCAGTTGAGCCTGATCGCCACCCTCGTCTCGGAGCCAGCCATGCTGATGCCCTTGTGCTGTCAGTTGCACTGCTAACCACACAGGCAGCTTCTTTCTCTCTCCCTTCCTTCCTTTTTGCAGTTTACACGCACCCATGTATCAGGTTACATTCGCAGTTCTTTAGGTCAGAAGTTGGTGCTACCACGACTGGCTTCTCTGCTTCAAGTTTCCAAAAAGGTGTTGGCAGGGCCGGGCTCTTCTCTGGAGACTCGGGAAGAATCTGCTTCTAGGCTCATTCCAGTTATTGGCAGAATTCAGTTTCTTGGAATTCAGTTGGTAGGACTAAGGTCCTTGTTCCCTTGCTGGCTGTTGGCTAGGGGTCACTGTCAGAAGCTAGTGGCCAATCTCTGGTCAGTTCCACGTGGCTGTTTCCGTGTAGGCAGCTTCCTTCATATTGGCCTGGCTGCTCCATGGTTGGCTTCATCCCACCTCTACCCTTACAAGTTACGTGTGCTTATTCTAGAATATTTGGAAAATACAGAGAAGTAAACAAAAAGGAGAAATTAGAAGTCACTGGCATTCTGGTTGCTCGGAGATAATCACTGTAAATGTCTTGGGACTTTCCTTTCCAGTCTTGATTTTTGGCCATATATAGACATGTATTCGTTATTCAAATTTGGATATCTTTCATTATTAATGAATTTCCTTCTTAGGCATCTGTAGGGCTTTTACAAATTATGTATGTATACCTTTGGTCTATGTTTCTAATGAGGAGTTGATCATTTTCCTATTAATTTTTATATATAATGGATATCGTCCTTTGCCTATCACTGCTCCATATGACTTCTCAGAACTAAGTAGAAGAATTTGGAAGGGAAAAATAGCTTATCAAGATCCTTTATAGCTCACCCATGTGTTTGACTAAATTGGACTTTCAACAAAAGGAAAATAGGCTTGATGAATAACTATACTAGATAAATAAGAAAAGAGAAGAGGCAACAGCATCAAAAACTCATCCTGTACCTGTTCTCTTACTCCAGTATAAGGCAGGAGGTCCTCAAGGCCTGGACTTTCTCCCTTGGGCGGGACGTGACTTGCAATAAATGTAATATAAATGCCTCCTCGTACGTCACACAGTGACTGCTGTTGGATTCCAGTTTTCAGTTGTTTGTTCGGTGGGGAATGTCAGAGGCAGTTGCTTGCACCTCACACTATTGCCTTCTTTTTCAGTGAAACGTTCTCCTTTGTTTTAACTGGTGAAGATGGGAGCCGGTGGTTTGGTTACTGTAAGAAGCTTTTGGTGAGTACCCGACTTGTGCTGTAGGCAGGGTTGGTCAAGGAACAATAGTCGTCAGACTAGGAACTTCAGAAACACTATCTCTAGATGAGTTTGAGGGCTACTCAGTGACCTGTGTGTTAAAGAAGCTATGTCAGCTTTAAACAGTAAGAACAAGGTTAGGATTGGCCACAGAGTGTTCTAGAATAAAAGGGCTATGCATTTACTTTATTTATTTGTTTGTTTGTAATAGACAAGGAAACCACTGACATAGTGGCTAAATGTCAGTCTGGTATGTTTGAGGAATGTGGTACAGTAAGCCAATCAAGGGAGCTCTGAGTTACTTCCTTCTTGCTTAAATGGCTCCACTAAACCTGGAACAATTTATGGTATCATTTTTTAGCATTTTCCTATGTTTCAGTGTTCAATGAGGCTGAAAGTGTTGGTTCCTACTCTGTACTAAAGAGTATTAAGAGAGTAGCGATAGTCGAAATCAGTAAAGACTTGTGCTACTTAATGTTTGCTTTGTTGTTTTTTTCTTTTAGCCAGAAGGCAAAGGAAAGCGACTCCCTGAGGTATACTGCATGGTTAGTCGTCTAGGCTGCTTCAACCTTTTTTCAAAGGTGAGTGGAGAATGGGCCCTACGAAAAGTGATATTCTCTCCGAGCTCTGAGTTTTTGTTTCTGATGACTTCACTAGGCAATGTTAAGTGGCATAGACCTTAGTGTACTACTTTAGCAAGGGTTCCCCTCTAGCAGATGAGAACCACAGATTTGAAGGCTTATGTTTAGCTCTGTAATCCGGATGCTGCTGCCATGTCATCCTCATTTTGGTTTGCTAACCCTCCCAGCTTGATGCCTTTAATGAACTTTTACGGGTTGCAGAAGCTTATCGGCCTTAAAATCTGTTGGTGTTATTTTCAAGTTTGTGCACCAAGTTTGGCAGTTTCTTTACTAGGATTCTTTTATGTTTTTGAACTGAGCCTCTAAGAAAGTAACATACTGTGTATATGTAGATTCTGGATGAAGTAGAGAAGAGAAGAGAAATGTCTCCAGCCCTGGTTTACCCGTTCATGCGAAGTGTCATGGAAGCCCCTTTCCCAGCTCCTGGACGCACCATCACAGTTAAGAGCTACCTCCCTGGGGCTGGAGATGAGGTAAGTGAGCTCATGTTGAAAAGGTTTGATAGCTGCCAAAATGTAGGCCTTACACTAATAGAGTTTCCAGAAGCCTCAGGGCATAGTTTTCCTTTTCCCATAAACTCTGCAGAATATGTCTTCGTCCTACAAAGCACTGGAGAAACATCCAGCTGACCTGTGAGATTGTTGATTTTAGACCCAGGAACCAGAGGTTTTCTATCATTCATAGATGGAGACCCTTTGTAGTGACAATTTCAGTGTGAGAAATGAAGATTATACATACTATTGTCAGGGGAGATAAAGATTCACGGCACAAAAACAAGGTGTTAGAACTTGGGATTAGTGTGGGTGCCTTCACAAACTCTTTGTAGCAGACCCATTTTCTTGAATTTAACCTGTAAAGGAATGACAGGGTCCATCAGTGTTGTCATCAGCGACTGTTTTCCAACTTCCGCTCCCCTGATTTCCATTCTTGCATTTCAGTCCATTGAGCTGTGCCGACCACTGGATTCCCGATTGGAACACGTTGACTTTGAATGTCTCTTTAAGTGCCTGAGTGTGTGTCATCTGATCCGGGTCTGTGCCTCTCTCCTTTTGGAGCGGAGGGTAATCTTTGTGGCCAACAGCCTCAGGTGAGAAATAAGTATATGAAAGAAATATGTCACTTCATGTAGTGTTTTATGTGTTCCGACTATTTTAGAATTGGGGCATATTAAAAAACTGTAGGATCTCCATTACCTAATGCTATGGTGACATGGATTATTCTAAGTGGTAAATAATCCAAAAGCTATTCTCATTAGGCTATAGCTGACTTTTTTGGGTTGCAATTAATTTACCTTTCTAAATGTGTTTTGATTAAGCTGTTGTTAAAAATTGGTGTTGCTGTTCTAAGTACACACTAATTTTTAGCAATATAAATAGTGAGAAAGAGTCGGATTGAGTAAATGAAGTCAAAAAGTTAAATAAAATGTTAAAAATTAATGGGTAATCACAGAATTGTTAATCTGTGATCACGAACTGGCATCGATTTGTAATTATGTTAACATAACATCTGAAAGGCCCTCCATGTGTTGCTCTGTATGTGACGCCATTTGCTTTCTCCTCTGGCTAGCACCCTGTCAAAATGTGGCCATGCTGTGGTTGCCACGCTGTATCCATTTACCTGGCAGCACACCTACATCCCAGTCCTGCCGGCATCCATGATTGACATTGTGTGCTCACCTACTCCATTCCTGATTGGAATCCTGTCTTGCTCCTTACCACAGCTCCAGGACCTACCCATCGAAGAGGTGAGATGGGAGAAATAGTGCCTGTGGGAAAGATGGAGCGCTGCCACATGAAAACAAGTGATCTTTAAGAGTAGTGGAGTTGTTATTTATTAATACTAATACATAATTATTCATATATTATGCTATCATATTTTTTCTATCTTTTTATCAAAGTGAGAAAAATTCTGTAGTTCACGTGAATCCAAAGTTGTGTCTTATTACATAGTGAACCATGGGCTTATTCTGTGTTATTCTGAAGGGTAGGATCTTTTTTGTTTGTTTGTTTGTTTTTAAGTCAAACATAAAAACTACTCTGGGTTAACTTTTTCAATTGTTTCAAATATAACACACATATAGATGAGGGCCCCAAACAAAATGTACCGTTCAGTGAATTATCACAAAGTGAATGCTTATGTAACTAACATTGGAAGAACCATTACAGCAGTGGAAGCAGTGCCAGCACCCAAGAAATCCCCTTCATGCCTCCTAGAAAGAGTTTAGTGTTCCTTTCCCCACCCTCCACCCCCCACAAAAGGGAACCACTATCTTGACTTTCATGATGTACTTGTTTTTCTTTATACTTTTACATCCTAGGCATATATCCCCAAGCAGTATAGTTCAGTTTTGCCTGGTTTTAAGCTTGATGTAAATGGACTCACTCAATATATGTACAAATATGTATATATTTTTTTCTTTTTGGTATGAGTTCTTTTAATCAACTATGTAAGATTCATCCATGTTAATGAGTTTGACAGCATTTTGATCATTCTAATTGTGTGTAGCATTCCAATGTGTGAATGTACCACAGTTTTCTTAATCCATCCTACAGTCGATGGACATCTTAGTTGTTTCCAGTTTGGAAACAACTATATTATGAATAATGCTGCTATAAATATTCTTGTACATGACCCTTGGTATGTGCATGCAGTTCTGTGGCTATATACTTAGAACTGGAATTGCTGGGTCCTAGGGTAAGCATTTCTGTAGTAAGTAAAGTCAGACTGTTTCCCAAAGCAGTTATGCCAAGTTAGACTCCCTCCAGCAGCGTAGGAGAGTTCCTGTTGCTCCACATCCTCTCCAACACTTGTTACCATCACTTTGTGTAATTTAGCCTGTCTGGTGGGTGTGTAGTGGTATTCTCCTCGTGGTTTAATTTGCATTCCTTGATTACTGTTGTGGGTGAACATCTTTCTATATGTTTACTGGCCATTTGAATATCATCTTTTATAAAACTCATTGTCAATCTTTCTGCTGGAGTG
This sequence comes from Rhinolophus sinicus, assembly GCF_057876585.1. Lineage (NCBI taxonomy): Eukaryota > Metazoa > Chordata > Mammalia > Chiroptera > Rhinolophidae > Rhinolophus > Rhinolophus sinicus. The sequence continues at coordinate 46,376,932 of NC_142507.1, read as the reverse complement.
TTTACCCTCATTGATTTGTAAGAGGCCTTTGTATATTTTGGGTAGCAGCCCATTTGTGACTTGCCTTTTCATTCTCCAAAGTGTTGTTTTTCAATGCACAGAAATTTTTAATTTTAATGTGGTCAGAATGATCAATCTTTTTCTTTATGGTTAATATTTTTTTGGGTGTGAGCTACTTACGTTTTTCTTTATAGTAACTTCATGGAGATATTCTCCTACATTATCTCCTGGAAGCTTTGGAAGTTTTATTGTTGTGCCTTTAATTTTTGGTTCTGAATCCTAGGACTTGATAGGAGATAAGCGTTAGTTCTTTTTTTTTTTTTTTTCCTCTTATAACTAGCCAACTATTCTGGTATCATTTATTGAAAAGACCATTCTTCCCTGTTATTCTGCTGGGTTAACCACCCCCACACACAGTTTTATTGAGATATATAATTGACATTTTATTGAGATATATAACATTGTATTAGTTTAAGGTGTACAAGATAATGATTTGATATACGTATATATTATAAAATGATTGCCACAATAAAGTTAGTTAACATTCATCACCTCACATAGTTAGAATTTTTTTCCTTGATGAGAACTTTTAAGATCTACTCCCTTAGTAAGTTTCAAGTATATAGTACATTGTTGTTAACTATAGTTATTATGCTGTACATTACATTCCCAGGATTTATTCATCTTGTAACTAGAAATTTGTACCTCTTGACCACATTTGTGCATTTTTCCCATTGCCCAGCCTCCCATCTCTGGTAACCACTAATCTGTTCTCTGTATCTATGAGTTTGGTTTTTTTCAGATTGTCCGTATAAGTGAGATCATATGGCATTTGTCTGTCTCTGCCTGACTTTCATCCCTTAGCATAATGCCCTCAAGGTCCAACCATATTGTTACATATGACAGGATTTCCTTCTTTTTAAGGCTGAATAATATTCCTCTGTGTGTGTGTGTGTGTGTGTGTGTGTGTGTGTGTATGTGTATACCATATCTTCTTTATTTATCTGTCAGTGGACACTTAGGTTGTTTCCATGTCTTTGCTATTGTAAATACTGCAGTGAACATCCGATTGCATATATCTTTTTGAGATACTGATTTAGTTTCCTCTGGATATATGCTTGAAGTGGAATTGCTAGATTATATGGGGGTTCTGTTTTTAATTTTTTGAGGAGTCTACATATTGTTTTCCATAGTGGCTGCACCAATTTACATTCCCACCAACTGTTCACAAGGGTTCCTTTGTCTCCAAATCCTTGCCAATACTTATTTCTTGTCTTTGATAACTCATTCTGACAAGTGTGAGATGATAGCTCATTGTAGTTTTGATTTGCATTTTTCTGATGTTTAGTGATGTTGAGTATCTTTTCATGTACGTGTTGGCCATTTGTATATCTTTTTGGGAGAAATGTCTATTCAATTTCTCTGCCTATTTTTTAATTGGATTGGTTTTTTGTTTGGTTAGGTTGTTTTGTTTTGTTTTGTTTTTTGCTATTGAATTCTATGAGTTCTTTATATATTTTGGATATTAACACCTTATCCAGTATATGATTTGCAAATATTTTCCCCCACTCTAGGTTTTCTTTTCATTTTATTGATGGTTTTTTTTACTGTGCAGAAACTTTTTAGTCTTGGGGAAGTCCCCACTTGTTTATTTTTGCTTTTGTTACCTTTGCTTTTGATGTCAAATTCAAAAACTCATTGCCAAGATCAATATCAAGATGCTTGCCCCTATGTTTTCTAAGAGTTTTATGGTTTCAGGTCTTACGTTTAAATCCTGAATCCACTTTGAGTTGACTTTTGTGTATGATGTAAGATAGGGATACAGTATCTTTTTTTTTTTTTGCATGTGGCTGTCCAGTTTTTCAACATCATTCATCAATGTCTTGCCGTTTCCTCATTGTATATTCTTGGCTCCTTTGTTGTAAATTAATTGACTGTGGACTCTACTCTGTTTCTCTGATCTGTGTGTCTTTTTTTATGCCAGTACCGTAGTGTTTTGATTACTATAGCTTTGTGTAATATACAGTACTTGGAAATCAGGAAGTGAACTGCCCCCTCTTTGTTCTTTTTTATCAAGATTGCTTTAGGTATTCGGAGTCTTTTGTGGTTCCATGCAAATTTTAGAATTGTTTGTTCTATTTCTGTGAAAAATGCCATTGGAATTTTGTTGGAATTGCATTGACTCTGCAGATTGCTTTGGATAGTATGGACACTTTAACAATATTAATTCTTCCTATCCATGAGCACAGACTAGCTTTCCATTTATTTGTGTCTTCTTTAATTTCTTTCATCAATGTCTTGTAGTTTTCAGTGTACAGATCTTTCACCTCCTTGGTTAAATTTATTACTAAATATTTCATTCTTTTTGATCCAATTGAAAATGGGATTGTTTTCTTAATTTCTTTTTCAGATAGTTTGTTGTTAATGTATAGAAATGCAACTGATTTTTATGTGAACTTTTTAAAAAAACCTTTTATTATGGAAAATTTTGAACATATGTAAAAGTAAACAAAAGAGTAAAATAAATCCAGTCACCCTACTTCAATACTTATCAAGTTATGGCCAATCTTTATTCTTACCTACTCCTCTCTTCCACAATATTTTGAAGCGTACCCTGACATAATTTCATCTCTAAATATTACAAAATGCATCTATAACGTAAGGGTATTTTAAACATAGCCACAGTAATATTATTGCACCTAAAAAGTTTAATAACAGTTCCTTAATATCAGCAAATCCAGTGTTCAAATCTCCAATTATTTCATAAATATTTAATAATTTGTTTGAATCAGGTCCCAAATAAAGTCCACACATTGCATTTGGTTGGTATGTTTTTTTAGTCTCTGTTAATCTGTAGGTGTGCCTGCCATCATTTTTTTGTTTTTTACTTAGTTTATTTGTTGATGTGTTGATGAAGAGTTAAATTTTAAATGGGCTATAACTTTCAGTTAATGTTGTTTAAAACTATTCCCATTGCTTGAAAGAATCAAAACACTCTTCCTGATCTAGCAGTGCCTGATATATTTCTCTGTGAGTGTCTCAGGTCTAACTTGCCTGGCTCCTTTATCCCATAGGTACTGATAGTTGATCTCTGTGCGGACAAGTTCTTACAGGAGGTGAGTGACAAAGGATCAGGTGATTACATCATGTTTGGGGATAATTGGACAGAAAATATGTGAAAGTGCTTAAAGAAGATGACTCAGGCAAAACTTTTCGTACCTACACATCCTTGACACTGGGGCTGATCATACAAGATTGACATGAAAATTTTGGGTTGGGTTTATCATTGCCTATCCCAAAAAAGGAAGGAGAAAACAAATTAAATGTCATTCTCAAAAGAGGTAACCCTTCAAGTCCAGGTGGGTTGGTGGATAAGCCTCTAATTTAATTAAATTTAAACAAGCCTTTAGCACGGATTATTTCCAGATATTCTGTTAGTCAGAATCTAAAGATGAGTAAGACACAGTTAGAGCCCTCAGACCTTACAGTCTAATGGTGGGGAGTGGGGAGCAGACTTATCCATAAAGTTTTAGAAGTGGTATAATAGAAATTTGTACAAGGTGTACAGTAGGGGCAAAAAAGAAGTGGTCGTTTATTCTGAGTATTAAAGTGGGAGAGGGGGTTAGGGAAGCCTTCTTAGAACAGCGCTCGGTATGTAACTGTGTGGGCTTGTGAGCACAGACCACAGGGTTGAAAAGAATGTTTGCCAAGACTTTGTCTTTTTTCAAAATCAATTAGCTCATCACATTTGAAACATTTGTTTGGGGGTGATCTTTGTAACATAGCATAAGACTGGTAGATGAGAGATATTTGGTAGAAAGTTCCAGAAAATTTTGTAAAATATTTGGTGTAATATGGTTAAGATGTATATATCATAAACATCATGGATTCTGCTCAGTGTAGGGAAGGAAGCTTCAGACTGACTCTTCAGGCAAAATATATACAAAGTCACCTGTGGAATTTTGGGGACCTAACTAGTATATGTTTGAGATTTTATCTCTCAAAGCTAATGAAAATTTTCAATTTCTTCTCTTAAGGTATCTGATGAGGATGAAATTCTACCACCTAAACTCCAAGCTGCCCTAATGCAGATTTTGGAAGAACGAAATGAAATCCTGGCTCAGGAGCAGAACTTTTCACAAGGTATGAGACAGGTGGTCTGAGGACGTAAGGTCGAGGCAGTAAATATTTACTGAATGACCCACACCCCGCTACAGGATGTTCGAAAGTTGTGTGAGGTTGCCTGTGCTTGAAAGCTTATAATTAGCTTCGTTGCTGCCCCTCAGATGTGCCAGGTCCCCTTCTATTTTAGGACTTTTGCACTGGCTCAGTTCCATTTATGGGATGCCGTTCCTCCAGATATCCACATGGCTCCTGCCCTCTCCCTGCAAGTCCATGCTCCAATGTCACTTCCTCAGTGAGCCCTTTACTCACTGCGCCGTTTAAAATTGTACCCGTTCCCTTAGCACTCCCTGTCATCTTCCCGACTTTATCTTCCTCCATGGCTTTTGTCATCATCTGATATGCGAGAATGTAAGTTCCATGAGAGCAGCACCTGTCTGTTGTTTTTTTTCTATCTCCAGTACGTTAAACAGTAGTCAGTAAAGAGGTACTCAGTATTTGTTGAATGAATGGGTGACCCTGTACCAGGCATTGGGCAAGCACCTAGCTTGCATCTTATTTCATCCTTGTGATATTCTTATGATGCAGGTGTCATTATTTAATCAGCATTTTACAGATGAGAAAACTAAGACTATTTGCTGATGGGGAACATTAGAGAAGGAGGAGGTTTAAAGGAGTAATTAAAAGTTCAGTTATTAATGTCGAGACACTGTTGGACATCTAATACCTAGCAGACATCCAAATGGGAAAATAAAGTACATTTTTATATACATGAATCTGGGATTTAGAGGAAAGATTTGGGCTGGAGACATAAATATAGAAGTTGCTCTTTTAAAGCTATGGAACCAGATGAACTAACCCTATAGAGAGAGTATTGATAAAAAAAATAAAAAAGATTTAAGGATTGAGCCCTGGGTTGGTTAGGAATGTTGTGGTTAGATTTCCAACATTTGGCAGTTGGGGAGAAGAGAAGGATCCAGCAAAGGAAACTAAAAGGAGCAGCTAGTGAAGTAGGAGAAAAGCCAAGACAGTGTGTGTAAAAAAAACCCAGGAGTGTGATATTGTAGAAGCTGAGTGAAGAAAGTATTTCATGAAGGAAAGAGTAAACAGTTATGGCTAATGCTGTGAAGAGGTCAAATAAGATGAAGACTAAGAATTGACCAGTGGATTTGACAATGGGAAGGGCTTCGGAGACTTTGGTAACAGCAGATTCAGTTAACTGGTGAGGAGAAAGTGAGAGAGTTGGAATGACATTCAGCTTTTTAAAGTTTTGATGAAATACAAAGAGCCAACAATAGTTAAGTCATTCTTGAAAAAGAAGAACAAGATTGAAGGGTTTGCCCTACAAAACATCAAGATTAATCATAAAGTCGTAGTACTTAAGATCGTTTGGTTTTGGTACAGAAATAAACAAATAGAGTGATGGAAAGAATAGAGAGTGCACAAGCATAAGGAGACTTGATTTGTGTCAGCACCAGCCTGCATATCAGTGGGAAAACAATGAACCATTCAATAAACAATACTAGGGAAATTGATTTTCCCTGTGAAAAGAAATGAATATAATTTATACCTCAGATTATACACAAAATTAATTCCAGTGAATTAAAGACTTAAATGTTAAAAGTAAAACATTAAAAATGTTTAGCAAAGACTAGAAGAAAATATTTTATGTTTTGGGACAATAATGGATTTCTTAAATGTGGCACAAAGCACAAACCATAAAGGAAAAGATTAATTTGACAATGTTAATTTTTTAAAATTTCTGTTCATCATGAGATACCATAGAAAAGAAGTAAAAAACAAACTACAAACTAGGTGAAGAGATTTTCAACAAATACAACTAACAAAGGAATAGTATCTAGAATTTATTTTTAAAAATTCCTATGATTCAATAATAAGATGAGCAACCCAAAAGAAAAATGGGGAAAAGATATGAACAATCATAGAAGAGGAAACATGAAAGGCCAATAAGTATATGAAGAGATATAAATGCTCCTGAACGTCAGGGAAATATAAATTAAAACCACAATGAGATACCGTTTTATATGTACCATATTGGCAAAAATTTTAAAGTCTGACAATATCAAGTGTTGGTGTGAATGTGTAAATTAGTTCAACTGCTCTGGAAAAACAATTCGGTATCTAGTAAAGTTAAAGGTGTACATATCCTACAACCCAGCAATTCAGTTTTTGACATATATGCTAGAGAAACTTTTACACGATAACTAGGAAACAAGTACAGTAATTTTCATAATGGTATTGTAAGTGATGGCAAAAAATAAAAACAACCTAAATGTCCATTGACAGGAGAATGTGACATTAAATAAGAATCTTAAAAACGTATATTGAATAAAACAGGCAGTTGCAGGAGAAGATAATGTTTTATATTATGTTGAAAGACATACAAAACCTAAAATACGTTGTTGGGGTTACATATGTGTGTAGTGAAACTAACGTATAACAAGGGAATGATGAACACAAAATTCCAAACAATGGTCGCCCTCTGTTGGGGAGTCGGGGAAGAACACCACTGAGCGGCATGCCACATGTTCTGTTACATCATGTTCTGTCTTAAGCATTGTGATGTTCATCTCACTGCTGACCTTACGAAATATTCATACATGTAAAAGAATAAATAAAGTAGATACATTGAAACAGAAACAAAGGAAGATAAGTTATAGAAAAACAATTTTGAAAAGAAAGTGAATTAGATGTGAGAAAGGGGTGCAACGGGTATAAACAACTCTTCCAAGAAATTTTGCTGCAAAATGGAGGAGAAATGGGACAGTAAGTGGAGGGGATGGGAATGGGTTACAAGTGTTGACGATAAAAGCATTAATGGACCTTGGATTCTCAGCTGCAGAAAGGAAGAGATGAAAAGGAAGTCTGTTGAACAGACTATAATAAAAATCTAGATTAGAATCAAAATACAATGCCAGAAGAGACCTTAGAAATCACCTAATCATCCATGTCATTATACAGATATAGAAAGAACAGACACGAGGGGTTACGCCAGTTGCCCACCTTTATGCAGTTGCTTATGGTAAACTAACTAAAATGAGGTTACTAACCTACTAGTTCATGGTGGAGCCCATGGGAAAGGGAAAGAGGCATTGTGAAGGAAAACAAAATACTATGTGGATATGGAAGAAAAAGGAATCCAAGCTGAATCTGAGGTTTGAGCCTGGAACCTGGAAGGCGTTACATTATAATATATTATGGTGGTTAAGAATCACCTGACTTGGGAGTCTCGCAGCTTCTCCACTGTACGAGATGAGATGACCCCGGAGAGTGTTTTGAGCCCCTGTTTCCTCATCTGTAAAAGGAGAATACCTACCTCATTGGCTTGACACATTTGTAAAAGCACTTAGTACAGTGCCTGCCCCATCTTAAGCCTTCAACAAATTATTTATTGTGGAATAATCATGGTGCAATGTGAAATGGGAAAGTTGAGAGAGAAACTGATTTGGTGGAGAAATATAATGAATTTGGCATTGGACACATATTGCATTAACTTGATTCATATTCTACCAATTTCCCAAAGCAACCTGATATGGTGATTTTTAGACAAATGGAATTTAAATGCTAATGGGAAAGCCAAATGATGATCACCCATAGTAGTCTGAAAATGTAGAAGGTGAATTTTGGTGAAATGACAGGGCTGGAGATCTAAGGTTTAGAATTACCAACATGGAAACTCAGCCCTATCTCAATGCCAATTAGCTCTTTAAGGGAGGGTAGGTGACGAGATGTGGTCTGAGGACCACGCTCGGGAGGAGGATGAAGAGGCAAGAGAAAAACAAATGTTTGGTCACAGATGCAGGAGAAGAATCAGGAGACTAGGGAGCATAAATTTGTGGGAATGAGGAGGAGGTAGCACAAATGCACCATGGAGTTTAAAGGAGGATAAAAATAGAAAAGCAGATTCAATTGGGCTGGTTCTCACGGGTGGCCTCTGAAAGAGCAGTTCCATTGAAATCACAGATGTACGAGCCAGGCTGAGAGATGTAATAAGAGTATGTGTGGGAAGAAAATGAAGGTAAGGATGAAAGCCATTTGTTTTTTGTAAGTTATAGAGACTGCAGAAAAGCCAAGAATGAGGATTCCTATGTTTATTCTCAGTCCTTTAATCTCTGATTTCCTAGGCATCACTTTCATAACCAGAGCCGTACTTCCCATAAACACAAAACTTAGAGGACTTTTTCTTTTCTGTTTTTTTTTTGTTCTTTGATTTTTGTAACAGATGTGACACTCAACTCTTTGGTGTCCGAAGCATTTGTCAGGTTTTTTGTGGAGCTGGTGGGACATTATTCTTTGAGCATGACTGTCACTGAGCGTGGGGAGCGTGTATTTCAAAGAGAGCCATTCCGTAAATCCCACACCTCCCGAAGTGTTCGCCACTTCCTGGATCTCTTCATGGAAACTCAGATGTTTGCAGGATTCATCCAAGACCGAGAGCTTCGGAAAAGTGGGGTGAAAGGTCAGTTTCATCATAAAGTTGTCACTCTGTATTTAGCGAGCTCTTGGAAGGTTTGAAAATGATACCAACAAAAATTAGTGTAAAGCTACAAGGGCTCAAATTCCGAGCCCTTGTTTGTTATGGGAAATGTTTATTTTGTAATATTGTTTTAGCTGTGGAAGTACTTTGCTAGTGAGCACAGAGTTTTATTTAATTGGTTCTGTCTTGAACATTGGACAATTTGACCAACATGAGTTTTCCTTGTAGGTTTGTTTGAGGTCCGGGCCTTCCAATATTTGGAAACAATTCCTGAGTCTGAGCCCAGTGGGGTGAACAGAATTTTGCGGAGTCTTGGTGAGTTACTGTGTTTTCCTGTTACATAAATGTGCCTGAAAAGTTTTTGCAGTAAGCATGCCTCATCACAAAAGCTTTATAATTTGATCAATAATATAATCAGATCAAGTAGGCTGACCAGAAACCATGACCCTCGTCCCAAAGTGTTTTGAAGAAAAAGAAGTCTCTTCCTCAGAGGTTATTTGTGGACCATTTTCCTTAGATGAAGCTCCCTCATGATAATATGAATTTGCATGTTATAATCATTAATCTTCTCTTGGTCACATCCCTTGGAGAATCTTTTAAAAACTAGACCTTTTTTTCCAGAAATATATACTTAGAGCATAGAAACAAATTTTACGTATAATTTTAGGGCATCCATGGACCTCCGTGAAGTCCATCCGTGGACTCCAGATTAAAAACATCTGGTTTAGAGGGCACCTGAAACAAAAGAGGATTTCCCACAAGTCTCTAATTTTACACTTCATAAAGAAACATGGTTGTTTATGATTTTTCAATTATAGCTACTTTTAATTATCCAGTCAGTATGATATAGGAGAACAGTGGTGTGGTAGCCCAATACAACGAAGAACCTATATTCTATGATATTTATATTGGTCTTTGAAATATATTCCCCTAATTAAAATTAGACCCTATCCTTAAAAAGGCCCTGGGCAAATTATGCTTTGGGCTGTTACTTCATCTTTATAACCATGGGGTTAGATTAGATCAGTGGTTTTCAGCTCTGACTACAATATTATAATCTCTGGGAGAAGGCCAAGTGATTTTAACCTACAGTCAGGGTTGAAAACCACTGAATTAGATGATGCCCGTGTTCTCTTCTACCTCTACAATTACACATTTGGGGTGGAAGCAAGTTTGGTGGTTAAATATAACAACTGATAGCTTGAGATGGCAGCTTACTCCTGGGCTGTTCTGAATGACTAGGTTGGTAATCCCTCAAATAACGTATCATAAATAAACATGAACTAATGAAAAAAGTTCACTCCACTTTTTTCTCCCTTTAGGAAGTAAAATGAAATTTCTGCAGAAGAAGTGAAATCTGATTGACTGTCTCATGCTAAATAGAACAGAAAGTGCCAAAGAAAATACCTTTCCAGGCGTCAGGATGCCCTAAAGTATTCTACAAAATCCTTGAAAGTTGACAAGTGTGCAGAGTGGGCAGATTCTTGGAGGAGGATTCTCTTGTTGCTACTGTAGTCATCACTGGAGAATTATTGGGAGTCGTCTGGAAGCAATGCTCTCTCTACACTGCCTCTAATTTAAGTGGCCTTTTCCATTTGATTCTTCGACTCATTCTTTGTGTTTTGTGCTTAGTCTATGAAGGCACTTGTCTTTTACAAGGGAAAGACTTGGTGTTGCATTTTGAAAAACAGCTCAAAGTGAGAGAAGAAGCACAATGAGGGAGTAAGGTACTAGGGAAGCGTGATCGAAGTGGAAAACACTAGCCCTACACACGTAATTCTCATCGCTGAAATACCATGGCAGCTTTAACCCTGTGGGCTTTTGAGCTAAGGAATATACTCACTACATGTATCTCTCTTCTTGTCTAATGTTCCGCCTAGGGGAGTCTCACTTGTATGGAAGCCCTATTTATTAGTACTGTTACTGAGTAGCTTATAAAAGAAGACATCATGCAACTCCTGCTCCACATTGTGTGGCACTTGAATAGCTTGTCCCTCATGTGTCAACATTCAACTGTGGAATTATAACTAGTAGGAAAATGTCCTTTCAAGGGCATGAAAACATTTTTTAGTGTCCACCATGTACCATGCACTGTGGTACATGTATCTTATTCAGTCTTTAAATCAACTTTCTGAGATATTTCCATTTCCATTTTACTAAGGAAGAAACTGGAATTCAAAAACATTAAGTAACTTGCCCAAAGTTGTACAACAGAGTTAGAACTGTTAGTTTGTGAACAGAGAAAGTTGGTTAGTCCTGCAGATGGAAATTTGAGCTCTGTGGGATTGTAGCTATTGAAAAAGTTTTCTTCTAAGTTGAAGTGTAGCACAGCCAACTCTGAGCTCTGAGGATAAAGGATTTCAAACTAGATGAGACTTTTTTTTTTTGGTTCCCCTAGAATTGTTGGACTTTTTGCTCTAATTCAATTCGACTGAGAATATGAACATTTCCTGGACATACCATCACATAATCACCCGAACCTTTAACACGTAAAGTAGTAGTGATTGGAAAGAGGAATTTGCCAGTGATGGTGCAATTTCATTGATGTTATAGCAAATGGCAGTTTGTTTTCTTTAACTCTTGCTGATGGTTTGAATTGACATAAAAAAAATATTTATTTAAACTTAACAAAGCCTTACCAGTTGTATGAGGATACAATTTATTGACTCGTACAGTATTGTCATTATTCCCCGTTCTGGTGTGCATGAACCTGAAGCTGACACCACTTAAGACCGGTGCTATAGAATTCGTATAGATGTCGGTCCAGAAAATAGAACTGAGCCTGTGTCTTTTTAAAAATGTTTATTAAGCAGCTTACCCCATGGGGCTTTTACCAGGTATCACCCCATTTGGTCTCTTCTGACACTCCAACCCTGAGGGAACAATTAGTATTTGGGAATTGAGTGTTTCTAAAATGGGGGTAGGAGTTATTACTGTGGTGGACCCTGGCTATCCCTCTGTGAGGAGACCTTTGCTTCAGGAATAGGGGTTTTATTTTATCCCTACGATCTGAAGCTGCTTCCTTTTCTTGGGTCTGTTTTATTTTTTTGTAAAGTTTTACGAATTCTGGCCATATTTGTAAAAGAATTTCTCAAGATTTGTATAAAATGTTGTTTACAGTTCTAATGAATAAACACAAAAATTCCATGGTCTCTTGGAGAATTTTAAATAAAGATGCGACGATCTTTTACTTAAATCTATAGCATTTATCTAATAGTAGGTAAAAGATAATCCGAATCGATCCTAAGCTTACCAGACTTAAAAACCGTAGGCAACATTTCCTGGTTCTTGGCAGACAATGCCGGGGTGTAGGCTGCACAGCGGGTAGGGTCTATACTCCGACTCCCTTATTTGGTCTTCGCCTGCTTGGTCAACGGGAGCTGGGGGCCACGGACCCGAGACCCAGCGTCGGCAGCAGCAGGAGTGGTTGGGAGGCAACGGGCGCTTCTATTACCGTACGTCCTGAAGGTTTAAAAGTTCACGTTGGTGGGCAGTTGCCAGTCTCGCCCTGGAGGGAGATCCGGTTCCTTTTGTTAGGCAGGCCCTAAAGCTTCGCAGTTTTACCTGGAGACTGGCGCCCACTTCTAGAGTCTGTGAAAGAACGGCGCTTAACCAATGCATAGATTCTCAGGGCGCCGGGAACGAAGGACAGTGGGGGTACAGCAAGGAAGTGCAAGGGGAAGAGATGCTCGGCACAACGGGAGGGAACTTGAATGGGGAGTTTAATGGGTCAAGAGAAGTAAGCCAAGATGGGAAGGCAGTTCCTCTCTCCCCGCCAACACTGCAGCCAGTCCCCTCCAAAAGTTTTAAAAGATTCCCCTCCCAGCTATCAGCGTAGAGAGCAATTTCTGGAGGAAACCTCTACAAATTGCTGCCAGTCGGAAGCAAAAAAGGGGACCAGGCGGGGACAGGAAATTGAGACAATCCACTCACTCTGGGAAACCACGACATGACGTCACCTCCGACCAAAAAAAAAATGGCCGGCAGTCCCCAACAGCCTGCCGAGCGCGCCTTCAGAATGAACAACTGAGCATGCGTCAAAGGCGAGTCGCGGGCGACGTGAATTACATCGGCGGCCGGCGCAGGCGTATTGAAGCGGGCCTGAGCCTGCGCAGACTCAGAAAACTCCGGCAAACCAAAGAATGGCGGGTACGGGGTTGGTGGCCGGAGAGGCCGTGGTGGATGCGCTGCCGTATTTTGACCAAGGCTATGAAGCCCCTGGTGTGCGGGAAGCGGTGAGTTTGGGGTGTCTGTGTAGGTGACGCAGCGCTTGCTAGTCCTTAGTGTTGGAAGAAGCATCTTACAATTCGCTACCCCGACCCTGGCCCCTGTTCTCGTTCTTAGGCTGCGGCGCTGGTAGAGGAGGAAACTCGCAGATACCGACCTACCAAGAACTACCTGAGCTACCTGACAGCCCCGGATTATTCTGCTTTTGAAGTAAGTGTGTGTGATGTGTTGAGCCCCGCGTATGAACCAGGATTCCTGCGAACCTTTACTTTGTATTGAGATCCTTACCACGTAAAAGTGGATTCTAAACTCCCGCTCTAAGTATTGCTTGTTTAGCTTATATAGGTACTACTATCAGTCCATTGACGACAGCTAGATAGACAAGCCTTCTTCTCCGGGGTTCTTATTCAGAGACCCACAAAAGGACTTTACAGGGCTCTGCAAACCACCTAACAACGCAAAAGTTAGTGTGTATGCTTTTCGGAGAGAGGTTCCTTGTGTAAATTCTCAGTGGGATCCTCTCCACTCTAAAACAAGTGATCTAAGGTGTTTAAGTGTATATAAAGAGGGTACCAAAAAAAGTATATACATTTTAAGAAAGGAAAAAACTGTTAAAATTGTAATACAATTAATGACGCTGGCATTCATTTGATTAACGCCATCTTTTGAGCCAACATCATACTACACATTGCTACTGTGATTCAATTCAACTTTGAAAAGTAATACATAGATAACATCTCTTAAAATGTGTACTTTTTTTTGGCACCTCCGGCATATATGTATGCATGTGTGTGAGATATGTGTGTGTGTGTGTGTGTATACACACACGTATATATGTATGCATACATATATATTTATTTACATAAGCTCCTGAGAACCACTGGAGGGCAGCCTTTGTATAAAGCCTAGTAGATGTTCGTCCAATGAATGTTCATCCAATGAATGACTGAGGGGACCAACCATATCTAAGTAATACACCATTTAAATATTTAGTCTAGAAGTGCATCCAAGATACTACTTAGGGTTTAATCAGCAAAATGAAATGTAAAATATTATTTCTAAGTTAATGGATTCTCTTAAGCATTTTAATACATGTTTGGGTTCTTTCCCCTGTTATAGGTAGCCATTTATTTATGAAAGCATTCTGTTATTAAAACAATATTTATATTGAAGTAACATGAAAAAAGTACTGGCAAAGTTTTAAGTAGGAGAGAGATGTTCCTGTGATAAACGATTTTCCCGTGCTTTTTCTAAATGTTGTTACCCAAATATAGATGTTATCACATCAAGAACTAATTACAGTGATGCTTTCATATTGGATTGATTCATGAAAGTTTCAGATAACTGCATTCAATCACAAACTTTTAAATACTTGAACCAGTTTTCTTTTTAGCTCTCTTAAATACAACATATGCTCCCTATCTTTATATTAGTATACTGATTATTTAACCCTTTTTAATAATAGGAGCTCATAGTGGACTGGGCTCACCATCTCAGTCCTAAAGATAGCCCTATATAATTATATGTTTATTATCCCAATTTTTTTAGATGGGAAAACTGCAGCTTAGAGACACTAATTTGCCCTAAGCCACCCCTCAAACTGACTTTGAAACTGCTCTTCCATTAATTCACTTAACAACTATTTATGAAGGTGTGTTCTATGCCAGGTAGAGGGGAACAGGATAGGTAAGGCCCATACCCATGGAGGTTACATTCTAGAGCAGGGGTGTCCAAACTTTTTTCAACGGTTTTCACTAAGGGCCATATGTGGTAAAATACACAAATAGCCAGGCCACTCACTCGAGCTGAAGTACGTATTACTTCACCTGGTTTATTTAAGTAAACTAAATATATTTTTGGAATTTGCTGCGGGCCAATTAAAAATGGATTGCGAGCCACAGTTGGCCCGCAGGCCGCAGTTTAGACACCCCTGTTCTAGAGTGTAGAGACAGACAAGTCAGAAGATAAGAGGTGATTGGTAAAGCTACACAGAGAAGTAGTGGTGTGATACAGTGATTGGGTGACTACTTTAGATAGGATGGTTGAGGAAGGCCTAGGTGAGCTGGGATGAGAGTGCCCCACGGGCAGGGATCTTTTCTGTCTTCTTCACCACCGTATCTTCATCACTTAGAACAGTGTCTGACACACAATAGAGACCCAAATATTTATCAGTTGAATGTATGGAGGGCTTCTGATGCAGTTTTATTTAATGAATGCTTACTGTGTGTCAGGCATGCCCAGAGTTCTTTTCATGACTTAGCTCCGTGAACATTGGCTCAGTCTTTGGAGAGAGTTGAGTTAAAACTCCAGACCTCTCACTTACTGGCCGTGTGAGTTAGGTAACGGCTCCTATGTTAATGGCTCAAGACTGTTTGTACTGCGTTTTTAGTATCTCATCTAGTTGTTAATTGTTAGTTGTCTTTGTCTGTCGCTGTACATAGCCTCTAGCTAGAATACTCTGGTTTTCTGCAGGAAACTAGATAACTACATTTTCTTAGAGTTGTGTGTAACTCAGTAATAGTCCAAAAAACAGCTTTCTCAATAAGAAACGCTTAATGCAAAACTTGGAAACAATAAGTGTGGGCTTCTGGAAGGCCGTTTTTGCTTACTCTTTAGTCTAATTGTTAAAAATGCTGAAGCCCTCAAAAAATTGAAATTACGTGGAATAAGTGAGGTATTACTATAAATGCTTCACTTAAGCAGTTCTTTGTACTCAGGGCTGGAAATGTGCAGAACAGAAATGAAATAGGATATTGACCAAAACATTGAACCCAAAACAATAGTTATGCCACATTTCTTTTTAATAGTAAAATTGTTAGACCAGATAGCAAAAACCAGTTCCTTTTACCCATTCCCCTCTTTTCCATTCTTCGCAAAGTGTGAAACACAGTAGACAGGACCAAACAAGAAAGTATAGACTTAGGCCCATAGCCCTAAAGCAAATTATTTTACGTCCAAGTCCTCTCTCCCTCGGCCCCCAATGAACACTTAGATACTTGGTTCTCAACAGTGGCTTCACTTTACAATCAACTGGTGAATTAAAAACGAAAGCTATAGTTATGTCCAGTCTCCACCTCAAGACAATTAAAAGGGAGTGAGAGAAGATGGTGAGATGTGGCTAGGGTTGGAATTATTTTCAAAGCTTCCAGCTGATTCTAATGTGCCGCTGGGACTGAGAATGACCAATCTAGGATTCATCCTTTTCTCTGTGGGCCCCTTTACATATGAAGTGTGTGTGTTCTTCTCCAGATCCTAGAGAGCATTTAACACAGAGAAGACTTGGCAGAAGAGAAATGATCTGTTATTATATAATGGATAATATCAAATATAAATATGTAAATAAGTTAGATTCATTGTTTGGTGGTTGTTCATTTTAATTGTTGATACGATTTTGGAAATAATTATTTCTCTGATTTATACATCAGACTGACATAATGAGAAATGAATTTGAAAGACTGGCTGCTCGGCAACCAATTGAATTGCTCAGTATGAAACGGTAAGTCCTATCTCTGGGTTCAACTGGGCTCAAATCATTGTTTACTTTAGTAATTAGTAAAACTACTGTAGCCATGTCAAAAGAAACGTTGAAAAGGAAAAAAATCCTTGCCTGTTTTTACATTTTTTGTTTTTTCATAAAATAGTGGTTCATATAATCCTGTGTTAATGTTCAAAAATATTCTTTGCACCATTATTTAAAAATGTAAAATATTTTAAAATCCAACTACAGGGGAATGGTAAATTGTAATGAAGTTCATATTTAAGAATTCCAAGGGCCAGCCCGGTGGCTCAGGCAGTTAGAGCTCCTCCATGCTCCTAACTCCAAAGGCTGCCGGTTCGATTCCCACATGGGCCAGTGGGCTCTCAACCACAAGGTTGCCGGTTCAACTCCTCGAGTCCCGTAAGGGATGGTGGGCTCCGCCCCCTGCAACTAAGATTGAACACGGCACCTTGAGCTGAGCTGCCTCCTGAATGGCTCGGTTGGAGTGCATCGTCTCAAACATAAGGTTGCTGGTTTGACTCCCAGAAGGGATGGTGGGCTGCGCCCCCTGCAACTAGCAGCGGCAGCTGGACCTGGAGCTGAGCTGCACCCTCCACAACTAAGACTGAAAGGACAACAACTTGAAGCTGAACGGCACCCTCCACAACTAAGATTGAAAGGACAACAACTTGACTTGGAAAAAAAAAAGTCCTGGAAATACACACTGTTCCCCAATAAAAAATCTTTTTAAAAAAGAAATTAAAAAAAGAATTCCCAAAGAAATGTTTCTGGTTAGACATGTACTTCTTCACTGATGAAACATGTGTTATGACTTCTAGTGATCCCTGCTTTGCTCTTTGTTACACAGGACAGCGTGCAGGGGTAGTTTCACTTTGCTCCACTTTCTTCCCTCCCTTGCCACTACAAACTGTCTCTCCTTCCTTGGGGGGAAAAAACGAAACAAAACCACCTTTTGTCACTTTCTGTAACATGGACAATTGGGTTGCTTAACATCTGAGGCCCCTTTCAGCTCTAAAATCATGGAATTACGAGAACCACTAAATCATCTGTCAGAATGGAGTCCTTCAAGAGAGGGCCACATGGACCGTAGGCCTATTCTCAGCATATGCAGAGACTGTAAGAGGCATTTGAGTCTGTAGAACCAGAGGACCAGGTTTCTTGTGCTCCATTGCCTGTCTGGTCTGAGTGCTAAAAGCAGGACGACTTCCAGGACTCCTCAGCTCTCCCATCTTCAGGTGCTTCTGCTCTCAAGATTTTCATGATAGTAACTCCTGCAGGGAAGTGTATTTCAAACCATCAGTTCATTAAGCAGCAGATTTTGAAGTACACTTAGTAAGACACCGCAGCACTTTTTTAAGGTAATAGGATAGAAAATGTCAATGTATTGCATGTTAAAGATCAGTACTGTTTTGTGAAACTTTTGTTCAGCTATGTATGTTCGTGTACCGAGTCACTGAAAAAAGGTCTTATTGTAGGTTATAGTTAGAAATTTGAAAAATGCTACATTTGTACCTGTATGTGTAAAGCTCATTACTTCTTGATCCCAGTTGCATAGCCCTCCATTTTTTGTAGTAATAATTTGGAATTTTACAGTATCTGGTAAAAATACTAAAATGGAAATTAAAACTTACTGTGTAGTAACTCTAATAATGAGCTGAGGTTTAGGAAGAGTGCATTTATTTGATGGCTCTGTTGGCATGTTGAAGGACTGGATAGTTTGAAGAGAGAACAGAGTGAGGTCCAGTATTTTTCTCGAGAGGGGTGTGGGTATATGAATGTGAGGATGGATGAATGTAGGTGTTTTTACAAAAACGACAGCATAGTTTTTTGTATCCTACTTTTTTCCCATAGTATGTTACAATCATCTTAATGGTTTAAGTATTCTTCAGTAATCTCATTTAATAGCTAATGTAACAATGCTTTATATGAATTGACCGTAGCTCAGTGAATCACTTCACATTGATGTGAACAATTTTTTGTTACTATATATAATGATGCTAAGTCTTATTTGTAAGCTGTTTGTTTCTTAGGATAAATAGGTTTCTTATTGCAAGGTCTGCATCTTATTTTCAGTCTTCTGTAGTTTTCACAGTGTAGGTAAACCCTTTGTTGGGAGGAGAGATAAAGGTTCGGTGGAATATGTGATTTTATTTTATTTTTGTTTAATTTCAGATATGAACTTCCAGCCCCTTCCTCGGGTCAGAAAAATGATATTACTGCATGGCAAGAATGTGTAAACAATTCTATGGCCCAGTTAGAGCATCAAGCAGTTCGAATTGAGAATCTAGAACTAATGTCACAGCATGGATGCAATGCCTGGAAAGTATATAATGAGTAAGAAGCTTTTTTGTGTTTCTTTAAACGCATCCCACCCACAGCTTTGGTATTTTTTTAAATGTGGGAAGTAGGATAGGGGAAGTGGGATAAAAATAGTAGAGCTGAACTTTCACTTGGGTTCATGACCTAGAACCACAACCTATATGAAAGGCCACTGCTTTGAGCCCCACCTCAAAGCTGGAGTATCAGGGGAACATAAACCTAACAACCATGTTTATTGTATAATATTGTAATAAAATGAGCTCTGAGGTCTGATTCACAAATCACAACTTGGTAGAATGTAATCGTTAACGTGGGGAATTGTTTATACAGTTGATTCCTGTTACTTGCATGTTATGTTGTATAAAAGTGGCCTTGAATTAGCAAATACTGTATCATTTCTCCTGAGGGAAATATGTACATGTGTGTATATGCACATCTCACATAGATAACCATCTTAAATGCTAAAGACACGCAGCCTGGCAGATTCTATTTTCTTTATTTTATAAAAGAGAAGATAAGGTTCAGCAGTGCTAAGTAACTAACCAGAGTCGGCAGTTAAACTCCATCCTTTGGTGTTCTCTGTATGAGACTTTAAACAAGGCAGAGCGTCTCCTTGTTCCACTCCAGCTGGAAACATGCACATCTGGGAACTCAAATTTTTCCTTGCTCTGAGCATTCTGTGAATGATTGCAAAACACTGTAAATATTGATTTTGGGGTTACAAATAAATTTGAGTGAGTAGGAAAATTCATAAATATGAAATCTGGACATAATAAGAATCGACCGTAAATACATGGGAAACAGAACTGCCAAAACAAGCCACTGAGCTATTCCTGTTCCATATAACGAGCTGTAGCTTTAGGTTTTGTTATCTACCTGGGATTCAGTTTTCTTATTTGTAATATTCAGCAGTTAGATTATGATCTCTATGGCCCCTTGGAGCCCCGAAAACCCCGTGAATGTCTATCAACAGTTTGAGAACAGGCCACTGAACCTCATGATTGAGCATAAAACTGTTTCTTACAGTACGCTTCCTGAAAAAAATAAAGCAAAAATCACAAAATGGTAAATACCTTTCCTCATATTTTCAGAATTATGTTTTAAATTTTTATGGACACACAAAGGATCCAGTAGACAAAATCTAGAATTTGGAAAACTACAGAACAAACAATTCAGTTTCTTTTGTGAATAAGTTGCAAGGGAGATAAATGAAAAATGGGGTCAGGGTGATAAAGAAATTAAAGAGACAGATCAATCAAAAAAATATTTGTGTGTCAAAATGGAAAAATGGGATCCTTGTCCTCAAGAAGCTTTATCAAGATGAGATAAGATACTCTGTGCCAGATAACTGGTAGTCTGTTTTTAGCAGTGTGGGGGCAAGTGCTGCATTGTGTGCTATGGTCTATGAACTACAGAGATCCAGAGAAGGGACAGTAAAAATTAGGGTCATTAAGAAGGGGTGAAATTGGGACATTTAGAGGAGAGCAAGAATATCCCAGGAATGGAGAAGAACGTGGATGCCGGGACAACAAACAAACAAACGTTAAATCGAAGAGAGCGTAGCTTTCAACTTGCCTAGAAACTTTTAATAATTTCCCATTACCTACAAGGTAAGGTTCAGACCATTTCACTTAGTATTCAAGGCGAAAGGCTATACCTCAGTTGTAGACTTTGACTCCAGCCAAACCAGTCCTCTCTGGTGAATATCAGACACCCTGCCCCTGGGCCCTTCCTCGTGCCTCGCCTCCTCCTGGAATGCCTTTACCTGTTCTACCCAGATTCAATTTAGTTAAGGCCCAATTCTAATCGACTTCCTCATCTGCTCTGATAGAAATTCTGCCTCTAGTGCTCTCTCCCTCTCTTAGTAACTATACTAATTGCTATATAGTAACTATACTAATATAGTAACTATACAATTTGCGTGTCTGTCTTGTGTAAGAGCAACTACACTACTAGTTGCTATATAGTAATTATATTAATTACTATGTGCATCACTTATTTTCCGTTAATCACGTAACACTTCATAGTGTTGGCTATTCCCCTTAGCATGTCCCCTCCAAACCCAATGGGTACTTCTCCAGAGACGGTGTACTATATGTTATCAAAGTAAATTTTCTTTCTTGTGAAAGGATTTGAGAGCATCAAACATCCTAGGCACAAACTTTTAGCTCAAAGTAGGTCTTGGTGCAGGACCACTAAAAAATAGTATTTTGTAATAAGGAGAGACTTCTGTACTTGTAACTAAAGGGAAACCTTCAGGGTCATCCCCTGATTGCTATAAATAAGCAGTCTTAGCCCCAGCAATGTCACTTGACTCATCCAAGGACACGCAACTATTCAGGGCAGAGCTGGGACTAGAACCTGTCTTCTGACTCCCATGATACACTGCAGTAAGTTTTACCAGACATATGGTCAGAATACTTGAGGAGGGACCTGTACAAGTAAGAGGGAGATGGAAGAAGGGGGAGACAACAAGTAAACAGGGTTTTCAGGAAGAGGTAATTCAGAGTAAAGTTCCCAGTTAATGGTCAGTTTTCTTCTCTCTCTATCAGGAGACAGGAGGGGAGAATGACAAGATAAATGGAGATACCGAAATATAGGAATACGAGAGGCTTTACCTGGGTATATTCATGTTAGATAGTTTCCGTCTTCTCTGGAAAGTAATGGCAGTTTAAGAAGTGATGTAAGTTCACAAAATCAGAGGATCAGTAAACTGCTTGGGCTCCAGAGTTTAAAAGACCTGAAATAGAATTCAGCTCTGACCTATGTTACCTTGACCAAGTTACTTAATCCTTCTAAGTTTATTTTCCTCTCATGTGAAGTAGGGATAATCATACCTACCTTAGAGAATTCTTGTGAAAATTAAATCAGCTAATATTTATAGAGTGTCTAACGTGGTGTTTGGCACGGAGAGCTCAATAAATATTAACTTTTTAAGCAGAAAAATTTGACCTTGTGTCAACTAGATAGTTCACTTTTAGTTGGTACTATTAAATTTTAATTTACATTAATCTGATTTTTCTCTTTTCCTTCCTTAGAAATCTGGTTCATATGATTGAACATGCACAGAAAGAACTCCAGAAGTTAAGGTAAGTTGTGTTTTCCTCTTATTTCAGAATAAAGTTTAGGTGAACACTTAATAAATAGAGTGAGATGAAAAGGGAACCAGTGGACTGTATGGTCATATGAGAGTAAGCAATTGATACCCACCCTTTATCCAGCATATGGTGTTGGGTTTGCCCTGCCTTAGTAGCGGAGAAATAGACTGAGATCTGAAAACATCTATCTATCATGTCATTTGTAATTTGCAAGTCTGTAAATATTGAAAAGGCGCTTTTAGAAGGAGGAAAATTTGCAGAGTAACATGTATATTCTGATTTATGTTTGAGGGAAAAAAAACAAAACCCTCAACATGCACATACACATATAGGAAAGAATCTGGAAGGACACCCACCAAACACTGAACAGCATTTATCGGGGAAGAGAAGCACGTGGGAGGAGGCACCTTCAATTTTTAGTGTGTGTGTGTGTGTGTGTGTGTGTGTGTGTGTGTGTGTGTGTGTTTAATTTTTCACAGCATGTTTTATGAAATTTGTAATTGAAAAATAGAAGAAAGTTAATTCTTGAAATTCTGTGGCTATATGTCTGTTCTTCTCAAGGGATTAAAGATGTATTGATTATAGATTTTTCTGTTGATTGTTGGGTCGTATGTTAAAAGGTGTGTTGTATAAATAATGTTTTACAGGAAACATATTCAGGATTTAAACTGGCAGCGAAAGAACATGCAACTCACAGCTGGATCTAAATTAAGAGAAATGGAGTCAACGTGAGTACCCACAATTCCATCGTTTTTTAAATTGTTTGGCAAATTTAAGATCAAGATTCAACAATATTATTTAAACAGTATTCAAATGGGGTGCCACAAGTGTCAGAGAAATGCTGTTTTCTGCATCCTGCTCCTCACTGCCTTGCCTCTTTCTTGAATTATGGGCTCAGAAGGCAGCAAAAGAGTTACATAACCAAAATCTGAACCACTGCGAGTTGATTCTGTTCTTCGAGTGCCCTGTTTGCAGTTCATTATTTCTGCTCTGAATAGCATTCTGCCTATTTTAAAAGGGGGGAAAAATTATCTATTTTTTAACCCTTGCAGAAAGTATGGAGATTCCATACCTTCTTGATAATTTGTTTGTGTCTCAGTTTTTTATATCCCTTGTTTATATATTTTATTTTTTAAATCACATACACACATAAGTTTGTACAAATCCCTAAAAATAATCGTGAATGTCTATATAATTGACAGTTTCTCTTTTCTTTTTTGCTTTGTGATTTCTCTGTCCTCCCTCCCTCCATCTCCCTCATCATTCTCCTTGTTCTAGCTTCCCATTCACCTCCATGGACCCCATGTTATCTATTATACATCTTTTCATATTTTTCTTCCAGCTAATATAATCATCTAAACTTACGTGTGTGTTTCCTTTTATTTGTAAGGTTTTTGTTTTTTGTATTTTTCCTGGGAGAAGAGGAAGGCTCCTTGAATCTCTGGAATTTTTTCTTAATCAATTCTAGAAATTTCTCCATTTTACTTTAAGTATTTCCTCTGCCCTGTATTCTCTCCTTTTTGGTTAATCCAATTAAATGCTGTCTTCCTTTACTCTTTCTTCTCTCTTCAACTCTTTCTAATTTCCTTTTCTTTTTAACTGAATTTTTTATTTTGAGATAATCAGAGATTCTCATTCAGTTGTAAGAGATACTGCAGAGATCCTGTGTGCCCTTTACCCACTTCCCCTTTGGGCCTCTGGTTTTTAAATGGAAAGTTAAAAGCAAAGGTTAGTGTTATGGCCCTGGCTGAAAATGTGTATCTGATAAGACACTCCAAGAGAAATTTCACAATGAATAATGTTTCCTTTATTTTTCTATTCTAGTTGGGTATCTCTGGTCAGTAAGAATTATGAGATTGAAAGGACTATTGTGCAATTAGAAAATGAAATCTTTCAAATTAAGCAGCAACATGGAGAGGCCAACAAAGAAAACATCCGACAAGACTTCTGAAACGACAGATTGATTTGGTGGGTAGAAAGAAAGGCAAGTTGGGCTTTCACAGAAGATCAGGCATCTGAACTATGACGATCAGTGGCATGTTACAGAAGTCAGCAGTGGTTAAGTGTTGAGAAACCATGGAAAGTGGACTGTTATATGCTCTTTGTACATTAGCAAAATAAAAAGTTTCAACTTGGCGGTATGTTTTTTGCCATAAAAAAACAACTTTAGACTTTTAAAATAACTATTACTTTAGAATAATATTATATCAGAATTAATTTTGAGCCACTTGGACCATATTTTGTGTCCAACAAAGAGATCTTTGTTGAAAGTTTTCAACTTGTACAAGAAGTTGGAAGCTTTTGGTTTATATGTTTTTCAAATAAAGAGGTAGTTCTACAAATTCTTGATACCAAACAAGACTGAAGGAATACAGTGCTCCATGTATGTCATCTGTCGCCGTCCTCTTCCTAGGTAACAGCTACATAAGGCTTAGTGGGAGCTTAGTAAAGCGTTCTACATGCTTTAGGTAGATGAACTAAACTTACATGAATGAAGAAATCATTTGATCCTCACAAAAAACTTAGAAAGTGGGTACTGTTGTTCCCATACACAGACTTGTAAGAGGCACTGATTTAACTTGCCCAAATTTTATAGCTAGAAAGTGTCATCCGGGTTTCAAACGCTAGCGCCAGAGTTGTGTTCTTACCCCTCTACTGCTAGGGAATTAAAAAGTATAAAAGATTCCTGCCCAATTCAGAAAACATATTTGCAGCATATCAAAGAATAAATAGTCTTCATGTACAAAGACGTTTACAAATCACTGCTTCATATTTATGATGAGAGGGAGAAAACAGAATTGCATTTTATTTTTTTCTATTTTTTTAAATTGACTTTTATTCTTTTTTTTTTCTTTTAACTTTTATTTAAGTGTGTTTTTCCAGGACTCATCAGCTCCACGTCAAGTAGTTGTTTCAATCTAGTTCTGGAGGGCGTAGCTCACAGTGGCCCATGTGGGGATTGAACCAGCAACCTTGTTAAGAGCACCGTGCTCTAACCAACTGAGCTATCCAGCTGCCTGTAAGAATTGCATTTTAACATGTTTTAAAAAAAACAGGTTGAGCATGAAATGTTGCAATCTTTTTTTTTGTTTTTTTTAAATATATTATTGTCCCTTGGGAGGATTCATTCCACTATTGCCTGATCCAACTTGCTGCACCTACTTGGCCCAAAGAAACTATATCTTCTGCTCTTCCTTGCCTGAGAGACTACATTTCAGGTAATCACTGCCCCTTGCCAAATTCCTGTCTCTGTGATATTCCCTCAGAGTCCTCCTCGCTGTTGGACTGTTTTGCTAGTAAATCCCTGTCTAGTGTGGCGACCAACTTGGCGAAGCTTGCGTATTTCCTCAGTCTCGGAGAGTTGGGTGTGCTGAGTTCGGTATATTACTCCGTAGAAAGCAGCAGCTCGAGTAAACGACAAGGGGTAAATGAGACTGATGGTTGTGTTTCTTTAAACTGATCATACTCATAAAATTTTGTCCCACGGATCGAGAGTCCTCTCTTCATAAATGACTGTAGAGTTTGAGGGTGGCCCCAACAAAGTTAAGAGAAAACAAAATCTGCATGACACTAAATGAACTGCAGCCAGTTAACCAGCCGCACCACTAGACCTTCTATATGTGAGCCATTCAATTGCCTATTTTGCAAGTCCCTTTGAGGTGGATTTTCTTTCACTGGCAACATAAACCATTCTAACTTACGGCCCTCAAGATGAAATACCCAGGTTTTTTTCCTGAAGAGATTTAACATATGCAGCAAGACACTTGATTTTACACTGTTTATTTCACAATATACAATTTGGTGTGGGGTCTCATCTGTTGTCAGCCTATAACAGAAAATACTGGGCTGAGGCAAGACTGAAATAGTCACCCTTATCTATCAACTTCAAGAGAAATTGAGCGTCCTAACCCACATGAAAGAAATCTTTCAGTTACCATCAAGTTCACTGTCATGTTTGTAATTTGTCTTAAATATTTTAATGGCGTTACCACTTGTGATTTTCTAAAATTTATTTTTAATTTTTATAAAATATGTGTACTTTATCTTCTTCCCCTACCCCTCCTCTCCCTTCTTCCTTTCTCCTATCCTTCTGCTCCAATCCAGTGTTACTGCTACCCCACCCCCGAACTTAGTGGTATAAAACAATAAGTGGTATAAAAGCATTTATTGTTATCGCTCACAGTGATGGGGATTAACTGCACTCAGGTAGCGAGTACTCAGGGTTCCTCTTGTGGTCAGATGATGGCTGGGGCTAGTGTCCTTGATGGAGTCTTTGCTCATGTCTGATACCTGGGCTGGGAAGACTCAGAACAACTGGGAGCTGGATCACTTGCAAATCCTTGGGGACCTCTAAGTCTAGGTGGTCTCTCTGGCCTGGTGGCTTCAGGGTAGCCAAGCTTACGTGACAGCTCAGGCCTCCAAAGGTGTATGTCAGAGTCCAACAGAAGCTATATTACCTTCTGTGACTTGGCCTCAGAAGTCACACAGTTATTTCTGCCCCGTTGTATTTGTTAGAAGCAAGTCAGCGAGGCCAGGCCATATCCCAGGGGAGAAGATCTAGATGCCACCTCAGATGGAAGTAGTGCTGAAGAATTTGTGGACATGGTTGTGTTTCTTTTTTTAAACTTGGACATGTTTTAATATCCCTCCCACTCCCTTTCCAACAATTCAAGTCCTGAAGTCATTAGGTAGAGCAAAGGAGGCATCCATGTAGAGGGTGGGCCCTGAATCCATTCTGACTGGTGACCTTACAAGAAGAGGGAAGACACACCGAGGGAACAACCCCATATGAAGACAGATTGGAATGATGAGTCTACAAGCTACGGAATGCCAAGGATTGCTGGCAGCCACCAGAAGCGGGGAGAGAGGCATGGAACAGATGCTTCTAGAGCCTCATGAAAGTGTGGCCTTGCTGGCACCTTGATTTCAGACTTATAGCCTCCAGAACTGTGATACAATAAAGTTCTGTTGTTTTAAACCACTCTTTATGGTAGTTTGTTATTGCAGCCGTAGGATGCATTATGACCAAGTTGAGGGCTATGGTTCTGTATTGAAAACATTGTATGAATGGATGCATACCGTGGCTGTGGTCCTCCCTCCGTCCCCTGCCCTCTGCCCTCTCAGCAGGAAATTGGAAGAGTCTTTTGGAGAATGTGACTAGCCAAAGAGAAAAGACCTACAGGTGTTGAAATTGAATTTCCCAACAAATGACCCAGCAAAGTCCCTCAGCAGTGAGGTTCAAACAACCCTTTCCCACCAACACAGAGCTTCTAATCTGTGTTTTCGCTTCCCACTCTTACATATGAACAGGCCATCAAGGATTACCAGATAGGTGAGAGACGCCTTTATCATGAAACATAAGGAACAAAACAGGAAACCCATGGAGAGAACAACATGGTGCAAGAAAATCTTGTTTGTTTTTTAAGAAATAATATCCTCAGAGAAGTAAGATATTGCAGCCATAACATAAAAAACAAGGTGCTATTTCATTAAAGAACGTTCAGGGAACAAAAGAGCTCGTAGAAATTAAAAAGCATGGTAGCAAAAATTAAAATTCAATAGAAGAGGAATTAAAGTTGGCAAACTCCCAGACTGGAGCCAAAAAGGCAAAAATGGGAAATAGGGGGAAAAAAGCCTAGTCCAGAAGGTCAAATAATTTGAGATTTAAAAAAAAAAAGGAAATTGTCAACAAAATAATTCAGAAATTTCCACAACTGAAGGATGTGAATTTCCAAATTCCAAGGTTTTGGCACAATGGGCAAAAACAGACCAAAGCATATTGTTTGTGAAATTTCAGAACGCCAAGGACAAAAAGATTCTGCAAGATCTGGGTAGAGGGGCGGGGGTGGGGATGGGGGAGGGGTCTGTTATATATATAACAAAAAACAGGAATCGAAAGAAATATCTTGAGATTTCTTAACATCAACTCTGGAAGCTAGAAAGAAGATAATGAAGCAGTGCCTTCAGAATTCTTATGAAAATTTCTAACCTCGGACTCTATACATAGTCAAATTATCAGTTAAGTATGATAAGAAGCTACTAGAGGATGCGCCCTTCCAATCCAACACGGGAAAGGGACTCTTTCAGGGAGAAAGGAGCTCCCAGGATTATATCTACACACAGCAGAGGGCAGCCAGTTCGTACTGGAACAGTGTGGCTCCAGGAACAAATCTGAATGCTGTCATCACAAAGATGCCCACCATCGTACCAGCTTTGTACCCTGAGGAGCAGAATGCCCACATTTCTGACCTACACTTGGCTTGCACTCTGTCCTGATGAAGTTCCTGTTCTCCCCTCCCTGACCTGCTGGAAGTGTTTCCTAGGAGCTCATCCCCTGAATTTATTGCTGCCAAATGTGTAGTCCTTAGCCTGCATTCCAGTCCTGCCAGAAACCCCAGAATCGGCTCTTAGAGCTGTCAGGAAGGCTGAAACCAGAGATTGCTCATCTTATTTTTTTCCCAGGGACCTTCATCTAACCATTGAAATACTGCCTTCTGCTATAGACTGAATATTTATGCCACCCCGCCCCCGCCCCATTCATTTGTTGAAACCTAATCCCCAGTGTGATGGTAGTTGGAAGTGGGGCCTTTGGGAGGTGGTTAGGGAATGAGGGCAGAGCCCTCATGAACAGGATTAGTGCCCTTATAAAAAACATTCCAGAGAGTTTCTCCCGCCCTTTTGCCAGGTGAGGACAGAATGAGAAGACTGCTGTCTGAACCAGGCAGTAGCTCTTACCAGACACCAAATCTGCCGACACCTTGATCTGGGACTCCGAAGCATCCAGAACTGTGAGAAATCAATGTTTGTTGTGTAATCCACCTGGTCTATGGTATTTTTGTTACAGCAGCATAAACAGACTAAGACATCTTCTCTTAGGCTTCTCAGTTTTTATGTCAATATATGTATTTATGTTAATTACCTTTCACATTCATGTATATGTACATAGTAGTGGTGGGCGGAAACATGGCCCTCAAAGATGTCCATCCAGGTCCTAATCCCAGGAACCTATCAATGTGTTACTTGCCGTTGTAAAAGGAACATTGCAGATGTGATTAAAGTTTTTGAGATGGGGAGATTATCCTGGATTATCTGGGTGGCCCCGTATAGCCACAAAGGTCATTATAGGAGGCAAGTAGGTCAGGAGAAAGGATGCTAAACTGCTGGTTTTGAAAATGAAGGACGGTGGCCATGAGCCAGGGAACACAGGCAACTTTTTGAAACTGGAAAAGGTAGGGAAGGAAACAACTCTCCCCTAGACTGTTCTTCTCCCAAAGAAACTCAGCCTTGTAGATCCATTTTACAGTTCCGACCTCCAGACCTGTAAAATAATACAACACCAGTAAGAAACTAGTATAATAGTTAATAATAATGTTTGATTAAAATAGTAAAAATGGTTTTTATTATAGGCAATTCAGAAAACGAAGGAAATGAAAATTATTCATAAGCCAATTGCTCAAAGAAAGCCACTCTGTGTATCAGAAAGTACTATTTATATTTAATTCCAGAAGAGCACATAACCACAGGTAGAAACCCCACATTTCATTTAATACAACTGTGTTGGATACCATAGAATCAAAAATGAATAAGATGGACTGATGGGACACTTTGTAAACTCATTTATGAATGGAAGTTCATATTTCTGTTTCACCCTACTTTCTACCCTAAGGACTAGCATTTATTATATTAGATCCGCTTTGCTTCCTCCATCCTTAGAATATCTGTCTGCATAGTGGAACTCTACTTGTAAATGACAGAAAGCTAAACAAACTGTCCTAAGCAGTAAAAGGCTAGTAGTTCATTTAACTGGTGAGGACAGAGGTGGAGCTTGCTGCAGGATGACTAAACCCAAGAATTCCATGTCATCTTGATTGGTTTTCATCAATAGGAGCCCAAGCCACAACTGCTTGAGACTTAGGTCATCCCACTTTAGCAATCTCAGAGGGAAAGAAGCATATCAGAATATAAAATTCACGAGAAGGATTCCGACTGGGCTCCATGTTCAATCCTTGGACTCAGAGGTATGGCCAGGGGTTTGGGGTCCTGTAATTGGTGAGGCCTGTCTTGGTGATAGAGTACTACAGGGGGCAGCTGACTGGATAGGAGTGATAATTCCCCAAAGTAAGATGGGGCTGGTGCTTCCACCAGCAGAAGGAGAGAAAGAAATACAGATAAAAATAACATACCTATTATATGTCCTATCTTCCCTAGGTGAAGAGACAACCCGTTGGACTTAGCTGGCCCAGTATGGTCAGCAATTCAACCCGCTACTCCCCGTGATGTTTTGCTTTATAGAGAAAAGTGTAATAGACATGTTATATTTATTATGGTATAATTTTAATAGTGGAGAATTGGGTTGTTTTTAATGGTCTGTGATACAGATGGGCTGGGAAATAGCTACAAAAGTCAACAGGTCCTAACTTTGCTGTAATGATTTGTGGAGAAGTGAAAGATAAGTAATTGAACAATAGGCCGAGATCTGAAGTTTTTAATAGCAGTCCTTTAAAATATATTGTACATATTCGAGATTACCCCTATAAGGACTGAATTCTTATATGTCTTTTGAGAGGGAAAGGGATAAACCCAGAGCTTACTGTCTCGTTGACTTACTGTAGCATGGAACACTACTTATCCCTCTAACATATGTTGTCACCTTCTATAACAAAGGAAGTTTTAGCTGGGCACATGGCAGCTCAGCTAAAAACTAATTTCTCAGCTCGCCATCCAATCATATGCATACACCATGTGACTAGGTTGAGCCCAGTGAGACAGCAACTGAAGCGATGTACGCAACTGCAAGTCAGGCCCTTAATTTCCACATTTTACCAACCAGGAATCTGACAGCTGGACAGTGATGACTTATCTAACATCACACCGTAAATGACTGTCAAGCTAACTTTAGAGGAAAAAGTGGTGTGTAGACAAAGAAAAAGGATACTGTGCCGATAATGATGTGAACAATATGCTTAGCATTTATTTTACTTAAATGATTAAATAGTCTGCCTATGCACAGGAGTGGTAAATTTCCATTTTAATGAGCTCTGGATACAACATAGCAATTCATATTCATTAAAATGAGATTTTTAGTATAGAGTCGAAACCATTAACACCAACTGCAATGTTTTGTGTTACCGTAAGTTATACTTTTGTTTTTCTCAAAGCTGATTTTGCACCATTGTAAAAAAAAAAAAAAAAAATTAATTAATTACAAGAGAATGTCAAACCAATTGAAGTGACTAGAAAGAAGTACACTAGTAATGTTAATTTATATACAATTTGCTCCAGCTAGAAATGCCTTTAAAGTATCAACATTTAATTATAACCAAATTTTATTCATATGAATACATAATCACACTCTACAGAACCTAGAAATGAAATGCAAGGTACACCAAATGTCCCATTGTATTTCAATAAGTGAGAAGAAGTGCCTTAAATACAACAGGAGAAGGAGGGGTGTTAATAACCCTAATATAACATTTTCTTTCTCTAGATCTTAAAATTTTGGTCAAGTAATTTAGGTATGGATTCTAAGGTTGCATAATTCAGGACCGTAAGAAGCTCGGCTTCATCTAACCTCAGTGTTCCTTCTTCCTCCATGTAATGCAGTCGAATTCTTTCAAAGGATAAATGTGTATATAGCTTAGAAAACAGCTTTCTTAAATCGGATTGTGTTAATGACCACGTATGCTAGGCTTTTGTTTATAATTAAATTTTAGCCAGTCATTAAAACTTACCCTAAGAACATCTACTTAGCCACACTTAACGGTCCTTGGCTTTTATTCTATGTCTTGTGTTTTCACACAAGTTTGAAGGTCTGCACTTTCTGTTAGGCTCTCCTATTTTTAAGAGAGGAACTGCTTATTTCTTGTAGTATTCCTGTTTGACCCTAGAGGGCACAAGGTCACTAAAACGTTAAATTACTCATGCAGTAATTCATAATACCCATCTGCTCTCCTCCATGACTTGAGAAAATGGAGATATTTAATTCACTCTGGTGTATCACACATTGACTGATCCTTCTGCTTTTTTCAGAGCTTAAATTCAATCTTATGTAAGTTTGACTTTCATTGTTAAAATTATAAAGGGCACCCAACTCACCAGAAGAATATAAGATTACCAACTTGTCCTGCTAAACTGTCAAATTCTCATTTAGAGATCTGTAGAGAAAGAGTTCTACTTTATGTAAATAGCAATTACCTTGCCACCTCAATTTCTCAATAAAATCTCAATTTCTAACAAAAAGTAAACAATAGCCGATATTGATGTAATCCAGTTATTGCAGTTCTTTTGCATTGTTTTCTGTTAAAAAATGCAGATAGTATTCTGATAGCACAGGAAAACCAGATTAGAAAATCAGAAACTGTAATAACATAAAACAATGAAAATAGTAGCACAACTTGATATAATTTCATCATGGGTAATAATACAAATTCCCACTATTCTTCCAAATTCAGTGATTTTAATCAATTATAAAAAGGGATTTTAAAGAGGAACCTGGTATCTTAAGACGCTAAAGCCTTCTCCTGGAGTAAGAGTGTAATAAAATGAGCACATCTTTTTATGTTAATACCGACTAATCAATTGTAATTGGTATAATTACTACTTAGCTATTTTCTCCTAGTATTCATTATTGCTGAATACATAATTATAGCACAGGATATAATTTAGTCTTTGGCAATATGTCAATTGCAGACCCAGCATTTTCAATACGTTTCCCTTTCCAGAATTTGTACGTATTATAAAGAGTGCAGTGTAAACCCATCTGCTTCAGGGTTAATTAAAAACTTGATAATTTTAGTGAGCATGATTATTACTTGTTTCTAAACTACTTTTATTCATCTTGTTAAGGAAAGGACATTTTGAAAAACAAAATATCATAAGGACACTAAAGTGACATAGGTCGTCAGCAATGTAATCGGCCAATCTCTCCCCCCTTTTTCCACACCACTTCCTTCGCCTCAAAAGCTGCCTGACCAATCATCATCTTAACAAGGTATTTTGCACAGGTACGTTGATGCTATAGCAAATTACCCTCCTAACAACGCTAACCACTTTATCACTGGTTTTAGAATGACAACGTTTTGTTTTTATTCCAAGTTTTAAATTTCTGAAGTTTGTTCATGATGCTTTTAAACTGAAGGAGAGTAATGTGCTTCGCTCAGAGCCATCTGGTAGTGGAATGATTGATGATTTTTTTTAAAAAGTTGTGCTGCGTGCAAAATATATAAGAGTAAGATATTTTGGACAACTGCAAAAAAATTAAAAAATCAAATGGTGTCACAATTTCTTTGTGACCTGAGGCAGCACTGTGTAAAATTTCCAGCTATGGATCACCTCTGCAGAGCACCTGTGACCTCCAAGTGTCTCGTTATACAAGGCACCAAGCAACGTGCTTCATTAGCCAAGCGTATATCCTGCCAAGACGTGGTTATCACCAACTCATTATTTCCTTCTGATTGATATTCATTAGTTCTGCTGAGCCGTTTGTGGCTATATGCTCTTCACAAACTGACCTGATGTATATTGCCGAAAAGGGTATGTGACCTTAGATACCGCAGGTTTTAGAAAAGGTAATCTTGATGTTCTAAACTACCAATGTCAAAATTGTTGAGAAAAACTGTTCAACCCAAAATCTGTGGTCACGAAATTTGTCTACAGTTTAATTGAATTGTTAAATAACATCCATGAAAAGTTGAGTGAATATATAATTAGCATGGGTGTTGCTGTTTGGTTCCCCAGGAAAAGATTTTGAAATGGAAATTAGCGTGCAGGAAGTTTATTAGGGAGTGTTCTTGGGATCAACACCTGTGGAGGAGTGAAGACAGCAGGATTAGGCAGGAGGAGAACTGAACTGTGGTGCTGTTGCCCACAAGGCCTCAGTCAGTCCCCCTCCCGCCGGCCCCCGGGAACTTCCCTCCGGGAACTCTGGAGCTGAGATGACATTTTTGAGTTTTTCTGAACTGGGGGTGGGTTGGCTGGGCCTTTGTAAACCCCATCAACCAATTATTGAATGTGGGCTACTCCTGGTGAGGTGGCATGGCTTTGGACAAGATGGCTTTCTCAGGCCAAGGGCAAGTCCCAGAGAGGGACTTAGCTGAGAGTTGCCAGCTGTTGACTCGCCCAGAAGCTGGAGTGCTTTGGACCTGGGGAGGTGGAGAAGTGGGGGGTGATCTGGACAGCACACCACAGCATTCACTACAGTGTGAAATTGGCAATGGGAAAAAGTGCCATCGGGGTAAACACTTCGTGCAGTAAAAATAGCTGAGCTCAAATTACCTACATCCTGTACTTTAAATATATCACATCCTTGCCCAAGAATCTACAGTAGCTTTCAACAGCCTCCATGTCCTTTCTAAACTTCATTCTCCGGTTGGTAAGAACCACCGTAGTCTGGCCTCACCCTACCTATGAATTCCTGACTGTGACCTCCAAGTTCAGTAAAGTAGTGGACTCGCAGCTTTATTTGTGCACGTGCTTTTCCTCTTCTCGAAATCCAGCCCATCACCACTCTCTTCCTGCATTAAGCTTCTATACACATATCATTGTACTCTCTTCCTTCTCTGGATTTGCAGCCCATAAGCTGTGCCACAAAATTCACCCCTAAATTATAAACGGTCTCCATCTCCAGTGGGGTGTGTGTGTGTGCACATGCGCGCAGGCTAGCATCCTCAGTAGACAGAAATATATGCCTCCTATCTTTCCACATTAGTGGGCACATGATAGACATTAAATAGATCCCCAGGTTTAGAAACAAAAGAGACTTCTTAGTCCAGCCTTGTTTTACAGATGACTTACCAGAGGCTTGGAAAGATGGTGTAATCTGCCTCTGAACTCCCACATTCCTTGGCTTATACCTCATTTATGGTATTTATTGCTTTCTAGTTTATGTTAATCATCTTCCTACCTGCTTTACCAGTTTTTATCAGTATTTTTGTAGGCTATTCCTCTTCTTCTGCACACACTTAGGGCTGCTGTTCCCTGCGGCTCTGCTGGGTCAGTTGACCTGAGCTGGCCGTTCCCAGAGGCTACAATTTACCACCAACAAACGGGATGACTCACTGATCTGTATCTGTCGCTGCTAGTAGTCCATGGACAGCTCTACCTGGAGGTTCTGCAGGATTCTCAGGCTCAACTTGTTCTTATTTATTTATTTATTTATTTATTTGTTTATTTATTTATCTATTTATTTGTTTTTTAAGTCAAGTTGTTGTCCTTTCAATCTTAGTTGTGGAGGGTGCTGTTCAGCTTCAAGTTGTTGTCCTTTCAGTCTTGGTTGTGGAGGGCGCAGCTCAGCTCCAGGTCCAGTTGCCGATGTTAGTTGTAGGGGGCACAGCCCACCATCCCTTGCGGGAGTTGTGGTTGAGAGGACACGCTCCAACCAACTGAGCCATCCATCCGGGAGCTCAGCGGCAGCTCAGCTCAAGGTGCCGTGTTCAATCTTAGTTGCAGGGGGCGCTGCCCACCATCCCTTGCGGGAGTCGAGGAATTGAACTGGCAACCTTGTGGTTGAGAGCCCACTGGCCCATGTGGGAATCGAACCGGCAGCCTTCAGAGTTAGGAGCATGGAGCTCTAACCGCCTGAGCCACTGGGCCGGCCCCTCAACTTGTTCTTTACATCTCCCTAATCCTTATACCTAACTGGCCCCCGAACCCTGTTCATTTACTTTGGAAATGTCACACTTATCCTGAGCTCCTCCGTGTTCACTGCCATTTGTCATGACTTCAGGTCCTCATCTCTGAGTGATATGGTAGGAATAGCCTCTTCCCTGTTCTCCTTGTAAACATTCTTTACTGCTACTCCACCCTCAAAGCGGCTACCAAACAAATACCCCTCTCCCGAACCCCAGAGTAACCGAATAAGTCACTCCTTTCTTTAAACTTCTTTATTGGTTCTCGGCTACCTATAATTCAAAGATAAACTTCTTAACCATGGCACCCAAAATTTTGCAAAGACTCAGGCAGTGAATCTAGTGGTCAAGTCAAACTTCCAGGAGTAAGTTTTGATTGTCACCTAGCTTTGTGACCTCGGGCAAGTGTATTTATTCTGTGTATCTGTTTTCCATGTGAAAAATGTGCACAGTAATTGCACCAATCTAATAGATTTGTTGTAAAGAATACATATAAAGTGCATAGAACAGTGACTGGCACCTATGAAATTCTGCTATTATTTCTAAATCTAAGACAAGTTATTTTTTACGTCTCATCTACCAATTCGTTACCATTACCTTAACCCAATTCTCAAGAAGTAGTGAAAGTTTCATAATTCTCCAAAACCACTGCGACATACTCTTTTATAATTTTCTCCCTTTTCATATGCTTTTTTTTTCTCTCCTCCGAATGTTTTCCCCACTTTGCTGATGATGAATTTATACTCATCCTTCAAGGAACAGGTCAAAGCCTCGTGGCCGCCTTCCCTGCCACCCTTTTCCATGAGGCAGTTATAATCTTCTTGATCTATATTCTTTAAGTTGTAGACACACTTTAATATTAGAGCTACTTGTTTATTTGTCAATGCTCCCAGACAGGATATGAGTTCCCAGAGGCCATGTCTTAATTTTTGCGTCCCCGATGCCCAGTATAGCACCCAATACATATTAGGCATTCAAGGACTGTTTATTAAGATGAAATATATTTTGTAAAAATAATTGAATAAGATTTTAAAACATTTTTGGCTAGGAAGACTAAAATAGATGATAAATATACCAATTTTTCATAAAATCAATGTGTAATTTCAACATTCCTCCAAACCCAAATATTAATTGGTTTGTGTTTGCATGTTTAGTTAGAATTTCATTAGATGATTTTGTAGTTTATCTAGAAGAATAAGTGTGTAAGAAGAGCCAGGTAACATCTGATAAAGATAAGAACAGGTGGCTAGCCATACCAAATAACCAGGTAATAAATCTTATTATAAAGCTGTAGTAATTCACACATATTGGCACTAGTGCAGAAATGGACATAAATCAGGTCAAAGAAAAAAATTGAAAGTAGGAAAAATAGACCTAAATGTATATAAAATTTAGTATGTATTAAAAAAATCTTTTTCAAATCAGTGGAGGAAGATAGATTACTTAAAAAAAAAAAAAAAGATGTTGGGGAAACTGTAAGCCCATTTTGAAAAAATATGTATACCTCAACTTTTTCTTGTATACCATAAATTAAAATTATAAAGAATAAAACCACTATAAGCAGTAAAAAAAAGTATGGGTGAATTATTTTTACTTCTTGGAGTGATGAATGCCTTGTTAACGGCACATCTAAAATTCCAGCAGCAATAAAGGAAAATAGTAATAAATTCAACTACAGTGGTACCTCAGTTTTTTAACGTAATCCATTCCGGAAGACCATTCGAGTTCTGAAACATTCGAAAACCGAGGCACGGTTTCCCCATAGAAAGTAATGCAAAATCAATTAATCCATTCCAGACCTTTAACATTAACCTCTAAAACTGCAAATTTAGCATTAATTTTACTATCTAATGATACCATAGATCCATAAAAATCTACGGCGTTCATAAACCAAAATGTTCGTCAATGGAGACGCTCAAAAACCGAGGTACTACTGTACTTAAAAACTTAGAGTGTTACAAATCAAAATGACACTAACACTAGCTTTTAGAAAAATAATTGTGTTTTAAAAATGTATTAGTCTCTTAAGACATGTAGGAAAAAAGTGGAGTTACAAAGTTACAATACTAGCTTTTATAATTGCCCATGTATTTACCTTTCCTGAGAATTTTGTATCTTCTATGGCTTCAAATTACTGTCTACTGATTGTGAATTTCACCCTGCAGGACTCCCTGTAGCATTCTCACAGGGCAGGTCTAGTTATAACAAACTCTCTCAGCTTTTTTTTCCCATTCCAGTAATGCTTTAATTTCTCTTTTACTTTGAAGACAGTTTTGGTGGATATAGGATTAGATTCTTGATTGACAGTTTTTTCATTCAGCATTTCGAGTACACTGGCCCGTTGTGTTCTGGCCTCCAAAGTTTCTGGTGAGAAATCTGCTAACAATCTGAGGATCCCCTGTATGTGACAAGTCATTTCTGTCTTGCTGCTTTCGACATACTTTCTTTGTCTTTTGACAGTTTAATTATAATGTATCTTAATGTGGGTCTCTTTGAGTTCCTTATGCTTGGAATTCATTGAGATTCTTGGATGTTTGTATTTATGCCTTTCAAATTTTCTCTCTCTTCTCCTTCTGGGATTCCCACAATGTTTATATTGGTCCATTTGATGGTGTCTCATGGGTCTCTTAGACTCTGTTCAGTTTCCTTCTTTTTCTTTCTGTTCCTCAGACATGATAATTTCCATTGTCCTGTCTTCAAGTTCACTAATCAAATCTGCCTGGTCAAAAATGCTATTGAGTCCCTCTAGTGAATTTTTCATTTCATGTATTTCAATTTTCATCTCCAGAATTTCTTTTTGGTTTCATTTTATGTTTTCTATCTCTTTATTGATATTTCTATTTTGTTCACACATTGTTTTCTTGACTTCATGCATATCTTCCTTTACTTCTTTGAGTATTTTTAAGACAATAATTTTAAAGTCTTTGTCTAATAGGTCCACCACCTGGTCTTTCTCAGAGACCCTTTCTGTTGATTGTTTCTTTCCTTTCAATGGGCTATAGTTTCCTGTTTCTTTATATGCATTGTGATTTTTGGTTGAAAACTGGACGTTTGAATCTGAAAACGTGGTAACTATGGAAAGTGAATTTCCTCCTTCCCCAGGGTTTGGAGATTTTGGGTTTTTTTTGTTTTTGTTTGTTTTCACTTTTCTTTTAGATTATTATAGATTGTCTTTATGCTGGGGATAAACCTGAGGTGTAAACTTAAGGTTTTCTCCCATGTTTTCTGAGCTTGCATTGTTCCCTAGGCATGCATGGTAACTTTATAAATTCCCTTGTATATATAGTTGCTTTGGAATGTCCCAGTCCTAAATGTCTGGGTCCCAGAAAGGGAAAAATAGAAAAATGAAGAGAAAAAAAGAAAGGCTTCAGTCCTTTAAATCCCCTCGAAGTCACTTCAGCTAGAGCTGGAAGGACTTGTAAAAATGGGGAGGGGGAGGCCGGAGGGGGCGGGAACATGTGCAACCATGGCTGTCCAACTCTGTGTCTGTACCTCCATGGTCAGAAGCAGCAATCATTGATCAGAACACAGATTCCCCCATATTTAGAGGACAAGGTCCTTATTGCCCACCCTGGTTTCCATAAGCAGCTTGCAAGCTGCTCCTGGAACACATGCACAGCTTCCAGCTATGAGGCTGGGATAGCCACTGCTGAGCTAAGAGCTTGAATTTACCCAAATAAAGCACAGTTTACTGTCCAAGCCTTCCCCTGGAAGTTGTGAGCCTTCCAGTAGACTCCCAAGTTCCTAAATACCTGCACCAGACAGATTCTGCCAGTATTGTTGTTATCTAGGTGGGGAGACAGATTCCTGGTGCTTTGTACTCTGCCACCTTCCCAGAATTCTCCTTTCAGTGGATCCCTTTTTATTCTACCAGATTGGTCAATATAAAAGTAATTGATAATACTCTGTGTTGCAGAAGATTCAGGGAAAAGGAACTTTCATAATGTTCAGGGTAAAGTAGTATAAATAGTTACACCCCTTGAGAAAGCAATTTATTAATACTTTTAACATTTTTTTTGATTGCTTATACTCTTTGATCCAAGAATGTACCGTACATATTTATTTGAACAGGGACCGAAAGGTACATGTACAATGGTATTCACAGAAATATTGTTTGTAATAGTGAAAAGCTGGCAATATCCTAAATAAGTGTTAATGGAGAACTGGTTCAATAAATTATATAACATCCATACTATGAAATACTTTACAACCGTTAAAAAGTAATGAACACACAAAATATTTAGTAACTACAAAATAGCCCTTGACACTTGAAAGATACTGGTCAGTCATAGTATTATAGACTGTTGCACAGTTGTGACAATCATCCTACAATTGTCTGACGTTTGTCTCATGAGTAGATGGAGATTCTACGTTTTTGGAAAGGATGTCACAAGGTAATGTGCCCTTTTGAGTGCATCATATTAGGGGGTAAACATGATGCTTCTGTAGTTTCCTGGTGATTTAACCTGGATCACTTGGTACTTGCCAGGACTCTCCACTGTAAAGTATTTGTTTTACAAGAGGATAAAATCCTCTAGGGATCAGCCAAAAATGTCTGAGAATTACTTATAAGTATCTTGGGGAAATCCTATATGTAATATGAACATAAAACGAACTTAAATGTACTGTAATCCATAAATGCTGTGGCTTTTACCAGCTGGTTCTTTCAACCCCTGGACAACATTATATAGATATGGATCTATGAGTATGTACAGTTTTAAAGGACTATTATGATTCTTGTATCCTTGTGATAGGTTATACTTTCTAAATTCTTGGAGAGCCTTTCCAAACTGTGGACTATACAATAATCACATAATAGTAATAATTAATATATGCATTCATAATAATTCTATGTTACTTATCTAAACACTTTCAGTAAAGAAATTATATTTCAAAAGAAAGGTGTTTAGGATAAAATATAAATAAAACACTAGTGCCAAAAAAAAAAAAGAAAAGAAAAGTCTTAGGAAAATCTATGCAAAACCTCAGACTTGTGTTTGGGGGATTTTAGCTGAGATACTAGGCATCCTGTTGTGTGTATTCTTTAGTTTTCCTTTGGGGGAAGGTTGAAATTCCTTTTTTTTTCTCAGAATTAGTGGTCAAATGAGTCTACTGAGGGAGGTCCTGTGTATTCACATACTTTGGAGCCAAATGTCGGGCTCCTAAGTATGTCAAAACTCATCAAACAGTACACTTTAAATATGTGCATTTATTGCATGTCAGTTATACCTCTTTTTTTTTTTTTTTTTTTTCATGTTGCTACAGAGTTAATGGGCAGGATTACTTTGGAACAGGGTGATATTACTTCTTAAAGAAAAGGTTAGTGTGAAGGGAAGGTCCTTGGTCTCAGTCTTTGTTCTTGGCAAGGCTTTTGTCCAGTCTTTTCAGTGGCCATCAGAGGATTTACTAGAACAGCCATCAGAAGAACTACTAGAACAAATATCAGTAAATAAATTCAAGCAAAAAGTAAATTGATCCAAATTTCAAGGAAGAATGATTTGTGAGCCAGGTAAAAATATTAGGTCGTTTAAAAGGGAAAGAGAATCAAATTGGCAAAGATTTACCAACAGCAAAATTGAATGTTAGAAAGCAGAAGAGTAATGCCTGTAATATACTCAAGGAAAGAAACTTAGCCACAGATGATTTATTATTCAGCCTAATTGTCCTTCACCCATAGAGTTACAGGCAAACAATTTTAAGCCAGCAGGAACCCAGAGAATATTGATTATATGAACCTTTCTTGAGGAAACTACTAGAGAACTAACTGCAGCCAGCTGAGAGAACATGGGCAAACTTTAGCTAAAGGGCTGGCCGTGAGAATCAATTCATATCTAAAATAAAAAAAATAAAAATAAAAGTAGGAATAAGAAAAATACAGGTGGGAATGAGGGTGACAGAATGTTACCTACTCTGACATTTTAGGAAGACTAGAGCTACCCAAAAATGAGAGAAGGGAGAGAGAATTTGGAAGCAGAATAAGTTTGAAAGCCTCATCTGTAATAGCTCAGAATCAAAGGGTATCATTTAAAGGTTACAAATCAAGTAGGAAAAGGATAAGCATATTTAATGGCACAAAAGTAAGCCCTGAGTCAGATAATATTGCTGATTAAAATTGGATGGAGGAAGCGGATACAAGCTCCTGTGCATGTCAGGGAGTAACACATTCTGTTTAAACAAAGAGGAGGGAAAGGATACTACATAACATTGTAATTGTAAAGATAAAACCAAGCATTTTAAAGAACAGAACTACAGTAACAGTGACAACAAAAGATAGAAGACAAAAAAAAGGAATGAAACTTCTTGTTACTAAATATAACAGATATACAGAAAAATACATAAAATAGGAATTACGGAATAACCAATGATTATAAAGCACATACCGGTTAACACGACCACAGCAGGATATGCAGCATTACTAGCATTCCTTTCTGATGATAATCTCTCCACCACACCCCCCACCCCAGATAACCAGTGTCCTGATTTTTATGATAATCATATGCTATGTACAGACAGCGTGAAAAAAATGTTTAGACATTTTAAGAAAGGAAAAACCTGTATTAAAGTTGTAATACTCAGTACATACCGGTAACAAAAGATGAATACAAGTGATGGTATCCTTTTTTTTTTGGCACCCCCCCACCCCGTATATATGTAGCTTTACAACCTATGTCTACATTGCTACTTGTACCTGATTTGGGACTTTATATAATTAGAATCATACTATATTTATTCTTTTGTATCTTGCTTCTTTCTACCTGGCTCACCAAATAATCCTTCCTTGAAATTTGCATCAATTTACTGTTTGCTTGAATTTATTTACTGATTGTTGTTCTAGTAGTTCTTCTGATGGCTGTTCTAGTGAATCCTCTGATGGCCACTGAAATGACCGGACAAAAGCCTTGCCAAGAACAAAGACTGAGACCAAGGACTTTCACACTAACTTTTAACATGTGAAACACAAGATCCATCCATTACGTTACATGGAGCTTTAGCGTGTGCATTTTCTTGAAAGGACAGCATCCTGTTGTCTGAATATAACAATTTACTTATCCTGCTGATGGACATTTTATCCAATGGATGTGTCCTGGTGGCCTATTTAGATTTTTATTTACATTTCACTTGTTGTAACAGTATTAAGCAGTTCTTCCTGTTTGTTTAATGTCCTCATTTGTGAATTGTCTGTTCAAGGCTTTTTGCCCATTTTCTCCAGTGGGTTGCCTTTGTTTTCTTGCTGATTTTAAAGATACCTTCATATAATTAGGTTATGATCCCTTTCTGAGTTTTCCGTGTTGTAAGTATCCGCGTCTTATCTTCTTGCTCTTTTAATGGTGTTTTAGATGAACAAAAGTTCTCATGTAAAATGTAGAACAATGTATCATT
Organism: Rhinolophus sinicus; assembly: GCF_057876585.1. Classification (NCBI taxonomy): domain Eukaryota; kingdom Metazoa; phylum Chordata; class Mammalia; order Chiroptera; family Rhinolophidae; genus Rhinolophus; species Rhinolophus sinicus. Next base: position 46,334,164 of record NC_142507.1, on the reverse strand, counting down.
TTTCTTTCCTAATCGATGCTTTTTATAACGGATTAAGAAATCTTTCTCTATCATGATGTCATGAAGATATCCTATATTGTCTCCTGAAAGCTTTATAGTTTGTCTTTCTTGATAGATTCATAATTCTTCTGAAGTTGATTTTTGCGAATGACACCAGTTACTTTAAAAGAGGAGGACAAGAATCTGTGTTGAAAATAAGGAAAACTGTTGAAAGTCTCTGTATATAGAGCAATTAGACCCATCACCCCCTTCTCCATGTGGATGGAGCCAGGCAACAGTCTCCAGATAGATGACATATGCTCCTAGGAAGGGCTCCAGACATAGGCACACCAGACAACAGAGGGCAGGGGTTTGCTGTGGGGCTAAAAAGGAGGAAAAAGTGAAGATTTGGTCCCTTTTCCAGCTCTGGCCCCTATACTCAGGCAGCCAGGCTTATGTTCTCTGGGAGATTGGAGAGTTCTTCTAGAAAGAAATTGAATGGCCCCAGAAAAAAAACCTCCAGATAAAAACATTTGTGGACACAATACACATGAGTAGGTCCCCCTGATCACTTTACATTGCAGCCCACGGTGTAACAAATTACTCCACAGATAACCAGTATCCTGACTTTTATGGTAATTACATGCTATAAATATATAGTTTTACAACCTATGTCCATATTCCTAGTTTTGCCTGATTTGGCTTACAATTATTATCTCACGGTTTCTATGGGTCAAGAATCAGAGCATGGCTTAGCTGGGTACCTCTAGCTTGAGGTTTCCCATGGGGCTGCAGGTAAGCCGTCAGTCAAGGCTACAGTCTTATGTGAAGATTCAACTGAGGAGAGATCTACTTCCAAACTCATACATGTGGTTATTGGGTCCTCACCAAGTGGGCCTCTCCACACGGCTGGCTCTGGATATGGCATCTGCCTTCTCCCTGGGCAATCAGTACAGAGAGAGCACCCAGGATGGAAGCCTCAGGCTACTTAGAAACTAATCTCAGAAGTGACATACTATCATCACTTCCATCATATTTGGTTTGTTAGAAATGAGTCAATAAGTCCAGCCCACACTGAAGGGGAGAGGCTTACACAACGGCATCACACATTTTGTGAATCCCCAAACCATCCTCATTTCTGACACCAACTGCAAATTTGGGGACCCCAAGACCACCCTCAGGCTTGATGATTTGCTAGATGGACTCACAGAACTCAACTGAAAGCTGTTATATTTATGGTCACTGTTTATCTGAAAGGACACAGATTAAAATCACCCACGGGAAGAGGCATATAAGGCAGTGTCCAGGGGAGTTTTAAGGGTTGTGCAGATAGCACTTCTTTTTTAAAAAATTATTTTTAAAAATTATTTATTTATTTATTTATTTTTCTTTTTTAAGAAGGGTGCAACTCACAGCGGCCCATGCAGGGATCGAACCAGCAACCTTGGTGCTACTGGCACCACGCTCTAACCTACTGAGCTAACCTGCCACCCACCCACCCACCCCCAGCCCCCATAGCACTTACTTCTCACGGCAGTGATGTGTGACAATTCATATGGAGCATTGCCAACCAGGGAAGTTCACCCAAGCCTTGGTGTCCAGAATTTTTATTAGGGCTCAGACATGTACGACTGGCTGCCTGTATGGCTGACTTTAGTCTTCCATCTCCCTGGAGGTCCAACCCCTCCCTCCACCTCCACTCCCTCACCCCCACCATAAATCACACTGCTAGCATAGATTATCTGGCATGGCCCAAGGCCCTCAGGTAAACAAGACACCCTTATCAGGCAGAACATTCCAAGGGCTTAGAGATGACCATCCATGACCTGAGGGCGAAGGCCAGACCTGCCTTTGGGAAAGGTTAATCCTTCACTGCACGTTACAGGCTGGACTAGTAGGAGGTGGGGACCACTGGGAGCCATCTTGGAGCCTGCCTACCACACCCGCCATTTAGAAAACTTCCCCCACTGAGCTCCTGATCAGCTTTTAAGTGCCTCGTTCTTAAATGTGATTGGCTCACCACCCATCTAAGGAAAGTCTCCAATACAAGAGGAAGGCCAAAACCAACCCTAAGAAAAGAAGGAACTTAGAGGAAACAGGAACAATTCAGGTAATAAACTAAACTAAAAAACAAACCACCAAAACAAAACAAACCCTTCAATATTACCAGAGAGATAAAATACTGTACCCAAAAGACAAAACAAGACAATGCAGAAAAGATAAGAAAGAGCACTTCGGGGTTAAATCAGGGTAGATGAGCTAAAATTTTAAAATGTAATATTGTGGGAGATTGGGATGGGGAAATCTGTGTTTTTGGTGTATGTGTTGAAGGGGGTGGGATACAAGTTAGCTAAGTCGTCATTGTCCAAAGTCTGTAAGTCGTGGGTGTATTCGTGTTTTGTAGGGCCAGAAAATTATACGATTCGAAGGGTGCCTATAAGAAAAGTAATACACACTTACACATTTGAAGTTAAGAATGGGACCTTGGAAAACCTGTGAAACTGAGGGACTCAACTTAAGCTTTATTAGCTTCACAATAAATCTTCCCCATAGTCAATGGAAAACATCTGAAATTGGAAAATCAAGAAATAAGAGTTTTAAAACTTTATTTAGAAATACAAGATAAGTACCAAACAAAAAATCTTAAAGAGTTGAATGTTAGGAGTTTTGGAAATGGGAGTAAAGGGTGACAGGACAAAGAATTACTATTTCTCATAATAAAACTCTTAATATAATGTGACTTTCTGCCCCATTCAGGGCCCCTGTCATGTTTAATTCATGTATTCACCCATTCCCTTTTAACTTTATACCCCAGACCCAACTCCTCTCCTTTCTTATAACACCATTCAATGTGTTTAATGACATCTTTTGACCAATATGGTGAAATAGATTAGTTGCTGGCTCCTCCACTTGACACATTAACCTTGGAGAAACTATGGGTTTCGAGGAACTGAATTGGTCAGCCCCTTGATTTTGACTTCCTAGCCTCCAGAACTGTGAAAATAAATCTATGGTATTTTGTTACAGCAGCTCAAGCTGACTAATACAGCTTGGTAAGGGCTGTGACCAGATTGCTCCGTGGGACAGTTATCTCTTCTTGTAATCATTAAGTAATCTCAGGGGTGATCCTTTGAAGCCATGTGAATATCTTGTTCCCTCTTAACCTTTCAATCAATGATTTGAGCATAAATGAATGGTTCTTGCCTGAATCACATTTTACACGGGGGTTGCAAAATGGTGATTTCCCCACTTCTATCATTCCTTTATTTATGTATTAGCTGGCGTTCTTCTATAAAAGAACTTACCCTTTTCTCCTTTCTCTATTCTAACTCTTTTACTTTTGTGTCCCCTAAAGCAGATGCTGACACAAGACCCTGGGAGTGAGTAGTTTATTTGGGAGATGATACCAGAAAAACAGAGGAAGTGGGGAAAGTGAGACAGAGCAGGGAGAAAAGCCAGTAAAAGGTGTATTGCTGAACATTTCTGAATAATTAGGACTCAGCCCAGTGGGGCCCACTGAGAAACCATGCCTACAAATTGTCCTACTGGTTCCATCACCCATAAGTTAAGAGCTGCGCCCAGAGATATTAACTACCCCCATCTTCCTAACCCCCTCTACACTTTCGGATTGCATCCCTCGGCAGCTATATACTTTAAGTGGCTCCTGAGAAAGACCTCAGGCCAAGAAGAAGGCATTGAGGTGGGAATCTGCTAGGGTACTGGGAGCTGTGGATACCGTGTTTCCCCGAAAATAAGACCTAACTGGAAAATAAGCCCGAGCATGATTTTTTAGGTTGACATCCCTTGAACAAGTCCCAATGTGTCTTTTGGAGCAAACCTTAATATAAGACCTGGTCTTATTTTCAGGGAAACACGGTAGCTGTCAGAGAATTCAAGTGGGTTGAGGGGATGCAGAACAGGGTATCACAGCATCTGCTTCTCTCTCTCTCTCTCTCTCTCTCTCTCTCTCTCTCTCTCTCTCTCTCTCTCTCCATTGTGAACTCATAGAATAAAACCCAGCATGTTCAATTCTTTACCATCATCACACTATTTGATGCTCATATTGTCTAAAATTTGAACAGGGTGAAGACCCTTCATATCAGATTCTTCGCCCAGATATGTTCCCAATAGTCTTTGCATACTTCCTTGCTTTCTGGCACAACCAAACATTTCAGGCTTACCTCGTACTCTCTCTGCCCCTGGACTCAGCCATTTCTCTGAGGAGTTCTGGTTCTTTATAGTGGGGAATTACATTTAGAAACTGTTCTGGATTGTCATTGCTTCCAGACCTTTTCAGTGGACAAAGCTAGGAAATGCATTTAAAAACAAAACAAAAGACTATATTATACTATAAAGTGGTTATCTGTTAAAATCATTGTGTAATGTGTTTCTACATCGTACACAAATCAGTCAGTATACCTCTCTCTAGCTAGGTAGTCATTTGATTTGTGCTTTAATTTAGTTCAGTTTATAGCTAATACCTGAAGTCGATTAGACCTGTTTTTTCCCTCAAGCATGGCAATCATATGGTGTATAAATAGGGTGACCATATGCTCTGGTTTTCCCAGGACAATTGAAATGTAACTATTACTAGCATCCCCTTTCTCAAGTGCTTTGGTTTAGATGGTACATTATGTGTTTCTTCTTATATCTAAAGAACAATGTCAAATGAATTGGTCCAGGTGAGCTGTTAGTCATGATGTGGAAGGGGCAGTAAAGAGTTTACCTTCTGGAAAGGAGTAAATCACGATTCACGTGAAGCCCAGTGGGATCTCCCTTGTGCTAACACTGAAGACCAGGGGGCATCCTTCGGTTTCGGCATTTCTTCTAGACAAAGAAAAAGTCAAAATTTCTGTAGACTGGGAAATCCCAATTCCTCCCTTTTCTTTCCTTCTTCTCGTTGTACTTTGATACTACGTTTTTTTGTCCTTGTTAAGAAGAGCTGACAGAATCTCCTGCAATTTAGGTGTAGTTGAGGGTGGGGGTTGGTGGTGGAGGGCAGTGAATGTGCTCTGAATAATACAGACATTAAAACAGACGGGAAATCTTAGGATTTTCATAAATTTGGAAGGCATTGCACCAATCTCTTAAACTCTACTCCAAGGCACAATTAATCCATTGTACTCATGATCACACATATTATTTAACAACGCTACAACAAATAATCTCATATCCTTAGGTGCTTGCCCAATTATTTGATTAGAAATCCCCCTTCCATTTATTATCTTAAACAAACACACATATTAATTTATATATGTGTGTGTGTATACATATATATATGATGACAATTTGTTATACCTGTTTATTTATAATATATGGAAATACATTTTTTTCTCACATCTTTCTACAACTCTGAACAATATACTCTTGGACCATATGATCTGTGACAAATGATATCACATTTGATTTGTACAGGTTTTTGATTGCCAGTGCACCTTAACGTTTTTCATACATTTAATAGTCATTTATTTTTATTCTTCTATAATTGGTTAGTCATGCTTTTTGTCCATTTGATATTGAAAGCTTTTTTCTTCTTGATTTTGAAAGAAGTTCTTTCTATACTAGTTAGTGTAACTAGTATGATCTGCTCCACAAAATCAGGGTACACATGTGGTCAGTTACATCTGCTAATTTTCTCTTGTAGTGGAGGCCTCGCACGTGCCCTATTAGAAGCCCAGTTTTCCCCACTGTGCTATTCCCTCCTTTCTGCTGATTGTCCAGAAATCCTGAGGAGGTCTTATTCAGCCTAAAGGGCAACAGAGTCCTCTTCTAAATGCCAAATACAGAGAGAACTAAAACTGGTTGCTACTCAGCTCTCCTTTGTCGCTGGGCCTTTGCACACCCACATAAGGTCTCCTTAACTTCAGATCTTGGTAAGCAGAAACTGGGCCTTGGTCCCCTCTTTCCTGTAAGGTACTAGTTCCTGAGGCAAACTGACCCACCTCCTCCCTGATGACTAATTAGGCAACACTAAAGATGAGGCAGTTTTTGCTCATTAGGGAAGACACACAGACACACACACACACACACACACACAGACTTTTGTTAGAACCTTCTTGCAGAACAATAAGAATCGTATTTGCATAACTCAATTTGACTCTTCACGGAACAAGGAATATCAGCTTCATGTGATGAAAATGTTTAAAACAAACAAAAAATACTGTTATGTTCAGAGATACAATCTTAACCCTTTATAATATGTGTTGTATGTACATTTTTCCATTTGTGGATTGCTTTTTAGCCTTGCTTATTGTTTTTACTTAAAAAAAAGTTTTTTAGGGAGTAAGGTTATACTTGTTTTAAATTTTTTATGTGGTCAAATGTACAGCCTCAACTTTTATTTCTTAATTCTTCATCAAGTCTCAAAAGACATTTCTCATCCCAAATTTATAAAATATATTTACCCATACTTTCTTTTGGTACTCTATTGTTTTGATTCTCTCACATTGAAATTTTTCATCTATCTGAAGTTTATTTGGTGAAGGAGTGAGGTAATGATCTAATTTTCTTTCTGCTGCGTATGACGAACCTGTTGCACAAACATCACTTATTTTTATTTTTATTTTTTATTGGGGAATATTGGGGAACAGTGTGTTTCTCCGGGGCCCATCAGCTCCAAGTCATTGTCCTTCAATCTAGTTATGGAGGGCGGGAATTCCCATGTGGGAATCGAACCGGCAATTGTGTTGTTAAGAGCTCGCGCTCTAACCTACTGAGCCATCCGGGTGCCCCCAAACATCACTTATTAACAATCTAACTCTTTCTCAGGATTTGGACTGTCCCTTTATCATATATAGGCAGTTCCCACAGCAATCAGTTCAAAACTTCACATCTCTTTCAGCCTCTATCAGCCATTTTTCCACCACTCTCAGCAGACAACTTCACAAATAGTTAAGCCTTCCAAGAACTCCTTCAACTTTTGCCACAACTCAATTCTTCATATGAACATAGACCATTGCCCACCTCTAGAGCAGGACTTGGCAAACATTTTCTTGTAAAAGGACAAAGATTACATATTTTAGACTTGGAAGGCCAAGAGGCGAAATCGAGGATATTATGTAGGTATTTATATAAAAGGTCTACCGACGAGAAGAGTGGATTTTATTTTTTTTTCAAAGGAATAACATTGTATTTCATTGGGGCTCAAATTGGTTGCAAATATTCATCCATTAAAGCCACTGTCCGGGCCAGGCCGGTGACTCAGGTGGTTGAAGCTCCGGGCTCCTAAGTCCGAAGGCTGCCGGTTCGATTACCACATGGGCCAGTGGGCTCTCAACCACAAGGTTGCCAGTTCAATTCCTCGAGTCCCGCAAGGGATGGTGGGCTCCGCCCCCTGCAACTAGAAACGGCAACTGGACCTGGAGCTGAGCTGCGCCCTCCACAACTAATCCTGAAAGGACAATAACTTGACTTACACACTGTTCCCCAATAAAGTCCTGTTCCCCTTCCCCAATAAAATATTAAAAACGCTAAAAACCATGCCACTTTCCTTCCTCAGGCCATGCAAAAACAGGCCAGATTTGGCTCCTCACCCTTAGCATCTTCCATGGGCCCACTAAATAGAAAAGAACTGTCTCAGAGCAGTTCCTCCCTACCCACCAACGCCAGCGCTAGATCTCAGTGCTTCCCTGCTCTTCAGTGATCATTTCTGCCCTGACTTCATTCTAGTTGTGGAGGATGCAGCTTGCTGGCCCATATGGGAATTGAACCAGCAGCCCCGTTGCCCAGAGCTCGCACTCTATCCAACTGAGCCACCCATCCGCCTCCCTACTTAGCAATTCTATTCCAATTCCAAACCAGCTTGCTGGACCATTCCTTGCAGTGATTAATTTGTGTATTTATATAATCGAAAGACAGCATTTAGAAGGCCAAATAAAATAGGAAAGTAATTTGAAATAGGTAGACAGCAATTCCTGTTTGAGAATAGTATATTTACAATTCAAGGAAGTTATAAAGCACCTTCTCTAGTAAATCTACACATTTCTGTGACAAATAACGATACACAATATCAAAGAAATTTTAAAATCCTTTGTAGTCAGTTTCAGAATCTAGACACAATGTATCTGTCAGACTTGCTTTCCTCTTTTTGTTCTCTTTTCCTTATTAATTTATAGCTATCTTTCCTAAGGATACATTGTCTGGAGAATGGTCACTCATAACACAAAAATGTGCTAAGTGGAAAAAGCCACCTTTAACAAATAAAACCCCATGTATCCAAAATACATACTATCGATGGAGTGCTTATTATATTAACATTGCACTATATGGGAAAGTACACCGAACTATAATCCAGGAGACCTGTGCTCCAATCCTGATGCTAAAACTCACCCAGCATTTGTTTTTTCTCAACTATTTAACAGATGACTGCTAATTGCCTTTTTTTTTTTTTTAATTTTACCTTTAAATTTTTGGGGGAAATAATCTCAGGCATACTGGAGAGTCACAAGTACAGCACAAAAACTTTTTTCCCCCTAGCTCATTTGAGAGCAAACAGCAGGGATGGTGCCCTATCATTCCCAAACATTTTCATGTATTTCCTACAAACAATGACATTCTCCTAAATAGCCACAGCACAACCATCAAAATCAGGAAACTGACATCCATCCATGACTATTACCTCAGACCCCATTCAGGTTTTACCAGTTGTTCCAGAAATGTCCTTTTTTATCGAAACAAATTTATAATTTTAGCTATTTTTAAGTGCACAGTTCAGTGGCATTAAGTACATTCACACTGTTGTGCAACCATCACCACCATCCATCTCCAGAACTTTCTCGTCTTTCCAAAGTGAAACTCTGTAACTATTAAGCAATGACGCTCCATTTTCTCCTTCCCCTGCCCCTCACAATTGTCATTCTTCTTTCTGTGTCTGTGAATTTGATGACTCTAGGTACCTCATATGAGTAGAATCATACAATTTGTTCTTTTGTTTCTGGCTCATTTTATTTAGCATAATGTCTTAAAGGTTCATCCATGTCATCGCATGTGTCAGAATTTCCTTTCTTGTTAAGGTTGAATAATGTACCACATCTTGTTTATCCATTCGTCAATTAATGGACACTTGAGTTCTTTCCATCTTTTAGATATTGTGAGTGAGGGGATTTAGAACAGTCTCTCCAAGATGGGCCACTTTGGCACGAGAATTGTTTTGAGCTAAAAGCAATTTGAGACCCTGTAGCCTCAAGAGACACTTTTCCTCTCCCTTAAAGAATTTAGAGGGAGGTTCTTGCCCATAATAAGAGTTGTTGCCAGAAATAAATTTTCGTGACCGATCTGCATGTCAGAGCAAACATCTGATTATCGAACATCTGCTCTTCTTATCACCCTGTGAATCCCTCTCTGAAGCCTCAGGCCTGTATTCCATTCCTTGGCTCAGGATGGCATATGCACCTTATTTTGCCTTTCTGTCTTTGAACCTCTCATGATTGTGGGGTTCTCATACATATGAAATTAATTTTTCTCCTGTTAATCTGTCTCGTGTCCATTTGATTGTTAGACCAGCTGAAAGAGCTATTGTAGAGTAGAGGAAAATTTTTCCTCTCCAATGTGACTAGTGCTGCTATGAACATTGTTTACAAATATATCTGTTTGAGCGCCTGCTTTCAGATTTTGGTTATATACCCAGAAGTGGTATTGCTGGATCATATTGTAATTCTAAGTTTAATTTTTTGAGGAACAGCCATACTGTTTTCCAGAGTGACTGGACCATTTTACATTTCCACCAACACTGCACAAAGGTTTCTACCTCATCACCAACACTCGTTATTTTTTGCGTATATATATATATATATATTTTTAATAATAGCCATCCTAACAGGTGTGCAGTGGTGCCTCATTGTGGTTTTGATTTGCATTTTGTCATGTTTTTAAAATATCTTTCTGTCTGGAATAATTTCTCAGTCTCTCCTTGACATTCATGACCTTGATACTTTTTTTTTTTTTTTTTGGTTCCTACAAATGAATAGTGGTTCAAGCAGTTTAATAATCACTCCCATAAATTCCCAAACCAACATTCCTGATCAGTAGGATTCTTCCATCTTGCAGCTTTACCATCCTCTTATGTGATTTTCAAATGACCTTGAAATTTTTGAAGATTAGAGATACTGTTTTGTAGAATATCCCTCAGTTTGGGTTTGTCTGATGTTCCGTCATGATTAGATACTGGTTATGCAATTTTAGCAGGAATGTAAAAGAAGTGATCCTGTGTTCTCGTGCCTTACTAACATTACTGGTGACTTAAATTCAATTTCTTAGTTAAGGCAGTATCTTCCAGACTTCTCCGCTATAAAGTTTACTCCTTCCCTTTGTAATTAATAAATATTTGGGGAGTAATCCTTTGACACTATGTAAGTATGTAAATGAGATAGGAAATTATGCAAATATGTGAATGTTGAGGAGACAAGTTATGACAATGAAGTTTGCGAACTTATTGCAGCAATGTTGCTAACCTTTTTTGATATCAGAGGGATTATTCATTATGAATTTGTACCAACTGGACAAACAGTTAAACAAGTTTACTTGTATTTGGAAGTGCAGAAAAGTCTGTGTGAAAAAGTTAGACGAAAATGACCTGAACTTTTCACCAACAATTCATGGCTCTTGCATCATGACAATGCACCAGCTCACACGGCACTGTCTGTGAGGGAGTTTTTAGCCAGTAAACAAATAATTGTATTGGAACACCCTCCCTACTTACCTGATCTGGCACCCAGTGACTTCTTTCTTTACCCAAAGGTAAAAGAAATATTGAAAGGAAGACATTTTGATGACATTCAGGACATCAAGGGTAATACGATGACAGCTCTGATGGCCATTCCAGAAAGAGTTCCAAAATTGCTTTGAAGGGTGGACTAGGCACTGGTGTCGGTGCATAGCTTCCCAAGGGGAGTACTTAGAAGGTGACCATAGTGATATTCAGCAATGAGGTATGTAGCATACTTCTTCTAGGATGAGTTCGCAAACTTAATTGTTAATACAATTTCTTCAACAACCTTTTAATTTATTCACTTATTTTCATCAGTTTGGATTCATAGTTTCCTATTATCTTAAGTGGATTATAAATTGTTACTATCGTTATTTATTTTATACTCAAATTGTCCCATAGTTGGCTAATGGCAGCCCATCCAACCTGGCTTCTCTGATCTTTTGAAGTGTTACCATCATTCTCTGAGAACTTCCGTACTTCCTGTAACAGCAATATATTCCAGGCTCATCTTGTATTTTCCCTGCCCTTGCCTTGGAATCAGCTGTTTCACTAGGCCATAGTTCTTTTTAAAGGAGAAGGGTATTTAAAAGCCAAGATCTGGGTTCTATGTGTATTTGTTGCTCTCGGGTATTGTTGCTCCCAAGCCTCTCAGTGGACAGACCTAAGGAATATATGTATTTATATACACTTATTTTTATGAAGGGTGGCAGACTATGCCACCCCAAAACATGCCACTTTGGCATAAGGATTATTTTGAGCAAAAGGCACTTAAAAAACAGCAGGTACAAGAAGGGTACTCTGGCTTCCCCTTTTCTTCCTGAGAACAGGAGACGAAAATCGCATGTGAAAGATGCCTTCCCTATACCAGAGGAAAGAAACATTCTTATCACCAGAGACAGAGAGTCAAGGCTGAGAGTATTCTACACAAACAGACCTTGTTCAAATAACTCTTATCTTCCTTTAGTCTCCTGTATATTTTACTTTTCCATAGCTGCCTCTCTTGTTCAACCTAATACGTAAGCCCTTAGGTTTTGTCACTTCTTTGAGTCTTCTTCTTCTTTTTTTTTTTTTTTTAACTTTTATTTTATTTAAGTGTGTTTTTCCAGGACCCATCAGCTCCAACTCAAGTAGTTGTTTCAATCTAGTTGTGGAGGGTTCAGCTCACAGTGGCCCACGTGGGGATCGAACTGGCAACCTTGTTGTTAAGAGCACTGCGCTCTAACCAACTGAGCTAACCGACTACCCCTTCTTTGGGTCTTCGTTTCCTTCTGAGGGTTCCCATGTCACCCAGCCAAGGCTGTTCTCCCACTGGATGTCTTCCTTACCTGATCAGGCTCCGACAGCCTGAACTGGGCCTTCCTCCTACACACATGCCTTCCGCATCCATCTTGGGCTTTGATACCAGGGCCAGGCCATCCCCCTGTGCCTGGCGACCCTCCTCACCCTGTGCTGACTCTGATGTCCCATGCTGGGTGCCCCACTCCTACCCCACGTGGATGTCGTCCTCATCCTGACTGTGCTAGGTGACAGTCACCTGAGAGGACACCCTCTTTACCCTACTTGTTCTCTGAACTCCTGATAGCCCACCCTCCTATGCAGAAGCCTTTCTCCTCACCCTGCACGAGGATGCACCCTGCACTCTCCTCTCCTCCCGTGGATACCCAGGAGGTGAGGGTGGTGGTACTTTGAGGGTCTTAAGTTGATTTAGGGTGGTGAGAGCGGAAATGGTGACAAATGGAGGGATTTAGAGAAATATTTAGAAAGTCAAATTTACAAAAACTGGGTAATAGATTGGATATGAGGAGTAAGAAGTTGTAGGTTTTAAGGATGATCCCATTATATCCAATCTCAATAAAATCAGTTAATTTATCTTCTAAATATCTTTCTTTTTAGGGCAAATAAGTGAGTGGTCCCTATGTCAACCATTCTTTGACATAGGGAATATGGAAGATGAAGTTTGGGGTGAAGGTTATTGAGTGTTGGACATGCTGAGTTTGATATGTCCTTGAAACATTTATGTGGAGGTCATTGATGACCTTAGTGAGAGCTGTTTTAGTAGAGCAATAGGAGTGGAAGCCGGGCTAAAATGGATTGAGGAATGAGTGGGATATGAGGAAATAGAGACCTTTAGAGAAACAACCGTATTTGGAAAAAAAGATTGCATGTTAATTTTCCTTTATTTATAGTAGCAAAAGACATCAAACACATTCTACTTATCTGACAACCTAATAGGAACCCTTCAAATTTATATGTTAAAAACTTTTACAGTGGATATACTCGTTGAGTCAGCAATTCTATTTTTAGAAATATTCAGAAGAGATAATTACAGACATGCAAAGAAGTATTCATCACAATGTTTATCACAGTATTGTTTGTAATAGCAAAAAATTGAAAACAACCTTATTGTGCAACAACAGACAGCTAATCCATTACGATACACTCGCATTATCAAGTTTGTTTATTATCTAAATTGGGATGTATCTTCCTGGTTGCAAGAATTGTGTGTGGAAGCACTCTGTAAATTATAAACTGCTATTCAACTGTTGTGTTTATTATTGGGGTTATCAGTGTGTCCCTAGAAGGCCTTGGAAATGTAGCAAAGTCAAGAGTTAGCAATTCGACTCAGAATTCTGCCATTTGTCCCCCTTTCCTTGGTGATAGTGTTTCTCAAACTCATTCACACAACTTAACACCTGGAAGTCAAAGTGCACAGTGCACAACATCATGAACTCCTGAGAAGTGAATTTTATTATTTTTCCTATGACTTTGTTTCTAATTACTTTAAGCCTTATGATCATATAATGTACAAACTTGTGATGGTGTATCTCCTCCACTTTAATCCTTCTAATGAGTTGGCAAAAGCAGTTACCAGTCACACATATGTAGGAGTTATATAGGTCCCCGTGTTTTTGAATAGCTGTTTAAAAACAATCCTGAATTATAACTTAGATTTACTTAGCTAGTCAAGTATTCAAAAGCAATATTTAACTTGTTGTACCTTGTCACTCTGACTTTCAAAAGCATCTGACCTTATAGATTACCTATAAAATGTGAGATGAGTTAAATGTTCTTTGATATTATACATAAACCACACTAACATGCCTTTCATGAAGTAAAAGGCAACACTTTAGAGGTAGGGAATTTTCCATTGGCATCGTTAAGACTAAAAAGATAAAGTGGATATTACAACCTTATCTTCAGCCCTTGAACATCCTAATGAACACAAATGGAAACACAGGTGAGTCTTGTTCAGTTCAATGAGACAGTGACGGTTTCAGTGTCCCCAAGTATTCCATGACAGTTTAATTCCAGGCACTGCCTTCTCAGAGCACACAGTAAATGGCATGAGGGGAAATTTCCGTCATACAAAATTATACAGTTTTCAAAAACAACACTTTTATACTAGATTTCAAAAAGGCAAGCAGTAGCAGACATCAAAATGTTAAGAAAAAATCAAAGCTTTTAGTTGAGAAATTCAGCCATTAACTTATTTTTTTAAGTCAATTTGGAGAAAAGTATTTGCTCTTTATTCTATATGCTCCATATTTTTTAACACCTACACAGAAATGACCCTGGTCCAATCAACCATTATTGTATTAGCAGCCTAACTGGTCTTCTTTCTTCTACTCTGACCCACTACAAGTGATTTTTCCAGGAAAGCCAGCCTCAGTTTGGAGCTTAGCTTCTCCCAGGCACCTTCAAGCCCAGCACAAGTGGCAACAATCTGCAGATCACTTTGTAGCTCATACCAAGTGACCTCAGGCAGGGCACAGACTGTGGCTGACCTTGGGCTGCACCAGAGCGCCCCACCCTCAAGAGGTCTCAGAACCAACACACCTGGTAGCCAGCTTCAGACCACACAAGAGCACCACCCAACCACCTCCACAGAAGACACATCCAAAGGCTGACTGGGCAGGCACCAGAGCCCTGCTAAAGTGAATCCTGCTCCATAGGGTCAGGCCCAGCTCAACAACTCCTCCACTGTAGTCACAGCCAGTCCTCACAACCAATCAGCCTGAAAGTCAATCCTTCACATTGATGTACAAACAGCAACTAAGGCTCAACTACAATGGGAGGGCATGCACAACTCACACAAAGGACACACCTGCAGCATTCGCCTCTAGTGACCAGGAAGACTGAGCCACTGGCCCCATGGGGCACCTGACACCTACTACATAAGGCCACTCTAGTAAAACCAGAAGACATAGCAGCTCTATCTAGTATAGAAACAAAAACAAGGAGACAGCTAAAATAGGGAGACAAAGAACCATGTCCTAAATGAAAGAACAGAACAGAGCTCAGGAGAAAGAACTAAACAAAATGGAGACAAGCAATTTACCAGATGCAGAGTTCAAAACACTGGTTATAAGGATGCTCAATGGTCTCAGTAAGAACTTCAACAAAACAATAGGAAACATAAAAATGCGGATAGAAAAAATGAAAAAGAACCAGTGAGAAATAAAAAACACAGTAACTGAAATAAAGAATATGTTAGAAGGAATCAACAGTAGATTAGATGAAGCAGAGGATCAAATCAGCAATTTAGATCATAAGGCAGCAGAAAACATCCAAACAGAACAGCAAAAAGAAAAAGGAATCCAAAAAAATAAGGATTGTTTAAGGGGCCTCCGGGACAACATCAAGTGTACCAACATTCACATCATAGGGGTACCAGAAGGAGAAGAGAGCAAGGAATTGAAAATCTATTTGAAGAAATAATGATGGAAAACTTCCCTAAGCTGGCAAATGAAATAGATTTACAAGCCCAGAAAGCTTAGAGTCCCAAACAAGATGAACCCAAAGAGACCCACATCAAGACACATCATAATTAAGATGCCAAAGTTTAAAGACAAAGAGAGGTTAAAGACAAAGGTTAAAGCAGCAAGAGAAAAGCAGTTAATGATACCTACAAGGACACTCCCATAAGACTGTCAGTTGATTTCTCAACAGAAACTTTGCAGGCCAGAAGGCATTGGCATGAAACATTCAAAGTGATAAAAAGAAAGGACCTACAACCAAGATTACTCTACACAGCAAAGCTATCATTTAGAATCAAAGGACAGATAGTTTTCCAGACAAGAAAAAGCTAAAGAAGTTCATCGCCACCAAACCAGTATTACAAGAAATGTTAAAGGTACTTCTTTAAGAAGGAAAAAAAAAAAAGACAAAAAAATATGAGTAAAATGGCAATAATTACCGGGGGTGTCAAAAAATGTATACAAGTGGATACTTCGGTCAACGTTGCTCAAGCAGTCATTTGCCGTAATCAGAAGTGTCTGGATGCTGATGGTAACCACTTTGAGCACCTCTTGTAATTGCAGAAGTCAAACATGATGTGTATTCATCTTTTGTTATTGGTATATATTGAGTATTACAATTTTAATTTTTCCTTTCTTAAAATGTGTATACATTTTTGTGGCACCCTCTGTATATACCTATCAATAATCACTTTAAATTGATTAAATGATCCAATCAAAATATATAGGGTGGCTAAATGGCTAAGAAAACAAGACGCTTACATATGCTGCCTACAAGAGACTTCAGATTGAAAGACACACACAGACTGAAAGTAAAGGGATGAAAAAAGATATTTCATGAAAGTGGAAATGAAAAAAAAAAAAGCTGGGGTAGCAATACTTATACCAGACAAAACTGACTTTAAAATAAAGGCTATAACAAGAGACCAGAAGGAGCCAGTAATTCCACTTCTGGGTATTCGTCCAAAGAAATTCAAAACACTAATTTGAAAAGACATATGCATCCATATGTTCATTGCAGCATTAGCCAAGATCTGGAAGCAACCTAAGTGTCCATCAATAGATGAATGGATAAAGAAGTGACATATATAAAACGGAACATTGCTCAGCCATAAGAAACAATGAAATCTTGCCATCTGTGACAACATGGATGGACCTACAGGGATTATGTTGAGTGAAATAAATCAGACAGAAAAAGACAAACAGTATGTGATTTCACTTATATGTGGAATGTAAAAAGCAAAATAAATGAACAAATAACACAGAAACAAACTCATAGATACAGAGAACATTTTGATGGTTGCCAGATGAAAGGGTTTAGGGGGATTGGAGAAGTGGGGAAAAGGATTAAGTTACAAATTGGCAGTTACAAAATAGTAATGGGCATGTAAAATATAGCTTAGGGAATATAGTTAATATTGTAATAACTATATATGATGTCAGATGGGTACTAGATTTGTTGTGATCACTGCATAAGTTATATGTCTAATTACTATGTTGTATACTTGAAACTAATATATTGTATGTAATTGAAAAATAAAAATATTTAAAAAATAAAATAAAATGCATGCTGGAGTTTGTTAAACCAGTTTAGTGTTTATTGTCCCGTTGGATAGATTTAAAAGTAATGTAATAATTTAGGAATATTAGTTGTAAAATATCAGAAATTACACTCTTTGCAACTATTTACACTCATGATGAAAATTTGAGTCAACCTATGTTAGAGGGGAGAAGATAGTTTTTCAAGTTCTTTTCAAGGGCATAACACTTAGAAAATTGAGGACCATTTTTGTGTATGACCTAGTCTCCTCAATTCTCTTATCTCATGTTCTACTATTTTTTCCCTTGTTTAAGTAACTCCAGCCACACTGACTCCTTGGTGTTCCTGACAAACCAAGAATCTCCATCTGTTTCAGGACCTTTGTACTTACTGTTTGTGCCTCTGCCTGAAACACTCTTCTGCAAGAGAGCCACAAGGTTTGTTCACCTATCAACAGAGGCCTTCCCCAATCCTCTCTAATCTCTTTTACTATTTTTCTTCATAGCATTTATTACTCCCCAACATATATTTTCAATCTTCCTCCATTAGTGTCAAATGAACTAAAACAGAGTTTGGAGGCTTTGACTAGAAATAAATGATTTATTCAAGGATCTTCAGGTTTGCAAACTGGAAACACAACTAGGCAAAAACCCAGAAGTGTTCCGAAGAAGAAAGAGTTCTTATAGTAAAAAGTGCATTTTTGAGAATAATCAGTACTGCAGGAATAGTCAGTCCTGCACCTAAGATTGGTCCAGGACGGTTATCAGTCAGATGTCAGGTGGTCTTAATTGGTGAGTACTTGGTGTAATTAGGGTTGTCTGGAGGTCTGATATATGTCCAGGCATTGCTGCAGGCCTGTAAATTTCAAAAGTTTAAATTCACAGGCTAGTTAAAACAAGAATAGAATTGTTTCCTCATACCAAAATCTACTTCATTTCAGTAATTTAGCAGCTTGACTGTAAGTGATTCCATTTTATTTCTTCACTCTATTTCTCTTTAGATTGCAAACTCTTTGAAGGTAAGGATCTCCTTTGTCTCCTCCTGTAATCCTAGTCTCTGAAACACCTGATACATATAGTAAGTCAGTATTTTTGAACGAATAAATGAAAAATGTTTCCAGGTGCCTTCGTTTAAGGACTTATACCAGCTCAAAGAATAAGTTTCTTGGGAACACTGTCAGAAGAAAGCACTTCATGACCCTAAACGTTAAAACAGCTGTTGCACTACGTAAAAATCCCAGAATACGTTTCGCAAATAAAGATAACCCTTTCTGAAAGCTTCTATTACCAACATTTTTAGGGCATTTGTAATCCACCTCGCGCCAGGACACTAAGTGGGACTCCCAGATCATAATATTGGTTAGATCGGTGACTCCCCAAACTGATACACATCAGAATCAGCCGAAGCGACTTTTCAACATCCATCAGCCATCTCCCCCACTTCCTGATGCAGGTCTGGGGTGTGGTCTTGCTATCTTGGCTTTGAAAGAGCTCCTCAGTTGATTGGTTTTCTGATACGAAGCCACGTCTGAGAATCAATCACCTTAAAAAGCTAAAAACAGCTGTTAAGAGTTTCTTCTTCCCCGGGTATTTTCAGCCTATTTCTGGCAGGCCCCCATTTAAAAAAAAAAAAAAGGCCTGCTTACTTGCCACTGAGGGACAATCAACCGCAAGAAATGGGCAGGTTGAAAAACAGAGACCCAGGAGGTCTGTACCTCCGGGCCGGGAAGCCTCGGTGTCCCACCGTGCAAACGAGGTTTCCGCGGAGGCGCGCCCACCTCTGGGGATGGCGTCGCTAGTAGGGAGACGCTCGCTGGGCAGGAACCAGCCCTGGGCTCCTACCCTTCCCCACGCTGCTCCCCACACCACCGTTGCATCTGAGCTCACAACCACCTCTAGAAGGAGGAATTCAGCGTACACGGCCTGTGCCTTGAAAACCAGCTGAATCGCGGCGGCGCGGACGCAACGCGCGGGCCCGGAGGTCGGGAGGGGTAGTTAGGTCCGCTCCGCGCCCGCGCCCTGAGTTCCCGCCTCCCTCAGAGGACGTCCGTGCGTACGTGCGCGCGCACCGCCTGGCCCACTGCAACCGCGCGGCGCGAGGGCGGGGGCACCGCGTGCGCGCGCGCTCTCGTCCGTTCGTTCGCTTGCTCGCTCTCGGCGTCCGCTCTCGCTGCGGCTGCGGCTGGGGCTGGGGGCGGCAGCGGCGGCGCGGGCGGCGGGCGGCGCGGGGCGGTCCGGCGGGTTCAAAGAGGAAAACATGGCGGAAAACAAAGGCGGCGGCGAGGCTGAGAGCGGCGGTGGGGGCAGCGGCAGCGCGCCGGTAACTGCCGGGGCCGCCGGGCCCGCGGCGCAGGAGGCGGAGCCGCCTCTCGCCGCTGTGCTGGTGGAGGAGGAGGAGGAGGAAGGCAGCAGGGCGGGCGCGGAGAGCGGCACGGCTGGGCCCGACGACGGGGGGGTGGCCGCGGCCTCCTCGGGCTCGGCCCCGGCTGCCTCAGCCCCGGCGGCCTCAGTGGGCCCTGGAGTTCCCGGGGGGACGGTATCGACGCCGGCCCCCGCTCCAGCCTCGGCTCCCGCTCCAGGTCCCTCGGCGGGGCCGCCTCTTGGACCTCCAGCCTCGCTCCTGGACACCTGCGCCGTGTGTCAGCAGAGCTTGCAGAGCCGGCGTGAGGCGGAGCCCAAGCTGCTGCCCTGTCTTCACTCCTTCTGCCTGCGCTGCCTGCCCGAGCCGGAGCGCCAGCTCAGCGTGCCCATCCCCGGGGGCAGCAACGGCGACATCCAGCAAGGTGAGCGGGCGGCCCTGTCCGAGGTTTGGGCTGAAGGGGATCTGCGGGGCCGAGGAGGAGGTGGGGACGGAGGTGCTGGGGCCCAGGGCTCCTAGGACGGCGCGATCCCGAGGAGTCTAAGAGGTGAAAAGACACGGCCCCTGGGACAGTTTCCAGAGGAGCTGGACCGCCAGAGATAACGCGGAGGGTGAAGGGAGGGGTGCAGGCAGCCGGAGACGGGGGGAGGGGACACCGCTGCCGGGGAGGTTTGTGATGTTCGCGTACGGGCCGGGAAGGCATGGACTCGGGCCGAGAGCAGGTTCGTGAGCTCTTGGACCCGTACTGGGGAGAAAAGGGGGTGTGGAAACGGCTGCAGAGAAGCGTTTTGGGAAGGAAGGCCCGGAGCCGGGAGAGATATTGAGGGAGGGAATAGGTAAGAGATGAGGGCTGTGAGTACGAATTACCTGGTGGGAGAGGACCTGATCCGTTCCAGACGAGGGGAAAGAAGGGCTGGGGATTAAATAAATAGAGGAGGATAAAGGGCATTGGAGAGCTTGCGGTTAAGAGGAGGCATCTGATAGAAAGTAATTTTAAGATGACATTGGAAAAGAGGAACTCTGGCAACGAAAATTACTGTGAGGGGCCTGCATGGTTAGGGAAAAATCCTAAGGTTTAGGGTTGAAGGAGAAATGAACTTTGAAGGGAATTGGGAATTAGGGAGAGCTGGGCATGGATTTTAGTTCCTTGTACATTAATGAGCCTCTAGTGTTCTGGACACTGTAGGATTGACTGAAATACTCAGTGAGTTCATTCACAGTCTAACGGGAAATAAATGTAAAACCTACAGCACTTGAGGTGGGTACTTGCAGTGGTTGTGGCACAATCAGGAGAAGGTCAGGAAAACGGCACTGCAAAGGAAACCCTTGAGCAGGGTTCTTGAAAGGTGAGCAGTAGCTCACTGGATTGGAGAGTATTCAGGGTACAGGGCACCTTACACATCCCTGAAGCTAAGAGATGTGTAAGGTGATTGGTGGAAATTAGGTTGGATTGATGGGCTGAATAGGCAATGCCTTATCTGAAACCCTTGGGACCAGGTGTGTTTTAGACTTCAGAATAGTTTGGAAATTTTTCTTTTTTGGGGGTAAGGTTAGTAATCCTCCAGTAGGGTCTGGGTTAACACATTATCAAACACATTACTATTTCTGTAGTGAAGCATACAAATATCACACCAATGGGATAGACAACAAATAGTCTTCTGCAATTCAGGGTGAGTTTTGCAAAGTTATGAAATTTCAAAGCTTCTGAGTTCTAGAAGTGCAGGTAAGGATTGTGGACCTGTGTTAAGGGTTTTGGATTCATCCTGTGGAGTGTATCCTGTGCAGTGTAAACATAAGGGGGTCCCTGAAGGACTTTTTTATCAAGAGGGTAAAAGTATCACATTTGTGATCCACAAAGATCACTTGGGGGCATGTTGAAGGGTAAAGGAAGTCAAGGCTGCGGGCAGGACCAATTAAGAGAATCTGGCAGTAATCTAGGTAAGAAATTAGCATTTGGAATGGGGAGTAAAGGACTGGTGTCAGGTGTTAAGGAAGGGAGCATTTTGCTGTGGGAGAAAGTAGCCATGGGAGTTGTGAGTAGCCCTGGGAATGAGATTGGGGGGTGGGGCACATTAAGGTTGGTGTGAGTGAGAGACAACTTGTCTAGGCTGACTTCCAAGTTTCTTGTTTGATGGGTGTCAGTGCTATTAATGCAAATAAAAGAATTCAGGCATACAGCAGGTGTGTGTGTGTGGTGGAACAGGGATATAATGATTTCAGTTTTGGGTGTTTTGGATTTGAAGTATTATTGAGACATGCAGGTGAGAATGTTATATTAAGAATAAGCGTTTGATTGATGGAGAAGATACAAAATGATAATGGGTGTGTAAATCACTGCTCACGGCCTCATGAGTAGTAAGACATGTGGGATTCACTGTTCTTATGGGAACTTGGGTTAGGTGGGAGATTGGAGGGAACACAAGATGAAAATTGTGTTTGACTTATGTGGCTGAGGGACTGAGGTAATGAAATTGACTCGCTGATATTTATGTAGGAGAGAGGATAATAGTCTCTAAATTCCCTCTTCATTTCTCTGTCCTTTGTTTTTGAACTAGGAGAAATGAGTAGATGGGACTAACTACTGTCAAAGTAATGTAGCTTTCTAACTAGTATATCTAAAATAAATTAAGTCTGGAAGTCACTGTTTTTAGGCAAGGAGTCTAGAAAGTAATTTGTTAGTACCTGTATTAACTTCTGTATGGATGTTTTGCTTTGCTCTTTAAAAAAGCGAACTTGCTGTTCTTGAGGGAACACTGGTTTTGGAGTCAAGGGACATAGTTCTGCCATTTAATTGTTTTCTGGTTCCCTCAGGTTCATAATGTCTCTGTCCTTCCGTTTTTTTATCTCTAAAATGTAGCTAATAGGCCTTCACTTATATCTCACTAAATAAAATTAAATAATAAATGTGAAAATGCTTTTATAAACTGTGAAATGCTTTTCAAATGCAAGGTATTATTGACCAACCGGTGATTCCATCTCTTGTCTGGGAGCCATAGATGGTAGCTTAATTCACCATCTTAAGTGGTTCTGAAACGATAAGTCCATTCCCCTCCCTCCTAACTGGCCTTTTTCTGTTCCTCTAACACACCAGTTACCCCTTTAGCTGTTCTCCAGGTGTGGCGGCTTCTGGACCCGCAGCATCTGCGAGCTTGTAGGAATGAACATTCTTGCGCCTCACTCCAGACATTCTGACCAGTGGTTTAATGTAACAAGTCTTCCAGGTGATTTGGAGGCACACTAAGTTTGAGAACCACTGTCCTTGAGCGAAGGACCCCTCATTTCAAATGTTGCCTCCTGAGAAAGGCTTTCACTGACTGCTTTTTTAAAAAGGCTCTATGTTTTAGAGTGGTTTTAGAATTAAGAGGAAGTTATGAAGATTTTTTACATGTCACTGTAGGGACAGAGTCCCAGAGAGCAGTTTCCAGGTTCTCGATCTCATGTGGAAAGGTGCTGGCTCGGGTAGTAGATGGCCATCAGCTGTGATCAGATGGCCATCGGCTGTAACTAGTTGACCATCAGCCATTAATATAACTGTGGTGGCTACGCTAGCAAGTGCGAATTGTGGCCGGCAGGTGTGGTTGGCCAGCGGATTGTGGACTGTGTTGATCCTACTTCCTGTGTCTCGCTTGCCCGCCAGTGAGACGGGGGGTGCAGGAAGACCCCTCATTGGGGTACTGGCGGATGTTTGTTTTTGTGCCTCGACCATCTGCCATCGAGACTGTAGTGGCATGACTCCCCAATCTATGGCTCCGTTGTTCCTTTTTGGCCTCACCGTATCCTATGTTTGGGGAGCGGGAGCTGAGTCCCTGCATGACACATGGTGCAGCCGGCCAGAATGGGGGGGTTAGTGGAGCAGTTTGTGCGCATGAACACTCAGTCTCAGGAAGCCGGTGAGGAGCTGCGCCGGGAGGAGGAAGCGCGATCTGTCTGGAGAAACATGCCCCTCGGTGAATTGGTGGTCTTCCCGAGCCTCCAGATGGCACACCGCCCTGTTGCCCATGGCAGGCGTTGCCTGCTTTTTGGTGGTCCGCTGCTGCCGTAGGCTCCTAGAGTTGTGGACATCTTACACTGGGGCCATCCACTGAGATACCTGGCACGGCGAGCAGGATTCTGGCCAGGTAGGAATGATGTCTGACTCTGGGCAGGAGGACGTGGCCCCCATACAATGTGTGGTTGCCGGTGGCCACTGTTCTCAGAACTTGGACCCCCATGGAGGGGTGGGAGAACATGGATGGCTCTCCGACCAGCATACAAAAAGCTGTGCAGCTGCTGGAGAGCTGGAGGGGTGGGAAGACTTAGACGGTTCTCCGACCAGCATAGGTCGGAAAAAGTGAAGGTCGGTGCGGCCGTGTGGGCCGGGAAGTGCTTGCTGAGGCCGCCCAGGTACGGGACTTGTAGTCCCAGGAGGAAACGCTTGCTGAGTCCTCGGTGGAGGGTGCGGGTGAGGTCAGGGTCTCTCTCACCCCTGGGTTGAGCAGGACTCGGAGGGCACACATTGTGAGGCCAACGCACAGCCCTGGCGAATGACTGTGGACTATGGGGAATTGCCTTCCATCCCTGATTTGATGGACCGCTTGACTGTTTGCTTGGGAACGTGGAACTGGTGGATGTTTGCTTCCTGTGTCTTGCCCGGCCGCCAGCAAGACTGTGGTGCAGGAAGACCCCTTGTTGGGGTACAGGCGGATGTTTGCTTCCTGTGTCTCCACCAGCCGCCATGGAGAATATGTAAGCACCTTGGCTGTGAGCCACTATTGTTCCAGGACGGTACCCTGAGAACCGTAGCTGTACCCCGGAAGTCGGGCTGTGCCCAGAAAGACTGGTGGTACCCTGAGATCCCTGGCTCTGCCCAGAAAGTAGGTGGACATTCAGGGACACCCTCTAGAACATTACTTGAACTGGACTGAAACTTTCTCGTGAGCTGGGTTCCTGGCGGGGGGGCGGGGAGGGAGGCTCCTCACGAAAGACGCTGGTTGTGCAGGGTGTGAGGCGAGACCCTGGAGGGGTGGAGTGCAGGGACGGAGTCCCAGAGAGCAGTTTCCAGGCTCTTGACCTCACGTGGAAAGATGCTGGCTCAGGTAGTAAATGGCCATCAGCTGTAACTAGTCGGCCATTTGCCACTAATATAACTGCCGTGGCTATGCTAGCAAGTGCGAATTGTGGCCGGCAGGTGCGGTTGGCCAGCGGATTGTGGATTGCAGACCGTGTTGATCCTCCTTCCTGTGTCTCGCCCGGCCTCCAGTGAGACTGGGGTGCAGGAAGACCCCTCATTGGGGTACTGGCGGATGTTTGCTTTTGTTTCTCGACCAGCCGCCGTGGAGAATATAGTGGCATGACTCTCCTATCTGTGGCTCCGTTATTGTTCCTTTTTGGCCTCACCATATCCTGCGTTCTTGTGTGGGGAGCGGGAGCTGAGTCCCTGCATTACCATCACCTGCCCTCATACATGCATAGCTTCCCCTTTTACCAATATCCCCACCAGAGTGGTACATTTGTTATAGTCAACGGACCTATACTGACATCATACTTTCCCAAAGTCCATAGTTTACGTTAGAGCTCACTCTTAGTGCTGCACGTACTACAGGTTTGTGTAAATGTATAATGACATGTATCTACCATTATAATATCATACAGAGTATTTTCACTGCTCTAAAAGTCCTATGACTGACTGCTCCTTTTAAAGTAGCCCTCCAGGTCACTTTATGACATATTACCTTTTTTTTTCTTCATAGCACAGCTAAAATCCAAAATGTTTACTCGTTTTGTTTATTCATGTTCCTTGTTTCCCACTAGACTGTTGTGGAATGAATGTTCAGTAAATAGCTTTTGGATGAATAAGAATCACCTGGAGAGCTTTTTTAAATGCCATTTCGGGAGTTTCAGAGACACAGTTTCAATTAATTTGGGGATGACGCTAAGAATCTGAATTTTGAGCAAGTATCTCATGTGATTCAGATTGTGGAATCTACCACACTAAGAGGAACATGGATTTAAATAGTTTTGAGGAGAAAGGCTGATCTGTTTACTCTTGGAGAACTTGGAAAATCAAAATAAACTAGTTAATGTTTGTTGAATCTCAGTAGTGAGTTTTTAAAAGTGCTTTTGTAATTCTTTTTTAGTTCTGTTTCAGATTGAGTCAGAGTAGCTATCAGTAGTGGGTATGTATAAACCTATAATGAGTCAATAAAAATACAAATTTGTATTGATACATCTAGTAACAAGCTCTAAAATGAACTCTGGAAGGAGGGAAGCCTTGCAGCAGGGCGCATCTGAGAGAGCACGGTGATGTGGGTGAAGAATTTGATGGGGAGTAAGGTGCCCTGGGTTCTGCTGTAACCAGCCAGGTAACCTGGGACAAGGCACCTAGACAGCCTCTCCTGGTCTGCGTGTGAAGAGGTTGGGCTCCTATCCTCTACAATTTTATGATTCTGTTCTCTCTTATGCAACTTTTCACATCTACATGAGTTTACTATTGTTTTGTTTGTGAGGAATGATGAAAGAATCAACATGGAAACTTGATTCTCTTTCTGAATCTTCAGCTTATTGCGAAAAGCCTGAGATGGCAACAGTCATGTGATAAGTGGGAGGGAAAACCTCTGGGTGTAGTGTGAAGAGCACGGTGGTTCTGTCTCTCTAATCCATGAGCCTGGTGAGCCACTCTTAATCACTCAGCAGGAAATCTTCTGCTTGAGCCCTTGAAGTTTTTTGTCCCAGTGGTACATATACTGTATGGCAGTTTGCTAGTTCTGTGTGGGACTTAACTGTTTGGGGATCCCTCCCCCCCCCCCCCCCCGCCCCCATAGGATTTTGTATTTGTCACCATTGAAAGTCTGAATTTTAAACAGATTCTTGGACTGGGGGCTTATCCATCAGCTCCTTCAACTTTAGCACCAGTCTCATCCCTGGTATCTTTTCCAGAACTGCCACCTTCACCATGAAGCTCCATGCGTTTTCCCAATTCAAACTTGGCCTTGTTCATTCAGCATTTTGACTTTTCTAACAAAGACGGCGTGGAGCGGATAAGTAGACGTGCAGGCCTTTTCTGTGTCTTTGCCAGCGCTGTCTACAATCAGTTTATTGACCATTCCTTTCAAGTCATTTGTCTGCACCTCTCAGATTGGGATTTCCACTGTTGTCTTCTGGATTTGGCGGATTTGATGCTGAGCATAAGAGGTCTTCCGAATCTGATTGTTTTGTTTTTTAGTAAAGCCAACACAGACTAAGCAAATAACCACTGGTAGTCTTCACATTAACATGAGCTTCAATCATGGTCTGCCATTTTTTGACCATGGAACACATCTTGTCACTGATAAGATCCAGGCCCTGGAAATGAGTCAGGCAGTTTTTACCCTGAACATCCTGAGTAATTAGCTTGAATTTTGTAAATGCAGTGTCATCATTCTGCAGATCACCTAGGCTCATTTCAAAAACATGACCCTTGAGACCATCAGATACAATTTTGATTCCTTAACTTCTCGTGATTAGTGTTTTTCCAACATTTCTTGTATTGAACTAGCTGGTGCTTTCACATACCAATCTTTCTTAGAAAATAGATGAACCACTTCTTGGCTCCCTTTGTGCTGCCTTTGATAAGGCACTTGTTCTTGCCAACCGCCATCGTACTGCTTAGAGACTCAAAAGGCTGGTAGGGGATTTTTAAATTTTTTTTTCAGGTCCTATTTCTCTAATGCCCTATTCAACATAATGCTTGAGTTTTTGAATGCTAATATAGTCATCAGCAACCGATCATTAAATATGTGCCAGGAAAACTAAACACTAATGACTTCTACTGGGGGTAATACATTGTAAAGTACTTCATATAGTTCCTGGCACACCGTAAGCCCTTAATAAATTGTGCTGTTTCTGTTGTCTTCCAGTTGTCCCCCATTGGCTTTGTGCCTACCTCTCTGATAGTAAGCACAAAGAAGAGGCAGGAAGGTAAATTGCTGGTGTTTTTCTAGGCTTTTCTGACATCTAATGATGTACAGCATGCCTGACAAAGTCATTTGCATTCCAGGTTACTCTGCTACCAAAAGTTATATGTAATGTAAAAAACTTATAAACTAATATTCCAAATCTTAAGTCTGTATAAGGTCTACTATCTATACATC
The DNA here is from genome assembly GCF_057876585.1 of Rhinolophus sinicus. Taxonomy (NCBI): domain Eukaryota; kingdom Metazoa; phylum Chordata; class Mammalia; order Chiroptera; family Rhinolophidae; genus Rhinolophus; species Rhinolophus sinicus. The sequence goes on along the minus strand of NC_142507.1, from coordinate 46,306,717 downwards.
AAAAATTTTAGGAGACTAATTGCTTTCTATTTCCTCATGTATACTCTTAGCAGACCCTAAATGAGAATACCTTTGAGTAGTGATTCTCAGAGTTGGTTCATGGAACCTTGGGGAAATAGTCCTTGGTACCCTTTTAGGCGTTGGCAAAGTTTAAACTGTTTGCATAACACAAATTCATTATTTGCCTTATTCACTGTTCTAACATTTATATTAATGATGCAGAAGCAATGATGGGCAAAAGTGCTGGCACCTTAGCAGGAATTAAGATAATGCCTCCAAACCATACTAAAAATCACTGCATCTTCACCACCACACTTGGAGTAAAAACGAAAACAACAAAAACCATGCTTGTTTCACTTTCTGTCCTTGAAGAGTAAAAAATTATTTTATTAAATCTTGATCCTTAATAGTCTATGTGATCAAATGAGAAGTGTGTATAAAGTGCTTCTGCTGAAGTACAAGAAAAAGTTGTTTGATTCTAAGCTGAATTAGCTGCTTTTTTTTCATGGAAAAAAATTTTTACTTGAAAGAATGAACAAACTGCTTTTTTAGGCATGAGTATTTGGCAGCCATTTTCTTAAAAATGAATGAGTTGGGCTTGTCACTCACTTCAAGGAGAACAACTGACATTACACGTTGCCAGTGATAAAAATTGAGCTTTTAAATGAAAATTCTGGAAAACTTGTATCTGCCACCATGAGCTTGACAGCTCAATATTTAAAGGCTTTTCTGATGAAATTGGTAGTGATATTAACACTCTTGGGGTCGGGGGGATATTGTGTAATGAAATGTCAACATTTGGAAGATCTACATAATGAATTAATATTTTCCAAATGATCAGTGCATGATGTTTCAAAATCATGCATAGAAAAAAGATTCAAAATGCAAAATACACCAATAGATTGTGATATAGGGGAGTTAAAAGTTCATCAGTATGGGTTGAAATTCCACATTGCAGCTGACATTTAAGAAATAAATGCACTTTCTATGTTTTTGTATTATATCAAAGAATTTTCACACATTTGACTGAAAAGACTATTAACTCTTCCCTTTTCTTAATGTATGAGGCCAGATTTTCTTTATATTCTTCAAACAAAGCATTACAGCTGATAAAATGCAGAAGTATATGTTCATCATCTTCTATTAAACCAGACATTAAAGAGATATAAAAAATGTAAAAACAGTGCCAATCTTTACTAAAAACTTTTTGTTTTGGAACATATAGTTATTTCTGATAAAGATGTTATTTAAACATATAATGAGTTTTTTTAAAAATGAGTAAAATATTTACTCTCAATAAACAAATTATTTGATTTATTAAAGTTATTACTATATTAATACAATATTTTAAAATGCTGTTTTTATTTCTAATACTGTACATATTGATGGATAAAAGCTGTTTGAGATTCTTAGTAATTAAGAGTGTAAGAGGGATCCTGAGACTAAAAAGTTGGAGACCCATTCCCTTGAAGGGAGAGTCAGAAAATGGTAATTGAGGGTCATTGGGAAAAATGTCAGACTGTGGAATAATAGAAGGTGGCAGATTCATGCATTTTGGGGTACCCATCAACGCAGTTCATGAAGAGCTTGCCCCTAGTAGAATGTAAAGATGAAACAGTACTTAGTAACTGAAGTTGTTGGCTTTTTGTAAATACCTCACTGTAGGTGTACTTATGTTTTCTTCATATTTATGACTGGTTGACTGAGTTCTATCACCTTACCTTTCCTGAGGCCAGGTTTAGAAGTTGGGCACATTAACCTGTTTCTTCGGTGGCCACAAGCTCTACCTTTATCCCTAGCCAGCTTCTCAAATGGACATTGGTTCCGAGGGGAAATGAAAAAAAAAAAAAAAGGATAAATGAATATAAATATATCATTTTTAGAAAAATAAAGTCTGTGTCTTGATGGGTAAATAGCATGAATTATGTGGTACTAATGAATAATACTTTCTGAATGCTTATTTTGTGCGATACATATTGCTGCTTCTGTGAATTGTCCCTATGTCTTCTATTTTTCTTTAGCTTGCTTACATTTTTTGATTTACAAGAATTCTTGTTCAATTCTGTATACTGATCCTCTGTTGGTTAAGTTGGAGATTTATTCTGAGCCTACTGTGGCTTGCTGTGGTAGCTAGCCTCCAGGATGGCCTCAGTGTTCCTTTCTCCTGGTATTCACACCCTATGGTCTCACTCAATGACTGGTCCCAAAGGAATACAGCAGAATTAACAGAATAGACTTCTGAGGCTAGGTCATTAAAGGCAGACAGCTTTCCCCTTACTCTTGAGATCTCTTGTCCTGGGTGAAAACCACTGCCGTTCTAGCAGCCTTGTGGAAGAGGCCCATGTGGAGAAGAACCACAGCCTTCTGCCAACGTCCAGCCATGTGAATGAGCTACTTTGGAAGTAGATCTAGCATGGTCAGGCTTTCAGATGACTGCAGCCCTGGCTGACATCTGACTGCAACCTCATTCGAGGCACAAAGCCAGAACCACTTGCCAAGTCACCCCCAAATTCCTGACTCAAAGAAACTCAGAGATAATGAATTGTGGTTTTAAGCCACTAAATTTTGGGGTAATTTGTTACACAGCAATAGATAACTAATACACTTCACTTTAAAAAACTCTTTAGAAAGCTGTGTTTTGCTGTATGAGAGGTTTTTTGTTTTTTTCAGTCACTCCTCCCCCCATTTTTCTGCCTTTATTGTTTATTATAAAGCTATAGTAAACTGTTATAGGCATACCTTGGAGATAATGCTTGTGGATTTGGTTCCAGACCACTATAGTAAAGTGAATATCACAGTAAAGTGAGTCACATGAATTTTTTGTTTTCCCAGTGCATTTAAAAGTTGTATTTATACTATACTGTAGTCTATGCAATAGCATTATGTCTAAAAAAAACAACATATATACCTTAATTAAAAAGTTCTTTATTGCTAAAAAACGCTAACAATCATCTGAGCCTTCAGTGAGTTGTAATCTTTTTGCCAGTGAAAAGTCTTATCTTCAATTTGTAAAAAAGGCAAGATCTGCAAGGTGTAATAAAATGAAGTTTGCCTGTGTTCATTAAGGTAATTTCATTCCCCTCCACGTACACCTTGTTCATCTTCAAGATTCTCTTGACTGATCTTGACTTTTTGCTGTTACGTTTTAGAATCATCTTGTGAACATTTAAAAAAATTTGTCAGCATTTTTGTTGGAATTGCTTTGAAAATATAGATTTATATGGGAGAAAATGCTATCTTTATAATATGATATCTGCCTATTCATAAACATTGTATGCCTTTCTTTTTACTTAAGTCTGTTTTTTATTATGTAGTTTTTTCTTTCCTAGAAAGGTCTTTCACATCTTTTATGAGTTATTCCTATATACAGAAGGTCCTTAACTTGAATGAATTTTCAACTTTATGATGGTGTGAAAGTGATATGCAGTCAGTAGAAACTGGCCAGGTTAAACTATGATGTATGGTGGGCTAAATGTATTTTCGACTTAATATTTTAAACTTACAATGGGTTTATTGGGACATAACCCCACCAAAAATTGAAGAGCGTGTATATATTTCTGCTTTTATTGTAAGTTTCCCCTAAATTACACTTAGCTGTGTTTGCTCTGTGTTCTTGTTTTTAATTTTGCTTTTTATATTTTAAATACCTAAAGTATACTGATTTCATATTTGTTTGATAATTCTATTATCTGAAGTCTGAAGTTCTTGAGATCTTACTACTACTTGCTTCTGCCTACTCTTGATCATAGTAGATGGTGTCTTCCAATGTTTTATAGTTTTGGATTGTGAGGGCTTTATGACCTGTCAGAACTGGTTTGTAGGAACAAGCCTCCAAAGAGTATATTTTGCCTTTGCTTCTTTCAGGTGCCACCAACACAAAATCACTGAAGTTAATTAAGTTTGTTTGGGGTTTCTTACTATGTTTCCCCAAAAATGAGACCTAGCCAGACCATCAACTCTAATGCGTCTTTTGGAGCAAAAATTAATATAAGACCTGATCTTATGTTATATAAGGCCTGGTATTATGTATATTATAGTATATTATACCTGGTCTTACATTAAAATAAGACCGTGTCTTATATTAATTTTTGCTCCAAAGATGCATTAGAGCTAATTGCCCAGCTAGGTCTTATTTTCGGGAAAACATGGTAGAACTGGCAGATATTGATCTAGGGTTTACTTTATAGCTTGACCTGTATTTGGAAATTCTCAGGAGAAAATTTCTTTACTCACTCTGAACTCAGGCAGTGGCAGACAATTCTGTTTCTATACTATTGGTCAGATTTTTTTTTTTTTTAATTTACTATCGTCGTCGTGATTTGCTCATGCACCCTTCTAACTGAGTGTAATCCTTCAAGCCTGTGTTATAAAGAGAGTCTTGGTTCTAATTACTTTGCACAGGCCCTGGGCTCCCAGGTCTCCTCCATTCTTTGTTCACACCTTTGTTTGTAGATCCTAAGAGTCAGTGAGAGTAAAATTTGAGCCTTTGCATTTTTGAATTCTCTTTATTTCACTCTTCTACCTAAATGGTAGCTTGACTGGCTGTGAAATTGTAGGTTAAAAAATCATTTTTCCTCATAACTTTGAAGGTGTCTCTTCCAGTGTTTTGAAGGAATATGTTACTGCTGATGCTAGTCTGATTTTGCTGCTTTGTGTGGCCCCAGTTGAGTTTTGTTTGATTTACTTCTTGGAACCTTTAATATCTCTTCATCCATGTTCTGACATATAGTGATGTGCCTTTATTGATTTTTTTCCTTTCATTTAAAAAAAAAAGTTTACTGTGCTTTTTTAAATTAGTCTTGTGATCTTTATTTATAGTAATAAAACTTTAAACATTAAAATTGCGGTTGGAGCTCCATGCTCCTAACTCCGAAGGCTGCCGGTTCGATTCCCACATGGGCCAGTGGGCTCTCAGCCACAAGGTTGCCAGTTCAATTCCTCAACTCCCGCAAGGGATGGTTGGCAGCGCCCCCTGCAACTAAGATTGAACACGGCACCTTGAGCTGAGCTGCTGCTGAGCTCCCGATGGCTCAGTTGGTTGGAGTGCGTCTGTGGCCACGCAGCAGCAGCCTACCCGTTTGTCCCCTCGTACCTGCCCCCAAAGAAAGGAGAGTCTGTGAGACAGATCCTTTCAGGGACTTTGCTTCACCTTTGTGTTTGTACCTTATGTCTCCCTGTTTGGCTCCCAAAAGATGGCTGGTCAGTCAATGACGAGTAAGATTCCCCACGGGGGGAACAACTCAAGCCAGGCGCAGTCGAGTGGGAACCAAGAGGAGAACCCACGGGGTTCATAGAGGTGGGCACAGCCCCCCACCTTCCCCCGGCTAAGGAGAGCCTCTGCCTCCGCGGCTGCATTCCTTCCCACAACCTGCAGGGGAAGAGATTCAATGAGGTGCTCTCCGTCTATTCATATGTGTATAGGTTTTGTCCCTTGGGGAAGTACAAACACCCTGAGACTTAGGGTTCTGCTGCCTGCAGGCAAGGGTGATTCTGATGAGAGGTTCTGTGCTTGTTAATTGTTGGACTTCATTTAGATCAGGTGTTGGCAAACTGGCCTTATAGGCCAAATCTAGCCTGCTGCCTGGTTTTATATGAGTCATGAGCTAAGAATGATTTTTACATTTTCAAGTGGTTGGAAAAATCCAAAGAATATTCTGTGACATGTGAAAATTATATGAAATTCAAATTTGTATTCGTAAATAAAATTTTTGGAACAAAGCTATGCCTATTTGTTTAGGTATTATCTATGACTACTTTTATGCTACAATGGCAAAATGAATAGTTGTGATAAAGACTGGTACTCATTGCTTTGTCCTGCTTTTTGGTGCACTACAAATTGCAGTGGTGCAGTAATTTAATAGACACACGTATGCTGTAGTACAACAGTTACAAAATTTTTTTAATTACCAGTGTATACCTCTCATTTCAAATAAGAAAAAAGTGGATTTCAAGGCACAGTGGAGTGTGTGTGTTATTTCATTTTTGAATTAGATGACAGTGCAACAAAGTGTTTATTATGCACTTTTACTATAGCTCTACTAAAAAAACACAGTATGTGGATACTACCAGACTAAGTTGTGGTCATGATAGTCTTAACTCACAGGAAAGCAAGGGACAGAGAAATTAGAAAATTGAAAATGTAGTATCTCATCACAGCAGAATTTCTTAAAAAAAATGAAATCAAAGTAAATTTCTGAGTGGATTATTCATTAGGAAAGGAAAGCTCTTAGGATGGCAAGTTAATTAAAGCCTCCTTGTTAAGCAAAATATTATTTCCCAAAAAGAATTCCATAATTTTTATTAGATTTGCTTTACAGAAATCTTTACTAGATTATTATCATATTTAGAATTTTGTGAAGAATTCTGTAAGTTTATTTTCTTATGCTAAGTTATCTACATAATATGCTTGATACTGTGTCTGTACCTGCAAAGCTGAAAACATTTGCTGTGCCTTCTGATGCCTTGTGCCACATTTGGATTTGGTAGGAAGTGTTAGGCACTGGTTATGAGTCAGGTTTCAAGAAGTATGGTATGTGCAGTCTGACCTGTTGTCCGCAGTGGATTTGGATGAGAACTTCCAGACGTCACAAGTGACTCCCAAAATAAGAATTTTAGACCATTCTGGCCTGTCATCCCACTTGTGGTTTATTAATAGAATGCTAATTTTCAAGTTAAACAGCAGATTTCTTTTCCAATTACTAAGGAATGGCTTAAAAACTAATCCTTACATAATAACTTATGTGAAAAATTAATTTCACTCAAAAGAGCTCCATTTTTCATTGGGAATAGAGCAGATATGAGGGTAGGGTATTTAGAATCATTTAACTGTATTACTTTGTGAGTCTGAAGAATTGAAAACCATTAAGAGAACACTGCATTTCAGCTGTCGTTCAGATTTGAAATTTGCTTTTTGTTGAGCATCACCTTTATGTGTTGTGAGATACGCATCGTATATAAAGTGAAATGAACCTTGAAGCCATTGAATTTTACTGAAGAGATAAGACAGTATTAGAAAATAATGTAAGACTTTATAATAAATTAATTATCAAATATTCATTGGAATAGCATTCAGAAGTAGAGATTAGTCATGGCTGAAATTTACTGCCTTTGCTCTTAATGTTGGTTTGGAGATGGTGATCCCTTTCTCATATGCATATTACGTGATTGATTTAGACTCTTATGCCTTTGGCTGTAATCCAGGCTGTTTTAACATTGATCACTTTTCTCTGTTTTCCATTCCCAGTTTATGTTTATGCTTTCAAGTTCGGTTGTTATCTGAATTAGTAACAGCAGGAGAGAATTAAATGTGGACAAATTTATTTGACTCTGACTGGATTTCATTTCCAGACTTCATTTCCTTATCTGTAAAAATAACATCAGCTCCAAGTTAAAACCTTTTCATTTTATCTTACTTGCTTATAAAAAATCTCTCTGGTAAAATTGTCCTCAGTTGTTTTTTTGTTGTTGTTTTGTTTTTTTTAAACAAGGCTACTGAGGCAGAAAGGTAAAATTTTACCTTAATGTGGCTTTCCCATGTGGAGATAATAGCACAACCTCAAGTGGATACTGTCTGGGGCCAGGCAGGTAACTCATTTAAGAAGTATCAAAGCTTGCCCAACCTAAACAACAGTAAACTGTGAACTTAAAATATACCTTATCCTGGCCAAATAGGTAATACCAGATAGACTGCCAGTTTTAGTTTGATTTCATAAAGCTTAAATTTATTTAAGTACTTATGTAAGCTTTTCCCTTTAGAGTGTTTCAGTAGGCTATATTGCAATGTTTTCATAGGAATTAAGCATCATTAGAATGATCAGTATTATTTTTACTATCTAGTTTTCATAGGAATTAAGCATCATTAGAATGATCAGTATTATTTTTGCTATCTAGTTAGATGAGCAAGAAACAAATGCAAGAGAATTTTCAAATTACAAATTTTGAAGTCAAATTTGGTAAAGTGGAATGTTGAATAAATGGTGGTTAGTAAGTTTACAAAAACTTGTATAACCTATGACATAGGTGCCATCAGAAATTTACTGTCTGACATTAGAAATTTACTAAGTCTGTGCCAAACCAGATTATAATATACTTCTGAACTTTGTCTGTTTTTCCCATCTCTTGAAACACCTAAGTGTTTTATATGTTCAAAATGGGGTTAGATGAGTGGTCTCAACTGATGTGTCATAGTAGCGTGTTATACTTCACAGGTTTATTGCCAAATTGTGAACAGTGTGTGAAATTCATTTTTGTTACAATTGCACGTGTTTTACTTTTTAAAACATGTTTATTCTGTTTTAAAAAGGTTTTTTATTAAAATATAGCTAACATACAATACTATATTAGTTTCAGGGGTGTACCATAGTTATTCAACATTTATATGCCTGAAGAAGTGACCACCATAAGTCCAGCAACCATCTGATACCCTACCACGCTATCTCAGTATTATTGACTCTATTCCCTATGCTGTACATTACATCACCGTGACTTATTTTATACCTGGAAATTTGAACCTCTTATTCCCCTTCACCTTTTTCTCCCCTTTTAAAAATTTTCGATTATAGTTGAAAATTGTACATTCAGTATTATTTTATATTAGTTTCAGGTGTGCAGCATAGTGGTTAGTCATTTATACACTTTAGGAAGTGTTCTCCTGACTAGTCTAGTACCCACCTGGCACTATACATAGTTATTACCATATCATTGACTATATTCCCTGTGCTTTACATCCCATGACTGTTTCATAACTACCAATTTGTACTTCTTAGTCACTTTACCTTTTTCACCCCACCTCCCAACCCTCCTCCCATCTGGCAACCATCAGCTTGTTCCCTGCATCTGTGAGTCTGTTTCTGTTTTGTTTATTTTGTTCTTTAGATTCTACATAGAAGTGAGATCATATGGTATTTGCCTTTCTCTGACTTATTTCACCTAGCATAATACCTTCCAGGTCCGTCCATGTTGTTGCAGCAATTGCACGTTTGATGCTTATTAGATCTATTGAATCCAGTGGGTCATTTAATGTGGCATAAAACATGATGCAACTTGCTTATCCTTGCAGAAGCATGGCAGCAAAGTCAACTTGATGCCAAAGAAAGGTGTCTGAAGACTTTGCCTTTTCAGTAGAGTGCATGGTCAAGGTAGAGAACATATTTACTCATACAGAGCAGTTTTGTGATGGGAGACTAAAATATTGGTATATTTTAAGTGACGTGTAATTTTTAATGTAAATGTTCTATTGAAATATGCATAAACAAAAGTGTGAAAATCTAAAGTGTATAGTTCAGTGAATATGCATAAACACACTTGTAAATCCGACAACCAGAATGAGAAACGGTAATTACTAGGTAGCACCCTATAAAACTTCTTTGTGGTCCCCTTCCCGTGATCCTAACTTCTAACACTGTAGGTTAATTTTGCCTGTTTTTAAACTTTATTTAAATAGAACTAAATAGTGTGCACTAGTTTTTGACTGAATGCTTTTGCTCAGTATTGTGAGATTATTCATGTTGCTTATGATTGTAGTTTGTTCATTGTCTTCACAACATTTGTTGTATGAATATACTGAAATTTCTTTATCCATTCAAGTGTTGATGGACATTTGTTATTGTCGATTTTTTACTATTACGGATGTGTTCTTGGAAGCTCTACTTTAACATCTGTCTTGATGAACATACACATTTCTGTCGGTTGTGTGGATTTGCCGAGTCATAGATTGCACATAAGTTCAGCTTTACTATTAATAGATACTGCTAAACAGTTTTCTGAAGTGGTTGTATCAGTTTACGCTTCTGCCAGTTGTGTTTCAGATTTTTAATTTTTTCATATCCTTACTAATCCTTGATATTATCTGTCTTTGACATTTTAGCCATTGCAATGGGCCTGTAGTTGTCTAGAATTTAGTTTAATTGTGCTGATAACCTGTAAAATTGAGCATCTTTTTGTATGTTTATTGGCCTTTAGATATCTTTTATTGTGATGTGCCTGTTAAAAAGTTGTTCCCATATGTTTTTCCTATGGGCTGTCTGCATTTTCCCCAGTGCTGTTGTAGAATTCTTTGTATGTTCCCAGCATGAGTCCTTTGTCAGATAGACATCCTGTTCTGTGGCTTGCTTAGTAATTATATTTTAAAAACTTGAACTTATTTTAGCTTTTAATGAAGTGGTAGCTTTACATTGCTCAGAAGTTAAAAATGTATGCTAAGCTAAATAGTGAAGAGCCTCCCTCATACTTCCTCAGTCAGTTTCTCTCTCCCCTGGCATATCACATGTATTAATTGTTTTATCTGTCCTCCCAGTACAAATGATTTTTGACAAGGGTGCCAAACCCATTCAGTGGGGGGAAAGAATATTTTCTTCAACAAATGATGTTGGGACAACTAGATTTCCATATGCAAAAGAATGAAGTTGGACCCCTACCTCACACCATATAAAATATTAACTCATCAGCCCCAGAAGAAATCGGGTACACATTAGTGGTCACTTTCCATTTGTCCTCTATACCCTCTCCCAGACCTAGGAAACCACTGATCCACTTTTTGTCTGTATAGAGTTGCCTATTCTGGACGTTTTATATAAATGGGATCATGGAATATGTGGTCTTCAGTCACTGGCTTCTCTCATTTAGCACAGAGCTTTCAAGGTTCATATATGCTGTCGCATGTGTCAGTACATCATTCTTTTTGGCCTTAAATAATATTCTATTTTATGGCTCTACCACATTTTGTTTATCCATTCATCAGTTGATGGACTTTTGAGTTGTTACCCTTTTCTGACTATTATGAATAATACTACTATGAACATTTTTTACAAATTTTTACATGAACATGTTTTTATTTTTCATATATATATATATATATATATATATATATATATATATATATGTATACACACACACTCACACACACACACATATGTGTTTAGAAATGGACTTTCCGGGTTGTACAGTAACTATATTTAATCTTTTGAGGAACTGCCAAACTGTTATCCAGAATGGTTGTATCATTTTACATTCCTATCAGCAGTATGTGTGAGCGCCCCAGTTTTTCAGTAACCTTGCTAACAACAGTTGTTATTATCTCTTTTATGAGAACCGTACTAGTAGGTGTGAAGTAGTATCTTATTGTGTTTTTTTTCTTTCTTTTCTTATTGTGGTTCTGATTTGCATTTTCCTGATGGCTAATGATGTTGAGCACCTTCTCATGTGCTATTGTATTTGTATTTCTTCTTTGAAGAAATGATATCTGACCCTATGTAAAACTTGCCCATTATTTAATTGGATAACTTGACATTAAGTTGTCAGAGTTTGTATATTCTGGATAGTAGATCCTTATATCTGATTTGCATGTATCTTGTATTTGTGATTGTCTGTAATTTTTTTGGTGCTATTATTGTTGCACAAAAGTGTTTTTTTTTTAACACCTTGCTATTTTTTTAAGAACTTTTAAAATTAAAATTTATTGGCGTGACAATGGTTAGTAAAATTACATCGGTTTCAAGTATACCGTTCTGTAATATATCATCTATACTCGTATATATCACATGTGTGTTCACCACCCAGAGTCAGTTTTCCTTCCATCACCGTATATTAATATTTGAACCTGTTTACCCACTTTTACCACCCCCTCCCTCTTAAAAAACCTTTTTATTGTGGAAAAAATACGTAACTTGTCATTTTACTCATTATTAATTGTGTAACTCATTGGCATTAATTATATTCACAGAGTTGGCAGCACAGAAGGTTTTGTGAAGTACAATTTTGACGAAGTCCAGTTTACTTTTTTATGTGCACTCTTGTGTTTGATGCGGTATCTTAAAAACTGTTTTCTAACCCAAGGTCATGAAGATATACTCTTTATGTTTCCTTTTAAGGGTTTTACAGTTTTAGCTCTTAATTTTGGATCCATGATGCAGTTATTTTTGTATGTAAAATTTGTGTATGAGGTAAAGATCCAGCTTCATTTGTTTTACATGTGGATATCGGTTGTTACAGCACCATTTATTGAAAATACAGTTGACCCTTGAACCATGCAGGGTTTAAGGGCACCGACCTCTCGTGCAGTTGAAAATTTGGGTATGACTTTTGACTCCCCCCAAAACTTAAATACTGTTCACTAGGAGCCTTACTGATAACATAAACAGCTGGTTAGTACATAATTCGTATGTTGTATTATATACTGTGTTCTTAGAGTAAGCTAGAAAAAAATGTTAAAATCATAAGGGAGAGAAAATAAATTTACAGTACTGTACTATATTAGTGTAAGTTTACAGTGCATTTACAAGCTACATCATATGTTAGTATTGCATCAGTATTGTCTTGTATGATACAAAACACTGTAGGTGTTATGTATTAATAGTGCTAGACATCAAAAATGAATATATAATGTGAAAAAGAAATTCACATTTATTTACAGGTATAATGATTCATACATTTATAACAAAGATGCATCAATATCATTGCTATATGGTAGCCTCATGTAATTGATAGATTACTTCACGTTAGTAAGTAATCTCGCCCAAATTTTCCAATATGATTATTGAAAATAAATTGCTTTTAAGTGGACCTGCGCCTTTCAAACCTGTGTTGTTCAAGGGTCAGCTGTACTGTTCTTTCCCCATTGAATTGTCTTAGCACCTTAAGTGCTAAAATCAGTTGACCATAAAACTCAGTTTTTATTTCTGGACTCTCGATTCCATTTCATTGATCTATTATGCTTGTAGCAAATTGTCTTACTTATTTTAGTTTTGTATTAAGTTTTGAAATTGGTAGTAAGTCCCCCATCTTTGTTTTTTTAAAGATTGTTTTAGCTATTCTAGGTCCCTTGACTTTCCATATAAATTTTATCATCAGCTTGTCAATTTTACAAAAAAGCCAGCTGGGGTTTCGTAAGAGATTGTGTTGAATTTGTATGTCAACTTTGGGGAGTATTGCCATTTAACAATATTAAATAAGTCTTCTGATTTATGAACATAGGAGGTCTTTACATTTATTTAGGTCGTTATTTCAGTCATGTTGTATAGTTTTCAGAATATCGGTTTTACATTTTAAAAAAACTTGGTTCTAAGTATTTTGTTATTTCTGATGCTATTGTAAATGAAATTGTTTTAATTTCTCTTTTTCGGATTATTCCTTTGTAGTATTCATTCACTACATACAAATACAATTGAGTTTTGTACATTGATCTTTCATTCTTCAACATATTCTTAGTGTTAGGAGGTAGATGTCTACGGAGGACCGTTATTCTGCGTACTGTAATTAAGTACAGCCACTCCAGCTTTCTCGTGGTTGCTGTTTGCATAACACATATTTTTCCGCCCCTTTACACATCTTTTTCCGCCCCTTTTCTTGGAGCCTATTTGTATATTTGAGTCTAAATTGTGTCTTTTGGAGACAGTGTATAATTGGGTCTTGTTTTTGTGTTTGTTTGTTTGTTTGTTTTAAATCCAGTCTGAAAATCTGTCTTTTGGTTAGTTGTTTAATCCAGTCACATTTAATGTTACTATTTAGTTGGAGTTATGCCTGCCATTTTGCTTTTTTCCTCCTATAATATATCTCATATCCTTTGTTCTTTTTCCATTTCCATTTTCTTTTGTGATAGTGATCTCTCCCACCCCCAGGGTTGCCAGTCATTGCTTGATTATTTGTTTAAAGACTTCACTGGATCATTTTAGTGAAGTCAAGTTTATTTTCCACTGCAGTGTGAAGCCCTGTTGTCTCTTGTTAGAGGGCATAATCTTGGGCATGTGTAGTCGCTGTGGAATACCATGGTTTTAGGAGGGCTCTTTTTGATGATTTCCTTGATCTCTGTTAAGCTTTCTGCCTCTGTAGGTATCACACCAAATTGTTAAGCTCTGCCAATTGTGGTCAGTGTCCTGGGACATAACTTTTTCCTCAGTCTGTTGTAATTAAATTCAGACCTCTTTCCAAGGTAGTTTTTAAAGTTAGTCTTTGAGGTTTGTTATAACTCTAGGAGGACTTCTTTTTTTCTTTCAGTCTCTCAGAAACTACCTGGCCTGTGGTTTAGCTTGTTCTCATGGCACCACTAGCTTCCTCTTACGTGTTTACCACCAAAATTTACTGTTTTTAAGAATGCCCTTAGGGTTGAACTTTGCACACTGTTGCTAAAGAAGTCATTTTTCTTGGGAAGAGTTTCAGAGCTCTCTGTTCCGATAGCCTGCCTCACCCCCTGGGCAAATACTCTTGGGAAGGATATTGTAGCCCCTGACTTAGAGCTGATGGGAGAGGTCTTTTTGGCCTTATCTCCCTGGAGTGTTACTTTTATCATGGTGAGTTGGTGGGAGAGGGAGGGAGTAGGTTGTGGCTTAAGTGCCACAGACTTTTTTTAAACCAAGATTTAGTAGATTTTCTTAAATAAATGTTTCTTTTTTATTGTATGCTCTTAAGACAATTCCCAGAGACTTTAATTTTTTTTTTTTTTGTAATTTTCACCCGTTATGGTTGTTTCCCTGGGGAAGGAATTACAGAATTCATCCCACTACCTTTTCAAAAGTTGTCCCTGTCCTGCTTTTTTAAAAACTTAATATTTTCATGGTATATCTTTTTTTCATTCTTTAGTTTTCAATGTACTTATGTCTTTGTGTTTGAAGCGAGTTTCTTTTAGACTTTTTTTTAGTATATTTTAGTATATGCTGCCAAAGCAAGCACAAGACTTTTTCTTTTTAGTTTTTTTTTTTGTTGTTGTTGTTGTTGTTGTTTTTAAGATTTTACTGGGGAAAGGGAACAGGACTTTATTAGGGAACAGTGTGTACTTCCAGGACTTTTTCCAAGTCAAGTTGTTGTCCTTTCAATCTTAGTTGTGGGGGGCGCAGCTCAGCTCCAGGTCCAGATGCTGTTGTTAGTTGCAGGGGGCGGAGCCCACCATCCCTTGCGTGGCTCGAGTAGCTGAACCGGCAACCTTGTGGTTGAGAGCCCACTGGCCCATGTGGGAATCAAACTGGCAGCCTTCGGAGTTAGGAGCATGGAGCTCTAACTGCCTGAGCCATTGGGCGGCTCCTCTTTTAGAATGTTTATTGTTAGATCGTGGTTTTATTTTATCCATTCTGCCAGGCTTTGTCTTTTAATTTGTGTATTTATACCATTTAAATTTAAGGTAATTATTGATACGTTCGTTAGGGCTTAAATCTCTTATTTTTTTCTGTTTGATTCCACTGTTTTTCTTTCCTTGCCTTCATGTGAGTTACCTGGACATTATTTTTTTAAATTCAGTCATTTATTTATGATGTTTTTGTATAGTTTTGTGTAGTTTGTATAGTGCTTAAAGTTCTAGATATTATAATATTTGTAATTTATAGTCTATATTGACAATTTACTATTTGGAGTGAGGTATAGAAACTTCTATTTAGATTTTTTTCCCTCCCTAGTGTTAAAATATGATTATCTTTGAGTATTTCCTGCACCTAGTATTATATAAAGTTGTTACAAATTTAACATCAGACATCACATAAGACTGAAGGTACCCATGAGAAGTATTATGTTTACCCTCATTCTTAACCATGTCAATGTGTTTCTTTTCTGAAGATTCAAGTTCCTTCTGTTAATATTTCTTTTCTGTTTAGCAAACTTTCTTTAGCCATGCACATTAAATGTAGGTTTGCTACTGACAAATTTTTGTAGTTTTCCTTCATTGAGAATGTCTTTACTTCTTCATTCCTGAAGGATATTTTTTGTTACATATAGAATTTGTGACTAAGGGTTCTTTTCTTTCAGCCTTTGAACAGTGTACCACTTCCTTCTGGCCTCTGTGATTTTCCTTGAGAAATTCACCGTCTTTTGAATTGACGTTCCCCTGTCATGAAGTCATTGACTGCTTTCAAGATTTTTTTGTCTTTAGCTTTCAGAACTTAACGATTGATGTGTTTGGGTTTATCTTGTTTTGGATTTCTTTTTTTTTAAGATTTTTTTTTTTTTATTGGGGAAGGGGAACAGGACTTTATTGGGGAACAGTGTGTACTTCCAGGACTTTTTTCCAAGTCAAGTTGTTGTCCTTTCAATCTTAGTTGTGGAGGGCGCAGCTCAGCTCCAGGCCCACTTGCCGTTGCTAGTTGCAGGGGATGCAGCCCACCATTCTTTGAATCTATTGGTTTATGTCTTGGCAAATTTGGGACATTTTCAGCCATTATTTGTTGAAATACTTTTTAAGTTTCACTCACTCCTCTCTCTACAAGGATTGCTGATGATATGAATGTTAGTTTTCTTATTGTCCTGCAAGTCATTGAGACTTAAATTTTTTTCCATCTATTTTGGGTAAATTCTATTGATTTGGTCTGAAGTTCATTGATTCTATTCTGTCATTTTCACTTTACTATTGAGGCCATACATCAAGTTTTTAATTTTGGTTATTGTTTTTTAGTTCTATGATGTCCATTTGGCTTTTTAAAAATGACTTCTGTTTCTTTGATCTATGTATTTTTTTGTTTCAGGAGAACTTGTAATTGCTTTTCGAAGCTCTTTTATGCTGATTCCTTTAATTCTTTGCTAGGTAGTTCTAACATTTGATTCTTCCTAATAGGAACATGTATCAGTTATCTTTTTCCGTTTAATTATTTTCGTTAATTATTTGGTTTGACAGTGATTTTTGAGTGTGTTTTGAATATTTGGCTGTTATATTCTGATGCTCAAAGTCCGACTGAATCTTTCTTTCTTTAGCCTACAGTCTCTCTGTTGAAGACACATTGGCCAGGTGTGTGTGTATGTTCAGCTTCTCATGGGCCCTGCTGACACCATTTCAGCAAAAGTCGAGTGCTGACTCTTACTGCCTATTGCAAATGTTTGAGATGGAGTTTCAGGTCCCCATCAGTTTTTCTCAACAAAAGTGTGATAACAACTCATACAACTTTGTTGCCATGTAAACTCAATTCTCCTGAGCCCCTCTGATACCAGGGATGGAGGAAGCTGATGGATGACCCACATCACCTTTTGCTGCAGGGACGGGGTGGAATCTCAGCTCCCCTCCCCACCTTAGCACATCAGAGAAGGGGATATGAAGTGGAGCGCAGACTTGCCCTAACCCCTACCACGTTTTTCTTTTTGTCATTGCCGCGTGGGGACAGAAGTTCAGCTCCCTGTCACTACCCACTGACACAGAGTGTTTTAGTTGTTTAGGTAAGGAATAATGTTGGCTTACTTAAAGTTTCCTTTATTTAAGATCACAGCAGAGATATTGAGGTTTTTTTCTTTGTTTCCAGCTTTCTTGAGGTATAATTGACAAAATTTTAAGATCATTAAAGTTTATATCATGATGATTTGATACATATCCATTGTGAAAGAATTCCTCCCATCTATTCAATTACACATCCATCACCTCACATATTTATATATACAAGACATGATCAAACAATACAGTGAATGTTTAAATTAAAAACAATTATTGTAGTAAAAGACATTACCATTAATACCCCTCAAAATACTCCCTCTCCCTTCAAACACACTTATCGCATCGTTCTTGCCACTTTCTGAAGTAGTTTTAGAATTCCTCTTTCGTGAGTGTCTTTAGTTGTACTGTTGTGGCTGCCTCAGTGTCCTGAATCATTTCAACTTGGGAAGAGCCAGAAGTCGCAGGGTGCCAGATCCAGGGAATAAGGTGGATGTAATAAACTGTAATGTTTTTATTCTACAGAAATTGCCATATACCAGAAGCAGTGTGTGACATGGAGCATTGTCATGATGGAGGATGAATTATTACACTTTAAAACACACCTTCTCTAAACTGTAGCTCATACTCAACTGACTGCATTGAACAAGTTGAAACTTGTCACACAGTTACAAAGGTGCGATGCGCTGCTTCCCATATTGAAGATCCTTGCCTTTCCATTGGATGGCACATGGTAGCAGCATTCACCATACTTTGTGATCACAACAGAAATGCTCCGTGGCACACATTGCTTCTGGTATGGCAATTTCTATCAAAACATTACAGTGTGTCCTCATCGGTCTTATTTACTGGATCTGGCACCATGCGACTTCTGGCTCTTCCCCAAAGTCAAAATGACCATGAAAGGTAAACGTTTTGAATCAATTCAGGTCATCAAGGCAGCCACGACAGCGCAACTAAAGATACTCATGAAAGAGGACTTCCAGAACTGCTTCAGAAAGTGGCAAGATGATGGGATAAGTGTGTTTGAAGCGAGGGTGAGAATTTTGAGGGGGATTAATGGCAATGTGTCTTTTACTGTAATAATTTTATTTTTTAAATTTAAATATTCACCGTATTTTGTGATCGTACCTTGTATGTGGGCGCTATTAAGTTCTACTCTCTTCTCAGATTTCAAATATACAGTACAGTGCTATCAACTGTAGTCACCATGTTATACATTAGATCTTCAAACCTTATTCATCTTACAGCAGAAAGTTTGTACTCTTTTAGCAACTTCTCCGTATTTCCCCCATCCCCCAGTCCCTGGCAACCACTTTTCTACTTTGTTTTTGTGAGTTTGACTTTTTTCTTCAGCTTCCACATATAAGTGATACCATGCAGTATTTGTCTTTGTGTGGCTTATTTCACTTAGCATATAATGTTGCAAAGATCCATCGTGGTGTTGCAAGTGGCGTGTGTGTGTGTGTGTGTGTGTGTGTGTGTGTGTGTGTGTGAGAGACTTTATCCATTTATCTGTTGGACACTTTGATTGTTTCCATATCTTGGCTAGTGTGAATAATGCTGCCATGAATATGGAAGTACAGGTATCTCTTTGATACTCTTTTTTCATTTCCTTTGGAAGTGGAATTGCTGGGTCATATGGTAGTTCTATTTTTAATATTTTTAGTAACCTCCATACTGTTTTCCATGTGGCTGCACCAATTTACACTCCTACCAACAGTGCACAGGGGGTCCCTTTTCACCACATCCTCACCAACACTTACCTCTTTTGGCTGATAGCCATTCTGACAGGTCTGAGGTAGGAGCTCATTGTGGTTTTGATTTGCATTTTCCTGATGATCAGTGATGTCAAACACCTTTTCATGTACCTGTTGGCCATTTGTATGTCTTTGGAAAAATGTTCAGTTCCTTTGCCATGTTTAAAATTTGACTGTTTGTATATTTGCTATTGAGTTACGTGTTCTCTTTATATTTTAGATAGTAACCTCTTATCTGGTACATGATTTGCAAATATGTTCTGTTATTTGGTAGGTCGCCTTTTCATTTTGTTGATTGTTTCCTTTTCCTTTGCAGAAGCTTCTTAGTTTGATATTGTCCCACTTGTTTATTTTTGCCTTTGCTTTGGTGTCAAATTCAAAAAAAAAAAAATCATCAAGACTGATGTCTGGGAGCTTACTCCCTATGTTTTCTTCTAGGAGTTTTATGGCTTCAGGTCTTAAATTTGAGTCTTTAATCCATTTTGAGTTGATTTTTATGTATGAGATCGGACAAGTAAGCTCACAAACTTATCCTAGAAAAAGTGCTACATACTCAATGCTGAATATCACTATGGTCACCTTTGAAGTACTCCCCTTGGGAAGCTATGCACCCCCGCCAGCACCTAGTCCACCCTTCAAAGCAATTTTGGAACTCTTTCTGGAATGGCCATCAGAGCTGTCATCATATTACTCTTGATGTCCTGAATGTCATCAAAATGTCTGCCTTTCAATATTTCCTTTATCTTTAGGTAAAGAAAGAAGTCACTGGGGGCCAGATCAGGTGAGTAGGGAGGGTGTTCCAGTACAGCTATTTGTTTACTGGCTAAAAACTCCCTCACAGACAGTGCCGTGTGAGCTGGTGCATTGTCGTGATGCAAGAGCCATGAATTGTTGGTGAAAAGTTCAGGTCGTCTAACTTTTTCACGTAGCCTTTTCAACACTTCCAAATAGTAAACTTGGTTAAATATTTGTCCAGTTGGTACAAATTCATAATGAATAATCCCTCTGATATCAAAAAAGGTTAGCAACATGGTTGCAACAAGTTCTCGAACTTAATTGTCAGACTTTGTACAATGTAAGCTAGGGTCCAGTTTCATTCTTTTGCATGTGACTGTCCAGTTTTCCTAACACCATTTATTGAAGTGGCAGTACTGAGGATTTCTTTAGGTCTAACATTTTGCAGTTTATACATATGAAATTACAGAATCATGGCTCATTGAACTCATGCTTCAGTTTCTTTTCTGAGCGAGGTAGTATTAGATTGCTGCTCTTAGGAATATGTTGGAGTTTGGGAGACTTAAACACTTAATTTTAAAGATCAAAGGGATCAATATATTTTATTTTTTCAAGTGAAAAATATAAAGGTCAGAGTGTCTTGGTCAAGGTTATTTAGCTAAGAGGTTTTTTTTACCAGTTCAACTTTCATGATTATTTTGAAAAAATGAAACATGGACATGGTTAGAATTTCAAAAATATAAATGAGTATATAGTGACAACTCATTTAAAATCACAAATCTCGAAAATATGAAATACTAGCTACATCATTTTTATCAGAGAATTTAAAACGACGTATTTATTGGCTAGGAAGCTAAGAGTACATACAATCTTGTCAGGCCATTACTTCATGAAACATTCAATTTTAGTTAGTACAGTTTTAACACAGCTGCCTCTTTAACATCTCCTCTTGAATGACCCATGCATCTCAGATTCACAATGTCTAAAATCAAACTCATCTCAACAGTTTCTAAACCTCTTGTAAGCTGTATCGTATTCCTAAGCCAGAAACTTGGGAATGACCCTTGTTGCTTCTCATACATTTCTACTCCCCAGCCTGTAATTTTCTGATGATGTTTTTGTCTGTGATGTCTTTGTCTTCTTACGTCTTTGGTAACAGGTTAATATTGGCCTCTTAAAATGAATTGTGAATTGTTCCCTCTTTTATTTTCTGAAAAGTTTATGAAAGGTTTGTATTATTTTTTCCTTGAGAGAATTCACCATTGAAACCAGATGGGCCTAGCCTTTGTTTTGTAGAAGTTTTAAAGTTACTAATCCAATTTATTTAATTGACATGCGTATATTCAGTTTCTGTTTCTTCTTAAGTTTTGGTAATTAGTATTTGTCTAAGAATTTGACTTATTTTAGTTATCTAACTCTTTGGCATGAATACATTCATAATATTCCCTTAAAGCTTTTGGTTTCTGTAATGTCCGTTATGTCCTGTTTCACTCTTGCACTGTTGATTTTGGTAATCTTTGTTCTCTTTTTCTCTCTAAATCAGTCTCAATGTTTCCCACTTCCTCCCCTGTATCTTCTCCCCCATCCAGCTAATTGTGTATCAGTTTTGTTGGTCTTTTTGAAGAACCATATTTGGGTTTCATCGCCCCTCCCTCCATTGATATCTACTTTGATCTTTATTACATTCTGCTTAATATGGGTTTGTTTTGCTCTTATTGAGGGGCACGTTCATATTATTGGTTTTAGATCTTTTTTTCCTTTCTAGCTTCAGTCTTTAAAGCTATAAATTTTCCTGTAAGCCTGTGCTGTTAAATGTGTTAGCTAATACTCATATGTGGCTATCGATATAAGATATAAAGTTAAATAAAATTGAAGATTGCGTTGCTTAGTCACTGTAGTCACATTTTAAATATTTAGTAATATGTGTCTAGTGGCTACACGTTGGACAGTACACAATATAATAGGTTGGTGCAAAAGTAATTGCAGTTTTGCAATTATTTTATCCTGTTAAACCGCAATTACTTTTGCACCAACCTAATAGAACATTCAATGGCTGCTGATTGAGTTCAGTCACCAATGGCCAGTGTTTTAGTCAGTCATGCCTATGTAATGGAACCTCCATAAAAATCCCTAAACGGTGGGGTTTGGAGAGCTTTGGATTGGTGAAAACGTCCAGGTGTTGGGAAAGTGCGGTGTGCATGGAAGCTCTGTGCTCACCACTCCTCCCTACCATACCTTGCCCTATGGATCTCTTCTACTTTACTGTTCCTCAGTTGTATCCTTTTTATTAAATTGGGGAACAGTGTGTTTTTCCAGGATGTCAAGTAGTTGTTTTTCAGCTCATTGTGGGGAGCGCAGCTCAGCTCCATGTCAAGTTGTTGTTTTCAATCTAGCTGTAGAGGGCACAGCTCACTGGCCCATGTGGGACTCGAACCGGCAACCTTGGTGCTATGAGCACCACACTCTAACCACTAAGCCAACCAGCCACTCATTGGTGGCTCTGCTCCAAGTTCAAGCCATTGTTTCTCACTGATCCATATGGGAATTGAACCGGCAACCTTGGTGTTACAAGTACCGCGGTCCAACCACTGAGCCAACTGGCTGCCCAATTGTATCCTTTATAATAAATTAGTAATAGTGAGTAGAGTACTTTTCCTGAGTTCTGTGAGTCGTTCTCATGCGTAATTGAACCTGAAGAGGGCGTGTGGAAACCCTCTGAATTTATCACTGGTCAGTCAGGAGTACCTGTGACAATCTGGGACTTATGGTTGCCATCTTAAGTGGGGCTGACTTGTGAGACTGAGACCTTAACTTGTGGAGTCAACTGCTAACTCCAGGTAGTTAGGATCAGAATTGAATTATAGGACACCCAGTTGGTGTCAGAGTTGGAGAAGTGGTGTTAGAAAAGATACTACGTATTTGGTGTCAGGAGGGAAAAAAAACCTCTCACAACTCTTTAAAAATGCAAACCAATTCTTAGCTTGCGGGTCATACAGGAGCAGGTGGCCTGATTTGGCCCGTGGGCCTTCGTGTGCCCATTTCTGGACTAATAAGTGGTCTGTCGTTGAGAATGTTCCTTTTGTGCTTGACTAGAATGTGTATTGTCCTATCTTTGTATGGAATGTTCTGTATGTCAGTTATATCAAGTTGGCTAGTATGTTGTTCAAAGCTTTATATCCTTACTTAGATATTTAAAAAAAAATCAATTCCTGAGAGATGAGTGTTGAAATCTTCAACTGAAGTTGTTGAATTTTTCCATTTCTCCTTTCCTTTCATTCTGTTAGTTTATTTGTTAAGGGCATACCCTGTTTTCCTAAAAATAAGACCTCGCCGGACAATCAGCTCTAATTTGTCTTTTGGAGCAAAAATTAATATAAGACCCGGTCTTATTTTACTATAAGACCCGGTCTTATTTTACTATAAGACCGGGTCTTATATAATATAAAACCAGGTCTTACCTAACAATATAAGAACGGGTCTTATATTAATTTTTGCTCCAAAAGATGCATTAGAGCTGATTGTCTGGCTAGGTCTTATTTTCAAGGAAACACAGTGGACATTTATAACTGTTATATATTCTTGACATATTGACCCATTAGCATATAAAATGTCTTTTGGCTACTAATATTCCTCATGGAGAGTTTTCCCCCCTCCATGTTAACATAGCCACCCCTCTTCTCTTATGGTTACTGTTTTCATGGTATGAGGTGTGATCAAACAATATGGTGAATGTTTAAATAAAAAAAATTATTATAGGCCAGCCTGGTGGCTCAGGCGGTTGGAGCTCTGTGCTCCGAATGCCAGAGGCTGCCAGTTCGATTCCCACATGGGTCAGCGGGCTCTCAATCACAAGGTTGCCAGTTTGACTCCTCGAGTCCCACAAGGGATGGTGGGCTCCGCCCCCTGCAACTAAGATTGAACACAGCACCTTGAACTGAGCTGCTGCTGAGCTCCCGGGTGGCTCAGTTGGTTGGAGCGCATCCTCTGAACCACAAGATTGCCGGTTCGACTCCCACAAGGGATGGTGGGCTGCGCCCCCTGCAACTAGCAACAGCAACTGGACCTGGAGCTGAGCTGCGCCCTCCACAACTAAGACTGAAAGACAACTTGAAGCTGAATGGCACCCTCTACAACTAAGATTGAAAGGACAACAACTTGACTTGGAAAAAAAATCCTGGAAGTAATACACACTGTTCCCCAATAAAGTCCTGTTAAAAAAATGTATTACAGTAAAAGACACATTGCCATTAATATCCCTCAAAATATTCCCCCTTGCCTCGAACACACTTATCCCATTGTTCATGCCACTTTCTGAAGCAGTTCTGGAAGTCCTCTTTCATGAGTATCTTTAGTTGTGCTGTTGTGGCTATCTCGATGTCCTGAATCATTTCGAGTTTGGGGAAGAGTCGGAAGCCGCAAAGTGCCAGATCCAGGGAATAAGATGGATGAGGACACACCGTAATGTTTTCATTCGACAGAAATTGCCATATACCAGAAGCGATGTGTGACACAAACTGTTGTCATGTTGGAGGGTGATTTACCGCACACTTTAAAACACACCTTCTCTTAACCGTAGCTCACACCCGACTGACTGCACCGAACACGTTGAAACTTGTCCCACAGTAAGCTTGGATGCACCGCTGCTTCCCATGTTGAAGATCCCTGCCTTTCTGTTGGATGGCACTTGGCAGCAGCATTCACCGTAATATGTGATCACAACGGAAAGGCTCTGTGTCACATATCGCTTCTAGTACGGCAGTTTCTGCCAAATAAAAACCTTATACACCAGATCCGGCATCGTGCGACTTATGGCTCTTCCCCAAGGTCAAAATGACCATAAAAGGTAAGTGTTTTGAATCGATTCAGGACATCAAGGCAGCCGCAACAGTGCAACTAAAGACACGAAAGAGGACTTCAAGAACTGCGTCAGAAAGTGGCAAGAACTACGGGAAAAGTGTGTTCAAAATTAGGGGGATTAATGGCAATGTGTCTTTTGCTGTAATATATATTTTTTAATTTAAACATTCACTGTATTTTTTAAATCACACCTCGTATGTATCTTTTTCCCTCCTTTTACTTTCAACCTGTTGTGTCTTTGAATCAAAAAATGTTTATTTTAGACAGCTAATTTTGGATTTTGGATTTTATCCATTCTGACCATATCTGCCCTTTTTTGGAGTGCTTCATCCATTCATATTTAATGTAAGAAATGGCATGGTTGAATATAGGTTGGCCATTTTGCTGTTTTCTATCTATGTCATGTCATTTTTTTTTCCTGTTTTGGGTTCCTTTACTAAACCTTTTGTTAACTAATATTTCTAACGTACTTTAAAAAAATTCTCCTGAGTTTGTTTTTTAGTTGTTGCTCTAGCAGTTATAATATATGCCTTTATCACAAGCCACTTCTGGTAATTCTGTATTAATTTTCTTAAAAATAGCAACTTGACTCCATTGCAGATTCGTTCCCTATTTTGTACTGTTGTCATATTCTATTTATGTTTAAAGAGTTATCAGTAGTACATTGTCATGATTATTGCTTTAAACAATCTTACGTTTCTTTTAAAGAAATTAAGAGGAAAAAATAAGTCTTTTACGTCTTCCCCCTTGTTTACCATTTCTAGTGCTTCTCATTTCCTTCCTGTAGATCTGAGTTAGTCTGGTTTCCATTCTTTTCAGCCCAATGGACTTCATTTAGTATTTTTTGCAGTACAAATGTGTTGGTGACATTCTCTTAATTTTTGTTTATCTGGGGATGTCTTTATTTTGCCTTCATTTTGAAGAATGTTTTTGCTTGATACAGTATTCTTGGTTTACAGTATTCTTTCAGTACTTTAATTATGTCATTTAATTGCTTTCTAGCCTCCTGTTTCTGATGAAAAGTCAGATGTTAATGGTATTGCTGTTGTACTATATGTGATGAACTATTTTTTTTCCTGCTTTCAAGATTTTCTTTGAAAATCTTTGTTGTTTGGCTGTTTGACTGTGATATCTTTAGATTTGATTTACTTTGTGTTTATCATATTTGAAGTTCTTCTAACTTTTGGAATCTTCAGATGAATGTATTTCATCAAGTTTGGGGCATTTTTGGCCATTCTTCATTTTTTTTACTCCTTACTCTCATCTCCTGGGACTCCCATTACATTTATGTTGGGATACTTGACGTCCCACTGGACGCCGAGGATCTGTTCCTTGTTTTGATCTGTTTTCCTCTTTTGGATTGGATACTTTTAATTTATCTATCCACAAGTTCACTCCGAGTCTGTTACTGAACCCAGATAGGTATAGTGTCATTTTTATTACAGATATTCTACTTTTCATTTTTATGGTTATCGTTTCTAGTTCTCTCTTGAGACTTCCTGCATTTGAGGCACTGCCATTGTATTTTAGTTTTATCCTTGAAAGTTTCCTTTTATTCTTGGAAATATTTATAATAGTTGCTTTGAAATCTTTGTTAACTCCAATGTCTGGGGTTAGTTGAGTATTGACTGATTCCCCCCCCACCCCCACCCCCAAGGTTAAGTCACACTTTTCTGTCTCTGAATGTTTCCACAGTTTGACATCTTAGATAATATATTGTAGCAATTCTGAATTCTGCCTTATTTTTCTATTGGTTGGTGGTATATTTTTAGTACTTGTTTAGACTTAAAGTATGGAATCTATATTCTGTACAGTGTATAGCCAATGATGTCTCTTTTCAGTTTTTGTTTTTATAATTGTTTAGCCTGGCTTCCTAGGCGCTGCTCCTGTTTCTGCATAGCTTGGTGGTTAGCCAGTCCTTTGAGCAGAACCTGGGATCAAATACCTTGAACCTATGTGCTTATACCCATTAATGATCTGTCTCTGTGGTTTAGGAATCACCTTCAAAGTTTGTAGTCTCACTTGGCCTTAAGTTCTTGCACAGCTTTTTGGGACCTCCCTTTTCGTTGGCCTGGTCTGTGTGGAGAGTTTGTCTTAGTCCTGTGACTCTCTCATTTTAAGTATGTTATATTAATTTTCTGTTTGGGCTACTTCTTGCTCTAACTGTGACCCTAACCTCAGGATAGCAAAGCTGTTTTTTGCTGATGTGGTGGAAGTTGGCTAGCTGTTAATTTTTTTCTTTTGTACATTCATTTTGTTGTCAAATTATCTTTTTAATTTTTGTTTTTTAAATAAATAACGTCTCAAGTATTTTACATTTTCTAGATTGCATTGTTGTGTACCATTGCCACTAGTCACTTGTTGCTATTTAAATTTTAGTTAACTAAAATTAACTTTTAAATTTCATTTTATTTGCGCTAAGCCCCTTTCCAAGTGCTCAGTGACCACCTGTTGTATTGGCTACTGCATTGAACACTGTACATATAGCACATTTTCATTACTGTGGAAAGTTCCATTACATTATATCTAAAATCTTTGATATAAATAATAACTAATAATCATAGCTAACATTTTCTGAGTACTCATTGTGTGTCCGATTTTACATTTATTAACATATGCAATCTTTCAGCACCCCTTGAGATAAGTATTATTATTATCCCCATTTTACAAATGGGAAACTAAGACTCTGAGGTTAAGGAACCCAAAGCCACACAACTCAGAAGGGGATGGGCTTGGAATTTAAACCTAGTTAGCCTGGTTCTGTGTCATTAATTATTTTCTTATATTGCCTTTTTGATAAATGATGCATGGTTTCTGACTGAAAAGTTTTTAATGTTTCGGCTGTTTTTGAAGGCTGTTTGATTTTTTGGTAAATGATTCTTTTCATCTTTTAGTTGTTTACTTCTATTTCTTACAGTTTTTATTAATATCTGAAATTTATCATATGCCACTGTAGCATCTATTTAGATAACCATATGATTTTCTCCTTTAGTTGTTTTGATATGATTATTTTGTTAATACACTTGCTGTTGAATAATCCTTGAATTCCTGATGTAAACCTTGGTTGATCATAATGTTCTTTTGACAGATTGCTAGATTGATTACTAATACTTCATTTAGAAATATAGAATCAATATGTTAGACTGGTCTGCAGTTTTCTTTTGCATTGTTTCTGTCAACTTAGAGCATTAAAATAATGGTGGGCTTTATAAAATGAATTGAGATTTTCTTTTTACACTCTTGGTTTAGATGAACTTAAATAATGATGAAATGCTAGTCTGTTATTTAAACATTACTCTTCCATAAAAGCATCTTCATGTAAAATTTTAAGAAATAGCTGCTCTTTCCAATCCACATGCTAATGCATCTATTTAAGTTTATTTCTTGGTTTGCTTTTGATAAATCACATTTTACTAGGAAATTGTCCATTTACTCTAGGTTTTAAAATAACTTACTTTAGAGTTACGTGTAGTATTTGTTAACATAGACTTAGTATTCTTTTATAATTCTTTTTAAAAATCTTTTGTATTTGTTGCTTTCTTCTTTTTCTTCCATGTATATCTTTTTCATTACGTTTATGAAAGCTTATTTTTTTCCCCTCAAAGAAAAATTGTTTAAATTTAGTTTTTCAATTTTGTTTTCAGTAATTTGTTTCATCTTATGTAATTAATTTTTGTCACTTATTTTGGTATGTTTTATATTTTTAATTTCTTAGAGAAGGAATTAAGTTCTGTTATGTCTAATCTTTAATAAAGACTACTACTAGCTTTAATATCTTTGTGTATGAGCTGTTTCTGCTTCACTGTTTTCTAGAGAGCTTGTAATTTTAGTTTGAATTAACTGGAATCCATTATTCTTTATTACTGGTTTTCAGCAACTTGTTTTTATGATATGCTTTGTCATGATTTTATTTAGAGGTATTATCTTCAGGGGTTTATTGAGATTCCTACATCTGTGGATTGTTCTTCAGGGGTTATTGAGATTCCTACATCTGTGGATTGTTTTTTTTGTTAACGTTGGAAAAAATCTGGCCATTATTTCTTAAAATATTTTTCTGATTCTTTTTTGTCTCCTCCCCTCTGGGACTCCAGGTACACATACAGTTGACCTTTGACCAACACAGTTTTGAACTGCACAAATCCACTTATACATGGATTTTTAAACATTTTTTACAGTCACCCCTTCATTTCTTCCTATCTGTGGTTTTAAACCTGCTGATTCAACGAACCATGGAGGGAAAACAGTATTTTTGCATTCCCAATTGTGAATTCCCCACTGCAGATTGAAAATACCATTTGAATCTGTGGTTGGTTGAATCTGTGGATGCTAAGGTCTTACTGTAGAGTCAGAAGTGGTATGTGGATTTTTGGTGGTGCAGGGGTTGGTGCCCCTAACCCTATGTTTAAGAGTCAATTGTGTATTAAGCCACTTACTGTTGTCTCACAGGTAGGGCCCCTACCCCACACACTCTTTTGTTCCTATTCATGCTTCATTTTGTCTCCCTTAATTTTACCAAGTTTTTCTTCACGTATTTTGAAGCTGTCGTGTTAGGTGTACATATGGTTATAATTATATCTTCCTGAGAATTGGCATTTTTATCATTATAAAGTGTTCAGTTTTGTCTCTAGTTACTTTTTTGGGGTCTAAAACTCAATCTTATATTAGTATAGCTAGTCCAGCTCTTTTATAGTTAGTTTCCATGGCATTTTTTTTTTCTTTCATCCTGTGTCTTTGATCTAAAGTGTATCTCTTGTACACAGCATATATTTAATTTTGTTTTTTTTTCTATATCTGGTCTGGCAAACTACCTTTTGATCGTAGTGTTTAATTCATCCTAATTTACTATCATTATTGATATAATCAGATGTGTGTTTTGCTATATATTTTCTACTCATATATTTTTGTTGTTTTTCCTTATTTGCCTTTTGTATTAAATACATATTTTCTAGTGTTCTATTTTAATTTTCTTTTTTTCACTCTGAGTTTTGAGTTACTTCCTTAGTGATTGCTCTAGGGTTTTCACTGTGTATCTTAGTTTATCACAGTTCTACTTCAGGTTACTACTCATTTGATTTCAGTAAAATACAGAAACTTCAGTATGGCTCCTTTCCTGTTCCCTCCTTTGTGCTGTTTATATGTGTTTAATTTATATGTTACAAACCCAGCAGTACTGTTACAGTTATTGTTAATATACTTTTATGGTTTTTAGAAGTTAAGAGAAGAAAGCAAAAAGGAACTCTTTTATATTAACCTGCATATATTTACCATTTCTGGTACTTGTTAATTACTGTGGATTTGGGTTATGGTTTGGTGTTATGTCCTCCCTCCAGTATAACTCCGTTTCCTCTCTCCGCCTTTGTATTAGGTTGGTGCAAAATTGCGGTTCTTGTAATTATTTTTAACTTTCTAAACCACAATTATGTTTGCACCAACCTAATGCTATTACTGCTTTATGCAGTTTTATTTTGAATCAGTTAAAGAGAAAAAAATAGGTTTATACTGCGTTGTACATTTACTTACGAAATTAACCTTACCTGAGTTCTTTATTTCTTTATATGCATTTGAGCTACTGTCTGTTGTCACTTCCTTTCAGCCTGAGATACTTTTTTAGTATTTCTTGTGAGGCAGGTAGATTTGGAATACGTTCTCTCAATCCG
The DNA here is from genome assembly GCF_057876585.1 of Rhinolophus sinicus. NCBI lineage: Eukaryota > Metazoa > Chordata > Mammalia > Chiroptera > Rhinolophidae > Rhinolophus > Rhinolophus sinicus. The sequence goes on along the minus strand of NC_142507.1, from coordinate 46,276,601 downwards.
TGTTTATATTGGGATATCTTTATTTCATTTTCATTTTTCCAGGTTAGTTTTGATGAATATAGAACTCTTGATGGCTAAGTTTTTCTTTCCCTATTTTGCTTTATGTCAGTCCACAGCTTTCTGGCCTCTATTGCTTCTGCTAAGTCTGTTAGTCTTATCGTTGTTCCCTTGTACATCATGAGTCACCTTTTCTTACTCCTTTTAAAATTATCTAGTCCTTGACTTTCAATAGTTTAACTGTAACCGTGTATCTTTAAAAGATAAGTTCATGTACATTTTTATAAAAGCCATGAAGGCCAAATGTTTTCCTCTGTATTTTGCTTTGTAATTACTTTGTTATGAAATAAAATGTTATAAAATGTTTTTCATTTTTGTAATTTTGAAAAAAGTCACTTAAAAATTTCCTCTTTGAAGTAGAATATTGTTTCTTACTAGCAATTATTTCACTTTTTTGTGGGGTGGGGAGGTCATCTTTTTATTTATTTATTTCTTAGGGTTATTTGATTATGGTTATTGATTATAAAATCAATAAAAATTAAAAATTATTTTCTGTCAAGCTACACGATTAAAGTTTTATGGATTTCGGGAAACAAAATATTTTATTTTTAAGTTTAAAAATCCCATTTATGGTTCACCTTGGGATCAGAAGCATTTTTGAATGCATAAATGTTCACATTTTAGAAAGGCAAGATGGTACTTAACCTTTCAGCAGGGTATGTGGCAGTACCCTTGGAATCAAACACGTTGTTTCTGCAGCAGTATTTATACTAAGTAGTGTAACTAAAGATACAAATATTTCATGCCAGTTCAGTTCAGGTTTTTTCACTAAATATGTTTTGAAGCCAAACTTTTATCAAAATTTTCTGGATTTCCGAATTTAGATAAGGAATTGTGAGTTTCACAGCCACTAAATGTTTTGTTTCAGCTTCACGTTTGTTCATTTTCATACATTTTCTTTTTGTTTGCAGCTGTCATCGTGTTTCTTGCATAAAACTTTATGATAGTTTGTGGATTATATCCTTCATTGTTAAATAAAATACCTCGTTCTGTTTAATGCTTTATGAGTTGAATCTAAATTTATCTAATGCTAATATCATTCTTCCTGGGGTTTTTTTGTTTATCTTCTTCCCTCCCCCCATTTATTGGTATATATTCGTTTGTCCTTTTCTTTTTCAGCCTTTCGTTTTGTCTTAGGTATGTTTCTTAGTTTGATCTTCCGAACTATCAATTTGCTTCTTAGGGGTTGCTGTTTCTTATTTTCAGGTCTTCTGTTTTTTAAAATGTGGAGATCATGTTTATTCTAGCAGAGCCCTTTTCCTTATATTTGTGATGTGTATTCTAATTGCATTTTCCTGCGAGTTCTTGGTCCTTTTATTACTCAGGTTCTCTTTTGTTTCCTCCATTAGTTCAGCCTCAGTAGGAGCCAGCCAGCTGGTTCTGATTGTTCACCTTGGTCTCCCTCAAGTTACTGAACCACCTCAAATGGGATACATTTGTTCTTTGTCTATTCATGAGTATGGCTCTCTTTACAGGGTCAAGTTTGGGGGTAGTTGTGTGGTTATTGTCAGTGGTGGAGCAGTAGACCATGGAAGACAAGATAAACTTTGTTTCAGCTCCCCTGTACTGAATACATTTTCAAATTAAATACCTTCTGCCAAAGTAGCAGAGCCTCCCTCTTTTCCCTCCTCTGCTGGTACAGCTGGGGTTGGAGCAGTTCTCATGAGCCAGGGACTTACTGATTGAGCTTGTCAGTGCAGAATTCTGATGGCCTCCTAAATGAGGCAGTGAGTGAGCAGATGCAGTGGACCCAGGCAGCCATGAAATCTGGGTCCCCATACTCACAGCTCCAGGCCCCCTGGGTCTGTTCAGGTCCATACCTTCTTCCCTCATAAAAAGATGGAAAAGAAAGCCTGTTGCAGGTAGGTTTTCTCACAAGCACATGTGTGCATGCGCAGACTGAAGCCCTGTGAACCATACATACCCACTAAGGAGACTCAGACTTCCTGTAATTTTGGATTTGAGCACTTGAATTCAAGAAGTACTTGAATTGTTGAGGTTTCTGGTTATATGGCATTGTTTCTACCTGGGTTAGTGAAAAGTCATTCATTTAAGCTAGACGTTCAGTCCTTTAAAGGACCAGATAGTAAACACGTTAGGCCTTTGTGGTCCAAATACTATCTTTATAGCCTTTTCCTTCTTCTTTTCTTTTAGAAATAGGAAAATCATTCTTAATAAATTGATGGTTGAACTGTTTTATTGTTTAAAATTGAATTTTTTTAATCACTAGCAGGCTATAATTTGCCCATATCACCAATGAAAGAGTATATTATTTTTATACATGCTTCTGTTAATGAAAAAACTTGTATCTTATTTCAGATAATGCTGTGTGTTTTGGCATTAGATGAATATGTTTGGTAATGAACTTACTCCTCATTTTTTTGATTATGCAAGGGTTTTGAATTTTAATTTAAAGACTGATGTATCTTTAAGAATTAAGAAGCCTAAATATATTGGCTTGATAATCAGTGTCAGATGTTAAATGTTCCTATGTACACTTAAGTGACCATATATAACTATGACTTTAAGCCAGTTTTATGTTTAGTGGTAAAAATTCACTCGTGGAAATTTGCTAGATACTTAAACCAGCATAATTTAAATACATGTCGCTATATGGTATTTTGTAGGAGCGAAGCCAATTTGCTTATACATTATTTCAGTTATTTATTATATCTCCAGTTTTTCCTGGCATAAAGCAGTATTCTTTATTCTGCCTGTCTCAGCAAGTCATTGTCTCTTTTCTTCTCTTCATTGCCAACTGTTTTGTAAGAATGGGCAACATATTCAGCATACCACATCTTCACCTCTCCCATACCCATGCTAACTTCTTTCTGCTGCCACTTCCATTGCTATAAAATTTCTGTAGAAGAGATCAGTGACCTGTTGCTTCAGAATCTAGTTATTTTGCCTTCCTCCCTCTTAGTAAATATGTACTGCTTCCTAGGTGCTTACTATTGTGTGCACACCTGAAGGAATAGAGATGATTAGGAGATAGGTGCAAGGTAGACAGAAGAATTTGCCTTCGGAATGGTTATACCTATCAAACGCGGGGCTCTTGGTACTACCTGATAATGTTCTTATTCTTTCCAGTCTCTTTCCCATTCCCTGAATTAGTCAGTTCAGACTTTAAACACTCAGCTCACAAGACTCGCTCTCATCACTTGATCTGGCCTCCTACTTAAGTAATCAGAGCCCGTAAGTGTCAACTCCCCTTCTCTCCCCTTTTCACCTGAAAATGTATCTGTATTTTTTCATTCATGATTATTTTCTAAGTGAAAGAAGAGAGGAGTTGATGATTTAAAGTTTGGACTAATTGCTCTAGGGTATGAGAAAGAGAAGCTAGAGCTGAATAAAAAGACTGCTAGGTGATGCCAAGAGTCAGCTGACATTTAAGGATAGTATGTAGTTCTAGAAGTAAGTTGGCGTAGTGATGACAAGTCAGTCAGCAGTGGTTAATGGAAAAAGTAGTTGACCCCTGTTTGATTCTCATTTATTTCAGTTATACCTCTGTGTTTGTGTACTGGCTTTTGATGTAAAATGTACTTCTTGTGATTTGCAGTTGAAAACTGTTTGAAATCTGTTTCCTGAATCTTAGAACTCCTCCTCTTCCTGTTCACCCATTATTAATATTGGTGTACGGAGGATACGCCCTGAGCCTGTTCTCCCTCACTAGTTGCAACTGTGCTTCATATGTGAACTAATACGCTGGTGGTTCTCCCCACACTGTTCAGCTCCAGAACTATGCTAATTAAACATAAGCTATACGTTCTGGCTAAAATTACTTTTCGCTCATTTTGAATCATTATGTAATTATCCATGAATTATCCGCACTAGAAACTTGCGAATCATTTAGAATTTAAAGTTTTTTCCTTTGCTGTAACTGCTGCCTCTCCATCATAATACAGTTGCCATTAAGTCATTGGGCTCTGTCTCTAATTTATCCTCTGCATTTCTATCATGACTGCCTTTAGTCTCTTAATTTTGTTACTATTGGACCAGCCTTATAATTAGAGACTTGGTTTAGCATAGGTTTGAAGAGCTTGGGCTGTAGATTCAGACATACTGGTTTCAGATCTCGGCCCTTCCTCATACCATGTACATTGTCACATGACCTTGAGAATGTTACCTGAGCTCTTTGAATCTCAATTTCCTCACCTTTGAAGGGGGGATAGTAATTAAACCTACTTTACAGTGTTGTTATGAGGACTAATGCATACACATTTCAGTGAATTAATACATGTAAATTTCTCAATAAATACTAACTGATCTTACAGTAAAACCTTGTATTAATGCAAATTTAGATAAAATTTGATCATGATTGTCTCATTCTCAAACAAGCAGGTTAAAATTCTTGCTGGGGTAAGGGCAGAACTGCAGGGTAAAGCAAGGCTGGGCTAGGAAACATCAGGCAAGGGACATGAGTGACAAGAGTCCCTGTGGCCCAGTGGTCTTCTGAGCCAGTTTCTGTGAGTCAAATGGATAAAATGGCGCCAAGTAATAGAGAGTCCTGGAATCACTGCCAGTATGTTAGAACAGTTTTCAAAGTGTGATCCTCAGGACAAAACAGCTTCAACCTGCATTCTTAGTTTGCCTTAGTCTTAGTTTGGCTGGCCAAGAAAGCTTGCACGGTTATTTCACCTTCTAGCAACTTGACTGTCTATTTTATGCGATTGAATTTTGTGGTCCTCACTTAATTTGTTAAGGCAAGGTTTTACCTTATTTTTAATTGATATTTTATCTCAATTTTCCATTTATATTGTAATTAGAATGATTTTTTTAAAGCTAAAGTTTAATTATAGTACAACAGATTATGGTAGTTTGATATTTTAATTTCATGGTTTTTAACCTCCCCAATTAATATTTATATCTCTATATATTTATTTTTAGCCCATACCTATTTAGATACCTTTGCTATCTAAACATGTTTTATTGATGCCTTTGCTAATTATTTTTCATTTTGTTTCTAAATATTTTTCTGTGTTCTTCAAGTAAATATTAGGTCAAACCATATAAAATTGCCATACTTACAAGTCAAAAGTGGTCAAATATTGGCAGTTTTATATGGTTCAACTTAATGCTTTATGAATTCTTCATAAACAGTACTGTTTTATGTCTGAAATTTTAATTTGTTCTTACTTTTGAATAATAGTTTTATCAGGGTATAGATTGCTAGATTAACTTTTTTCTTTAAAAGCTTCAAAGATATTTGTTTTTTATTGGCCTTTTTTTTTTTTTTCTCATGAGGTCTGCTGTCAGTCTTGATTGTCTTCTATAACTGGTAGTTGCTAAGTTTTTTACTCCATCTTTGTTATGTTTAGGTGTTGATTTATTTGTAAGTATCCTGCTCAGGACATGGATTGCAATTCAAGGGCTCATTTCTTCAGTTCTGAAATTCTCATCCATTCTCTCTTTAAATAGCATGTCTCCCTCATTTCCTTCATGAACTTTGAGAACTTCTAGTTGATGCATGCTGGAGTTGCTCAGTTCTTTAGCCTTCTTAACTTCTTGTTTGTAGTTTCCATCTCTCCTTATCTCTGTGCTAAATTCTTTGTGGATATATCCACCTTCTACCTTGATAATTTTCTTTTCAGTTATATGAGTGTATTTTACTTCTCTTTGATTCTTTGGGGAAGATGATCAGTATGATGGACTGGTTTCCTTGGGTTCCTTCTGGTTCATAATAGATTTACTTCCCGGTCTCCATTCAATGTTTCTGAAATGTCAGGAGAACTGGTGCCCAGACATGAAGCTTCAGGCTGGAGGCAGCGTCACTGTGTGAACTCCGCCCAGGTCACCAAGCACCAGGTCAATTACCTGTTCATTTGAAAAGGCTCTGACTCAGGAACAACCAGATGGCAGAGAAGCACAGGGCAGAGTGTGTGGGAAGGGGCGCAGAGCTTGCATTCCTTGCTCTCTGTGTGTGCTTTGCCGGTCTGTGAGTCTCCACACATTGACCCACTGTCAAGCTCCCCAGCAAACTTCTTACTAGTTTCTGGGCTTGGCCTTTCTGTGGACTGAGCACATGGTACAAACTTTGGCTCCAGTACCTATGGACACAGCTTATTTGGTATTCTGCCTTCTTGTGGGTGACTCCAGGGATTGCAAGGATCTTAGGGGGTAGGGCACCTAAAGCCTGCCCTTGGCTCTATTGAGGAAGTTGAGTCTCACCTTTTAACCTTTGTCTTCTTTTCTGTCCCCGAGAGTCGGTGCTGGTAACTCCTGTGGCCACTTAACGTCAGCGCCTCACCATTTGGACTTTGACTTCCCTCTTTGTTTCTGGCACTTCAAAATTTTGCTGCCTTGGATGAAGACTCACATATATTTTTCAAACTACACTTTAATTTGTTCTGTTTTAGCCATTTCTGTGTTTGAGTTGGGGTTAGGTGCTTTCCACATCTGCTTAGTCGTCCGTCTTGAATGGAAGTCCACCATTCAAGTTACTGAAATTAAATTCCACTTAACATAACACTGTGGAGATACAAGTAAATTAGTTTGTAGACTTGTGTATTTTGGTCTTTTAAAAAAGAGTTCCCCTCAACCCCTGCCCTTCCCCATAATAACACCATTTAGTAAATTGGCGTGTACAATAGATTAATCTAATAGGCGTGAATGGGGCTCTAGGGACATCATGAATAAAACTGGTGAGTAGCTTTGGCCTTGAAGTTTGGGTTTCAGTTTTGTATAATGATCAAAACTCACCATGACAACTAGCACTGAGAGATCACACTCACCTGATCTGCACTCATTGCAAGGGCACGCTCACTCAAACTTCAGTGGGAAATGGCGCTCATTCTCAAAGCACACATTTGTGTAAATTTTAAATCTATTGAGAATACAAAAACAAATAGCAAAAAGATCCCTAAGAAGCTTCAACTCTTTTTGTCATGGTGGTAAGACAGCTTGGCTGCTGGGTCATCCATCTGACGTAAGTAGTCAGCATTGGATTGGGATTTGCTGATGTCTAGATTTGACTATTCCTTTGTGTCTCAGGTTTCAGAATTCCAAGCTTCTGAGAAATCTTTATGGCAAGTAAAGAGTCTTTCTCAAATGTATCACCCACTTGTACTCTGGGTTGGGTTTCTTCTGCAATGTTCAGACATCCTTTTGTATCTACATTTCTTGATATTGCTTGAATACTGATTTGTGTGCCATACCTCTTCCTCCACCTTAACTTTTTGGGTATTGTGTTTATCTTCTAAATTCCTTAATGTTATTTTGATGGGGGTTTGGAATGAGAAAAAGATGAATTTGTGTTGTCATAAGCTGTGATGTTAGCTTGCCAGATTGAAGGAGAAATTTTAAGAATCTGAGAATCAGCTTATTGAGTTCAAAAAAATCTGAAACACCTGGTGTGGCTTGCGTCAAATCACTCATTTATATAGGAATAATGGATACTTTTATAATATTGAATATTTTTTTCTTGCTCAGAACAGAATGTCTCCATCTTTTGCTCCTTCAACAAAAATATTCCTTAATTTGTGTTGGACTTTTCTTATTAACTTCAGTGTGTCTGTGTGTGTGTGTGTGTGTGTGTGTAATTATATTTTTATCACTTTATAGCCTCTTATTCTTTCCATTTGTGAACTTTGCACAGGCTGTTCTTGGTTTGCATACTGTTTTTTTCCTTTCGTAGTTTAGTTGGGGGTCCCCAAGACCACCCTTAGGCTTAATGATTGGCTGGAAGGGCTCACAGAATTCAGAAAAACTATTATACCCATGGTTGTGTTTCATTACAGTGAAAGGATACAGATTAAAATTAACAAAGAGAAAAGGTGCGTGGTGTGAAGCTCAGGAGGAAGCAGGTACAAGCTTCCAGGTCTCCTTTCCGCAGACTTGCGCAGCAACTGCGTGGCAGTACGCGGGAGCGTTGCTAACCAGGGGAGTTCACCTGAGCCTCTGTGTCTAGGCTTTTATTGAAGGCCATCAGTCACATAGGGCTGCAGCCTCCACAGAACTGACACCTCTACTTGGATTCCAAACACCTCCCAGAGGTCAAACGGAATACAGACAGCGTGGCCCAAGGCCTCAGGCTTACAGAAACACTCATCAGGCATAATATTCTAGGAGTTCAGAGGTCACCTCCCAGGAGCCAAATACCAATATTGAAGACAGCTTTCATTAGAACTGTGTGGGGTTTGAGGAACTTAGGCCAGCCATGTCAACCCTTTCTTGCATACTAGTAAATGGATGTTAATTCTTCAAGACTGTATGTAAGTGTCACCACTTCAGTGAAAACTTACCTGATTCACTGTAAGAAGTTAGTTGCTCACATATTTTTATATCATACAATTATTTACACTATCTCCTTTGTAGTTGTACTGTTTCTTGAAAGGTTTTTAATTTATGCCATCTCAAATGTAAAACTATTTATATTCTTCTTCCCCATTCTCCTCACCTTACTGTTTGTTCCTTTAATTTGAAAACTTTTTCTTACGTATTGCCTTTGAGCAAGATCTTTGTACGCGTTTTTATTATAAAAACAGTATTTTGTTTTCAAATATATAATTATAAATTTGAATTTGAATGTATCTGTGTCTACTGGGAGCCTGATATTCCACCTTTTAGAATGACGTTTGATTTAAGTTCATTTTCCATTGGAATTACTATATAAGGTTCTGTCGTTTGTGTCCTCACAACTGTTGGGGACTTGTTAACGTGTTAGTCTGTGTGTGGTGCTTCCTGTAGTTGTGCATGGTATAAAAGGTAAAAATTACGTACTGGTCTTGAACCCTTTCTTGAAAGCAAGGATTCTGTTATTTTTGCGATAGCCTCAATTTTTTGGCTGACACATAGTAATCAGTTTGTTGTGTTGACTGGTGCTGTTTTTTCGCTCTTAACTTTAACTTCCATATGTTACCCCAGCAAGTTTATTTATTTTTATAGATGCCAGAACACTAGCATGAATTCAAGTAGCTCTGAACCAAGTCAGAATTGATAAGATGAGAGATTGTGTATTTCTATTGCTGCTGTAACAAAATTGCCATAAATTCAATGCCTTGACACAACACATTTTACTCTCCTATTGTTCTGGACGCTAAAGTTTTACTGGGTTAGAGTAAAAGTGTCAGCGTGTCTGGCTCTTTGGTGGCTCTGAGGAGAGAATCTTTTTCCTTGTCTTTTTCAGCTGATGTGGCCACCTGTATTTCTTGTCTTGGGACGCTATCTCCAAAGCTTTCATTATTCGTTGCTTTTTCCTCTTTTGTAATCTAATCTTCCTCTGCCTCCCGTTTATAAGATCACTTGTGATGACATTTAGGGCCCATCAAATAATCTCAGACAGCACTCCCATCGCAAGCCTTAATCTAATCACATCGGCAAAGTCCCCTTTGCTGTATAAAGTGACACTGACAGGTTTTCCAAGGAGTAGGACCTGGATGCCTTTTGGGGCCGTTATTCAGCAAACCACATACTGTAATAAAGAAGCACTAATTTTTTTTTCTCACATTAATGTTTGTTTTCTCTTCCTAAGTAGGGTATCCTTTTTCCCAAATGCAATAACTCAGTGGATTATTTTACTCAGCTCTTTTTTTTTTTTTTAATTTATTTTTTAAATTTATTGGGGTGACAGTTGTTAGTAAAATTACATAGATTTCAGGTGTACAATTCTGTATTACATCATCTATAAATCCCATTGTGTGTTCACCACCCTGTTTTACTCAGCTCTTAATGCTTATTTCTTTGGTCTTGTCTGCCATATTGAATGAGTAGTTTCCATTTGGGCATCATGCACAATTTCCGTAACTTTTTCCTGAAGACTATTTCTTAATGTTGTCATTTTATGTTGTAGTTGGTGTAATACGGTGTCCAGTATGCCGCCAAGAATGCAGACAGATAGACCTTGTGGATAATTATTTTGTGAAAGATACATCTGAAGCTCCTAGCAGTTCTGATGAGAAATCAGAACAGGTATGCTTCTCGATTTTTCTTTGTATTCCTACCTTGATATCAAAATGTAACTTATGAGAAAGACATGTTTGGATTGTTACATAAATTAGGGTAGTTCTGCTATAGTTCCATCTTTCAACTTGAAAATAAAGGATATCTTTATTCTACACCCTCAGACCTGGCTAAATGAGACAAAAAATCATTACTTAAAAATTCAAGTTTTGTATAGATTTTGTGTTCCGAGACTTATATTTTTACCCACATGAATGCTTGATCTGGAACGAAAAGGATTTCGCTGAAGATAAATGGACAACAAAATAATTTTATCCTAGGTAACAATGTATTAGTATGTTTGAGAGCAAATTAGAATGTTTTCACCTTTTTATTTTGTGGCTCTACATTTTGTAAATTTAATGTAGATTAGTATTTATTTCCTCTTTTAGGTATGTACTAGTTGTGAAGACAATGCAAGTGCAGTTGGCTTTTGTGTAGAATGTGGAGAGTGGCTATGTAAGACATGTATTGAAGCACATCAAAGAGTAAAATTCACTAAAGATCACTTGATCAGGAAGAAAGAAGATGTCTCAGGTAAGATAGAAGCAGCTTTAATGATTACTATTAATCTCCCTCTTTTGCCCCTATAGCATTTCTACATATTCTTTATAAGCTTTGGATACCAATATCAATAAGATTTAGAAAGTTAGACAAAAATTTTGTTTAGTTTAAAAATATATGTTTTATTTTACTACAGAGTCTGTTGGAGCGTCTGGTCAGCGCCCTGTTTTCTGCCCTGTACACAAACAAGAACAGTTGAAACTTTTCTGTGAAACATGTGATAGACTGACATGTAGAGACTGTCAGCTATTGGAACACAAAGAACATAGGTACAGAAGTCATAATTGCTTATCGAGAAATATTATAAAAAGTTCTTATAAAATTATTCTTCCTAAAGCAAATATTTATTCCATAATTTTGTTTGTTAGCATTTTAATTCTCAGTTTTGTATATTTTATTTCTTAAAGCAAGATATGTTTTTGATAAATTATTTAATAGTTTCCACATCATATATAATAGTCATATGAATATTTGTTAAAAATGTATCATTACATGGGTTTGGGTTTGCTAGAATGGAGATGTGTTATTTCTTTGTTTGCTCTGCCTTTGGTTGAAATACACTTTTTTTCAAGTGTACTATGGTATTTAGTATATGGGCTGTCATCTAAATAGGTAATATTTGTATGGGAATGGCTAACTGATACCCATTTAAATATTAAAGCATAAATGTACTAATTTCATGTTAAAGGATTTGCAGAAAAACTAGGGATTTATAAGAATCTGAGTAAGCAGAGTTATTCTCTAATACATAGCTCAGTTTTTCAACCCCATTTTACCCTCAGAGTTTAATAGTATTCACTATTAATTAGTGTTCACCCGTCTGTTACGTCTGAACTGTTCCGGAAATGCACTGGAATTTCTAGTCATTTGTATAACAAAATCCTCTAGTAAATCTCCCAGTTTCTATGACACCAATTTATTGCAATTAAAAAATGGTCTTGCCTACCCATACAATATTTTCTAAAGTGTTTTTCTTACAACAGTTCTGCTGAATTGATGGAAATAGGTTTTATGACTCTCCTGCCAAAAAAGGGTAGGTTAAGTTGGATTAACCACACTTAACTGTAAGATGTCTTAGAGCTTTTAATTTGTTAGATTCATTGGCATTTATTTAGACTTCTCTTAAAGAGGGAATACATTAATTCTCATTTCTAACAATTATTTCATCCATAGTTAATGCCAGGCACTTTTCTGAATGCTGCCATGTTTGTTTGATTCATACCAACTACCCATGAATTGTTGGTACTGGCACCATGACTCTTACAGGAGAGGGAGTCCACTCGCAGAAAGCTTTAGTCATGTGTACAAGGTCTCGCTGTAAGTCGCAGTGGCAGGATTTGAACATAGGAGGTCAGACTCCAGATCTATTTTAGCTCATATACTCGTTTTGTCCCACGTGGTATATAAAATACGGTATATGGAATCTCTCAAATTTGACCACATAAAGGTAATGCACTTTGTTCTTTTTCAAGGCAGCTCTCACTGTTCTAGAGAACATTTGTTTGGGAATGGTACTTTGAATTTATGTATCTTATAATTTGTTCTAGAATGTTTCATCTTACCTGAAAGTTGGTTAATGTTTTATTTGAGGTCACGAATCTCGTGGATACCTTCACCTCAGGGCCAGATCTTACCATTGATTGTCTTGTAATAATCTCAATAAGACATTAGATTACCTTTCTCAAAGCTGCAGTCAGATCTTTGAGAAATCCTAGATTTCTTATGGCTTTTTAAATTGATGGTGAGAAACAAAATGAAAGATAGCATCTTTTTCTCATGAAAGAATACCTTCAACCGCCTCTCCCTTAAACTTTAGCCACGATCCTTCCCCTTCTTGCACCATTATTTTTTACCACTTATATCCAAGTCCTAATTATTTCTTGAATGTTTTCTCCCTTTTCTTTAGTTCACACTTTGTTTTTCCTGAATAGGTTGTTGTAGAACCCATGTCACTGGACTTAAAAGCCTAGGTACATATTACTAGAACACATTTATAACTGGTTACCCTGCTTTGAGGTTTCCTTCTTAAATTCATTCTGTCCACATTGCTGCCAGGATTTATTTTGCTCAAGTCTAGTTGCCCCACCCCTCACCCCGCTTTAAACACCCTTCAGTGGTCCTCCACAGTCAGAGTTTCGAGTATTCAATATAGTGTATGTTTTTGAGTCTTACCAGTCTTTCTCTTCATCATCCGAAGTTAGGGAACAGTCCACAAGACCACCCTCGCTTCTGACACCAACTGCAGAGTTCAGTAAAAACCAACATCAGAGGACAACAGCATGCAGTTCAGCTCACTGATAGGAGTTGCTTTCACCTTGTTCAATTAGGGTGGTAACCTTCTGAACAGAGTGTTTTACCTTCACCTGTAGCTCTTAACCAAGCAGCTCTTAGTTGGTTCACAGAGACCTGTTCATAGGGCACTACATGTGCCATCATCGGGTTCAGCAGCTCCTTGGGTGGTTCCAAAGACATACTTAGGGGAAAAGAGGCTAGCCACCTGCCCAGAAATACCTCTGTGCATGCTCCTCGTTGCATGTCTTGCCGCAACCATTTCTATTTCCTATTGCACTCTTCTGGGCACTGCCTTCCTTAGTAGCGTGTTCCTCCATCACCCCAGATGTTGTGCGTATTTTAGGTATCAGGGTTATTTTATGTTCTTCAGTCATAGAGTTGGTCTCAATACATAACAGTAAGCCAGTAACTTTCTCTTAAATGGCATATATTTTACCACAGCATTCAGAAATTTTCTGGTCCAAATCCCAGTGGTCGCTGCTGAGTGGCACTCACAGGCTTTTGCCATAAACTTCAGTCTGCATAAGCCATGTTGCTGAGACTTCCAAAATAATGTCTGAGTTTGGCTCATAGGGGCCCCAAAGCATCGAGAGACAGATTGCAATTCAGACGTGGCCTGCCTTTATGTTCAGACCCCCATTCAAATACGGCCTTTTGGGGGGTTCTATTGATTGATACTAATAATATCAGATGGAAAGTACGTGCGTTTCATAATTCAAATATACCAACCAAATATTGGGCTTCTTGTTTAGTTCTAGTGGTAGGTGGCAAAAGCAGTTTATTTTTCTTCACCTTGGAATGTCAAGGGTGGCTCCTGCCTAGGTTATTCCTAAGAGTTTCACCAGTTTGGGGTTCTCTTGGGCCTTTGCTGGATTTATCAATAGCCTATGATGGTCACGTGGTCACCATTGCATTTAAGCCAGTCCTATCTTCATCTTTAGTTTCTGATATTATCACGATATCATCAGTATAGTGTATTATTATCCTCAGGACCTCCCTCAAGGCTCAGTTCCTTCTAACCAAATTATACCAGTAAGCGGAATTGAAATACACCTGTGGCAATACAGGAAACGGAAATTGGGATCCTTCCATGTGAAGGAAAATTGCTCTTGGCTCTATTTTGAGACTGAGACAGAGAAAAAAAAACATGAGCAGGATCCATCACTGAGCACCACTCCCCTGTAGCCTGCTGTGTGTGTTTTGTACTGTTGAAGCCGTATCAGGCACTGCTGATGCTATGGCGGTACTGCTTTACTCAAGCATTAATAGCCTGTTAGTCTTGATGAGCCATCTGCTTTTTTCACAGGCTACACAGGGTTCTTGCACAGAGAATTTATTGGTACCAGCACTCCAGCTTCTAATCTGTTATTAACATGGTCGTCTCTTTTTGTCCACCAGATATCCTATACTGTCTCAAATTAACAACTTCTGTGGGTTCAGACAGTTCTAGTAGTTCCCATTAGCGTGTCTGATCAGGATTGGCCTTAGGTGAACTTATATGCATTCTGTTTTACAATGCCAGTCAGACATAATATCCATCCCAATAATATATGCATGTAAAGGTGATGTAAACACTTCATATAAGGTCAGTTCAGATATTCCAATTTTCGCCCAAACTTTCACGTTAGTCCTGTCAAGCATTGCCTCTCCTCCCAATTTGGCCTTAGCACCCACTGGACTTCATCATGTATTAGAATCACAGTGCATCGGGCTCCCCTGTCAAGGAGTCCCAGAAGTGTTTCTTATCCACCCTCTGGCTCTTTGACCCACACAAGGGCATATTGCCTTGGTTCTCCAGCTGGGGGTAGAGCCGGAAGACCCTGCCTCTCTCCACTCTTCAATTTGATTAACCCATAGGGCAATCACTCCAGGCATTTCAAGGTCAGGTTTCTTATGGTCGTCTTTGCCTTCAGCTTTTTAAATTTCCAGTGTAGTACAGTTGGTGTAGGGCCCTTTAATGCAGGGGAGCAGCAGTGACTCCCATTGATCCACCCAGTCTTCAGCAGTGCTGCATTAAGACCTTTGTCAACCCTATCAACATCTGCTTTATTCATCCCATTTTTCAGGAGCCATCTTAAGATTTCCATCCTGCCTAGATACATCCATGACTTTCCCCTTTGTCTTTCCCTGTTTTCTCATGAACCACTCTAATTTTCTTAGTGTTTGTAAAGCCCATAAAGGGAAGCTGAGATAATAAATCTGATAAGGCTTCTTCGATTGTTGCTAGACTTTGCAGCAGTAAGTTTACATGGGAGAACCCATATAAAAGGGTCCCCCTTAATGACGGTATTTACTATGACCTAAATAAGAAGCACAGTCAGTAGATGAATATCATTATCTTTATAATGCCGATTCAGCATTGCTTGCATAAGAAGCAGACCAGCTACTTTTTCTGGGGAGTTCCACTTGGCATTTATCAGAGAAGGCCAATCACCTGTCGCAGGGTAAACAGGCTTCACAGGGGCTTTTATCCAGTCCAACAGGCTAGTTGTGCTCTCGGGAATGACCGGCCAGGGGTCTGGATTTTGTATAACCATCTACGGTTGTACGGTAGTGAGCTGTGGGTCCTGCATCAGCTCAGACAGCGCTCTTCTGTTCCGAAGCATCCAAAACCAAAGACACTGCCCTTAAGTAGTCACCCTCACAGTGTTTTAGCGAAGGTTTTTCTTCAGGAAGCAGACAGTGTCAGTCCACAAAATGAGACACACCCTTCACACTGTACTTTCTGGTTTCGTTAGTTTAGTTGTTCCTCAGCCTGGACTACCTGCCTTTTTGTGACCACAGGTTGTAGAGGTGCTGTCTGTTTACTCAACATAATTTTTCCCTTTGGAATGGCCCTGAGGCTGCTGGCTGTGTCAGACAGGCTGAAATCTGAGCTTTGCCAAGTGTCAGGATCTGTCCCAACACACTCTTCATTTAGCTGCTATGGATAACAATAACCAAGGGATTGTATAATTAGCTTGGTTCTTATTGGTTTGCATTTCCTTATTTATCCTAGGGAGTTGGGTCTGCGATTTCTAAATTCCATTGCCTGTAGTAACTGCAGCTGCAGTTACATACCATGAGTGACTAGGTAGTCAGGAATCAAAGGTTCATAAACACCCACCCCACCCCTGCCTTCTACCTCTTCCCAAACCGTGTGTTTCAGTGAATCGCAGTCATTCTAGTGAACCACACTTCTGACACCAAGTGCAGAATTTGGGGGTCCCAAAACCACCCTCACTTGTGACATCAGTTGCAAGTTCAGGATTTCCCAAGACTACCCTCAGGTTTGATAATTTGCTAGAACTCATTGAAAGCTGTTAACGACTGATGGTTACATTTATTACGGTGAAAGGATACAGATCATAATCATCCAAGGGAAAGACACATGGGGCAGAGCATAGGAGAGCCCCAGATGTGGAGCTTCCAGTAGTCTTTTCTCACTGGAATTCTGGATGTAGTTAACTTCTTTCTCCCAGCAAATGATACGTGACAGTATGCATGGACTGTTGTCAGCCTAGGAGGCACACGTGGTCTTTGATGTTCAGAATATTTATTGGGGCTTTGTCATGTAGATATGGTTCACTGTCCATATGACCGGCCTGTCTCCAGCTCCTGAGGTTGAGCTGATACCCCGTGACCCGAAGCCCCTACTATAAATCATCTAATTAGCATGTGGCCCAAGGCCCCAGATAAACAAAGATCATTTTCTCAGGCTTAGAAATGCCCTCCTAATAACTGAGGGCAAAGGCCAGACGTTAAACTCTTTATTACACGATCTGTTATTGCCTACTAAACTCTTTATTACAGATCTGTTATCTCCTTCTTGCATTTTTGTGGTAGGAAACCCTGTGTTTTAAATTACTCTATCTTTACAAATGTTATTTGTTTACTTAACAGAACACCTTCCTTATCTGTCAGGAGAACAATTGAACCTTAAAACCTGTTCACTTCTGTGTGTTATCTTCACTGACACTTTCTATTCCACCTTTCCCATCCCTTTTCCCTGTATGGACTTAAGGCTATTTTTTTTATTTTTTATTTTTTCGAAGTAATATTTTATTAGAGGTGCAGTTCTTTTCTTTTTTAATTGGGGAAGGGGAACAGGACTTTATTGGGGAACAGTGTGTACTTCCAGGACTTTTTTCCCCAAGTCAAGTTGTTGTCCTTTCAATCTTAGTTGTGGAGGGCACAGCTCAGCTCCAGGTCCAGTTGCCGTTGCTAGTTGCAGGGGGCGCTGCCCACCATCCCTTGCGGGACTCGAGTAGTTGAACTGACAACCTTGTGGTTGAGAGCCCACTGGCTCATGTGGAAATCGAACCGGCAGCCTTCGGCGTTAGGAGCATGGAGCTCTAACCACCTGAGCCACCTGGCCGGCCCGACTTAAGGCTATTTTTAGGGTTAGTTCTTCAAGGGGCTTAATTTCTGCCATGCTTATTGATTGGGTTGGACGTCTTACCTCTTCTTGAGTCAATTGTGATATTTTCTTAGAAACTTCTTTTTTTAGTTGAGATTTTAAAAACATACTTGACTAGAATTAAACAGGATTAAGATTTTGCAAAAATCTATGGTTGTCTCTTTCTAGTTTGTAAGGTAGTATAGCAGAGTTTTTTCTTTATTCTTAATTAGCATGACCATAGATTTTAATCTTTGATTGGTTATTTTTTATCCAGTTCTTGAAGTCATTTAGTCTATTCTTTTAAGTGTTCTAATTACACTTCTCTTTTATTTTTATTCTTTCTTTAGTTCGATTTTGTTGTACTTTTCTCAGATTCTTATATTGACGCTTTAGTTTATCAAAAATATGTGCATTTTCCTCTGATGAAAATTTAGCCTGATTTCGTAATCATTTTTTCTTAATAGAGGTCTATAATTGTATTTTTGGGTTCTCCCCTTAAGAGATCATACAGTATAGCAGTAAAGATGAACTCTTTATGTATGTATCTTTTAAATGAAGAAAATGTACCAAGTTTTCAAAGTTGTATCAACTTGATGAGGATTTAATGTGAATTGTACCTATAAAGTGCTTAACACAGTAAGTGCTCAAAAGCAGTTTATTATTACTAAAATTGTGACCTGCACATTTTTTTCCCTTGTAAGCACTTACTGAAGTCTCTGGTTTTCTTTATGGTTTTGTGAATTCTCAAAAAGGAAAGCAGCTATAGAAGTGAAATCTTGTGTATTACATGGTTTCTAGTTAAACCATGGGGTTTTCCTTCCTCCCTCTAATAATTCTATTCACAGTAAATGAATAAAAAAAAAGTATAGACTTACAAAGAACAAGAATGAGAGAAAAGACACCAATGGAGATTTCAGTTAATTTTTCAAAACAGGGAAATAGATTGAATATTTAGTGAATCTGACACTTGACCTAGTTGAGTTGAATGAACCACACACAACTCATGGGCATGCAAATGAGATATAAAGGAAGCCACTTGATTTATTTCCTAGAAACGTATTATGGCTCAGGATCTGGAAGTAATAGGTGTCACAAAAGATTGGCTTATTCTTTGAATAAATAAAATCAAAGGCTCTGGACTTGGGGATATTAGGTCTAGATGGAGGGTGGGGATGAGGGACTTGGTTGAAATCGGGGAAATTAAGTATAAATCTGCACACTAAATTTGGGATCTTTACTTCCCAACTTGCTTCCATTTTGCCAGTAGTGACACTTTTCCATTTCACTATTTCTCTCTATCCCTCCTTCTGAAATTAGAGGCCTTTCACTCTCTGGAGAAAGGGAATGATCAGAAGAGCCTCTAAATTTGGGGTTCATTTCTAATTTAAAAGATTGCCTTACAGGGAAGCCCACCATTTTATAAATTCTGCTCTCTTTCACATGATTCTAAGCAGTTTTTAAATATATTTAAATATGAATGGATAGAGGGATCATCTGACATTTGTGAAGAACCACTGTCATATACCGTATATTGTGAGATATGTGGAGAATTCTCGACTCCCATCTTTCTTGTCTGGTGTCAAATATAGAGACTGGAAAAGCTGAGTATTTCCTTTCTCAGCATTTCTGGCTTAGGGTAGCTCTGGTACACAGTTTGTGCCCATAAAATGTAAGCGGAATTCTGCTTTGTGGGTAGCTTTCAGAAAGCTCTCGCCTTCCTGATAAAAAGGACAAATGTTACGGTGTCGGCCTTTTTCTGGCTTTGTCCTTCCTTGAATTTGGGTGTGACGTCTGGAACTGTGGTGTTAGTATACGCTCATGAGGTAAAGCCAGGATCGTCTCAGAGGTCCTAGCTCTGATGTTGGTGAACTGTTGAACTAATACCATCAGCTGTGTTTGGTCTTGTTCTATGAGTCACATTAGTTAGTCCAGCTGTACTCATTTCTAATTGACATGGCCACCCACATGAAAGAGACCAAGGTACACTGAGGCAAAGGTAATGTAGGAACAAAAACAAATGTAAAGTAAGATATGACAAGCTGTTATTGGTTACAGAAGAATGACAGAATCTCTGAAAAAGAAGGAATTAAAATAAGAAAACACTTTTGGAAGTATGATAGCTGAAATAAGAAAATAGGTTTGGTAGGTAAATTCCAGTAAGTCTCCTAGAAAATAGAGCAAAAAGAGAAAACTAAAAGATAAAATAACGAGATCCAGCAGCCAATCAGTATGAATTAGAGAAAAAGAAAAGAAATTATCAAATAGATAATATAAGAAATTCACCTAAGAACCTAGAGTTGCCAGTCTGAAATGACCGGTTTAGTGCCCAGTACACTAATTGTAAAAAAGACCCATATGAAGGTATATATTATCATAAAATGACAGTACATTAAGGTTGAAAATGGAGGATCAACAAAGTTTCCAAAGAACAAAAATAGGTGGCCTGCAATAAAATGGACTTTAGATAGCGATACCAGGGGATAGAAGATGCTGGAACAGTGACTTCAAATTTGGGGGGTGAGAGGGAAAGATTTTCATCTTAGAATTCTGTAGCTGAACTATTAATCAGTGTGAGAGTAAGATGTAGAAATTTTTCAGTGTGCAAGGGTGCAGAAACTGCCTCTCAGTGCACCTGTTTCTGGAGAGTTAGAGAATGTGATCTACAAAAATTAGTCAACCGAGAAGGGGTTGGGAATGCCCAGAACGACAGCTGTGCAGTAGCTAGTTCAGACTGAAGCATGAGGACTGAGGACCCTATGAAGGATGCCTCCAGGAAAAAAATGAAACCACTTCTGTTAAATTTGTTACATTAGATGATTTGAAAAATAGTATTGACAGGCTTTTTGCATATCTGATGGAACATGAGAAATATTAGGGATCGGTACATTGAAAACGAAGCAAATGAGAACAAAGGGCATTTATTCCAATAAACAATAGTTCTATAAAAAATTATTGTATTCCTTGGCTTATCATTGGACGGTATTTCCATGGTCGTTTATTCAACAGGTACTTGCATGCCTACTGAGCCCAGGTGTGGTATATTTCAGTGATCAGGGCAAATTCATTGTCCCCAAGGACATGTATATTTCCAAAGAGTAAATATGTCATGATAATTGTCATAGAGGAAAAGCAAGCTGGGAAATCGGGACAGGGCATGTGAGCACGTGGGGGTGTAGGTTTTTATTTCAAAAGGCTTCAGTGATAAGACGGGATTTGAATAGAGACTGATGGAAGAATGGGAGCAAGCCCTGCTTACATTTGGCAGGGGGGGGGCATGTTTCAGGTAGAGATTAAAGCAAGTGCGAAGGGCCAGCGATACTAGCATACTTGACATCTTCCAGGAACTGCATGGTCTAAGTGGAAGGAACAACACGAAATTTGGTGTCAGATGAGTCGGGTGGGCAGAAAGGGCCAAATTATTTAGTGCTTTGTAGGCCATTGTAAGAATGTTGGCTTTTACTCTGAATAAGACACTCAAGAGTTTGAACCAGTGGAATGACTTGACTGATAATTGTTTGAAAGGGATCGTGCTAGCTGTGGTGAGAGATTAGAGGGAGGCAGAGACAGACTCGGGAGATTAGTTAGGCTGTTTTCAATAATTTAGGCAAGAAGTAACAGTGGCTTAGGCTAGAGTGCTAACGTTGGAGATCGTGAGATGTGATCAAATTCTATATTTTTAATTTGGGTGTATTACTTGAAGTTGTAATATATGGATGTACTGATTTATGGATTATATGAGATGGGTATTAATAATACCAATATTTCTGGTTTTCACATTACTAAGAGTAATTGGAAGGATAGAATTGAATTTACAGAAGTTGGAAGACCGTGGAAGATGTGGTTTGTTAGGGAATTGGTAGTTAAGTTTTGGCCGTATTAAACTTGAGATCTTATAGCAATGTAAACACTGACTATTTTACGATAAAATTAGATTGGGTGTGATAGGAGAAGTAGGGAAGGTGGTAGTATAAGTGTTGAATTTGTAACTGTCTAAAACTGATGAAGCTCTTTAGACCTGTCATTGTAGATGGCATCCCATAGAACTGTCCCCGTCGTGACAGGTGCAGAGGGTCCTCACACTCAGGGCACCTTCTCAGAACGTCTCCACTCCGTTAATTGTCAGCATGGGGCAAGAGACAACCTACATATTTGGGGTGAGTTTGCTTCTGAAATGAAGGTCACGAGTAAATCTGCACGTACTAAGACCACACGTTCTGACTCTTCTTATCTGCGGGGAGGATGTGGTTGACTTGCTGGAACTAGAATTTCTTCTCTGTTAACACATTAAAAGAGGATGCCACAGGCCCCACCCCGCTTTTCCACCGACATTTGCACCCTCTCCATCATTATCTGCTTGAAATCTACTAGGGCTAATATTATTATGCTTTTTATCTCTGTTTGTCACCCAAGAAAAGCCCCACGCTCCCAGGTCTCCCCTTCATCTGCCATACTTTTAATTCCCATAAGGCTCTGTGTGTGACAGTTGTGTCTCTCTCTGCCACTTTGTTCTCTGGGATTTGTGGTTTGTCACCAGCAGGGTTGCTGTATCCTCAGCCTCTTCTTTGATCCTTTTCTGTACGGTCTTTGCTGTGACGGAAACAGAAGCCGAGGACACTGCTTCCCCTGCACCTCTCTTACCTGGTGGCTGGTTTTTCTTTGATATCCTATGTAGCCTGGAGGTGTGACGTAGATTCTCTATGTGCTATTTTTCAGACTATTCTTCCTTTTCTAAAAATCTCCAAATTTTAATCTCATGTCATTCCTCACATCCTTCATTGTTGGTGTCATATAAAAACGTTTCGGGCATTCCATTCCATTTCATTTCTTAAAGAGTTTAGTTACTAACTCAGTGGTAATCTGTGATATACGACTGTTGTCTTAATTCCTGGCAATGTTAATACACACAGATTTGACCCTTCAGACACCCTGGTCTTTGTGTTCTTTGAACTTCCTCCTATGGTTTGTATCCTTTACATTGCCACTCACGCCCATGATCATAACACTAGACTTTGCCATTTCCAATAATTAAGTTTCAAGCATTCCTCTCTGTGACCACATCTGTCATTCCAGCTCATTCTGCTTAGTACCAGACTTCCACAACTTTCATCACACAGTGACTTTAATTTTAATCCATTGATCATACTTGTACAACCTTTCTCTTTACCTCATTCCTCGGTTCTCACTTAACCCTTTTCCAGTTTAATTTCATGGCTAATCGTTTTCACTCTGTCGCATTTAGCCTTGACTTCGATATCCCACTTGATTGAACTCGCTTGGCAAAACCACAGTCCTGATTAAACCCAACTTCCTTTTTATTAGTGCTTATGCACCTGAATATCACAGGAGTAAAATTACATAATGTTACCTGCTGGTCTCATTCCCAGTTCATGACCACATACCTCAAGTAGACCGTACTGATGCCTGGCAGCATACTATGTATTCACACCGTTTCCTGTCTTATTAAATAGCAACAATTTCATCCTCCATCCTCACTCCCAGATACTGACATTACGTTCTACCTCACTAAGAACTTTTGAAGCAATCAAAGAACTTCTACAGACTCTCCCTACCACATCTATTCAACCTCCCAGGCACCTGCACCCACATTTCTACCTTTCAGTCTGTTACCTTAGTTGAACTGTCTTTCTCTATAAAGCCAATTTCTCCATGTAGACACTTAGATTCCACCATTGCTTCAGCAGTTTGGCCTTCTCTGCCAATATAATTCTTTCAGTCTTCAGCAGTTATTCAGTATTCTGTTATTTTTTCTTCCATCTTTAAAAACAAGAAAACACAAAACATTCTCTTTAACCCATTTTCCCTGCCAACAGCTGTCTCTATTTCTCCTTGCAGCAAAACCTTTTAAAGGATAGCTTATAATTATGGTCTCGAATTTCTCCTGTCCCATTTGCTCTTAAATATATACACACTTGACTGTCAGCATTCTACCAACATTGTTCTTTTCAAGGTCACCAATAACCATTGCATTTCTAACTCTAAAGGTCATTTCTTGGTCGTCATCTTAATACCATATATATCAGCAACATTTGACATGGTTGATCATTCCCTTAATAAATTATATTTACTTGGCTCAGGAGCCCACATTCTTTGAGTTTTCCTCCTACTACACTGATGACTTCTTCTCAGTTTCATTTGCTTATTTTCCCAGATTGCCTAATGTTGGATGTGCTAGGCCTTTCTCCATTATCTACAGCTACAGTCTTATGGCTTTTAAATACCATCTATATGCTGATGATGTCCAAATTTGTATTTCTCAGTATTCTGTACTTTCAGATTTGTCTACTCTACAAAATATAACATCTCTGATTGAATGCCTGCTTTCTCAAATATATTTAAAATGGAACTGATCACCTTCTCCAAACCTTTTTCACTGGCAGCCTTGCTCCATCTCAATTTCTGGCCATTGCGTGTTTTTCTCTTGCATAGGCCAGACATCTCGGCACCATCCTTGACTCCATTGTTTTCTCCTACCCAAAGTTATCAGAACACTTGTTTTGGTTCTACCTTCAAAATAAGTCCCCCAATCCCACAACTTCTTACTACTACCTCTTTGCTGTAAGCTCCATTGTGTCTGGCCTGGTCTCAGCCACCATTGCTTCTTGCCTGGGTTACTATAGTAGTCTCTTAAATCACCTCCATGCTTCTATTATTGCCCTCCTTCAGTTTACTCTTAATGCAACTACTAGAGTGAATTTCAGGTCAGACTGTGTCACTTCCCTGCTTAAAACCTGCAGTGGCTCTCCAGATCCATCAGAGTAAAAGTCAGATACCTTATCTGGGCTTATACATGTGCATTTCATCTACTACTACTCTCCCCCTCACTTTGCTACAACTGTACTGGCTTTCTTGCTGTTTCTAAAACATTCCAGGGATGCTGTTGCCTGCATCCCGGTTTTTTCTACCTGGAATTTTCTTGCTCTACTTGTTTGCATTGCTAACTTCCATATATCCATCAAATCTCTGTTTAAATGTAACTTTGTCAATGAGACCTCTGATCACTGTAGTAAAGTTGAAATATGCCTCTTTACTCCCTGTCCTCCTTTTCCTCCTGTTTTTCTTTTTTATATAGCACTTATCACTTTCTAAACAGTCTACAATTTACAGTTTACTTTACAGTTCTTCCCATTAGAATGTAAGCTTCATGAGGGTAGGCGTCTTTGCTTTATTCACTGAGTTCCAGGAGCCTAGCCCAGTACAGATGGTTTCTGATTAATGATGGGTCAGCCTAACAATTCTTGACTTTTCGATGGTGCGACTGCAATACTTATTCAGTAGAAACTGTACATTCAGTTTTGAATTTTGATCTTTTCCCAGGCTAGCGATATGTAGTACAATATTCTCTCATGATGCTGAGCAGTGGCAATGAGGTGATTTTGTCCAACTATAGGCCACTGTAAGTGTTCTGAACACATTTAAGGTAGGCTACGCAAAGCTATGGTGTTCAGTAAGTTAGGTGTGTTAAATGCATTTTTGACTTAAGATATTTTCAACTTACAGGTTTATTGGGATGTAACCCAATCATAAGGCAAGGAACATCTATATTTGACATAGATTAAGACATTTCATCCACTCAACAAATATTTATTAATTTAGATATAGGGGAAAAAGAGGTAATAGAGCTGTCTAAATATAGAAATTATCAATTATACGGGTATATTTTCATAGAAACAGTTTTAAGTTGCATAAATAATCGAGGGCCCCTTGCTCTGTCTCTTCATTGGAGGCCCTTGCTCTTTTAATTGGAATGTTTAGTCCTGTTACATTTAATGTAATTATTGATATGGTTAAGTTTAAGTGTCATTTACTTTTTGTTGTTTATTTTTCTCTTGTGCTTTGTTCTGTTTCTTTCCTGCCATCTTTTAAGTTAAAACTTTTTTTGGTATTTCATTTTACATCCACTTTTGGCATTTTAAGCTATACCTCTTTATTAGTTTTAGTGATTGTGTCAAGGCTAATGATATGCAGCTTTAACTTAAAGTCTATTTAAAATGTACTATTTCTCACTTCACAAATACAGTAACCTTACAAAAGAATAATTCAATTTATCAAATCCTCATCCTTTGTACTAATTCCATATCATTTATTCTTACAGACATTATGAAATTTGCCTTATAATGTTTTTTAAAAGAAATGAGAAGGGAAAACAAAAACCCAGTCTTTCATATTTACCCATTTATTCTCATTCTGTTTCTCTTTATTTCTTCTCGTATATGAGTTGCCATCTCTTACCATGTTCCCTTGTCCTGAAGAATATCCTTCAGCATTTCTTGTTAAGTAGGTCTGCTGGCAATGAATACTCTCAGCTCCTGTTCATTGGAAAATCCTCAGTTTAGAAGGACATTTGCACTGGCTATAGAATTCTGGATTGATGTTTTTTTTCTTTCAACATGTAAAAGCTGTCATTAACTTTGAATTCTGGACTTTTTTTGTTTCTAATGCCATCATTTATATTGTTCTTCCCTGAATGTTGTTTGGTGGTTCTCTGGCTGCTTTCAAGATTTTCTCTTTTCTTTGGATTTACCATGTGACCATGATTTTTCAGGTATATATTTTATTCTATTTATTGTGTGTGTGTGGTTCACTGAGCCTCTTGTAAGTTTATGGTTTTTATCTGCTGAGATTTCCTATCAGTTCACTCATAAGAACCTGTTTTCATTTAAATTTTGAATAAATATATAACAGCCCACTTAAAGTCTTTGCTAAATAGAACATCTGGACCATGTTAGTGTCAGTTTCTGTTGAGTATGTCTTCACTTTGAGTCATACTTTCCTGTTTCTTGAATGCCTATTGAGTTTTTATTGAGATTTGGACATTATGGACGATATATTATAGAAACTGTATTCTTTTATCTTCCTTTGCTGACTGTTGATTGTTGTTCTAGCAGGCAATTAAATTACTTACTGGTTGCCTTGATGTTGTGTAAGCTTAGTTTTACACTTTTGTCAGGGATGATCTGTGAAAGCCCAAGATATTTCCCAAGCCTCTAACATGGTTGGGCTCAACTTCTAAACTCCGTTTCTTGAAAGATCTTATGAAGGTTTGGTTTTAGGCTTTGTTAGGGCAGGAGAGGCCTAGGTTATAATTCCAAGTATAGTTCTTTCCTTTAGGGTAAGGCTTTTCTGGTTTCTCAGGTAAGGGCCTGGGGAGGTGAACAAAGTATCTTCCACCACTAGCTCAGCTGGAATTCTGTCTCCCAGAACTGCTTGACCCGGGTTTTTCTCTTCCAGTGTAGCCTTCCTAGCAGCTGCTCTTTGTTAAGTCTTACAGATCTCATCCTGTGCAGATACAGCCCAGACATTGGCCGCAGACTTGTGAGGATTTCACTTATTCTGTATCTTCCCTTCCTTTTTTATCCCCACTGCCCAGCCTCGCCCTACACAGCTCCCTGCTTCATGGAATCCAGCTGCTCAGTAGTCCCCAAACCCTGATTTCTGCCTCCTCAGCTCAAAGAGACTGTGCTCTGCTTAGCCTCCAGCTCTCTCTGCCAGTTACCACGGCATTGTCTACAGGCGGAGAAGCAGGGTGACTGTGGTACTCTCCAAAGGACTGCAGAATTTCTCTGCCTGTAGTCCAGTGACTGAATACGGTTGCCTCATGTGTTTCTGTCTTGTTTTATAGGTTTTGGTGGCAGGGCTAGTCTGGCACCCGATACTCTGTCATGGCTAAGAGTGAAAGTCACCTTTCACTCTTAATATTTTTCATCCCCGATTGCAGTTTTGTGTGTATAGTTAGAGAAGGGTATTTATAGGTTGTTATTCTGAGCATCAGTATGGTTTAAGAGAAAGTGGTTGCTTAAAACCTAATATCTGACAATTTTACTAAAGAGTAAGATAGTTTGTAATGGTGGTCACTTGAATGGAACTGTGTAAGTAAAATTTCTCTAAAATATTTTCCTAAAGAAATAGCTTTCTTTGGAATTAGGCCTTTAAATTAAAAAATGGATGGATAGATGAATAGCCAGATAGATAAGCTTAAAAGCAGATGTTTTCAGTCCTAGATATATATATATATTAGAACTACCAGAGAGCTTTTTTTAAAAAAAATACTGATGCCTTAGTCCTGCTCCAGACTGTTTAATAAGAATCTTTCATTGCATCCTGGGTGTCAGCATTCTTTACAGTATTTTAAGAAGACTGGTAAGTCATCCTAGGTGGTTTCTGTTATTCAGTGAAGGCTGAGAACCACTGCTTTAGAAGAACCTTTGCCAAACTCATTTTTTAGTTTTTTCTGTAAATTCTGAAGTTCAAAAAGCCCTTCAAATGAGATCCAAATAACTGGTAGAAATGACATATAAATTCATATCTACCATCAGTTCCTCTCAAGTAGCTAGATTTAGACGTATGGCGACAAATCAAGATTTCCTATCCAAGCATATTGTTTTCATGTGGTACATTTATCATCAGAAATAAAGCAGCTTGTTTGTTGAACTTCATTCAGTATTCATTCAGCTCATTTGTTCAGTAGATATTTCAGTGTTCACCATGTACCAGGCACCATGCTAGGTAATGACCATACAATAATAATAAAAAAACAGGCTGTCCCTGCTATCTTGGAGTCTTATAGTTTATATGACAATTGAGATTGAGTATATGGTTTGATAATAGTTCACTTCAGCTATTGTCTCCAAAACAGAGTTAATTCATTTTGGTTTTGCTGGGGGGAAAAGCCTTTTAAGGTTAGTATCATAGTTTGTGAGCCTATCAAACTATTTGAGGAACTCATAAGCTCAATGAGTCAAGTCACTCAGCAGAAATACTGCTTATGGCAGAAGAGAGAAGAATTGGGTACGGCCAAGAGTTAGCTTCAAAGAGAGGAGTATCAGGAGAGAAGAGTTAAGAAAGAAACATACTATTCAGTTATGCCTTTGGCAAATGGACATATAGGTTGAGACGTATGTTGGTAAAAATGTTGTTAATTGGTCAAATTATTACAAAAGTAAAACCCTGTCAGTTGGTTATTTTCTTTGAAGCAATGGAAACCTGCTTCAGATCATCTGTGGTTCATCTCTGCTCTCTGCATGGCCGGTTCCTGTCTTTGAGATCTTAGGATAAATGTTATCACTCTTCAAGAACTCTTTTCTCTGTACCAAGTCCAGAATTTTTAGCTACTCTTCTCTATCACATCACTATTTAAATTTTTGCCTTCTCATTAATTAGAATGTAAGGACAGGAAAAAGAGGACCCTATTTTGTCTTGTTTACTGTGGTATCCATACCCTGTAATACTTCCAGGTAAATAGAAGAATTCAGCACATAGCAATAATGACTATATACTTTTAAAAAGTTTTAAATCACAAGATATATAGAGAAGTACCTAAAAATACAATGTAAAGAATAACTAAAATAGCTTTTAAAATCTGGATTTTTCGTGGGTTTTGTTTTGTTTTGTTTTTTGGATCTAACTACTTGATAAATGGATCTGTTAGGTATTTCTTTTAGTTTCGTGAAAAAACATTGCTGGAACACTAAAGACAGTTTGGGGACCTCTTTGCTATAGTTTATCCATTCTTCTATTGATAGTAATTTGGGTGGTTTCTAGTTTGGGCTATTATAAAAAATAAGAATATTCCTTCAGGTTTCCTGGAATACGTGTGCATGTGTTTCTCTAGGATATGTATTTTGAATAGGAATTTCTTGCTTATATTTATTTTTTAACTATAGATTCAGATTCTTTGTTACATGTTTTCTATTGTATGGGTTTTACAAAGTTACATTTTTTCTATATATTTGTGCATTTTACCTAAAACTTGAAATTTCTTGATACTAGGTTTTTGTTAAGATCTTTTTAATGTCTTCTGAACTGGAGTGATGGTGACCTCTTTTTAATTCTTGGTATGAGTTATTTGTGCCTTCTCTATTTTTCTTGATCAGTCTTTTCACAGATTTGTCAGGATTAGTCTTTTCAAAGAACCAAGTTTTGGCTTGTTGATGTCCACGAAGTTGTATATTTCTTCTGCATTATTTCCTGTATTCATCTTAATTCCTTCCTTTTAGTTTCTTTGGGTTTATTTTACTTTTTTCTGCCTTCTTGAGATGACTGCTTGGCTTACTAAATTTCATCCTTTCTTTCTAATGGTAATTTCCTATTAAGTATTGTCTTAGCCCTATGTCAGATTTTGATATAAGGTGTTTTAATAGTTCAATTCAAACTATTTTTTGGTTTCCATTATAATTTCTTTTTTGAACAGTGGATAAGTTAAAGAGTGCAGTTGGCCCTTGAACAACAAGGAGATTAAGTATGCCAGACCCCCACACAGTTGAAAATCTGTAAGTTTTGACTCCCCCAAAACTTAACTGTAGTTGTCCCCAGGTATCCACTGGCGATTGTTTCCAGGATATTCCACGGATACCAAAATCCACAGATGCTCAACTGCCTTACAGAAAATGGCGTAGAACAATGCATATAGTCAGCACTTTGCATCTATAGAGTCCTAGCCGAGTCTCAAAAATACGGTTTTCAGTCTGCAGTTGCTTGAATCCACAGATATAAGACCCAGAGTTACAAGGGCCAAGTGTATATTTATTGAAAAAAAAAGTACACATGTAAGTGGACCCTTGCACATTCAAACCCATGTTATTCAAGGGTCAGCTATAGTTTTTATAATCTTCCAAACACATGGAAAACATCTTTTTTTAAACAGAGTTTTAATCTAATGCATTGCGGTTAGAGAAGGTGGCTTGTATGATTTCAGACCTTTGAAATTTGTTTATACTTGCTTTATTAACAAATTTTAGTGAATTTTGTTTTAGTTTGTCTAAAAATATCTTTAAATCTTTATTGAAAGATTTTTGCTGTGTATAATATTTTGTGTATAGGCTGTCCATTATTTTTTATTAGCACATTGATTGTGTAAGCACATTGCTTTTTGGCTCTTAAGAGGTCAGCAAACTTTCTACCTGTTATTCTTTTGAAGGTAGCTTGTCTGTGTTTACTAACTGCTTTTTAAGATTCTTCTTTTGGCTTGGTTTTTCTCCATCTTTGGATTGTGTCTTTGAATCGGTAATCTCTCCAAATAATGCATCTGTTGCCTTCTTGTCTCTCCTTCTGGAACTCCAGTTAGATGTATGTTAGATTCCCCTCATATCATTCTCCGTGTCTCAACATACATGTTCCCCCCTCCTTTTTTTTTTTAGTTTAACGTGCAAAACAGAGAGGCATTTTCTTCTGAACAGTCTCAGTTCATGAATATTCTGTAACTACATGAAGCTTCCATTAAAACCCATCCATTGCATTAAAAATTTTTAAATCTGCCAGCCGTTCCCCCCTTTAAAGAACTTTTTATTTTGAGATATGAAATTACATGCTCATAGGGAGTTGCCAAAAAAAGTTAGAGGCCCTTTGTATCCTTTACGTATCTTTTGCCTAAATATTTGCTAGGTTTCATCCTTTAAATACAGTAAGCATAGCTGTTTTGCTTCTGTTAATGGGTCTTTTCTTCCTCTTTTGTTTTTCTGTTATTTTTGCTCAAGATGCCATGTTTCCTTACATATAGTTATTTTAAACCCGGAACTTCTCATTTTCCTTGAAAAATTATTTATGCAAATTTTTGGTTTAGAATTGATGCTTTCCAATAAAGGATTAAATTTCCTTTTGCCAGTGCACAGAAGCACTACCGGGTTGGGACCGTTAAATTTCCAGAGTGGAGTTGATTTGGACCACCAGATGGTGTGCATTTTGTCTAAAAATCCACATGTGGGGTTCTTTGTGGCTGCTACTTCTAAGGGTTCTTTCCGCCTCTCTTCCACAGCATTATTTTGCTTTAGTCCCTCAAAGGTGGTGGAGGAGCAGGTTACGCTTATTGCCTCCTCACATTGAAATCACAGGTCTTTTAGATCTCTGCCATATGGTAGCATATATATATAAATATAAGACTGGATATAATATATAATATAATACCAGGTCTTATATTAATTTTTGCTCCAAAAGACACATTAAAGCTGATTGTCCGGCTAGGTCTTATTTTCGGGGAAACACCGTATATACGTCTATATATATATATGTATGTGTACACCCACACGCCGGGGGTGCCAAAAAATGTATACACGTGACTTGTATTCATTGTTTGTTACCGGTATATATTGAGTATTATGATTTTAACAGTTTTCTTCCTTTCTTAAAATGTGTACACATTTTTTTGGCACCGTCTGTATATCTAGATCTAGTTTGATTTTAGATCTAGATAAATCTAGATATATTTGTTTGATCTAGATTTCTTCTTTTTTTTTACTTTAGCATGCATCTTTAATTTAAAATTCCAATTTAACAAATTGTTAATCCTGGCTACTTGAACTTTTTTTTGTTTTTTTAATTTTTATTAGTTTCACATGCACAAGACAAAGCAATACTTAGACGTTTATCATTTATATCTCTCACACTGTGTGAACCCCCCTCCCCCATCCACTATCCCTCTGACATCGCACAGAGCCATTACATTTCCACTGTCTCTATTCCTAATGCTGTACTCCACTTCCTGTAACCATATACATACATATATATACATATATATACACACATATATATATACATATATATATATATATATATATAATTTTAGTTGACATTCATTATTGTTCAGCTTCAGGTGAACAGTGCAGAGATCAGGCATCTACATCATCCCTGAGGTGGTCTCCCAAATGGGACTCGTGTCTATCAGATACCCTACAAAACCTTTACATTATTGATTACGTTCCCCAAATTAATTTTCAAAACCCCGTGGCCATCTTGTGGTTACCGACTATTTTCTAAACCCCTCACCTTCCCCCTTATCCCCACCCCCCGCCCATCTAGCAACCCTGTTTTTCCTCTGTGTCTCCAAAACTGTTTCTGATTAGTTCATTCACTTATTCTTTTCTTTATAAATTTCTGTTTGATTTTAGATCTAGATCAGGGGTGTCCAAACTTTGTTCAACGTTTTTTACCAAGGGCCATATGTGGTAAAATACACAAACAGCTGTGCCACTCACTCGAGGTGAAGTATGTGTTGCCTCACCTGGTTTATTTAAGTAAACTAAACATATTTTTGGAATTTGCTGCGGGCCAATTAACAATGGATTGTGGGCTACAGTTGGCCTGCGGGCCACAGTTTGGGCACCCCTGATCTAGATAGATCTAGATCTAGATATATTTGTGAAACCATCATCACAATGGAAAATAGTGAACATATTTACCCCCAAACAATTTCACCATCGTACAATTTCACATCATAGCAAAAAAAAAAAGATATTTTGCTAGATAACTAATTCTAGGCTGACAGTTTTCTTTCAGTACTTTAAAGATGTTGTTCCACTCTCTATCTTTATCCCTCGGTACATAATGTATTTTTTCCCCTCTAGCTACTTTTAAGACTTTTTTATTACTGGCCTTAAACAGATTGGCTATAACAGATTTTAATGTAATTTTGTTAATCTTGTGCTTGGAGGATGTTGAGCTTAGATCTGTAGATTTATTGTTTTTATCAAATTTGGAAAATTTTACTTCATTATTATAATTTCTACCAATATATTTTTTCTCTTCTATCGCCCTTCCCATTTGGGGATGCCAATTAGACAAATACTAGTGTTATTATAGTTGTCTCAAAACTTACTGTTCCATTATTCCCTCTCCCCCCTCCTTTTTTTTCTGTTTGATTTTAGATGGGATTAACAGCAGATTATAGCTACAGAAGAAAAGTGAATTTGAAGACAGCAATAGAAAGTAACATCCTGTTCTGTTGTAACTAATATCAGCTGGTATCACCATGTGCCCTTCGAGATTTGATGAAAGTTAGCTTTTGTTCCATATTCCATTTATGTGAGAATCCTAATGTCTTCCCCAACCTTTCTTGAAATTTCCACCCTTTTAGGTTCTCATCATGTTTGCTCAGAATTCCTCCTCTTCACCTCTTCCTGACCTCTCACAGCTATGATCATCTCGCCTTCTTACAGAGCCTTAAAGAAGGAACAACACCTCATTTTAAAATGTTTCCAGAAACACTCTTATGAAGTCTTTATGTGCATAGTAGGCTTTTTGTTGTTGAAGGATTGAGGTTTTATATCGTAACAATCCAAATCATTTAAAATTACTGCTAAAAATAACAGTCATCATTAGCATTAAGCCCATTACTGTGCTTTATTAGTAAGCAAAGTACTATCCTTATTAAGTGCTTTGTGTGTTTTGACCCATTTAATTCTTGGAACAGTTCTGTAAGATGAATATTATTTAAAGAAGAACAGAGGGTTGTTCAAATCATCCAGCTATTACTGTGAATAGTAATAATACCTCCGTCATTAAGTTTTTCGAAATATTAAATAAGAGAGTCCATGTAAGATACTTAGCACGGTGATATGTATCTGTTCAAAACCAGATAACCAGTGGTATATTTATTACACTGAGTTTCTATAATTCTAGCTAAAAGCACAGAAAGTCTTACTTAGCCTGTCCTAACTAAATCATAGGACTTTACCTGGACGTTTTGAAATACTGAGAATAGCTCATTGTGACTAAGTAACCGACATTAAGAATCCCTGCTTCATATGCAAGATTAAAATTTAAGAAATTGCTTTCATGTATTTACATATTAACAAAATTATGCTTAATCCATTTATTGGTTATTCTTCTTTCTCCCATTTCTGAAATATTTCAGCTATAATTTTGATTAGTTAAAAAAAATAGAATGCAGTGTTAAGTTTATTCTGTTAGCAAGACAATCAGTAATTTGTAGTCAAAATTCCTTGCATATTGCTCTTTTATTTTTCAAGCTCCAGTTAGTATTCTTTTCTAATAATGCAATTGAAATTTATTTACGTGAATAGAGACATGTCTGATTATCATTTTAAGTCAGTCCTTTGATGTGTCATTTATTATTTGAGTCCAACTTCAGCAAAATGTACAGAGCTCTTGAGCATCTGTTCCCTCCCTATTCTCTTAGCTTTGCCACTTTTTCCTAAGCCCTGAAAATGACTGATGGCTTCAGAATTATGTACTTTTGTGTACTCATCTTTTTTTTTTTCCTCAGTGGAAGTTCTTACCTTTCTCCCATGTTTGTTTACCTAGAAAGCTCTTATTCACCCTTCACATCCAGCTCAGATGTCAGCTCCCACATAAGGGGGGAAGGATACATACTCTCACCCAGGTATATCATAGGTGTTTGCTTGCTACTTGTTCATCTGAATGCAACAAGATATTTCTAGAAAGAGGATTCTAAAGCATTTATTTTGAGGTGAAAAGACAAATATGCACAAGATTAAATTTTACAAATTAAATTTTTGTGAATTTTGATACTAGTTGGCCTTTCTACCTTTTCTACCTCCCATTTTGCTGACATAGTCAAACTCTGCATTAAAAGATCTTCCTTCCTCATAGTGTAAAGCTGACGTCTAAAGAGTTAGCGTTGACAATCTCATATCCCTAATTTATTCGTTCAGATTTAACACAGTAAAGTTTTATTTTGGTAAAATTATGGTAAGTGGAATAAATCAAATGATCTTCAATGAAGGAACAGTCTTTGGGTCATCTAGCTAACAGAATCTCTTTTAAAAGCCTTTTAAGTTAAAATACCATCCATATGCTTTGTGCTGTTTAATAACTGATACAAGTTATATAATGTGCTAGACTTTATGTTATAGACACGGTTTTTTTTTGCTTTGAAAACATTCTGCTTAAAAATCATAACTTTTTAATGTTTATTTTACTATAATAAAAATCCTTATTGCACAAAATAAAAACCTCACTTGACAGATGTTCTCTATAATCCTGATTCCCGTATTGCTCTGCGTTTGGCCTGCGTTCCATCTTTCCTTTCCCTCATGAACCCCACCAACAAGCAAACTTCCCTTTATGTTAACAACTGCATATTTACCTGAGCCGAGGCCTTCACTGCAGACCCACAGCTAGATGCTCAGTCTTCTCTCAGTTCCCACCTTCAGCAATTTCAGTATCCACACAGGCAGTTACAACTTGGTCAGTACCTGAACTCCTCAGTTCCAGCGACCCTTTATTGACTGCCTTAGCTAGGCATTTAATTTTTAGGTCATACCACGGCCCTTACTTTGAGCTGGAGCCAAGTAACCAAAGGTGCTGATCTCCCTGGCAAAATCCACTGTTCAAACTTGTTAGTTTAGCTATAGTAACTAGTACTACACCCTGGTAATCTCATGTCAGCTACTGTCGTAAGGTTCTAGCTGGTCTTCCCCTTCTCTCTTCTGCAGGTATTTTTGTCTGATGATTGTTCTAGAATGTATGTCTGATTATTACATCTTGATTAGAATTCTTCAACGGTTTCCCATTACTGAGAAAATATAATCCAAAAATTAGCCTTTCACAGTCTGGTTCTGGATTTTACTAGTTATTCGTATTCTGATCTTACATGGCTTTCTTTGGCTAAACTGAAGTATCTGTAGTTCCCCAATTGTACCTCTGCATTTAGCGTAGGATAATACTGTTCTGACTTCTCTGTGCCGCTTTTCTTGACATTGGAACAGACTTAGGCACAGTGTGCTTGGTGCAAAACATGTATGCCTCCATCATAGCTCTTAATCACGGCGTGGTATCAGTTCACATTTGTGCTTATTTATTGTGAGAATGGGAATGGGAATGGATTTTTTTACCCATGTATCCCTAGCATATAGAAGAAGCCCCCAAATATTTGTTGATCTAATGAACAGTTTATACAAAGGAAATAAAACTAGTAAGAAAATTGTTTTACCTTCCTAGTAACCAAAGAAGTGTAGTCTTTATTATCAACTCTTTTCACTATTATAATATTAGAAAATCTTAACATATACCACTCAGGTTAATAGAGTTACAATAAAACTGCTGTTGGTGATATTTTTAATTGATCTAGTCATTTTGGAAAAATTGGACAGTATATAGTATCTAGAACTAAAAATTTATTTCAAGTGATTATAAAGACAAGATAAAGAATGAAAATTACACGTACATTATGATTGCACCTTGCACCTAAAATGCATAACAAGACTGAGGAACTACACATTATAGTGGTAGCAGTGATTTTATGATGTTGGAAATATGGACAGTTTTCTCACCTTTGAAAATGTTTTCTATAATGTGGTTGTATTTTGTGATTTAAGATGTATACAACTTATGCCAGTATTTGGATTTTTAGAAAATGTAATCCTGAATCAAAACTCTAATGTAAGAGAACACTTGAACAATTTTTGAGTAATTTTTTTTTTGTGTGTGTGTGTGTTACAAAAGACAAAAAGCCAGCGATTAATGGGGAGGGATTGGTAGTTAAAAGTTACTGTTGACATAGGTATGTGTGGCCAGCACAGAATGTTGATCATTTAAATATGGTTTCAAGATTTATCCATGCAGCAGTTCTTCATTTCCAAAATCTTTAAATCATAAATTTCCTGTTTTAAATGTAGTTTTTGTTTTGGTTTTAAGGTATCAATTTTTGGAAGAAGCTTTTCAAAACCAGAAAGGTGCGATTGAGAATCTACTGGCTAAGCTTCTTGAGAAGAAGAATTATGTTCATTTTGCAGCTACTCAGGTGCAGAATAGGTAAGTGTGTTGCCTTAAAACCATAATTTCATTTTAAGGTCTTAAACCCATTGGGTCCAGTTGAAATTTATTTTTCTTTTATATTAATATTAAGCATAGATAGAAAACTTTTTTTGGAGGGGTAAATGGCATAAATTTGAGTTTGGATTACATTTGTTAATTAAGTAAAATTTAGCTGACCAAAATTTTGAATAGTCTTTTAGGATACATCTTTGACTATTATAATTAATAAGACTCTAGTCTTTGTAAGCATTAGTGAAACATGGAAAAAGCAATTACTATATAGAGAGCTGAATTATAAAATTTTAACTGGAGACTGTGTGGAAGACACAGTATAGAGGAGAGAGCATGAAGAGTAGTGGACAAATTTATTTTCCCATCTCCAAAACAAGCATTAAAAACAGTACTTAGGAACATTATTATAAGATGAATATATAGCACAGTTTCTGGCACATTTTAGTTGTTTATCAATAACACCGTCAGAATTTAAGAATTCTATTTTGGTTCATTTCTAAATAAACTAAATTTATTGGTAAGGTGAGTGGGAGTAAGTTCCATAAGTGAGAAGATTAACAAGATTAGAACCCTTAATGTAGGAAGACAGGCACTTGGAACTGGCATAATTAAAACCTATGTATTCCTGCAGGAATGAATAGGATTGATAAGTGGTTATTCTTCAGATTCACAAATATGGAGATCTTTAGGTACTTTTATAATATTAAAATTAGTTAATTTACGAATATTTACCATGGCACATAGTAGATACTCAAAATATTAAATAGAATGAATGAATGGTACAGTATACATTAGAAAATAGTACACGATAAATAGACAGTAAGGTGGTAGAACTTTCATCTTAAGAGGTTGTAGATAATATGTAAATACGTGTAAATACACGCAAATTGCAGCTGGTTAGTTCTTATGGATATGTCCGGATGTGTTTTAGTTTATACTTCTGATATGTTCGTTGTGGGTGATATTGGAGAGGGTAACTGTCTTCTCATATCCTTTTCACAGAGAGGATAGTGAGTTGATTCGTATGGCAGCCTCATATTTTTGTATAAGTTTTATACGTATTTTTGTATATTTTATATGTATATTCCTGAATCTGTAGAGAAGTAGAACCAGGCGGTTTATGTTTTTATAAGATTGCGAAGGGTTGGGGAGGTGGATGATTTCATCTTCAGAAAGCTTTAAAAAAAAAGTATTAAAATCTCTAATTGTTCTTCCCCTTTTAGACACATTCTTTGATGACCTATCTCCATCTTTTAATTAATGTACATTGATTATTTTCTTCCTTCACATTTGAACATACAGTAGACAGACACGCTTACATCCAATGAGTGTCTGACTGGCTGTTTTCTGCTTTCAGCAAACTTAATGATTTCAGTATTTCAAAATCATTTTAAGTTTGAGTCCCATATTTCATACCAGTAGTAATCAGCACTCGCATTTTCTTAAACTGTCTTCCACTCACTCTAAGAAGATAAGGACAGAACTGAATTAAATTTTCAAATCAGTGCCCAAACAAGCACTGATATACAAAGAAGGGAAAACTATATTATTACAACTGAGTGTATTAAAGTTTTTCAAATTTGAATTTGGCAAGTGAAAGTCAATTTAGGGGTTGACAGTATGGGTTATAGTTTGTACAGGAGTCAAGTGTGTAAAAATTGAACGGTTTCTTCTTATGGTTGTTTAACACTTTATTTATTTATATTGGTGGGGTTTCCCACTTTCTATTTTGTAAATAGCAAGATATCAGCTATTTTATATTTGCAACCAAAACTTTCATAACCACAATGGGAGCTTACTCCTATTTCTGAAGCATCTAACAGCTATTGTAAACAATAGATTAAAATATTTTATGCCCTTAACTGTGTATAGCAGGAAACCATTTTGAGAAAAACCTATGAAAAGGGTGTAACAACCCACATTTGAAGTGGTTAAGTTGTAAGTGAAAATAGATGCTTCTGAGCTTAATCCCTACTATTTCAAAAGATAGTCATTGATTATAGCAATTTTTTTGCACATTGTTCTTGCATTAAGATTAAATAGAACCAATGTGCCAGATTTGATACTAACCAGCAATCATTGATGTCAGATGTTTGTATGTCACATGTCATAGGAACTAAAGGAGATTGCCATCTAGATTAATAAGCTGGCATTTATTAACTTAATTCAAAATTACTAAATATTTAATCCATTCTTTGTTTGTATACGTAACTTGTTTAGACCAAACTGAGTGGTCAGGTCTGCTGAAACGTAAGTTACATGTTTTGACAAAAGTTTAATTTTAATTACTTGGTAAGTACCCAGTTAGATGAATTTCTGTAACAGTTGATGATTCAGAGATGTAGGATAAGTTGATAACCTAATGATGCATTTCTCTTATTCAGGATAAAAGAAGTAAATGAGACTAACAAACGAGTAGAACAGGAAATTAAAGTGGCCATTTTCACCCTTATCAATGAGATTAATAAGAAAGGAAAATCTCTCTTACAGCAGCTAGAGGTACGGTTCAAAGCCAAAATCAAACAAAAACTGCTTCTCTTGCTCTTAGCTGTTTTTCATGTTTATTGAAAGCTCTTTTAAATTGGTTGGGTGTGGGAGGTATACGGAAGTAAATTTTTAAAAAATTTTCATGTGCTGTTGGAAAATACCTTTTTTTTAGTTACTTTGCACTACAATTGAATACTACTGATTTTAGCTGTATAAATTAAGAGATAGTGTTATCTTCTTATAAATGAAATAATTGCCACTAAAATGTGATGTAAATGAAGACAAAGCCAACCCACTACAATGTCCCTCATGGGTCCTCAATTTAACTTTTACATACAAATGTGCATTGGGAGTCTGCTTGAGTCATTTGTGTTTCACTTTATTTTAAAAATATTCCATAGTTTTGCTAAAAATGCTGCTCATGTTTTATAATTTATAGAATTTATAAATTTTAAATTTACTGATAGTTTTGTTGTACTGTCTTTGTTTTGCATATTTTGAGATTGATAAGTAGATATAAATGTCTAGCTGAGAATCCAGTCAGTTTGTAAAATCCAAATTAAGTTTCGATTAAAGACTCATTTCTACTCATCCCAAATTTTGATTGGTTCTCAAAATTTTGTACTCTTAAGTATGCTCTTAAGTATGTTATGGGGTTCTATTTTTTGCACCGTTGAATAGTAACAATTTAAATTACGTTAGTATTTGATTATTTAAGTTCATTACTATTAACATCAAATTTTCCACAGTAGATTTTTTTGGTTTCGTTTCTTTGTAGAACACTGTAGAAATAATAGACACATAGTTACATACAAATGAAAAAAATAGGTCAGACGAGTGTTATTTGTGAATTTCATCTTTCCATTGAGACACAATTGTGAGATTAAAAGTACTCTAACACATATTGGTAAAATGGGAGGTCTCTTTGCTGTTGTACATCCAGCCAGTTGTAGTTAACCCTCAGATTCAAAAGGACCCTGTGAATAGAGACAGCACTGAGCAAGCAACGATTTTTGATACCTTTTAACTTATGTAAATATATTTACGTAAGTCTGAAGTAATAGTCTTAGTAATAGTCATTTCAAGAACTTTTGAATAAAAGTTGCCTCTTAATGCTGAAATATACATAAATACCTAATGGTAAATCTGCCATATACTCTTAACATGCTGATAATTTAAACAATAGATGTTTTCTCAGGTAGTATGTTCCTAAACTTTGTAAAACAGAGTTTTTCCTAAGCTTTAGAAGAGGGATAGTTTCCAGGGAAGTTATCAGACTTCTGTCGGTTGGATACTGTTATCCATTGATTTACATTGTAAAGTGAGCAACTTGTTTCCTTAGGAAAAACTTGTCCATTAAACCAAGTTGAGTCATTTTTGTGAAACAGTGGTTAAGAACGAAGTAGATAGGTTGTTTGTCGTGCTGAATGTCAAAGTACATAAGATATCAGCTACCTTTCTGAGAGTTTTAGTTCTCAGAAAGCAGTTATTTTTTCCTTTGTCGCATTTCCCCCAAGTTAGTCTTTCTTTCAGCCCTCACTTGCTTGTTTGTTTTTATGAACTTTTGTCATATCAAAAGGTTCCCTGACCTCTACTCTGAGAGCTCTGTAATTCATCTTCTCATTTTGTCTTAAATATTTAAAAGAAGAGATTTCAGCGTCAGCCTCATGCCATACCAGTAGGTGGCATTGGTAACAGAAAGTTTTCTTTGGCCTGAAATGTGTGTGGAGTTAAGAAATAAAATTGTTTCTAAAGGTCAGCTCACTTTGCCATAGACTCTGTAGATAATTCAATTAGCCTCATAGAAAAACACTATCTTTAACAAAAACATTTTGTCTTTCGAAGGAAGAGACAAGACTTAATATTAATTTCTCTATGTGGAATGTCCTTTTTAGCCTGGAAAACTAAGTTTTAGTTCCACTTTTGTTAATGACTTTTCCTGTGATCATAGGCTCATTGAATAATGAGGAATTTGTTAACTTACCCCCTTTTTTAAAAGAAGTGTAGGTATTGTGTTCAGTTGCAATAGAAATTATGAGTTGATTTTTTTTTAAATCTGGAATTCTTCACTGAACCTCTTGTTCTGTTTCAGAATGTCACAAAAGAAAGACAGATGAAGTTACTACAGCAGCAGAATGACATCACAGGGCTTTCCAGGCAGGTGAAGCATGTTATGAACTTTACAAACTGGGCAATTGCCAGTGGCAGCAGCACAGCACTCCTGTACAGCAAGCGACTGGTGAGACATCGTATCTGTCTTTTTCCTTAAATGGACTTTATTATCTACATTCAGTGAGCTGCACCTCTTTAAAGTGTAGAGTTTGAATTTTGGCAAATGTGATCACCACCACACCACGATACAGAAATTTCCATCACCCATAAAAGTTTCCTTGTCCCCCTCTCCCCTGGCCCTAGGTGACCATTGATCTGATTTATGTCTTTTGTAGAACTTTATGTAAATGAAATCATACAGAATTTACTGTTTTGAAGATATCTAGTATAATGCAGCGTATCATCAGAAAGGGCAGAAATTCAACCATATGCCTTTGATTGCTGATATAAATAGTCTTTTAAGCACTGCTGTTGTCTCATTTGAGATGGACACTGTGGGGCTACATGAGCGGTTATGTCTTTATCGTGTATGTTTTCTCAAGTGATATTTAATTTTAAGACTAATGTGAATTTTTTCCCTTTAAGATTACTTTTCAATTGCGCCATATTTTGAAAGCACGGTGTGATCCTGTCCCTGCTGCTAATGGAGCAATACGTTTCCATTGTGATCCCACCTTCTGGGCAAAGAATG
This sequence comes from Rhinolophus sinicus, assembly GCF_057876585.1. Taxonomy (NCBI): domain Eukaryota; kingdom Metazoa; phylum Chordata; class Mammalia; order Chiroptera; family Rhinolophidae; genus Rhinolophus; species Rhinolophus sinicus. The sequence continues at coordinate 46,234,542 of NC_142507.1, read as the reverse complement.
TAGTCAATTTAGGTGAGAAATAATTAGTTTTATGAATATAACTTGGAACATGGAAGGAGGAGAAAGCATCTAAAGCAAATTTTAGATACCTAAAGTTTTTAACTTCACTCTAATATGTAAACTTCTTAGAAAATATGTTCTTCACCAGAAACTCAGTTGAACTGTGTTCAGTACATCTTTCAGAGTGTTGCGAGTCTCCTCTGTAGTTTTTAAAAATGTGTATCATTTTTAACATTTTCCCCACATCTTTAAAATTTACATTGACTGTTTCATATTGAAAACTTAACCAACGGGTCTTCATTCTCTGGAAGAAGAATTTCTTAGGTACTTAGTAGTTTGTATATTAATTGTACCAAGTTGTCCTCTAGAGGAGAACCTCATGTCCTGAGCAATGTTTGAAAGAGTAGCTCTTTTCACGTGGAAGAAAAATGGACTTTGCTTTTGTTAACTCCACAGTGTGGACCTGCGGACCATAGGTGAAAGTTACAGGAGACAGATGGCTCCATTTGAAACAAAACAAAACTCAAAAAGCTTTCCCAACAATTAGAACTGTGTACAGATTGAGTAAACTTACTTTTAAAATAGTCAAGTCCTCACCATTGGAAGCTTTAAAAGCAGAGGTGGATGGCTCTTCTGTAAAAAAGTAATCTTGGTATATATTCACATGTGGCTATAGCCTTCCATCAGGCATCAGCATACTTTTTGTGTGGCATGGTAACTAAGTTTGGGTTTTACATTTTAAAGGCTTATAAAAGCAAATAAAAAACAGACTATATGGCAGATCTTATGTAGCCTGAAAAACCTGAAATATCTGGCATGTTAGAGGAAAGGTTGGCCAACTCTACCTTAGATCAAGCCTTCCTAAAATTTGCCTATTTTTAGACAGCAGTCAGCTCTGTGAGGAGTAAGGAAAATTGTCATTTCTAAGGACATAAGTGGTTTACAACATGCAACATTTCCCAGTTTTGCAGCAGTGTACTCTGCCCTGCGCATTTTGGCGATTCACAGGCAGGTGGAATCAGCAGGAGTGGTCTTGAGCATCCTTCAGTCTTGTTAGAGGAGGATTGGTTTAGCCTGACTAGATGGGCCTCCTCTAGTAATATCTCTTTCAGCTCTTTATTTTTCTGTACAGCTATGTAAATAAAAAAGGGGGGCAGATAGTATATTCTGAATAATCAGAAGTCAATTTTTTGGCACTAGGTTATATTAGGTTTCCAATTTTCAATGTTAAATCTGGCTCCCATCCCTGCCGTACTGTCGGGACTTTGGAGGGCTGAGAGTTGTCAGAGTAAAGAGGAAAAGATGATTAATCCACACAGTAGACGATTTAGACAATTTTAAGCAAATTATTCTCATTTTTTCATTCTTCAGGTAATCTAGTAATAGAGAGTAAACCAGCGCCTGGTTACACTCCTAATGTTGTAGTCGGGCAAGTTCCTCCAGGGACAAACCACATTAGTAAAACCCCCGGACAGATTAACCTCGCGCAGCTGCGGCTCCAGCACATGCAGCAGCAAGTGTACGCGCAGAAGCACCAGCAGTTACAGCAGATGCGGATGCAGCAGCCCCCGGCTCCCGTGCCGACAACAACCACCACAACACAGCAGCACCCACGGCAAGCCGCCCCTCAGATGTTACAACAGCAGGTGAGGGTTACCTCACTGCATTATTGGTGCAGGTTGTGGAGACCTCAAGGCTGCACTGTGTCCTATGTAGATGCGTTGCCCATTTCATGGTTACTGGCAGGGACAGAGCTCAAAGGTCAGACTTAAATGTTTGCTCTGGTTATGGCAGGGATGTTGGGGAAGTGTGAAGAGGACAGTAAGTAAATACTTACCCTGGGAAACAAAACTCACTCACTAGTACTGTGGAGGCACACAAGTTTACATCCCTCTACACCAGAGCTTTTTTGTTTTCCACAAGTGGTTTTGACTAGAGCGCCAGATTATTTTTGCCTAATACCTGACATGTTCTTCAGGCATTTTGTTCAATTCATTCCCATCCTCTATCTCTTCTGCTCTCCCCTCCCCCAGCCACATCAGGACCGGTAATCTGGGCTTGGATAAGTTAGTGCTGTAAACATGCACGTATACTCAGAGAAGGGGATGGGGGCTACAGCTGAAGAAAATGACTTACACTGTTTACTTTATGCCCTTCCCTATCCTGACTGAGGCGTTTCTACCGTAACATTTTATAATTGAAAGATAAACTTATAAAAAATATGATTATATAAATGCAATTTCTGCCTTTTGTAGCCTCCAAGATTGATCAGTGTGCAAAGAAGCACCATGAACTGTGGAGCTTTCCAAGCCCATCAGATGAGATTGGCCCAGAACGCTGCCCGCATACCAGGGATACCCAGGCACAGCGGCCCTCAGTATTCCATGATGCAGCCACACCTCCAAAGACAAGTATGCCTAGAGTTAAACGTTTGTAAGAATCACACAATTTTAAAACTAAAAGACACCATTTTTTTTAACCTGTTGTGTGTGTGGGGGTGGTCATTGATACTTTGAGAATTTGATTAATGCTGTGTATCTTCTTGTCCCAGAAAAATACACATATACCCAAATTTTTGTATTGAGTTTTAAGAGCTTTTCAATGCCATTAAACCTAAAACCATTATCTACTATGAGTTGAGAACCCCTGATATAGTCCAACCAACTCATTTTACAAAGGAGATAATGCTAAAATCAAAATTAGAACCTCAGTTTCCTGAAATTGTTCTTTAGCTCTTTTAATGACATCTTTTAAAAAAAAAATTATTTTTATTGGGGAATATTGGGGAACAGTGTGTTTCTCCAGGGCCCATCAGCTCCAAGTCGTCCTTCAATCTAGTTGTGGAGGGCGCAGCTCAGCTCCAAGTCCATTTGCCGCTTTGAATCTTTAGTTGCAGGGGGCTCAGCCCACCATCCGGTGTGGGAATTGAACCAGCAATCTTCTTCTTGAGAGCTTGTGCTCTAACCATCTGAGCCATCCGGCCACCCCTCCGGAAGCTCAGCGGCAGCTGGTTGTCTTCAGTCTAGTTGTGGAGGGCGCAGCTCACTGGCCCATGTGGGAATCGAACTGGCAACCCTGTTGTTCAGAGCTCGCACTCTAACCAACTGAGCCATCCGGCCGCCCCTTAATGACATTTTGAACCTAATACATATAAAGGACTTTGAAAACAATAAAATTCTGGGGTTTTTTTTGTTGGTTTTAGACTCCTGTCTACTCATCATTGTTCTTTTTATGATATAGATATGCATACTCTTAAAAATCAGTGTATTTAGAGACGTGTTTTCTAATTACCTGAATACTAGATTATCTTGAAGACATGACTTTAAAATGAGAGTCTTTTACACAGGATTTCTACTTATACAATAATACAGTTCATTTTATAACAGAGTAGTATTTCTCAAAGCGTGTTTTAAAGACCATCAGAATGACTGGAGGGCCTTGTCAAGACCAGATTCTGAGCTCGTGCCCACTGAGTCAGAATTTCTAGGAGGAGAGTACTCAGATGTCTGAACTTATACTGACTCTCTCAGACCATTCTGTATAGTAATGGTGACAAATGGTGTCCTGGAGCAGTAGTCCTTCAACTTGATGGCCCAGGTACCTCTGGACAGACTTTTGAAAAATAGGCCTGCTTTCACATTTGAAGATGAACATTTAAAAATCCCATTATAAGTTTAAATAGTTGCAAAGGGACATACTTTCTGGCATATTGTAAATATTGACATAAAGTAAAACCCTTACATTTTATTCTAGTAAATATATCCACTGGAGTTCCAAATACCATAGCAAACTCTTTTGAAAGTCAAAATTTTACACTGCCTTTTCTCCTGGGACTTGAATTTCTCTTCTCCCTCCTCTGTAGAATTTTATCGTAATACATGTATTTATGTTTGATAGAGTTGTATGTCAGTCTATTGCAATTTTTCTGCAGGAAAAATGTCTATTTTAATCTAAAAATTTTTCAGTTTCCAGTGATAAAATATATGTTTGTCTCTTATTGTTAGAGTTAGTTAGAATTCAACATCAGTTTTTATTACTAACTTACTTTTTTAGTTTTTGTTGTCATGTGATACTCGGGAAACTTGTTCACAGAAGTATGTATCTTGGAATTAAAAGAATTTCCCTGAGTTCTTTGAACTTTTTCTAGATTATCAAAACTGAATTTCACGATGAGCTATAAAAACTTTAAAAATTTTTCTTATCAGATGAGAGCTTCTTCAGTTCTTACTTATTTTCTGTTGATCATCCAGTATCAGTACCCAGTCAAAGATTTGTTACCTAGGTTTTGGAGCCAGGCACCTTCTCAACAACTTGACAGCTTTATTTCTAATTTGCACCTTTGCTGTCTCTCTTGGAGGTTTGGTTTTTGTTTTTTGTTTTTTTACCCTGGGGCAATGTGCTAGATAAGATTAGGAATGGATCAGAGGTTTGCTGTTTTTTGGGGAGAAGGGCAATTGCGAAAGAAGTAGTACAAAAAGAATCTGCAGACCACAGCACATTCTTAGGTAAATTAGGAAAAAGTACATATGAGGATTGAGGATCTGGGCATTAATTTCCTTAGGAGTGTTCATATACTCCTGCAGCCCTTAGTACATGATAAGCCTTCAAGTATTACTAGGGGGCCAGGTACACCTTTTGGAAGAGTACAGAAGCTACAGAATCAGACTAAGCAGCCATCTAAGAACACTGCCCTGATACCTTAGGACCCCCAAAGCAATTCTTGAATGTCTGAATTTTAAATTTTTGAACATTTCAAATGATGTGTATGTGTGAGAGTAATAATTTATTTCCCAAAGATTTTCATTTATAGTATCTTAAATGATCTTTATAACAGCTCTCACAGTGTGACAGGTATCCATTTTTATCCAACGTTATCCACATTTCTACATTACTGAAATTACACATTTTGCCTAATGTCACACCAAATTAGAGTCAGTCATATTTTTGTTTGTAGATTTGTTGTTCTTTCTACCATATTAATTGCACAATATACAATTACACAATTGATTACTTTTATTTTTTAAAAGACAGAAGCGTCAAAGAGGAATGTAGACCAGAACAATGGCCTTCCTGGTATGATGTCTGAAAACTTGGGCACTTCCAGATCATCTGTTTACATGCATCTTTGTTCTGAATAAGATCATATTATAACCAGGCTGACAGGTTGAAAATTATTGGCAAGTCAGTTTTTTCTTAAATACTACACAAAAATGAATAGAAAAATGAAAAGGCTAATTTGAATTATTCTTTTCCTGTATAAGTTTGAGAGGGCTTATTTCTTTGTTTCTCAGTTATAGGTATCAGACCCTTGTGTAACTTCCCTAAATTTAACATTGTTGTCAAAGTATATTCATATTAGGATATCTTGGCAAATTAAGTAATGATAACGTCTTCTTCCCTAACAGCACTCAAACCCAGGGCATGCTGGACCCTTTCCTGTTGTGTCTGCGCATAACAACACAATCAACCCAACCAGCCCTACTACAGCTACTATGGCCAGTGCAAATCGAGGTCCCACCAGCCCATCTGTTACAGCAATAGAGCTAATCCCCTCAGTCACTAATCCAGAAAACCTTCCGTCACTGCCAGATATTCCACCCATACAGGTTTGTATGTAGGTTGAATGAGAGATTTTAAAACCTCTTGTTAATTAGGGAATTGGAGTATGTATTTCTGGTTGTAGTTTTTAAATTTAGATGAAACTTTTTTTGAAATTTCCAAAGAGTAGAATATTATTTGAAATTCTAAAAGTTACATGTACTAAAACTAGCACTCGTTAAATTTATAAGATGTTAACTTTGCCTATGTTTCTACCACCTGCCAATAGGCAAACCTTGTGTTAGGTGAAGTGCTCCTGGTATGAGTGTGAATCGAGAGAGGAGACTCAGGACCAAAATGTGGTCATATCTTTGTCAATTTCTGTTAGGTCCAAAGGGATAGTCTTGTGCAAACAGGTCAGACTGAGAAAGGAAGAGGTTGGAAAGTCTAGGTATCAGTCACGTTGGGTATACTGAGAGGAAGTAATGCTGAGGAGTCGAAGATGGAATGTGAAGGGCCTCTGAGGCATCCTGTGCCTTTCACCTGGAACTTCTTACTGAAGAAAACCATCTTTTAGTGCCTTCTGAAATTTCATTCATTCATTTGAATCATAATGCATTTTGTTTATGCATGTAAATATAACCTTTGAAGGTTACACTGAGTCATGCAGCCTCATGAGCTACTGTGGGAGCAAGGAGCAGTGGAACTACTAAGACACTAGGACCCTTGACTGTCTCAGTGACCGCTGCTTTATATTTTATTGTATTTAATGGATTTCTAAGAATTAGTCTTAATGGATGTTTCTACAACTCCAAAATTGGTTCACAGTCAGCAACTCATTGTGAATCCTCTTAATCTGATTGCCTCCCTGGTATTAGGAGAGATCGTTTGTGGCTAAGCAAATGGTAGTTGTATTGGTGCTGCGAGTACTGGACGATATAGAATGGAAATTTTTGGAATATATCTGTAAAAAATAAAATTTCTAAGTTGTAAGCTTATCATTTACAAAGAACTTTCACAGGCACTATATCAGTTTAATGCTTGAATCATCTCCTATGATGTATGATATCCCTATTTTATGAATGAGAGTAAGAGGTTAGTGACTTTCTCAGTTGTCCAGAATTCAAAGCCCAGACTTCTGATTTTAGGTCAAGTTCTCTCCCCACTATTGTAGATACAGCAGGGAGATAGTTTGTAGGCCTGGGAAGGTATGGTGTTGAGAGTCTTTGGGCAACTGGAGAGGGCTGTATCGTGTAAAAGGAGTCATTCAAGTTGTATTAAGTACTTACTGTATGCTAACCTGCTTGGGCGTTAAGGATAAAAAGATAAACAAGACTTGGTTCCCATTCTTCAGAAACTTTCAAAGGGAGAAGGAAGGCTACTAATGTCAAACTTCACATAATTTGCTAGGGTCCCTCTGACCTTGGTTCAGTTCTTTCTCGCACAGACCAGATGGTGGAAGGGTAGGTGCCCCACGTCTTTGAAAAGGTGGGCATCATAAGGAAGTGGGCGCGCATTAGCCTTTCCGTGTCGTCTTGCCCTGAAGAGCTTGGAGATTAAGACAGGGAGCCCTGGAACGTGTCCCCTTAGAGTTTAATTTTTTTAAGTGGAGTAGGAAGAATAGACTCCATGCCTTCTCCTATGAACCTTCTCTTCCTTGCAGAAATTCTAACCTTATTTTTATTTACGGATTTATTAAAGTATCATCTACTTTAAAAAATTGAGATACAATTCACATACCATAAAATCCAACTTTTAAAAATGTGCAATCCCGTGGTTTTTAGTATATTTGCAAGGTTGTGCAACCAGCACCACTGTCTAACCCCAGAACATTTTCATCACCCCAAAGAAACTCTGGACCTATTAGCAGTCACTCCGTTTCCCTCTCTCGCAACCCCTGGAAAGGCCTGGTTCACTTTCTGTTTCTGTGGATTTGCAGATACTTGTATGACTGGCATTATACAATATGTGCTTTCTGTGCCTGGCTTCTTTCATGTAGCGTAATGTTTTCCAGATCCATGCATGTTGTAGCATTTATCAGTGCTTAATTCCTTTTTATGGCTGAATTTTCCACTGTATGGATGTACCACATTTGTTTGTCCATTCATCGGTTGATGGACGTTTGGGATTGCACTTTTTGGCTGTTAGGAATAATGCTGCTACGTGTGTGCAAGTTTTTACGTGAACATAGGTTATCAGTTCTCTATGGTGAATTTCAGGGTCATGTTGTGAGTGTGTTTTCATTTTTGAGGAACCACCAAACTGTTTTCCACGGTGGCTGCACTATTTCACATTCCACCAGCAGTGTATGGGGATTTTAGTTTCTCCACGTTCTCGCCAAATACTTGTTATTGTCACTTTAAAAGGAATTAGAGGTGGTTACCACAAAAGCACAACCACAATAAGTAGTAGTTAACCATATAAACCAAAAATAGAAAGGGACGCAAACCTATCTCTTGAAGAATCACTTTTTCTCCTATCCTGCAGTTGCCGTGGAATAGTAAAAGGAAATCTGGGGGAGGCTACACAGGGAGCAGACAAGGTAGTATTGACTGTGTAATGCAAACAGGACATGAATGCAGAGGCCATTTTGGATATTTGTTGATCTATCTTAATACTGATAATTAACAGCCATTCAGTATAAAGTAGGATTTGATTTCCATAGAATTCTCTCAACCTGAATTATTTTTTTATTTCGCTCTGTTGTCCGTCTTCAGCATAGTGATAACGCATGTTTGTAATTTTGACTGTGAGGGGATATATAATGAACCTGAATACTTTTTGGAAGAGATAAATGCACGTTAGATGTAGTATTCTTATGATTTATTTTATTAAAATTTTTATAAACAGTTTTTTGTATTTGGCATATTAGTAACTTAATTTGGATATCAGTTTTTATATCAGTACCATACTGTTTTGATAACTGTAGCTTTGTAATATATAGTTTGGTATCAGGGATCATGATACCTCCCCCTTTGTTCTTTCTCGACAGAATTTCTTTGGCTATTCCGGGTCTTTTGTGGTTGCATATAAATTTTAGTTCTAATCCCAGTTGATTTTGTATCCTGCAACTTTACTGATTTCACTTACTAGTTTTAAGAGTTTTTTTGGTGGAATCTTTAGGATCTTCTATATATGATATCATGTCATCTGCTAATAGTGACAATTTTACTTCTTCCTTTCCAAGTTGGATGCCTTTTATTTCTTTTTCTTGCCTAATTTCTATGGCTAGGTCTTCCAATACTATGTTGAATAAAAGTGGCAAGAGTGCTTATCCTTGTCTTTTTCCTGACCTTAGAGGAAAAGTTTTCAGCTTTTCACTGTTAAGTATGATGTTAGCTGTCGGCTTGTAACATATGGCCTTTATTATGCTGAGATACGTTGCCTCTATACCCACTTTGTTACTTTTTATTATAAATGAATGTTGAACCTGTTTACTTTTTAGGAGAATGTCCTCCCTTGCTTGTGATATGTTGTGGGCTGCTTCATTCTGATCAATTGTCTATCAGTCTAGTTCTACCTTGGTTTATACCTGTATAGTTTCTTCCAAAGTTTTAGCTTGGATGCCATCTTTTCCTGTTTTATAGTCATGAAAATCTGTGATTTTTGAGAGGAAAGGAGGACAAGCAGTAAATGTGTGTGTTCGGTTTTCTGTTGAATGAGAAGTAGATTTGCATAAAAAGTAAATTTTGCCTCTAGAAGCAGATTTGCATAAAAAGTAAAATTTGCATAAAAAGAAAATTAAAAGGCACAAGTGAGGGTACAAACAGACCAGTAAGCAAAAAGATTAGCAGTTGTTTCAGTAAGAATAACTTGACCGTCTCTTTCTTATGTAGAATAGTGTAAACTTTTACTTAAGGTAATTTTCATAATTAAATAGTATCTACTTACTATTTCTTACATAAATGTTTTCTCATTCCATCATCACAGTTCTCAGTGTAGGCAGATGTTTTAAAGATAGGAAACTGAAATTCAATTGGGAACCAGCCCAGAGTCACAAGGCCAGGTCCTCTGACTGCCTATAAATGAGAAAAGGGCTCGGTTCTCCTGCTGACAGCTCCTTTTTTGTGTGTGTGATAAGGGACCTATGCCTCAGGCTAAGGGCTTTCTGCCCAGTGTAAGAACTTTTCAAAGCTTTAAGGTTAGGTATTGCCATGATTAACTTTGTGTTTAGGTGAATGATTCTTTCAGGATTATTGAAATAAAGGGGGGAAGATGGGACAAGGCTGCTGAACAGTCAGGGTCCTGCATCGCCTTTGAGCAAAGGCAAACATGTCCGAGTGTGCCCGAGCTATCTTTACAGTAGAACATCAAGGATTAAGTGGATTGTTGGGTTTGGTCTTAATCTGCCAGGTATTCATTGAATAATATTAATTATAGCTTTATTCACATAAAGTTTATACTGTGTGGGTCCTCAGGGGAGCCTAAGGAAGCAACAGTTAAGCCCAGTTTGATATGGGGCTAATCTGTGTATTAGTAAACTGTGAGCATAAGTGATTATACTCATGAAAATAACTTCTGTTTTAATCAAAGCAAATTAATCTTTTTTGTGTTTTTTCTCTTTAGTTGGAGGATGCTGGTTCAAGTAGTTTAGATAATCTACTAAGTAGATACATCTCAGGCAGTCATCTCCCCCCACAGCCTACAAGTACCATGAATCCCTCTCCAGGACCCTCTGCCCTGTCTCCAGGGTCATCAGGTAAAACCACCTGAGGTACTGCCTCATTTCTTTACCACCTTAGAAAAGTCTCTCTCAGTGTATGTATTAGTCAGTTCTCCAGAAAAACAAAACCAGTAGGAGGGGTGTGGGGGGGGGGGGGTTGGGGGGGAGGGTGGGGTGGGTGTTAAGGAATTAACTCATGTGGTCCTTAGGCCTTGCAAGTCCGAAATCTGCTGGGCACATCGCCAGCTGGAGACTGAGGGAAGAGCTGATGTTACAGTGTTCAGTCTGGAGCCAAAAATGTCTTCTTCCTCTGGGAACCTCAGTCTTTTCTCTTAAGGTCTTCAACTAACTGGATGAGGCCCATCCACATTATAGAAGTTGATCTCCTTTACTCAAAATCGACTGATTTAAATGTTAATCACATCTAAAAAAAAATAACTTCAGAACAACATCTAGACTGGCGTTTGGCCAAACAACTTGGTACTATGTTCTAGCCAAGTTGACACATAAAATTAACAATCTCAGTAATATAGCATGTGTTTTTCCTGATTCCTCTTTCCAATTATTTTTCTTTAAATACTATTGGCAGACTTCATGTGAAGAGATATTAATATAAATCTGTAGTGTACACTGTTCAGCACTCCAATGTACCCTTCTGCCAACCCCAGCTGTATTCATGTTCCTTGCTGGATTTGTAGATGCATTTATCTCCTATGTCTTATATTTCATGATATAGATGGTCAGTTCTAGAGTTCTTTGGGTTCAACCCAAGTTTAAAACACTGTAAAATACTGAAAAATGAAGAATTGTTTAAAAAAAAGAATTAAGGAAAGGCAAGTGAATTTTCAATATGTGATTTTAAAACAAAAACTTAAATTTATTGGAAACTATTAAAATGTGACTAATCAAGTCCATGAGATGTAGATCTTTTCCAAAATCCTTGTTGTTTTATTGCCCTCTTACCATGAGTGAATGATTAAAGCAATTCCCAGGTAATGGTGCAGAAGTGTTTACGGAATACATTTTTCTGGTATAAATTGTTATTTCTTACTGAAACAGACGACCTCATTATTTCTAGAGTAAGAATAGTCCAAATGTAAGTGTGGGTTTTGCATGAGATGCCTCATTAATGCATTTTTTGAGTCATATAATTTTTGAGGTTTAATTCTAAACCTTTAGAATAATAATTATTCTAAAAGAAATAAATAATAGGAATGTAGAATATTTACCAGATGATTTGGGGCAGGACGGCAAATAGCTCTCTCTTGATCTGTTAGTTTTCATTGATTGGATAGTTAGTTTTCATTGAGGAGGAATCTGAGAGTGATGCTCAGCGGACAGACACCGGCTGATGTGGACCAACGGTCACACGTGCTCCCTGACTTTGAGAAGAAGACTAGATCTGATGTCCAAGGATTGTTAAATTGCATTAGAATCATCTTGAATTCTGTAACTAGTTGGACAATTCCAAATTATTATCTGTATTAATGTTCATTTTTGACTTATTGTTTGCAGGTTTATCCAATTCTCACACACCTGTGAGACCCCCTAGTACCTCTAGTACTGGCAGTCGAGGCAGGTGAGTATTACATTATTAATAGCTATATTTTTCCTTTTTACTAAGAAAAATTTCAAATATGTATTTAAAAAAGTAGAATATTACAGTGAATTATTTTCTTTTAAATTATTTTTTTCAGTTACAGTTGACATTATTACTTTACATTAATTTCAGGTGTACAGCATAGTGGTTAGACAGTTATATAATTTATGTGGTGATTCCTCCCCTCCCTCTCCCCCCATTAGTCTAGTACCCACCTGGCTACAGTGAACTCTCATACACTTAACCAGCCAGCTTCAACAATTACCAAGTTATGGTCAGTTTTAATTCTTCGATACCTCTACCCATTCCCTCTTGGTCTGGATTGCTTTCAAACAAATCTCAGACATCTTATTTCACTTATTACTATTTCAGTATGTGTAACTTAAAAGATAAGGCTTACAAATTTTATAACCACAGAACCATTATCATACCTAAAAAATGTTTAACAGCTAATTTTTTAACATCAATAGCGATCCAGTTAATGTTCACATTTCCCAATTTTTCCCATAAATGCCTTTAAAAAAATGGTTTCTTTGAATCAGATTCAAAGAAGCTCTCTTCATTGCCATCATCAGATGTGTTGAGGTCAAAATCAGTGTATTTGTGGAAGAAATACATTGTTTCTCCTAGAGTTTTGCCCATCTTGCTATTTAAATACATTGCCTGCTGTTTTTTATCTTACTGGTATTTAAGTCAGATTCAGGTTTGATTTGGAGGAAAGGGTGGGGAAGAGAATACTTCATTGGTGGTGGTGTGCACTTCAGCAGAGGCACACAATATCTGGTTGGTTTTGCGATAGCAAGCTTTAATGATCATTGCCTAATTCTATTAGTTAATTTTTTTACTGGTTAAAAAATGATGCATTTTAATTGATGTATTATTCCTTCTTTGTTTATTATTTTAGAATACTTCTGTAAAGAGAAACTTTCTGTCATCAACTATTTATAGGAAAGATAGAATGAATTGATTCTTTATTTGCCTATTTTCATAATAATGAGTTGATTTCCCAGCACCCTCCAACAGTGACTAATGAGCTTTATTATTTTTAACGTTATGAACTCGTATATTTAAACATACTTTATATGATGCTTAAATATATTTTTATTGATGCTTAAAGTATTTCCTCTTTGGCCTGTCAGAGCTTTTAAAAGTTGTCTCCTTAGTTCTTTTGCTGTAACCCTAGTAGTCTCTGAAAGTTTCCTTGTTTCCTGTTATGAAATGATGTTCCAGGCTAGTCTTGTACATTTCCTGCCTCAGTCCTGGAATCAGCTGTTTCTCTGAGAAATCTGGTCACCCTTAGTGAGGAAATGATGCTTGGATACAATCTTCTGGGTACTAGGGGCTCATTGCTACTGAATTGTTCATTGTTTCTTATGGTGGACAGAGCTAAGCCATGGGGGTGGGGAGAGAGTGTGTGTGTTGTGTTAAGATAAAATGCAATACTTGTTGACTGATTTTTACTCTTTAAATAATTTAGTACAGTGCAAGAAAGATTTGATTTAAGGTATATGAATGTTTTTTGTTTGTGCGTATACCTGTGCATATACATTTTGAAGACTGGTCCTTTTAAACCCTTGCTTGACTTTTTAATTATACTTTAAGTACATAATCAGTAGTTTTAGAAGGAAGGTGTAAATTAAGTGACAAAGGTGTTCGTTCTTAGTAATAATACAGTCTTACTAGTTATTCCCTTCTCTTGCCAGTGGGTTTGCTTTGTGGTCTGTGTAGAACCGATTGGTCACGTACCTGTCCTTTAGCCCATCCTTACATTGATTCAGATAAGGACGTTCGGGGTTGTTTGCTCTTCAATGTCCCCTTCTCCTAATCCCCTGCCCTCAAAAGCTGAAGTAGAGATTCCTTTGAGGAGGCTTCCTGAACCACTAGTGATGTTATTTTCTTCAGATGTTTGGGGGTAGAGAAGAATTGAAAACTGTTTTCATAGAAACAATCAGTGACATTCTGTACTACTAGCCTGGGAAAACGATTGTTTACTGGACTCCTTAAATGATGTAGTATAGGTGCCTCAGACCATGAAACGTGTTTTTAAGGTCTTTTGAAAGTTGAATTTACATTTTTAAGAATTTGAAGCTAAGTTTATACTATACTTCTCTTAACATCATTATGAACTATCATTATCGTCTACAAAGTTAATAAATTGTTCCTTTTCACGTTAATGAACATTACTTTTCATATAATTGTTTTTAGGCACACCACAGAAACATATATGACCTTTATTTGTTGTTGTTTATTAGCTGTGGGTCATCAGGAAGAACTGCTGAGAAGACAAGTCTTAGTTTCAAGTCTGATCAAGTGAAGGTCAAGCAAGAACCTGGAACTGAGGATGAAATATGTAGCTTTTCAGGAGCCGTGAAACAAGAAAAGACAGAGGATGGCAGGAGGAGTGCCTGCATGGTAAGGTCCCAGGGGTCAGGTAGGGATTTAGTGAAGAAGGTCACTTCACTGATTCTTCCATCTCTGAGTGTATTAGACTATGGACATTTATTTATTTTTCAATTTTTATGAGTGCCGCAAGCCAAATATCTTTTTCTAACCCAACCTTTTCATCTAAGTGTCAGGTGTAATTAAGCAGAAAAGACTTAACTGTATTAAGGACTCATTTCAAATTATCTTTTGATTTGTAATTTGTTATTATTTTTGCCATGATTCTAAATTGGGATCTATCTTGTTCTGAATTTATTAATCATCTCAGTAGTTATACTGAGTCTTGGGCCACAGAACGTCCTTGGCTATTTTCCTGGTCCTGTAAATTCAAGATTAAGACTGCTGACATGAAGTAAATTTATGATCAGAGTTTTGTGGTGGGAAGATTGTCTTTGGCTTATGAATTATTAACCATTTTAGAGTTCACAAATGGAGCATTTTATAGAATTTGTAATATAGAATGAAAGAGGGCTCAAGTTCCTCTTTGTTTAGAAATTTCGATCTTGGTTTTTTTCTTCATGCCCAGGCTAATTTTCTATATGGCTGGTACATAGAAATTTTAACCTGGGGTATTACATATTCACTGCAGCATATGTAGATTTAGAGAGCAGCAGAGTTAGCTTGAGTTTGGAGCAGTATCACCTATTCATTCACAACTTGGTTTTGAAAGTACCCCCCAAAAACTGGGTAAAAGATCATTTTTACATTGTCACAATCTTCCTACATTCGTAGAATGACAAGTGGGCAGAAGAGTATTTCAGAATGCTTCTCAAAAGCTATGCAACAGATTCTTGAGTGAAAAATAACATACCATAGTTAGTTCTTTGTAGGAAAAAGCATAGCCCTGTGCTCACTTTCCAATCAGATTGCTTAACAGTTTAATTTCCTTACTATCTGAGTGAACCAATATCAGGGAGACTGTTCCCTAATATCATAAGTTACCATGCCTAAATAATTTTGGGGTTAATTTTATTCCTTTATGTCACTGACGTGATTTCCAAAATAATTTTAAGTTAGGTCACTATAACTGTATACACGTTGACTTAAGTTTTAAATACAACATACACACACACTGCAAACAATAATGATTAGGTGATTTTTCAAGAATTTGTCCTTGTTTTATTTCAGTTGAGCAGCCCTGAGAGTAGCTTGACACCACCGCTCTCAACCAACCTGCATCTGGAGAGTGAGTTGGATGCGTTAGCAAGCCTGGAAAACCATGTGAAAACTGAACCTGCAGATACAAATGAAAGCTGCAAACAGTCAGGGCTTAGCAGCCTTGTTAATGGGAAGTCCTCAGTTCGAAGCCTCATGCACAGGTCGTCAAGGATTGGAGGGGACGGCAGCAGCAAGGATGACGACCCCAATGAAGACTGGTGTGCTGTCTGCCAAAACGGAGGGGATCTCTTGTGCTGTGAAAAATGTCCAAAGGTCTTTCATCTAACTTGTCATGTTCCAACACTGCTTAGCTTTCCAAGGTACTGGTGAAATAATTGATTTTTTGTTGTTTATTTTTATAAGCTAAAAATATAAAGTTATTCAGGGCAGATGGCCTTCTCAACCAATGTGTACATGGTGTTTCTATAAAATAGGGAGGCTATCATTCCTTTTGTTATTACCTTCTAGAGACACTAACAGCTGAATGATAAAACATGTAAGATCTAAGGGGTGCATTAATGTTAAAAAAGATAGACCATTTCCTGACCTTCAGTTTATACTTAATGTGAACAAATTAGATAAAACTCTAAATTATGGGGGCAACGGACTGGGGTTTTGGAGAAAGTTAGTAGATTTCCTCATGAGACTGGGTTTTGTTAATCTATTGCCATCAATTATAATAGGGTCTGCAATTTTATTTATAAATACTCTTTCGTTTTATGGCAGTTTTATTGGATCTTACCCAAAATTTACTTTTTAATGTTTGAAGGCTTTCAAAAGGCATTTTAAAGAAAAGCAAGTACTTTGTAAAAATGTTTTCAGTGTCTTGGATTTTTTGAGAAATAATTTCCTCTTGCCCAGTAGAAGCAGTTAACTGGGAGGGCCCACCTGAAGCCCTGTGAAGATTTCTCAGACGTTCCCTTGATCATCTAGTTGGAATGTCTTTCGGTCATTAACTTTGGACAGTTACTGAATTCCTTATTTAAAAGCGAAGGATTTTTGGGATAAAGATAAAGAAAGATTGGGGGGTAAAAAAGAGCACTGTCCCCAGGCAGTTTGACCCCAT
The DNA here is from genome assembly GCF_057876585.1 of Rhinolophus sinicus. Taxonomy (NCBI): domain Eukaryota; kingdom Metazoa; phylum Chordata; class Mammalia; order Chiroptera; family Rhinolophidae; genus Rhinolophus; species Rhinolophus sinicus. The sequence continues at coordinate 46,218,075 of NC_142507.1, read as the reverse complement.
GGCAGCTAAATCTGGTGTCAAGTATTAAAACATCGGTTGGAGAACACCCACGGCAGGCCGATACACCAGCTAATGCAGTGGAACAAACGTGCGGGGCCGGGTACAGAGCTGGTAGTCTGGCTGTAACTCTAGTGCACTCACTTCACTTGGGCAGTGTGCTAATTTTCAGAGATTAATTAGTGTCGACATCTCCAAGGGTTAGAGTCTGTTTTAGAAGAGTTTTTTCTTTCTTCCATTTAACATTTTATGTTCACACAATTTCATCGTCAGTTGATTTCAGAGACCATAAAATAGTCATACTTCTTCCTTCCTCCTTCCCCAACCCTTACCCCACACTGTTTTTTAAGTGAAAGTAAGTGTCCTTGGGAAAAACCCAGCTTCTTTTCTGCCTATAGATAGAATTTTTACATTTCCTCTCAGATTTCTGAGAAGCAATGATTATAGTTGAATAATGCTACTCTTTTTGAAAAATTCAGCATTTTGGGTTCGAAAAATGGTGGATACGTAAATGGTGCCAGAATATTTTTCGGAAGAAGTGTAATTCTTACCTAAATCTTAGGAGGCAGAGTCATTTGCCAGAGATGCAATAAGGGCCTTGTTTTTCTTTACTCTTTTAGAGAAGAAAAGCATGGACATTGTGGTCTTAAAATTAAAGCTTGTTTTTCTTTTCTTTAATAGTAACATTTGCTGGAACGTTAGAATTTTACCACTGAATACTTTCCCTCAAAGAAAGATGCTTTGGAAGGAATTGAAACTGTTGACACACATTAGTATAATCCTTAGATTTAGAATTTTATATATGGTGGGGGGTGGAGAATGAATGTGGATGAACCATATTGGAGTTTATAGTTTGATAGAAATCTTGATGTAAACAAACCATAGACTGAGCGGATTTAAAGGTACGGGGTCCACATGCATGTGCTTGCATGTACAGGTCTGGGTGTGTGCCAGGCTTTCGACTGCCATGTAAATTGTTTTGTTTTTGGCATGTTGAATACATGCCAGAACAGTCCATGACCTGAGGAATCCATGTCCTGTACTCTTTTCTTGTTCGTGAATATGTGGTCATTGTGATTACTGGGATCTGAGAACTGTTCTGACTCTGCAAGTAGTGATCATTAACTTTGTGCTATGAGGAGCCCCCTTTGAATGCCGAGGTACTGGTTTTAGATTGCTTTCCAGAAGGCAGTTGAAGACTGACTGGGAAAAGTTTTGGGAAGTTTTTATCACACAACTTCACTTTATGACATTTGACAAGAACAAAACCTCCTTCCCCCCCCCCCCCCCAAAAAAAAAAAAAAAAAAAAAGGAAAGGAAAGAAAAATTGGAGACTTAACCTTTAGGGAATTAGCTTCCTAGAGCAGGTTTTGTTATAATTATAAGGACTAATTGTCTGTTTCCCTTTTTAGTGGGGACTGGATATGCACATTTTGCAGAGATATTGGGAAACCAGAAGTTGAATATGATTGTGATAATTTGCAACATAGTAAGAAGGGGAAAACTGCACAGGGGTTAAGCCCCGTGGACCAAAGGGTAAGTGGCAGATAAGTTGATGTATTATTAAGAATTCTGTAGTTGTCTGGCTACATGGTTTTGTTTTTTAGTGTAATATACATGTAACCTGATAAATTTTTGTTTTTAAATTTCACCATCTAGTGGTATATTGATGATTTCTGAAATCTTTATCTCTAGTCCTCTCTGCTTGTCTCTTATATTCAACTTTCTCATACTTAACATGTCCCAACCACAATCTTGATGTCTCATCCTCTCCTTCAAAAAGCAAAAGCAATAGACAAGCAAATAATGCATAAAAAACTGCACTCCTCACCCAATATTTTACATCATGAAATGATAACATCGTTTATTTCTATTGCCGAAGCCAGAAATCAGTTTGAAATAAAATAATCAGGAATGACTATAAATGCCCGTTTCTTACTTTCCCTCACCACTACCTTCTGAGACAGCTACAGTAGGTTTTCATCTTCACAACTATGATAATCTCTTTACTGGACTCCCTGATTCTACTCTTGCCCTCTTACAATCCATTTTTTGTACTTTAAAAAAAAAAAAAAGAAAATGTAAACAAGTCTGTCACTTCCTTGCTTAAAATCTTCTAATAGCATCTCATCATAAAAATAAACTCCAAAATCCTCTCCTTCACTCAGATGAGTGCACAAACTTAATATTAAAAGAACTTTAAGTAAGTGGAAACTATAAATGTAAAATTCATTTCAATTTATTCTGATTGTGTAAAATGTTTCTAGAATTGGATTGAGAAGATGCAGATAGTTTTTATTTAATTTCGAACCTGAGTGGAATCATTTCAAGAAAGGGAATAATGACATGTGTCCTGCCTGGCTCGGAATTACAATGATCAGCAACAGTGATATTTTATATAGATTACTGGGTAATTTATAAATTGTTGTACAAAATGCTGTTGGTTTCCTGACTCTTTTCCATGTGTATATATAGTTGAGTTAGTAATGGATAAATTACCCTAGTTATCAGGTAAGAACAAAGGCAGTCTATTTTTGATAAGTTCATTTAAAGTAGAATGGAAGATAGTGTCAAAACTAAGTGGGAAACAAGGCTGTCTTCTTTGGGTGTATATGTTTAGTTAGATAGCTAGTATGTAGGAGGAGGCTTACGCTCAGTTTGTTGTACTAATGCTTTATAGTGATAAAGTTCTCATTCTCAAGAATATTGTATTAAGTGGAAAAACTTATTCAGGGTTTTCCTTTCCTTTCTTGGCCCAGAAATGTGAACGTCTTCTGCTTTACCTCTATTGCCATGAATTAAGTATTGAGTTCCAGGAGCCAGTTCCTGCTTCGGTGAGTTGATTACCTTAGTACCTCCCTGGTGGAGAAGACTAAGGCTCTGGCCTTAGATTGCTGTTTCTGTTAAACCTGAGACTTCTTGCAGAATCTCCTCAGCACCTCTAAGGCTCACGTTTTCTTTCCTAATACTGTTGCTTCCCTCGTTGCGTTATTCTGAGGGTTATATATCATAATCTGTGTAAAATGTTTTAGCATAGTACATGTTAAAATTGTAAGTACTTCTTATTAATCAGAAATTTTATTAGGGCAAATTGGATGTGAGATTCACTTGTTACAGTGGAAGTTTGTTTTTAAAGATTTTCTTGCGGTGATGAAAATTTCATTTACTTGTTCTTTTACTTTTGAGATGGACATAAGGGATTCAGGTATAATGGAAATAATCTTGAACCTAGGAGTCTGATGACAACGTTTTCTTTTACTTCTGCCATTAACCAGCCTTATAACTTTGGGAAAATTACTGTTTTATCTGTACATGGGAGTATTGGACTAAACTGTTTTTAAGATTCTAGTTCTATGATTCTAGGCTCTATACCTTGTGGAGGAAACAATCTGTGTAAGTATTAATTTGAATAAAAGTGTAAAATTGAACCTTTTACACTGGCTCTGCCTTCTAAGCCCTCTTTTATGAATAGTCAAGACTAAGGACGGACTGGGGAAATTTTGCAAGTCAGTGCTCTTTGTTTATCTTAAAGGGGAGTTTTGTAAGGAGTAAAGGCTCTAAAGTTCCATAGTAAAAGAAATGCAAGAGGTGCTCAGTACATCATAAATGAGATGAGAATATGCTACACACATTTTATTTGCTAGCCATCAGTTGTTGAATTAAGATCTTATTGAATACCAGGTCTGTTGTGGAATATTAAGTAGTAGATTTATTTACACAAGAAGCTGTTTTGTGCAAATAGTGGTCATCTGAAACTAGGAAGTCTGTGTTGTCTTTACGTTTAGGGACTTTACAGTAGAAAATGACTTTCAAATATTTCCTGAACTATTTAAATAGCTTCTCTATGTGCAGTTATTTCCCAAGGATGCAAATTTTTTGGCCGAGTAGGGACCAGAACTTCCCAGCATGATCACTAAATGGTTAATAAGTTTTCTCTTGTGTTTTCACTATCTTCCCTTGTTTCTTTGTTCAGAGTACTTTGTGATACCAGGTTATAGCCTCTAAAAGACATCGTATTCTAATAATAGTACATTTTGTAATTATCATTTTATTTTTTTTAAAAAAACTTCATGAATCATAAAATTCTGATGAGCCACATGTGTCCTTAACACTAGTGGTTGGCTATCCTTGCTCATTGCTTTCTTTCCAAATCTACTTATTAAAGATAGAACTTAGAGGCCTTCACTAACATGGAGACTTCCATAGATTCTGAATTTGATTTGATTTTTGTGATATGATTGGGGCAGAAGATTTAAAGTACATTCACTATGTGTATATATACTCAGAATTTGCAAGCAGCTGGCTCAATAATCAACACATTTTTTTCTAAAATTAATACACATTTTCAAATTAATCAGTTTAGCATTTTTGGAGAATCCTTATCTAGCCTTATGTATTTGTTTCTTTAGATACCAAACTACTATAAAATTATAAAGAAACCAATGGATTTATCCACCGTGAAAAAGAAGCTGCAGAAAAAACATTCCCAACACTACCAAATCCCAGACGACTTTGTGGCTGATGTCCGTTTGATCTTCAAGAACTGTGAAAGGTTTAATGAAGTATGTTAGCTTCCAAACTATAGAATTTTGGATTATTAGTGTGTGTTTGTTTGCTTGCTTGTTTTATTTTTTGGATTTTTCTTTTCCCGGCAAGAGGTTTTTCTAATTTGATTTTAAAAGTTTTTTTTTTCTGCTTCAGTTCTGTCAAAGTAAAATTTGCATCTGCAGCTCAAAAGAAGGAAGTTTACTGTGTACAATTTGAAGTATATACTTAAATATAATATATTAAGAATATTATTGACTATCCCTTCCTGAACAAGTTGAGGATGGAGATAAGTATAGAAAGTAGCCTGTACTTAAGTGTATTTTGTGAGAAATGATTATAAATAGCCTACATTTAGGTTACATTTAGGAAAGGCATTTGTACCTATAAATGTAGACCCTTAAAATCATAAGCTAATCTCTGGTGGCTTACTTTGAATAGTAGCCCAGAGGATAAAATGTTGTGTTCTCACCTCAGCAGTACAATTCTCTTTAACTGCGGTTATGTGGTGTTTGGTTTTGAGGACCAGGATGGGCTATCCATACCTTGAAAAGAAATGTGATGTGTACTTCCTTCAGGGAAATAATTGCATTTACCTTTGGGAAAAGTCAAATCTCAAAGGAAGATTTGTTAAGGAAGATTTTCATTATTGTAGAAAGAGAAAATGGAATTGGATGAGAATCCACAAAATCTTGAGAAAGATTAATACTAAAATTTCTTCTTTATTGCTGATGAAATTTGGGTGCCATATGAGTATTACTAAAAGAAATCACATTGAATCATTTAAAGTGTACTCATAACTGCCTCTGGAAGCATCCAGGTGATTTTTTACAAAAAAAAAAAGTCTATATTAGGTGAAAAGTCTAGTCACCTTTATAGCAAGCACTATGCCACAGAGAACAGAGCAGAGAACAGAGTAAAACTTCATTCGAAGTTAAATTAATACAGTCCCAAGTATTTTGTCTTATTTTCTAATCCACTTAGATTATTTTCAAATAAATGTGCTTTCATGAGCTATAGATAACATTTTCCAGGAAGAAAATCCATTTTATCTGCTATAGTGATAGTTAAGTGATTTATGATTAACAAATTGCCATACAAATGGAATTCTGATTAAGTGGTTTGTCGAAAGTTTGACAGATTTTTAAAAGCAATATTTCTTATTCGTTTCACAAATATTTTTCTCTTAAATAGATGGATGTGTTCAGACCAATTTCTATTCAGATTGACCTCACTAATTCAGAATTGAGACAATTACTGAGGTTTCACAGTAGCTTTAGTAACAGAACTTTGTAAAGAAAGTGGTTCCATGTTCTGTAGAATTTTAGAAAGCATTTATAATCTGGTCATAGCAATTTGTTCTCCCTAGTGTGGCTGACTTTCATTGCCAATCCTATGCAGTCTCATAACTTTAGAAAGGTTTATAATTTCCCTTTTTTTTTTTTTGACTCTGGTATCCTTTTTAGATGATGAGAGTTGTTCAAGTTTATGCAGAAACACAAGAGATTAATTTGAAGGTAAGCTTTTCAGACCATGCAAACTTGGTGAAGGAATATGCATTACCAATAGGTGAATATCCCTATCTTTTGCTTGCAGGCTGATTCAGAAGTAGCTCAGGCAGGGAAAGCAGTTGCATTGTACTTTGAAGATAAACTCACAGAGATCTACTCAGACAGGACCTTCGCACCTTTGCCCGAGTTTGAGCAGGAAGAGGATGATGGTGAGGTAACTGAGGACTCTGACGAAGACTTTATACAGCCCCGCAGAAAACGCCTAAAGTCAGACGAGAGACCATTACATATAAAGTAAAATGACATGAACTTAAATCAATTGTTTTAAAAAAGAGAGAAAGAGACAAGAAATACACTTTAAGTGTTGCTGGACTATCCTGCTTACAGTGGGCACCTCCTTGAAGAAGCTGATAGCTTTTACACAGTATTAGGTTGAAATCATGGACAGAGAACATGCTTGTCAAGAAAAGGGGAGAGAACTCTATTTTCAACTTTAAAAGTAAAAATAAAAAAGCAAAAATGAAATGATTTGAAGATTTCTGTTACTAACGAGGATAGTTCTGACTGTTAGAATTGGCAGGCGTTGGTGACTGTGGTACCGGTGGTGCAGAATGCTGGGTACGGTAATTCCCGAGGGTCATGTCGCTTGATCAATTGTCTTTCTGGACCAGAGCGCAGTTATTAAACAACTTTTATGCCGCCCCCTCCACGTACTTCCATACTGGCTGGTTTTCTAGTGAAAATCAAAGTTGCTGAGATTCCACTTTGGTAACAGCGCAGATGTGCATTGAATCATCATCCCCTTATATTTTTTCTCCTTTGGATTCTGTTGGGCCTTAGTTTTTTTGTTGGTTTAGAGATCTCAACAGTAGTTTTGTTTTCTATTTATATTTGGAGTCTCAGAAACATGACCCTTGATCCTCATTTAATCAACTTTAATGATGTACTGAAATAAGGTAACTTTCCAGCAGCAGATCACACAGTGGTCATTTCCAGAAAACACGTCCACAGAATTGCACCTCCCCGTCAAATCATCAGATCATGAAAGGCAGAATGTTTGTTACAAAATTAACCTAGTTTTCTGTACATTTAAATTGGATTGAGAAGGTAACAACTGGCTCTTATCCAGTCTTCCTTCATAGCAGTTTTCTGATAGACCGCTATTGGCAAACAGTAATCTGTCAACTACCAAATGTGTAAAATTTTCTGTATTTCACTTTGTCTTATTTGTAAATAGTGAACTAAAACTCTTGGCAGATCAGCAACATTTGCTGAGCCTGTTTTTTAAGCTAATGTGTATTCTTACTAATGTTCCTATCAAGAATGGATTTGTAATATATGCTGTCTATTTCTATTGTTCACATTCATATTTTGAGGTTCTATCTTATTTTAATAGAGAACAGACTTCTCAGAAAATCTTCAGAAGCAGCTTATTATTAAAATATCAAAATACTGAAATAAACCCGGTGGGGTTAGATTACTCATCGTCCACCAAGTGGGACATTTGCATGGACTGGGGGCTTAAAGGACTTAGAAGACACCTGTAAGTAAATCCTGAAAATGAGCCAATCCCCACTTGAATGGTTACTAGAGTAAACCCACCTTCATTACCCTGATTTCAGCACCTGAGGCAGATAAACCACCCTGGCTCTGTGTCATTTTTCTTCTCTTCATTTGTGATGCTCATATCCAAGACGTGTGTTCTAGACTGTGCACAGACTTCTCTTTTGTTGAATTAAAGATTTTAGTCCTACTTTTGTATGGACACACTAGACTATACAGTGACCAAAATAGAAGACTCGCCATTAGGTATTTTTCAGACGTCAGCAGATTTGTGGCAACTCGTTTGCCTTTTCAAAAAATCAGCATAAGCAGTTCAGACGGTAGACTACTCAGAAAAATATTATTTGATATAATTGTCTAAGAGGTAAATATTTTTTAGTGCATATTAAATCAAATAAAGTGCTCTAAAGAAATGATTATGCAAATTCCTTTGGGTTGTTTTTTTTCTTAACGGGTGGTGGGGGTAAACATGACTATGGTTCAGGCCTTCTGATGGTACATTTAAACAGCAGTGATTCTGGCATTGCTATTGCCGTATTTCATCCTGTAGCTTCCTTTTAGCATCTCTTTCCGTTTTGTTGTAAGTTAAATTTAAAAACATACCAAACTGTTTTATCACTCGAATTTCAAGTTATTAAGGAGAGTTTCTTGTAAAAGGGAGAAAATTATATAAAAATGCTTTTATCTGTGCTCATTTCCCTTTTCCTACAACATTCGTGATTTCCATTTATTAGGAGACATCTAAGAGCACATTTTTGGAACATGATGAGTAGCAGTATAGCTTCATTTTGTCACGTTACTGAGTTCTGATATTTTATACTTGCTCTTCATAGGAATTCTTTCACGATTCTTAGATAATAAGTCATATATAAGTTTTACCAATGGGGGGCAAAATTTTAAGTAAATATTTCTCAGTATTCGGGGCCTTCTCAGAATTTGGGGGTGGCGGGTGGGGTTTTTTGTTTTGTTTTTTCTTTGTTTTAATAAGGTTAGTTCTTAAAAAGCCACTTTATTTCAACATTTAATAGGCTCCATTTCTATTACCAGAAGATAATTCATACTGCTGAGCCATTACCATTAATTAATAGCTATCACGCCATTATTACATGAGTGTGTTCCCTTTAGATGTCTTTTAAGTTTTTTTTTTCCTTGCACATTGATCACTCTGTTTCTAAGCTGATCTCTTTGGGACTGTCTAATATGACTGTTAAAAGTATAAAAACTTAAATTGATGTCCAACTACCTTACATGTTTTCTTATTTATGTTTTAAAAAGACAAACATTGGATATCAATTTCTGAAGGCAGTTTGTTTTGATACTCTCGCATTTGTATTCCTGGTTATAAGGCAGTATTTTAGATTTGGAGATGTTAATGTTTCCTTAAAAGCTTGCAAAGTTTTTGCCACATTTTAGTTTGTATCTCCCATCAGAACACAGAGAACAAAGTGTCTCTCAGTCTGTTCCTCTGGCCTAAATTTGTATTTTTTTCCCACTCTTCGCGGAGCTGATTCGCTGAGTAAAGGAGTTGCTTTGCAAGGTGAAACGTGTGCATGTTCCAAAGTTTGATTACAGTGGAAGGTCATGCACTCTATAGAAACATCAAATCCTGACCATGGAGAAATGATAAGGCATTGGATCTACTGTTGAAATGATCCTTTTTAGAATCAACAAGGTACTTTCTGACTTCTATTTCTTATATAAGGGAATTTTAAATAGATTTTAATGTTAATTCTCCCTTTTTGTTGTAACAGATTTTAAACTTTTTAGTTAATCCAAAGAAATAATGTTTTTAAATAGAGGGAAAAAGTTTATCAATTACCTCAGCAGGTATCCTGCCATGTAATTATTAGTGATTAGTGTTAATAAGTCATTAGATTTAGGTCTTCTGACTGTGCCCTTGGATTGTGGCCTACCATATGAGGATGTCATTAAACAGTCTCTTAGTACCCAAAATGGGAGTAGATGCTGTCGCCCCCTCTCCCTTGACCTTTTAAGTCCCTTACCCACTCCCACTCACGTAGAACACGTGAAGTACAAAAGTCTCATTTCTTGTTGAAGTTAGCACTGCTTATTTGCATAATCTGCATTGGATCGGTGAGTAGTTTTTATAAAATCTACGCACTCCAACTCCCCTAATTTTAATTAAAAACAATCAAGTTCTTAATTCATATCATGAATTCTTAATTCATACCTGTTACGTGAATAGTCTGCTGAAGGTGATTCAAGGTTTTCAAGGCGTATCACGATTTGATCACGCACCGGACCTGGATGTTTTGTTTCTCTCACAGTTGTCTCCTTGATAAAGCAATAACACTGCTTTAAGTCTGTTGCCTACGCATGTCATAATCAAGCCTCTCCTGGATGGTGATTTTATGGGAAAGTTTGTATGCATATCACCCAGTTTATCTTTTAAAAATTAAGAAAACTAAATGTGTGCTGGAGCTAATGACAATATATTGTGGCATTTTATTTTAAAAATTGGGGAAAGTTGCATATTTTTTTAAAAGTAGGTGTTTGAGTAAAAAAATTGAAGGTACTTTTTTAAGAAAAAAAAATTTATATGCCACAGTTTACAAAGACATTTTAAGATTTCAAATGTCTTGAAATCCCATTACTCTGGGATATAATGGTTTCTTTTACTTGGTGAAAATGCATGTGTCGCATTCCTTCCATCTTAGGTCCTTGTGTTTGCCTTCGTGGTCTTTTATATATTTTTTTATTGTATCTGAAAAACTAAATTACCTTAAAAAATCAGTCAGTTTAGATATATTTGTCATTAACTACAAAGTGTACAAAATTAAGTTTAGCCCTTTTCTAGCAAGTGATCTTTAAAATTAAAAATGCTGTTCTTTTAAATGCACCAAATTTATATGTGGGAAGGCACTGAAATAATTTTCTAAGTGCCACTGTAATACTCCCTTTCAAGTGTGGCCTAAATTTTGATCTTAAGAATGAAACGCATGTCTGCTCCTGGTCTGAAAAATAATAGGCATTTACTATGTTTTAAATTCACAGTGAAACATGTATATAAGCCTATAAAACAAGATTTGTGCAATCTGAAAGCCTGTTAATTTTTTATGTAGACGTACTGACACACGAAAGGGTTAAATTCACAGCGTTACTCATTCCTTGCTTACAGTATTTCAACTGGTCTCCCCCCCATTATTATTAATTATTATTATTATTATTATTATTACTACTACTACTACTACAACTACTATTATTTTTGCACATGGTTAACTACCCTTCAATATGATTCTTAAAGAAAAAGTGCTGTTTCTGTGGTATTGTATTCTCTAATCATATTTAATTTTTTAAAACAAGGTTGCAGTTTCTAATTGTTCCGTTCCTGTGTTTTTTGCTGGTGTGTAATAAACGCAAGTTTTTTTTTTTTCATGGTTATTTAATACATTAGCTGCCTGTAAATATTTCCTGTTATAATGCTCTGGAATGTGTTGTAGAAGTTGTATTAGATTAGTTTAAAGCCTTGTTTGAAAGCCACATTGTTTTGGTTATTTCTATTAAATTAGAAAATTGAAAAAGTTTTCAAATGAATTTCCTTTTTTTTTCCTCTTTGAGTTGAGACTTAATCATTTCAATTCATTTTTAAAAAATTTGCACCACGTACCAGGCACTGGAGATGTAGTAGCGAACCAGCTGAAATACAGTCCCTGCTCTCGCAAGTGTTGAGCCTCTTTATGAACGTGATGAGTGTTATGACAGGGGTTAGCTCAGAACAGAGTAGGGACACCGACGAAAGGATCTAACCCCTAACTTTTTTGGTCAGGGAAGTGACCTCTTTCACTTAGAAAAGATAGGACAGTGGTCCAGGCAAAGAGAAAGGGAAAAGTGAATAAAATATACAGAAGCCTGAAAATGAGGGAGAACATGTATGCATTTCAGGACTTGACAAGTTCAGTTTGGCTGGCGTGGAGTTTAAGCTGGAGTAGTAAAGTACAAAGGTGGAGAACTGAGGGGGCTCCATTTCAAGCATAGTGTCTTGAAAGTCACCCTCAAGTGTTTTGGGCTTACACTGAGGGCACCGAGGAGCTCCGAAAGAATTGGAAGCAGGATGCGGCTTGGAGAGCTGACATAATCTTTTGCCTTTTGGAAAGATCGTTTTCACTGTGAAGAATGGGTTATGGAGAATATTGGAGGTGGACAGGCAGTGTAGACTGTGAATAATCCAGGTGAGCCCTAAGTTAGCTGTCCATCCGTATAGATGGAAAATAACAGTCAAATATCAGAGCGATTTCAAAAGTAAAATAGACCAATAATTGAGATCATGGGGTTGCCTGTGGCATATTTTATTTTGTATGACACCTATTAAAATAATAAAGAGGGGAGACGGGAATAGATACGAGTGGAGGGGAGTGAGTGCAGGTTGGGGATATGCTGAGTATTAAGGTGCCTGTGGGAACTTCTGCAGGTTCCATGGCTCTGGTGCGCGTATGGATCCCTGGGCTACAGATGAAGCCTGTAAGACTCAGCAGGACTCATGTCTGTGTTAGTCATCACTGAACATGCCTAGCACGTCGGCGTTCAGTAAAGAACTGTCAGCGGTGAGCCACCAGCATAACGGTTGGTAACTAGAACAATGTGAGAGTATGATGATTGCCTCGGAAATTTATAGAATGAGAAGAATAGAATACTTACTGCAGCAGAGGAAACCACATTTAAGGGGTAGGAAAAAGGATTCCACAGGTAACTGGATTAAGTCACGGAACAAGAGAAAAAGGTCTTAAGAAGAAGGGGTGTGAGGTATCAGTGATACCAAGTGTTAGAGCAAGAGATGAAGTGAAAGTAAAGGGGCCGTTGACGAGCACATAGAAGCCATAAATGACCTCGATCAGAGCGCTTCCATTTTGAGCAGCAGCGAGAGTACAGTGAGTTAAGTGAATGATTGAGTGTAGACTGGTTTTTCAAGAAATTTGACTTTTATTTTTCTCTAGGTTATACAAAACTTATGGCCACGAATAACTAAGTGAAATAACCGAATGGTACTTCCAAATTATCTTTCTAGATACATTTTGTGTAGTGGGAAAAGCATGGGTTTTGGCCATGGGTCAGGCCGGTTTGAGCCCTTTGGTTTGAAGTGGTAAACAGGTTTACCAGTTACCTGTATGAACTCTGAGTTTCACGTGGATTGTTTGTGAAATGAGGATAGTCATAACCAGCTCATTGAATTAATATGGACACGAGATCATTTATAGCACAAAGTTGACACATATAAGCTCTCAACAAGCAGTTTCATTTCTCCTACTTTCTCTTCCTATTTCCATTTAAAAGGGGCAGGTTAGAAATTTAATTTTTCCCTTTTTTATTGAGAAGTAAGAAAAGACTTCAATACAGTCCCCAAGACTTTTCAATCTATCCTTTATTCATACATGTCACTTGTCCTTCACTAATTTAATTGATCCTTAGATTTCTAGACTCCAACAAACACTCATATTAAGTCCTAGACTTATAGGGATTAACTTCAAAAATGAATTGATAGGATACAGCACCTGATACAAGGTTTTTGTCTCAAGCTTCCCATTTGCATATTACGTGGCCTCAGGTAGTGGTAACTATATCACTATTCCTTCATTTGTAAAGATGTTACTATTGGTGATTTGGAAAGGCAATACATAGGGACATCTGTTCCTGATAACATGGCTGACTGCATGCCTTGAGGAATTCTCCTGATGGCACAAAACATTTGAAATGATGGGTAAGATTCATTTTAAAAAAGTTTTTTAAATATATTGCTGAGCTAGCAAGGAAGAAAAGTACTCAAAGCTTTATTCACCCTATCACCTATAGCATTTTTACCAAAACTGTTTGACCTGAATTCAATCATGTGGAATAGACAAAAGTGGAATGTAGGACATTTGCAGAGACACATAGTGTGACCTTCTTGAAGTAACTTGTGTAAAACAGGTGGGGAGACTGTTCTAGATCAAACAACATGCAATACATGAACTTAGATTTGATGTTGAATTAAATAAACCCAGCCATTAAGGACATTTTAGGGCCATTTGTGGAAATTGGTATATGAACTCTTACGTGATAATGGAATGTTTAATTTTCTTAGGTGTGATAATGGATTTGTGCTTATATAGGAGAATGACCTTTTTCTTAGGTGTGTGCTGAAGTATCTAGAAATAAAGGGTCATTCTGTTATTTTGAAATGGCTAGGCAAAATGTGTGTTTATGTGTAGAGTATATATGTGACAGTGCAAATGTGGCAGAATTAACAACTGGTGAATTCTAGTGAAAGGTTTTTATTGTTTCAAATTTTTGCAGACTTGACATTTTCAAAATAAGGGTTAGTGGGGGGTGGAATAAAAGGCATGAATTCAGAGAAGTGTTAAAGAGGACGAGGGCTCTGCCAATCCTTGTGTTCTAAAGGTTTTGGAATGGGCTAAGCTTTGACAGGGAGATAAACCTTAGGACTAACATCAGTGTGACGTCAGTGTGAGATAGTCTTCCAAAACCCAGGACCTCAAAATATGATACAGTCAGTGAAACAATAAACCAGAGTACCCTACCTCAGAGAGAGGAGAGAAAGAAAACTGGGTGGAAGGGAGAAAAAAAAAATTATTCACAAGCTGACACTTAAAACAGTTTTGGAATCAGACTCATACTACCCATGTGATCAGAAAAAGTAAGAATTTAAAATGGTTTCAGGTTAGAGGTGATTTCCAGGCTCTTAAACGAAACATAGGTTAATACTCTCTTAAAAGAAAGGACTTTTTAAATCCAGTCTCAAAGAATTTTCATAGGTAGTGTTCCCATGATCCTGGAGTCATTCAAAGTCACAAAAATGAGAAACAAGTCATTATTTAAAAATCAGGAGAAACAGAATCTGACCTACAATGACTGTAGATACTGGAATTATTGGATGAGTATTCAAAGACACATTAAAAAAAACATTTTAACATCTCTAAAATTGGGATAGCATTGTAATATTATATTGGCTATGTTAGTGGTACAAAACATGGTATGTCTTGCAATACTTGATGGCTTAGATTCAATGAAATATGGATAAGGAATACAAGAGAATATAAAAAAATGAGGAATGAACAAGAGACTATTAAAAATAGTGGAGGTGGGGGAATAACAAGCGCCTGCGTGGGAAGACAAATGACCAGTCAGATTTGTTGCTAGCAGACCTGCCTTACGAAAAATACTAAAAGGAGAGTTCAGGTAGAAAGCAAGTGACACCATGTAGTAAATTGAATCCACACCAGTAAAGGTAATTATGTAATTATATACAACAGCATAAATGCATATTTCCTTCCTCTTAACTGTTTAAGAAAGCAACTATATAAAATTATTTGATGCATTGTTGGGTCCATACAGAAATGTAATATATGTATATTGTATTTACTAATAGCATATGGAGGTAGGTATGAGCAAAGTTGTATTATCCTAAGGATATTACTATAGTTGGTACAGTAATAACAGTGATTGATTGGTTTGTAACATTAATGGACGTTTATAACAATATCACAAAAAGAAGGAAACGGGAATAGAGCTGTATGAGTAATGTTCTATATGGAATTAGCCTAGTATAAATCTGGAGTTGATTCTGATACGATGTACGAGGTCTGACAATTAAGTTCAAGAACTTGTTGGAATGATGTTGCTAACCGTTTTCGATATCAGAGGGATTATTCATTATGAATTTGTACCAACTACACAAACAGTTAACTAATTTTACTATTTGGAAGTGCTGAAAAGGCTGCGTGAAAAAGTTAGATGACCTGAACTTTTCACCAGCAATTCATGGCTCTCGCATCAAGACAATGTACCAGCCCACATGGCTCTGTCTGTAAGAGAGTTTTTAGCCAGTAAACAAATAACTGTCTTGGAATATCTTCCCTACTCACCTGATCTGGCCTCCAATCACTTCTTTCTTTACCCGAACATAAAAGATATAATATTGAAAGGAAGACATTTTGACGACATTCAGGACATCAAGGGTAATACGACAACAGCTGTGATGGCCATTCCAGAAAAGAGTTCCAAAAGTGCTTTGAAGTATGGACTAGGCGCTAGTGTCAGTGCATTGCTTCCCAAGGGGAGTACTTGGAAGGTGACCATAGTGATATTCGGCAATGAGGTATGTAGCACTTTTCCTAGGATGAATTCGGAAACTTAATTGTCCAAGCTCTTATATGGTAAACCCTAAAGCAACTTAAAAAGAAACCCTCAAAAATACAGCAAAAATTTATTATAGAAATTAAATACTACTTTGGAAAATAGTAAGTTAAAGTGAAAGCATTAGAGGAAGAATGAAAGAACAAAAAAGACATGAGACATAGAAAATAAAAACTAAAATCACAGGCATTAACTCAACAAATCAGTAATAATAATAACATTAAATATGAATGGATTAAACAATTCAAATGGCAGAGAGTGTTAGGATAAAAAGACCTGATTCAACTATACACTGTTTACAGGAGACACACTTGAGATACAAAGATACAAACGTATTGAAAGCACTAGGGAATAAGATACGTTCTACAAACAGCACCCCCAAAGCTGAAGTGGCCATACCGTGTTTCCCTGAAAATAAGACCTAGCTGGACAATCACCTCTAATGCGTCTGTTAGAGCAAAAATTAATGTGAGACCCAGTCTTGTTTTACTAAAAGACCGGGTCTAATATAATAATATAGTATAGTATACTATACCAGGTCTTATATTAACTTTTGCTCGAAAAGACCATTAGAGCTGATTGTCTGGCTAGGTCTTATTTTCAAAGAAATGGTACTTTTAGACAGAATAGAGTTTCAAACAAAATGGTATGAAGGACATTTTATAATGATAACAGTGTTAATTGACATCAGGGAGATTTAACAATTTTAAGCATGTACATCTAACAGCACCAAAATACAACACATGAAAGCAAAAATCAACAGACATGAAGGGAGAAGCAGACAATACGACAGTAATGGCTGGAGACCAATATTCCACTTTCGGGAATGTGTACAACAACTAGACAGAAGATCAACAATGAGATGAAGGTGAGAAGATGAGCTACATAAAATCACTGATCGGATAACTGCAGATAACAGTGCCCAAGGAGCATTCTCTAGGATAGATCGTGTGCTGCACCATAAAATAAACCCCCATGAATTGAAGAGGATAAAAAATGCAAAGTGTACAAAGGGTGCCAAAAAAAATGCATACACATTTTAAGAAAGGAAAAAACTACTAAAATTGTAATACTCAATATATACCGGTAACAAAAGATGAATACAAGTCACGTTTGACTTCTGCAATTGCAAGAGGTGCTCAAAGTGGTTCCCATCAGCGCCCAGACACTTCTGATTACAGCGAACTACTGCTTGAGCAACGCTGACCAAAGTGTCTACTTGTATACATTTTTTGGCACCCCTGGTATTCGTCAACAGTGGGATAAAATTTGAAATCAATAGCAGGAAAAAGTTTGTGATAGAAACAGGACATACGGAGGGACTTATGGGGTGGCTACTAGGGTTCTTTTATTCTAATTGGTAGTTACAAGCATAGTTACCAAAATTCACTAAACTATACATTTGTGTGGTTATCTGTGTTTTGTTTTACAACTGAAAATTAAAAATTTAAAAAATATAGCTGCCAATAAGAAATTTTACATGAAATTTAAAAATTGCTAGAAAAATTAAAGCTGCAAATTCTTCTAAAGAAATTGGATCTATAATTAAAAATCTTTCATTAAAAAAACTCCAAGGACAGGTGGCTTTATAAACTAGGTCTAATCATATGAAGAAGAAATAACTACTTGTTTTACCCAATTCCTTCTATAGAGGAGTAAAAGAGGGATTATTCACCGACTCATTTCTACTCACTTTTTCTTCCAAGACAAGAAAACCCAACTGAGGACATGTCTTACATAACACACTTGTTTCAGCACATTTTCTTTCTTTGCTGTCTCCGTGCATTCATAGATCCTTCATATATGTTCCCATTTAGTAGGTCTCACTATGCAGGGGCTCATCACAATTCTCTTTCCACTACTTCCATGTGCACGTTCTACGTCAGACCAAATGAGTCAGTACATGTTATCCTCCGTGATACCCATTTGGGTGGGGATGCACAGGCGAGTTCCAAAGCTACGAGTCGTGACTGAAAGGTCCCACCCAATACATTACTACCTGCATTTAAACAAACGGCCGAGTCTGTTCTTTGAAGGTGAATTTCTGCCTCTTGGCATCTTCCCTTCTCCTGGGCATCAGTCTTATCACTGACTTCTTCAGCCTGTCCACTAAACTCTTCAACTGATCCCCCGTCAGGAGGATTTCATGGTCTTAAGCCATACATTTCCTGGAGGAATGTTTCAGGTGATCAGGAGGCCAGAACATTTTCAGAGATGTGCTTGTGTCTTGAAGAGCAAGGTAAGTGAGAGGGGTAGAAGTCAGCCAGCGCCTTGGGGGAGGCAAGTGGCGGGGGGGTCCTCCAGAACCAGGCTGCGATACAGTACACGAGAGATGCCTCTCTAGGAGTTGGCCACGCTTAGGATGCTACTGAAGTTATAGAAGAATCTGGTTGGAATTACAAGGGAACCTGAGCTGAGGGATTTCCGAGATGCAATGTCCTGTAGGTAACCAGGGTGGATGTTCAGGGTGGATGGCAGATGCTTTCCTGGGCTGGAGGCTGCAGCACTAAGCAGTCCACACGTATGAGTAGTAGGTGGGGACTCTTGAAGGTTTCTGTTCTACTTGAAGAGGCTGCCAAACCTCACAAGCGGTATCCTCTTCGTCTTCTTTCAAATCCGAGAGGTGAAAGCATCCTTGGGCGATCGGGCAGCCGTTAGTGATAATACCTGGTTGTGGGTCAAGAGTGTTCTTCAGGTTGGGTTGGAGAAGCCACTGCCGATGGTGCAGAGTGTGACCCTTGAAGGGCTTGACAATTCGGAATTATTCTGGCATAAAACCTTGAAGGGACTGGTGCTGCTGAGATCTGTGGTCCCCGCTGGTCAGCGCACAGAAAGGCAGGGCTGTGTGGTGGTGCCAACAGCACGAAGCCCTCTGTGGTCATCCAGAGCCTGTTGCTGCTCTCATTCTACAGCACGACAGGCACCAGAAGAACTGACCGGACAAGATACACCATGCTTTAGACCTATTTGGCCACATGAGGAAGAGACAAGGAGAAGGGACTGGATGGGGATGGTTTGTTTTATAATGAGAGGCGCTTGAGCAAGTTCAAAGCTGCTATGAAAGACCCAGCAGACGAGGGGTGGAAGACAGAGCTGGGGTTATCACTAGAGTAGGTGTACCAAGGAAAACGGAGGAGACAGGATCCAGAGAGCATGCGGGACTGGCTTTCGCTAAGAGGAAGGGCACCCGCTCCTGTCACAGTGGATTTAGGAGAAGATGGGCAAAGCGTGGTGTGTAGTTGTTTGGTGGGAAGTGGAGGGCACCCATGTTGACTGGCTTCCTTTTTTTCTGTGCATTGTATCGAGGGTCAGCGGCTGGGAATGAGGGGTTGTAGACAGCAAATCAGAGCTTTGAGAAGAATGAGTTTGAAATAGCCATAGGGGAGAGGAGCGAGTGAATTCACCTGAGAAAGAGGAGTATGGGGCATGGATGCCCTAGAGTTAGGTGATGATGAATTTATAAGTTGGTAGCAACCTGATTTTCTGTGAGACTTGACATAAGGGGCAGTTTAATGTGATGCTCAGAGTTCAGGCCCTGGAGCCAGTGAAACCTGGACTAGCCGTGTGACTTTTACATGGCACTTAATGCCTCAGCCTCTTCTGTACGATGAGAAGAATAGTAATCTTTTTCTCTTATTTCTGTTGGGAGAAATAATCGTATTTCCCCAAAAATAAGACCGGGTCTTACATTAATTTTTGCTCCAAAAGATGCCTTAGAATGTATTTTCTGGGGATGTCTTATTTTTTCATGTACAACAATCTACATTTATTCAAATACAGTCATGTCATCTTCTTCTGGAACATCGTCATAATGTACTAAATGCGTCCGTCTGGCTGACGATCTTAACTGGGGCTTATTTTTGGGGTAGGTCTTATTTTCGGGGAAACACAGAAGTTATATGTGAAGCACTTACCCTGTTTCCCCGAAAATAAGACCTCGCCAGACCATCAGCTCTAATGTGTCTTTTGGAGCAAAAATTAATATGAGACCCATAAGACCCGGTCTTATAGTAAAATAAAACCGGGTCTTATATTAATGTTTGCTCCAAAAGACACATTAGAGCTGATTGTCCGGCGAGGTCTTATTTTTGGGGAAACGGGGTAGAAAAGTGATATATAGTACGTCATTAACAGGTGGGAGAGTTGGCTCTTCATTTTCTCTAATGTTCAACTGGCTGAGGGCAAGCAGAGGGCAGAATCATCCAGGGTTGGGATTTTTCCAGACCGGTGCATAAAAAGACAGATGTTAAAGATGTCTAAAATGATGGCCGTTCACTTGAAGAGGTGGGATGGAGAAGAGGAGTGAGATCAATGTAGGGGGGTAAAGCAGGAGCAGTCGGCAGAGAGAGTCTGATGCGTCAGACCCGAGCCAGGCTGACGGTTAGGGCTTTCCCCAGCTCTGGGGTGGAGCCCTCCTTTTCATGTGTGGGATTTCTTCGCCCTGTGCCAGGCCCACACGCACGATGTTTGCCGTGCCCACCCACTGTGGGAGGCCCACCCTAAGAGGGCCATGGCCCCTCCTCCTCGCTTCAACTCAGGGGACCCAGACTGGGCAGACCCACCTCAGTTTCTCCTGCATTTGGTGAGATGCCTCCTGGGCCCTCTGGGGTGCTGTCTCCCTCACTGCTGCAGGTCAGTGCACCTGGCTCTGCCAGGTCAAGGCCCCAGGTTTGTCTCTGCTGGTCTTAAGCTGGTTGGTCTAAGCAGGCGTTTGAATTTGGGAATATGGAGAAAATGAAGCAGCGCAGGGTCAGCTGCCAAATGTTCATGTTGTAGAGCAAGACCAGGAAGCAGAGTTTGGGCTTTCAGGGGTCTCGGCAGGCTGAAGCTAGGAGGAAACAAAGTATGCAGACAGCGGCAGAGCTACAGGAGAGAGAAGAGATAGAGGGGAGGAAAAGCAGCAGTCGTGAGTCAGTTTGAAGGACAGCCGAGCAGATATTCAGAGATGAGCCCCCGGCCGACGAGCGAGGTGGAGGGCTGGGACCTCCCACGTGCTGCTCCTTCCGCTCCAGCTTTCCTTGTCCTTACAACCCGAGGCTAATTGAAACCTGCCTCCTCTTCTGTGCTACCAAAATTCTCAGATGTGAGGCAGGCCATACTGTGAACAGGGGCAAGGCTGGGCTCACACACAACCTTGCCAAGGCTCTTTCTGGAAGACCTCACTCACTCACTCACTCACTCACTCACTCACTCACTCACTCTGTGTATTAAGCAGTCCCCTCGAAAGGACTTTCTCAGCACAGCCCTTTCAAAATACTCGCTTCATGAGACAGATAACCACTTTATCAGCGGACACCTTCATTGTCAATTATGGTTGTCCTGAAAACCAGATCCACATATTAAGTTAAGGAACTTGAGGGAAAGGGAAGAAAGGGTCTGACAAGGTGAGGTGGCCAAGAAAATATTACCCAATGACAGGAAAGGAGGATTCACCCCCCACCCCCACCCCTAAAGACACCACTCAGGAAGGGCACTGATTGTCCGACCCGGAACCATCCTGGGTAGCTTGCAGGTGATCCAATTGGTTTTGAAGAAGCGCAGTGACTCCTGGGATTCAGGCCTTTACCTCGCCTCCAGGCAGGAGCAGACGGAAGGTAAACAGATGGCATGAGGCGTGTGGCTGCAGAGAGAACCACAGCTTCTAGGAGGGGGGGAGAGACACAGGGATGAGGTGGGAGGGGTCCTCGTGTCTGTGCACCCCTGGGCAGTTCTGGGGAGTGGAGGAGCAGCGGACGGCAGGGGGGCCCATCTCAGAAAGTTGTGGGGGGCCTTCCCTGGGCTGCCCTCATGTGGGAACCTGAGGCCACCACTGTGAGGAGACTGCCATGGGCTCCTTAGGAGCCTGTCTTCCCTTTCGGCCCCACTCACCCCGTACCCCAACCCCGCCCCTCCACTCTCCCCTGCAGATGGTTCCTATTCAGCACTACACATAATTTCTCTGGGCACTGTTTCGTGCATAACTCATATTCTAGCTCTCAGATGTTTTCCTTTTTTGGTGACACATCTTCAGAAGTGTTATCTAGTAGTTAGGAGTGTGGGCTCAGCCAGATTACTGGGGTTGAATCCTAGCTCTGTGGCCTTGGGCAAATTCCTCAGCCTTTCTCTGCCTCAGCCTCCTCATCTGTAAAATAGGAATAATAGTAATAATAATACCTGCCTCATAGGGTCTTTATGAGGATTTCATGAGTAAAAACAGTGGTGGCACATAGGAATCCCTCAGTAAATGTTTAGTGCCAATTTTAGATAAATTGTACTTATTTTGTACTGTCACTTGTAGGCATGTCTCTAAAAGCTATTTCTTTTCAAATAAAGCACATATTATAATAACAAGGGGTTAAGGGGAAACATGGTCCATGCCCTTCCTGCCCTGGGTCTGTGGCTGCCCTCCAGACCGAACCCAGCTCAGCCAGCGCTACGCAGGTTTCGCCCAGACCCTCATGAGGGTGGGCCTGGGGCGGGAGGAGACGGGCAGCTTCCATGCGTTTCTGGGACCTGAGTGAGGAAAGCCAGTCTGAAGTTTGCTGGCTGTGTAACGTGAGACCTGGGTGACATCACGAGTCAGGGAGTCCTTCTGTGTAAGAAACATAATGGGCGCACAGTCTGACCCAGTTCATAGGAAGGTCCTGAAGACAAAGAAAAAGATATGAAAACTCTTTGCGAATCCAGAAATTCAAAGCTTGGCATGATCTCAGCTGTGGCCTTTCAGCCCTGCTGGCTTCCCAGGCTGCCTGGGGCTCCCAGGAGTGGTCAGGCTGTGAGGTGAGGCTCTGGCTACAGAGTCCTGTGGGGGGGGGGGGGGGAGGTTCTTGGCTGCGCGACCCCCAGACCATTGACTCCTGAGAGCTGGGAGGGCTTTGGCTTTGTTCATGACAAGCTTCCTGGAGGATGTGGAACAAGCCTGGAGACTAAGTGTCAGCCCCACAGAGGAAGACCCCCAGGGAAGGGCAGGGCTGTGAGGCTGGAGGCTTTTGCAGTAAGGTGGCACCTGGCACCTAGCTTCAGGATCGTTGGGCCCCGGGTCTGAGAGCAGGGACTGCTCCCTGGTCTGCAGTACCTCAGGGATGGCAGCCACACAAATCCCCATTTGGCCAGGCTCCCTGTCCCTGCTCAGCCTGTCCTGGCTCAGCCTGGCAGGAACACTGGGTGCCTAACCCACGAGACAGGCCACCCCCTCAGGGCGGTCAGCCACAGCCCGGACAGACGACAACTTTGCCCTCTGGAGCCCTGGGAACCAACTTAGGACCTGAGGACTGGCCACCTGACCGCCCATCCTCCCACCTGGCAATAGGTCTACCCCTGGCCCAGACACAGGCCCCTCAGGCTCCAAGCCTCCTCCAAGTACCCCTTCCTCCTGAGTTTTTAAGAGAGACACGTGTCAGGCACATGTAGAGGGGAATGCTCTCCTGAGGACAAAAAAAAACAAA
Organism: Rhinolophus sinicus; assembly: GCF_057876585.1. Lineage (NCBI taxonomy): Eukaryota > Metazoa > Chordata > Mammalia > Chiroptera > Rhinolophidae > Rhinolophus > Rhinolophus sinicus. The sequence continues at coordinate 46,194,887 of NC_142507.1, read as the reverse complement.
GCAACTTGGACAAAGAGCATTCAAGAAGCTGTGAGGAAAAACACCTGAGGTGGTGCCAGGTAAATGCAACGCATTAGAGCGATTATACTTGTCAGAAAAAAAAATTAATGCGTAATTTCTTTTTGAAAGCCACCTGGCTTAAGTCTTTTGCATTGCACTCACATGCACCAACAAAATGCAAACAGCGGTTCTTGGAATATGTGTGGTTTCCTTTACTTGTGTTAGGTAAGGTTTCCCGGAAACTCTACAGTCTTCCCTTCCTTTAGGGAAAAGACAATTTTTGTAATTAATCTGATCATTGTAATGGATTCATTTATTGTATTTCCAAGTCCCCAGGTGTGGCATCTGGGGAGAAACAAAGTAACAGGATTGAGTTTTCCCAACCCTGTCACATGGGAGGTTCGTATAATAAAATGTGAGTGGCAGGGATGGCAGTGGCATCTGGAACGTGGCTCGCGCTGCACACTGACCCTCTAATGTGGGGTCTGATCTCTCAGACATTTAGTTCTCGTGAGTTCTAGTCAGATCAAACCACCCAGCTTTGGGCTAGGAAAAGATGGCTCCTGACAAGGAGTTTGTTGGCCAGGACAGGGAAGGGGATGCGACAGAGCTCAGAGTGGGCTTTGGTGAGAAGCTCAGTGCTCAGGGTTCCCCAATAAATGGAAACGCTCACACTCCATTGATCCCAACACAACAGGAAGCACAACAGGAAGAGTCTGGGGAGGCAAAGAGAGCCAGGGGGTTGGCCATGGAAAGCCCAAGTTCACATGCTGTTTCCTAGCTGAGCGTCTCCCAACAACAGTCATAAGGATCTCTCCAAATCTGCTTATCTTTAAAGAGGGAAACAAAAGATTTTTGTGTAGTCTGCGTGAGATGTTTTTGAAGAGCACTTTAAAAGCTAGATGAGTATGTAAATACAAGATATTATTCATTAAACTTTTGCCATTATGTCCTTGAGGGAGAGATACTAGTTTAGTCGACACCCCAAAGGGAATCCCTTCTCAGGAGCGGCCAAGACAAGATTGTTCTGGACCAGGTAACCCTCCAACAAGGAGCCATTACAAATTTATCATCATCATAATTAATTATTATTTCCTGGGAGGAGCTGCCACAGGGGGTGTACAACGGTTTCAGTGTAAAAAAAAATAAAATAAATCCCTGGGCTGCACATTCAGGTAAATGGATGCTCTTGAAGCAAGGTGGCTGTGGTGAACGTTTGTGGTCGCGGCCTTCTGAACTCTGCGGCAGAAAAGGCGTCGGCGTCCCTCTTCGGAGGAGCACTGGCGCCCTCTGGTGGCCACTGCCGTGCGGGACACCGCGGCGCTGCGGAGGTGCGATGTCTGGGTGGCCGCTAGGGGGCGCTGCAGATAGGCCGGACTGGTGGAGTCAATTGAGGGGCTCCCAGCCATTTGGACAGATAGGTAGATACTGGAGACAGGCGGTTAGGCTTCTTTCTGCCTGTTGTGTATTTAGAATCAGGCCCAAAGGCTTTATAAATAGAGAAGAGTCTTACTGGTGCGGTCCTGGTAATTCAAAACATGCAACAGTCTTTAATTATCAAGGCACACGCTTCAGGTTGTTCTAGGAATAGCAAAAGCATTTGCTAAACAATGCTGATCAGCGTTCCTTCGACACTCAGTTGTCTATCAGGTCTTAAGGTCCCTGAATACTTTGAGAGGGAATTTGGAAGAAGCCGGTGGAGAGGGAAGTAAGGGCAGGCAGAGTCAGGAAGTCGCGTGCCCTCTCCTGCCCTCCCTTCCCAGCACCTTCCCCTCCCACCGTTACTCACTGCATGTCCAGGTGGGCTCTGGGCTCTGAGGGGAGGTGGGTGCACGGGAGGCAGAACAGGTGACTTCTGAGAGGCAGGCGGAGTGCGGAGACTTACTGCAGGCCTGACCTACTGGGTCCAGCCAAGGGGAGGGTCAGTTTGCGTGAAGGGCCCTCACTTAGCAGGCCTGGCCCATCTCTGACCCAACGACGCTGCTGGAACCCACAGCAGCCTTTCTCTCCATCTGTTCACTTGGCTCCCCACCCCCACAAGACAGGGGGTGATTTTCTTAAACAACATTCTGGGGGTCAGAATGCAGGAACGCTGTCCTATAGGAGGGCCTCATCCAGGAGCCCACTCTCTGCCTCCAGCCCTTCCTCAGTCCCATCCCCCTCATTCTTTCAGGGAAACGCCTACAAAGAGCTCAGATCCCCTTTTGCTTGCACAATAGGCCTCGATGGCCCCGAAACCCAGAGCTCAAATCTATGGCATCCAAAATTGGTTCCCTTTTTCTTGGACGAAGGGAGCACTGGGTCACTCCTTCTTGCCGCTAGAGTGGGCTGAATCCTAGGGTATTCAGGGAAAGAAGTGAGAACAAGGCAACTGATTTCCAAATTCAACCAGATTGAAATTCATACTAAGCTACACTATTAAAAATAAAAAGCTCTCATTTATTGAGTGTCTGCTATACACCAGGCACTTGAAATTCAATATTTCTAATCCTTACAATAGCCCAACAAAGTTAAATTTTACTTTCTCTATTTTCTACATGAGAAAACTGAGAATTAGGAGTGATTAAACAGCTTGCTAAAAGCCACACTATTGAAATAGGCAAGATAAGCTACGGTGATAAGTAACTGCCATATTCTAGCAGCTTATGTTCAGCCAGTACTGGTTTATTTCTTTTTTTTTCTTTTTCTTTTTTAAGATTTTCTTGGGGAAGGGGAACAGGACTTTATTGGGGAACAGTGTGTACTTCCAGGCCTTTTTTCCAAGTCAAGTTGTCCTTTCAGTCTTAGTTGTGGAGGGCGCAGCTCAGCTCCAGGTCCACTTGCCATTTTCTAGTTGCAGGGGGCGCAGCCCACCATCCTTTGCCGGAGTCGAACCAGCAGCCTTGTGGTTGAGAGGACGCATTCCAACCAGCTCAGCTCAAGGTGCCGTGTTCAATCTTAGTTGCAGGGGGCGCTGCCCACCATCCCTTGTGGGACTTGAGGAATTGAACCGTCAACCTTGTGGTTGAAAGCCCACTGGCCCATGTGGGAATCGAACCAGCAGCCTTCGGAGTTAGGAGCATGGAGCTCCAACTGCCTGAGCCACCGGGCCGGCCCGGTTTATTTCTTATAAACATTTCCAGTCCATCATTTTCCTCTGCATCATCCTTGCTCTGAGGTCTGGGCTGATGGAGCTGCCAGCTGATGGGCGTTCTTGGGTCAGAGGCCAGAGAGCTCTGGAGTGTCCCTGCCAGCAACTGCATGAGTGATTTAGCCCCACCAACAAAGGAGCTTGGAGGTGCAACTCCACACACTCAGGAGTCAGAGGCCGGAAAAGCTGGGGATCACCATTAAAGATGGGGTCCTGGTGTGTCTAGCCTCCTCTCCTTAACTGGGTCTCACTTGCTTTCCCCCTTCTCTCTCTTCCCTCCTTCCTTCCCACGTCTCCCTGCTTCTCTCTGCATCATAAAACAGCTCACAATTTTTCTCATGGATGGGCCAAGAAATAAATACAAGTTCTCAGGATATACCCAATTTATTCTAAATATTACTAAGTGAAACTGACAATGAATGAAACTATACTTGATAAAATTTGTTACCCACTGAAAATTAACAGAAGAATAAGTTTGCCTGACCAAATTTGCAAAATTTGATTAGGAAAATAAATGGTCACAGAAGAAAATACACAATTGCAGAGGTTATAACTAGTAGAATAAATGGATCAGAAGTTGATGATGAATCAGCTTTATAATGTACAATTTGAGTGGAAATGAATTGTCAATGAAACTAATTTCAAGAATATAAAAATGAAAAATGGAAAAAATTGGAAACCGTTTAACTGTACAGTAGGGAAATGCATTAAGAAATTAAATTGGACTGAAGGAGTTTGAAACATGCTTGCTTGGTGAAAATTCATTAGTGTTTCCATCTTCTGAGACCTCCACGTCGGGGTCAATGACCTTTACTGGCTTACAGCCCTGGGTGGCTTCTGTGACTGTCATAACCCCTTTGTACCTTATTTACATGTAGAACAACTCCAGTTCCAAATACTGAACCTGGGAATCCATCTATTTGCAGACACTCTTGCTTTTCCTCTTGTTCCATTTTCTATTATGTCCGTTTTAGAGATCACTTTCTTTCCCTCCTGTAAATGTTTCTGTTCACATGGATTTCGTCTCCAGCTTATATTTTTTCCTACCTGCTCTCCCTGGGCAGTCTCAAACCACCTCATGTATTTTACTATTCCTTCCGTGCAGATGAATACAAAATTGATATCCTTAGCTATAATAGTTATGCTTCTTAGCTTCGAACAACAAAAAGACTGATTAACTTACGTAGGTAAAGGAATTTATTGGAAAGACATTAAGTTTCTTAAGAATTGACAAGAAGGGAAGAGACTAGTCAGGCACAGGGGGAAGAAGAAAGACCAGAACCCCTGCCAGGTTCACACCACTCGAGTGATCTGGTTAGGACCTACCGTCCCCTCAGGCAGCTGGCACCGCTGCCACTGGACATGCAACACCACTGAGTTGCCTGAGGGCGTTCTAACTGCCCTGCTTGTTTGTGTCACTTGCCCAAGGGCTGGGCTACCCGGAGGCCACCTGCCCACACTCTGGCGGCCAGGGTGAGGGGAGAGGCCCTTCCTCTCACCAAGAGTCACAGAGTGGCAGACTCTTCAAACATAAGAAGTCGGTTCAGGGCCACGGGGCCCCCAAAGCCTAAAACGTGTATCAGTTGGCCCTTTACATAAGAGGTGCGTCAACCCTTGTTTTAAAGGTTGAATGCTCACAGACTTGCAGGTTGACTGGTCACAGGGTTTTCAAGGCCAGACTTGTGTTATCTTTGGCCATCTGTCTATTTGCTGCTGGTTGGTTCCAGGTGTATGTAACCACGGCTGACTAGCTTAGATTTTAAGCCTGAAGGCTCTGGCCGTTTGCTTACTGACTTCTGTGCTCAATTCGTTCCTTGTCCCATGCCCAATTTAACGGCAGTTATCTTGAGGCCATCCTAAACTCCAGGCTTCTGGGGGGAAATCAATGTCCTTAATCCATTCGTGGCCACAGAGTTGTTCTCATTTCTTGGAGCGAGATCTTAAAGGGAGATACTTGAGAAACGTTAGGTAGGAGCATGCCACAGATTTATCTCCTGTCACAGGAGATCTCCTAATTTATAAATACCTCTGTTCAGTGACTAGAATCTGGTACGTTAGTTTTTTGACCCACAAAAGCCCCACACTTTTGGACTCAGGCACCTTAGATTGAAGGCTGCAGGCAGATGAAGTAACTTCCTCAGCAGAGATGTGTTCCCTTCCACCATCAGAGCTGACGGACTATGTTTCCCCTAGATTATTCTAAAAGGGGCAAAGGCTATCCAAAATATGCCAACATTCTGATAGATTGTTTTCCTCCTGAGCCACAGGCGTGGTTTATACCTCGCAATGTATTGTAGGTGACAATCTGACCAAATGTTTTGCCCCCATAACAAGTCTTGCCAGTTTTCCAACATGCAATGGTTCTTTCCTGCCACCTGCTAAATCAGTGTCATACTTCTAGGTACCAACTTCTAGATAACATAGGATACAGATTTTTCTGGGTATAGGAGAGACCCCCCCCCCAATAACAATGACTTAAATAGAAGTGACCCATCTCTCCTGTCAGTCTGAAGGGAGGCAGTCTGGGGGCTGGCATGGCAGCTCTACTTTAAGAGGTTATCCAGGGATTCAGACTCTTTCTATCTCATTGCTCTACCATCTCTCAGGTGTTGCTGTCTCTGAAGGTGATTGTCCCCCATATTCGTATTCCACTCAGCAGGACAGAAGGAGTGAACATGGCAACCTCCTCACCCCCTTTAAAGACATGCCCTGAAGGTGGCCTACTTTCTTCTCACATCTCATTGGCCAGAAGCTAGTCATATGACCACACGCAGCAGAAAGGAGGCTGGGGATGTAGCCTTTTGAGAGAAAACAGGAGTGGATGTTGACGGACAACTTCAATATCTACCCCTCACTGCACGGTCAATTAGCCTCCGCTGCACAAATCAGGTCAGGCCGTTTTGATGACCACTCCAGCGCCTCGTAACTACCACAATTATCTCGCCTTTGGCAGTTAAGTGCCTGAAATCAGCTTCCATTTTGGCATCTTTCCTTCTCCATTAAAATCAACGATCCCGTTCCAACGGTATCCAGTTGAATCATTGTTTTGTGGGAATCAGTCACGAGTTTGAATTTCAGAGTTGCTGGTGTTCTCCTCACCCATGCATTTCATCTTCTGAGTCCTTTGGAGGATGAGAATGAACAGATATATGGGCAACTCACACATGATAAATCCTCCACAGCATTTCTATATCCCTACGTTTTGGGATTCTTTCCTCCATGATCCAATGGAATTGCATTTTGCATGAGTCAGTCTTCAGTCCAGGTTTCAAACCAACAACATGACACTGAGAACCGCTCGCAGTGGCTGCAGCTAGCACACCGCTGCCTGATTTTTGGTGAACGTATTTCTGATTAAATAATGATGTAAGATTATGCACTTGTGGTGAGCACTGTGAGTGCCATCCAACCGCCTCAGGAATCAAGGACTTGCCGTGCTTCCCCGAAAACAAGACCTTCCCCAAAAATAAGGCCCAGTTAAGATTGTCAGCCAGACGGACGCATTTAGTACGTTATGATGATGTTCCAGAAGAAGATGACAGGACTGTTTTTGAATAAATGTAGATTGTTGTACATGAAAAAAATATGACATCCCCCTAAAAATAAGCCCTAATGGAGCAAATATTAATATAAGACCTGGTCTTATTTTCGGGGAAACACGGTACTTCCTTAGCTATGAGCTGTGTTGCTGCAGTGGGCCCTCAGCTGGAAGCCCACTCAGGGCTGCCTCAGGTGAAGAAAACTGCATTGCCCAAGGTCACACTCCCTTCTTGGAGCAGCCACATCCAATGGCAGGTCAAAGTTCAGTTATAAAGGCCTGGCCCCTTGACCCCAACTCAAACAACCCTGAATGGCCATCCCAGCTCCAGAGCTCGCAATGGGGCCAGCTGAAGCCTCTGCTGGCAGCTCACCTCCTCCCTCTGCCCAATTCTGCTTTTGTCCCTTCTATTCCACAGGTGTGGTCCCAAAAGCACTTCCTAGTAGAGGTTCTACATGCTATCGGCATCTCGGAAATTCTTTTGGTGAGGATTTAACTTTGTGAGTAATTATGCTCCCTCTGTCTGGCCCTCTTCCGGATCGTGCTGGGGTCTGACTCTAGTTATAGACTGATAAGCAATGAGTGATGGAGTGGGGGAAGGAGGCAGGAGCAGAACTGGCTTCCTTCTGCTAGCAAATGTGTGGCGGGAGTTATAGCGTCTCAAACTACGCATCAGACAAGGGTGGGGAATATGTTTCAGCTGGGTCCTGGAAGGTGTTCAGTAAATGTTGATCTGAATTGAACTGCCTGACACCTATTGACTTCTTACCCTCCCCCCTCCAGACTACCTGTGTTACTTATCTATCTATTTATTTATTTAGACCACTAGACCTGGAAAGGAAGGAAGGGAGCTTTGTGACTTCTTCAATGAGGAAGGAAGAGAAGCGTCCTAGAGTGGCTGGAAATAACTCGTTAACTAAATTAGGGCTTGTTGTATGAAAGTGTGATAATGAATTTTGATTTGGAAAGTCGGGTTTCAGTTAATCATGGCCTAGGGGGAATCACCATCTGAAAGCCAGCAGTGGGACATGTGTCATTCATAAAAATCGGTCAGGGCTGGACCTTTGGCGTCGTCTGTTTGGGGGCGATGATGGAAGCTACTAGCAGTGCCCGGAGAGAAGAGCCAAGCTCGGAAGAGAGGGCTTCGCAGTGTGGTCAGGGCTGAAGCCTGGGGAACCACCAACGGATCAGATGAACAAACACGTTCCAGTGTGTTATTAAATCTTAAGGTTACCTGTGCAGAGCTGGCAGGTGACCTATAGCACGAAGCTTCTGAAGAACATGTCTCACTCAAAGCAGTAACTGGTAGCGAGCAATCTGCTCCTGTGATGGGTGTTTGTGGCCCTCTCAAATCCCATCACTTAGATAGCTGCCAGCCGTCAGCGTTCATGGAGGGTCCTACAATCGTAAGGTATGATGTTTAAAGCCCATGCCATGGGGAGATTGGTTTTGGTTTATTGTTAATGATCTTAGCTACCCAGTATGGGCATTGGAGACATCCAAGACTGAAAACAATCTCAGATTAGCAATAGGTTCCTCCAGCAATTGAACCCTAGCCATTTACTGGCAAAATAACATCTCAGAGCTTTTTATTAACCTGAATGGTTAGGAGAACCCCTTCGCACCCCCCTGTGCTACAATCTAAAGATCTGTATTGCCAGCTATTTCCCATAAGAGCAATAGAGATAGTCTGAAAAGTTCAAACGAAGAAAAATCACAGTTAACCCTGCCCTTGACCTCTGCAGAGTGCTGTGAAATTCTCCCCTGGATCTATACTAGAAGGAAATGCTTTTTAAAGGTGCAGCACTTGTGTTCATAGTTAGATGCGCTAGTCAAAAAAGTTTGTCTGCCAATCCTGCTTTATGAGTATGAAGTGATTTTTCTTTTCATGCATTATTGAAAGCCCCAAGTTTAATAAAGTCAAAGGCATAAAAATGTTAGAAATGGGTAATGCTGCTTTTCAGGATTCAAGGAAGAAACTTTCAGAGCAAAGCATGGGGAGCAGGGAGAGGCCTCACAGCTCATTTTTTGGGAAATTATTACTGCATCAGGGATGGAGGTGGGAGGTGGGTCAGCCTCTTGGGTACAGCTCGCCTCTCTACAGTAGAAGAAATAAGCTCTTTAGTTCATGCCATTTTCCTAATTTGTTTCAGATTAGCACTGAGACTGCAGAATAAGAGAGAGAGAAAAATAAGAGGAAGAAATGTAAAACAGTTGGAGTTTAAGTGGTGCTATTTACTTTAGTTTAAGAAAGAGGAAAATATCAGATAAAACAGCCTTCACGACAAAAAGTATTACCAGAGATAAAGGAGGGACATTTCATACGATAACATCAACTCACCAGGAAGACACAACAATTGTCAGTGTTTATATGTCTAATAACAGAACTTCAAACTACATGAAGCATAAACCTCAACAATTGATAGAACCACAAACCAAAAAAAAAAAAAAAAAAAAAAAAAATCAGTAAAAATATAAATGATCTGAACAACACTCAATCACCTTGACCTAACTGGTATAGAATACTACACCTTAAAATTGGAGGATGTACATTCTTTTCAAATGTTCATGGCATGCTCACCAAGATAGACCATATGACAGACCATAAAACAAGTCTCAATAAATGTCAAACTATTGAAATCATATAGAGTATGTTCTCTGACCACCCTGTAGTTATATTAGAAATCAATAATAATACAATATCTAGGAAGCTCAAGATATTTGAAATTAAATCACATACTTCTAAACAAGCTATGTATCACTGAAGAAATCAAGAGTGCAATTAGAAAAATATTAAAATTGAAATGATAATGAAAACACAACATATCAAAATTTGTGGGATACAGCTAAAACAGTAATTATAGGGAAATTTATAGTGTTGTGTGATTACATTACAAAAAAAGGAAAGGTCTGAAGAGTAGTAGGTATAATTCTATCTTCATTAACTTATTTAATAAATTAATATTGAGCACTTAATTGTTGGGTGTATAGTACTGAACAGGACACAGGGTCCCTGCCCTTCTGGTGGTCATGGTCTACTGAAAAAACAAATGTTAAATAAACAAACACAGATCAATATACAGTTAAAATTATGAAAAATGCTATGAAGGGAAAAAACAGGGTGTTATGTGGGGCAGGGACCTAATGTAGACTGGGACATAAAAGAAAGTCTCTTTGAGAATGTGTTAAAGCCTCTTTAAGCTCAGTGGGACTTAAGTTAAAAGCAGGAGATAGTCAAGCATTGAGTGAGGGGAATGTTCCAGGTAGAAGGAGCCGTGTGTGGAATAGGCAGCTGGATTATGGGTCAGGGTCTCAGAGGAGAGCCCATTGCAAGTGTAGCTAAGAATTATGTAAAATATTATCTATTATATTTTCCGTGTATTTCCCCACTCCTCTGCTTTGGGTCCTCCAGAGAATGGTTTCTCTTCCTCCAGTCCACCTCAAGGAGAAGCAAAGACTCAAAGATGCGGCAGGGCTAAGGGCCAGACAAAAATGTCTGGTGAGTGCCTGCAGAGTGAGGTTTTCTGCTATCAAAGACTAGTTAAAACTAGGGTTGGAGGAAGGATGAACAGAAGGTAAAAGTCACCTTGGCTGGGAGAAAAAGGAGTGGAAGGACGAAGGGCCTTTGTCAGAGGGAGAAAGCTCTTGTTTGCCTTACAAGGACCAGGGAGTGAAAACACAGAGCTGGCTAGAGTGTGGACCCTCCACCGATTCAGCAAACCACCAATAATCCACAGGAATGGATACTTGTAAACTCCGTGAATAGACGGTAGGGGGCTTGGACAGAATGTAAGGCTGCAACCCTCAGACGTTTTGGTCTCAGGACCCTTGTATGTTCTTAAAAAGTATTACAAATCCCAGAGAGCTTTTGTTTGTGAATTATATCTATATTAGGGTTGCAAGATAAAATATGACACCTAGTTAAATTTGAATTTCAGGTAAGTTTTTAAGTATAAGTATGTCCCATGCAATATTTATATTTTTATTTGCTAAATCGGGCAACCCTAATCTAGAGATTTTTAGATATTTACAAAATCAGAAATTAAAACTAAAATTTTAAAATTATTTATTAATTAAAAGTAACAGAGGAAAATCCGTGACATGTTAACATAAATAACATTTCTATTAAGAATCTCATATTTCCTAAACAAAAAGTTAGTGAAAAGGGCAGCCATATTTTACATTTTTGCAAATCTCTTTCATGTCTAGCTTGACAGAAGACTATTGGATATCTGCTTTTGCATTCAATCTATTGTGAAATGTTGTTTTGGTTGAAGTATATGAAGAAAATCACCTTTGCTCAGGAAAAAGGAGGAGATAATTATGGATATTCTTCTTTGACACAATACTAAAGTTTGCTAATGGGGTAGTATGTGAAAGATTAGTCAGTGTGGAATCTGAATCTCTATCAATGAACTTTTTGTACATTGTATTACATTAAAATCTATTGATTCATTTTGCACTTTGAATAATTCTTTTACTCACTCATGATTTTATAACATTATATATTGGTCATTTGGAAAATACTGGTTCACTGAATCATGCAGATTTTTCCAAGTGTTGGCACATTTCATTTTACAATGTCAAAAAATCATATTCATTAATATTACCACCAATTTCATTAGAAAAGTCTTAAGTACTGGGAAGCTCTCAAAACTCAAGGTTGAGGACACACATTTCCCAAAATTCTAATTTTTGCTTGACAACTCAGATTTTGTCATTGGCTACAGATATTGTTTTCATGGAAAGGACAAGCGTACTTGTTCATTTTCAAAAATTTGCCTTCCAAATACCCAATTCTGAATGACGGGCTTGTCAATCAGTCATTCTTTCAAGTAAAAATGGCCCATTCTTCCAAGAAAAAAGTGGCCAGTTCAGCTTGCAACTCAAATAACTGCACAAATGCTTTGCCTAAACACAACCATCATACTTCTGGACGCAGCAGCTGTGCTTTTGGGGTACTTCCCATTTTGACACATAGAATTTTTAAAAAATGTGTATTTAAGGGTCAAGAGTTAATAAAATTAATAATTCTTACTCTTTCAAAAAGGAGCTTCTTGAGAGAAACTGACTTTGTGTTTCTCTTCAAAGGCGTGGTGGTGAAGAACACAATTCTCCTGGTATAGTTTGGTGCCCCTGTTTTCATTTGTGCTAGGGCACCAGCCGTTTTACTCATGGTTGTTTTTATATCGTCAGTGAAAATGTCAACACTGTGAAAAAAACAAATAATGTCTCAGTAATTTTATAAAAGTAATTCTGACCTTGCAGACCTCCTGAAAGCATCTCGGCAACTTCCAGGTATCTGGGGACCATACCTTGAAACCACTGATTTATGGGAACCGGAAAGCCTTGGCCCTTGACCAAGGCGGAATGGAATAGAGCCAGCCAGAAACTTTCCTTGGAGGAGGGCCAGTGGTAGACACACCACCATCAGAACGGAAACCGATTCTGGCTTCTTTAAGCAGAAAAGAGATTTACGGAATGGATATTGGGGAGCTTACAGAATCACTAGCAGGCCTGCAGAGCCAGGCTTATAAATTGGGCAGAAAGAATGAGGCCATATGTCCAGAACCTGGGCCAGAATCCCCCCCCCAGCAGTCAGGTGAGGGGAAGCTACTGTTGAACACAAGACGTTCCATTTTGCATCACTAATACCCCACCTCTGGTCCCCAGACACTGCTGTCACAGCTGTCATCTTCTTTGTCACCTGGAGGGATTTTAACTGTGTCCCTGAATGAAGCCCGGCTTGGCTGAGCCTGGTTCACTTGTTTGCGCCCTCGTTGCTCAGTGAGCTGGGGAAGTTATCCCACCTCTCCACTTCTCTGGCTGATACAGCAGTGTTTCCCACCAAGACTTACAAGAAGGGGAATTCTCCATGAGCAGGAAAGAGGTTTGGATGCTGCAGCCAAAAAAATGACAACTGCTAGAGCCCATTTCAGCTGGAATCCGACATTTGGTAGTAATCAGGGAAGCACTGGTCACCAGAGGGGCGGCATGGAGGAAGGTTTCAAGGTTGAGATCATTGATGGAGATGAGAAGGAGGCCCGGGAATGAGCCTGGAGTCCTGCAGTGTCTGAAGGCTGAGTGGAACAAGATACACCCACAGAGAAGACTGAGAAGGAACAACAAGAGGGGAGCAGCAGAGTTCTGTGTTTCAGAAGCTGAGAGGGAAGAGTGTCTGAAGGACGGAGTGGTTACAGGTCCCAAATCCCGCCCAGGGGCCCAGATAGCTGAGGCCTGAGGAAACTCCATCAGTGGATTATAAAATGTCTGCATATCTGCTCATTTCTTGTCCCTCCCTTCTCTAGTGCACTGAAATATAAATTATTGTTACGTCTCAAAAGAGTTAAGGAGCTGGGATGTCATTGATTTCACCAGATGTAGTTATTCCAGACTAAAAGGGTGTGGGCCCCATTTGGCATCATTCTTTAAGCACTAAGCAGCGCCCAGGCTGAGCCTTTTATGGACGGGAAGCAGCGAGATCTCTCTGCCTTAACACATTTGCAAATAGTTGTAATCTATTCGACACTTTATGGAGCATTGTAACGCCTGTGCTTACAAAGCGCTGTGTTATAAGAATCAGGTATTTCAGAGGAGAGAACAATGATATACGAGACGGAACACAGGCATGAACTTTAAAGCATGTACAAAGCAAAATAAAAAAAGACCCAAATGATTGAATTAGGTTGGTGCAAAAGTAATAGCGGTTTTTGCAATTATTTTTAACCTTTTAAACCACAATTACTTTTGCACTAACCTAATAGTCCCACCTCCTCTGTGGTGCTTGTTTCAATTCTCTCGATCTGGTCTCTGGAACCCCCCAGGCCTCTGTGCATGGGACACGCCCTATTGCACCCACCTTCGCCACCTACAGGGGCCTGCCTAACGCCTACTCACCTTTCAGGTTTCAGCCTAGACATCAGTTCTTCCGTGGAGACTCTCTGACTCACAAGTCTGCTGCGGAATCTTCCTGCGTGCCCCTGTGCCATCGCGACTTCTCTGTCTTACCATTTACGTGCTTGCTCACTGAGCTTCCTAAGTGGAAAGTCTCAGATGCAGGACCTTGCTCGTCACATTTGCCAATATGGGTCTTTCTCACAATTGCTTCCCCAGCACCCGGCATGTAGTAGGTGCCCTATGAATATTTATGAAATGAAAAAGAGAATCCATAACTGGGTGAATAGAGCAAGAGCCTGGCAGTATTGACAAGGCACAGCATGCAGGAATAGCCTGAGGTGTGCAGGGGCTAGAAAAGGCTTGTTGGAAGGTGAGCTTCTGTGCAGCTCACAGAAGCAGATGGCCCCAGCTTAGCAGGGGCCAGAATGCCAAAGTAGACATTCAATACCTTTTGAGTGGGATGGGGGAGGTTTTGTATTGCTGGAGGGAGGTATCTATTTGGAGTAGTAACTAGAAGTTTCCTGAGTGTTCGAGGTGTTGTTGGGAGAGCATATGCTTCTCAAGTCCTTGCTATCGGGTGCTGGGGTACATGCAGGGGCAGAGCAAGACCCTGCCCCTCTCTGTAGCATGCCCTCTCTGTAGCTACAGCCTTGCCTGACAGTTGTGGTGGCTGGAATGGGGTGCAGGTGCCCTGCAAGAAGGGCCCAGCTCCACTGGCTGAAGGGTGCAGTGATGTGAGGGATGCAGCCAACCCTTGGCCATGCGACAGCAGCTCCATCTGGACCCCTCAAGCCTCGGTTCTGCAGCTCCCACAGCCAACTCAGGCAGATTTGACACAAGTTTAGCAAATAGCTTTTCCAGAAGGTTCATAAATTTCCAATCTGCTGTGCTACGTTTTCCCCTACAACTGCCACCAACCAAATGTTAATTTGGATTCAAGACCTGATGGGCAATTGGCAAGTGTACGGCTCATCATAGAAATGGAAAGGCAATTGGGGCTTAGGTGGCCCTCAGAACAGACTGTTCCTAGAAATCTATACGTATCCATATGTGTTATATATATGTCATTGTCCAATATTTACTGTTAAGTCTGTCTTTACACACAGATGTATTCCTCAGACATTGCATATAAATTGAATTTTTGTTATTTTCAATTTAATTTTTAGTATAAAATTAATGCAACTTTTAATGTTATTTTAAAGAATTCTGCAGTGAGCATTCCTTTTGCCAAAGGGGAAAAATGACCCTCAATCTTTCTTTTCTATAAATTGTATATAAATGTGCATATATTTATATTTGTGTGTTTGTATCTTCTGTGTGCCTGTGTGTGGGTCATATCTCTTTCGGAAAATGCAGAAAACATTGGCTCCAGACTAGCTTTAAGATTTTCATGCTTAATGTAAAAGACCAGGGCAAAGGTTGAGTTACATACCCAAAGCAGTTGGCATTAAGATTTCATCTTCGTTGTTATCCATATGACATCATCCACACGACACAAGGCATAAATGCAACATTGTACAGGACGCTGGGATGAAAACATTACAGCTCAGAGCTGTATTTCCAATGCAGCTTTTTCATCTCTTACTATCCATGGAAGTTAAAAGTATTTACTCACTGAAGAACGAGGGGATTTAATGATTATTCCTGAACAAAATTTTTAATTACAGAAAATGCAAGTTTATAAATATACAATAGAAATTATTTGGGATGATTGGAGTGTCCCCGATTCTCATTGTGTAATGACCGTTAGCGACCACCATGACCATTCCTTCCCACAATGTCCACCCCTGGTAACAGGTAACTTTTGCTGTAACTTCGGGAACCAGAGTAATAATACTTTGAAATAAGTAACTAAGTATCCAAGTTCACACAACTGTGTGGTGGACAGACCCGTTCATCTGGGCTCCGTGGAATCTTAGGGGCGCCTCTAGACTTGTGAGCCAAGAGGAAAGTGAGTGTATTTTGAAGTTCTTAGAGGAATTTGTACAAGTGAATAGGTTTTCTCTAGGACTCATCTCCACACCGGTGCCCCTGGTGGCCCCATAGAAGTGTCCCGAATGGTAGAAGTTCCTCTAGCTCAGCGGCTTCTGTCAGGAGTTGTGTCTAATCTTATGTCCCCAGAACCTAGTGCAAGATAAGGCACAGCATAGGCTGCCTGTTGAACAAATGGAGGAAAGTTTATATGAAGACGTATGAAGACTAGTTTAGGTGGTGACAGTGCCATGTGGCACTAAGTAGGGAGAGGCCCGCAAACTCTATTCATTTAACTTGAAGGAGATTACATTGGTCCTGGGTATTTTTTCATACTCTGGCAGCAGAGACGCATCAAGGCACTTGACTCAGGCAAGATCAATCATTAATTTTTCTTGGCCTGGTATGCGAACTTTGGGAAAGGTTCTTGCCTTTCCCCTCTTGAGTTGCTAAATGGAAAGATTTGACTTCTGGGTGGCTTTCCTGCCTGACTGCCTGCAGAAAGCAGTGGGTAGAGGTGAAAATGGAGCTCCCCCATAAAATGAGGGATTTAGAGTTGACAGTGGAGAATGATGGAACCTGGACACGTCATTTGAGCCTTGGATCCAGCTGTTCGTGAAGTCATCATCGTGCTTCAAGGTGAGCTGGTGAGGTGGCCCCGAATCTTTTGATTAAGCTATTTGAGCTGAGTTTCTGTCACTTGCAACCAATCAGCTCTGGGCAATTAATTTGCTTTTTCTGACTGTTAAGTAGTGAACACATATTGCTTTTATAAAATATGTTTATTATTTATAAAAATAAACACAAAAGTGAACACACCCATAACCACAGACCCATACTTAAATCAAGAGCTCCATTGTTTTGGTTTGTCAGACAAGCCATGTGAGCTCAGTGAACATCCGGTCTTGGCTTCACTATTCAGCTCTATAAAATCCAGGTTGGGGCGTGGGCAGCAATCAGATTACTGCTGCCAAATGCCAGTCTACCTTTGTAGAGAGATAGTGACCAAGCTTTAGCGAAATTCAAATTAAACAAAGTCAGGAAAAAAAGCCAACCAGGAAACTGCCATGTAGAATCTTCTTCCACTGGGTGAGAAAGCTTCCTGAGTCGATGGCCTTAGTAAACTTACTTTTCAAATCTTCCTATGAAAGATAGTACTCATCTTTTAAATTTCTCTTTCTTTTTTTAAAAGGTTTTTCTTTATATTATACTTGCTTTTAAAAAGGGTTTTATTAAAATATAGCTAACATACAATATTACATTAGTTTCAGGGGTACACCATAGTTATTCAATTTTAGCTAACTGAAGAAGGGATCACCATGATAAGTCCACGAACTTCTGATGCCGTACCATGTTATCACAATATTATTGACTATATTCCCTATGCTGCACATTACATCCCCATGACTTGTTTGTTTTATACCTGGAAATTTGGACCTCTTATTCCCTTTCACCTTTCACCCCCTTTTTAAAATTTCCAAATTAGAGTTGACATTCAATATTATTTTGTATTACTTTCAGGTGTACAGCATAGTGGTTAGACATTTGTATAATTTAAGAAGTGATCCCCCCAACTAGTCTAGTACCCATCTGGCATTATACATAGTTATTATCATATCATTGACTATATTCCCTGATTCCCTGTGCTTTACTTTATACCCCTATGACTATTTTGTAACTATCAGTTTGTATTTCTTAATCCATTCACCTTTTTCACCTTGCCCCCCAACTCCCTCCCATCTATCACCCCAACAAATCTAGGACTCATCTGACACCATACATAGTTATTACAAATATTATTGACTATATTCCTTATGCTGTACTCTACATCCCCATGATTACCATGTAAGAACAAATTTGTACTTCTTAATCCCTTCTCCTTTTTCATTCACCCCCAACTCCCCTCCCATCTGGCAACCAACAATATATTCTCTGTATGAGTTTCTCTCTGTTTTGTTTGTTTATCTGTTTTTTAGAGTCCACATATAAGCAAAATTATACTGCATCTGTGTAAGAGAATTACACTCCACTCAGCACTATGGATCCTCAGGGCCATCCATGCTGCCCGCAGATAGCGAACCCATTCCCTTCCATGGCCGAGTGAGATTCTATTGTATATATGTGCCACCTCCACTTTATCTATTCTTCCATCGACAGACACTCAGGCTGCCTCCACATCTTGGCCCTTGTAAAAGTGCTTCAGTAAACATACGGATGCACACATCCCCTCAAAGTAGGGTTTTGGGTTTCTTCGGATAAATACCCAGAGGTAGGATTACTGAGTCCTTCTTTATCCTTTGTTTTAAAGTCTATTTTGTCTGGTATAAGTATTGCTACCCCAGCTTTTTTTGTTTCCATTTTCATGATATATCTTTTTCCATCCCTTTACTTTCCACCCGTGTGTGTCTTTCAACCTGAAGTGTTTCTCTTGTACGCAGCATATGTAAGCGTTTTGTTTTCTTATACATTCAGTCCTCCTATGTCTTTTGAGTGGAGCATTTAATCTATTTACATTGAAAGTAATTGTTGGTAGATATGTAGCTTTTGCCATTTTATTCATAATTTTGATTTTCTTTTTCCTCTGTCTTAAAGAAGTCCGTGTAAGATTCCTCATAATCCTGGTTTGGTGGTGATGAACTCCTTTAGCTTATTCTTATCTGGGAAGGTCTTTCTCTGTCCTTCGATTCTAAATGATAGCTTTGCTAAGTAGAGTAATCTTGGTTGTAGGTCATTGCTTTTCATCATGTTGAATATTTTGTGCCAGTCCCTTCTGGCCTGCAAAGTTTCTGATGAGAAATCAGCTGACAATCTTATGGGAGCTCCTTATAAGTTACTAGTTGCCTTTCTCTTGCTGTTGTTAGGATTCTGTTTGTCTTTAACCTTTGCCATTCTAATTATAATGTGTGTTGGTGTGGGCCTGTTTGGGTTCATTTTGTTCAGGACTCTCTGTGCTTTCTGGACTTGTATGTCTATTTCCTTTGCCAGGTTAGGGAAATTTTCAGGCATTATTTCTTCAAATAGGTTCTCAATCCCTTGCTTTTTCTCTTCTCCTTCTGGTAACCCTGTGATGTGAATGTTGTTACACGTCATGTTTTTCCAGAGGCCCCTTAAACTATCTTCATTTTTCAGTTTTGGACTCTTTTTCATTTTGTTGTTATGATTGGGTGTTTTTGCTACCTTTTCTTCCAAATCATTGATTTGAACCTCTGCTTTATCTAGTCTGCTGATGATTCAGTTATTGTAGTCTTTGCTTCTTCCTGGTTCTTTATATGGTTACTGTGTCCTTTTTTTATGTTTGCTTTCTCTCTGTTGAAGTTCTCACTAAGTTCCTTAAGCATCTCTATGACAATTGTTTTGAATTCTCTGTCTCTGGTAGGTTGCTTGCCTCCATTTTGATTAGTTCTTTTTTTGGAGTTTTCTCCTGTTCTTTCAGTTGGGACGTATTTCTTTGTTTCCTCATTTTGGCTGACTCTCTGTTTTTTCTCCTCCTCCTCCTCCTCCTCCTCCTCCTTCTTCTTCTGTAGATGTGCTATGTCTCCCAGTCTTGGCCAGGTAGCCTTATGTAGTAGGCGTCCTGTGAGGCCCTGGTTTAATCTCTCTGGTCACCTGCTCCGGGTGCTCCAGGAGTGTCCCTTGTGTGTGTTGTGTATGCCCTCCTGTTATAGTTGAGACTTGATTGCTATTGCCACCTCAGTTGGTGGGATTATCCCTCAGGCTGATTGGCTGTCGGATTTTGTCACATCCACAACTTATAGGCTGCTGTGTGGGGGGTACCCCACTGAGTGGGATTCACCCCAGTGGGCTCTGATGCCTGTTGAGACTGCCCTTGTGTGTGCCACTTGTGGAGCTAATTGGGCAGTGCTCTGCTGTGGTCTGAGCCAAACTCCAAGTATGTTGGTTCTGGGGCCTCTTGTGAAGGGCTCAGGTGCAGGCCAAGGCCACCCACTGTCTATGATTGGTTGGGGACTACCTGGTGGATCTACAAAGCGAACTGTGGTTGTTCGCTGCCTGTGCTAAATCTGGAGGCACGAGGGAGAGGACACACTATGAACCAAGGGTGTCTGCCACCAGTACTGGCCTGGGGTAGCTCCACAAAATGCCAGGACACCCCAAGGCCTGCTGCCACCTGCCGGCTCCCTTTAGGTTCAGCCACTGATAAACCTCATGAGGTATGCAAGTTGGATGAGGCAGAGTCTCAGAGAATCACTAAAGTGGAAAGAGTTCTGGTCACCAGGTTAATGTAGACTCTGGTTTGATGCCAATGCTGAGCCTGAGCTACTCAGCAAGTCTCAGAGCACACCGAGGCCAGTCACCATCTCTCTGGGGTCCGTGGACTCCAATAGTTTTCCAAGAAAGACTGCAATTCAGGCAGGGCTGGCTGCTCTTGGAGAAAGTGCCCCTAGTGTTGGGTGAATTGCATGGGGCAGGGTCCCAGTGAGTCAGCAGGGTGGAGGAAGCGGAGCTCACCAAGCCAATCAGATTCAGATTTGGCCGGAAGTGTAGGGGGAGGGCTCAACACATTAAAGATGGCGCCTGCCAGCTGCATGGGAGCAGGACCCCTCACAGACAAAATGGGACTGTCCTCCAGTCCTCTACAAAGCCACACACCTCGGTCTGCCCCCCGTATGCCTCCAACACCTGCTAAGTCACCATTCCTTCGCTGGAGCCCAAGGTGAGTGTCTGCGAGTACGAGAGTTTGTGCGCTGGCCATTTAAGAAGATGTGTGTGTTTCCTGCCGCCTCCTGCGCCACCTGGATGGTTGGAATCCCCAGTTTTTCACAGCTAGATGTTGTGGGGGCTCTTCCCAGCACCAGTACTCTGGGCTGGAGAGACTGGCTTGCAGCTGGGATCCCTCAGCTGCGGGGGGGGGGGGGGGGGGGGACCTCCACGGCCAAGATATCCCTCCCAGTTCTCAACCACCACACAGAGGTTTGGGACCAGCCTGTTTTGCGGCTCCGCTCCTCCTACCAGTCTTGATGTGGTTTCTTCTCTGTATTTTCAGTTGCAGGACTTCTTATGTTCAGCTAGACTTCAGATGGTTCTCCAGGTTGATTGTTCTATAATTTAGTTGTAATTTTAATGTGTTCATGGAAGGAAGCAGGCATAGTATTTATGTGCTTCGCCATCTTGGATCTCTTCTATCTCATCTTTTAAATTTCTTAATAGAGTCTTTTGAAGAGCAGACGTTTTAAATTGATCAAATCCAATTTAATCAATTATTTTCTTTTATGGTTAGTGCTTTTTGCATCCTTCTAAGAAATCTTTGCCTAACCCAAGGACAAGAAGATTTTTCTGTCATGGTTGTCTGTAGATATTTCACTGTTTAAGTTTTTACACTGTTTCAAGTTATTATTTTTTGTATGGTGTGATGTAAGAGTCAAGGTTCATTTTTTCCCCATTTGTTGAACAGATGTCCTTCCCTCATTGGTTTCTGTGTCATATGTAAATTAATTGACCATATATGCCTGGGTTTATTACTGGGCTCTCTATTCTGTTCCATTGATTGATGTGTCTGTTTTTATGTCAGTAGCATACTGTTTTGATTACTATAGCTTTGTAATATAGTTTGAAATCAGTAAGTGTGATGCCTCCAGCTTTGTTTTCTTTCTGAAAATTGCTTTGGCTATTTGGGGTCTTTTGTGTTTCCATACAAATTTTAGAATTGTTCTATTTCTGTGAAAAATGCCATTGGAATTTTGATAAGGTCTGAATTGAATCTGTAGATTGCTTTGGGTAGTATGGACAGTTTAACAATATTAATTATTCCAATCCATGCACATGGAATATCTTTCCATTTAGTTGTGTCTTCTTCGGTTTCTTTTATCAATGTTATAGTTCTCAGTGTACATATCTACCACCTCCTTGGTTAAGTTTATTTCTTGGTATTTTATTCTTTTTGACGCAATTATAAATGGGATTGTTTTCTTAATTTCTCTTTCTGATAATTTGTTATTAATATATAAATGCAACAGATTTTTG
Organism: Rhinolophus sinicus; assembly: GCF_057876585.1. Classification (NCBI taxonomy): domain Eukaryota; kingdom Metazoa; phylum Chordata; class Mammalia; order Chiroptera; family Rhinolophidae; genus Rhinolophus; species Rhinolophus sinicus. The sequence continues at coordinate 46,173,372 of NC_142507.1, read as the reverse complement.
TATATTGGTTTTATATCTTGCAACTTTACTGAATTTATTTATTAGTTTTAATAGGTTTTTGGTGGAGTCTTTAGGGTTTTCTGTATATAATATCATGTTACCTAAAAATAGTGACAATTTTACTGCTTCCTTTCTAAGCTGGATGCCTTCTATTTCTTTTTCTTGACTAATTGTTCTGGCTAGGACTTCCAATACTATGTTGAATAAAAGTGGCAAGAGTGGGCATTCTTGTCTTCTTTATTATTCTTATCTTAGGAAATATCAAGGGTTTTAGGAACGTTGTGCCAGAAAAGGGAAAAAAGACTCTGTATGTGTGTGTGTGTGTGTGGCCAAAAAAATGTGTACCCATTTTAAGAAAGGAAAATACTGTATTAAAATAGTAATACTCAATATATACTGATAACAAAAGATGAATACAAGTCACGTTTGACTTCTGCAATTACAAGAGGTGCTCAAAGGGGTTACCATCAGCATAATTTTAATACAGTTTTTTCTTTCTTAAAATGTGTACACATTTTTTTGGTATCCTCTATATGTGTTTTATAAGTCACAATATCACAGGTTATAAGCTGAAAAGTATGATTAACTCAACTCCGTGCACCTAAGACCCAAAAGAGAATATCACCACCAAAGAAACCTCCCCAAGAAACAATCCCCTGGCCTACCCCCAGTTGCAGGTTCCAATTCCCTTCTCTGCAATGCTCTTGTCCTCAGACATGGGAGCAGATTGTCCAGAACTCACTAAATAAACCAGTGATTCTAGCCATGTTCTCAGAACACTAAAGCTACGTTAAATCAAATTTGGAAGGGCTTTTCAGAGTGTGGGTAGGAAGGCCACATACTATGAAACTTTTCTGAAACATGTTGTTTCTTAGAAGCCTTTATTTTTGTGTAAATCTAACTGTATTATGAATCAGTTTGGGGACTACTGTGGTAGATGAGGGTAAGCTGATGCATGAAATGAGCGATAAGACCTTAGACCACACTGGAGAGACTTCAGAAATTCATCTGCCCATCCTCAACTTTCATTAAAGGAGGTGTCATAAATGACACAATTCAAGACACTTATAAGAACTGAAAGAACAAACTATGACCAGGGCCTTCTTTCATGTAGGATAGCATTGTATTTATTACATAATGATCTTTTCTTTAAATGCTTAAATTAGCATTGTGAAAACTGTTCTTAACTATATTAACTCTAGTATATGACCTGTAGAATTGCGTTTTATGGTACATTGGTGATCAAAGCTTCTGATTTTTTTTGATACTATAAATAGAAGGTGATTAGCTTATATGGCTGGAAGTTAGCCTGTTTTTGTATAAATTTTCCAAATTACAAGCTCGATCAGAATTAAATATTTACTTTTTGGGACACTTTTTGTTAGTCATTTCTCTACTAACATTTACCCTCAAATAATATTTTAAAGGTTAACTCTCTATTTTTCTTCATTTAGATCTGCTTGGAATAATCCTTAAGGACAAAAAGACCTAAATGGAAATGTTAATCCTATCCACACCAAGGCTCACTGTTATCTTAAGTTTTGGGGAAAAGAGTAAATTATCAGGAATATATTATATAACTATCATAAGCGTTAATGGAATTAATATATGTAAAGTGTTTGGAACAATGCTTAGCACAAAGTAGACACTATACACAATCTTTGTTTAATGACTGAAACAAGAAATTTAAAAGCAAGTTAGACATTGGTGATGTGATGACAATTTCTTATCTAGTCTCCAATGAATATAAGTTCCCCAGAGGACTCAGAGGATAAGTAGTTTTCTCCTTTTTATAGTAAAGAAAGAAGTAATAGCTTTTAATGCTGACTTTATTTTTTTCAACTAAGGAAAAGACTCCCAACCATCTCAAAGCTTTAAATAAAATGAGTTTCTTTGAACAAGACTTGTTATTACTGGGGCAGAAAAAGCAAATGGTTTTCATTGCTCACCCGCAGAGAAACCCACAGAATTCAAGGATATAAATATTGTCTATTAATAGCCAACCAGCTCTTATTTTGAAGGTGTTGGCTCATCCAGCTTTACAAATCACATCTTCTTCTTCTAAGGAGCCTACATTTGCTTCATTTGTCAGAAGTGGCGTTGGGTGGAGAGCTTTTGGAACTCTATCAAATCTTGTAAGCTACATCCTAAACTATCTTCTACAGTGAATTCTAGTCCAAGATTCATCAGTTCTTGAATATTGTATGTTCATGGCATAACTAGTAATTGAGAAAAAAGAAAACTCCAGAGGTTATTTTTTATACAAACATAAAGATTTGTGGAATGTTGAAAAACTGGACTGGGAATGTAAAAATTATAATGTAAATCAGGTATTTTTTGCCATCACTTGGGAACTTTCTTTTGTCACCAGAAGAGCAAAATGAAACTTGCCACTTTTTTTTAATGGGACTTTAATTCCAGTGTGTATTTCCAGGACTTTATTGGAGAACAGTGTGTTTTTCCCAAGACCCATCAGCTCCAAGTCAAGTTGTTGTCTTTTCAATCTTAGTTGCAGAGGGTACAGCCCACCATCCCTTGCTGTAGTCGACTCTGGCAAGCTTGTGGTTGAGAGCATGCACTCTAACCAACTGAGCCACCCAGCTGCCCGGGAGCTTAGTGGCAGCTCAGCGGCAGCTCAGCTGCAGCTCGTCTGCATTCTAGTTGCGGAGGATGCAGCTCGCTGGCCCATGTGGGAATCGAACCAGCAACCCTGTTGCCCAGAGCTCGCACTCTAACCAACTGAGCCACCCGTCTGCCCCAAAACTTGCCACTTTTGATGGCAACCTTTCATAAATAGTTATTGGGGAGACTGGGAGGCAAGATTCAATGAATATATTATTCCATTCCCAAAAGAGGGATTTAAAACCACCAATTCTTTCTGTGAGAAAAAGTTCTGCTCTACCAAAGAGAACATATTTCAGAGAGAATGATTTAGGGATTCCAGAGACCTCAGAAACCAACAAAAGAGGAAAAACAAAGTTGTATAGTGACCACAAAACCCCTTCTGCCCCTGGAGAGAAAAGAACAAATGCATCTTGTAAGGAAAAGTAATTTTAATATGTCAAATTTTACCTCAGTTTATCATGATTATTTTTTTAATGTTTAATGTTTTATGGAGCTGCAAAAACAGACTTTCTTATGTGCATAATATTTCCAAAGCTTTTAAGGAGAAAGATGTCTTCTGACCCACAAATCTAGGTCCGACATTCCATTTCTCATATGTTATCGAATGTATTTTGTAATTTAAAGAAGTTTATTGAACTTGGAAAGTTTGACAGGAGATAAGAAGGTAAAGAATTTGGTAGCTTTTCTTAGGTATGAATGAAATATGGCGTTAACAATAGGGATTCTCAGTCTTTTTGGAGCTGGTCCATCCAATTGATTGATTTATCTGTCCCATGCCTTGTCACTTAAGTTATTCATGGAAATGCTTTCTGACATTTTTTCAAGTTTGCTTTACTTACACAGTCCTCCTGATAAAATATTTTTAAAAGTCTTCATTGCAGTGGTTGAATATATCCTGAGTAGTTCCCGACATTAAACCTGGATATGACTGGACTACTGAAATTAATGCTTTCCCTAGTAGTTCACATTGGGAAACTCAGGTTTCTTCAGCCCTAGTACCTCTAATTGGGGATATTCTGCCCCTTCATTAGCAAAACTATCTCAGTTGAAACTTCAAGTAAAAAGCTGTGCTGTCTAAACATTTCTGCTGTACTGGAGACATTTCCTTTAAAATCCTGTGCTATTATTTTTAATTTTCAATTTTTATTAAATTTATTGGGGTGACATTTGTTAGTGAAATTATGTAGGTTTCAAGTGTACAATTCTACCGTGTTTCCCCCAAAATAAGACCTAGCCAGACCATTAGCTCTAATGTGTCTTTTGGAGCAAATGTGTCTTATTAGCTCTAATGTGTCTTTTGTAGAAAAAATTAATATAAGACCTGGTCTTATTTTAATATAAGACAGGGTATAATATAATATAATATAATATAATATAATATAATATAATGTAATACTGGGTCTTATATTAATTTTTGCTCCAAAAGACACATTAGAGCTGATGGTCTGGTTAGGTCTTATTATCAGGGAAACACGATATAATACATTATTTGTATATTGCATTGTGTCTTCACCACCCAGAATCAGTTCTCCTTCCATCACCATATATTTGACTCCCTTTAACCCTCTTCTAGTTCTCCTCTCCCCCTTACCCTCCACTAAACTGTTGTCTGTGTCTATGACTTTTTGTTTTGTTTGTTTGTCTTATTTGTTTGTTGCTTTAACAGCAACAATAAATTTGTAATATTTTTAAAGCTCAGAAATTTAGATTTGTGGCGTTTCCTTGATTCTAAGATAGCACACTCATTTAATGGAATCTTTCTGGGAATTGTACCTCTCAAATATGAGGTGTCTCCCAATTTTGGAAAAGTTAAGTTGTGGGGAGAAAATTACATCATAAAAAATACAGTATATCTAGTCACATGGAAAAATGTTTGAGATATATTTTTAATTGAAAGAAGCAAGTTGCAGGGCAGTCTTGTTAGCTAGTGTAACAAATGGGCCCCAAACATACACAGTAGAAGAATATTTCGTGATCTCATAACAATCCTGAACAAGTGAACAGGTCTTGGGATGACTTCCCTCCAAGCAGTCATGCAGAGGTCAGACTGATGAAAGTTCTGTCATCTTCGACATGTGGCTACCTATATCCCAACAAGCTGGAAAGAGAAAAGAACTTTGAGCTGCACGTATAGGAAGTTTTCACAGCCTGGCCTAGAAGTGCATGTCCCTTCTGCTCATGTTCCATTGGCTAGACTTAGTCATATGACCACATGAAACTGCAAGGCAGGATGGGAAGTGTATACTAGATGTGTTTTCAGGAGGAAGGGGAGAACACGAATTGTACTCTAGCAGTCTTTGATGTGTATGTGTGCATATGTGGATGTATGTCTTATCATAGTTAAAATATAGAAATATTAGCTGTATTAGTCAGGGTTCTCCAGAGAAAGAGAACCAATAGGAGATATCTATAGGTAGATAGGTAGATAGGTATCTCATATGTATATATTAGATTTATGAACGTATTAGATTTATGTATATATTAGATTTAGCAGCATCTTTCCTGAGATTCCCAGAGCACACTAAAAAAGGATGCTGCTGCCATTGAAAGCATTTAAATGAAGTGGAAGACATTACAGGGTAATGAGTCTATTGTGTCTGCCCAGTGACACAGACTTATTGTTGATTTAGTGCACAGGACCTTTAGGGCTCTTCGAGCCCAGTGATACTTTGGTTACCGCATATTTGACACACACGATAACTCAGATGCTATTCACACTTCATTAAAGATGCAGCTTTGTAAAACAAACTACCCCCAGCAGTGTATCTCAGGGAAATGAAGCCACCCACCCCACGTGCCTGCTCACTCACCCGTCTTCCCACTTAGAATGGGTTCTTGGCTCAGTCACCTAATTAGGTTAACAAGTATTTTTAATGAACTCAGATTTCTACCTGGGATAAAGATCATATTTGAGATTTACAAAACTCAAATAGAAAACTGGGGGTTTGGTTTTGTAATGACTCAAATATTTTTTAGTGGACTGTAAATTTAGTCATGGGGTGAGAAAGGATGAATTCCATCGGTTAAACTCTTCTAGTCTCACCCAGGCTGGTATCTCTTGACCCCTGGAGTCGGCTGTCCTTGCATTTTAATCGAGTTGGCTACTTTCCAGGCCACTGTGATTGCAAATAGGATAGTATTTCAGAGTATTTCTGTGACTGTGGAGACACTGTTTCTTGATGCCTAAGAGCAGGAGTGATTTTTTTTTTTTTCTTTCAGTAGAGAGAAGAGCTGAGCAGGAATGTGTGTATGAGTGAGAGGGTGTGTGTGCATGAGTGTGAGTATACGTGTATGCATGTGTGTGTGTATCTGCACAGATGTGAAATGAGTGTGAATGTCTAGCTGTGTGTGTGCTTGTATGTGTGTGTAAATTGGTGTGTGAATGAATGAATGTGTATTTTGTAAAAATATGTACATGTTTGTGTGAATGTGTGTATAACTGTGAATGTGAAAGAGAGAAAATAAGTGCTTAGAGAACTTAAAAAAATCAAAGAGCTGATGGGCCTCAGGTAGATCAGTCAGTGCTTCTTCTGGAATCACCCCGAAGGCTTTATCCTATCTCACATGCCTTTGACTCAGTCTCCTCATTTTCTTGGGAGGAAAATGAAGGGTGTTTGCTCTCTGATGGTCCTTGGGTATGTAGGTGTGAGGACAGAGTCCCAGAGAGCAGTTTCCAGGCTCTTGGCCTCACGTGGAAAGGCGCTGGCTCAGTTATTAGATGGCCATCAGCTGTACAGATGGCCGTCTGCTGTGGTTGGGTGGCCATCAGCTGTTACCGGTTAGCCATTATCCACTAATATAACTGCCGTGCCTACGCTAGGGGGTTGGTTGGTTGGCAGAGAAGCGGACAGTGGATTGCGGATCGTATGGCTCCTGCTTCCTGTGTCTCCAACTCAGCTGCCAGCAGGAATACAGTGGTATGACACCCCTATCTGTGGCTCCGTGGGTGTTCCTTTTTGGCCTCACCATGTCCTGCATTCTTGTGCGAGGAGTGGGAGCTGAAACCCTGTATCACAGTAGGCCTCTCAGGGCTCTTTAACAGACAGGAAACAAGGGGCTGGTTCTCTGCCCATGGATTAATCTGGATTAAGGTCAATCCTTACACTCACCCCTGCATCCTTTGTCCCTAGAATAAACAAACAAAGCTGGTTCTCACTAGCCCTGAGTCTGGCCAGTCCTGACACCAAGAAAGCTTAGAAGAAAAGAAGAAAGAGGGAAAGGGACTAACATCCCCTGAGTATTTATTATTTGACAGGCACCACGTTAGTCTCTTTATAGATGAAGAAACTGAGGCAGGATGAGGTTAAGTTCGTTGCCCTCAGTCACACAGTGCAGAAGTGAAAGGGCCAGATTCAGATTCATTCTATATCCTTTCCACTAACCACATTGACTTGTAATACCTTGAGGGAGACTCAGGGATTTTTTTATTTTGATTATGCCCCCAAATCTTGGGCAATACTTAGCTTAGATCAAATGTAGCTCAAATGATTATAAAGATCTTCAAAAAACAAGAGAATGAGAGAACTTTCGAAAAGCAGGATAAAAAAACTTACAGGTAAAAGCCAGCAGAAACTGTAATAACAAAACAACTCACCGACACCAACTAAAAAATAAAGGGGTTACAAATTCACGTCACCAAATAAAAGAATGAAAGGGAAGATTCTGGAGCATTCCAGTGAGGCTCTGTCCCAAACAGCCAGAATTGTTGCTGGGGAAGAATGGGAGCTCACACCATCCTGAGAGTTCTCTAACCCAATTGCTGCCCCGTTAAAGGTGCTGAAACTCATGACCTACTCTCTCTCTGTGAAAAAAGAAGATTACACCTGAAACTAATTTGAAAAAAAAAAAAAAAAGGAAGGTTAGAAATGTTTGGAAAGATGTTGAAGCTATACTAGTACTGAACTGAGACTTTCTCCTTGCTTTAAACAGAACTGAAAGAGAGTGAAAAGGAAATAACTGTCCCACCAAGTGATTCAATATTATTTAATTCTATCTCCCTGTACCAGTTGGGACAAGTTGACAAAAAGGAAAAATAACAGTAAATACAAAGCAAAAGGACGGGGAGAGCAAAGCAGTTAGGAAAAGCATATTTGATAGCAACTCTGTTTTTATGAGGGGAGGATACTTGAGGTTTAAAATTTCTGAACCCAGTGACGAAACCAAATAATAGAAATTAGGAAGTGAGAGGATGCAGTGATAAATCTCACGGTAAACATTTTACCATTTAAATGGTTGAACTGAGACTGAGTAACCCTAGGATTTTTTTTTTTAAATACCTAGAGTCAATTAAGACTTTCTAAAAGTGAAATACATAATCAAGAAACACCAATTCATAAACGTTTCATCTTTTTTCCCTTAACTCTAGAGAGATTTTGTTTCAGTTCTCTATTGTTGCATAGCAAACCATCTCAAAACTTAGTGGCTTAAAAGAGTAACAATCATGTATTTAATCACAATCTGGCAATTTGGGCAGGGCCCAGAGTAGGGGCAGCTGGTGTCACCTGGGGCTGGAAGTTGCTTCCATGATGGCTCAGTCACCAGGTGGACAAACCTGATCCTGGCTGTTGGCTGGGAGTTCGGTTGTGGCTTTTGGCCTGGGGCCTCAGTTTCCCTTCTTGGTCTTTCTGTGTAGATGCTTGGGCTTCCTTGGAAGGAATAGAAACTGCTAGTTCTCGTAAAGGCAAGGCCCAGAACTGGCACGGCATCACTTCCGTTGTATTCTATTAGTCAGAGAAGTCACAAGGCCCGCTCAGGTTCAAGGCCATGGGGCAGGAGATCCCACCTCTCAGTGGAAGGAGTGACAAAGAACTTGGGACGGTTTGCCCCTAGATCTGTCACTACATATTTCTTGTGATAGGCCATTTTCTGGTTCTCTTCAGTTTCTTTGTCATACTCAATTCAAAAACAATGTTAAATTTGATACTTTTATCAAAATGAATATATGGACTAAAATCCCATTTTTGAAAAATGATCTCCTATCTGAATACATGCTCAAAGAGCTAGAATAATGTTTAACAATATTCGTGAGGCTTGTATCCAGATAAATGAATGGTATTTAGGATGATTTTTTTAAAAAAAACCTTTCTTTTGTGACTGTTCTATTTTGATTTCTCATATGTACCTTTTTGGTTTTTGTTTTGTTTTGTTTTTTTGTTTTTTTAAGACTATTTTTTAAGAGAAGTTTCAGCTGGGTTCACAGGAAAGTTGAGAGGAAGGTGCAGAGATTTTTTACAAAACTAGTAAATCTTTATTTTAATAAAACCAGAAGGAAAATAACTGTACCCCTAGTCAGAGAGGCAACAGTCACCATTTCAGTGAGTTGGAAGCATCCCTGTGGACCACCAAGTGCCATTTTATTGTGTAGAAGCAGACAATGACGTCCAGAGGGTGACTGGCTCAGGGTCACACATCTAACGTTCAGGGAGGTATATGGTAGGCTCACTGAGGGACTGTCACTGAGTCATGGGTGGCATTCTTTTCCAACATGTGAAGGCGAGAATTGGCTTGGGTTCTCAAAAATTAAATTTATTGAGGTGACATTGGCGGCTTAGATTTTATTTCATATGAACCTATGCATTTGGATGGAACATGTGGAGCCATAAACTTGTTGTGTGCAAGACAAGACTGGGAAAGAATTCAGTCATCAGTTTGATTTCTGGGTACTTCTGCGAACACTTAGGTTTCTCCTGACCCTTTCGATCTAAGTTCCTTTCCTGGATGTCCCCGTAATGCACGACCTCTCCAGAGAGGTGATCTACCTGTGGCCTAAAGACCTCCGTCACACACAGAAGGACGTTCCCAGGCAGGAAGAACTTAGAAATGGAAGGGACTGAGTGGGGAGGTCTGGCCAGGCTCTGTTGTTGATCCAAACAAACGGACAGTACTTTTCAGGGCCATTGCTTACGCAGGGCTGTGGATAAGTCCCCACGTCGCAAACGGCTGCTGCTCCTCTTCTGTCCCTGAATGAACCTGTCCTTGGGTTTTGCTGGTAATTTCTGTGAATTAAGAGCCAACAGAATGCCTACGGCTCCTGCTCTAGCTGGGTCGCTGGTTTCAGGGACGATCAGGCTGGACTCTTTCTCACAAGCGTCTGTCACTCGCTGGGGCTCCCGGGCAGGCTGCTCTTTGCCCAACAGGAAGACTTAGTCTCCCAGCCTGGCCTCGCCTGCCCTTGCCTGAGCCCTGCAGCTCTGGGCTCCATGTGTGTGGTCTCAGCTCGCTCTGCTCCTCACCCGGGGCACCATGCAGAGTTCATTTTCAATAAACCTTCCCTGACATTTTGCTGAAGTTACTATTTCCCAGCATTCAGCAGCTCTCTGCTGATCTTAATGGGAAAGGAGCCAGCCTCCAGCAAATGTCTGTTTGGAGAGAGAGGGACGTGACCCTGAAAGAGGCAGTGAAGAGAGGCCGGGGTTCGGGGAGGGCAGCGTCGATGGGAACCTGCTGCTTTGTCCAACTGCGTCAAGAAATCAAAATGTCCAGGAATCTATCTTGTCCGATTTCGTTGCTGTGTCTTTTAGGGGACATTTCCCTGGAGAAGCTAATTCTCCTGCTTTTGTTCTTGCTTCGTTCTGCTGCCACCAGAGGGCTGGAGAGGTTCAGCTCTGTAATCCTTCCACCTCTCCCTGTCTCTGCCGGTGGGCCACCGAGATTACTTCAGGAGCTAATACGCTGCCTTTTGAAAAGTCGTGCCTCCTGTACACCTGAAGCTGAAGCTGAATAATAATGAATGTCAACTATAATTTTATATATATTTACAAGAAGCGGAGTACAGCATTAGGAATAGAGACAGTGGAAATGTAATGGGTGTGTGTGATGTCAGAAGGGTAGTGGATGGGGGAAGGGGGGTTATCACTGGGTGAGGGTTATAAATGATAAATGGCTAACTATTACATTGTTTTGTGCACCTGAAACTAATTAAAAAAAAAGAAAAGTCGTGCCTCACTCAGGACATTTTTGAAAAGCACGGCAAGGAAACATGATCAGGAGGGGTTTTGCAGTGTACGGGGAAACAACCCATCCTTTCAATGACCTACATTCCAGGCTTTTTCATTGAGCACATTCTATGTACCGGGTTTTGTATTTGGCACAGGCCACAGCCAAGGAGGTGTGGAGAGCTTATTGCATTTGGAGAACTGGAAGTTGTTTCCAACAGCCACAATGAAGGCTGCATGTGATTTTTCCTTGTTTTTGAAGATGAAAAAGACAAAGATATTTTTCCTCATGGAGTTCCCATTTTAATGAAAAGGACAGAGAAGAAAGCAGCCAATATGCTGCTTTCTTTAATAAAAGTATGTGTGCGGTGCTAAGGGAGCTGAGTAGAAAGAAGGACTGAATTAAATCAGCCAGGGAGGGCCTGGGGGAGCTGGAGGGTGAGGGAGGACAGGGTGGTTTTCACAGCACACAGGAAGCTTAACTCAGCATTGAGGGACCCGTAGGTTTTTGTCAGGTCAACAATGGATGGGACAGGACTCCAGACAGTGGAAACGGATGTGCAAAACTTGAAGGTGTGAGGAAACATTGCTGTGGGGAAATAGCAAACATAAGGCAAAGGTTCTGAGCCGCCAGCTCAGAGAAAAGCCGTGGATGGCTCTGGGGACAGCACTGAGGTCACACCTGATGCCTCAGCTGAGTAGCTGTGTGACCTTGGGTAAACAAATTGCTCTGAGCCTTAGTTTCAGCCTTTAGAAAATGGGGACAATAATGTCCATGTCACAGGTATTGTAAGAAGTAAACGGATGCTGTAAAGTGATTGGCACTATGCCCAACCCCAAAGTGTGACTTCCTTTACCCCACTTCTCTTCCTGAGAGAGGTTGGGGCTGCCCTGGTTGTGTGGGGCCCATGCTGTCCCTGGTGAAGGGCTGGGCTGGTGGCAGGTTTCCCCGTGGTCAGGCCGGGTCCAGCGATGGGCCTGGTCTGGGAGTCCAGGAAACAGAAAGGGGGCCAGGCTGAAAACTTCCACCTTGGGCTTCCAGGGGGCTGTGGCTTGACCATGACCCATGGCCACTGCAAACACTGGTGTCTCAGAGCTCATAATACTTCTTGACTCTGGTGATATTCAGGGTAACCCAGAGGAGAAACTGGCAGCTCTTCAAGGCAATGCCACATTTTGAGGGGCACAGGCTCTTCTCAGAAGACATACGCCACTCCCCAGATAACTGCACACTCACACTGAAGCTTGCAGGCAATTTCAGGGAGTTTGCAGACCCCTCTGAAGCCCGTCCCTGGGCCCTAGATTAAGACCACCACTTGCGGTAGCCTCTGATCACTTCACAAGCAAAGAATCATCTGCTAGGAAACGCAGGCCTGTTCCCTGACTGCGCTACACATTCCCAGGGTTGCAGTTACCCTTCCAATCTCATATTATCCCAAGAAATGCAGCCCCAGAGAGCACTTGCTCCCCTGGGCCTCTCCTGCCACTGCTGCTTTGCCTCTTCGTTCAGTGTTCTGCGCGGCAGAAGTGCACATTAGGTAATTCGAAGTGATTTCATTTGTGCACAGCAAGTGATGGACAGGAAATCGCTGAGCCAGCCTCACACGGGTGCCCACACCGGGTGGATCGATCCAGAAGACTGGAGCGGAGCTGACCTCCCTTCATGGGCTGAGGCGCAGCACTGGAAGGGGTTTTAATTATAACACTGAAGTGTATTTGTCTTATAAAGCACATCAGGGATAAAATATTAAAAGGGCAAATACCCTTTTCTGAGAGAATGAGTTTTTCTGCCAGTGTATTTTATTGGAACAATAACCCTGACAAAATCAGAGTAACATTCGAGCTCCTGCCAGGAGAAGTTGATGAAAGGAAAAGCATCTTTGTCCTCACAACAAATTCAGCACCGATGACGAGGCGTCAGCCATATTCTACATTTACTGGAGCTTCTTAAAACCCTTCTGAGGATCCTACCAGGACGCAACTTATACACGCGGAGACTGAGGCTCAGAGAGATTTGTCCAACGTCACATAGCCTGTGAGTGGCACAGAAGGAATTTAAGCCAGGGCTGCTGGATTATAAAGCATATCCTCTTTTCCTTTTAAACTATTTTTTGAAAATGTAATCCTTTCCCTCACGGTAACAAATATATGTAGTCTAGCACATCAAAAATGTCAACCAGGTTCATAACAAAAACCCAGCAATCTTCTGCCTGGTGAGCCACCTCCGTTCCTACTCCAGGTGACATCCACTGTATTAGTCAGGGTTCTCCAGAAAGAGAGGACAAATAGGGAAATAGGGTGTGTGTGTGTGTGTGTGTGTGTGTGTGTGTGTGTGGAGAGAGAGATAGAGAGTTTTAAGGAATCAGCTTATGCAATTATGGAGGCTGGCAAGTCTAAAATCTGCAGGGTGGACTGACAGGCTGGACACCCAGGGAAGCGCAGATGATGTTGTTCAAGTTTGAAGGCTGTCTACTGGCAGAATTCCTTGTTTGGGGCAGGTCGGTCTTTGTTCTAGTAAGACCTTCAACTGATTGGAGGAGGCCCACCCACTTTGTGGAGGGCAATCTGCTTTACTCAAAGTCCACTGATTGAAATGTTAATCTCATCCAAAAAAAACACCCTCACAGAAATAGTCTTTGACTAAATATCTGGGTACCATGGCACAGTCAAGTAGACACATAAAATGAACTATGACACCCACTTGCAACTCTGTTGTTGTTTTCTGTTGTTGAGTTGGCTCCGGCTTCTGGCAACCCTATGAATGAGTGAGGTCCACAGTGTCCTGCCCTCAACAGCCCTGCTCAGGTCCTGTAGACTCACGTCCGTGGCTTCTTTTATGGAGCCAATCCATCTTGTGTTTGGTCTTCCTCTTTTCCTGCTATCTTCTATTTTCCCACTATTATTGTCTTTTCCAAAGAACCCAGCCTTCTCATGATATGTCCAAAGTAGGACAGCTGCAGTTTGGCTTTTTTTTTTTTTTTTTTTTTTTTTTTTGTCATTTTTGCCTTCAGCGACGTTTCAGGCTTAATTTGCTCTAGGACCCACATGTTTGTCTCTCTGGTGCTCCGGGGTATCCACAGAGCTCTCCTCCAGCACCATATTGCAAACGAATTCATTTTTCCCTTATTTTTTAATTTTCAAATTTATCTTTCAACTTTCAAACTCTATTCGGTATTTAATCTGGGGGTTACTTCCATAATTCTTAAAAGCATGTTTTTGTTGTTATTTCTTGCTTTATTTATTATTTTTTTCTTTCTTTAAATATTACCTGTTGATGCTGTACTGTGGCACTTGTAGACTTAGCTCTCTGACACTCCTTCCCACAAGTCCCATTTCTGCATCATCCTTGCAATACCTTTAAACCACCCTTTACGTAAATATTCAGTTGACATTATGACTATTAGTCACAGCTGAATCACGTGGTGTATTCCAACTACATTTCCTTTCTCGTTTATTGTTTTCTTTTCTGGAGTTAAAAATCACCTCCTGCTTAGTTGCTTAGTTTCCAGCTTCATACCAATCACGGATTAATCCCCACGCTCTTTGTCAGAAAAGAGAAATCTCTCAGTTCACTGCCCAGTGATGAGGATTCTATCCATTCTTCCATCCCTCCCATCCTTTTCTTTCTTCCTTCCCGCTGAGCCCATATGCTGCTCATCTCTGCATTGGTTTCTGTCTAGGTCTGCACAGCTGTGGCCCTGAAAATTCCCAGGACCTTATCCTCAAACTCCCTTTGCTTCCTTCCTGTGTGTTGGTTCCCTACTTCCTGGATCCCATGTTTTCTTCTTTATTGGGGGGAGCACATTTTCCAGTAGCTTCCTGAGAAAGGGGGGCATGGAAATACATTTTTGGAGAACTCCCATGTCTGGAAATGTCTTTCTTCTTCCCTCACACTTAATTGATAACTTGGATAGGCATAGAGTTCTATATTGGAAATAATTTTCCTTCAGAATTTTGAAATCTGTGTCCCATTGTCTTTTAGCTTCCAGTGTTGATGTTGAGAGCTTATTGCCATTCTAATTCCTCGTCAGCTTAAGAAATTTGTATGTGAGCTCTTTGAGAGTTGGGATCTTTCCTTTATCTTTGGTGTACTGAGATTTTATGATTCTGAACCTTGGTGTTGGGTTTTTTTGTTTTTTTGTTTTTCTTTTATTAGACACTGATTGATGCTTTCAGACCGGAGACCCATATCTTTCTGTTTTGTGAAATTTCCTTGTACTGTTCAGATTTTTTTTTCCCCTTGATCTTCTTTGCTTTCTCTTTCTGGAATGTTTATCCTCTTTGATGGGTTCTCTCATTTTCTCATGTTTCCCTTTCCATTTATTTTTCTTTTGATTCTACTTTCTGGGAAATTTTATCTTCTAATCTTCCTGTTGAGTTAAAAAGTTTTTAATCATACTTTAACTTCTAAGAGCTTTTTATTATTTCTGAATACTTATATTTTAGTGTCTTACCTTATTCTGAGGGTAATATTTACAGATTTTAGGATGTTTTCTTTTTACTGTCTCCTCTTCCTCTAAGTTTATTTTATCTACTGATTTGTTTTGATCTCTTTCACATTATAAGAATTCTTCAAAATGTTTGGTTATTCTTGATTGTCCGATTTTAAGACACCAAGGTATTATCAGCATCTTAAAGCACTAAAATGCTGATGCAAAGCTTCATGTACATACGAGGGGCTTATTGACCAGTGGGTTTTTCTGTGCAATGGTGATCAGTGGGGACCAAACTGCTTTGGTGGAGGTCTCCCAAAGTCAGCATCTGTAGGCATTTTCTCTTGAGCTGGTCAGTTTCTCCAGAGAGGAAGTCTTACCTGAGGAGTATAAGCCTGGCTTCTTGCATTCTGGAGCAGAGTGAGGCTGGGGGCTGGGGTTTATCATATCTGGCTTTCACACCACCCTCATTTTCAGTCGAAAGGCTAACAGCCATCATCAGTGGACACAGTATCTTCAAGTTTGGAACCTGACTGGTTCACTTCTTCAGAGAGCAAATCCCCATCCTCCTGCTGGGGTGGGTAAAAAGTAATTATCTGATGGGCAGGGTAGAAGAAACGATGGGCGGGTCTAAGTGCTTCTTTTCGCCTTTTCCTTGCTTGTTCTTTTTCCAGCCCCGACACCTGGCGCCTCCAGTTCCTGAGCCTTTCTAGGGCCTGAGGTACAGACACGCTTGCTTTTTCCTGACTTCCTCCTTTTCTGCTTTGTTCCTCCCTCTTTTGTTCCAAGTTACTTCTGGTCCATCGGCCTCTCAGCTTCTAAAACTTTGCAGACAAGCATGGTTTGCTGAGTTTCCTTCCTTATTCTCTTAGTTTTTGTGGCTTTAAAAAACTCTTCTAAAATACGATCATCTTAGTGGACTTTTGGTAGGAAACAGAGATGAACGCATGTGTTCTAGTTGCCATGTTTAACCAGAAGTTTCCCAGAGCGGCCACTCTTAACTCCTGGGTTTAGAAAAGGCTGGTGGGGAGAACGTCTCCTCACTGTAGAACCGGAGCCCATGTTATCCCCAGACTAGCCAACACTGCTTTGTTTCACAGCACATGGGAGATGCATTGTATTAACTATTTGAGCAATGCTCTTTGTAGCACTCTCCTCAGAGAGTTTCAAGAAGTCGGATTTCAAGCACCAGGTAGGGCCTCCTTGGTGGAATACGAGTCACTTGGCCAAGATGGCTGGAAAGTCAATCCCTTTCCCCATTATTCTGTTGCCAAGCTGGCTTGGCTTACCAGATTTATGATTACATAGCTGAAGTCGCTGGTCCACTGAGAATGGCCTGAAGTCAGCTCTGTAGGACTTCTTGGCAGGTCTCAGAACTATCTATTGCTTTGGTCACAGGGAAAATCCAGGTGTTAGCTTGGCCGAGTACAGCTTTATCCCTGATACTGTAAAATCACCTTGAATGCCTGTCTTAATACTACTCTCTCCTTTTCCCCTTGTTGTTTGACCAGCTTCCCATTTTTTAAGGCTCAGATGAAATGCCAGCTAGTCTGTCATGTTTCCTCTAAGCACCATCTCCATGTTCTCAGAGTGCTTCTTATGCGACTCTGGGATAACATTTTCTATCGGATTGCGTTCATTTGCTTATCAGGTGCCCTCTCTTATTGGGCAGTGAGCCCATCGAGGCCAGACACACCATCTGCTCTCTGCCCCAGTGCCTACCAGGGCATCTGACTTGTAACCGGTGGCAGTCAGTGCACATTTGTTGACTGACTAAGTGAAGGGTCCTCTGTCAGCTGAGCCTGTGTGTCCTTTTGCCGAGAATGGTGATGGGTTTCTATTGATCTACATTTTGACTTCACACTGTAATCTCTAAAGTCAACGCAAGGCTCTCCTTGGCAACAGCCTGTCCCTCAAGCATCCCTGCCAGGAGAAGGGGCTTGGATATGAGTCAAGAACAAAATAGAATTCCAAGACACAGTTGACTTCTGCATTGGGGGCGTGCTTCTAGAGGCAGGATAGGAGACAGGGGTCCACACTCTTGGCTCTCTCTCTTTGGACTCTCCTCCGTTGGCAGTGGCCTGCTCCTCTTCTGCTGGTGCGATGAGATGGGCCCTGGCTCCCCCTAGCTCTCTAGTTCTGGCCCCTTGTGTGATCACCAGTGATGAGCTGTGACCTGCAACCATCCTGTGCCCAAAGGAGGTCGTCAGCCCTTGTAACTACTCCAGTTGGAAAATGCCTTTATTCCAAGGCATCAGGTACTGGAAAAATAATGATTTCCCTACGTTAGCATATGAGTTTACCTCTGAGGAGGTATGCCTGTGTACACAATCAGAATGGACTCTGCTCTTATGTTAGAAGAGGCTGTATTTTCACAGGGGCCATGCAGACGGTTGCAAGATGCCCAGCTCTTATTAAAAAGGACTATTTCTGGCAAAGATTAACAAAGATTCTCTTCAAAGAAATAGGATCAACCTCCTATTTTTAACTTGGAACATCTTTTTTAAAAGAAGCTATAAGACAATCCAACCGTTCATCAGCTATTAAACGAATAAACAAAAATGTAATGCATCCATGTAACAGCTCACCACTTAGAGATAAGAAGGAACTACCGCTGATCAATGCAGCAATATGGATGAATCTCGAAAACATTATGCTGAGCTTAAGGAGCCAGAAACAAAAGACTCCATAGTGTACAATTCCATTTATATGAAATTTCTGCAAAAGACGAATGAAAGACAAATCTGGGGGGAGGGGTGGGAGTGGGCATTGACTGCACATGGGCTCAACATTTCCATTTGGACTAACGGGACTAAAACTGGACTGTGGAGATGGTTGTGCAGCAATATAAATTAACTGAAAGTCATTAAACTGTACACTTATAATGGGGAATTGTATGCTATGTAGACGATAACTCAATGAAGCTGCCAAGTGTGAGAAAAAAAAGAAGGCAGACCAACAAATGACAGAAGAACTTCTTTTCTAAATTAGCAAATGGATGGGAAAGAATCGTTGGGGTTCCACAGCTCCAGTGGTCTAGATTTCGGGTACACATCACGTTTCACGTCTTTTTCCTTTTCATTTAACTGCTCTGCCGTCTTGTCCTTGAAGATGAATGGCAAGGAATCCTCCTTCTGCTAGACAGTAAAGCCAGAACAGCAAACTGAGAGGAACGTACTTGGTTCCCCTGAGCTGTCTCCCCCACATGTAACCTCTTCAGCTCAGCCAGCCCAGCAGCCTCTTCAATCTCTGCTTTTAGCTGTTGCTTTAGTCATCTAAGCATAGAGCACAAAGACCTAAATTATCAGTGTGAGCAAGTTCAGCCTACACATTTCAGCTCCAGGCTCGTGAAGACCCTCGTGCTTCCTTGTGAGACAGTCTTGAAGGGGCAGATCCGAATGAGGACAGATCTCAGCCTGAGGTAAAGGGCTTTGCTGACCAGTCACTGCTGTCACTGGCCAGGCAGCGCGTCAAGGACCTGGGTCCATGAAATCCAGACCACCGAGGAAGAGTCAGGATGGAAAGGTGAATGTTAATAGAGGAAGAGAGAAATAGAAAATATCCTCATGACAAGAGCTCACACCGGTTTATAGATTTGTACACTTTGCAGAAATCTTGCACACTAACTTATTTAATCCTTGCAAGCTCCAGGCAAGATTGCCGTTAATAGCCTCAGGAAACTGAGGGAAAGAGGTAAGATAGTCAGTCACAGAGCTGGAGACTCAACATCAGCCCTTTTGACTTAAATTAATTATATATACACTATTCTATACTGTGTGTTTGTGTGTATGTACATATATACACACACATATATATACTATATGTGTATATACATATATGTCTATTTGTGTCTGTACATATATATGTATGTATATATGTAGAGATGGATCTATATCTATCTATCTAGGTATCTATCTATAGGTATATATAAACTACCAACTACCAGTTATGTATTAGGCCTTGTTTTAAAAAAGAAAACAGAAGGCATTAAGTCCTCACCACAACCCCATGAAGCTGGTGACTTTTAACAGATGAGGAAACTGAGGCACAGAGCGATTTCCTTGCCTAGTAAATACCACACAGTGCCCAAGTGGCAGAGCTCGGATTTGAACCCACGCCATCCAGTGTGTTTTCATGGCACAATTCTGTCTGCCTCCAAGCCAGCCACATTGGTGAGTTTTGGATTTCATTTCAGGGTCCAGACTGTACTCAAACCCTGGCTTTCGAAGCGCCAAACTGTCGTGCCTGCCCTGCCTTCATCTGTGAGGACTTTTCTTCCTGCTCTCACCGCAGCTCTCCCGCCATCAGTCTCTTGAATGCTTAGCAGTTTCTCGTGCTCCCAGGCTTGGCTTTTGCTTCTGCTGCTGCCAACCTCATGGTGTGGTCCCACGAGGACTGGAAAAGCATGTGGGTTTTATGGGTCTATGGGTTTTTGAAGAGCTATAAGTGTTGATTTATTGTCTTCTCTGTGGGTTGAAAATGGTCTTCTAAAAACTTTATGGATATATTTACATGGAAATCTTCCAACTAAAGAATGTATTGTAATGTGAAGAAACTCGCTGCTAATATTGTTTCATTAGAAAGTGACATTGAATCAAGTCTGAGGAAATATTTATGATTTCTCTTCAAATGTGACAGACTTGTGACATGGTAATTAATTTTACTGCAGGCTGAATTCAGAATGACTTTGGTAATATATGAGTAGGTATGTAAAAATGTTTATAGGGCTTTCAAAAAGAAGCTCAAGGCCTAAATGAAACCTTAATCAGACAAGCGAGGAAGAATAAAATTGCAATTCTAATTTTGCTGATAGAATTTCTGGAAGCAGAGTTTTAGAGATTGATATTCATTTTGGAGAATTGGCACACATCGTATATTTTATGTACTATTAGACTATTTGGAAATTTCAAATACGCTTACTTTTCAAGAAGTGCATGCCTTGAGCAACAGTTAAAAAAGAAAGGCTAAATTTAGAAAGTTGGCTTTGGTTTAGGGCAAAAGATGCAAGGAACACGTATTTCATGACTCTCCACAAGAGGATAAAGGAGGATTGCGTCATTCCAGGCCCCCATTTTCCGGTGTTTCTTTCTCTCACCCTCACATTTAATCCGTCAGCAAATCCGGTATTTTCTACCTCAAGAAGACATTCAGAATCTGGCTACTTCTCATCACCTCCACAATTACTGCATGGTCCAAGCCCTGCCACCTCCCACCTGGGTTTTTGTTAACACCCTACCTGGTACCCCTGCTTCCATTGTCCCCCCTTCCCGACAGAGTCTGTGATTGACATAGCAGCCAGCGTGATCTGGGTTAGAACATAAATACATTCATGTCACCGTCCCTCCGCTGGCTTCCTGCCTCACTCAGACTATAAGCCCAATAAGTACAGGGTCTATAGCCCCTGTCAGATCCAGCTCTGATGTTGCCTCCTGCCTTACACCACCTACGTGCTGCTGTCGGTGGGTCATACGCACTCTCTCGCCTCAGGTCTCCGCATGCATTGTTCCCTCTGTTTGGCAAGCTCTGCTTCCAGTGTCCTCCTGGCTGCCTCATTTCCTTCAGGTGTTATGCACATGGTGCCTTCTTGGGAAACCTAACTTGACACCCTTTTAACACTTGCAACCCATCCCCCACTCTGCTAAGTGCCCTGTCCCGCTTACCTGCTTTACTTGTTTCTTTAGCACTTATCACCAGCCAACACTATGTATTTCCCTTATTTTATTTAGAATGTAAGCTCCATGAGGCCAGGTATTTGCGGCTGTTTTCTTTACTGCTGTATACCTAGCACCTACAATAACACCAGGTACATAGGATGAATAAGAGGAAACATTATTTATTGGATGGATGGATGGATGGATGGATGGATAGGGATTTTTGTCATTGCAGTGTGAGGGACAGGGGTTCTGAGGGAGGAGCCAAACTTTAGTGGATATTCTAGACGGGATTGCTGAAAGGGTGTGGAAACTTCCGGAAGGAGTGAACAATGGGCCACTGGTTCAACTATTCCTACAGAATATAGCAGCACCAAATGAACTAGGAAAGATGCTGTAAAGTTGATTCCTGACTCGAGGGTGCAAGAGTAGAGAGAATAAAATTACATGCTTTATACCTTACCTGGGTAGCAGGCATTCTAATTAAAAATGACTTTCTAAGTGCAGAGCCACGCCCCAGGCCCAAAGCCCCACAGCCTTCCTGAGGGGTATGCACAGTCAGGACTTCTGATTTCTCAGGAGATCAGTTTCTACAATAGAAAATGGTGAGTTCAAAGCCACAAATTAATGTACTATTTTACAGTTTACAAAGTACTGTGGAAAAATATCTCAATAAAATTGCTCTCACTGCTGGAGCAATTATGCAACAAAATGCCTATTTAGTGGGCAGTTACCCTGTGCTAGGTGCTTTACTTATAGTATCGCCTCTGATCCTCACAAGTTATTATTATCCCCAAGAGTGTATTCATTCAAAAACATTTATTGAGCACATTTTATACCAGACACCATACTGGTCACCAAGCCTGCAAAACTGTATTGGTCCTGCCTCAAGGGACCTACAATCTAGTGAAGGAGGCAAACATACAAATATCAGCTGTTGCAGCCCATGGTGACATGTGTCATGGAGTAGGGTGAGGCACAACTATATCACAAGACTCGTGGAAAAAGGAGCAGTAGCTTTTTAACAAAGTCCCGTTACCCCCTTCCTCAATCCTGTATGGCTCTGTTCATTTCCTCCTTTGCTTGATGAGTGGACTTTCCCAAGGAAGCCGTTTAGTCACAACCACTATTTTTATTTACAATGACCAGTAATGTGGTTAGAGGCTGTCCTGGGGCTGGTTCAAGGGAGGGTGATGGTAAGGTTTGGGCATCACAGCCTTTGCCTTCTAGAGTCTTTTCAAAGGAGGCTTTGTTACCATGATGAAAAGTGTGAGGTCTCTTTGTAGGTGGCCTGACTCAGAGGGGGATCCAAACCCCACCAATCTACTCATAGCTCTGGACCCCAAGGACACCTGAGTCTATGAGGACAGAGGCCCTGGTACCCGAGAGTGGAGAGTGGGAAGGTCAGGAAGTGCAAAATGATGGCTTGGGGATACAGGAAGAAAAGTGTTTGTTAATATAGTATCTAAAAATAAGGAAGAAGTCAACTTTTACTTAAATGTAATATGTGGATTGATCCATGCATGTTTGTTTGGTCTGTATGTCTGTTGGTCACATGTCACATACAGACATCAAGGGGTGTCTGAGGCACACTGAGTGTCACACACACATACGCACACACACAGTGGACGGTTGTACCTTCCTTCACTCATCTGCTTTCAGAGTATTATAGCTCATTTGTGCTACTTGAGAGGATGTATAGATTGTATTATTTGAGTTTTACTAAACCCTCACAAAATGGAGGAATGGCTTAGGAAGAACCCTGCGAAAAAAAGTGTGTTGAAGATAATAGCAGTAACACAAATCCACATAAACAACAAGAAAATGTCACTGTCCCTAATTCGATATATGCTCATTGTCAGCTCTATTATGAGGCTAGAAACAAAGGCTGTCTAATGAGATGAGACAAGAAGCTGGCAAAACAAATTTAGAAATGATCAAGTGACTTTATCTCCATGGGCACTTAGGATAAACCTCACCCTAAGTGTGTATTAAACCTTGAGATAATTAGCTAATGATAGAGGTACATTTAACCTATCATTTATAGGTAAAGAAACATATTTATATTGAGTACATGTCCAAAATTTTTTACTGCTAGGGTTGTGTGATTGATAAAAACGGAAAGCCAGTGTATTAGGTACGAGATCTGCTTTAACAAGTCCTGGCCGTTTTAGAAAACATTCTCTGTCATGCAGAACTGAATGGCTAGACCTGAGCACCTACTATGTTGTCGCTTATTTACTTTCACGGTGCATTTCTTAAGCAACGCTATCTGCTTGCTAGTGGTCCCTGAAGAATCTTCCTGCATACAGTGAGCCTCTGGAAAACTCATTCCACATTTTATAGCATAATCATTTTATATTATACAGTAATAAGAAGTACTGGAGTGTAGTTTCATACAATTTTTTTTTCATCTTGTGAAATTTAATTTACATTTTTAAAATCTCCTGTCTCCTATCTGTATTATTTTTCTTTATGTCTTTTCTTAGTCTGACAACGATTTTTATTTTGGTGGAAGAAAATTTGCATAACCATTCCACGTGTAAAACAGTGTTGCTTGGTGAGTCATGGTCACGAAAAGTTCCTTTAGAGCATGTGGTTAAATCTCTGCCTCAGCCAAATTCTTTTTTGCTGCGACCCTCTTTGACACCCCAAGCTCAGAGGCTCCCACTGAGCCTGGCTCCTGCCTTCTTTCTAAGGCCAAGCCAAGGGCCTGTCTCCTCTTCATGTGTTAGGCCCTAGCATCTGACAACTGGGGTACAGACCTCTGAGGACAAGGCCGGAGGTCAGTCTTTGAGCCTTCCCTGGACCTGTGAAGAGGTGCTGCTTTAGTTCTTGAAGTTGGGAGGGGAAGTTTCACTACCAGTCTGCTCAAGTCCCATCCTTCCTTGGGAGGTGGGTAGTTCAGAGATGAGTCACTCGAATTGGCCTCTGCTGTTTGGGCAACATTACTTAGCCTTATTGTGTGTCAGTTTTCTCATCCGTAAAATGGGGATAAGAATGCCTACTTCGTGGACTTGTTGTGAAAAATGAAATGAGAATCCATTGTATGGAATAGTCCATACAATGCACTTAGCCTGATATGGAGTACGTTATCCAAAAATGTGAACCACTGTTATTATTATCATGTAATAGGATATATCCAGACACAGTTTCCCAGCTGACTCATTGGGGAACTTCATGACTGAAATAAAATTGGACTTTGACTATAGCTATTTAGAGGAACAAGCATCTTCCACCCCGAAATAACAGAATAACAGGCTCTCGTACTATTTCTCCCACTTAAAACAACCTAAATAGAGTTTTCAGAAATGGGCTTTGGGAGCTTGCATTCAAACACCAGCTCTTCCACTCACCTGATCTTGGGCAAGACACAGCCTCTGTGGGTCTCATCTGTACAATGGGGTTTTCTCATAGTAATATTGAGAACATGGTGTAAGCCTGGCGTCCAGGAGAGTGTCTGGCACTTAGCAGAATCTCAATATGTTGTCGCTTCCCTCTTCCTTAATGGCCACTGAATGAGTCAAGTAATATAAATACTTAGGCTATGAGAACTTAGGGTAACCTTATTGTCCAGGGTCTTGAGGCCCACTGTATATTGTGATATAATAAGACATAGATATTTGGTTTTCATCCTTGGTAAAATGTTTCCCTGAGTTCCGTGAGCCAGGATAGCAAATTATTGAACCTGGGGAGGGGGCTCTGGGAAGCCATGATTTGTAGCCAAGTTGGGCAAAAGTATGGTTGACCTGGGGACCCACTACTTGCAATTGGCACCTGCAGTGCGGACAGTCTTGCGGGACTGAGCCCTTAACCTGTGGGGTCTGTGCTAACTTTGGGTAGTTAGTGTCAGAAATGAATGAAATTGCAAGGCACCCAGTTGCTATCTGCAGAGAGTTGGAGAATTACTTGGTGTGGAAAACCCTCACATTCGATGTCAGCACTGTTGTGAGTAGAGAAAGTTTTTATTTACCTGTGTAGGAATTTTCAGTCAGATGGAAACACCTGGAGACAATGATAGAAGAATAAATATTTATTAAACCCCTACTGTGTGCCATGAACCAATTAGGCATTTTGTTACCTCATGGATGCTTTAAAACTGTGTGCAGTACCTATGAATAATACAACTTTATGGCTGAGATAACTGAAGTTCAGAGAATTTAAGCACTTGTCCCAGGTCAATCTGACTGCAAAAGTCCATGCTGTTTCTATTTCCTGCTTCCTGGCACCACCCAGATCTCTGGACCTGTAGATACTGTGTCTCTAAAAGAAAATACCCGATTTCCCCTCTCGTTACAGGCATTGGTAATTAAACCAGAACCAGCGTGACAAAGTGTATACTTGGAACTCTTACACCGAGGCTCGGAGATCTTAGTATCACCAGCAGAGCCCTGCTGGCCTTGGGTAAAAGGAGTATGTTTTAGTTTTCCTCCACTCCCAATTTCTGTGACTTCCAAGGCATATTCACTCAGCCAAAGCTTCTATGTAGCTCTCTTACAACCCTGTCATGGCTTTGTCTATTTGATCCTTTAGGGGTGGAATCCGGGGCCAATTCTCCTCCCAGGACACAGAATCTTGCTGTCAGGATGTGAGACAGCAGTCCTTGGGGATTTCATTGATGGAAGTTCGGTTGGCACACCAGGGCAGTCTTCGTAAAGAAGGATGGAGAGAGAAACCCCTGTAATGACCGCTGGCTATTAAATTTGACCACCATCTGAAATCAATACCCCGCAAGTTAATCCCAGGCTGCCGAGATCAGTTATAGTTGACAATAATTAGTATAGCACAGGGGCCACTGGGGGATGAGGAGAAGGATGGAGTGGAAGGTGCTGAGCGCAGGACAACATCAGGACCCTAGTGGATCATTTCCGCGCTCCTGTGATGGCTGCAGGATGGGGTTCTCAGAAGTTTCCTTTCTACAAGTGAAAATATCTTTTGTTCTTCTGATTTTAAAATAATGCATGCATATTATTACTGTTGTTTAAAAATCAGACACTATGAAAATGTTTCAAGAAGAAATGAAAACCCCACCTTTAATCCTGCCCCCTGGTAATAATATTCTGTCTAAGACAATCTAGACATTTTTCTGTTCATATACCATGAGCCCTCCCAAATACTTTGAAAAACAGGACCATACTTTGTGATTTTATTTTATCATTTCTAATACATGATAAATATCTTTCCGAAAGAATATAGATCTATGTTGCTGTTTTAATGGATTTATGATATCCATTATGGCGATGATCCATAATTTATTTAGCCATTCCTCTCTTTTAAAAGGTTTCCAATTTGCCACGACGATTAGAAATAAAGCTGCACCATACACCCTCGTGTTTTTTTTGTTAAGTATTTCATCCTGTGGACATTAACCCTGAACCTGAAATTCAACAAGGCTCCAGGAAACACAGTCTCACCTGTGTGCACCCCACTGATAAATTATGGCTAAAACATTCATTCATTTAACAAATACTTATTGGGTGACCATGATGTTCCAGACACAAGCTATTCTCTGTGGATATGCAGAGAATAAAACAGACAAAATCTCTGCCCTCAAAAGCTCACATTTAGAGGGAGGAAATAATTGATAAGCAAATTAAATGACAGGGTGTTAGAAAGTGGTGAGTGCTAAAGAAAAAAATAAGGCAGGGAAAGGGGTTTTCTTCCATAGTTATTCAGCATTTATTCTATCATCATGCTATTCAGTTTAATTTATTAAACATCTGTTGAGCCCCTATGCTGTGCCATAAACTGGGTATTGGAATAGGGTGTGTGGAGTTGAATGAAATATGAGCCCTAGTGTAGATGCGTTCACACTTATTTTCTTGCTTGTGACTTAACCATTTAATGTATGTATTCTTTATCTTCACAATTAGATTAGAAAATCCTCAAGGGCAGGAGTCCATCCATGCTTTAATACTTCTTTTGTGTCCTCCTGAGGTTTCAGCTTTTTCTTTTCTTTTTCTTTCTTTCTTTTTTTTTTAGAGTTAATAGTCAATAAATGCTTGCTGCACATTTGTGGAATAGAAATTATGTTGGTGGTTTGGAGAGATGGCAAATGGGGTTTGATAAGCCAAGAAAGAGTCCTGGAGAGTTAATTCTGCTTAAGCTTTGGGTGAAAAAAAGCGCTGATTAATAGCCAGGGTTAATGAGAAAGCTACCTGTTTAGATCATGCTGTGGGCATTTAAAAACAACTTGCTCTAAATCATGTGTCATCCAATTAAATAGAGTAATATAGATATATTAACATTAATATAGTCATTTTAACATTGTTGTGCAAATCTGATTGAAAAAATAATACTGTTTTTCACAGAAAAACAAGCCAAGCAAGCATGCTGAGTTTTCACCCGGCTCTATGTGGTTTATTTAACCGGCCCCCACATTTTACTAACACACACCAAACTCTGCCTGAAGGGGGAGCTCTAACACTCATTTGTGGTTCAAGGCTCTCAATCCTCCCACAGAGCCCGGTGTTAAGCTCCTTCCCACCTTCCTGCGGAGCTATCAACTGGCTCTTTCTTCTCCCATTAAAAAAAAAAAAAAAAAAAAAAATCCTAGCTAGCTATATAAACGTAGGTAACTCTAAAAGTATGAAGCGGCCCAGATAAGGCTGGATTTACATCATGATCAAATGACTCATATTTGTCAAGGATTGTATCCTGCATGCTACGGTACATATATTATTTCTCATTCTCAAAACAACCTTGCAAGAGTAGTAGTATTATCTCCATTTTGCAGACGGTTCTGAGGCCATGAGAGGTCACAGTGTAAATGGTGGAGGCGGGTCTGCACACGTTCTCTGTAGCTGCCTTTATTTATTGGTCTAGTCACTTAGTATTATCATATTATTGTCATAATTGAGGTCATTCTGGTAGAAGTAGTACAATTTAAAAACATTTCTCTTTAAATGTGACACAGACCCCCTTCTCCCCCCCCACCCCCAAGCCATGGATCCTCTCCACAAAGAATCTGCGCGTCCAGGCTTAGTGAGGACCTGAGGGCTCTTTCTAGTATTTTCTGGCCCAATGGCCCTTTGAGCTGAATACCTGGAACAGGTAGAGCTCCCACCAGACAGACCCCAGCTGCCCACAGGACCAGGCAGGGCTTTTGACTCAATTTATTCTCATCTGAGCTGAGCCTTCCCCCCCCCCCCCCCGCCCCAGCTTTATTGAGACATAATTGACATATAATATTATGTAAGTTGAAGACATACAGTGTGATGATTTGATACACATATGTATTTTGAAATGATTACCACAATAAGGGTAGTTCACACCTCCATCATTTCAGGTAATTATGTCCTATTTTTTTTTTTTTTTTTTTTTTTTGGTGTGGTGAGAACATTTAAAATCTACTCCCTTGGTAACTTTCAAGTATATACAACAGTGTTGACTATAATTACTACGTTGTGCATTAGACCCAGAATTTATTCATCTTATAAATGGAAGCTTGTAATCTCTCCTCATTTCCCCTCCCTCCTGCCCCCTGGCAACCACCGTTTTACTCTCTATTTCTATGAGTTTGGCTTTTTTTAGATTCCACATATAAATGAGATCATGCAGTGTTTGTCTTTCTGCGTCTGACTTATTTCAGCTGGCATCATGCCCTCAAGGTCCATCCATGTTGTTGCAAATGAAAGGATTCCCTTCTTTTTTGTTGAGCCTTCCCTTTTGATTGCAGCTCTCCTAGCACATCCCAAATTGTGAGAGCACCTGGGAAGAAATACATAGCAAGACTTTCAGGCTCCCATCTACGGAGTGATATAAAGACCTCAGAATGAAATGGACCTTTTCCAAGTGCCCGTCATAGCACCTGGGGCCCCGTGGGTGAACAATGGTTTTGGAGTGAATAATTGACACTATTCACAGAAGTGTTTTTCTAACTGTTGAAGCCTTTCCCTCAGAATGCAAGGATAAGTTTCAGAGCAGCTACATGGAAAACTAAACACAAAATTATTGAATCAAATCAGCCAAGTGGCTGACTAAGCTGACCATAGGTCTAGTTAAGGGGACAATCCCTTAAAAATTTTAGCAAAAAGAGTTATTTTCTTGGGTATAAGAATGTCTTCTGCTCCTTAAAAAAAAATAAAATAAGTGTTTTGGGTGGCCAGTTAGCTCAGTTGGCTAGAGCGTGGCACTGATAACACCAAGGTTGCTGGTTCGATCCCCACGTGGGCCACTGTGAGCTGTGCCCTCCTTAAAAAAAAAAAAAAAAAGAACGTCTTCTGCCATTTTCCTAGAGCAGAGTGTGGCCCCAGAGAGAAGCCAACTCTGTATATTTTTTTAAAATCATTATGGTTCTATTATCAAATCCTTAAAAAAGAAAAAAGCTTTAAAAATTATGTAAATAATACATGTGTATTATAAAAATAATAGAAAATACTGACAAGCATGAAGAAGAATTAAACATTGCTAATAATTCTACCACCCAGAAATAATCACAACTAATATTTTGGTGTATTTCCTTCTAGTATTTTCCCATGCGTATATACTATGTAGGCATTACAACAGTGAAAAGACACACAGTTTTGTGTCCCACTTTTTTCACTTAAAATTATATAGTATTTCCTTATGTCATTAAATATCCTTAAAATCTTGATTTTAGTAGGTATGGAATATTTTATTGTATGACTGTCACATAATTTGTTATGGACCGCTCCAGTCATTATTTCTCCTTTTTTGACTACCTAAATACCCCGCAATGGATAGCTCTATACATAGTTACTGTATATATTTATGATTATTTCCTTATGATCTTCCTCTCATTTTTAAATTCCAGACTTGACTGCTTCTAAGGCAGTACTTTTTAACCAGCGAGACATGACCCCTCAGAGGGGATAGCAAAGAGTAGGATACGTATAATTTGAAAAAGCCTTATTCAAAATTTCAATTGTATTAATATTTTTATTAAGCTATTTAACTTTTTAAAAATTATATAACCAAATGAAGGGCTTTATCTTTCTACAGGGGGAATGGGTTTAAAATGTACGTCCATTCACAAATACCTATTTATTGAGCACCTACTGCACATGAGGTCCTGCTAGGCTCTGGGGATCCAACCATGAACAAGACAGGTTGAGAATCACATACTAAGGTTTGTGTATATCACTTCTAAAGCCTCTAACAGCCTGTACAGATCATTTTTTCCTTTCACAATCTTGTGTGGAGTAAATTATATTTGTGCTGAGATTAAAAGAAATCCCATATGTTCAGTGCCTGGAATACAGTAGGTCTTCAGTAATAGCAATTGCCCTCCACTTTCCTATTCTCTCTAAATAAAGTTAAATTCATGTCGATGTTTGTACTGAGTCACTTAACTCACCCTGACACCCAGCAGGCATGTGATAACCATTGGCCAGACTTCTCTATGAACCCAGAACCCTGGTACCATTATCACCAGACTCTCTAAGCTAAAACCAATAGGACTTGATTTGAAGGGGCAATAATGTACAGACTTCGGGGTTCTATGCTACCCTGGGTGGTAGGCCTTATGTGAAATGTTCTCTTTGAAACTTTAATAGACATTTTGGGGGTCATTCAATGTTACCTTTGCATTTTACATCACTATTAACTGTCCAGCTAAACTTCAGAGTTGCTGGAGCTCAGTTCTGAGGAATCGCTTCTTGGTTTGGGAACGAGTTTTGGCCACTCGACGGGAGATGTAAAGGTGATGTGATGGGAAGTTGGAAGGATGAAAGCCGTCTTCCTGTGATAGGTCACCTCTCACCTCTCCCCACAGAACGCCAGGGAACAAAATACAAGATTATTTGAGAGAGTAAAGTTCTTATTGTGAAAAAATTTTTTTCTTCTCTGTAAGCACAAAAACCATCCATTTTCTCAGAAGGAATCTTGTCTCTTATGAACACTATCAGCCTAGATCTGCGACAAATCCAGTTATCCCCACAGAAGTTCATATAGCAGGTCAATGGTTTATTTTGTGAAAATTCTAGGTGGTCTTGGTGACCCATAACTTCTTGAAGATATGGCCTCAAAGACTGAAACTTTGAAAAATAATTTTCTGGCCTTCATAAAGTAAACCAAAGATACGTTTAGAGAGGCTGGGTAGGACTCAGAGCTAGGTTATAGGTAAGGAATAATCTACCTCTTCTTACTGCTTGTACTAGCCTTAATATCTTTTCTTCGATATATTTTTCTCTCCTTTCAGGGCATTTAAAATTGTTTTTTTAAATCTTTTGGAAGCCCGTTATACCACCATGTTTCCTAAAGTTAATCTAACCTAACATGAAGAAATCATCCGCCAAATTTCTTTTATTCACATTAAAGAGTCTTTGAAACATTGATCTCTGACCAGCCAGACAGACCATGGCCATCTGATAAGTCTGCAGGGGTAGATCTACTATTTGTCAAGTACACGATGGACGCTGTTCTTCAATAGAGCAAGGCTGGACACACACATAGATGTAATGCAAAATGAGGTAAGGGGATTTATATGCCTAATTAAAAGGAGCAAACTCTCAAATCCAGATCCATACATTGATTTTTAGAGTTCTGATTGCTGAAAGAGCTGCAAAGAAAAGCAATCTGAGGTGAGAGTTCATTTTTCTTGAATCAGGTGAGCCCAGGGCTTTAAAAATAGAAAGCTTTCACTTGATACTAATTTCACTTACAGTGAGAGTTTAAATATAATCTGAATTATATGAATCTGATCTACGAAAAATCTGTCAAAGAAATCACAGACTCTAAGAATCAGTGGTAGATATAGCTTGAGAGAGAGAATCACAGAATTATTTAGCTAATGATCACAGGATTATTACACCCTAGAGTGTGTAAGACATATAATTTAAAATTTGCTGTGTTTGGATAAAGTTAAATATACATTTTAAAAATGGACTCTGGTAAAATACTGGATCTCAAACAAGAGTAAGCAGCTGAATTCACTGGTGTCATCCACACAAGGCCATAATAAATTTGTTTTCTTTCATTGTGTTGTTTTGAAAACACTTTCCAGAATTGATAGCTGGTTTTCACGTCCTTGTGTCGCTCCCTTTTATTATCATTCTGGATCTTTCAAAGGACATACAATTGCTTTTTAATCACAGCAGTAACATAAACCATAATGACATATTTCCCCCCACAAATGCCTAAGACTGTGAATAACCCTAATATCCTGTGAAGTCCTTGACGATGGGCCATGCCATTCTGTCTGTGTACCCAGCCCTGGGCTCAGTGTGCGGCACTGAGGAAGGCTCCGTAAACATGAGCTCACATAAATGATGGGACCCAACACACTCAGCCCTTAGTCATCCCCGAGCCTGAGGAAAGCAGTCGATCGGGTTATGCCGTTGGCTGGGTAGGATCAGAAAGTGCTGGGGACAGGTGAGGCATTTGCCGGGTTTGGGGCTCTTCAGTACCACAAGGACCTCATGTTTTGTGACTTGAGGTGGAGATTTGGAGGGAGGGAAACTGCATACTCATTAGGCAAAAAGGTAGAACATAGGAAACATTCCTAGAGAGCCTTTCTATTAGGTTGGTGCAAAAGTAATTGCGGTTTTTGCAATTTTTTTTTTAACCTTTTAAGCCGCAATTACTTTTGCACCAACCTAATACTTGGTTCCAGAAAAGAAATGTGATTTCTAGCATTCAGCTGAAAGTCTTCATCTGTTCTCCTTCAAGGTTGAGTGATCCTCTGCCTGCCGGAGGGAAGGACGACTACGGAAGCTAATGGTCTCCCCGTTATTGGCTGCAAACTATAAACGCTGTATTCGCTTCTATAAATATTTGGCATGTGAGTAATAAGCAGGAACTAATGACTGGGTCTGAATTACTCATTTGTTACTCTGCAAGTGGCACATTTAGTGTCAGCGAATGCAGCCAGCTAGAATTAATTCTGATACAATCAGTGGGGGACAAACCCTCAGTGACCGCGACAAAAGGTTCAAGGCAGCCTGTTTGGGAGGAATCCACGTGAGGTGGCCCTCTTGTCTTTCAGCACCAACCCCCTATAGTTAACCCTCAAACCAGCTCTAGACCCTGCCACCTGCAGCTCTTTAGGTCATCCCCTCCTCCTCGGAGGACTTTACCGCTACTTCTTATCCACTGGCAATTGTACCTAGGGCCACTGGCTACTGGCTGGGGTGTGCCAGAGCCTTCACCAGACTGCCCTGGACACCCCCACTTCCTTTTTCTCCAGTGTTCCAATCTGCCCTGTGAATACACTAACTGGTTCCATACGCTGGACAGACTTGGATTTGAATTTGTAAGAAAAGTTGGAGAAGGCAACAAATCTCTTCGAGACTCAGCATCCTCATCTCGAAAATGTAGGCTGACCAACTGTCCTGGGTTTGCCTGGGATGCAGGACTTTCAGTGTCCCGAGCAAACCAGGATGAGCTGGCTACTCCACTAAAACAGGGATGATAACACCTCATGTCTTGTGTAGATTAAGTGTAATATTGTTCATAGAGTATCTGACAAGCAGTGAGTATTCAATAAATGCTAGCTCCACCCTCCTTAATCAATTAAAAGTATTTGTGAAATAAGGATTTGTGGAACATGTGCCAGGTACCCCTCTAGGTGTTGGGGGCTGTGATCAAATGAAGTCTAAAACGCAATTCCTCTCTTCAAGGTGCTCCCAATCCAGTTGGAGATGTAACATGGCTACCGATGAAACTGATACTTACTTATACTTCTAGACTCCACTTTTCTCCAAAAATAGATGGGAAGAAGCTCAGAGTAAATGATACAGATACGCAAAACTAAGAGTTGAACAACAGCCACGTAATTAGGGAGACAGTGGTGGAACAGTTATACTAGAAACCCGAGGCTAAGGAAATCTACTCCAATTGAACACAACACAGCCAAGAACAACACAAGAATAACACAGGACAGACTGAACGAAGAGGAAATTACATAGTGTCAGTTTCAGAAGTTCAAGGTTGTGCTTTAGAAGGGCAAGGTGGAGTTCAGTGATGATTTCTCTCAAACCAGCTGCGTGATCATGGGCAGGTTACTCGCTGCAGGCCTCAGTTTCTTTCTCTAGGAAACAGGGAGAATACAACTATTAATGCATGTGTGTTTCCAAACTTTCCCATCCCTGCCCACTAAGGACACTGTCTGGCCCAAGTTCCTCCCAGGGTGCAGGAAAAAGAGCAGGGGCCTGCACTGGGGGAGGAGTTTAGGAGAAAATTTTTCTCAAGAAGTTGGGAGCAGAGAGAGGGCAGGGAGGGCGGTGGTGGGTGAAGAAAATAGATGAGACAGGAAAGGATATTTAGGAAATGTCCAGAGCCATAGATCCCCTTTGTGGTGCTTGAGAAATGCAAGTCAAGAGCTTGAGTAATTTTGGAAATCTCTTTTTAGCGGCCAGAGTGTGTTTCTTTGTTCTCACTGCCACCCCTCCTTCCTCACCACTCGAGACAGGAACCAATGAGCTGATTTAATGTATGAGGAAGCACTTTGTGAAGTCTGTTTAAATCTGAATTTGAATCCTCTCCTAGCAGCTCAGACCCTCTCCTTTTGCTATTCACTCAAAATGGAAAAATACAAGATTTGGACACTTGGGATGCTGTCTTACTCATTTCAGTTGTATGTCCTTAGGCAAGTTACTTACCCTGTCAAATACTCAAGTTCCTCATCTGTAAAATGGATTGTTTGCAGAGAAATGAGACAATGCGTTTGCATCTAAAGCCCTTGGCACAATGCCCAGCACATATTGGACCCTCAGAACATGTTGGTTCCCTTCCTACCTTCACCTTCCTTCACAAGAGCCCATCTTTTTCATGATGATAATTAACAGTAGGCAGAAAACTCATTCCTCCTGGACCAACCCTATGCAAAGGTGAAAGTCCCAAGGTGCTCCCTTAACTAACTCTCCATCCAGCTACACCCCACACCTCCCGGGTACACCTACCTAAGAGTTGACTTATCCAGAGGTCTACCTTTCCTGTGTCTTTCCTGTGTCCTCGGGTTTGTGATTGCCCCTTTAGGACAGAAACCACAGCTTTCTAACTTGATGTGTATAGTACACAGCACAAAAGTCAGACAGATGCTACAACAGATCCCCCTCCAAAGCGCCCCCGTTATTTTATGACTCTCACCTTTCTTTACTTCATTCCTGTGGCCTGGATTGAACAGCTAGAACTGCTCCAACTCTGAAGCTTAATATCCAAATGTTTTCCTGATAACAGCATTCCATCCGTGCAGCTCATGCATTCCCTTACCCAACACTTTCAACCCTAGTGTGACCTCTGGTTCCAGAACTTCTCACTTGCCTACAGTATTTGCTCTCTTTGGCTTGACTTCTTTTCCTACCAGGGTCTTTCACTTTAGTTGCTTTCTCTCCATTTCCTTTACCTTCTTACCCCGTGGTCTCTCTGTCCATCCACCCCAGAACACTCCAGCCCTGGATCAATTCAGCCACTTGCATTCTGGCCAATGAGTGTTACTAAGGAAAAGTACACCACCAAACGAATTCACACTTTCCAACTTCCCAGGGCGCCGAGCCACCAGAAATCCTTCCATGTGTCCTAGTCTTTCTCCCATCTCCTTAGCAACTAGGTTTTTCCCTTAAATCTACCTTTCCATCTTCCTCTGTTCCCTCAATGACCTTGGCTCCTAGTTCTATGAGAGGCACTGAGGATTTCATTCAAGGTCATCCTTGGGCCCCTTGTCGGCTCAGAGATTTCAGCCTGTACCATCTTTTCGTCTTCCTGACTCCCTCCGTGGAAGATGTGGCTTTTCTTCCCTCTTTAATTTCCTGTCGCCTATGTTGTAGACTCACCCCCCATCTCTGCCATAGATTTGACCCTTTCCCCCCACCTGTCACCTCAATGACCTCACTCCATCAATCATCCCAGATTTCTTCATTAAATTTCACTTTGTTCTACTCCATTGGCCCTGTTCCTCAGTGTGTACACGTGCTCAAATTTTTCTCCTCCAAAAATGTCTGTCACCACATGACCTACCCCAATTTCCAATTATTGTATTTTGGGAGGAGAGCAAAAATATTAACAAGTGACTATCCATAGCTTCTTACCTTAATTCACCCTCTAATGAGAATTCTGTTCTTGTCAGCTTAGCTTTTCCTCGTCCCTCCTATAGGAGAAAGATTTTTCTTCTCTTCCACGCTGTGCAGAATCTGGGCAATGAGGCAAGAGGAAAATAGAAAGAAGTCAGAGTAATAAAGAGCTATACGAAAAATGAGAAGGAAGATAAGAGAGTTTGTCTAAGCTGGATTTCTGCAAGTATTTTAGGGGTAGTGGCGGGCGATTGGAGGGTTTTTCTAAAATGTAGACTCTCAGGTATCACAGTAGACTTACTGAACCAGAATATGTTTTGTTTTGGGTTTTTTTCAGGATACGGATTTAACAAGATCCCTAGATGATTTGTCCATTAAGGTTTGAAAAGCACATAAAAATTAACTAAAAATGAATCATAGGCCTAACTGTGAAAACCTAAGACTATAGGAGAAAATCTTATGACCTTGGGTTGGGAAAAGGTTCTTAGGTATGACACATACACACACACACACACACACACACACACACACACACACAGATCCATAAATGGAAAAAAGTAGATAAATTGGACTTCATTAATATTAAAAACGTTTGCACTTCAAGAGACATGATTATGAAAATGAAAAGACAAGCCATAGACTGGGGGAAAAGATTTGCAAATAATGTATCTGATAAGGAACTTGTATCCAGAATATATAAAGAACTCTCAAAACTCAACAAGAAGGTAAACAATCCAATTTAAAAATGGGCAATAGATTTGAATACCCAGTTCATTAAGGAAGACATATAAATGGCTGCTAAGTGCATGAAAACAAGCTCACCATCATTAGTCATCAGGAAATGCAAAGTAAACCACCGGGAGACACCACGACACACCCTGTACAACAGCTATCATCAGAACAACAGGCAATACCAAGTTCGACGCTGGTGGGAATTTAAAATGCTACAGCCACTTTGGAAAATCGTTTGACAGTTTCTTAAAAAGTTAAACATACACTTATCATGGAACCCAGTAATTACACTCCTAGGATTCTATCCACGCAAAACAAAAACATGCATCCCCACCAAGATAGCTACGTGGTTGTTCATAACAGTATTACTGACAATAGCTAAAACATTGAAATAATTTCATTGTTTATCAAGGCAGAGCTGAATAAGCAGTGGTTACTCTAGGGGCCATTACAGTGAGTAGTCAGTCAGGACAGGTGCCCAGCAGGTCCCAGCATGCCCTTGCTCTCCTCTCCACGTCCAGCTCTTCTTCCCAGCTGTTAACCAGGCCCAAGAGTGGCCCAGGCCTGCCGATACACACTTGAGTGCACCCATGGAAGCACTAGCTACATCAAGGCCAAAGCTTCTCATAGACGAATCCACTAGTCTCCCTTCATAGGGGCTGGACGTGTCTGGCTTCTCAGATTCATAGAGTGGCTCTTCCCCGGCTCATCCAACAGCACTTGCGGACCTTTCCTTCTGCAGCTCCTTCCACAGTGATGACAGGTCTTATTCCTATAATAAATCCTTCATCCCTAACGCCCATGGTAACTCTGCTCCCCTGCCTGAACCCTGACTGATGCAGTCATTGGTACCAGAAAAAGGTTCCCATGGAACGGAATCTTAAGAATGAGACTATGGAGTTGGCTCGCTGATCTGACTAGATATAAAGGCACCAAACACACTGTTGCTGATGGTCAATGGACACTGGTGGTCCCACAGCATTTAAGGAAAGTGGCAAACTTCATGTAAATCACCGCCTATAGCAACCTGCGACCAAGCTCCTAGAGAAAGAAAGGCATTGAGTACCAAGCGGCTACTGCCACATAAGATTTTAGAGCAGATAAAAATTATAAAGCATTTGGTTGCTTCTAAGTTACACTGGTGAGCTTGGGCAAAAAAA
Organism: Rhinolophus sinicus; assembly: GCF_057876585.1. NCBI lineage: Eukaryota > Metazoa > Chordata > Mammalia > Chiroptera > Rhinolophidae > Rhinolophus > Rhinolophus sinicus. The sequence goes on along the minus strand of NC_142507.1, from coordinate 46,135,868 downwards.
AGGATGGGTTTGATGCCTACATGTCAAGAGCAAGACCCAAGTGATAAACCAGAAGCATCTGTGACTGCCCTGAAAGAAACCCTGATCTTCTGTAGGTTCAGGGTCAAGATTTCTGGAATCCAGATCTAAGGTCTAATCTTGAAGATGTCTGACTTACAATGCAAAAAGAATTTACATCGGTGAATGTCCTAAAAACCACTTTAAATGGATGAATTGTACGGTATGTGAATCATATCTTTAAAAAGCTATTACCAAAAAAAAACCCCAACTTGCAGGGTTTTATGTTAAAGGTTGGGCGTTGATTGGGAAGAAGAGAAAACCCGAAAATTGGGTTGGGGACACACGACCAGTTTCTGATGAAGTTGAGGACTTTAGACTCTAACTTCTGTTAAGCTTCCTTTGTCCCTGGAAGCAATCCTCCCTGAGGTTAATCTCCCCTTGTCTCGGAACCTGTAACCCTCTCTTCTAAAGTGGGTGACTTGAAAGGACTGTTAATGTCCCTCAGGACCTACCCCTCCCACACACCCTGTCCCTGCCCCTTCGACAGTCACTGATGATCTCATCTAAGCTCATGGTTTAAGTACCGTCTCCATGCTGATGACTCAAATTTACAGCTTCGGTTCAGACTCGCTCATGAACTCCAGACTCATGCATTCAATTACTTTCTTTAAATCTCTGCTTGGAGGCCTAATAAGCATCTCAAAATTAACTTGTTACAAATAAGCCCTTTTAGTCTCCCACCCCCATCTCGCTCCTCCCTGGCGGAAATTCTTGGTGTCATAAAAGTGTTTTCTCTCTTTTACACCCATGTCTAAAACATTAGCCAAGTCTTCAAAAATCTCTCCAGAATTTGCGACTTCTTACAGTCACCTCTGCCATCATCCTGGTTTGAGATTTTATGATCTCTCACCTGTCTTGTTGGTATGGCCTCCTTCCTGGTCTCTAGCTTCTAGCTTTGCCCCTTTTCAGTCTATTTCCAAAACAGTCGCCACAGTGATGCTGTGAAAATACAAGTCAGGTCACATTACTGCCTTAGAGCTCCTACAATGGCCTGTGTGACCTGGGTGATACACATGCCCCCTCGACCTCTCTGACCTCATCTCTGTGTGCTCACCCCCTCATTACTCCACCCAGCCACACCGGCTGTTTCAGGGGTCCTTGAACTTGCTGGGTTTACTCCACCTCAGGGCCTCTGCTCAGAACGCTTGCCCCCAGATAGCCCCACGTCTTGCTTCTCAGTGTTTCTCTGTCACTTTCCCAGGGAAGCCTCCCTTGGGCACCCCATTTAAAACTTGAAATTCTCCCCATTCCTGATATTCTCATCACCTTTCCTGGCTTCATGTGTCCTCCCTATTATCAGTCTCCTATATAGGCAGGAATTTTTGTCTTTTTTTTTTAAGCTCTTCAACGCTGTATCCCCAGTGTTTAAAACTGTGCCTAGCCCATAGTAGGCTCTTGATAAAAATTGTAGAATGAAACAATGAAAGTATGCAAAACAGTTAACATGGTATGTAGTAGGCACTCAATTAAGTTTGCTGTTACTATTTAGCTGATTATTATAACCATGAAATTGGGAGCGATTCTAGACTTTGCCTTCTTTTTCTTCCTCCTACTCCCATATCTAAATAGTCACAGAATTCTACAGCATCTACGTTAGCTTAACCCCTCATTATTTCTCACCTGAATTATTGTTACAGGCTCCAGAATGAATCTTATTCCTCTTCCTTCCTTCCTTCCTTCCTTCCTTCCTTCCTTCCTTCCTTCCTTCCTTCCTTCCTTCCTTTCTTTTCTTTTTCTGCTACAGTTTCAAAATCACCGATGTGATCATGTCAAACTATTCCTCAAAATTCTTCAATGGCTCCCCGGACCTGTCAGGGTAAAGTTGACACCCTTTCACTCAGGACACAATCCATTTCCTGATCTGGCCCTCTGACCCCCTTTCTGGCCTTTTCTCCTGAGATTCTGCCTCACACCTTTAGCTCCAACCAACCAGAGCCACTTGGTTCCCTAAAGAGTAACACTCGTTTACACCCCCTCGCTTCTGTGTATGCAGTCTGTGCTTTCTGCAATGTCTCTCTTGTTTTCAAATCTAGCAAATCATACTCCTCTTACATCTCATCTCAAGCATGACGGACTCCAGAAAGTCCTCCCCGACCTCTCAGTCTGAGTCAGAGAGCACTCTTCTGTGCCCGTTCCCAATCACAGCACTACCATCCTGCAGTAGAATTGGATGTGTGTTGGTCTGCCTCCCCCACTAGTGAATACACACCTGGAGGGCCTGAGGGGTGTCACACTACTTACACCTCCCTGCTTAGCACAGAAGTGAGGGGGCAGATGTGTTTGCTGAACTTGGGATGGTTGCAAAGTTTAAGACTGTGCTAGCTTCTTGAGGCTGCCTTGTCTAGATGCAGAGAGGCAGGCTGGAAGCCAGCCAGTGAGACATGCATACAAGGGACATTTAGAGCTGGACTTGTCTTGGGGTTAGAGAGTAAGCACTTCAGAGAGAATAAGGAACGGGCAAGTTTCTATAAAACAGCAACAGGATACGCACTCTTGATTTGAAAAATGTTTCTGATATTTTCTTGGTGCATTTCCTTTTTATTACCCTGTAGTATTAAACAAAGTCTAATGGAAAATTCCAGCCTGCTTTAGCTGTTCTAAAATAACTCGTGAGCAATAGTTTGGGCCCAGGACCGAGCCGCAGTATTAAAGCGGTAGCCATGTCTCTCCTGGTCATGGCAGCAAGAATCTTTTCCAAACAGAGAAGAATTTTAAGTGCTCTGTGACTTTGGAGGGCTTAAGATTTCCCTCTAGGCCTTCACCAAAAGAAAGGTAGAAATTACAATATCTAGTCCTTCCCACCTACAGATTCTCTTTCCTTAACTGAAATCTTGAAGCTTCTGGCTTTTTTTTTTTTTTCATGAGAGAAGCTTTGCCCCCTCACTGATACTTAATAAATGCTGGAATGAGGATGATTTCTGATTGGCTCTCCAGACATAAAGAGGCATTCTGATTGGTTGGTTGGTCGGTGCAGAGGTGGATAGTGAGGGGTGGGAGGGTGGCAAAGCAAAGGGGATGGAAAGGCCTGGAAAGCTTCCTCTGCTCGGAGCAGAACACAAAGGCACAACCGATGGTGAGCATGTAAACATATTACTCAACTGTGAGAATCTCATTCTTTTGCAATAAGCTGTTGGTACAAAAGGGGCCAATATTTAAGCAACAGTTGGAGTGTTTGCAATTACAACTCCCACTGATGAATTTAAGATGGTAAGAGGGTGACAGAGGACAGTGGCTCAGAACAGAATGTTAAGACTGTGGTAATAGAAAGCAATCTGTTCAAGGCGAGGGCTTGGAGGGCAGGGAAAACAAAAATACAACCAAGCAAGTGTGAAGGATAAATAACAAAGAGAGGCAATAACAACCACCTCATAATTGCTGAGAAAATACCAACATTAACAAATCTTGAAAGACAGGCACAGCATGCTGAAGATGAAGGAGGGGACAGCCAGTGACAATGAGCAAAGTGGAGCGGTTAGAGGTGTGAGCAGCAAAAAGAAAGTATGGTAGAAACACTAACAGATACAAACCTGCTGTTCATTTGATGAGGTGACAGAGTAAATCTATACCGTTGTCTCCCTTTAAAAATGTCAGTCATTCCTATAAATATTCATCTTCACGTAGCTAGGAGAGAGTGATTTTAGCCTCATAAAATCTTAGCGCTGAGGCTTAGAGGCCATCTCTTCCAACCCCCCTCATTTTGCCGATGAACACCCTGAGTTCCCGGGAGGGGACAGGATTTGTGCGGCATCACACTCCCAGACAATGCCCCTGACTTCCCTTCCAGCGTTCTTTTCATGACACCACGAGTTTCCAGCTTTTTAAAGTAAAAAGATCCCCTTTCTTACTGTCACGTATATGGAACAGTCTTGTATGATCAAAGCTGCGCTTTTAGTACCTACTGATGACAGAATTTATATGCAGGCATGATGAAAGGTACCATGGTTCAGTAAAGCTTCTAAAGTCTATTGTATCGTTGTAATCGCAGTAGCATCTGTGTACATTTTCAAATGCAGAGTGTATCTGTAGTTTCAGTCCCTAGGCAGCTGGGGACTCAAATGGACCGTAAGGCTGAGGCCTCCCCGGCCCGGCAGCTTTCAGGTTAGGCAGAGGGCCCTGCGCCAGGATGTGCTTGCTCTTTCCAAACAAGGAATGAAAAAGAAATCGTTCCCTTCTCTTAAGAACAGAGAAGGTATCAAGCGAAATCCAGAATTTGATGTGAGAAGAATTTCGTGAAGACCTTGGGTGATTTCAGACCACACAGGAGGAGGGTCCTAGTCTGTGAGCCTGGCCCAGGGCTTTGGGTGTAGCAGGACCGTTGCCAGGGGCTCTGTCAGTGAGAGAATTGTGACTAAAGCGGAGCAGAGGGGTGGGGGCTGGCCTTCTGTCTTCATAGGTAGGAAGAAAATCATTCTGAAGTGGGAGCGACTCAGTGTTCCAGCTGAGTCCTGGGAATAAGAGTGGAGTCAGGGAGACAGTGTGCGGTGGTCCCCACTGGGCCAGGAGACTGCCGAGTCCGGGGGATCTGTGGGTCACGTGATCGGGGATACTCCCAGGAGACACCTGGGTCAGTTACCATTACTGAGCACCTACTGTGTGCTAGGCACTCTGCTAGATGCTCCACATGTACCACTTTACCTAATAATAGCACCTTGTGGTAGAGGCTATTATTATCTCCACTTTATGTTTGAGGACACAAAGGCTTAGAGAGGCTTTCTAACTTGTCTGAGATCTCGGGACTGGAATTGGAACCCAGACACTGGATTCCAAAGTGCCTGTTCAGGAAGCAGGCAAGCATGCTGCTTGCCGTGGTCAGGCTCAATTGAGATAATCCATGAAAAGGGCTTAACACTGTGTCTGGGCAGCTAAAAAGGGCTTATTACATGCTGAAGAAGCTTATCGATATTTTCAACATTATGACGTTGGAAATGCAAATCACATAAAAAGGTTGAACATACTGCAGTGTTGTAAGAAAATTAGAGTGTGAAATCTCCCACAATGGGGTTTAAAAAAAAAAAAAGCATCATCACCCCGGGCAAGAGAGGGAAACTTCTGCCACCTCAGTATGGTGACTGTGAGCCCAGAGGCGTGGCCAGGGGATGGATGGGGACACTGACACCTGCCAGAGGTGACCAGGCTGCCTCCAGCAGGATGACAAGAATTGCCTCCAGTGCAGGGGGTGAGCCTGAGGCTGGCAGGATGTGGAGGAAATGACCTGGGGGAGAGGCATTCCTGGGATTCGGTTGGTACAGTTCAGAGATAAGATTATTTCATCACCATTTACTCTTATTTATTATTATTACCCATTTCCTTGTGTCCAGGTGGCTGTGAAGGGGACACTTGCCAGCAAATGACATCATCATGAAAAAATATGGAACAGTTGAGCTTCAACGGTAGAAAGAGTTTGAATAAGTGTTAAATTTAGCTAATCCACTCACTAAACCAGGAGTGGCCTTTTGGAACATTTATTCAAAAATCTCTGTTTTGAAAAACACGGGGCACTCTGAAGAGAGTTCTGTCGTGACGTGTAAGAAAGAGGGCAGGGCTTGATAGCTTGAATTTTCAAAAATTGTAAGTTTCATTGTAGAGAATTAAATTCATAGCAAAAATAACTTTCCTTAAAATTTCAAGCAGAGCTTTAAAAACCTCACACCCAATTGAGTGTATTCATTCTCCAAGGAGAGACTTTTTATTTATTTTTTTATTTTTTGCAGAGGACAGTTTAATCCCTGAAACCGGCTGTTACAGTCCCAGTTAGAGGATACAATTTTCTACTTAAGTTGCCCAAATGATGGAACAAATTTTGTGGAATTTGGCAAATTCCTCTGGAAGTTGTTTTTTTCCCACCCTCTTTTTGTTAACTGAAAACAGGGAAATATATATGACCATATCCATCAAAGAAAATGCATTGTTTGCAATGATTGGTTAATTTGAGGAGGCTCAGATGGTATGTTCTCTCAGAAATTGCTCAAAATTGAGACTTGTCCATCCTGAAAAGCCCGAGGAAAATGGGAAACACAGCATTTTGAAGACCTTTTTAGTGCACTGTGTCCAAAGTTTATTGTGAGAGAGAGGAAATATGTTAACATGCCAGTATTTTCAGCTGACATCAATACCAATTGTCTAGAGAGTGACAAGCCTCAGCATATCATATAAAAAGATTAGCCGTCTAACAGCAAGACCCCCAAGCAGGAATGTATCTTAGTCAGGACATAAGTAGTCTGGGACAGGCACTCCACAATAAATAGGGTTGTTACAAAGCCTGATTGAGGTGTCAGATTGGTGAGGACAAAAAAAATGTTTCTAATCTTTCCACATCATACCATGGAAGGGAAGCTAACGCAAGGAGGATTTCGCTGTGGCACAGAATTTGTACATTTCTCTCATAAGCCAAGATGCTCGGGCTTTCTCAATTTGGGGTCTACTTTGCAGAACAATAGGTTCTGCCGTGACTCAGCCTGTCCTTAGCCATGAGGTCACTGCAGACATAAAGGGCTCTGGGTTGCCTGGGAGGCCCAGCAACAGAGTCAACCAAAGGTCAACCAAACTGAAAAATGCTTATTGCTTTAGGTCACTGGGTTTTGGAGCAGTTTGTCATACAGCAATAACTAACAGATACAGAGATGTTTTCATATCAGTACATTAAATAAATTAATGTAGAAAGTACTTAGAACAGGGCCTGGCCCATAATAAGCTTTAAAAAATATGAGCTATAATTAAAACTACATACAAATAATGCCTGCAAAGTATTCCATTGCATGGTGTACAATTATTTATTCAACCCGTCTTCATTTGTTGAACATCTCCATTGTTTCAATTGTTTTCCCCTACTATAAAGAATGCTATCGCCATCCTAGTATATACATTTTTGTCTATTAATGGAAAAGGATTCTTAAAATTTTAATTGCTGGGTCCAAGTATATGCACATTTGAAATGATGATGGATAATAAGAATTTACCTTCCAGAGTTACTCAATTTTGGGTTTTCACCAACAGTATATGAAATGCCTGTTTCTCCTCACCATCACCAGCACTGATATTATTTTAATGACTGTATAATAATCTAGCATAATATGTGCCATAACTTATTTAACTAGCCTTCACTTTTGAACATTTAGGCTGCTTCCTTTTTCTCTCTATTATAAATAAGACTATGATCAACATTCCAGTCGATAAAGCTTTTCACACATTCATGATTATATCCTAAGGGTAAATTCCTAGAAGTAGAATCTCTGAGTCACAGGATTTACACATTTGAAAGGACTTTGAATATATAAAACCAAATTATTCCTCAGAAAAATTATACCAGATTATCCTCCAATGCAGCGTTTACAGAAAACCTTCATTATGGAAAATTTCAAAATTATACAAAAGAGCAGAGACTATGGCAATGATTCCCCCCAGGTAGCCATCAGTCAGATTCAATAATGATCATTGTATGGCCAGCCTGTTTAATCGACGGCTCCTCGGTTTGGTTAGATTATTTTGAATCAGATCCAAATGGGGCGTTTTCAGTGTGCTTTCATTCAAGCAGTTGAGGGTGCGAAAGACAAACGAAAGGCTCCCTTTCATGGTGGAGCCAGTGATCCTTTAGGAAAAGACTAATCCAGCCCACTTCTGAGGGTTTCCAGGGCCTTTGCTGAATCTCTGTATCCCCAGCTGCTTGCCATTCTTCATTTGAATAAAGCAGAGGTAGATAATGTAATTCATCCGTGGCTCACGGAAGTGCAAACATTGTGATTTGTGTTTACAATGATTGCTGCTGAGAAGGAGGCTGGCTCCCCTTTGGCCAATGCTGAAATTTTCCAGGCTGATTGAATTTTTGTAACACTGGTTGGTCACATTGTATCAACAACAGGTCAGCCCAATCTTGGGACAGAAAACCAAGCAATTTCCTTTAATAAGAAAGTACAGTAATGGCTCATTCTCTTCCCAGCTCTCAGGCATAGTACACAGGACTAAACCGGAAAGCAAGCTGCATGTCGCTGAGGCGTTGCTGTGAGGGGACAGAAAGAGGTGACGTGAAGACGTACGTCTGTCAATTTGCGGATAAAGAGCAGGACAAGACCTGTGTCTTAGACCAGAATAGTAAGTGGACAGATAACACCTGTGTTTTAGGCCAGAATAGTAAGTGGACGGATGATGAATGAATACTCAGAGTTGATTTCCAAATGTCATATTCAAAGCACCCTCAAGAGTTCACTGCAGTTATTCCCAAGATACTGTATTAGCTTCAGAGGTCATCTAGCCTTGCTTTAGATAATCCTCACGATGACACTTGTGTCATCAGAGTGCAAAGGAAAGGCCACAGGCTTTGAGGCAAACAGGACAGGATCTGAGTTTCAACTCCACCACCTAATTGCTGAGAGACTTTGGGCAAGTTACTTGTTTATTTCTTCATTCGTTCACTTTCCCAACAAAAATATTTTGAGCACCAAGTGCCAGATGTTGTACCTGGCACTCAGGACTCCTATGCGCCAGATGTTGCACCTGGCACTCAGGGCTCCTATGCGCCAGATGTTGCACCTGGCACTCAGGGCTCCTATGCGCCAGATGTTGTACCTGGCACTCAGGGCTCCTGTGCGCCAGATGTTGTACCTGGCACTCAGGGCTCCTGTGCGCCAGATGTTGTACCTGGCACTCAGGGCTCCTATGCGCCAGATGTTGTACCTGGCACTCAGGGCTCCTGTGCGCCAGATGTTGTACCTGGCACTCAGGGCTCCTATGCGCCAGATGTTGTACCTGGCACTTAGGGCTCCTATGCGCCAGATGTTGTACCTGGAACTCAGGACTCCGTGGTGAGCAAGACATTGTTTCTGTCCTTAAGGAGTTTCCAGTCCAGTGGGGGAGAATGCCATGCTGTGACAGGGTTAGAACAGAGTGACAAGGAAGCATGTAGGAACGAGGACAGACAACTTCCTAGAGAAAGTGCCATCTCAGCCGGAAGGAGAGAAGCAGTGGGGGTTATAGCCAACTGGGGTGAGAAGAGGGTGAGTAGGGGCTCACCGTTTGTGTAAAGAGGATTCCAGACAGAGCAAAAGGCCTCCAAAGGTTTGAAAAAAGAATAAGAAACACACTCTGGGAATTAAAGTCATCAAGTGGAACTGAAGTGTGGTGTGTCAGGACTGGAGTGGCACAGCGACACCGAAGAGGTCGCAGGAACCAGATCTTGAAGGACATTCAAGGCAGATTCAAGACAATTCAGGAAACCTGTAGAGTCTCAAGCTAGGCAGCGATGATTAGATGGCTGGGAACCATCTCTGGCTGCTGCGCAAATGGGCTGGGGTGGGGGTCGGAGGGGGTGACCCGGTAGGAGGCGGTGGTGGTCGTGAGGGGGTCCAAACCAGTGCCGTGGCAGGGGGGTGGCGAGCCATGGGTGCCACCAAGAGCCACTTCACAGGTAAACAACTGGATGTGGTGACTGTGGGATGAGGTCAGTAAAAGGAAAAGGGACCCAGGGTGACTCCCTGTCTTCCATCTTGGCCTCTGGTGGGTGGTAGTACGATTCACAGAGATGGGGACGGTCACGGGGGAAGGGGGGGTGCAGGGGAAGATGGGGAGTGTGTGCTGAATTTGAGGCTGCAGAGGTTCCATAGGCAACTGTGTGAGTGCCCTGGGGACTCAGAAGGCTAATGGAGCTTGATTGTGAGGCGCCAACATAAAGAGGGTCATTGAAGCCACAGGACAGAGGTAGTTACCAGGAACAGCACTCAGTCAGCAAGAGAAAAATGTCCTTATCAATGAAATGGCTAAGGTCAGAGACACAAGGAATCACTCTCATCTGTAAGGAGCCCAAGAGGGAGCCAGCACAATGGGGGTGGTTGGGGGGGCGGGGCCGGGGGGGGCAGTCAGTGGCTGAGCCCTTCTCTTCACTTCCCTGTGGTGCAAGGGGGCAGCCTTGTCCCACCCCAGTGTCATGTTCACATTCTTACCTGATCTTACTCTCCTTGGCTGACACTTACTTTGATTGACTACCAGCTGCGACACTCCAGCTGCCCTCCCTCCCTCCCCAGGTGCCAGAAACTGAAAATGGGCTGCTGAATACATATGCTCTGACCCAAATCCTGGAGTGTTCAGACTTTTCACACCCAAGCAGGATTCGATGCAGCGAAGGTGGCTGCCTGCCCCTCCAGGCATAACGCTTGAAGCCATGGTTTGCTTCGTGATACCTACGAGACAAATCCGGTCAGGAAACTCCAGAAAATCATTTCTAGGCCATCTGTCTTCTCCTGAACAGCAGCCAGAGATCTCTCAGCAGCTCGGCAGCTCAGCTGGAAAGGAACCAGAGCCAAGGAGCCAAGGTGCCTGGTTGCTCGGGCTCTGTGTTTGGGGTGAGCAGCGGGCTGGCAGGCTACTCCTGGGGTCAGCAGGACCAGATGATCCAAGGACAGGGAAATTAGCTCCCCAAGCCTTCCCAGATAGCTCCTTAGTGAAAGGAACTTTCCATCGGATGGAATGTAGCTGTGCTGCATTGACAGCTAAACCCTGCCTCCAGGTAGCAGCAGACGCTGCTGGTGCTGTCTATTCAACTTAGTTCTGGTCTGACAGGAACCGTGCTCTGAATAGACTCCCCACACCCCCGTGCTGGAGCAGCCTGGGAGAGTCTCCTCTGCCCTGTTGCCCGGAGGGCCTCAAAGCCGGAGTTAACTACTTTTCCTTTGGAGTCTATTGAAAGCAGGCTGGCTCAATGGAAAACCCGAATCAATGAACTGTGCTTTCAAGCGAGTTAAAGGGAAGAAAAGAACATACAGGTGGTGCCCTCCAGGACAGGCAAATTGCGTTTATAAGAAGAAAGCTTCCTGACTTCCTCCTGACCACTCTCCCTGCCAGGCTGTGGCATCCCTGACCGTTCCTGGCATCTTATAGACCTTCAGTTTAGAATGCCGCAGAGAAGGCCGGCATCCTCGGATGATCTAACTAGATCATTTTTCAGTATGTGTGTCAAGGGGCAATTTTAGGTGAGCTAGAACCCAGGTGTTGCAAGTGTTATTATCCTCTCCCATCTATTTGTATCCATTCACATGCACAGGGCTTATATTTTGTCGTTGGAGGAGGAAGAAAGCAGGGATTTATGGTTATGTCCTCCACCTGTCCCCTTCGTTTGGGTTTGATCTCTAGAGGGATGAAAATCTGAAACTGAAGGAATTATTTTCATGGAAGACTCAGTGAGATTCGGGGTACAAGCTGGGATGCTTAGGACCAAAGTGACAAATTGTGGCCTGGAAGGTGCCATTCTCCTTCCTCTGCATAGAATTCAGTGGCCTTGGAAGACTTCTTCAAGCAGCTTATGGGTGAGTGGGAGCCAGAGGAAGACACCATGCCCAGCAAGACGTCCCTGAGTGGTTGCTGCAGCTGGACGCCTGGCTTAACGGCCAAACCTGAGGCTCTCCCAGGTCAGTTCCTAGAGTTTACCAAGGGCTTCTTGCGTGGGCAAGAGAAGGGCTTACTCAAGATCAGTGCATTTGGAGCATAAGCATAAATGTGACCCTGTTTTATATTCCTAAACTGGGAAGCCATGGGTCACTTGGGAGAATTTATGTAGGTATGTCACTCTTTCTTGCCACCTCTTTGGCTCCAACTGAACTTGGCAATGACTGTCCAGGAAGAGCAGGAGGCATTTTCTCAAATCACTCAGGCAAGGGATTTCTTAACCAAGGTGAGGACCCAGAGCCCTGCTACCTCTACGGGAGGTGTCAGGATGTGGGGAGAGGGTAGGATCACAGAACCTGGAGTTACGGTGAGCTCAGCCTGGGCCAGAAGGAAAGGATGAGGGAAGAATGCACTCAGGTGTTTACTTTGAGGAACAACTGTTGCCACTGAAGGAATTTCGTTTTCTTTACAGCAGAGCAAATTGACATGCACAGATGTCTGAGCTTCCAAGGAGAAATCTGCAAAGCCAGAAAATCTACCTCTAGGAAGTATTTTTTTTAATTAAAGTTTATTGGAGTGACAATTGTTAGTAAAGTTACATAAATTTCAGGCGTACAATTCTGTATTACATCATCTATAAATCCCATTGTGTGTTCACCACCCAGAGTCAGTTCTCCTTCCATCACCATATATTTGATCCCCCTTACCCTCATCTCCCACTGCCCTTCCCCTTCCCCTCTGGTAACCACTAAACTATTGTCAGTGTCTATGAGTTTTTGTTTCTCATTTACTTGTCTTGTTCTTTTGTTGTTTTGGGTTTATATACCACATATCAGTGAAATCATATGGTTCTCTGCCTTTTCTGTCTGACTTGTTTCGCTTCGCATTATAATCTCAAGATCCATCCACGTTGTCACAAATGATCCTATTTCATCTTTTCTTACTGCCGAATAGTATTCCATTGTGTATATATACCACGACTTCTTTATCCATTCATCTATCGAAGGACATTTTGGTTGTTTCCATGTCTTGGCCACCGTAAATAAAGCTGCAATGAACATTGGAGCACACATGTCTTTATGTATAAATGTTTTCAGATTTTTTGGGTAGATACCCAGAAGAGGGATTGCTGGGTCATATGGTAATTCTATTCGTAATTTTTTGAGGAATCTCCACACTGCCTTCCATAGTGGCTGCACCAGTCTGCATTCCCACCAACAGTGTATGAGGGTTTCCTTTTCTCCACAGCCTCTCCAACACTTGTTACTATTTGTCTTGTTGATGATAGCCATTCTAACCGGGGTGAGGTTTGATATCTCATTGTAGGGTTTTTTTGTGTGTGCTTTTTTTGCGTTTCTCTGATGATTAGTGATGTTGAGCCTTTTTTCATATGTCTATTTGCCATTTGTATTATGTCCTCTTTGGAGAAATGTCTCTTCAGGTCCTCTGCCCATTTTTCAATAGGGTTGTTTGTTTTTTTTTGCTGTTGAGTTGTATGAGTTCCTTGTATATTTTGGATATTAGCCCCTTATCAGCGGCACTATTTGCAAAAATCTTCTCCCATTCAGTTGGTTGCCTCTTTATTTTGTCGATGGTTTCTTTTGCTGTGCAGAAACTTTTAAGTTTGATATAGTCCCATTCGTTTATTTTAGCTTTTACTTTTCTTGCCTTTGGAGTCAAATTCACAAAACGCTCTTTGAACCCAAGGTCCATTAGTTTAGTACCTGTGTTTTCTTCTATGCAGTTTATTGTTTCAGGTCTTATGCTCAAGTCTTTGATCCATTTTGAATTAATTTTGGTACATGGTGACAGATAGCAGTCCAGTTTCATTCTTTGGCACGTGGCTATCCAATTCTCCCAGCACCATTTATTGAAGAGGCTGTCTTTTCTCCATTGTATGTTTTTTGTTTCTTTGTCAAAAATTATCTGTCCATATTTATGTGGTTTTATTTGTGTCTTCTTCAATTTCTTTTAAAAATATCTTACAGTTTTCAGCATATAGGTCTTTCACATCTTTGGTTAAGTTTATTCCTAGGTATTTTATTCTTTTTGTTGCAATTGCAAAAGGGATATTTTTTAAATTTCTTTTTCTGAGATTACATTGTTAGTATATAGGAATGCAATGGACTTTTGTACATTGATTTTATAGCCGGCAACTTTACTGTATTCGTTGGTTGTTTCTAATAGCTTTTTGGTGGAGTCTTTAGGGTTTTCTATATATAGCATCATGTCATCTGCAAAGAGTGACAGTTTAACTTCTTCATTCCCAATTTGGATGCCTTTTATCCTTTCTCTTGCCTGATTGCTCTGGTGAGGATCCCACACTATGTTGAAAAGCAGAGGTGATAGGGGACAGCCCTGTCGTCTTCCTGAATGTGGAGCAAAGGGTTTCAGTTTTTCACGATTACTTATGAGATTAGCTGAGGGTTTGTCATATATGGCCTTTATTATGTTAAGATATTTTCCTTCTATACCTATTTTATTAAGTGTTTTAATCATAAATGGATGTTGTATCTTGTCAAATGTTTTTTCTTCATCAATTGATATAATCATATGATTTTTGTCCTTTATTTTGTTTATGTGATGTATCACATTGATGGATTTGTGGATGTTGAACCATCCTTGTGCTCCTGGGATGAACCCCACTTGGTCTTTTAATCTTTTTAATGCATTGTTGTATTTGATTTGCTAGAATTTTGTTTAGGATTTTTGCATCTGTATTCATCAGAGATATTGGTCTGTGGTTTTCTTTTTTGTGTGTTATCCTTACCAGTTTTTGGTGTCAGGGTAATGTTGACCTCATAAAATGAGTTAGGGAGTACTGTCTCTTCTTCAATTTTCTGGAAGAGTTTGAGCAGGATTGGCATTAGATCCTCTTTGAAGGTTTGGTAGAATTCACTAGTGAAGCCATCTGGTCCTGGACTTTTGCTTTTGGGAAGGTTTTAGAAGACTGATTCAATTTCGTTACTGGTGATCGGTCTGTTTAGATTTTCCAGTTCTTCATGGTTCAGCCTTGGAAGGCTATATGTTTCTAAGAACGTGTCCATTGCTTCTAGGTTATTGAATTTGGTGGCATATAGTCCTTCATAGTGTTCTTGGATGATCCTTGGTATTTCTGTGGTGTCCGGGATAACTTCCCGTTTCTCATTTCTGATTTTGTTTATTAGTGTCTTTTCTCTTTTTATCTTAGTGAGTCTAGTGGAAGTACTTCTTTTATTCCAGAATTTCAATAGTGTGAGAGTTAACTCAGCAAGTTCTAACTTAGCGGCCAAAATATGCTAAGTCAAAAAATGGCTTAAGATCAAAACCCCAAGGTACCCTAACACCTACTTAATAGTAGTAACTCTAAGTGTTGTCCAGATGCCAGCCTCTATGAGAAGCTTTGCTTACCAATGAAAGTGCTGGTTAATGATGAAAATTCCATGGCCGCCCCCCAACCCACTGAATCAGATTCCTTTGGGGACAGACTGGGTATCTATTTTTATGACAAGTACCCAGAAAACTGCTATGCACACCAAAATTAAAGAACAAATATGTACACTTGTACTGTCCAATACATTAGCTACTAATCACTTGTGACTGTTTAAATTAGATAAAGTTAAAAATTGGCTAGAAGGTGGATGGGGTGGAGGGATAACTTGATATGGCATGGGCCATGTCAGGGATGTCGCAGGACAGAAAGGTCAGCAGGTCTCATGGGGATTGGAAACTCAGC
This sequence comes from Rhinolophus sinicus, assembly GCF_057876585.1. Lineage (NCBI taxonomy): Eukaryota > Metazoa > Chordata > Mammalia > Chiroptera > Rhinolophidae > Rhinolophus > Rhinolophus sinicus. The sequence continues at coordinate 46,120,726 of NC_142507.1, read as the reverse complement.
ATCCTGGGCCCCCTTCTGTCTCTAACAGCCTCTTCTTTTGGTTTGCTTTCTCTCCCTCTCTGTTTTCACCCACCCGCAGTTTCCTCTGTTTAGTTATCTTTCATGTGGCCCCCAAATAGCCACCTCAACCCCCAAGTCAATCTGAGCTTTCAGCTCCAGGACTCTCCATCAAACTGTATCTCTCAAATCAAATTCCTGAAGGAGAAAAGCTAACTGGCCCAGAACATCTGTGGATAGTCTCTGCCTCTAGGTCACGTGACCACCCGTGGTCCCTCAGTCCCAGGCAGTCATAATGGGTGACAGATGGGTCATGGGGGCATATAGGGCTGCATGCTGTGGGTAGAGCTGCTATGGCTAATGACAGAATGTTGAAAGTGGAGAAAGAATTTCAGTTTCTCTTTTAAGACAGCCTCATTTTGTCCATGAGACCAAACCAGGGTAAAGATCAGAGAGACAGGAGCCAAGGCTCGTTTGGGCACAGAGGTCAGGTACACAGGAGCAGGAAGAGCTCTGGGCTTGGAGTCAGAGGACCTGAGTTCAAATCCTGCCTTGTCTATCTGGTAGCTGAGTCTGACACCAGGTGTTTTACCTCTGACAGTCTCCGTCCCTCACCTGGGAATGGCAGATCCTGCTGCCCTTCCAGACAGGGGTTGAGAATAAAATGATATTGTATACATGACAGTGAATTTTAAATGGCAAGCCATAATCTCTGCTGTAGACCCCTTAGAGTAGAGGTTAGTGGCTCCTAGGGGCTGTGATCTTCCTGGGCTCCCCAGAGAAGCAGAGGAACACAGGTATGACTTGTTCTCGACTAAAGTGGTTCTCAGCATTCACAGTCACATGACCCTTTCGCACACTCTTAAAAACTGAGGACCCCAAAGAGCAAGTTTATGTGGGTCATGGTTATTTACTCTGTTCAAAGTTAAAACTAAGAATTAAAAAAAATTGTATTTAGACATTCATTGTAAGAAAATGATAACCCCATTAAGTGTTAATATAAATTCATATTTTTATTTAAAAATGGCTATATTTTCCAGAACAAAAAATATCAAGTGAGAAGAGTGGCATTATTTAGCATTTTTGCAACTCTTGTCAATGTCTGGCTTATTGCACTCAATCTGTTGGAATGTATATTTTTTAAGTATATAAAGAAAATCTAGCCTCCACACATGTACAGTTGGATAAGAGAGAAGGATTTTAATAGCCTTTTCAGATAATTATGGATGTTCTTTCATACCACACCCACTCAACAAGCAATAGTTACTTGAAGAGGAGTTGCAACGTGGAATCTGAAATTATATCAATGAAGTTTTCATTCTCTGTGACATTAAAACCCATTGCTCTGTCGTGCACTTGAATGACTCTTTTACTCATGCATGATTTTTGTAACATCGTGCATTGGCCATTTGGAAAATATTGGCCTGATGAGCTATGCAGATCTTCTAAATGTTGACACATTTTCTCACATGATATTTTAAAAATTCTATTCATTAATTTTGCCACCAATCTCATCGGAAAAATCTTAGACTATTGGAAAGCTGTCACACTCACTGTGGTAGATGCAGTTTTCCAAAAATTTACGATTTTTTTTGTTGCACAGCTCAAATTCTATCACTGGCAACAAATACTGTCAGTCGATTTCTTTGACGTGACAGACAGGCTCACTTTGTTCATTTTAGAAAATTTCTGCCACATACCCAAGTCTGAATAACCACATTTTCTTTGAAGTAAAAATGGTGTTCCATTAAAAAAAAAAAAAAAAAAAAAAAAAAAAAAGGCCAATTTAGCTCACAACTCAAACCCATCACACAGAGCTTCTCTTGTATATCTCGGCATACAGCAGAACTTGCTGCTTACTTCCCAGTTTGTCACAGAAAACTAAAATACGTGTATGTACTCAACGGTCAAGATTAATAAAATTGATCATTTTTACTGCAGCATCGAGAACTTTCCTAAGTGTGACTGGCCATTGTTTCCCTGCATGTGTGAGATGGTGAAGGATGCAATAACTGCTAGGGTAGTGCAGTGTCTTGAATCCTGGTAAGGGGCCAGCAGTTTCACTCCTCACTGCTTTTCACCATCAGTGAAATTGTCAACACAGGGACATGGGTAAGTGACATCTTAGTATTATTAGGAAAATAGTTATGACCTCAAGGGCCTCCTGAAAGGGTCCTAGGGACCTTCGAAGGTCCATAACTTATCACTGTTCTAAGGTTTTGGGGTTGAAAGAAATGACACAATTCTTTATTTTCTAAACAAAATTAACTCTGGCTCGAGGAAATCCATTGCGCTTAATTTTCTGAGATTCTTCCCTCCTCTTCTGGGGTGGGCAACCACCCTGGCACAGAGAATAGGAGAAGCCTTGGTCCCTCCGGGCTGATGCTGACAGTACCCTCTGCCCAGGCCCCCCGGGTCAGGCCACAGCAGGAGGCTCTGTGGGCAACTCCGACACCCCAGAGTCAGGCCGGCAGTGGCATCTTGCCCAGACTCTCCCAGCTCTCGTATCTGGTACCCTGGCCTCACAGACCTTTGTCCCAAGAGCCTGCCTCTCTTCTTAGTGCCTAGCTTTTCAACCACCCCTTGGATCCTTTTCAATCCTTGAAGTCCGAAGCCTTCAAAACCCTTCTCTTCTCCAACATTCTGGTTTAATTCCTGAATGGACCAAAACCAGGAGTTCATGACCCTCAGACTGTGCACGAGTTTGACTACAAGTGTTTTTGTTTCTTTAAAATTTGAATTAATTACCAATATTAAAAATCAGGAGAGGCCCAGAGCAACTGCAATATCTATCTTCTCTTGAGGGTCTGGCAACCTCAGACCTGCATTTTCCATGGTGGCAATTGGCTGAAGGTGAAAAGAATGCAAATTCCATTTGGTCAAAGACCCTACCACTCCCTATTATCTTACAGCGGCCTTCTTTGCTCATTCACTTACTTGCCTGACTTCCTTAAGATTTGAGTTTGTCATCTCTGTGCAGCCTTTTGAAGAATAAAGGCTTTAAGGTTTATCATTTCCTACCTGGGAAACCATAAACAAATTCGTTTTTTAATCATCTGCTATGGCTAAGAAGACAGAGATAAGCCTATCTGATAAAATGTTATGAAAGAGTTACTCTGTTGTCTGAAGTCCAGCAGAGTGTCACTTGTTCAGGGCTCTTGAGCTTCCCTTAAGCAATCCATGGGGTTCCCTGGACACCACTGAACAACCACACATCAAGCTTGGCAAAGCTCATAAGAGGAAATACGGGAGTCCTTGACTGAACCCAGTCAAAGATAAGGGTGTTACCCTGTTACCCCGAAAATAAGACCTGGTCGGACCATCAGCTCTAATGCGTCTTTTGGAGCAAAAATTAATATAAGACCCAGTCTTATTTTACTATAATATAAGACCGGGTCTTTAATATAATATAATGTAATGTAATGTAATATAATATAATATAATATAATATAATATAATTAATATAAGACTGAATCTTATATTAATTTTTACTCCAAAAGACACATTAGAGCTGATGGTCCAGCTGGTCTTATTTTTGGGGAAACACGGTAGGTAACTGACAATGCTCTATTGAGGAAAATCACAGTTTGGACATAGAACAGGGGTTGGAAACCATCGTTGACTTCAGGGCTCTGCCTCACCGGATAGATCACCCTGGTCTTGCCTGGGCGTGTCCTATATTAACCCTTCTCAACACAACCATCACTCACAGTGGAAGGTATTATTCAGGTGGGGATGGAGGGCGCCATTTTGGCCAGCTCCTCCCTGGGTGGAAGCAGGTCCTGCCTGGGTGGTTCTGTACTATGTTCTATGTCTCGGTGGCACCACAGGGTATTTCTGGTCACCAGCCCCTGACGTGGTCTGTGCCTGGATCAGGGCCAGAGCTCAGGCCTGACTTAAGTCATTATATGAGGCAGCTTAGGGAAATGGTGGAGAGGGGGAAGGGGGAGTAGTTCAAACTCAGTATCACTGTTGCTTTTCTCTCTTCTTTTGTATAAAAAGATCAATCTCATGTCTAATTCATTTGAAAGTTCCCGACTTCTCTGTGTGTGTGTTTGGTAAAAATAGAAGCCTCTGAGGATTACAGGCTCCTGCTGAATTTTATGAGCAACTTTTCAATGCTTGGTAACCAGTTTCTTCTAATCTTTTCCTGAGTGAATTAAGCACCAGTGGGAGGCTAGCTTTCCGGGTGACTGGTTTGAAGAAAAGTCTTTCAGAGTTGGGGGTAAGAGGCTTTTAAGGTCATTTAATCAATTTGCAGATCACAGAACCCATAACAGAGTGAACACGTTGGGAAGAAGTTGGCCTCATGACCCCTGCTCTCATCCCTCTCTCGTCCCTCCTTCCCTCCTTCCCTCGCTGCCCTTTTTCTAGCCCCAGCCATCACCATGTCTGCAGGGGACCCCCCACCCCCAGATCACCTCTCTTCCCACAGTCTCATCCTCTTCTGAACCGGGGGGCGCTTTCCGAAGGACAAATATGATTGTTTTTTTCTCCCTGCTTTAAACCTTTAGTGCTTCTCAGGTTCAAAACGTCTCCAATGTTAGAATCAGGATGAACATTAGCTCTGAGGAGGAGAGTGAGGTCGGTGATAGAAAAGGGCGTGAAGGAGGCTCCTGGAGGGCTGACGACGCTGTTTCCTACCTTGGGTGGTGGGTACACGGATAGTCACATTGACATGATTTATCGAGCTGAGCCATTATGATATGTGTACTTTTCTGTACACATGTTATACAACTGTAAGTATTTAAATTGGTTTAGTGTTTAATATCAGCCTCTTGTGCTTTCCAAGGTAGGAGTGAGGAATGCTTTTGGATGCTGGGGAAGGGGACCACTGGGATTCCTGAAGAGAGTCCCTGAAACTTGTGGCAGCTTTGAAGCTGAAGAATCAGAACAATGAGATAATTTCAATAACTGCTGGTGTGACAGACTTGTAGATGGTCTGATGAATGCCGTGCCACTGTGCAGTTCTGGGGTGATGACGATTCAAAGACACCTCTAGAATCTTTTACAAAAGGCTATGACTTGGAGTTGAGCAGAGAGAATTAATCCTGGCCCAGCTCCCATCCAAGAAAGGATTTGTTTCAGATGAAGGCTGATTAGGCATGGGTTTGGTGAAGCCCTTAGCAGGGGTCTGAGGTTGCTCCTTAGCAAAGCTTTCCCGAAGTTTGTGATTGCAACGCCAAGGGAACAGGAGGCCACAGGACTTGGGAGAGATGCCAGGCCCTCCTCAGAGGCAGGCTGCAAAACTGTCCCTGAGAAGTGACCCTAACAGGTGGGCCAATAAAGGGGCCCTGGAGGAAGCCTGGGGCTGCTGGTCCCTCCAGCTGGTCCTGTGGAGGAGCTGGCAGAATGTGGCAGCTGCAGGCCTCTGAGTAAAGAAAGAAGTGGTGAGCAGTGAGTGTTGAGGATCAGGATTCCCTGCCCCTCAACGAGTCACCAGTTTGCTGAGCTTTTGCAATCTTTGGACCTTTTGTTCCTTGCATTAGTTAAAAAAAACCAGTCTTCGCAGCCTGAGTCTATCTCCACTGAGCAGTTAGCACATGGCATCGCTGGCCATGCATGGCTCGATGGGACAATCGGCCCTTTATAACACTGTACCCCTCCCTAGCACAGCATGGGGCACCATGCGGTGCTTGGTGTACATTTGTGAAACAACCAGAGGTGTGCAGGTTGTTAGAGGGAGAGCGCCGTATGCTCTACAACCTCCCCAAGGAGTGGGACTTACTATCTCCCGGAAATCTGAAGCTCAGAGTTCATTCATGTAAAGTACGTGGCTCATAAGTGGTAGAACTATGATTTAAGCCTTGGTCTGTCCATCACCAAAGCGCTTATCTCGAATCTCTGTGCAGGGCTGACCCCATCTATACTAGCCTAGCTATTCAATCCCATGGGTCACTGACTTTTTATTCAGGGTAACTTAGCCCTCCCACCAGTGGATCCCAAGTATCCCCAACAAAGTGTACAAGTCCCCATGAGTCCTGGCCCCTGCCTACACCTCTGGTCCCATCTCTAGCCACAAGGTGTCCTGACTTCTTGTATAAATCATACTGAAATACCCACGATTGCTTGCATATATCACGCTTCCTTGAAGGGTTCTTCTGTCTAGAATAATACTTTCCCATGTCTGTTGAGCTGGGTAATTATAAAGAGGTATAGACAGGTACTAGCACGCTCTTGACTGCAGGCCGTAGGCAGCAGAAAACCCGGATGGTGTGAGCACCAGGATTTACCGTCTCACATAGTAAGAAATCCCGAGGGAGTGGAGGGCAGGGTGCTGTCCTTCTCTCTGCTCTGTCCCTCTCTTCACTGGCTTCATCCTCCCACTGGTAACAAGACAGCTGGGGTGGTTCCAGCTCTCACATCCAGACACATCAACGTCCTGTACAAGAGAAGATAGGCTGTTTCTTTCTGTGCCCGCCTTCCCGACCCCTGCCCATCACCTGCACGGCTCGCTGGCCCAGACCCACCGTAAACCAAGGGGGATGATGCTACGGAGATTGGTGGAAACCCAACAGGATATACCCCTGGAGCTGGGGACTGGGTCACATGGGGAGAGGGGGACCCAAAAGAGTGGAACTCTGTCTGCCAGGGAGGTCTCAGGATTGGGGCCGATCTTAAAAGGTTTCCAGCCCAACCTTTCTAAGAGAGGCTCCTCTAGCTGGTGTCTTAGCCTCCTCACAACCCCAGTTCTCACTTCACCAACACTTTTGCCCATGGCTGTCCTCTGCCTGGCCCCTTGCCCTTCGGCACAGCAGCCCTCTCTGTTGGCCTGGCCTCTCGGCCCGGCCTGGCCGCCTCTGCCTGCTGTCCTTGACACACTCCTTGCTAGCTCACATGCCCTGGGGCATAAGCAGCCTACCAGAACCCCGTGCCTTCTATCTGGCCAGCCCACAAGGGTCTTGTCTGGGAGGCACACCCAGATAAACCAACCACGTACCACTCCCGTCCTGCAGCCCTCTAACCCTTGGGAATCTTTTCCACGTGATTTACCTGCCATGCTTTGTTTGCAAACCTTTCAAGTTCCTAAGTCACTTTTCATGCAAGTCTCAAGCATGTTTTTCTCCCAAACAAGTGTGTTTGTTACCTGAGAAGAGTGATGTCTCCTAATTCTTTGGCAGCTCTAGGAACGATGAGCTTCACCCACCAAACACATGCATGCACACGCACACACACAAACACACACACACACACACACTGATGTCTCCTAATTCTTTGGCAGCTCTAGGAACGATGAGCCTCACCCACCAAACATACACACACACACACACACAAACACACACACACACACTGATGTCTCCTAATTCTTTGGCAGCTCTAGGAACGATGAGCCTCACCCACCAAACACACACACACACACACACACACACACACACACACCCTCACCTCTTCTGATCTCCACAGCCACCCTGGGAGGGTAGGCAACTAATTAATGCTTCGAATTGACTAATTAGCCAGGGCGTCCTCAGCCTGGCATCTTGCCCTTGCCTCAACCCTCTGTTTGCAGAGATGGCAGCTGCCTCTGTGCACTGAAGATGCTGGAAAGGCACCGCTCCAGCATCTCGGGCCAGAAAATCCTAGGAGCAATTGCTCTTTGGGGCTAGAGCGTTATGTCTCTGGGAATGATTTAAGCTCTACGGTGAACAAACCGCTGGTGAACAAACTGCTGAGATACAATCAAAGGAACCTGGAACTTGTAGAGCACCTACTATGTGCCATGTGCTGGATCCCTGCCTTAGATGCTTGTCCCTTTCAGTTGTGCACTGGCCAATGCTGCCTGCCTGTCCTCTCGCACCTGCCTGGGGGTTCTCTGTACCCTGCACAATCAAGCTCAGATAACACCCCATGGTGAAGCTTTACCTGAAGCCACCAGAAAAAGTTCCTTTCCCCCTTTCTGTTGTCATTAAAACTTTGTGCAAACCCTTTGCATGGCTCTAGCCCAGCATGACTCACCTGCCTGCCTCTCTGCTGGCATGGGAGCTCCTTCAGGCCAAGAACCTATGTATTTCTGGATCTTTAGATCCTCTGAGGACTGATCCATACCTGTCAGGTAATAATAAATAAATCCCTGTTGAATTAAGTTAAATGAATTATTGTTTAGAACAAGAGAAAGCAAGATTCTGAAAAAATGAACGTGGAACTTAGTAAATACAATGACTCTTAAATATCTTCTCTCCTTTATTATGGCTCCTGGATAGAGAAAGAATGAGAAAAGGGGACAGAGATAGAATTGGGCATTGAGAAAGCCTCTCTCCCTCTCTAGATGAGCACAAAAGCAAGGGTCATTTTATATTTCCTGGCCCAGCCCAGTGCCTACGATATAGGACGTGACCCATAAGTACTTGTTGAATGAATAGAGGAAAGATGGGCCAAGCTGTATTTCGGGGTGGATTGTGTGTACTCACTGGGGTATGCTGCGAGGAACCTGGAATCTCAGGTGAGAGAGGGAGGCCCCCACAACGGAAAAATCAACTTTGCCTATTTTGCTGGGGCCCATTTGTGCCTCAGACCTGTGGTTGACCAGCCAGCCCCCCTCTCTCTTCAACCCCCCCTCAACCCCTGCTCTCTACCCCCGGCTCCAGCGCCTGCACAGTCCCATTTAAGGCTCTGAACTGAGGCCACAGGTCAGACCTGTCCCTCATGTATGCCGACTCCCTGGCAAAAGGGTAAACGGAGGCCTATGGACATACGTCTAAATAGTATAAAGCTCTCAACCAAGTGAATAAACTATTCCACAAAAGATATTCCTGCTTCCTACTTTGAGAAATATATCTTCAAAATAGCAAATAAAAAGATTGGTGTAAGGCTACAGTTTTTATGACGGAAGCTTAGCCAAATATGAAAGATGACTGACTTAAGTTATTATCGTGTATGTCCTGGTTGATGGGCCCGTGACATTGGGGTGAGCAATAAAATGAAAGCATACATAATGAATAAATTATTACAGACTTATTCCATTAATTTTATTTTTCATGTTTTTTGTTTTAGCAAAATCACTGCTAATGTTGTTATACAATCAAGATATTCATATCATGTGTATTCTATTGATGGTAATGATCTGGATTAAAAAAACAAAATGTGATTGTATTCAAAGTGTCCAAAATCTCAGCATATTTCCATCGTAGAGTGTAGATCAAACTAAATGTAGACTATTTGAACGTACACATATACTTTTCATATATTTTCAAAACAGTAATATTTCTTATATTAACATTAAGGATAAAAATACAAATTATAATTAATGAATACAAAAATGTTTAAGGAAAATTATTTAAATCAAGTTAAATAAAACTATTTCCACAATTCTAGTACACAATATCCCTATAGTTGCCAATATTTTAAAAAGCAGGATCACTATGGACCTTATGTCTACACCCGTGGTTCTCACCCAAGGGTGATTTTTTTCCCCAGGGTCTCTTGGAAATGCCTGGAGATATTTTTGGTTGATACAACTTGCTAATGGTATCTAGCGGGGAAAAAGCAGCAATTCTACTAAACATTCTGCGATGCATGGGACAGTCCCCACAACAAAAAATTAACCAGTCTAAGATGCTAGTAGTGCCAAAGTTGAGAAACCCTGGCTACACACACACACACACACACACACACACACGAGTAATATGAACAGTTTAATATTGCAGAATGTTCCTCAACTGCTATGTGCAATTGCGGTGACTGCTTCCCTAATTATGTGTAATTCCAGAATCACAGATTCAAATATGAATAGAAGAAAATGGAAATGCAGCACCGATTGCATTATGCAAGAATCTGCTGCATTCTTGCTAAGTCAGAGGAGGGTTTGGCATTTTAATGAATTCGTCTTTTCTTTCACCAGAGAGTTTCTGCCAATCAATTACCCTTCCCCCAGTTGCCTTACATTCTGAAATAATGTCCATCTCCAACATTAGAAGCAACAAAACCCACAGATCTTGATGTTCACATACAGTCACCTTTTGTTTCAAAGACATAAGACAAGAGACATAGAGGAGCATCATCTTGGGGTCTGAATGGTGTCATTTGAAGGGAAGGTATTTGAGGTTATTTATGGGTCGTGCTGGAACCAGAGTAGAACAGCAGATCCCGAGTGACAGAGGTGCCCATGTCTTCCTTCATAAGTATAGTTTCTGTGAGTGGGATTGGGGCTCTACAGCATGAGGCTCCCGGCAGGGGCAAGGAGATGCTGTGTCCCATTGTCAACCCCAGGTTCTGAGCAGGAATCCGGGAGAGCAGAGAGGCTGCCAGCGCTGGATCATTAGCAGTTTCCCAACTCTTTTGCAGAACAGTACGCTGCTTGGCTGCCAAAATATTAGGAATGAAAGCAGCTGGCAAACATGTTCAGCGAGGAAGTGAGCCTGCTTGGAGAAGCCAAAGGAAAAATTCCTCTTAGGCTGTGACTGGAAAGGAACCTGGCTCTCAGGTCCTTCTCTGGAAGCCTTCACTCAGTCAGGTGGGGGCTCCTTCCAACTCCAGGCCCCTAGGGCTCCTTTGAAGCAGATGTGCTCTGGGACCAGTGCTTTATTGCAGGTCCTGTCTGGGACGTGGGACTAAGGAGACTCTGTCTCTGCCCTTAAGAAATTCACACCCTAATAGTAAATTTATTCTCAGCCTATGTTTAACGAAGTCAGAAAATAAAGAGAAGTAGACAGAAAAAGACACCTCCACATAACCTCAGCTAATATTTCTAAACAGACAGGTCCAAAGGGGAATCAGGTGACGGCCACCTGTGTAGGAGAGTGTTGTGAGGAGAGATAAGACACTAATCCTTTGTCCTGCATCCATTCACAAGTCCCTTTGCTAACAGTCTATCGGTTGATCCTCATTGCACCTCAGCACAGGTAACCAGGCAGGTTTCCTACTTCCATTTTACAGGTGAGGATATTGACTGTGAAAAGCAGAGTAACTTTCCCAGGATGGCACAGCCGGTAGGTTCAGAACCAAGAGTGAGACCTGGTCTTTGGGCTCTAAGAACAATGCTCTTTCCAGTGACGTCCGTCTGTGGACCCGAGCAGTTTCAGTTATTGTAAGAGGTTCATGAATCTAAGTGTACGATAAGGGCCTTCCTCAACCTCAACCAATGCATATATGACCACTGTCCTGTGGAGAGGGCTAGAATTTTTTGACATTGATGTAGAGTTCTACGGAAGAGTCTGGGAACCAGTACGTCACCTCCATGCTGTATTAAGACCTCCTAGTGAAAGATATCTTTATCCCTGAAGATACTGAGCACAAAAATTGCTAGCAGTGGAAATGACCAAGATCGTGGCACAAATGTTTGGTTTATGTTCTGTGGTCTGCAACAGACTTGTAATTCGGATAGAGAACTAGAGAGCCATACACAAAGTACATAGTAGGTGCTCGAAAAATGTTATCGGCTGACCAAGTGATGGGCTGAATCCAAGAAGAGGGGAAGTCAAATGCCAAAGGGAAAACCAGCCTCTTGGTGGTGTTTAGGGTGGGGAAATGAGCAAGCAATCCCCTCACCCATTAGGGAAAAAGGAATGGAAACAAATAGTAAAAGCATTTAGCACGTTGCTAAACACTGGAAAGCTGCTACCTTTGGAATAACGCAACCGTGCAGTTTCATTAGAGGTTCTGATTGGAACCAAAAAGAAATACTCATGGCCAATTTCCCTTCTGTTCCTGTAATTAGTAGCACATTTTTAAAGCACTGAGTAAGGTGTTAAGTCTTTTTCAATCACAGAGAGTTCATTCATTCATTCATTCATTCATTCAACAAATGTTCACTAAGTGCCTCTTCTATGCCAGGCACTGATCTAGGTATTGGGGATATACCAGTAAACAACAAAGCAGACAAAAGACTGTCCTCATGGAGTTGGCGTTCTAGACAACAAAGAAGTTAAAAGGTAAGGGACAAAGTACATCAGATGGCAATCAGTGTTATGGAGACAATGAGGCAGGGAAGGGAGACGTGGGGGAAAATTGCAATTTTAAATAGAATGATCAGGGAAAGTCTCACTGGGAAAGTGATATTTTAGCAAGCGCCTGAGGGTAAGAGGTAGCAAGTCAGGCAGATGTGTTCTAGAACCATGCCTGGTGTGTTCTGGGAGCAGCCAGGAAACTACTGTGGAGAGAGCAGAGTAAGCGACTGGGAATGAGTGGCCTGTGGAGTAGGAGGAAACCAGGAGAGTGCAGACAATGGGGTCAAATGAAGAGACTCTTTCAAAGGGCGTTAACCCTTTCAACTACGTCAAAAACTGTGAGAGACTGAGCAAGGTGAGGACTGAGAATTGACCATTATTTAATAAAATGGAAGTCAACGGCGAGCTTGATAAGAACAATTCCAATGGAACGGGGTGGGGTGACTGATGATTGACTTTCGAGGTTTAGGAAAAAACAGGAGGAAACGTAGTCAGCGAGTATTGACGAGTCTTTGGCGGGGCTGGGTGCAAAACTGGATGTAGAACAGGGAGAAGGTAACTGGAAGGGCTGTCGGTCAACAGAGGTTGATTACATTTCTTTTTGTTTTTTAATGTGGGAGATGTTACAGCATGTTTATATCCTGATAGGATGGTCCAACACAGGGAAAATGGGTGCTGTGAGATAGGGAGGAATGGCTGGCGAACAGTCCTTGAGCAGGTGAAAGAAGGTTGATTCAGAACACAGGTGTAGAGGCAGGCCTTAGACAGGAGCACAGGTGAGGCCTTTGTAACAGTAGGAAGAGAGCAGATTCGTGCGCTCAGATGCAGGTAGGAGCGGATGGGGTGGTGGGAGACTGTGGATGCTCTCTTCTTATTGGTTCAATTTTCTCAGTGAAATGGGAAGCAAGTCACAGGCTAAAAGGGAGGGTAGGGGACAGGTGTTGGAGGCATGAGAAGAGACATCCCTCCCAAGTCTGTTGTAAGGATTAACAGAGGCAAGACAAACTCAAGGCCTGGCACATAGGAAATAAGTCTAAATACGAGGTCTGACAATTAAGTTCGAGAACTCATCCTAGAAAACGTGCTACATACCTCATTGCTGAATATCACTATGGTCACCTTCGAAGTACTCCCCTTGGGAAGCTATGCACCGACGCCAGTGCTTAGTCCACCCTTCAAAGCAATTTTGGAACTCTTTTTCTGGAATGGCCATTAGAGCTTTCATCATATTACCTTTGATGTTCTGAATGTCATCAAAATGTCTTCCTTTCAATATTTCCTTTATATTCAGGCAAAGAAAGAAGGCATCGGGGGCCAGATCAGGTGAATAGGGAGGGTGTTCCAATACAGTTATTTGTTTACTGGCTAAAAACTCCCTCACAGACAGTGCCATGTGAGCTGGTGCATTGTCGTGATGCAAGAGCCATGAATTGTTGGTGAAAAGTTTAGGCCATCTAACTTTTTCATGCAGCCTTTTCAGCACTTCCACATAGTAAACTTGGTTAACTGTTTGTCCAGTTGGTACAAATTCATAATGAATAATCCCTCTGGTATCAAAAAAGGTTAGCAACATCGTTGCAACGAGTTCACGAACTTAATTGTCCTATTAACACTTTTCCCTTGAACTAAAAGGAATTCTTTTACTGTTTTTGTGATTGTTGTTCAGAGCAATTTATTTTTTCAATTACACATATTATTATATTATTATACTTCATGTTCAATGTATAAATGATGGAAAATACAGAAAAGAAAAAAAATTACATAATCTTTCCTCAAAGAAAACAGTTATTAATAGTTTGATATACATCCTTCCAACCCGTTTTTCTACATGTATAGCTACACATACTTTTTTGCATGAAGCTTTTTTTCACTTCACATTCTACTTCACAATTTCCCTGTGTCTTTAGGTAGTGTCCAAAAATATGATTTTTAACAGTTATACAGCATTCCATCATGGGGTTGTTCCACCATTCATTTTAAAACTTCCCTATTTTGGACATTAAAGTTAACACCAATTCTTCACATTTATAACTAACACTGCAATGGACATCTTTGCAAAGAAATCTTTATGCTCTAGTGCGTTCTTTAGAATAAATTCTTAGCAACTGGGTCAAAGGGTAGAAACGTTTTTAAGGCTCTTGTATTGCCAAATGGCTTTTCAGAAAGGTTACGCTAATTTACATTTCTTCCAGCAGCATAGGAGAGTTGCCTGGAATGAGCATTTTTAAAACCTTTGCCAAGTCTTTATTGATTGATTGCTTTTATTTGCATTTCCTTGTGACTTGTGAAGTTCAACTTTTTTCCATGTATTTGCCTCATTTTCATTTCTCTGGAATGCCTCTGTGCAGGGGAGTTTGGTTTGAGAAAACACCTGTCACTGGAAATACTTCTTTTTAAAATTAAATTTAGTGGGGGTAACATTGGTTAAGAACATTATTTAAGTTTCAGGTGTACAGCTTTATAATATAACATCTGCATACACCAGTGTGTGCTCACCACCCAAAGTCTAGTCTCCCTCCGTCACCATATATTTGCCCCCCTTTACGCTTTTCTGAAGCTGCTGGATGATCCCTTTCTATGACGCTTCCCTGAGGAGAACCTTAGTTCCAGAAAGCCAGTGTGCAGCGTGACACAATCCTTCCATCCCTTCCTGCCCCTAGATGGCACCTCCATCTCAGGGTGACTTTAGTGGTTTCTGCAGGATTCATTGCAAATTGTAGGAGACCCAGAGTCCTTCTTAATATTCCACAAAGGGAATTTCATCCCACCCATGACCTGGCAAACAGAAGCTACCACCGGAGCTGAGAGGAGTCTACAAAGAGGGCGGTGTGAACTTGTTTCATTTCCTTCCCGCTGTCGTGCCTGAGGCTCGACTTGTTTTAAAATTAAATATTCCTTCTCACCCAGTGGAAGGAAACTGAAACCGTTGCATTGTTAGCACTGTTTTTTTGTTTTTTAATTCTTTTCCCCAAAATATCTTTAACACTCATTTTATTTGGTTGAGATCCAGCTTGAGCTTTTTTATCCAGAGCTTCAGAGACCCTCTGAACAGAAGCTTTAGTCATTAAAGAAGTTATTCTGGCAAATTTCTAGGGAATAGAAAAACTCCTTTTTCAAACAGCTTATTTTGTTAGAGATGCCGTCACACTCTGTCCCTTTTTACACACACACACACACACACACACACACACACACACACCCCATCACCGTCAGACCACCACACCCATAGCCCCCCATACACATACACACATCTTCTCCTCCACAATTACCCCCATTCCAGTCCTCTACGCTCAAGCTTTTGTATGCTGACCTGCCAATATTTCCTGTCACAACAGGCACCAAAGCTGCCCCAGTCATCTTGCTTCCTGCTTGTGAGGAGGGCAAGGAAGAGGCAGAATACGAGGTCTGCCAATTAAGTTCGCGAACTGTATTGCAATGATGTTGCTAAATTTTTTGTATCAGAGGGATTATTCATTATGAATTTGTACCAACTGGACAAACAGTTAACCAGGTTTACTATTTGGAAGTGCTGAAAAGGCTGCGTGAAAAAGTTAGACGAAAACGACCTGAACTTTTCACCAACGATTCATGGCTCTTGCATCACGACAATGCACCAGCTCACACGGCACTGTGTGTGAGGGAGTTTTTAGCCAGTAAACAAGTAACTGTATTGGAACACCCTCCCTACTCACCTGATCTGGCCCCCAATGACTTATTTCTTTACCAGAAGACAAAGGAAATATTGAAAGGAAGACATTTTGATGACATTCAGGACATCAAGGGTAATACGACAACAGCTCTGATGGCCATTCCAGAAAAAGAGTTCCAACGTTGCTTTGAAGGGTGGACTAAGCACTGGCGTCAGTGCATAGCTTCCCAAGGGGAGGACTTCGAAGGTGACCGTAGTGATATTCAGCAATGAGGTATGTGGCGCTTTTTCTGGGATGAGTTCGCAAACTTAATTGTCCAACCTCATATGATTGAGCCAGGGCTCTGGGATGAATCAAAGGATTAATTAGAAATTGGTGAAAGGTTTGTGAGGCAGTAACTTTGATCCAGAGCAAGCCTTGCACTGAGGCCTTCTCCCTGCTTGCACCTTAACCTGGCTCACAACCTGGAATGAATCAAGTCTGTGCAGACGGTCAGGCAGAGACAATAGGAACTTTGAAGAATCCACACTTCTATTTTCCCTCCGCTTTCCTCATTTAAAGATCTTTTTTAAAAAGTCAAAATAAAGTCTCAGAGGTATGAAGGAGCTACAACCACTCAGCTCTACTAATTAGAAAGAGCAAATTTAATCAACGTTGATGATCAACTTTATGGATTTTCTGTGGGAGAAAGTTTCATGCAGAGCAGTTCCTCTCTTCTCCTACTTATCCAGAGTCGTCTTAGAGACCAGGGGCTATTTTGAATACCTGCCTGGGAAAAAAAACCATCACTCAGAAAACCAATGTGCTGCCAGCTATCTTAGCGAGGCCGTCCTGAGCCAAATCCAAATGATTTCCTGGGTGTCTGCGGATCAGGATTCTCCAGGCCAGGGCTGTCCTGTCCGTCAGTTCCCATGAGGGGAAATTATTCCCTTTTGACTAGAGCTTTCAAGGTTGAGTCACTGAGGCTGAGTAAATTATTTATACCACAGAGAATTTTCCAAACGACTGTAGAGGTGGTAGATCGTAGTGGTGAGATCTTGGGCGCTGGATTCCAATATGACTATTTGAGACCTAACGGCACTGGGCCCCAGATGCTGAGCGTAAGCTCTCTCTCTCATACCTTGAGCCTAATGGACAATAAGAAGATTGACTTTAGAGGGTAGGCGGAGACGATTAAAGGAGGTGACAAGCAGTGCTGGGCACACAGTAAGGCGGCCACTGTTATCAAGAATGTGCTCAAGTTTCTGCAGCCAAAATACGTGACAGACAGGCACATCATGCCAGGCCTTTCCTTGCCCTGATAACGCTCTGTAACAGGAAATAAGGAGGGGAGATTTCAGCTGGGCATTTTCAAGAAGGTGAACTGTCGTTTCTTAGTTCTAGAGAGAGACCCACACCTGTCTCCAGCCACCAGTCCCCAGCGTCGGTGACATGGGATTATCATAGTGAGTGACACGTGATAATCATGCCCCTGTCCTTCCCATTGTCCCCCTAGTGAGACCCTTTTTGTCTATTTCAGCTTGTTCATCCATTTGAAAGCGATCTCCCTTCTCCTTCATACTAAGTCGGCAAGTCATTATTGTAGCAATAATACCTGTTATTTCCAGTCAATCTCTCTTTCAATAGTAAATTATTATGATTATGTACTTGGCTAAAAAGGCCTGTGGTGTTGTAATTTGTAAATGCCAGATTAAGCAGAACACTAAAACTGGAAGTGATAATAATGACATCTTGCATTTCCACGGTACATTTATTTTTCAAGTACATAGTATGTCAGCAGGCTGCTCTCTGACCTCCCTTGGCCAAGAAATCCTGGCATCGTGCCTTTTGTTCTGTTGGGAACCCTAAGATTTCGGGTCACATGTCCCTTTGGAAATCTCCAGGCAGTGCCGTTTAGGATCTGGCGACAGGCCCGCCAGGAGGACCCAGATCTGGTGGGGGAGGGGCGCTGTTTTTCTGCAAACATGTGCCCCTGACCCCAAAGGGGCAGCTTCTTTATTATGGCCATTTATTATTTACAAAGCACTGCAGGTGGACACGGCATTTTATGAGACACAAAGACAAGGTCCCTGCCCCATGCACCGAGAGGTTTTATCCAGCATCTCATCTGTCGGAGCTGAGCTGTGGGGATGCAAGGCAAGCAGGGCTGAAGAGCCGAGCGCGGAGTGTGAGATGTCAGGGTGGAAGGAAGGATTTCTGACGAGGAATTTTAAATCGGGAAAATCAGGCATGTGAAACTCGCACGCCAGGACCCAGAAGAGGTTTAGCGATGTCCTGTGTCCCAGCCTGGGGAGGAGAAATTCTGCCCCGGGGGGTCTTGGACCTGCTGGGGAGAAATAAGTGGAAAGATTATGAAGAGACAAATGCTCTGTTGGTCCCCAAAGCCTCTTATACCAGCCCACACACACCGGGCCATCCCCTGCTCGCCTGCAAATTGTCTTGTTTTGTTCTGGGGAGTGATCATGGCAGGGAGGAGCATTTGTCAGGTTTGTTGCTTTTTGTTTGTTTGTTTTTAGTAGTATTATTAATTCACTATGTAGCTTTAAGCAGATTCATTTTCTTCCTCAAGGAGGGTAACTGTCTGGGTATTTGGCCCCTAACCTTCAGCCACCCTCCCTCTACCGCTGGCCAATGACTCCTGTCTGTATCTGCCTCAGTCGGGCCAGCCCTAATGGTACCGCCCGGACTCTGTGTGTTGCCATCCCCTGCCTGCTTCATCCTCCCACGCACCTAGTAGGCCCTCACTGAGTAGCTCCCATGGAATAGGCCTGGCCTGAAAAGACGAACAAAAGCCCCCAGAAGCTATAGACTAACAGGGATGTGTATGTGAAAAAGCAATGAGGCCAGGACCAAAGCTGCCTTCTCCTGTGGGAGGAGACAGAGGGTTTGGTGATGCCAGACGTTCCTGGGTTCCCACCTTCTGGAATAAGGGCTCAAATTCGAGGAAGGCTCAGAGATGTAGACATGCCCTGGGCTCGGGAGAAACCGATCACGTCCTTGGCAGGGGATGCTTCCTGCTCAGAGCTCAGGGCTTAGTCCAATACCAGGCATGTTTTGCAGCCAGAAACAGATATAAATTTGGCTGAGCAGCACTAACGAGAGCAAAATAGATTCTGCAATGTGCCGAATATGCACCAGATGGCTCTGCTTCCTACCAGCCCTGTATGGCTGGTTAACAAAGCCCACTGGCCTCCACCATCACCATCACCACCACCAGCATCATCATCACATCTTATTAAAAGCCCTCTGGTCCATGGCATTCTGCAGAGAATTCTGAGTCTGGATATTTAGTTGAGAGCATTTCCTGCCTCCTCCCTGCTTTCCCTCCCTCAGCCTCCACACCCCAGGGGAGGCTGTTTGTGGTCTGGGTAATGGCTTCCTCTGTAATCGTCCTCTCTCCCCTGGCCTCCCCGTTTCCCGTCACCGTCTTCATATTTCCCTGCTCCGTCTTCACATTCCCTTCTACTCTCGAAGGCAGAGTCTCTCAAAGTGTGGACCTCACACCCCCTGCATCAGAATCCTCTGGGGAGTGTGTTAACAGTGCAGACTTCTGGGACCCCCTCTGCTCCCCTGCCCCATGTAAATTCAGAGGGTCTGATCGTGGTCCCTGGTCATTTGCATTTTAACCACTTCCCTCGGTAGTTCTCACATGCCACAGAGTTTGAGAAAGGCTACCCCCCCGCAACTCTCCTTCCAACAAGAGCCAAATACTTTGTCTTTCAGCCCTCCAGTTTCGAGGGTCACAGAAGTGATGCCCCAGCCATAAGCCCCTCCCAAGCTCTTGTCCTTCCTGTTAGCTGGAAGGGCGACCAGCAGAGCCACAGACTTTAATAACTCCAGGCTGGCATTTCAGAGCTTGAACATAATGCGTGTGTTACTCACCTCAGAAATCGGGGTCCTGCAACCTCGTTCAAGGAGCTCCCTGGAGGAATGTTGAACAATCCATGAGATTACTTTAATTTTTATGTAAATTTTTAATTTTTGTGCTTGACCCTTCCCTAAAGCTCTTAGTCTTGCAATTTCACTTAAAATGCCACTCTGTTCTTCCGCACACCGATTAATGGAAGGATTAAATGATTTCAGTGTCCCAAATATGAAACCGTTTTTCAGAGACAGGGCAGGCCACCCGTGTGCCATCTTCTTACAAGGCCTGAGAAGGGATTTCTTTTCTTAATAGGGTTCCTAGGCCAATAGCAGAGCAGAATGCTGGAAGCCTTTGATCTCCGATGCATTTGTTGGTAGAGTCTCACTTTATTTCCTTGAGAACAAGATGGAAAATGTGGGCTGAATGATAATGCATTAGGTCATTAGGAGTGTGGTGGAGGTGGGGATTGCTAGCGGTCCACCAAATTCCCCCGTCCCCTCTTCATGGGAAAGACGTGGAGATGGCGCCTGGCTGCCCAGCTGCACTGCATTTTCCCCTTTTGGTACAGTAAGGGGCACCTGGTGTCTAATTCTCTCCACTGGTATGTGAGCAGAGGTGATGCTCGCCACTTCCAGGCCCAGCCTTCCCACACGCTCCTCTTGCCTTTTCTGTTGGCTAGAAGGGTGACCAGCAAAGCAACAGGGGCCACATGCTGAAGACGAAAGAGCTGCCCTCAGCCTAGGTCCCTGACTGATGGCCTCCTGCTGAAGTGGGGCATCTCCAGACTGTTATGTGACAGAGAAATAAACACGCGTGTCTGCTAAGCCTCTGAGTTGTTGTGGGGTCTGGATACTGCACCCACTTTCCTCTAATGCACTGGGTTAGCTGGCTTAACAGCCACGTTCAGAGAAGAGTGACCAATGCATCATTATCGACTTTCAAGGAGAACAGCAGTGACACGTCACAGGGCTCTGTCTTAGACACTGCCCTCGGTTATTTTGAGCAATAATTCAGACAAAGCTGTGGAAGCCATACTTTTCGGATTTAAAGATGACACAATACTAAACAAGATAGTTGGTCAAATTCAAAAAGATCTCAAGAAACTAAAAATAGCAGGTGATATTTTCTAAGCACTTAATGTAAGCCAGGCTCTGGGTTAAATGCTTTCCATACACAATCTCATTTAATGCTTACGATAATCCTCTGAGGTAGGAATACTCTCTCCCTTTCCAAAATGGAAAAACAGAAACTTTGAGAGGTTAAGTACAGAGCTGGTAAATGACAGTATGGGATTTGAACTTGGATTCTGTGGTCCTAACCACTGTGCTGAGGGTGGCTTGTGTCCAGGTTTGTCTGGGTCAGTCTTGGTTATGTCTGTTGTCTGAATGTGATGATTGATAGCAATAATAGCATCCTTTTCACTCTCAGAAGTATCCTGATTTGGACGGTAAGTGATATGGTCACCTTAGTGGTTCTACCCAATCTAAACTTCACAAGATAAGATTTCAGGGAAATCCGTGTAGAACTCAGATGTGGCAGATCCAATGGTTTTTTTTTTCTCTTGATTACATTACATTGAGCCAGTAGTATGCTGAGGCTGTGAACGTGGCATTGGAAATGTATATGCCATGATGGACAGGTGTGATGAGTCCAAACCCAGGTTCAGGATGGTTCTGCTGTACTTGGTGCTGGCCAGACCATATCTAGACCATTGAGGTCTCTTCAAGGAGCCATCATTTCAGAGGGATGACCACCAATTGGAGTCCATCCAGCGCTGGTGCAGAATGAGGAGACTAAGTCAGACGAAGTCACAAGGGCCGCTGTGCCTGGAGTCAAGCAGATGTTAGGGACATGTGAGCTGTCCTCATACGTCCCAATGGCTGCCATGTGGGGGAAGGATCAAGCTGACGCCAGGGAATCCAGATGGCAGATCCAGGACGAGGTGGAATGACAAGGAAGCAGATTCCAGCTCGGTTTCAGGAAGAACTTTCTAACTATCTGAGCTGTCTGACAATATGCCTGCTTTGCAAAGGATGGAGCAGCCGGTCCCTGGTCTTGTTCAAGCCAAGGCAGGCTAGACCCCAGCGGGAGCTGTGGTCGTGGTAACAGCTACCCCGGCGCTGGGCTAGAATCCGATGGCCTCTATGTTTCCTTCTCAACTTCTGTGATCCTGACGACAGGAATAGAAACAGGCTGCTGAGACAAGACAGGGCACAGAATTTATTCAGCGTGTGAGTAGAAAAAGAAATCACAGCGGAATTTTTTTTTAGAAGGCAACTGGACAATGCCCTAAATCTGTGCTTTGTGTGGCCCCATGGTCCCTGACCAGCTCTGAGTTACTAGACCTACTAAGGCAGGTTGGGGGCTTGAATGAACCTGTCTGCAGGTGGGAGCAGGACTTGGGGCTTGTGTCTCAGCCAGAAAGAAGAGCTCCTGAGTCTGCAGGGCCCAGAGCTGAGGGAGGGAGGTCTTCCCCGCCTCTGAGAAGGTACCAAGGAGAAAGGAGTAGAAGCATCCTTGCCAGGTACCAGACTAGAGAGAGCTGAGTGCTTCCAGTGCCTGCCCTGTGTCAGCCCTCCCCTAGTTTCCACTCCCCAGATTTCTCACCCACAAGAAAGAAACACCTTCATTTGCTCAAACTAAGTATAAGGCACTGTGCTGAGGGCTGAGGATATGGTGGTGATAAGGCAGAAATTTGAAATGACGCTGTTTCTTAATTGCAAGTAACAACAACAACAACAACAAACCCTTCAGATTTGTTTAAATATAAAGGGAATTTATGGTCCATGTAACTGACAAGTCTAGAGGTAGCTCTAATTTCAGGCAATGCTTGATCCAGGAGCTCAACAAATGTGACCAGAACTCCATTTCTTTTTCTCCATGTCTTAGTTCTGCTTGACTCCATGGCTGGCCAGCTTCTCCCACCCCGTGCCTCACCCCCATCAGTCCGGGGTGGTGTCCAGTAGCCTAAGAGCATACATCATGTCCAGGAGGGAGAAAGGTCAGGGTGCATCGTTCCAGGCAGAGCCTTGAGGGTCAGTCTGATTGGACCAGCCTGAGTCACATGTCAAACCTGAGTCAGTCAAAGTGACAGGGAGATGGAGTTAGGGGTGCTGGTTAGTTTAAGCTCCATGGCAGGATCTGGGCACTGGTGTCAATCCCACACAACTCACATGGCTGAAATGGGGACGGAAGGGGTTTCCCAAAGTAAATTGGATCAACAATTTCTCAAAGGAGGGGAAATAAATGCTGTGCTGCGAACAGCAGGTGCCCAGCATAGTCCTGATCTCAGGGAGCCTCTCCAGAAGTACCAGGTAATTGTAAATTCAAGGTGGCATTCCCCTGTTGTAGAGGAAATCCTGGGTGCCAGTAGAGCTGAGCCATATTTACCTCAGACAGGAAGTGAGGTGGTCAGGGAAGTCTTCCTGGAGGAAGTGGAATTTACACTGAGACCGGAGGCATGAACAGGCTTTAACCAGACAATAAGAGGGAAAATTTGTTCTAAATACAGGCACAAGCATGGCCTAAACCAGTAGGTGAGAGAGCATGACAAGTTCAGGCACTGAAAGAAATTCAGTGTGGCGGGAGCAAGCAATGCTGGGGGCGGGGTGCTGCACACACGGTGAAGTTGCTGTGGGCTGTGCTGAGAAGGGAAATGAGGATAAAACAAGGTGTCAGAGCCCATTTGTTCACATAACTGTAGCCAGCGGCAGCAGCGGAGGCTGAGCAAAGTCTGTATTGGGGGGCGGTCCTGGCCTGTCCTCTCAGCGTCCCCAAGGGCTGGTACAGAACCCTGAGGCAGTAGAACACAGTATGGGCAAATGTGGGTGAGGAGGGCAGAGGCCAGGGCTGCCTGAGGCTCGGCTGCATCTCTGGGTAGCCCCAAGCGAAATGTCAGTTTTGCCTAAAGCTGGCGTGAGATTAAATAAATGTCCTGTTACATTATAGATGGAGGTAGGCACTACATTATTATTTTTACTGGGTCTTGAAGTGTAAGGTATAATTCTTCAGTGAAAAGGTTCTCAACCTCAGGCGGTGCGTGAGGAGTTCCCAGGGAGCAGTTTCAGCCATAGTCTCAGGCTGTCATCCTCAGGGGCCAGGGGCCCCAGCCTGCAGGGGCTCCGTGTGTGGTCTGCTGCTTTGTTGCTGCGGAGACAACATACCTCAGTGGTGAGAGAGCAGGCAGGCCTGCTTTTAGAGCTCAGCTCTTCCTTTTACTGGGTGTCTTCTGGGAAGTGTCTCGGTCTTGCCGATAACAATAGGACCTACTTCATGGATCTTCGTAAGGATTGAATGAAATTATGTTCGTAAATTGCCGAGGGTATAATAACCCTCCCCCGGGGAAAATATTATTATTACCGTGATAGAGATGATTTCCTCTTTACATACACTCAAATGCCATTCATGAATTCATTCATTTATTCTGGCAAAAGAATAACTCCCAGGCACTGAGAATATAGCCGTGAACAAAACAGATGAAAACACCTGCCCTCATGGATCTTACCTTCCAGTCAGGGAAACGGACAATAGACAAACAAATGAAAAATATACGATTTTAGTTAGTGATAAGTGATCGGAGGAAAAGAAAGTAGACTAGGAGACATAGATGGATGTTTGAGATGGGGGTGGTCAGGAAGAGCCCCACTGAGGAGGTGACAGCTGAGCAAGATCCAAGTAATGGGAAGAAAGAGGACCATGTGGGAAGTGTTTGAGGCAGGAGGAACAGCTAGGGCAAAGGGCAGGAATGGGTCGGGCATGTTGCAGCAAGAGCATGGAGGCTCCTGTGTGTAGAGTGGCATGAGTCAGGTGGGTGGTGGGGTGAGGGGAGGGAGAGGGAGGCTGAGGTAGGGCATCGAATGTAAATGCTGCTCTAAGATGTGACAGAGGGTTTGCAGAGGTTAGTAATATGCTCTCACCTATAAGGACCACTCTGGCTGCTCCAGGGAAAACTGGGAGGTGGGGTCCAGGTAACTATTAAAGGATGTGTACACTTTTGTTCTATTCTTGGAGAAGTAGGCAACCTCTAAGATGCTCTCAATGCTCTCTGCCTCCTGATATTCACTCCCTTCTGTAATCTCCTCCCCTTGAACATAGGCTGGACCTACTGACTCGTTTCCATCCCACGTAATATGGCAAAAAGGATGAGAGGTCACTTCTAAGATTAGGTTCTGTCTTGCTCACACTCTTGCTGGCTTGCTCTAAGCGAAAGGAGCTGATATCTTCAGCTGACAGCCAGTGAGGACCTGACACCTGGTAACATACAGCCCAGTGATCTTGGAAGTGGGACCTCTTCCAGCTGAACCTCGGGACGTCTGCAGCCCTGGCTGACACCCTCGTTGCAGCCTTGTGAGGAACTCTGAAGCAGAGGGACCCAGCCAAGCCATACTCAGATTCCCGATTCACAGCAACTGTGACATAATAAAAACCTTGTGTTAAGTCATGAAGTTTGGGGGTGATTTGTCACATACGTAGCAACCGATGACTAACACACTTGGTGTGAGTTAGTGAAATATTAACCTGACGTAGCCAACCAGAAGTGTGAGAATGATAAAAGAATCACTGTGAGTTCTTCCCTCAGACATGCCACGGTTCACTCACTCCTTCAGATCTTCAGTCAAATGTCATCTTCTCATTGACGACCTTCTTGGTCACCCTTTAGAAAATGGCACCCCCTGACCTCCATGTGCTCCTGCTTTGTTTTTCTCTTTAACACTTGTCACCACCTAACACACCACACATTTTACTTATATTGTTTATTGCCTATCTCTTCCCCACCCCACCCCCCGCCCCCCACCCCCAGCACCTCTGGAACATGGGTTCCATGTGAGCATGGACTTATGGCTGTTTTGAACCCCACTGTATTCCCAGGGCCTGGGGTCCTGGATCATGACTGGTATGCAGTAGGTGCTCAAAAATGGCTGTTCCCACATTTATTGCTATGCCCGAGCAGTGAAAGTAGGGACAAAAGGAGTGAGTGGAGTAGACTATTATTCTGTTCGGCAGTGCTCCACTTACACGAAGAGAAGAAAGAGCATCCATCAGAGCAAACCACAGTGTCTGGGAGGCAGCGAGAATTCCAGAGCACGAGCAGCGATGATGTGAAAAGAGGAGGAACTGAGGCTGGAGAAGCCAGATTTGAGGGTAGACATCGCCACACTGAACACAGCTCTCTTTCGCTGAGTGTCAGCCAGGTTCCCTGGGCCCCTAGCCATCTAAGTGTCACTCCAGGGCTAAGTGGATATGTATGTGGGGTTATGGCATCTTTGAACTGGCTATTACGCTCTGTGGTACTTGTTGCATTAGTTAAGCCCTCATCCTCCCAATGTCACAGAAAAATCAGCTCTTATTGTGTGGAAATAATGTAGTGGGGAGGGGACGGAGTTAGACTGGGAGAGGGAAGAATGTCCCAGTGGAGAGTCCACTAGGGAGCTGAGCTTTAGACTCAATCTTTGGTCTTTTGACTGAACGTCACTGACTTTCATTTTGGGGATGGTCATGCTGACGTTTCCCGCATTCACAAACCTGGTAAAGTTTTCTTTAGGCTCCTTAAACATCCAATTTCCCCGTTCTACATCGCCTGCTTCAAGGAAGGCTGCTGCCAACCTATAACGTGTGTGAATTCTAAAGGGATAGATACCCTTCTGTGTGGACACATGGATGCACTCCGCCAGCATATGGCTTGGTGGGAAGCTGTTGCTTTTGTGCAAAAAAAAAAAAAAACCACACAAAAAAAAACCCACACACAAAAACAAAAACAAAAACAAAAACAAAAAAAACCAGGCATCCCTTCCTACAGGACTGGAATTCAGTCCTACTTGCCTCCTTGGCTGGGCACCTTTGTGCAGTGAATAAATTCGCATCCATATATTGCGGCCCAGTCTTTAAGTTCTTTCTTGCCCTCATCTACAAACATGAAATACTTAAAGAGTAAAACCCTAAACCATTTGAAGCCCAAGAGGGGTGTTGAATGGGTTTGTTCAAGATATGTCCCAGAAGCTGTATTTCTTTGCAAAAGGGGAAGATCAGATTCCGCCTGGAAGTAATTCTTGCTACCAAAAGGAGCCCGTTCCCAGCCCAGCTCCCCACAGAGGCAGCGGAGTAGAGGTGAGCAGCTGGTGACAGTGGAGAAGAGCACATTGCAAGTAGAGACAGGGGCCCTTTGTGGGTTACAAATATCTGGTGTAGGCATTTTGTGGAACACATTGGAAAAGGTGACCTCCCTAGATATCAGTTGATATGGCCTTTGTTATTTAAAATCTGAACTTGGAGAGATGACAGATGTAAAGATTAGTAACAAGAGCCTTGATACAAGAGACAATTACCTGAACCCAGACCAGTATGAACCAAGAATTAGGTGGAACAGAAGAAGCAGATCACCTGGGTAACAACATCAATGAACGCATCAGCTCCTTACTTTGGAAGGAATGGAAGTCACCTCAGAACCCAGCTGCAGTTTTCCCAAGTGAACAGTGCAGTAAACTTTAGGTACTAACGTGAGACTCGGCCATTCTCCGTTAACCTTGGTCTTACCTTAATTGAAGTGTAAATGAAAGAACACTTCCAAGTATCCTCAGAAATGGAATCTGACCGGGAGCTGAGCACCCCCTAACAGCTGCCGACAGGATCCCGGGGTCCAGAGTGGGCCAGGCAAGAAACAGCCTCCCTCGGGGAATTCTGCCTGAGCCAGCCTTCTCCAAGCCCAGAAAAGCTGCACATTAAAATGACATGATGTGTGGCCGCTGGCCAGGCTGGCTTTCTTGTAGCCATCTGTGTGACAGAGTTTCCACCAAGCTGCCTTTGTGTCATCACCTCACAGCATCAGTAAGCCAGCACATTCCTGCCTGTGCTTTGTGGCTCGCCTCGGGCAACCCCTGGAAGCGCCAGTGCTGCTACTGAGCCAGCTGCCCAAAGCGGGTCTGTCTTTGCCTCGTCTCAACCCTTTGGTGTCTGTGAGGGTTAAGGAGGGAAGGAGGCAGGGACTCATCAAATCTAAGTAAACACTATTTCATTTCTAGGAAGAGAGAAGGTAGAATCAATGTTTGTCAAAATTTGTTTTCCCTACTGATAAAATTGGTCTGTGGCTGTCTTCTTACTTCCCTTTTGCTCTCATCTCACAAACCACCCGTGACTACCCAGAATCCCTGGCTTTGGCCTGTTTATCTTCATAGGGTTCCATGCCTCCAAATTATCCTTATGTCCATTCCATTTTCTTATGCTAGGTGTGGGGAAAGCAATCTGATTAAATGCCCAAAACTTCACCATTATGACTGGTGAGATTTTATTTGATTCGTCATAAGCACTCCTTCCTTGCCAGCAGCATGAAGGGTTTGGTGACAGCTGGGGCAACACTTTTATACTCTGTGCAATGCTGGGAATGACACTGCTGCATTATTGTGTGTGTGTGTGTGTATTATTGAAAATAATTCTTTTTTTAGACTACAAATCCTTGCAGTCTTGTTTCTCACTACTCCTTTCCCTTCCTTTCCCTCTTCTTCCTACTTCTGAGGGTTCCTTTTTTGAAATAAATTACTCCGTGTAGATTTTTCTTTTGACAGTTATTCTACCAACGAGGAAATCACTGTCACTTTTGACTTCCAAAGGTTCTAAGAATCAGGTTCAGGGATTAATTACAGCCACCCACTCCCTCTTTTTTTTTTTCTTCCCCCAAGTGATTGAATAGCTCAGATCCAGTTTTCTGGCTCTTCCTTTTTTTTCTTTAACCTTTAAAAAATGTTTTAAAAAGATATACCATAAAATTTACCATCTTAACCATTGTTAAATGTACAGTTCAGTAGTGTCAACTATATACATATTGTGCCATAGATCTGTATGAATTTTCATCTTGCAAATATGAAACTCTACAGAACTATTAAACACCTGCCCCATCTCCCCCCTCCTTCGAACCCCTGGCCACCACCATTGTACTTTCTGTTCCTATGAACTTGACTATAGGTAACTCATATAAGTAGAATCATACAGTATTTGTGTTTTGTGACTGGCTTACTTCACTTAGTATAATACCTGAAAGATTCATCCACAGTATAACATGTGACAGGATTTCCTTCCTTTTTAAGGCTGAGTAATATTCCACTGTATGGACAGACCACATTTTGTTCATCCATTCATCTGTCGATGGGCATTTTGGTTGCTTCCAGCTCTTGGCTATTGTGAATGATGCTGCTTCAATGAATACAGCTGTGCAATTGGGCTCTCTCTTATGCTACAAGTACGTTAAAAAAATCCAGAAAGCAAAAAGAACTGAAAGGGGAAAGCTCCACTTTTGCCACAATAGCAAAAAAAAAAAAATTCTGCTGCCTACTTCGTCACTCACTCTGGAAGCTGCTTGCTAGTGTGAAAGGTATTTTGCATAAAATTATCTATTAACTCAAAGCTTTCAACTCTATTTAAAGCTCTACTTTAAAGTTTGACTTTGTCTTTTTTTCAGTCCTTCAGAAGTTTTTCTTATCTGTAAGTGCTCAGAAATGTCTCCATTCATCTGGAATGTCTAGAATGCTTTATTCTTGAGCAAGGATGTCCTATAATTCACACTAATATGCAAATGACTATTGATCACTCTCCCTATCCAGCATTAGCTTTTAAAACTCACATATCTCTACTTGGTGGAATTGAAAGTAGGTATTAAGAAGATATTTGTGGGCAGAAGCCCTCCCTTAAATCAATAATTCCCAGCCATTTTTCCAGTAGGGCACAGAAGCAAGAAAATTTCCCAGGGCCAATGCCAGGGTAACGACAAAATCATGCCTGCTTGCTTTAACTTCACCTCTCTCTCACTTGAGAAAGCATAAAATACGAGTGAATGCACTAGGTGTTGTTATAGGGATAACCTTGGATTTTTCTCTGTTTTTTTTTTTTTTTAATGTAAATCATTTGTAAATTCCATATTTTAACTATTAATAAAACAAACCGCTTGCAAGACCATTTAAAATGATTCACCATGCCAGTGTGAACACGCCGTGGTTGAGAACTTTTGCCTTAAATGGTGACGCTCAGCCTATTCCACATATTGTGTATTCAACCTTGGAAGGGGTAATCAGCAGCATGTTTGTGGTTTCCAGTTCCTTCCTTGCAGTTGGAGAAAGGCAGAGGAAGAGGAACAGAGCAGAGCAGCAAGTTCCTTGAGGGTCCAGGGGTCTTGAACTTATTGTCAGGATACCTGCAACTTCAGTTACTCAGAGAGGCCTGAATGACAGGCCCCAGGATTTGGAGTTGGGGTAATGGAGCTCCTGGTGTAGCTAGTAGAGTTTAGTAGTTAAAAAACATGCACTTTGTAGACAAACAAATGTAGCTTCAAGCCCAAGCTCTGTGACTTCTTAGTTTTGTGAACTTGGGTGAGTCATCTAACCAATCCCATCCTCAATTTTCTCATCTGTAAAATGGACGTAAAAACAATCAGTTTGAAGAAACCTGATGTTTTTATCTGTCTAGAATCCCTTCTTTATCCCTTTCTTTCCTGTAGGTAATCGAGTCCATGGGGTTCAACTGGGGCCGACCCCCCACTTCATCCTCACAGTAACAGGGAGGACATGTGACCCAGATCTATCCACTCAGAGAATTTCATCCCCCTGGCTACTGAGTTTGATTCAGGGAGGAGCATATGACTCAAACTGACCAATCAGACCTTTCTGGTGGGACTATTGAGAAAGACAATTTTTTTTTTCTTCTGGACCTGCTAACTGGGAGGATCGAGTATGGAGGTGCTGTAGCCATCTATCTTACCATGTGGGAATAGGCTGTCCGAACAATGGAGCCCAGTAGAAATAAGCAGAGGTTAGAAAAGAGAGAGGCTTAATGCAAACACTTGATTCCTGGCTCCAGCTGTGTCTGAAAGCAGATGTACCTCTGGATTTCCCAGGTATGTGAGCCAATAAATTCTCTTTTTTATTTAAACTAGTCTGAGTTGAGTTCCTGACATTCATAACTAGAAGTCTTGACTAGCATACTACCTCAAGGATGTTGTGGGAATAATGCCTGTGAAAGGATTCAAGGCTGGGTCATGGTGTCTCCCCTAGAATGAGGCTGAGGCAGGCTGGGTCTCAGTCATCAGTCCTAAAGCCCTAGAAACCAGAGACCTCCTCCTTCTCTGTGTGTGTGGGGTGGAGGGGTGGTGGTAGTGCTGGTGGTGGTGGTGGTGCTGGTGGTGACAGAGCCCACGGACTCTACTTTCCCCTCCCTCCCTGCTCCACCGATGTGCATGTGACCCCAGAAACACTTGTTCTGGAAGAAAAAGTACCATGAAATACAGCTCCTTGAGTGAACTGCTAACCATTTACTTAGAGAACTCACAAACAACTATGGCCATCCCATATCTGTACTGGCTTGATTTGGTTCTAAGTTTCACTTGATATTTTACATTAAACTCCATTTATGGAACTATAGAACGTTAGAGTTGGGAGTGTCTGGATTGAACCTTTGAGTCTCAACCCCTGTGGACAGAAGGAACACTGCACTGATGACCAGCCCTGGGTCCCACAGCCACTGGCCAAGGCAGATCTACATCTAGTGTCCTGATTCCCTGTTGACGTCACTATTCAGCTCCATGGTCAGAGTTTGCATCTTTAGCAAGTCATCTGTCTTGCCCTAAGCAGACATAGAGTGAATTTGTCCCAAATCCTCAATCCCCTTCCTTCCAAGCATCTCTCCCATTGTCTAGACAATGTATATGAAAATTCCGCTACCAGAGGTATTTTCCTTGCTCCTTCCCCACATTCAGACTTTTGGGAGAGATAACACATTAAGACACTTGGTGAGGATGGGTTTATAAGACTTCTTCCCTGCAGGTGCCTGGAAGGGAGGCAGGAGAAGGGATTCTGAAGAAGGAAAGGGGCAGAGGAGGGAGGGGAGCTCACGGAAGGGCGTTGTCAGCTTTGCCTCGTCCTTCACTGCTGTCTGTTCTTAAAGACTCTGCCCCATGCTGAGCGTCCAGAGGGGGCTCTCAGTTCTGCAGTGCACTTCTTCTCTGGTAGGATTCTGCCCTCAAAACTGAGCTGGGCCTCTTCTCAACCACGCATCCAGCCCTCTCCTCACTCTCACAGAGTGTCTATCTGGTGTTGTAAACTCCTCGGGTCTGCCTCATGCACCTGTAAGGTGGGGTGCTGCCCTGGCCCGGCTGTTCTGTCCAGCATGGCCAGGTCCCCACCTGCTCACCAGTGTACTCATGCGTCCCCTCCCCTCTCCACTAATCTCTCTCCCTCCGCTCTTGTTTGACCCTTTCTTCCCATTGTTCTCTAACTCCAACTCCCTTGCTCTCTCCAACTGCCTCTCCCACCCTCCCCTCCTTCTCTCTGTCCCTTTTGTCCTTCTTACCTGGTCTGGTTGACCCATTATTCTTGGGTGGTGAAATCCTAGACGTGGAGGCTAATGTTCTGAAGTCAGAATTTCCCCAAACGCGATCCAATGAGCAACAATTCCAACGGTTGTTAGTACAGATGATGTGTTTAAAGATTTCTGTGAGCAAATCAAGAATTATCAAGTTTAATGGGGAAGCATTTAAATTCCAAATTGGATGGGCAAGAACTGTGGAGTTACCTTATTTTCTTAAAATCATTGACTCTGAACCCGAGCCACCCACCCACCGGGCTAATGGAAAATTCACCTTATCATCCCTGAGAGTAGGGTTTCCAGGCAGGAATTCCCGCCCATTCTCAGGAATTTTTTTCGCTTTCTCATTTCTGAATCCCGAGATATAAACTGTTTTCTGTTCTCCACGATGAATTGTTTCCACAAAATGACAGCCGATACTACTAACCACCTGGGTTTAAGGAGCTGATTTTCCTGATTTCCCTACCAACTTTTCTCGGGATTCAGGAATGGGGAAGTGAAAACAATTTCTGAGAACAGGAGGAAATTCCCACCTGGAAACCCTACCTGAGAGTTCCTCCTGATCTGGCTCTCCCTCCTTCCAGTTATGACAATGTCCTGAGGTGTGACACAGAGCAGGACCCTGGGGCTCAGGATGGAGCAGCATCAACAAAGGGCTCTTGGAGCAGATGTTCGCTGGCATGTGATGGGCAGTTGTTCTGCTGTGCCTGTGCCAGGCTCGCACACAGGGAGCTTAGCTGAGGCCAGAGCTTCCGGGCCTGGAGCTGGGCCCCTCTCTGCTCCCATCAGGTCCTGGTTTAATGTTTCTGCATCCCTTACACTTAGCACAGAGCTTGTCCCTTCCGTAGCCCACAGTAAATGGGTGCTACATGGACAGAAAGATCCCCCATTTCTTCATGGCTCTTGCCCCCAAGGCTGCAGGGCTAACAGGCAGGGCTCAGCCAGGACAAGACAGGACATGGGCACCTGACCCAACACAGCTTCCACTATCCCCTCCATCCCTTCCATAGCTGGCTAAGGGGCCTGGGATGGGGCAAGACCACTGAACCAAGATGGGAGGGCTGCTTGGCCCCCTTCAAACCCTTGCCTCTCTGTTACACTGTCTCTATCCCCTCGGTTTCTCTGCAGAATAGATTCATGGCCTATGAAGGGGATTTTCCTTCCAACATGAAGCCATTTTCACAGGCACAGCTGGCAGTGTGTTTTGCACCCTCCTGATGTGCCTTCAGAAGCAAAGTGACTTTGGCAGCAGTGTTAGGAACAGGCTGTCAGGTAGAGATGGAACATTAATTTTGAGCATGTGCAGAGGTACAAGTGGAAATTCTGAGCTTAGGTATTTTATTTGTAGAGAATTGAGTCTGTAACAGCTTCCTCCCTCCTCGGTCTCCATTCACCTTTGGTTTGTGGAACAGCATGGGCTGTCACCAACCACTTGGCACCTGTGACATAATCTACAACACACAGGTCTCTGTAGGGTAGGACTGATGCTGCCTCAAAATCATCAAATCGTAGACCAAGAAGGGGCTGCGGAGATTGGTCTAATCCCAGAGCTTCATTTTAAGGTGTGGCTGGACCCAAAAACCCAAAGACAGAAAGGAACTCAGGAAAGGACACAGGGTTATTGCCAGTGAGGGGAACCCAGGGCTTCTGCTGCCACCACATGCTTCCACTGCATAGAGTCCCTTCCGAGGACCTGAATGGTCTAGAATCTTCTGCCTGAACTCTGTTGGCAGATGTGGTGGGGCCCTCATGAGTGAGTTTCTCCTTGGGCTGGGCTGCACCCAGCTTCCAGGAATCCAGGTCTGGGTGATTCAACTGCTCTGAAGCATCCTGGCGCAGCCCTGTCCACGGGACCTTGCTCACTGGGTGGCAGGACCATGTCTGTCCATTAACCCTCCTCCCTCCTCAGCTGCTTCTCCAGCTCCCTGCCTTCCTCTCTGCCTTTAAGAAAGCCACAGCTCTGCTTCCAATGGGCTGGACTGGGTGAGGCTCTACCTCAGAAGCCTCCACTCTCAGAGCTGGAGGGAGCTTCAGAGAGACTCCCGTCCAGTGCCTGGGAGGAAACTGAGGTCAGAGAGACCAGCCGAAGGCCACACAGATGGGATCGGCTGCCTGAGGTTAGAACCCAGGACTATGGACCCAGCATATCCTAGGGAGTGTTCTTCTGAGTGGGGCCTGTGAACCAATCGGCTTCAGAATTGCCTGGGACATTTGTTTAACGTGCAGGTGTCCGAGGCCTGCCCCAGGCTGAGGGGATTAGAATCCGTGGGGTGGGGCCAGGACCCCTTTTCTGATGCACCACTTACTTTGAGAACCACTGAGGCATAAGTTACACGGTTGTGCAGGCTGCTGTAAATAACTTGTTGCTAATAATACTTAAAGCACCCAATTTGGGGAATTGTATACTTCTTGAATAGAACGGATACAATAGCATGGCTCTCACATACTTGCATAATGATTTTTAAATGCTTCTTTGACCAGCAGAGAAAGTTATCGAGCTCCAGAGAACCCTCAGGGATGGAACGTACCCTGGAGTCTGCTTTTTTTTCTGCATCCCCGTGCCTTCTTTGTGTTTGGACCTCTCCTGAATGGATGTCTGTGGGGAGAGACTTGCGCGCCCCAGATTTGTAGGCAGGCAGAGATCTACACTTTACCAGCTGTTCATCAAACTCCTTACTTCTGTCAGTTTCAGTTTTCTCACATGTAAGTTGGGAATAATAATAGTTCCTACCCCTGAGGGTTGCTGCAGAGACTAAATGAAAACATCGTAATGTACAGGTATTGGAACGCCCCCTGCATCCTGAAGCAGGACACCCAGGCACCACTGCCGGGCTTGTTCCCCTTCCCCACTTGGAGCGGGGAGGACCCTCACGACTGGGATCCTTAAAGAATTGTGTTCCCCTGAAGGTTGTGCTTAATCCTGCCTGCCCCGCTGAGTCAGCGCTCAGCAAAGGGAAGTGACAGTATTATCCCTGACACTGCCATCTTCACCCCCACTCGCCTTCTCCCGTGGCCTTCGGGGCCCTGAATCCACTTTAGTGAGAACAGAGGTAGGACAGGGCATCAGGTGGGAGACCAGCTTCAGGGGAAATAAAAGACACACCCCTGGCTCTTGAGAAGCTTCCAGCAAAGGAGGGAAGGGATGCTAAACCCAAACATTTGCTGCCTCATCGCTTTAATGCAAATTCACCCCTCTCTGGTGCACTGCCTGCTCCTTCCTGGGGTATAGATGGGTGGCAGGGAGATTGTGAGAAGCCACACGTTCATGGGTTCTGTAGGGCTGGCGACTTTGATGCCCGCACAAACTGTCCCCAGGCCTCCTCCCACCTGCCAGTCCAGAGTGTGGTTACCTCCTGATACAAGCCACCTAAGGGCTGCTCTGTCAAAGTTTCGATGTAGCAATAGGCAAGCCTTCACCAGTAACAACACACGGTGAGAAACTAATTTTCTTATTCACTGCACATCAGCCTCATTAAGGCTGTGGTCATGTGACATACCAAGAGGAAACCCCCTCCAGGCTGGGAGGTCTTTCTCAACATGTCACCTCCTGGTAAATAATCATGGGTAGAGGCTGGGAGTGGGGGTGGGGGGGAGGCACTCTCCCTGCCAGCCCACTTCTTGATTTCCGCAGCTGCACAACCAAGAGACAAATTCTAAACAAGCTGAGAAATGGAAATAATGAGAGGCCTCAATAACAGATCGATACTCCTTGGAGCACTTGGGAAGAGAGCGGTAACAATGGTTCTGCATGGGCCGCGAGATTCCGGGGCGGCTTGGTCATGTGTGAGCCCCCGGCTTTTGCTTCTGACTGCAGACCCCAGAGAGAAAGCCTTTTAAAGAGCGCCCCTACCCCCCCCCCCTTTAGCAGCAGACAGTGCCTCTGACTCTGTCTGTGGCCCTCTCTCCACCTGTCAGCAAAAGAACTCATTAAGGCATGTGAGGTTGACATTAAAGGAGTCTCTGGTTGCCATTTGCAAGACTGAGGCTGCCTTTGATAACCCAAGACCTCAGGGGTGTGGTCCTTGGGGCACAGACAATTGTTTACACTGCACTTTATCTAGAAAAGACTGCCTGACTGTAGAAGGCTGTAGAAGGCTGATTAAAAATAACTTCAGTGGTGGGAGGTGGTGGTGGTGGTTGGAAGAGGGTTACAGAAAGGCTGGGTTTCTCACCCGTCTTTGCTTGTTGATTTTTTTTTAATGTATTGGGGTGACAATTGTTAGTAAAATTACATAGATTTCAGGTGTACAATTCTGTATTACATCATCTATAAATCCCATTGTGTGTTCACCACCCAGAGTCAGTTCTCCTTCCATCACCATATATTTGATCCCCCTTACCCTCATCTCCCACCCCCCAGGCCCCTTACCCTCTGGTAACCACTAAACTATTGTCTGTGTCTATGAGTTTTTGTTTCTCATTTGTTTGTTTTGTTCTTTTGTTGTTTTTGGTTTATATACCACATATCATATAAAATGATATCATATCAGTGAAATCATATGGTTCTCTGCTTTTTCTGTCTGACTTATTTTGCTCAGCATTATAATCTCAAGATCCATCCATGTTGTCACAATTGTTCCTATATCATCTTTTCTTGCTGCCGAATAGTATTCCATTGTGTATATATACCACAACTTCTTTATCCGTTCATCTATCGAAGGACATTTTGGTTGTTTCCATGTCTTAGCCACCGTAAACAAAGCTGCAATGAACATTGGAGCACATGTGTCTTTATGTATAAATGTTTTCAGATTTTTTGGGTAGATACCCAGGAGAGGGATTGCTGGGTCCTATGGTAATTCTATTCATAATTTTTTGAGGAACCTCCACACTGCCTTCCATAACTGCTGCACCCATCTGCATTCCCACCAACGGTGTATGAGGGTTCCTTTTTCTCCACAGCCTCTCCAACACTTGTTACTATTTGTCTTGTTGATGATAGCCATTCTGACTGGGGTGAGGTGATATCTCATTGTGGTTTTTATTTGCATTTCTCTGATGATTAGTGATGTTGAGCATTTTTTTATATGTCTATTTGCCATTTGTATATCCTCTTTGGAGAAATGTCTCTTCAGGTCGTCTGCCCATTTTTCAATTGGGTTATTTGTTTTTTTGTTGTTGAGTTTCATGAGTTCCTTGTATATTTTGGATATTAGCCCCTTATTGGAGGCACTGTTTGCAAAAATCTTCTCCCATTCTGTTGGTTGCCTCTTTATTTTGTCAATGGTTTCTTTTGCTGTGCAGAAGCTTTTAAGTTTCATATAGTCCCATTAGTTTATTTTAGCTTTTATTTCCCTGCCTTTGGAGTCAAATTCATAAAATGCTCTTTGAACCCAAGGTCCATAAGTTTAGTACCTATGTTTTCTTCTATGCAGTTTATTGTGTCAGGTCTTATGCTTAAGTCTTTGATCCATTTTGAATTAATTTTGGTACATGGTGACAGATAGCAGTCCAGTTTCATTCTTTTGCATGTAGCTATCCAATTCTCCCTTGGATGTATACAGACTCAGAGGTAGAGGCAACTCAGATCTGTACTTGGTGATCACAGGTAGCTGGACCTGGATGAAAATCCTGCACTTGACTTGTGTGTTATCAAGAGACAGGCCATCCTACTTCCAACAGTAAGAAGACGTCACAGGGGCTCAGGCTGGGTTGTGCTTTTACTGTTAACATTTCCCCATCCAGGAACTGAGGGCACCTCCTGCTGTGCCTGGAGGAAGAGTGAGGGTACATTAGAGAGGGGCCGAAGACCCCATCTTATCACCTCCACACCCTCTCTAATGACATGCCTACTACAAATGCCTGACCTTTTGTCCCCTCAATAGCCTCCATCAGGTTACAACTGCAGACTCCAGGAAGCCTCCCTGACTGTCCCTTATGCTTCTAAATCTGGTTTGGGTGTCTCGTCTCTGTGTTTTCTTAGCGCCTTGGTCTCCCTTTTAATGGTTTTATTTAACAAACACTTATACAGTGCTTGCTGGCACTTTTAGGACTATTTACTCATCAAATCCTCATAACAACCAATAAGGTAATTACTAATATTATTGCCTGTTTTGTAAGTGAGAAAAAGGCACAGAAAGACTGTGCCACTTGCTCAAAGTCACACAGCTTGTAAGTGGAAGGGCCAGCATCTAAACGCAATCTGATGGCAGATTCTGGACTCCTAACCACTTGGTTAAATTGCGTTTACCATGCCACCAAATGCCTTGTAGAACAGTCGATTTACACATCTTCCTCGCTCACCAGCCTGTCAGTTCTGTGAGGGCTGGAATTCCCTGCCAGGCACAGCAGATGTTCCAAAAGTGTCTAGGAATAGCACGCCCTGTGTACAGTCTGAAGTCAAGGAGAAGCATACGCCAGCTAGTAATTTTCTTCTGCCACCAAGAAAGGGGTTATTATGGTTTTGATTGTGTCCCCTCAAAATTCGTATGTTGCCATCATAACCTCCAATAACTCAAAATGTGACCTTATTTGAAAATAAGGTTCTTTATAGAGATAATTAAGTTAAAATGAGGTCATTAGAGTGGGCCCTAATCCAGCATGACTGGTGTCCTTATAAAAAGAGGAAATTGGGATGCAGAGGCACTCACAGAAGGAACACAACGTGAAGAGATGCAGGGAGAAGCCGGCCATCCACAAGCCAAGAGGAGAGGCCAGGAATAGATCCTTTCCTCGCAGCCCACAGAAGGAATCAACCCTACTGACACCTTGATTCTGGAGACTTCTAGCCTCCAGAACTGAGACAAGATATTTCTCTCATTGCAGCCACACAGTCTGATACTTTTTTATGGAGCCCAGGCACCATCTGATACTTTGTTTTGGAGCCCGGAGCTCCCGCAAACTAACACAGCTGGTTACCACAGAGGTCATTGGGATCAGCAGGGCTACCTGGTGGTGAGGACTGTCCTCCTGTCTTGCCCTGACTTGCTGGCCCCTCCCTGCTGCCTCCCCTGTCCCCACAGTCCCATGTGTGACCTCAGTCTGGATCCTGTCCTGGCAGAGGGAACACGGGGACTCCTAAGTCACCCCCTGGTCGGCCTTGCTTCTGGTCTTGCCCTGTCAGTATGCCTCAGTTCCAGACACTACACTCTTAGCAGACAACATGCTGTCCTGCAGAGAGGACCAGCTTCCTCACGAGATCACCCTGGGTTCAAACCCCAGGGCCCGCACTTACCATCTGTGCAAACATGGGGCACGTTTTCTAACCAACCTGAACCTCAATTTCTTACCTGAGAAATGGAGGTGACACTACCTGCCCGTCGTGGACACAGGCTGGTTTTGACTGCTGACTCCCGTCAGCACTAGATACCCAACTACCTGCTGGGTATGGTTTGGGGCCGATAGACTCCTTTTCCTGGACCTGGAATTTGGACTAGAGTAGCTGTGAATGGGAACCCCAGTGGATGGAGGCACGTAGGCAGGGCCCTTCCATCTTGCCTTGTCTGGGCCCTGCCTGGGTGTTTGGATTCCGCGTCCGCTTTCCTCGTGGTACCCAACTGTCACCTCTGCACCTCGGCCTTGGCTTACTTTGCACCGGGCCTCTTTGGTCTGTTAGACCTGACACCTTGGACTCCAGGAAACTTCAACTGCTTTTTATCTGTACAACTACCCCTCGGAAGCAACGTTTGCTGTGGGTCACACTGCCACCTCGTCTGCTCTTGCTCTGGACCTTCTGTCCCCAGCATCCTGTTTAGGCATTCCCTGTCCCTAGCAAGAGTGTTCTGCTGTGTTCTCTGAGCTCCAGGGTGCCACCCGTGGAGGGGCTCCAGAAACCAGGGGACAGGCTGAGCCAGTGAAATCTATTGGTGTCACTTTTATCTGTATTATATACTCAAGTGCTACATAAGACTTCAATTAAAAAAAAATCTCCTTTACTTCAAAAAAATGTTTGAAAACCACCGTTTAAATCTTTCTGAAACCACCAGTTTATTTCTATGTCACTCTAGCATTCAAGCTGTTTGTGCGGAACTCAGTCTTCCATTCACTTAATAGTTTCTGAATGCCACTCTGTGCCAGCCACCATGCTGGGTGCTTGGGATGCCAGGTGAGAAAGACAGCCCCTGTCCTGGAAACGCTCACGAGCTAGAGTCATGCCCCTCAAATTTCATGTTCGCACGAGTCGTCTGGGGATCTTGTTCAAATGCAGAGTTTGATTCTGTAGCTCTGAGTGAGGGCCTGAGGGTCCACATTTCCAACAAGTTCTCAGATCACAGAATCAGGGGCCCAGTGTTCCCTCCTGCCCTCTGGGATGCTTTTAAAAATCCTAGTGTGTAGGCCATGATGACATCAGCATCTGTAACTTTTAAACAGTTTAGCGATTTCAGTGCACAGCCAAGAGTAAGAACCATTGAGGGAGAGACAGACTGTATTCGTTTTCTGTGGCTGCTGTAACAAATGCCCACAGACTTAGTTATTTAAGGTAACACAAACGTATTCTCTTACAGCTCCGGAGGTCAGAAGTTCAAAATGGATCCCACTAAAATCTCAGTGTTGCAGGACCACATCCCTTTCTGGAGACTCTGACGGAGAACCCGTCTTCTTGCCTTTTCCAGCTTTAGAGGCAGCCACACTGCTCAGCTCACAGCCCCTTCCATCGACTTTGAGTCTTTCTCATCCAAGTCTGCTCTCATCAAGGGCAGTGTGAGCTCCCACGAGACAAGTCCCAAATTTCAACGCTTCTAGAGCAGGGCTTCTCAAACCTTAACATGCGCACGAATTACGTCGGGAGCTTGTTAACATGCGGGTATGATTTGGGAGGCCTGGGGCCGGGCCTGAGATTCTGCTGCTCTAACACATGCGCAGGAGATGTCCACAGTGTTGGTCCAAAACCCACACTTTGAGTAGTAAGAGTCCAGAGCAGTGGCCATAAAACAAGCCATGTGGGTCAAGAGAAGACGATGGTAGAATTTCTATTTACCACATTTTATTTACTGAACATGCATGGATTACCAGTATGTCGTGTACATTAGAAAAAAATTCAGAAAACGACCAATTGAACTATGACATACTATCGATTGTAAGATGCATCCTAGTTTCAGAGATACTGCAATGTGACACAATGCATGCCTTTGAATCAATAAAATGCAGTACTTGTAGTTTATCATTTCAAAACTAAGAAAGAAACTATTACGCTTAGCATGATTTAATACTTTAATGATACCGGAGCCCTGGCTTGGTCCACACATTGGCTGATTCGGAGCTGTGTATGGTCCAGAGAGATTCAGAGGCAAAAGTGGGGGGTAGGGGGGGTCCTGCACCCAGAGGGGTTAATGTGGCGTCCTCACTTACCAATGCACTTTTTTTCATCTTCCCAAAATCTTTAGTTTTTATTGAGTTCGATAGCATGTCATCTAGTTTGAACTAAAATAGCCCTCATAAAATAGACAAATGGTTTAAAAGGATTCCTGTGGTCTGAAGTTAACACCAGTAACATAAGCCTGAGTGAGCACTAAGAAAGAGCCAGCACTGACATTTCTGCTCTCAATATGAGTTTTGCATCTGCCACATTATGCAGTAAAACAATGATGACCTAATCTGAGCTGACAAGACACTGGGGGGGGGGGGGACAAAGGAAAATGAAATGATCAGAAACATGTTTTGAAATGTGGGTTTACGTTCATTTCATTAGGGAAGTACATCCCTCTTGGGACCCTGAGGTGTGAGCTAATTATGGCGGTACATGTAGGTAACTCATGTAGAAGGAGACAGTCTGCTCATTGCAGGTGCCCGTGGACCCTTGTTGATGGAGCTTTCACGAGCTCAAACACTCTGCATTCTGCAGGCTCCCCCAACAGCAATGAAATGCTCCAGTCTGAGAGGGTGACATGTTTTGTTAGTATTGTTCACAACTCATTGGCCCAAACCCATCATGTGGTCCCAAACACCAGGAGACCTGGAAGTGGCACCTGATAAATGGGACGCATGACTGCCACGACTCCTGACTCCTTTTTTCTCACCAGTCCTGCTGTCTCTGGCCCATCTGGGGTCATGATCATTGCAAACTACAGACAGCCCTTGATGTTCTCTGCCAGAAGTAGCTGCCCAGATAAGCCTCTTTCGCTCAGAAAAAAAAATCCCATCTGAGCTCTGCAATGCATTTGAAGATGAGGATGTCTAATATTGGGAGAAACTGCAAAGCTTCTGAACAGATGATAAAGTCAAACCATGAAGAAATAACCTACGAGGCCTTGAAAATTGTGCTTCACTCTCCCAAGTCGGCCCGATCCTGTACCGGGAAACCACTGCATCCCCTCTTCGCTTTCTCCAAGGACTGAGCTAAGGACACCTTCCCTTTCCCTCCTGGCTGCAGTGGCATGAAGAATAAATGAAGTTGAGCATTATCGCATCCTGAAGAATGGATTTAATCAGTGGAGAGGAGCGTGCCAAGAAGAACCTGGGAGCAAGGCTCGTTCAGAAAAAAATTCCAGTGCAGCTCCACTGACTGAAGAGAACCTACAGTTACCGGGAAGTTTTCCACCTGCAAATGTTATATATATACATCACGATGTTTAAAAAGAGCACCGGTGGTATAACAAGCACCAGGGGAGACATGTCTTCTTGGGGACTTCATAGCAATGTGTCAGAGCTGAGTCTCACATGAAGCAAACTTCATTCACATTTAATCCTGAATAAATGAGTGGGAAACAAAAGGCAGTGTTTAATTAGGAGGCAATCACTCCTCGGTAGTGGGCTCCCAGCACCACGTCCTGTTTTCATTAGAGAAACATCATCTCTTCGTTAGCAGCTGGAGTCACGTCCCAGCTGTACCTGCCTGGGGGCCAGTGATGTTTGGAAGGAACAGCAGCTGTGGGAGGTCACCGCTGCGTGTCCCAGGGAAGAGACAGCGTATGGGCAAGAAGTGGCTCTTGGACCATTTACTGTGAGGGGAGGGGGTGGCAGCTTCCGGAGCAGATGAGGAATCTGCTGTGAAGAGTTCTGCTCTGCTGAGTCTGGCCAGTTGGCCTATTGAATTAGTACCAAAGTTGGAATTTAAAAAAAAAAAAAAAAAAAAATATATATATATATATATATATATATATATATATATATATATATATATATATATGAAACGTTTTCAGGATACAGCCATCTCTTTTCAAAAGACTTCCCGGAAACCCCCAGGCTTAGGTGCCCCCCCTCTGTGCATGCCGTGTCCTTATAATAGCATCATTGTGTAAAGCACCATTGCTTACTCGCTTTCTGCCCCCTGGATGTAAACTCTCTGAGAATGGAGACTGCAGTCTTGTTCAGTGCCATCCCCTGGTGTGTGACACATCACACATACCTGGTGTATTTTATTGAGCGGATGGGTGGATAAGGTGACTCATTTCAAGTCCTCAATTTAAAACCCTTTTGAAATCTGTGGAGGACCCAGTGCTGGGCTGCATATGCTTTACTTGCATCCGCTTCTATACACTTGACTTGGAGTCTATGCTCCTGTGGGAGGGGCCGTTCGTACATGGGATTCAGGGTGGGATGGGTAAATCTGATGGAATCGAATGCAATATTTTATGTGCATGTTCATTTTTCTGGAGAGGGTGCCCATAGCTTTTTATCAGCTTTTCAAAATGATTCATGACTCCCCCAAAGCATAAGTAATCCACGTGCTTGTATAACGTTTGGCCTTAGCCCTAGTGGAGGAGAAGGGATGGAAGTAATAAGTTCTGGTTATATAGGGCAGCACCATCCATCTGCTGGAGATACTGAGTGGTGAACAGTCACTTCCAGGCCCTTAGTTTCTGCAGGTCGTTTGTCATTCTGCCCGATGTCTCCTAAACACAATGAAATAAATACACGTCTGAAGATGAGTTGCAATCTTGGAGTTTTAGCGTTTTGGATTTTAGACGGCCATGGACAGCAGAAGAGATGTTGGAAAGTGGCAATCCCAAAGAGAAGGAATCAGAGCTGTTGGTCCCAAGGGAGACAGGAAGGTTGCCTGGTGCTGCAGGAAGACTTGTTGTGTGCAGGGGAATCTG
Source organism: Rhinolophus sinicus (assembly GCF_057876585.1). Classification (NCBI taxonomy): domain Eukaryota; kingdom Metazoa; phylum Chordata; class Mammalia; order Chiroptera; family Rhinolophidae; genus Rhinolophus; species Rhinolophus sinicus. The sequence continues at coordinate 46,077,021 of NC_142507.1, read as the reverse complement.
GAGGGTGGCGCTAGGACCAAGAGGTGAGTGTTGCAGAGTCCATTCTGGTCCACACACAGAGAGAAATTTCCCCCAGTCAAAACTGCTTGAACGCGGAAGTCTGTCTTCGTTGGTAGTGAGTTTCTTGTCACTAGAGAAATCCAAGAAAAGGCTGAATAAACAAATACCAGCAATAATAATTCTAAGCAGTAATAATTTATTTTCAGTCTACATCTTGAGTAATTTCATTCATTTGGAAAGGCATTTCACTTTTCTGAATTTGGTTCCCAGAAGAGCTTGTTTCACCAGTCTCAGCCACAGTTTCTAAGCTTTTGAAGTCAAGGGCTTGCGCAGGCCAGCTGCCCAGCTGATTCTAAATAAACCCATACTATTCTGAGCAAAAATCTCTCCGGATAATGTCCTGAAATATATTGTTTTAAGATATGGAACAGATAAGCAAAATAGCTTTTATTCCAATGTGCTCTGTTTTCTTGAACATCCTAGAAGTGACTGCTCTTGAAGATTGAGCTGTCGGAGCCAAAGGCTCTGAAATTAATGGAATGCAATTTTCTGACATTTTGTGATAAATTTCTGGCCTTTTTATGCATATGAAAGTCTTAGGGGTGAGCAAAAGCAAAACCACTCACCAGGAGGTTATTTCAACAAGCTTTTTCCAGCCATCCCTCTATTGTCTTTTTCTGATCACAGCTTTTTGTTTTGCACAGAATAACAATAAAATAAAAAATGAGAACAAGAGAGAGAGAAAAACCAAGACGTACTGTTCAGCCAACAACGCAAACAGAATAAAAAATGTTCTTCGATTTTAGACAAAGGGAGAAACATTTGGTTAAAGGCAAAAGAAAAAGAAAAAGAGAAAAAAGAAACTTTATAAAAAACCGGGTATTGGGAATATTGTAACTTTTCTGAGCTACAAAGAGATTCATCTAGAATGTTCAGTTCTAGATGTTCAGTTCTAATATATCCTTAGGTGCTGTGAACGAACAATTTCAGTTCAGATCCTGGTTTCTTGGGGGCTTTGTTCAGCCAAGTTCCTCTTTCAGACTGGGAGCCCAGTGCCCTAAGTCTGGAGGAATCCTGATCTTTCCTGATCTTGCTTCAAGCACACCAGGCTTTTGAACTTGTCTTTGCACTTGCTTTTCCCTCTGCCTGGGACATCTGATCCCAACAGCCAACTCCTTGAGACCACCTGAACTGAGACAGCTCCACCTCCACTCTCATAGCCAGACAAGATCAATAACATTACCCTGTTCATTTTCATCATAACACGTCTCATTATCTGACCTTGTCTTGCATGTTTATTTACTTGTATATTATCTGTCTTCCTCAAATGAAATACAATCTCCATAAAATCAGAGTCCTTCTCTGCCTGGGTCACAGCTTATCTTAGCACCGGGAGTCCCACACCACGGGTCCGTCACTGGACCTGGACCTATGGTCGGTGTTCTCAGTCCTTTTGGCCACTTGTATATGATTTTTCTCTCCTTCCTCCCTAGAAGTTCTCAGCTGCTTGGAAGGCTGTCAGACTATACCACCCAGTGTCTTCTTTTTTTTTTTTTTTTTTTTTTTGCAGCTGTCTACTTTCCTCCTGAAGACTCCTCATTCACTAACTACTTAATTACCTGGTTTACTGTTTTTCTCTCGACTGCTCAGGATTCTTTATGACTTCCACAGCCATTACAAACTTCCCATGCTGCTCAGTTCCTTAAATTGCTCACTGCCCCATCCTGTCCTCCTACTCCGTAGCTACCTGCTCCCGTCATGTCATTCGTCTTTACTTACAATGTCATTTTGCACGTATCAGGACCTCCAAACCACTGACTTGGTTACCCCTCACTCCCCACTCCTCTGCTCATGTCCCGCCTCCCTCCTTACCCTTTTTAGAGTCCGACATCCATCCACAGAATCGCTGCCTTCCATTATTATAATAAACTATCTCGCCCTTGTCTCATTCTTGGTATTAGCTTGGCAAAATTCCAATCCCGATTAAATCCCACTCTGCCTACTTCTCACGTCCAACCATCATGGCTGAAAAAATAAAAATAAACACTTATTTGTCTCATTTTAAATTCATGACCACAAACCTCAAGTGAGCCCTCAGTGCTGCCGGGCAGTGCTTTGACACTCATCGAGTTAATTCACTCTCCAAGAGGACCAGTTCACACTCTCTCCTCTCTCCTCAAACACCTCTATGATCCCCTCCTCACTCTTAACTGAGGACGTAGCCTGTTATTTCACTGAGAAAATAGAAATTCCCGCTGCCCTATCCATCGATCTGCCTGCACATTGAATCCACAGAGTCCACTTCCCTCCTGTTACAAGGAGTGAGGTGTCCACGCTGTTGTCAAAGGCCAAACCCTCAGCACTGGATCTCCTCCCCTCCCTTACTCAAGGTCATTGCTCCTGCACTAGCTCCTCTTTCTTCTGTGTCATCACTTTCCCTCTCTACTGGGTCACACTTGTCAGCGTACAAACATGTCGTAACAGTGCTCATCGGGAAAATAAAAGTAGCCCCCGATACCACCATCTTCTCCAGCACTGCCTCAGGTGTCTCAGGTCACACACCTGAGAGTCACAATTGACTCCTCTCTCACCCCCCCCCGACATCTAACCAATCAGCAAGTACTTATGATTCCACCATTAAAATATATCCAAAATCCAACTAAGTCTCACCACCTCCACCACTACCATCCTGGTCCATACTGCCATCACCTCTCTTGGATTATTGTAGTGGTCTCCTAACTGGTCCCTCCACGTCCACCCTTGCCCCCTACACTGTATTCTCCACACAGCCAGAACGATTCTCTAAAATGTAAATCAGATCACGAATACTCTTGCCTCAAACCTCCCAGAGCTTCCCATCGCTCTTAGAATGAAACCCTAAATCCTCACCAAGATCTTCAAGGCTCTCTGTCAGCTCTGTCCAATCAAGCTTTCTGCAATGATGGAAATGGCCCATATATGAGCTGTCCAATATGGCGGCCACAGGCCAGTTGTGGCTACTGAGTGCTTGAACTGTGGCTGCAGCAGCTAGAAACTGAATTGTAAAGTTGATTCCATTTTAATGAATTTAACCTTAAATAACCATGGGAAGCTAGTGCCCGCCATATTGGACAGCACAGTCCACAACCTCTCTGACTATGCCTCCCACTTCTTTTTCTTGTCACGTGGCTCCAGCCAGATGGGTCTTCCTGATGCTCCTTGAACAATTTAAGCATGTTCTCACCTCCTGACCTTTGCACTTGCCTCTCTGTCTCTCTGAAATGTACTTCCCCCGCACATTCAAATGTCTTTCTTCTGGTTGAATATCATCTCCTCAGAAAAGTTTTTCTGAACACCCTACCAATAAAGGCATCATCTATTACTCTCCATTTTCTTTCCTGTACCTAATTTTCCCTCTTGGCACTTCCTGCTACAGTATTATGTACTTGCTTATTTGTTCTTTATCCATCTTCTCTGTTAGTTTATAAGCTTCATAGGGTGGAGAGTTTGTTCTCCTGTGCTAATGTGGTAGTTTGATTGTTACTTGAGTGAATCAATTAATTAATGAAACAGACTCTGGCCAAGAGTAAGCACTTACGCTAAGCATGGTGGGGATACAGAAGAAACCCAAGGCAGGGAGCTACATCCAGAAGTCCACAGGAGATGATGTGGCATCAGTATCAATATCTGTATAATGTGAAAGGGCCTGCGTGGGGTGCTGGGGCCTCCACTACAGTCTGAGTGTGGTGGGAGTGGACAGGTTTGCAAAGACTGACATGGCGAACTGAAAGTGATGGAAGAGAAGACGTCCTGAAGAAAAGCACGTGAAGGACACAAGACGGCTGAGAGGATTTAGGCAGGGCTCCTAAGCCTAGAGACTACCTTGAGCAAGGACATGGAGACCACAGACTAGACAGGAAGTCTGCCTCTCTCGTCACTTGTGAGGCCCCTCTGACCTGCTCCACCGCTGCTCTGGACCCCCCGCCGGCTAAGACAAATTTCTCAGTGTCGCTCTCCAGGATTCACTCTAACGAAGCTCTGACTTGTTCACAATAACATTACAAATGGTCTGGTGTTTTTTTAGTGTTGCATTGTGTTGTCTGCATCCTCTAAGCTTCTCCATTGCATTGAATTTAAAATCGCTCAGGATGAGGAGCAGGGAGCCTCTTTGGGCCTTGAGTCTAAGTGGTTTTGTCCAATTCAGCTTCACCTATAATAAAGCAGATGTTTGCTCTCTCTCTCTCTCTCTCTCTCTCTCTTTCTCCCCCCCCCCCCCGCCTCCCTCTCTCTGATTTCTGTGTCTGTTTCTGGTTTTAAAATCTGTAGATCTGATTCAATGGCCCCCTCAGAAGCCCCCACAACCCCACAAACAGTGCAAAATGTGGCCTCTTCTGGAAGCCTTCCCTGGCTCCCAGCAGACTCAGTGGCTCCCCCCTCTGGTTTCTGCTGCCCTTTGCACACACTGGACAATGAGCTTAAGAGATGTCTGCAGACAAGCTCCTGCAGCATGCCGCCTGTGTGTGCTCCTGGCCCCAGCTCTCAGCTCAGCACAGATGCCCAGTAACTGTTCCTTAAATCCATGAATGGCAGAGACAGCCACAACTTCCGAGGCAGGAGCAGCGCAAAGGCCCTGGTAAAGCCCCAAGCCCCGCCTTGCGGTGATCACGTGGGACCTGTCCCAGAGGTTGGCTAATATACTACACCAAAGTGATAGCGCTGTACCCAAGGCTCCAAGGCACATCCCAAGCCTAAAATGATTTTCTGGGGCTCAGGCCTTGCCTTTGGAAAATGTAGGTTTGTTTCCTATGTCCCCATCCCCACCCTACACTAATGACTCCCATGTCTGGCTGCCCTCCAGGTCATTCCCAGTCAGCAACTTGGATAGAAAAAGCCAGAAGCTACTATTGAAAGCTAACCATTTGGCTCTTAATTGAAACGCACCAACTCTAAAAACACATTTTTCAGACAACTCAGTAATTTGAATATGGACCAGGTAATATTAGAGAACTATTATTTTGTTACTTTTATTAAGGGTGTGTCATGCAGGGTGTCATGCGGGATCTCTGGTCCTGCTCCCCACATAGGAACGCAGGATATGGTGAGGCCAAAAAGGAACATCCATGGAGCTGTAGATACGGGAGTCATACCACTATATTCTCGCTGGCGGCTGGGTTGGAGTCACAGGAGGCAGGAGCCACACTACCCGCAACCCGCCGTCTACTTGTCTCTGCCAACCAACCTCACTTGCTAGCTGCAATCCACCTGTCTGCAATCTGTAATCCACAATCCGCCATGGCAGTTATATTAGTGGCCAACGGTTCTAATCGTCACTGGTTACAGCTGACGGCCAACTAGCCACAGCTGATGGCCATCCAATCACAGTTGATGGCCATTTACTACCTGAGCCAGCACTTTTCCACGTGAGGCCAAGAGCCTGGAAACTGCACTCCTGGCTCTGCCCACCAGGGTGATAAATACTTATGTAAGTTTGTATATATATAAACTTGTGTGCCAAGAAAATGTATACACATTTTAAGAGCTGTTATCTATGCTCAAGCAGGAGCTCTCCCTAATCAGAAGTGTCTGGACGCTGGACGCTGATGGGAACCACTTTGAACACCTCTTGTAATTGCAGAAGTCAAACGTGACTTGTATTCATCTTTTGTTATCAGTACGTATATATTGAGTATTACAGTTAATACAGTTTTTTCCTTTCTTAAAATGTGTATGCATTTTTTTGGCAACCTCTGTATATATAGTTAAAGTTTTTAGCAGTTAGAAGTGCCTGTAGAAGAATCGACAGGTGAAATGATATAATATCTGGAATTTGCTTTAAAATACTTTAGGAAAGGGGCAGCCAGATGGCTCAGTTGGTTGGAGCGTGAGCTCTTAACAACGAGATTGCTGGTTCGATTCCCACATGGGCCAGTCAATTGCGGTCTCCACAACTAGATTAAAAACAATGACTTGCCTTGGAGCTGATGGGTCCTGGAAAAACACACTGTTCCCCAATAAAAAAAATTAAAAGTACTTTAAGAAAATAAAGGGATGAGGGAAAAGATGAAACAAGATTGGGAAGAAATGGTAATTTTTGAAGTTAGGTGATAGGTACCTGGGAATTCATTTTACTCTCTCTACTTTTATGTATGTTTGAAATTTCTATGAATAAAAAAAAAAGTCAGTCTTGGATTCTCCTTTCTTGAGACAGCAAACTAAAAACTCTGCCTCAGACCCCAGAGCGTCACCCCTTTGGGACGTGCCCTGTGGTCTTTTGGTGTGGATGTGTATATTTCTATGTTTCAGTTCAAGAACCCACAGACTATTAGTAAGACAGCTTTATTAATAACCTTCAGGTTCAATTAAAAAAAATGCTGGCAATGATATCAAGCTTAAAAGAAGGAGGAGGTGATTCTGCAAAGGTCACAGGGATTAGGAAAGTCCAAAGGGGGCCAGCGCCTGGTTGAGGGCGCGCCCTTTCTCACAGTGAGAGAACTTTCCTGCCACAGAAATAGCCACACAAACCATAGTGGATGAAAGCAGAAGCTCTGGGCCCTGGGCTTGGCTGACTGTGAGCAGAATTTTCCCCCCCGGGGCCTAGTGCCAGAGCCCAGACCTCCCAGCAGTGGGAGTAATTAAGCTAGAAAAGGTCACTGATTCATAATTTATGTCTAAATGGCTCAATTGGACCAGCAAACCCCCCCTTACCCCCTCCACTTGTGCCCACCTTAGCATTGAGGAAAAGGGGCCATCTGGAGATTTCCAGACCAGCAAAGACACCTGCCTACTTCCCTGGGGGCACACCATGTCTGTGGGAGCTGAGAGCAATCTGTGGTGGGGGCGTGACTGTTCTTACATGGTTCAGGTGTTCCGCTGAGGGCCTATACTCGGGGACTTTATCAAGGTCATCCCCTTATATTTGAGGTCACTCGGTAATCTCTTATCTAGTCCACAATAATCACAGAGCTACCATTTATTAAGCACTTACTGTTTGCTAGGTCTTTTTCAGGTATTACCACGTTTTATCCTCCTGATGCCTCTAACGAATGGCCATATTATCCCCTTTTACAGATGAAGAAATGGAGGCTGAGGGGGGTTGGGTTCTCGATATTGAACTAATCAGAGCCCCAGGGTTCGTAGCCACCTCTGACTAATGCCAAAGCCCATGCTTTCACTCTCCCCTGGGTTGTGCCCATGGACAAGCATCTTGGGCTAAAAATGAGGGTCGTCCACATCTCTGGGTAACAGTTTACTGTGATCTTAGTTCCTGGTTTTATCAGAGAGGTCGGCATGGCGTGACTAGCTCATCTGAAGACTGGCAGTGGCTGGACGGAAAGGAAGCTTTCTGCGCTGCTGCAAGTTCTTTAATCTTGTTCGGGCCTGTCAACAACACAGCATGTCACCCGCAACCCAGAAAGCGAGTTGGAAGTCTTCACAAGTGTGTGTGGCCCTGGCCCTGGGACCTGGCCTGCCTTGTGTTGACACCATCCCTGCTGGCCTCTGACATTCCGGGTTTGCAGCTGGGACCTCAGCTTCTGCTCCCAGTTCTGGTGGCCTTTAGCTTTGGTCTCTCTGGTCTTGTACAAGCGACCACTTGGCTGCAGCTGCAGAGCTTATGGTGAATGTCAGGACTGCTCGTTCCTGCCATTTAGTTGGTGACTCTTGAGAACTCAGTTCCAGCCCCACCCTAATGGCTCAACTTCACCAGGCTAGGACCCCAGTGAGGTACCTGTGACATTCACCTGCTCTTTCTGGCTTGACTCTGGTGACTCCCTGATCAATGGCTGTGCTTTGAGACTCAAATTATCCAAAAATCTTTTTATATGATCTATAATTCCTTCTTTAGTAGTTCTCTTTTTTTTTAAAGATTTTTATTAAAAATATAGTTAACACAATATTATATGAGTTTCAGGGGTACATCATAGTTATTCAACATTTATATACCTACAGAAGTGATCACCATGGTAAGTCCAGCAACCATGTGACACTGTACCACGCTATCACAATATTATTGACTATATTTCCTATGCTGTACGTTACATCCTCATGACTTATTTGTTTTATACCTAGAAATTTGGACCTCTTATGCCCCTTCACCTTTGCCCCCTTCCCTTTTTAATTGTTCAATTACAGTTAACATGCAATATTACTTTATATTAATTTCAGGTGTACAGCATGATGGTTAAACATTTACATAATTTAAGAAGTGATTTCCCCTGACTTGTCTAGTACCCACCTGGCACTATACATAGTTAATACCATATCATTGACTATATTCCCTATGTTTTACTTTACATCCCCATGACTATTTTGTAACTACCAATTTGTACTTCTTAATCCCTTTGCCTTTTTCACTCTGCCCCCCCATCCCTCCCATCTATCACCCCAACAAATGTAGTGCCCATCTGACACCATACATAGTTATTACAATATTATTGACTATATTCCATGTGCTGTGCCCTACATCTCCATGATTACTTTGTAACAGTCGGTTTGTGCTTCTTAATCCCCTCCCCTTCTTTTCACCCACACTCCCAACCCCCCTCCCATTTGGCAACCATCAAAATGTTTTCTCTATCTGTGAGTGTGTTTCTGTTTTGTTGGTTTATTTTGTTCTTTAGATTCCATATATAAGCAAAATCGTATTACATCTGTCTTTCTCTGTCTGACATATTCCACTCAGCACAATACCCTCTAGGTCCATCTATGCCGCCGCAGATGGCAAGAGCCCATTCCCTTCCATGGCCGAGCAATATTCCATTGTATATGTGAACCACGTCCTCTTTATCCATTCTTCCATCGACAGACACCCAGGCTGCCTCCACATCTTGTAAACAATGCTGCAATGAACATATGGATGCTCAGTTCCCTCGAAGTAGCTTTTTGAAACCCCAAATGGTTTCTTAGAATAAATATCCAGAAGTGGGATTACTGGGTCCTTTTTTGTCTCTTGTTATAGCCTTTTTTTTTTTTTAAGTCTATTTTGTCTGTATAAGTATGGATACCCCAGCTTTTTTGTTGTTTTGTTTCCATTTTCATGAAATATCTTTTTTCATCTCTTTACTTTGAGTCTCTGTGTGTCTTTCAATCTGAAGTGATTCTCTTGTAGGCAGCATATGTAAGAGTTTTGTTTTCTTACCCACTCAACCCACCTATGTCTTTTGATTGGAACATTTAATCCGTTTAAATTGAAAGTAATTGTTGATAGATATGTAGCTTTTGCTATTTTATTATTCATAATTTTGATCTCCCCCTCCCCACCTCCCCGCCATCTTAAAGAAGTCCCTCTAACATTTCTTGTAATACTGGTTTGGTGGTGATAAACTCCTTTAGCTTTTTCTTGTCTGGGAAGCACTTTATCTGTCCTTCGATTTTAAATGATAGCCTTGCTGGGTAAAGAACCCTTGATCTGAAGCCACCCTCCAGGTATGTTGGTTCTGGAGCCTCTTAGGAGGGGCTCTGGTCCAGGTCCAGGTCACCCACTGCCTGTGACCAGCTGTAGACTACCTGGTAGGAGCTACAAAGAGATCCATGGTTTTTGCTGCCTGTGTAAACCTGGAGGCACACGGGAGAGGCCACACTGCAAACCAAGGATGTCTGCCACCAGTACTGGGCCTGGGGTAGCTCTGGAAAAAACCAGGACACCCCAAGTCTTGCTGTCACCTGCTGGCTCCCTTAAAGTTCAGCCACTGATAAAGCCTCATGAGGTATGCACATTGTATGAGGCAGGGTCTCAGGAAGTCACTACAGTAGGAAGCCTTATGGTCACTAGGTTAACGTAGACTCTGGTTTGGTGCCAGTGCTGAGCCTGGAGCTACTCGGCAAGTCTCAGAGCAAACCGAGGCCAGTCGTTGCTCCCCTGGGGCCCGTGGACTCCAATCATTTTTCAAGAAAAACTGCAATTCCAGTGGGGTTGGCTGCTCTCGGAGAAAGTGCCTCTGGTGTTGGGTAAGTTGAGTGGGGTGGAGTCCCTGTGAGTCAGCAGGATGGAGGAAGTAGAGCTCAGCAGGTGAATCAGATTTAGATTTAGCCAGAAGTGTAGGGGGAGGGTTCAACACATTAAAGATGGTGCCTGCCAGCTGCATGGGAGCAGGACCCCTCACAGAGAAAATGGGACTGTCCTCCAGCCCTGGCCGTGTAGCCACACACCTCAGTCTGCTCCCCGTATGCTTCTGATGCCCCCCAAGTCACCGTCCCTCCACTGGAGCCCAAGGTGAGTGCCTAAGAGCATGCGAGTCTGTTCACGGGCCGTTTAAGAGGACGTCTGGGTTTCCTGCGCCTTCGGTCCAACCTGAATGGTTGGAATCCTCACTGTTTTTCACAGCCAGATGTTGTGGGGACTCCTCTTCCTGGCACAAGTACTCTAGGCTGGGGAGCCTGGAGTGGGTTTGGGGTCCTTCGCTCCTCCTGGGAGGATCCTCTGCCATTGAGGTATCTCTCCCAATTTTCATCTGCCACGTGGAGGTTTGTGACCAGCCCATTTTGCATCTTTGCCCCTCCTGCCAGTCTCATTGTGACTTCCTCTTTATGTCCTTAGTTATAAAGCTTCTGCTCAGCTAGACTTCAGATGGTTCTCCAGGTTGATTGTTCTATAATTTAGTTGTAATGTTAATGTGTTCACAGAGGGAAGCAGACACAGTGTTTGTCTACTCCACCATCTTGGGTCTCTGGGCCTTCCTTAGTAGTTCTTAAGGTTCTTTTTCAAATTGCTGGTTGCCATTGCACACTGAAAAGAACCAAGTTTTCCCTTGGGCAGGAACACCAGGGGACGGAGCCCTGCCCCCTGGAAACAGAACTTGGAGATGGCAGCTAGAGTCAGCAACAGCTTCCAGGTGAAACAGGGGAAGAGACGAGGTGCCTGGTTCATGGAAGAGGACATGGAGCCAGCCAGGCAGCTCCTGCCCGGCCCTTCTCCTCTGGAGGCACCTAATCTCAGTCCCAGGGAAATCGGAGAAGGGAGACTGAGGCTTCCCCAGAGGCTCAACCTTGGCCCTTGTTCAGGTGACTGAGGCTCTGGAAAGATCTCAGAGCTTTAGCCAGTAAATCTTCAAAGCAGCGGTTCTCACCATGCGGCTGATTTTAGGAATTTCAAATTGAGAACTTACCCATCTCCCATTCTGTGGGCTGCAAACCTTCCCTGTGTCTTCAGATATTTCGCGGCTATTCCTTCCCTCCCTGGCAAGGAGGAATCGATCAGATCAGAAACGACTCCCCACCAACGCCAATTTTGAACTCCTCTCTCACTCAATTCGTTTGGTTAAAATTGATGGAACATCTACTAGGTAACAGACCCTAAGCACAAATCCCAAAGTGAACACACTGAGACACAGCTTGCCCTCACACTGCCTGTGGTCTATCTTTAAATAAGTAATTACTATAAAGTCTGAAGGCCGTTGAGACAGAGAACTACAGGGCTCTAGGGGTTCTAACCCTGATTAAGAAGATGGGACCTTCCTCCCGAAGAAGATGCTCAAAATGAGGCAAGGCTCCATGTTTGGGGTGCTTAGCCTCACGGGGGCCTGAGAGTTGTGGGGGCAGAGCCCCAGAAAGTAGTTTCCAGGCTCTCAGCCTCACATAGACAGGTGCTGGCTCAGTTAGTAAATGGCCATCAACTGTGATTGTATGGCCATCAGCTGTGGCTAGTTGGCCGTCAGCTGTAACCAGTGAGCCATTGGCCACTAATATAACTGCTGTGGCTACGCTAAGAGAAGAAAAAGAATGGGGGCTAGCAAGAAGATGGTGGCTGGGCTGGCAAGTGTGGATGGCGGTTTGCGGACAGTGTGAATCCAGCCTCCATTGAGAGTATAGTGCCGCCAGAGAGAATATAGTGGTATGACTCCCCTACCTATGGCTCCGTGGGTGTTCCTTTTTGGCCTCACCATATCCTGCGTTCTTGTGTGGGGAGCGGGAGCAGAGACCCCCGCAGGCTTTCCCGCACGACAGAGTGCACAGTGAGGGAAGCACATGGGCAATGCTTTCCTGGCCAAGTGTGGGGACTGAGTCCCAGAGAGCAGTTTCCAGACTCTCGGCCTCAAGTGGAAAGGTGCTGGCTCGGTTATTAGATGGCCATCAGCTGTAATCAGATGGCCATCCACTGTGGCTGGGTGGCCATCAGCTATTACCGGTTAGCCATTAGCCACTAATATAACTGCCATGGCTACGCTAAGGGGTTGGTTGGTGGGGTGGTTGGCAGAGAAGCGGACTGCGGATTGCGCGTCGTGCAGCTCCTGTTTCCTGTATCTCCAACCCAGCCGCCAGCGAGAATATAGTGGTATGAACCCCCATCCATGGCTCCATTGGTGTTCCTTTTTGGCCTCGCCATATCCTATGGAGAGAGGGACCACAGACCCCGCATGACACCAAGGAACTGAGCAGGGTTTGAGGGCAGCCAGAGGGGACTGAGGGAAGCACTGCCCGAGGCAAGTTCCACTCACAAACCAGAAGCCACATGAAGCCCCCATGAGCCTCCAATACAATATCTCTCCCCTGCTCAGCTGACAATCAGAGCAGCTTCCAGAGAAAGCAACTGCCCTCCCTTTGTTGGGCGGTTTGGCTCTCACAAGTTAATCCAGTGAATAATGAAAAGCCCCCGCCACCCTCCCCACCACCGCACCCCAGGTGAGTACAGCTGTGGGGTATTTGGCAGTTTTCATGCACAAGCATCATGAAGAATTGGATTTGAGACAAACCAGGCCATGCAATCCGCCTCCTGCTGGGGCTGGAGACACTCACGCTGGCTCTGTGCGGCTTCCCTGAGCTGTGGAGCGGGGGCCAGACCACCACCTCCACGCCTGCTCTGGCTGGAAGTTTCCTTGGCATCCAGTCCCCACTTCAGCAACCTCCTGCCCCGTTTTCCTCCTCCTTCCTGTCCTCCTCCGTTCCCCTTCTGCCCAACCTCTTCCCTGGGCAATGGGGTCGGACTCCCTCAGCCACAGTTGATTTCTGCTGGCCAGGTCAGTGGGCAGTCTTCCAACCCACTGTGAAAAGCCCCCTCAGGAACAGAAGCCTCCGTGGGCTCCAGGCCTCCCCTCCACGATTTTCTCGGCAGTTTCAAAATTGCCCCTCTTCATCCTGCGAAGATTACTGAGGTTTCCTGAAAACTCAGTAGCCTCCCAGAGAGTCTGTCAGAGAATCTGTCAGGCGCTTTCAGGAGTATGTCTGAAAAATATCCCCAGGGACGTGTCTGAATGTGGCCCATGCATGTATGTCTGTGTGGCTGAGTGTGTGTATGTGCATGTGTGTGTGTGTGTGTGTGTGTAGGGTCCATAATTACTCCGAATGAAACAAAATGTGTTCCCATCGAGCTTAGCTGCTGTTCCTCCCAGCAACCTAAACAAATACAGCGTCACCCCCACACAGCCAGTTCCTGGCGTCAGTATGGGGCAGTCTCCCCAGTGCTGGGGCTAATCCCCCATTACTGGGGCATTAGACAGGGTCCCTAGGGTGTCCGATCACCGCTCCACACCTGAAAGGCAAGTTGCCCCCACAGGCTACTGGGCACCCCCTTTTCAATTTACAGGTGTTCAGCCTCTCCCTGCTATTCTTTCACCTTTTGTCCTCCACCCCCTCCCAGCTGTGCAGGCATTTTGTTAATTTGGGAGGTCTGAGCAGGGGACAATCCACACGCTGACACCTCCAGCCTCCCACAGCCAGCTAGAGGTTGGAAGGGGGAAGTCAGAGAAGAATGTGTGTGCAGGGGTGAGGAAGAGGGGAGAGAGGTAAAAAGGGTGGGAGGGAGGGAGGGGGGAGGGAGGGAACTACATTCCCCATCAACAGCACTAATTGCACAATAATGACTCTGTGTTATTATCAGAAATTTATCCTGGAAAACAGTCAGCTGTCCCAGCAGACACACACTCACTTCGCAGCGATGGCTTGGCATGTGAGGAAAATGAGCAATTTCTTCTCTTAAAGAAACTTGTCATGACCCAGACTCTGGTGTGTTCACAGAGTTTAGAGCTGGTTCCTCCCAGCTTCCTGCAGCTTCGTCACAATCTCCTTGAGGGCGAGGGCTGGGTCTTCCCCCGCTTGCCTTCTGACTGGAGGGGACAACATAGGCTCGCCATGGAAATCCAACTGCATGAGACAGCAGTGGAGCGGTGCCTATGGGGATGCCTGGCGGCTGACAGTCCTGTCACACCTGTCCGTCATCTGTGTTCTAGCCAAGGAAATCTCCTCACTCCCCTTTCACAGGAAGTGCTTATTTAGGCCAGAAAGCCTTGTCACAGGCTCTTCCTGCAGCCTGGAATGAATGGGTTTCCTATTCCTTTCAGTCTCACCTACCCAAAAAACTCAAAATTCTCCTTCTCCAGGAAGTCTTCCTTGATTTGGCCCCTTTTACTCCACTCTGGGATTCTTACAGCACTTGCACATTCACACATCCAGCTCTCTTCAAAGCAATAGACACTCACTGACAGTGGCCTTGGTGTGAGGCACTGAGGATATAAAGAGGAATAAGATACAGACCCCAAGGCCAAGGTACTCACACTCTAGTAACAATCAACAGTGTCCTGTTGCTAAACTCGATGACAAAGAGAAACATTAGGTGCAATGGGCTGACAAGAAAGAGGACAGATTTGGAAGTCAGAGAAGGGCCTGTTCTGGGTGCTCTATGCATATCAACTCATTTAAAACTGACAGTGAACTGATGAGAGAGGTACAACTATTATCATCTCCATTTTATAGACAAGAACATTGAGGCACAGAGAGGCTTAGTAACTTGCCCAAGGTCACACAGCTACTCCATGACAGATTTATGATTTGAACCCAAGCAGCCTGGCTCCAAAGCTCACACTCTCAACCTCTGTGCCCCACTACATCCTGTAGGAAACAGCTGAATGATGAGAAAGAAAGGAAAGGTGCTCAGGGCAGAGAAACAAGCCATTGCCAAGTTCCAGAATCTAGAGAGGGCACAGGCAGAGGAGAAAATGAACTGCAGGAACAAGTAGCAAAAGCATAGAAGCGTGGGTGGAGTGTGAGGACGTGAGACAGGAATTAGCACTCTGTGACCACAGCACAGGCCACCTACAGGGACACCAGGAGTGTCAGGTAGGTGGACAGAGGCTAGGCCTGGAAAGGCCTTGTATGCTCCGCCCCAGAGGGTCGATCTCATCTTGAGGGCCCCAGGAAGTCTACGACATAATGACATAATCGTATTATCCCTTGAGGGGACGGCCATGAGATGTTGAGTGTCTGAGCTCAGGCAGTGACAGTGGTGAGGAGGACAGGGGTTCAAACATGCTGGAGATACAAGAGGATTCAGTGACAGACTGAATGTGGGTGGAAACGGGAGAGGGAAGAATCAAGGAGGGTTCTGAGACGATGGGTTTAATTTGGGTTAATGTCCTTTGAGGAGGCGGGGCAGGTTTGGGAAGGGACGTGTGAATTCTGCGGCGGTCCTGTTGGGTTAGGAGGTTGGGGGTAAAGTTCAGAACAGGAATGTGGAAATGTATGTGCAGATCCAGGGGAGAGACAAGTCAGAGAAACAGAATCAGGAGTCCTGAGACTCTGGGCTCTGGAGGGAGAGACTGCCTGGATTCAAATTCTGCCTCTGTCACTTGGTGCCTGCAAAGTGCAGCTGGTTATAGGGGCGCAGTCAGAATTAAATGATCTCATCCGTACGAAGCAAGCAGCAGAGATCCCGGGGCAGAGTAAGTGCTCAGTAAATGTTTAGTAGTATTACTATCATGTTAGCATTATTTAGTGGTAGAAGCTCCAGGAGCAGATGAGATCATCCTGAGAGAAGGTGCAGAGACGGAAGAAAGAAGGGATGAGAGATGAACCCTGCAGAAAATGGAAGGGTCTAGAGGAGGCAGAGGAAAGAGTGAGAGAATCAGAAAAGGAGGAAAATCCAGATGAATCACGTCATAGAAGAGAATTTCACAGTGGATGTGGGCGTGGCCAACTCTGTAGCAAAGACGTCAAAGAACTCATTTTAACCCAGTTTCACGTGTGGCCTCTCTGTACAACCAATTATGTGCAACCCCCCAGGACAGAGACTGTGTCTTAGGGCTCTGCATATTGTGTGTGATGGTCAGTGTGCAGGGGGAATGACGGAGGACTGTCTCACGTGCCTGGTATAGGACCTTATAAATGCTGAATGAAAGAAAGAAAGAATGAATGAATGAATGAATGACGTGAAAAGACAGGCTCAGGCTCAGGCTCTGCCACTTGCTAACTGTAATCCCCAGTCAGTTATTTTTCGCCTCTCTGAGACCTCACTAGTGAAATGAGGATAATAACATCCACCTGTCAGGGTTGCTGTGAGTATGAAATGAGATGCTGTGTGTGAGTGTTGTGTAAACAGTACCACGCTTTACAAACGTACAGGAGTATTAACACAGGTTGGGGGCTGACTCACTAAAATCATTTACTGTACCTCTAGCAAACAGCAGAAATGTAGATAAGCTTGGAGGCTGAGGTGCGAAGGATTTGTATTCCACTGAATGGATGGAGGCCAAAATTTGGGAGACAAATTTGTTCTCTCCACGGGCTCCAACCCCTCGTTTCCACAGGGGGCTGCAGGCCCCTGACCAAAAACATGCTCTGTTGATTCTTCCTGCTTGGGTTCTGTTGAAATCAAGAATTAAGACTTCCTAGTTTTGACAGGGCCTTTTCAGATGACAGGGCCTTTGTCACTTTAATTATTTTGGGCATTTTGTCTGGTTTCTTTTCATTAGTGCAACAGCCAGAATTCTGAGATTGCAAACTCTCTCCAGGCTCCTTGGAGAGAATTCCAGTCTTTGGGGTTTTGGTCTTATAAGAATTTGGGTTTGGCCCTTTCCTGGAAGCTGGGCTCTGACTGCAGGACACAACCCAGATGCAACAGAAACTCCCCAAGCTGCCCTTGGAGGAGTCCTATCTCTGTCAGGAGTGAAGCAGCCAAGCATGGCCTGAGACAAGAAGCTGTCTGGCCCCAGCGCTGTGTTTTATCAATGATACCATCTTTTCTCTAGATCAGCAATTGGGTCCAAGAGGCAATTGGAATGGTTCAGGTCAGAGGGCCAAGAGCTTTGTGAAGAGACCCAGGAGTAAATCTCTCACTGCTCTATAATTTCTTTCCAAATATTTTTTTTTTATTTACTATAAAGTCAATTTTTAAAATATGATAACTTTTTTCGTAAAAGAAATAAAATTATTCACATCCTCCCCATCCTCCCCAGTAGAAGGAAAGGGCACTAACCTTTCCTTCTCATCAGAATGCTTGGATTCCAAATCTCTGCCACGTCCTAGTCTGTCGGACTGTAATAGTCACCCATTCTGTGTCAGGCTTTTTATAGGATTAAATGAGAGACATTACCTCTTGGTAATCTTCAGGGGCTTGCCCGATGGAAGAGTCAGGGTTAACCTCTGGACACTGTGCCTGCTGGGTGTCCCTCTATGATCTGAGAGATGAAAGAAAGAGGCTAGGAGCTGTCATTTAACACCTGCCATGAATCAGTCACAGTGCTAGGTGGATGCAAAAGTAACTGCAGCTTAAATGGTTAAAAATAATTGCAAAAACCACAATTACCGAGCATAGAATCCATGTACACTATAAAGCAGGCCTTATATGTCCCATTTTACAGATGAAGAAGTTGAGGTTCAGAAAGCTAAAGTACAGTGCCTAAAGTAAGTGATAGAGCCAGGATTTGAATATAGGTCTGACTCCAAAACTTGCACTCTTTCCTCTACACAAGGTCAGTGTGAAGAGAAAGTGCACTTGGCTTTCTTTCTAGCCCTTCCCCTCCAATATCGTTCTCACTTCTTTTTTTTTAATTTTTAATTTAATTAATTAATTAACTAATTAATTTATATTTCGGAAAGGGGAACAGGACTTTATTGGGGAACAGTGTGTACTTCCAGGACTTTTCCAAGTCAAGTTGTTGTCCTTTCAATCTTAGTTGTGGAGGGCGTAGCCAGCTCCAGGTCCAGTTGCCATTGTTAGTTGCAGGGGTCGCAGCCCACCATCCCTAGCGGGAGTCGAACTGGCAGCCTTGTGGTTGAGAGGACGCGCTCCAACCAACTGAGCCATCTGGCACTGGCCCATGTGGGAATCGAACCAGCAGCCTTCGGCGTTAGGAGCATGGAGCTCCAACCGCCTGAGCCACCAGGTTGGCCATCATTCTCACTTCTTAAATAATGCAGAGAGAGTCAGTCCTGGACCCACCATGGTCAGGTCCAGCTCTAAAACTGTTTCAGGGATGATGTTGCTTTCTGACCTTGAACCTGTCTCTGCTTCCTCAGCCCCCAGAAGCCTGGAAGCAGCAAACCTTGTCCTGTCTTCCCAAGTCTGATCTGGAACACTGTATACTTGAGCACAGAGCGCAGAACAGAGGTGAGACCTCTGAAATGGGGAAGAAATGAGAAAGAGGCAAACATACCCCTGGCTCAGGGAGTTTGAATTGCCAAGGATCTTTCCTAGAATAAAAATAAGACTGAACTCTCAAAAACAACTGGGCATTGACTCAGGGCTCTGCAATGTCTTCTGCATCTTTTCAGGCAAGGAGGAATTCCTGAAAACTCTGATGATGGCTTGGAATGGTATGGTTTGCATTAGTCACCCAGCTTCGGCTAGAGTTGCTATTTGGTGTGGGGGTGGGGGGCACAGGGTGACATCTGCTGGAAATACTGATAAAGCTGTTCTGGCGGAAACCCCATAGAGATTCCATAGCAGGGTTTGTTCCAAATAATGGTGTAGTTATTCCCACTCCCCAATATATGACATCAACTTAATTCTCCACCAGCAGTAGAACAGGTTTCACTGATGTCTGCTTTCTTAGAGTAAATTCAAAACCTTTGCAGAAAATGGCCATGTGCCTCAGTAAGCAGGAGATGGGGGCAGTGGGGAAAGCAAGATCAGAGGTCTGCAAAGTTGACTTAGATTCCTCTTGGCTCCAATCCTCTTGGCAAAGCAATGTGTCCGCTTGTGTCTATTTCTTTGTGTCTCTCCCTGTACGTCAGACAATCCAGTCATGTATGTCAGATTGCTCCCTTTACATCTCTGCTGGGGGCTTGGAGGGGAGGAGGAAATGGGGAAAGGGCTCCTTATTTAGAAACTGCATTGAGATAGAAAGACAATATGACACATCAGCTCATGTCAAAAGAGCTCATTCTTCCCGCCTACAGCATTAGCAATTTCCTACCGAGGTTGCAGGGGTTTTTTTTAGAAATTATTATTTTGTTTTCATTTATTTTATTTGTAGCCTAATTCACCAAGATGTGGCTGCTCAGAGCAGGAGGGGAACCTGTCCAAGGGCAGTCAGGTGTCTACCTAAGAGAACTGGGGTGGAGGGTAGGAGGTGTGCATTTGGACTGTTTCTGAGGAGAGGAGGGCAAGGCGTAGGAGGCTGCTGGTTTCTGCCTCCAACCTCCTCTCATTCTGTCTCACACCCCACCTCCAATTCCCCTCTCTGCTTCTGAGCAGTCAGGCCTGGTTGGGGCAGGGGCAGGGGGTCCCTGACTCAAAATGCTTCAGCCATGGCCACAGATGAGATGAAAGCAAAGGGGGAGGGGAAGCCCGAAATGAGCCAGGACATGTGTGACACCACCCTCTTCTCCAGAATCAGGAAAAACTGTGTTTCAGTTGTCTACTTCCTCCCCCCCCCCCCGAGGCTCCTCCCTTCCCCTCATGTAAAAGTCTAGTGTTGCTACTGGAAGGAGCCTCAGAAAACTCCTCATTGAAGCTCATCATCTTGCAAATAAGGACATCGATGCCCTGACGTGGGATCTGACTGCCTCATGGCTGGTGCTGCACCAGCCCTGGGACCCAGCCTGCTGTGCTCTTTCCAGTACCCTTGTTTGCCACTTTGCCATGCTGTCTCTGCCCCTCCTCTCCTCCCACCTGCAAACCAAAACTCAGAATGGTCTTTGTCTGAGAGACAGTGTTGACGAGCAACAATTCCACTTCTGTCCTCTCCTTCCCTCCACCCCATCCCCGGGGTCTGGGAAGGACCCTGGGAGTCTGAATGTGGTCTCCTTATATAGGAAGAAATAGACGTGTTTTAAGAGTGGGTTTGGGGCAGCCAGTTGGCTCAGTGGTTGGGGCACAATGCTCATAACACCAAGGTCTCCGATTTGGGTCCCACATGGGCCAGTGAGCGGCACCCTCCACAACTAGCTTTAAAACGAGGACTTGACCTGGAGCTGAGCTGCGCCCCCCACGGTTGGGGAAAACAGCGATTTGACGTGGAGTTGATGGGTCCTGGGAAAACATTGTTCCCCAGTATTCCCCAATTAAAAAAAAAAAAAAAAAAGCTTGTAGACAGCAAACATTAAAAAAAAAAAAAAAAAAAAAGAGGGGGTTTGTGGGAGAAAGGGATTCTAGAGAGGAAAAGTTCCCATCTTTACATGAGGATTTTTCCCCCCTGCTTTGTGACTGGATATGTGACTACAGGTATCAGCAATTGGGGGGGGGGAAAGGGGGGGCGACAATAAAGAGGACTAG
The DNA here is from genome assembly GCF_057876585.1 of Rhinolophus sinicus. NCBI lineage: Eukaryota > Metazoa > Chordata > Mammalia > Chiroptera > Rhinolophidae > Rhinolophus > Rhinolophus sinicus. The sequence continues at coordinate 46,056,620 of NC_142507.1, read as the reverse complement.
AGCGAAGCTTTTTCTTAATGTAAGAAAAAAAATACGTTTCTCTTTTCTCTCTGTCTCAGTGAGTATTCCCTCATATGCTCCTTCATATGTGTGTCGCCCCTTCTGCCTCTCTTTCTCTGTTCTCCGTCTGTGTCTCTGCCTCTCTGTCTCTGCGTCTCCCTGTCTCTGTCTTTGTCTCTGTTTCTTTCTCTGTGTCTTTCACACGCACTCACTCAAACTCTCCAAATTCAATAGTTATTGACGGACTCGGGAGCCCCAGACCCTTCCCTCAGTCCTGTCAGAGCAGAACTTCTCGTTTGTTCCGCTGAGAAATGCCAGGTCCAGAGCGGCTGCCGGGGCGTCAGAGACGCTGCAGAACCGCCTGCCGAGTGTGGAGGCTGAATCCAGGAACAATGAGAAATTATCTGCTAATGCTCGGTTCCTGCCACCTGCTCTGCTCCGAACAGGCTCCTTTGCCTTCCGTTTAGATGTAAATTCCCCCACTCGTAGTAAGCAAAATATTGATATCCCTGCATCGCGGGCCTGGGCCCTTGGAACGGTCCTGTGTTTTTTCATTCTCTGCAAAGGCAAAACAAGGCGCTTTGTTCTGCGAATTTCCCCAGGAACTCGAGAGGGGGAGGGCGAAATCGCCGCGGAGTGACAGAGTTGCCATAAACATGGGCAGAGAGCGGTTTTTCTCCGTTTGTATTTTACATAAACACCAACCTATGTCCTCAGAAACTGCCAGTGAGCGTGTAATAAGGGGCCTCCACGCTCCTGTCTCTCACCGGTGCTGAGCTTTGCCATGGGTGGTGGAGGGGAAGGTGGTAGGACCTCTGGGCTCCTCAGATGGGTTCTAGAAGCACTGGGAAGCGAATGGGGACTCCACAGCCTCACCTGTTCTTGGAACAGCAACTGAACATCTACCGCAGGCAGGCGGCCTGGATTGCATAATGTCGCTGGGATCACACCTGCTCAGTCGCTCGCGCCTGCGGTCCCAGCCCTCTCCTATTGCAGGCCCCATAGATCCAGGGTGGAAGCTGCAATTGCTCAGCCCACCTCTTCCCTAACGCCGTTCCCACGCGACGGTTCCACTAACTGGGTCTTCAGCACCGTGGACAGAGCCAAGGAGTGCGTCCCTACAGGAAAAACAGCCTGGTTAGGCCAGGGGCCCCTCAGACTTCCCTTGGCCCTTTGTCCCTGGGGGGTACTAGCTGCCCGCGGTTCTCAAGTCCAAGGGCGGGCTAGTGCGGCTGGCGCAGATGGTGCATGGCGGAGACCGCCAGGAGCTGGGGCTCCGAATCTCCTCCCCCTGGAACGTGAGTCACCTCCAATTAGCGTTAGTTAGGAGGAAAGACCCTCCGCCCCAACCCACCACCACGGTTCATACCAGCCCTGTTGGCTTCCGGAGGCTCCAGCTAAAGTATCCTTCCCAGCTCCGGAAGGTAAAGGGACCCGAGCCTGGAGGTCCGGGTGAGCCCCACAGAGGAAGGGGCCCACCCACGGACAAACCGAGGATGTGGGTGGGACTTTTGTGACAGGGTCCCGGCAAGTCCGCGCCTGGTGGCGGCCCATCTATCTCCAGGGCTGAGTGAGGCGCCTCAGAGCCCCTCCGCCAACCTGCTCCTGAACCTCATGCCACAGTTCCTGGAGGGGAGTTCTGCCTCAAGTCTAGCTTCAATCCTCCGTTTAGTTTTGTTCTTTCTGGCCCTTGTTATGCTTAACCGCAAAACACATTATCTCTGTGATGTTGCACGGATGCGGGGAGGTGGGTCTGGCGGGAACGGAGCGCCCTCTTGAAATGCCCCCGATTCCTATTCGCCAGAAACTTTCCCCTCCCGTTGCCATGGAGAGAGACGGCCGCTGCCTCCCGTCTCCATAGTAACGTGCGGGTACCGCGGACCGCAGGATTGCGGGGCTCAGGAAGTCTTTTTGCAGTTCGCATTGCCGCGCAGTCTTAGGGTCTTCTGCCTCCGAAACTGCGACTCGGGGCAAGTCTAACTAACTTCTCCCACCAGGAACATTTGCCAAGGTCCTCCCACCCCCAGCTGGGTCGTCCTTCTCTCTATAATGGGTTTATCTATTTCGTTGCCACTTGTGTAGCAAGTGGCGATTTACCCAGTATTTTCACAAACACTATCTTTATATCCTCAGGCAGCCGGTGAAGCACTCGCAATCATTATTCTTCTTTCACAGAGAGGGAAATTGAGGCTCAGAGGCCCAAGGTCACACAAGGCAGTGAATGCGGAGCCAGACCCCCCAGGCCTTGCACCCTCCAGGGTGCGGGACAACGGGACATCTCCTCGAACCCACCGGGACTCAGACCAGTCCCTGAGTGTGGAGGGGGCGGCCGTGAGGCGCCAGACTTGCCAGCTGCTGTGGGATGCCACGTGAGGGGCGGAGACCCTGCGGGGTAGTGATTAAAAAGCCCAGCGGAGCCGCAGGGGGCCGCTGCGGGGAGGGTCTTCTTGGGGCCTCCTTGCCCCTCCCCAGTCCGGCCAAGGCGCGGTTCCGGCGGCTGCTCGGAGAGCCGGGGTGTCCGGGGCATGAGCGGGGTGTGGGGGACCGAGGGGCCTCGGTGCCAGGCGGCGCTCGCGGTCCTGGCCTCGCTGTGCCGGGCCCGGCCGCCCCCTCTCGGGCTGGACTTGGAGACTTGTCAGAGCTTCGAGCTACAGACCCCAGAGCGGAGTCCGAGCGCGGTCGACGCAGGTAACGCGACACCCGAGGCCCCTTTCCTCCCTGGATTCTCGCCCTGGCTGCCCCCACCCCCCAAAGAGCTCTGGCCTCTGGAGCCTCGGAACCTAGAGAGAGAACTTCGGCTCAGGATTCTGCATTCGCAACCACCCTTGGCCAGTGCCCTGGCCCACGGCCCGTAGGGCAAGCGGAGAGATGCGAAGGGGACCCGGGAGGAGAGAATCCCTCTGCCCCCTCCCTTGTGACTCTGCGGGGACCCGCGGAAATCCAGGTTCCCGGGAGGTGACACCCTTCAGGGCCTCAGTTTCCCTCTCATCTCTCCGCTCGTCCTGCGTGCGGGCGATCGCCAAGGGAGGGATCCGTGGAGCGAGCAGAGAGCTGGGACACTTCGGCTGAGGAAATAACTCGTCTCTTCAGGGGTGTCGAAGTCCCAGGGCCAGTCTGTCGGTCTGTCCGTCCGTTTGTTCTCTCGAGGAAGGCAGCCCGAGCCCCCTGGGTCTCTGAGAGAGAAACTTGGGTATGCGGCTGGCTGGCGCGAGGTCTTTGTGTCCGGGTGCCTCTCGGACTGCGAGCGGCTTTCTGCGTCTCCTCTGGGGAGCGGGGGGCGGGGTGGGGGAGGGTGTCGCGGCATCCTTCCCCACCCCCCGCCCCTATAACTCGCTCCCTCGGTCTCTCTCTGACTCACTGGGACTCGGGGCCGGTGCGCGACTGAGCGGTACCTCTCGCCGACTTTGCCAAGCGGTCGAACAGCGCGGACCCTGCGCCCGACGCAGTCTGGGGCGGCCGCCGAGCCCTGGCGGGAGCCCGAACCAAATCTAGCTCGCCGGAGACGGTGAGTCTGGAGCCTGAGCCCCGCGGGCCCCGGGCCCGGCGAGCGGCTGCGGCGTCTCCCGGGAGTCGCGACAGCGGGAATGGCGTGTCGCGCCCTGGCGGCGGGAGCCGCGGGAGGATGGGCAGCGTGGTGGCCAGCGGGCCCCTGGTATTTACCTGCCACATCAGCGCCGTGTGGCCACGCGCTCGCCCGCTGCAGCCGGGCTTCTTTGTCCGGAACCCGTTGTCTGGAGGGTCCTGAGCTGGAGGGAAAACGGGGTGCGTTCCGTCCGGGGGGAGCGACGGGGGGCAGTGCGAGGCCTCGAGGGAATGCAGAGCGGGGGTGGGGAGATCCTGCAGGAACCAACGAGCCGGGGTTCTTTGGCTCTGCAGACTGCACCCCTCCTTGTCCCCCGACCCTGACCCCGGTGGCTCTGGGCCTAGGGGTACGCCCAGAGGGGTTGCTCCGGGGCTGCACATCAACGCCGTGGGAAAGGGAGGAAGGGGCTGTAAGAGGCGGGAATTTCGCCTCCACGCGCTTCCTCTGGGATCAAAAGCCGGGGACTGGAGCAGAGCTTCGGTTCCAGAAGCGGGTGCAGGTGGTGTAAGCCTCCCAGAGGCCGCAGCTTCCAAGGCTCTGTTTTCACTTGAGGTCAAAGGTCAGAGATCTAGGTAGGTCCTGGGTAAGGGCCGCTGGGGGTGGGGCGAGAGGAGAGAGCGGAGGGTAGTGGGCCAAGTGGTGGCTCATGTGTGTGAGGAGGTTGTGTCCAGCCTTGAGGGAAGTGGAGCCCACCTCAACTCTGTGGGGGTTGTAGGGGGGATGCTCCCTCCCCACCCCCTCCGCCTGGGCAATGCTTAATTAATGGGTTGATTACTACAGCAGAAGACACTGACGTTAGATATAAAGAACAACTTTTAGAAGGTGGTACAGTGATGGAGAGGTTGGTTCTCCCTCTTGAAGAATCTCAGAATAGATTAGGCACAGCAAGTATAATTAGACTTTGGTTCTCTGGTGCCATCACTTCCTACACCACCGAGCTCCCCATAACCACCAGACACACAATTGTCCCCAAGTCAGGAAGTCTCCTGCCTGCCTCCCCAGCTCCCTTCTTCCCTTCCTCCAATGATCCATCACCAATGGGGCCCCCTTAATGCTGATCCTGACCCCTCAAGCCCTAAAGGGGACAATTCAAGGTGAGGACACACCTGTCGAGTTCCACCTGGGATGGAGGCTGCCCCTCCTGTCTGTCCGGAGCAGAAACGCTGGCGGTGAGGGGGGTATGTATGTGGGCAGCACATCCCTCATACCTTCAGGCACTGGTGTTCTGACTGGAGAGGTACACCCCATAGTCTGGAATGACAGGTACCGGGACGCCAGGCTGAGGCTGAGAGAAGGCTGAGGAGTGAGAGCCAGCGGGCCCAGATGATTCAGTATGCGTTCCCCGCAGACTGCTTCAGAAAGTGAGTTTGAGTTGTCAGCCCTGGGAGACTGTAACTCCAGCTGCTGAGTCACAAGCCTCAGGAAGCCCCGGGGGCCAGCCTGGGGGCTGAAAGGGATGGGGGAGGCAGAAAGAGGCCCTTGATCATAGCGAAAGAAAGACAGAGACGGAGAAGGGCTTTGGGATCTCAGGGTTTAGGTGAGTACAGGGTCTGGGGAGATGCTGTGGCGTTCAGGACAGTCCCCCAGGTATCCTACCTCCCAGCCTACTCCCTGTATCCCAGATTCTCCAGTCAGAGAATGTTGAGTCTTTTCATTTGCAGTCTCATGAAAAACCTAAGTGGCTAGAGCATGCCCAGTTCCCTTCACCATTGTATGTTTCCCCCTGCTTTCCTCCTGCTCTAAGTCTCTTACTCATGGGATTTCTAGTAACACCCTGAGATTCAACAATTGAAATTCAGACTCTACTATCGTTTACTGGGACCCTCCTCTATGCCAGCGTCTGTGCTAGGAATTGCACAGGAAATCTCAATCAGACACCAACTTGGAAACACCTCCACACGAACTGTCCCAGCTAAAAGCAAGTTCCCCTTTTTCTTTAAAAACTCTAAAGGCAAAGGGTCCACTATCCCCTTTAATATACTCCCCCCACCCCCAACCCCTGCAAGGGGGCACTGGTGAGGAGTTCTCCACCTTTCTTTCAACTTTTTTCCACAGGCCAAGTTGCATGGGCTCTGGATTTGAGGTAGTAAGCAGAGGTTCCGAGGTGTTCCAGAAAATGCAGGAAGCTGATGGCAGAACCAGCTGCCCTGCCCCTCCCAGGCTGGCAACCAGGAAAGATTATTCCCCTGCTTACATATGGCCATGAGATGTATGTGATGTTTGTTCACTTCCCTAATAACTCTGGAGATGTTCTGTAATTCAGCCACCTGGCTTTGAAGTTGGCCTTTTGCATCACAGATAATATTTTCCCTCCTGTGACGGCAAATTAAATAAATGCATCGCATTTCATCAAAATACAAAAGTCCTGTTTTCTAGGACTGAATAATCAGTCACTCTCCCCCTCCTTGCTGGAAGGAAGGAATTGTGCAGATTTTGCCTTCCTGTGAGGAGCCTCGCGTGACCCGTTAGAACCCATGGTGGCAATACACTGAGTCCCTGGTGTGTTTTGAGCTGCGTGATTCTAGAACGAAGATCTAGTACGTAGGAATGGCAGAGCCCTTGGATTTACAATTCTAGAAGTTCCCTTCTCTCTCTGACTGTGGGAACTTCAAGAATGGGAATGTTAAATCCAGAATACTCCATTCCCTCCAAGCTCTGTACAAAAGATGTGTTCTCTTCTGGCTGTTCTGACGTTACTCTGTCCTCCTGTCCACATGGTGGGAGTATAGCCTGTGGCTGCAAATAAATAGGACTAAGATTGAGGCATCTGGATCAGACCAGGTTTCTTTAGGGTCGGTGTTGGGCTGTCTGGAATGGGGGGAAACAGGTGGCCCCCCTGTTGGTTCTGCTTTAGGAAAAGAGGCCTCTAAGGACCGAAGGACTGGGCCACCCTTAGGAAGTGAAATCAGAGGGGCCTTTGAAAGTAGAGGTGAGCAGGGCACCTAGCTCTGGTCACTCCAGGTATGTGGTACTATCTCCTCCCTCCCTTCTCTCTACTGCTGCTATGTTTTTCTTGCACGTGAACCCAGACAGACTTTTCCTCTGACTCATTGCAAGTATAAGCAGCAAGAGCTGGTAAAGGGTAGAGAATATTTGTGTCTCTCCACCTGCCCCTACCCCATCCCCAGGGCTTTAACCACCACATTCAGAGAGAACACATGCCGGACCAATCAGGCAGAAAGTTCCAGTCACCATCTGCCAGAACAATAATGCTAATAATTGCTAAATTAATGCCAGAGCTGTGTTAGCGATAACACGCCACATCAGTTTCTGATTTATCTCTGAATCCCTTAATGAAGGTGGAAGCAGTGCCCAGTCATAAAGCTTGGTGCGGTCATAATTAGCCCAGCATTGTCTCTCCCCATCACTGCTTTTTCAGGAGCATTAATTCCTTCTCTGTTTGGACTCTGCTAATTATCCCCATCGGTAGTTTGGCCTGGATCTCTGAAAGAAGTAAGGAAGCAAGGGCTCTCTGCTCCCCCTCCTGCTAACCCGAATTTTAATTACACCAGGTTTTCTTAATAAATTTACAAGCCACGGCAGAGCTCATTATTAATGGACCATGTCTGTGAGCCTCAGAACAGAAGAGCCCCTGTCCCCCCAACACACACACACACACACACACACACACACACACACACAGAGACAGAGACAGAGACAGAGAGAGACACACATACACACACGTATTTGTCAGACACATCTCTGCATGAGACTTTTCAGGGGTCACTGGTTATTTGCCCGGTGGCTGGTGGCTAAGCTTCAGCATCTGCACTTTCCAGGGAAGAAGAAAGAATGGGGGATGAGGAGGTTGGTCATAATCCTAGTCTCCAGGGTTCTGCCCAGGTTCCGGGGCTCAGGCCAAAGGGAATGCCACCCCCCTCCTGGTTGTGGCAAAGAAATGCCTCCCCATCTTCTCTGCCCAAGCCTTCAACTTCACAGTTCAGTTCAGCCTCCAAGCCGCCCAGAGGCTTGGCTCAAGAGCCTGGACTCTGGCATCAGAAAGTCCCAAGTTCAAATCCCAGCTCTTCCACTTAATGCAATGTACCCTTGAACAAGTTACTTCATTAACATCTCTACATTGAGTTAATTTATCTTTGAGAGGTGAATACTCATTTCCTAGGAAGGCTTTGAAGAGTAAATGAGACAATGTCAGGGGTGCAATGCTGACCACATAGAAATAAGTAACAAATAATGTTACTCGTATTAATATTGTAATAATAATGCCCAGAGTCCTTTCCCTTCCCAGACCAGGCACTGTTCTTTCCAGGCTCTTGGACCTCTGCGTTTCTTGCTGCCTGGTCTCTGGGTTATGCTTGTCTGCGTCTCCATCAGTATCTGAATGAGAACCCCTCAGCCGAGGCACCTCCTTCTCTGCATAGCCCCCCAGCACTTCCCATTTCTGGGGGTCCAGCATCAACCCCAGGCCCTGCAGCCAGGCTTCTCCAGCTTTGAGGGGAGCCGGGAAAATGGCCCTTTCTTTTCACTTCCTCTCCTCAGTTTATCTTTTCAATTACAATCTGTTAGCGAAAATGCCTGTTACTGTTACAAAATGGATTTTCCTGACATGGAAGCCCATTAGAGAAACAGGAACAATAGCAAGTGATAAGAACTGCTGATGAATCCTCACTATGGGTGGAGAGGAGAGGAGGGAGCACCAGGGCTCAGTCTTTGGAGAAAGAAGTGTCAGTTGGGGAGATAAAAAAGCCCTGGGTTGTTAATTAATAACCTAGCATTCTCCAGGGAGAGAGGGAAGCAATGAGCCATCACCCCTGGTAGACGGTCTCACTTAAGGTGACAAGCAGCTTCTGCCCTGATGGTGTTCAGGAGAGGAGAGGGGCCTGAGGTCTCTCAGATGCTTTGCCTCTGGTCTGGTGTCCCCATTCCCTGCCTCAGAGGGCCCCGCTTTGGGTCCATTCTGTACACAGTAAACTATCATCCCCACCAAAAAAGCAAAGCATGAAGAAGAGTATCAGAGTCCATTTGGGAACGTTCACCATGGGCCAGGCACTGTCCTGTGTCTTGTTTAATACTCACAGTGCTTTTGTGAAGTACGGATAACGAGAATCCCCATGAAATCAAAGAAGAAACCACAGTTCGGAGAAGATAAATAATTTGCTCTCGGTCACACAATTAGCAATGTGGATGGATGTGCTCTGTGGTCATTCTGGAGCTGGGGCTCCCCTGAGACATCCACCCGGTGTCTGAGCCCTGGTGAAGTCCACTTTCCCAGCCAGGGCTGGAAGCCATGTGTCCCTGCACAATGCCAGGTCACTGGGTGTGTTTCCGAAAGCCTACTTTGCTCCCCCTGAGGTTGCTGGGTAATTGGCCAAGATGTTTTTCCAAACCAGGCACCCATGGAACACGGGACTTCTCTGACACCTGAGTGAGCATGTTTCACATCTCATATTGAGTAATGGACTTCTTTTTTCCAATTCCCAGGACAATTTTGCAAAAGCATAGCACATTCTTCATTGTTGATTTCTCTTCCGCGATTGTCCTTTGGAGCCCACTCCTGTTCACCAGCTGGCTGGTGACGCTAACAACAACAACAAAAAATGGACAAGTAGCAAGCAAATGAGTATCAACAGAAAAACTTAGAGATGTGGGATTTTTAATAGAGTACACATTATGTCTTGAGATATAGAGAGACCTAACTACATGTGAAGTACATTATTTCTGCTAGTAAGTTTGTTCCTGGTTTGTAATGATAAAGTTAAAACGATCTCTATTTATTAGTGTTCATGGCTTGCAGGTATTCTACCCACTCAACAAATTTCAAAACTAGGGTATATTTAAAACTAGACTGGTCAGAACTAGGTACTTCTAAGAGAAATAGGTGATATTTATTATATTGTTTACTACATTCCAGGCACTGTCCTTAGCACATTTGATCTCATTGAAACCTCACAATGACACTATGAGGTATGTACTATGATTGTACCCATTTTACAGATGAACAAACTGAGGCTGAGATTAAGTAGCTTGACAAAGTCACGCAGTTTAGAGCCAGTGGGGATGGACATTGAATGAGCCCTGTCTGACTCCTGGGCCATGAATCTTTCTCTCAAGGCTGAATGGGAAATAAAGAAGGAAGAAGAGAGGGAGGAAGAATACAAGTACTTTCGCTTTACCAGTGCTGCAGTAAAGGCTTTCACCCTTCCTGGAAGGTTCTCTCTCTCTTGTCATGAAGCTAATGCATGGTATAAATATGAAGAGCACTGGGTCAGGACTCAAAAGTGGCTGAGCTGACCATCAAAATTCTATCTGCCTCCCAGGGTTGAGGTTCAAACAAGACATGAGTGGGTAAAAAGGCTCTGAAGGCTACTTGTGCATCTGTGGTTTTCCAGAGGGCACCTCTCGTGAGTGGGTTGGCCCCAGCATGCCCAGGGTAGGAAGGCACATATCTTAGGGGCTCTGGGCCTTTGCACAGCCCTCAGGCCATCCAGGAGCCCACTCTTTCCAGCCTTGTGCACCTTTAACTAGGCTCTGTGGGCTGGCTCAGTTCAAGGCCACACGTGGTGATTTGAAAGGGCTAATTCCTGTACAATCACCCCTGGCCCTGGCCTAATTCTGCTCTTACCCGTCTTGCTCACCGCCTGTATCCCTTGTGAGGATGAGCCCACTCAACATCGCGACCCGATTCTTCTCGCATTGCCCGCTTGTGAAGTGCCTGGAAAAAGATTCTCCAGGGCCTCTTGGTCCTTACATAACCAGTATTGAGTGCTGGGTGCTGGCTCCCGAAAATCCTAACTTTGTCTCCCCTAATAACTGCCCCGAGGGAACAACAGTTGGGGTCACATGGAGAACATTCAAAATAGCAACCACACCGAGGATAAATAGATTCCCTCGGCCCACCTCCTCCCACCTCTCTTTTCATTTATGAATTTGTGGGGTTTTTTTTGTTTTTTTTGTTTTGTTTTTTTGTCAGGCTGAACATTTAAATGCACTCTATGCTCTCTGGATTCCCCCATTTCTCCCCCCTCCTCATTCCTCATTAAAATTCTAATTATTACCAGAGCAAGTAAGATGTATGATTAAAGGAAAGCGAAGCCTTAGAAATACCTTTTGTTTTAAGGTGAGTCATTGCAGAGAAGGCTTCCAGAACAGCTGTAACAGAGAGCAGCTGTGAAGGGCCTAGAGATGGCCAGATACTTAGAATAAGGGTATGTCTATCTGTGGTTGCTTTCCTTGTGAACCCCGGGGCCATAAGAGCCTAAAGAAACAGCCTCCAAACCCTTTAGGTCGTGGACTCGGAACAGCAAAAGTTATTTTGATTTAAAACCTCCAATATGTTTATTCATAAACAATATATGTTTATTTATGCTATCATTTCCATTAACCTATACGTATATTAAATTTTTGATTTCTTCTTTTTAAGATAATAAATAAATACAAAAACAATCTGATATTTTGTTCTCTTGTGCCTGCGGGATGCGAGCACACCACACTGTAGATCTTAAGTCTAGAAGTTAACTTAGAATCAACTTTTCCGGTCCCTGGCAGCTCCTTTGGCCGGGGAAAGGCTCTTGTGTCTCTGTGCAGGGGCCCGGGGGTTGGGGTAGGAAGCTAAGGACTGGAGGGGTCTCTGCTGTTGTTCCTTATTCATGAGAGTGGTGGCTGATCAACCCCAGTACCCTCAGCCAGGAAGGCAGAGGCAGTGCTCGTGCCTCAGAGACAGTCAGTGGCTGATGTTCTCGCCTCCTTCTCACATCCCTTTGGATGGGGGACAGCTTTCCTTGGGGCCCGTTTGCTGGAAGAGGACTCTGGATCCCCCCAGAAGGGACCTAGCATCTCTGCACTCCAAGCAGAGTTTAGCACCTGGCACCTGGCAAATGCTCAGTAAATGTTGGTTGGGAGATAATTACAGCTCTTTTATATACCATTCACCCATTCATTCTCATGGGCCACTTTCTGGGCTAGGCCCTGAGTCAGACAAGTATAAACACACAGGGTTATAGTAGCCACAGTTTAATCAAGGACAAACAGGCTGGGACAGTGGAAAGAGCTCCAGGCTGGGCAGTAGATATCTGAACCCTGGTCCAGGCTCTGTCTCTGAGCTGTGATCCATTCTCTGGACCATTTGCTCCCATTTGCAAAAGCACAGCCTGGCCTCAGTACTTGTAAGGTCATTTCTCACCTTAAATCCTAACATTCGTAAGACATTAGAACAGGATAATCCAGAGACTTCAAACTCACAGGCCTGCAGGGGCCAGGCTGGTAACAGGGAGTAGAAATGGTGAGAACACACTCCTCCAAAGGGAGTCACTGTTCCCACCACGCGTAAGTCCAGATACCAAGTCATCTGGCCTTTTCCAGAGTAACCAAAATCTGGTGTGATGATGACGGTGGTAGGATTTCTTAACTTTCCAATCATCACACAAGCTATACAAGACGCCACTGCTGGCTTCTCTACTCAAAGTAAGAAGAGGCCTTGGGCTCAAAAGTGGGGTGGAAGGTTGGCTTAACCATTTCTCCCAAAGGGAGGCATCCTCACGGCTCTCCTGGAATAGTGGGCATCCTACTGTGGGGCAGGGGCAGGGGTGGACTGGGGACAGGGCGGTGAGCGCCCACCTCTGAACCTACCGCAACATTCAAACATACCAGTTTCACAGCAAAGCTCTCAAATAGCCACAGACATGGGAAAAAGACAACTGTGGGAATCATTTGTAGCTAGCTTCAAAATAATCTGTGTGGATCAGATTCCAACTTAGTTCAAGTATTTATTGAGCCTACTATGTGCAGAGTTCTGAGTATGGAAGAAGCATCAGACCTAATCTTGGCCCTCAAGGAAGTGACAGTCCATCTCATTCACTTCAAGTCGACTCAACTCTTGAGCTTTTGCTTGGGGCTCAGTGGGGATGGGTTAAGGGAAGAGGCTCAGTTAGCCGAGCCTCTGGTCCCCAAAGCCTCGTGGCCTGCTGAGGAAGAGAGCTGTACACAAACATGACTCTGCTATAAGCCTGGCCATAGTAACAGCTCCAATAGCAATTCAAATGTGAATGCTTGGCAAATTTGCACATTTGCTTAGACTGTGATTTAAATTACTTTCTGTTCCCTGTGCACATACCAATAGGCAGTAGGGGAGCCCAGGTGTTCCCCAAGCTGGCAGCAGGTGGGCGGGGCAGAGCCAGAGAAATCAGACGGAGGTGAAGGCAAGCCTGCAGATGTTTTACAAAGTGGACTACAGAACACCAACCCTAAAACCATCTCTCCTCCCCTTGGGCAGCTTTCTCATAACCATTCTTTTCTCTTCTCCCGTCTTTGTCCCTTCTGTGTGTTCCCTCTTCCAACAACCTTCCGGCTTCTCCCGCCTGTGTCTGTCCCTGTCCCTCCCTGCTGGCAGGCACCTCTGTCAGCCTCCTTGCAGTGGTATTTATTGTGTGTGGCGTGGCCCTGGTGGCAGTTTTTCTCTTTCTTTTTTGGAAGCTGTGCTGGACGCCCTGGAGGAACAAGGAGGCCTCCAGTCCCTCTTCTGCTAAAGTCCTCCCAGAAGCCCTCCAGAGCCCCAGCTCCAGAGGCAACATGGCGGACAAGCTGAAGGACCCCCACACCCTGGGCTTCCTGGAGGCAGCCGTGAAGATCAGCCATACGTCCCCAGATATTCCGGCTGAGGTGCAGATGTCAGTGAAAGAACACATCATGCGTCACACGCGGCTGCAGCGACAGACCACAGAGCCAGCATCATCCACCAGGTGAGGGGTGGACCGCTCCCTTCCTTCCCCCTCCCCCTCCATGTTCCCTTATTCAATCATGAGATTCCAGCCTGTGAGGACCAGAGACCAGAAATAATAACGTGTGAACTTTGTTTGGAGAACATATCTCATGATGGGGTCCATGGTGCGTGATCAAGTAGGAGGTGGGCACCAGGAAACACTTCAGCAAAGGGGAGCCTTTGAGGTGGGGTGCTGTTCACTGGGATGTGTGTGGGTGGCAGGTGTTAGGTGTTTGGAGGGAGGGAAAGACTTCAGGCAAAGGGAAGAGAATATGCAAAGGCCCGGAGGCAGAAAAGTGCATGGGGTGTCTAGGGATATGTCAACAAAGCCTCACAGACAGTCTGCAGTGCACGGGAGAGAAGGCAAGGATTCCTATCATTGTGACAATGAAGATTTTGTTTACAACCAGTGACAGAGTCCCCTGAGTGACAGCAATTAAACGCACGGCATTCTTTAACTGAACAAACAAAAGTGACATCCACCACGCAATGGCAAAAACATACTCTAAATTCAGAAACACTTTTAAAAGAAATAATGCATGCAGGCATGAGGCATTGTGTTTATTCAAAACCTAGGACTCTTGTGGATGCCTGGGTCCCTGCAGTATCTCCTCCGGTGCCCAGGGGACCAACCAAAGGCAAGGAGGTCAGGAATGAAAGTGCTGGGGTCACATTGACAGAGCTTATTGTATGAGCTCAGGCAAGTTGCTCTCATTTCCTAAGCCTCACTTTTCCCAACTGTAACATAGGGCATAAGGTTGCTCTGAGGAATCCATGTGATAATGAGAGCTAACCATAGATGGCTTATTATACACCTGACCCTGTTCTAAGTATTTTATGCACCTGTGTTAATTTCATCCTTACAAGAATCCCATGCAATTGCTACTTGTATTATTCTCCTTTGATAGCACAGAGACGTTAAATAACTTGCCCAAGGTCACATAACTAGACAGAGCCAAATTTAACCTACGGAGTCTGGCTACAAAACCCAGTAACTGTTACCTACAATGAGGGTGGTAGTGGCGGTGATGACAATGGAGGGAGAGCCACATCCAGGGTAAGAAAGGATGGTCTTCTGCCTTCAGAACCTCATGGTTTAATGGGGGAACCAGAGTCATGTCTCCTAGGAAAGAAACCTAGAAAGCAGATAGTAGAAAAGCAGGGGGAATGGTCATGACAGCAATGGTGACCATTTATCCACTTCCTATAGACTAGGCCCGATCCCAACTGCTTTACATATGTTAAGACACGTGACGGCGCCCAAAAACCTGCGCACAAAGTGTATGCAGCGGGGAAGCGGGTAACAAATGGGAGGAAAAGGGCGCCCCACAGCGGGTGGGATGAGCCCAGGCCGCTGAGGAGTGTCCGCCTGCATCCCGCTCCGGCTGCCCTGACCACACCCCTCCCGCCCTCCGCCAGGCACACGTCCTTCAAGCGCCACCTGCCCCGGCAGATGCACGTGTCCAGCATGGACTACGGCAACGAGCTGCCGCCCGAGGCCGAGCAGCCCACCAGCATCGGCCGCATCAAGCCCGAGCTCTACAAGCAGAAGTCGGTGGACGGGGACGACGCCAAACCTGAGGCCGCCAAGAGCTGCGGGAAGATCAACTTCAGCCTGCGCTACGACTACGAGAGCGAGACCCTGATCGTCCGCATCCTGAAGGCCTTCGACCTCCCCGCCAAGGACTTTTGCGGCAGCTCCGACCCTTACGTCAAGATCTACCTCCTGCCCGACCGCAAATGCAAGCTGCAGACCCGCGTGCACCGCAAGACCCTGAACCCCACCTTCGACGAGAACTTCCACTTCCCGGTGCCCTACGAGGAGCTGGCCGACCGCAAGCTCCACCTCAGCGTCTTTGACTTCGACCGCTTCTCCCGCCACGACATGATCGGGGAGGTCATCCTAGACAACCTCTTTGAGGCCTCGGACCTGTCCCGGGAAACCTCTATCTGGAAGGACATCCAGTACGCCACGAGCGTGAGTACAGCCCTGCCCTCTGGGCTTTGCGGGGAGCAGTAGTTCTGGGTTGAGTGGGCCGTGTCCTCATTCCCCGCACCCCTAGGGACAAATGGGCCTCTGCCCTTCAGGATGGGAAGGGGAGACTTGGAAACTGACCAGGGGTCCAGTCCACGCTGGGGAAATCCTTGCAATCAGCCCCAGGTTGGGGTGGGGGGCAGCAGAGACCCCATGTGGGTGAGAAGGGAAGGGGATTTGTTATCTGTTGCTTCTGATCACAGGTGCTGGGTGGGTCTCTCTCTACCCGCTAGGCCTTAGGTTTTCCACCTATCTAAGAATGTTGTACGTCTCTTTGATCATGGGTAAGGATTGGGCCAGGCTCATAGACTGAGTCAGACAGCAGCATCTGCCCAGGGCGCTGATGTGTACTAGAAGCCTGGAAAAGGCAATCAAGAACAGGCTACATTAATCAGGATGAGCCAGGTTATGCTGCAGCAACAAGCAATCTTCGGGTCTGACGCATAGAACAACAAAGCTTTAGTTTCCATTCACATTACAGGTACTTGGCAGCCTTGCTGGGGCTCTACTCTACCTTGTTACCCAGGGATCTGAGCTGACAGAGGCTCTATCTCCACATGGGCTCCCAGTTACCACATTAGAAGGAAGGGGATGTGGCAAATCATGCACTATTTCTTAACGCTTCCACGCAGAAGTGACACATGTCACTTCCACTCACATTTCATTAGCCAAAGCAAGACATATGTCAGCTCCTACTATTAAGGGGGAAAGGCAAAGCAATCCTACCTTGTGCCAGGAGAACTGGAAGTACTCAATGACCACCTCACAGCAGAGCCTTCTCTTAGGCACTGCCTGCCCAGGCCAGTGTGGGAGGTGGGGAAAGATGGCCTGACAGGAGGCCTGGTTAACCCATACATGGGAATGGAGGGGTGGGCTGTTCACACTCAACTGGAATGAACCCGGAAAGTTTCAAGGAGCTGAGGCTCGGTTGGCTTTTAAGAGGAGGGAGGACAGCTCTGGCAGAGAATGAGAAAGGCCGTATCTATAGCTCTTGGGTCTGGTCTAGATGGAGTACTCCAGCCTACTGGGTAGGTGTTGAGAAAGCTGTGTAATTGCGTCCTCCAGGTGTAGATGGAGTGCCTCTCTCATAGCCCTCCCAGGCAGGGGCAGTTCCACAGTGCAACAATGACCTTGCACTGGGGTCTGGAGTGCTAACTGCTTGATGGTCTCCCTAGATATTTCTCTGGGGCAGAGACCATTTCTCTGGGGTGGAGGTGACCTGGCTCAGACTATACACCCTCCCAGTCAATACACAATATCTCTGTGTTGAATTTGTAAGGAGAAAGGCTGGGAAAATCAGCCGTGCTCTGGTGAGCAAAGGGCAAGAATCTTGATTTGTTCAAAGAAAGAAAGCTTGGTGGGCCCTGCTTTTGCCCCAGGGAGGGCCTCTGGGACACCCCATTCTCATAACTGGTACTGACTTTGACCAGTCCAGTCTAATGTGCCAGTGCCTCCCCCACCTTTACTTTCCTGAAATGTCATCCCCAAGAACAGCCCAACAGCAGGGCTAGCAAATGGGGTGGGCAGATGGGGAGGGCTGCAACAGCAGCTCTGCTCCATAAATCACTCTGAAGTTTACATCTGACACAGCTCCTCCCTTGTGATCTCATAAGGCAGCAGCTTGATTAGAGTGACTGTACAGGTAGAGAAATCATCTCAGTCCTCGCCACACTGAGGCTGAGACCCAGGGACTCAGAGAGGCAGAGGTGAGGGCCAGGGGCTGGGGGAAGCAGAGCTCACCTCAGACATCTGAGGAGCCTTCCTTCTTAGCAGAGGGTTCCCTTTCCTGGGACTTTAGCTCTGGCCATGACTGGAAGCCCCAGTCCTGGAGTAGGCAGTCCCCCCAATGCACCCCTTACCTGGATGCTAAGACCCTGGATCCTAGAGCTCCTTGGCTGTCCTTGCTCTCATCCCACCCCCCTTCCTCAGTCTGGCTTTAGGAAAAGCAGATCACCCAGAAGGCACTGGACAGACTGCCACCATCCCTATTATCCTCCTTCTAAGCAGAACACTGCCAGGCACTGGAGAGTGAGGCGGGCTGGGATAGACGCCAGCCTCTTCACCCCACAGAAATGTATAATCTAATTACAGAGACCGGAAATGTCCATGCAGTAGCTCGCGATGCAAAGTAGCAAACGCTATACACTGTGTGAGGTTGCACGACCTGAGTCAGGACAGCAGAAAAGGTTTCTGGGATGAGGGGGATTAAGGTAGGTAGGGAGGATCTGGTCTACATAGCTTGTCAGACCAAGAAGAAGGGGAAGCAGTCTGGCCGGGAACAGAGTGAGCCTAGGCCCAGGAGTTTCCAAAGCTGAGAATCGGCTGACCAGGCTCACACACCCTGTCTTGTTTGCAGTCTTTCTGAGTTGGATGTCCTGGAGGGCCCTGGGCACCTCTCCAGCAGGCAAGGAATCAGGCAAAGGAGGGAAAAGGCACATAAGTAGGCTGGTGCTTTTTTTACCTACTTTTTGGTGCTGACTTTAAGATTGTAATTATTTGGGGACCAGAGAGGCCCAAATCACAGTCACCAGGAAGGACTGAGCACTCAGTGCATATGAAATCTTGCAGCCAGCATGGTTGTGATGGTGGTGCTGGGGTGCCGGGGGCGGGGGGGGTCGGTACAGATGAGCACAGCCGGCTCCCATCTCTCCTGCCTGCCAATCCCCCTCCTAGACCTGCATTTTGGCCCTGAATTTGGAACTCCAGCAGCTGCTCTGCCCCGCAAGCTGGTCCCCGTCCATGCCTGACATTCCTGCCTCTTGCCTTTGCAGGTCTCCCATGTCAGTCAGGCCTTTCCCCCTTCCTCGCTGCCTGGCCCAGACCAATCCACCTTTCCCAGCTTCCCTGAAGTCCTTCTGCTCTCACAGCAACCATTCCTCCGGATTTATTGTCTGTGCCCCTCGGTTATATCCTGAGTCATATTCTGTCTTGCAAAGTCCTCCCAGTGGCTCAGGAACGGCTCGTGTCCCACATTTGGCTTTCTCGTATTC
Source organism: Rhinolophus sinicus (assembly GCF_057876585.1). Lineage (NCBI taxonomy): Eukaryota > Metazoa > Chordata > Mammalia > Chiroptera > Rhinolophidae > Rhinolophus > Rhinolophus sinicus. The sequence continues at coordinate 46,038,300 of NC_142507.1, read as the reverse complement.
TTTTCCTCAGGGCTGAGCATGTCGTTTTGTCCCCATGTAAGAACTCAGCACATTCTTGTTGAATGACCAATGGCTTAGTTAATTCAATCACAACTATATACAGACGTGTCTTGTCCCGAAAAACCGATTGTAAGTTGAAAATATCGTTAAGTTGACAATACACTTAATACCCCTAACCTACCAAGCATCCTACTTTAGCCTAGGCCACGTAAACGTGCTCAGAACTTACATTACGAGCCTACAGTTGGGCAAAATCATCTAACACAATGTAAAGTGTCAGTTGTGTACCTTTGTGATCACATGCCTGACTGGAAGCAGTGTGGCTTGCTACCACTGCCCTGCTGCACGGGAGAGTATCGTACGGTCTGCGTATCACTAGCCCAGTAAATGATCAAAATTTGAAGTACAGTTACTACTGAATGTGTATAGCTTTGATACATACCATCATAAAGTTGAAAAGTTGTAAATCAAACCATCAGAAGTCAGGGACCGTCTGCATTGGTGCACAAAGAAAGGGTTATTAAAGAAGCAATGGAGTTGGGTGCAGCGGACCTAGGAAGGCTTCCTGGAGAAGGTCAGGTAGGACTTTGAACATGGGTAGAACCAGGCGTGGTGGGGAAAGACCCAGCCTGTGCGTTCCTTCAGAGGTATGGTTCACATAGATGGTTTGTGTCTCCAATGGCAGAGATTAACTAATCGGATCGGGTAGTCTGAACTAAAGTGACCCACAGGCTGGACAGAAGGCACTGTGAGGGGCGGGGGGGCTCTGAGGTCACCGGAGTCCATGAATGCTGCGCCCTTGCGGTTCCGCGCGCTTGTATCAAAGAATCAGATCCAGCCCTGGCAAGTGGAACTGGGCGTGTCCCTTGTTCTGATCGCTGCCTCAGTGCCCCAGTTGGTTTGAAGTAGCAAAGCCTGCATCACCTGTGTTGTTTCTCCCAACCACTGAACTCGTGACGGGGAGTGTACATCCAGGGAGTCTAGCTCGTCGCTAATTGCAAATCTGAAACTTCCTTGGATGCTGGTCTCCATGTCTGGGTAAGCCTCGCAGCAATAAGCTATTATATCCCCCAGGGTGAGCAGTAGGCAAACCAGAAGGCCAGGGTCCCTGGAGGCCCCTGCTGTTCCACCTCGTCAATATGCCCAGGCCTGGGAAGGAATCGTGGGAGTCCATTACCTCCACTCCATCCCGGACAGGGACGCTCTGATACTCCCCATCCTGCCTGGCTTGGCTAAGGTTCCCTGGTGGTCTTCTGAGCTTTCCCAGCAGCTTGCCGGGTTCTCTCCACCCAGAACTTCGATTGGCTGAAATCACCCTGCTCTTCCCTTCCCCCTTCTCCTGCCCCCAGTCTCATTATTTCTACATAAAGCTGTAGATTTATCATTATAATAGAGCTGCCGTCACCGGGGTTTGCTAACGTCTCTGTAATCTTGCAGTTATTGCTACAGAGGCCTCAGACCCCAGTGCACACACTATTCCTGTCGCTATTCCAGCTCCTTGGTGGTGGCGGGAGGTGAATGCTGTAATTGGAGCCATAAATATGTGTTGTGCTTGGTGCTGTTAATGGACGCAGCCATCTTTCTGCCTTACCAGGTCCCTGCCAGGTCAGTGTGTATGTGTGTGCTGTTTTGGGGGTAGTGGAGCACTCTGTATACTTCCAGGAAACCTGGATCAGAGTCCGCAGGGAGGAAGGGAGGCCTTACGATGCTAACTGCTTGAGTGTCTTCCCAGAGAGTCTCCAGCTGGGAGTGAGCAGAGCTGTGTACAAAGAACTCAGGCTTTGGTGCTGCATTCTAGCTTCTGCACTTTCTAGCTTTGAGACCTTGGGGACATTAGCTAAACCATGCCTCAGTTTCCACATCAGCAAAATGGGAATGGTTATAATGGCCTATAACGCCTAGTGGTATCCTATGTAGTAAATTCAGTAAAACACACAAGAGGCCTAGGACAGCATTGTCACAGAGCAGTGCCCTGAGCCCCTTTTCCCTCTGGCTCAGCCTGTGGGTCACAGTTTGTACCACTCCCTGTCTGACTCCCAGCTTTGGTCCTGACCACCTGTTCTGGCTGGTCGATGGTTATTATTATTCCTATTTTATTTCTTGTCCTACTATGCCATGTGTTCTCTGTGTGACCTTGGAAAAGTGACTTCCCCTCTCTGGGCTGTAGTTCCTCAGTATTAAACCAGCTGCAGAGTCCTGAGATTCTGAGCTTCTCAGCTTCTCCTATAGAGAAGTGCCTGGCTCTGTCACTTTCGCCGAGCTGAGGTGCTCAGTCCTGGAGTGAGGTCTCCATAGCAGAGACCTAACCCCCAGGACTATAGGCCACTGGGCAGAAGTTCCAGACAAACCCCCTCTCCCCACTTAAATGTCAGTAGGAATCAGTCCTCCCTTCAAACCTCTGGGAAATGTCCTCTAGGAGGTTCCTACCACAAGGAAGGCCCCGCCAACAAGCTTCCTCCTTTTCTCACGAGGCACAGCCAGGGCTCAGCTCCCTCCCCCCCGTCTCTCTTCAGGTCCTCCATGTACTGGGGATATGTGGGTTATTACTTGAGCTTCTACCAGGAGCCAAGAGCACAACCAACTTTATCACATTTCATCCTCACCACATCCCTATTATCATCCCCGTATGTAAATTAAAAAAAGAAGCTTCCAGGTTAAGTGACTCACCCAGTGTCACCCAGCAGAATGATGGAGAACCAGTGCCTTCAGAATGCCCACCCTGGATCTCAGCCGCCAGTTCTATCCTGGCTGGAAGGCAGGCAGGAGCCAGAGGGAAGCACAATGAATCTTCATCCATTCAGCATGTCTTCGGTGATCCCTCAAAGACCATATCTGGGTCCTAGAACAGCTGGGTATTGAAGGGACAAACATAATCCTTGCTTTCAAGGAACTTACAGTTGAATGGAACTTTCAGAGAAAGTAAAAGTGTGACCAACAGAACACAATTATTTAACTGTGTTAAAAGGAAAAAGGGGGCGATAAAGGTGATTATTGAAGCTGGGAGAGTCAGTGAGTGGGACGGGGGATGCAGATGTCTGGAGAATTAGGGAACAAAACCTGGGCTTTGGGGAACACCCACAGTCCAGAAGGAAGAGAACAGGAATGAGCCAAGAGAAGCGAGCTGGGGAAGTGGAAGGAGGGATGGTTCGGGGACTGTGCATCCCACAGTGAGTTGACAGCATCTGTGAGGTGCCGCTCAGGCCTTGTCTGGGGGTGCCGTTGTAAATGAAGCCCCTGCTCTCATGGAGCTTATGCTCTTATGGGAGAAGACAAATGGGTAAGTGAGATAAACAGTATGTCTGAGAGTGATAAGTGGCATGGAAAGCATGAGGCCGGGGAGTGCTGAGGGAGGAGTGTGGGGTTGGGGAGTGTGGGAGCGTAAAAGGGGGTGGTCTGGGGAGACGTCCCTAAGAGGAGGCCGGAAAGATGCCAGGGAGAGAACCATGCAGTCATCTGGAAGAAGAGAGGTCAGGCAGAGAGAAAGCCATATGCACAGACCTTGAGGTGGGAGGGCGCCTGGCTTGTTCCAGAACAGCCAGTGTGACTGAAGTAGAAATGGGGCGGGGAGCGGAGAGAGTAAAAGACGACGTGGGAGAGGTAAAGGGGCAGGAAAGGTGAATGGGGTTCCACCAGCAAAACGTTTAAAGGAGCGCTGTAGCTGACAGGTTGGAAATAGACAACAACCAGGGCAAAGCCATGGAAATCAGGTGGGAGGTTATTGCCATAAAAAAGAGACGACAGTGGCTTGAACAAGGGTAGTGGTGGCTATGTAAGACGTGGCTGATGCTGGATCTATTTTGAAAGTCACATGAACAGTATTTCTGCCAGATTGGGTAGAGGGTCTAGGGTGTCCAGAAAGACGAGAATCAAGGTTTTCAGCCTGAACAACTCAGGAGAGAATCTCTGTGCATGGAGTCGGGAATCCTGGCGCAAGAAGCCATTTGGGGAGGAAGATCAGGAGTCAGACTTGGACGTGCTCTATTTGAGACACCTTTGGGACATCCACGTGGAGACGTTGACCAAGAACTTGGATATAGAGTCTAGAGTCCAGGAGAGAGGCCTTGGCTAAAAAATAAAAAATAAATTTAAGAGATGTCAGCACATACACGGTGTTAAAAGCCATGAGACTAGTTGAAATCCCAAGTTTCGAGGAGAAAAGAGGACCCAAGAGTGAGCCTTGCGATACTCTACTCTTTAGATGAGGAAAAATCAGCAAAGGAGACTGACAACCAGCAGCCAGTGAATCAAGAGGAAAACCAAGAGAAGTGCAGTGTTCTGGGAAACAGCGTGTTTCCAGGATGAGAGAGGGAAGAGCAACCGTATCAGCCGCTGTCATGGATTGAGTACGATGCAGACTGAGACGTGACTGTTTTGTCCGGAATGAGCCTTGACAAGAGCCATTTTGGTGGAGCCCAACGTGGGGCAAGATCATTTGTGGAAGATTGGAACACGGGGTTATCATTCTAGGGAAACTTTCTTAAGTGGGTAGTCCTTGAAATGAGAATGAAAGGCCTAGGAAAGCTGGTTTTGCAGTGTGCCACAGACCGGTCCCGGTATGGGCCATAGCTTGGGGAAAAGGTGGGGAGGGGATGGGGGAGTAGGTGAGAACCCCAGCCCACGCAGAGTAAACCAGGCCAAGACAACACATTGCATCTGGAATTTGTAGCTGGGGATCAGTATCCCTAGAATCCTTCCTTAAATTCCCAAGTGCCTGACTCTCGCAGGCACAGCCCAGCTGGGGTAGAAAGCAGACAGGGAGAGCTTTCCAGAAGAGGTCTGCAGGGCAGATCAGGGTCGCACAGAAGCCCCAAGAGGGGGGAAGGCAGCAAGGCTGGGCCTGGGCTGCCTGCCCAGACCTATGAAGACTGTTCCCCAAGCCTGTCAGCAGGGGCTACGTTCAATAATGTATGAAGCCCTGGCCTTAAGCGACCTGGCCCGAGGGAGCTTTGGCCATGCCCGCCCGGCTGCCTGACCCACCACTTTAGTCAGAAACCGCCTGGGTCCAAACAGGGCTACAAGCCGCCCTGTTTACTTGCTGCTCAGCGGGAGCTGCCTCTGGCCTGCTTGTCTCTAGTAAAGTTCCTTTACTACCACGCTCCCTCGGGCCTGGGCTTGTTATCCTGAGCCTCTGGAATCTGAGCACTGCTCCTGCATTTCTACCCTCAGGCCTGTGGATGGAATGTCCAGTCCAACCTCCTCCCACCCCTGCCAGTCTATTGCTTCCACAGCTGCCCATGCAGAGGGCGAACTGCGTGGGATCTTTCCTTTGCTCTCCTCCCTGAAGAGAGGAGGAGGCGAAGGGCCTGGTCACCTCTCTGGAAGGATGTCTTGGTCAGATGGAAACACTGAAGCCAGGAGCTGCTTTTCCTGCTTTCGAGTAAGAACTGCAGCCCTGCCCTTAGAGCTCATGTCCTACCATGACTGGGAGAAAATCGGAGCGGGTGCCCCAATGGGTCCCTCCATGCTCAAAGCTCAGGTCCTGAGAATGTGGCTCCCCCTGCCAGGCCTCAGGCTCTGAAGCCAATAGGACTTAACTTTTCCGGGGCTACCCAAAGTGTCAAGGCTCCTTCAGAAAATGATGGCTGAAAATCCATTAAGAACCCAGAAGGGGGAGAGGTGGGGTGTCGGGTCTGAGCCCCATCCCACAGGCAGCACGTCAGCTCGGGAGACAGGGCGCCCACTCCCAGGGTGGCAACACGGCCCCTGCACCATAGGTGAGATGCACTCACCCTGCAGCAGAGGTGATAGGTGGGCACTGACCCTTTCACGGCCTCTCACTTGGGCTATTAGGACCAGTGGCCATTCTTGGGTACAGGAGGTTAAAGGTTGCTGGTGTGGTGCTAGAGAACAAAGCTAATTGGCCCAGACAGGGCTCTGACCTGGCTGTAAGCAGACTGGCCTCGGGGGCTCTCCTTGAAGTCATTTCTAAACTCAGCCTTTCACAACCCGTCCTTCCCTGCATCTTCACAGGAAATGGCCAAAGACTCTGCCGGAGGCTCAGAACAGTGGAGACAGTTCATTTCTCACCTTTACTAAATTCCTCGCATCCAGACAGCCCCACTGCCCACTCTGGCCGGTTTCCTGCAGAACCCAGCTCCCAGTGCAACCGGACCTGAGGCCCTGTTCTGCCTCCCTCCTCCGCTCACAGCTTGCTGCAGCTTGAGGCTGGCTGGGCCAGCCGACCCTGCCTGCCCTGCCCTGGCCCCGTGCGCCCTCATTAGTCTGTGGTGCATGCACCTCAATCGTATAAATAGCTAATCTTTCCCTCGCATGAGACTGAACGGGAAACCATTAGTCAACAAGCTCGTGCATCAACAAATCTATTCCTCTACCACTGGTGCGCTGGGTGTGTTTCCCCACCTTGCTGTGCAGAGCGTATGTACTTACTTGTCTTATGGCTTCTATCACCTGATAACCCACAGTGACATTTCCTCCTGGGGAGAGAGTATTTGGTCACAAGGGAAGCAACCGCCAAACATCCCCTCTGGACACTGTCAAGGACGGTCCAACTCCAGGATTCACTCAGGAGGAAGGGATTGCAATGGGTCCCCCGGATCAGCAGCAGTTCAGAGATTGGGGTTACAGGGTGCAACTCTGACCAGAAAGCAACCGCCCCGGGAGAACTAGGGCAGCCCCTGCAGGTTTTCTAATCTCCTGCAGACCACAGTGTTGTGACTCCGTGTTCTCATGGACTTGGGGAAGGTCAGAGCTGGAAAGGGACTTGGAGGTGGTTTGGGTCAGTGTCCTCTTGCCACAAATGAGTAAGTTAAGACCAGAATGGCACCTATCTGGGGTGGCTCAGTGAGTCCATGGAAACCGGGACCCCAAACCCAGATCTGCTGAGACCCAGTCCTATGCTCTGCCTACTGCCTTCCTTGACTTTAGGTTTTTACAGGGAATTCTCTTGCCCTGTTCTTTTTTACTCCTTCCTCCCACTTCCTTTCCTAGGCCACTACCCACTCACTGCCTTCACTCTGGGCCGGTGAGCCTCTCTGTCCTGTAGGGAAGAGGACCAAGGGAAGACCTGGAGCCCAAGGCATGAAGTGTCGAAAGGCACAAAGCAAAGATGACATTCTCTCTGCCAACGGTCAGTCCCTTCCATGCAAGAGACTTCCTGTCTCTGCGGAGACTGGAGATAAGCAAACCAGCAGTGTCTCTGCCCCTAAGCCAACTAACCCCTGACCTCAAAGCCTCCCTGTTGCACCTAAATATGTGTACCTTGGAGGAGGAAGGTGACTAACTGTAGAGTTGGGTCAGCATTGTCCAGTTGCTAGCATATTTTTGTGATGTTTTCGTGTCAGCAGCAATGTAGAAAAATGTGCCGTCTCCAGCAGTCAGCCTCTGTCCACCCCACTCCCCCGCCAACCCTGTACCCATCTGGCCCTCATCCATACTTATCAGTCGTCCCCTGTAGCCACATTTTTCTCTTATGTCTGAATTGACGCCTACTTATTCCCCATGAATATTTAATGCCTTTCTTTCTAGACAAAGAGAGACCTTGAGGGTCTCTCTAGGGCTGCAGTGAAACTTGGGATGGAGGGCTTTCCACTTGGTCTTAGGATGAGGGAATTAGAGTAGGGAGACAGCCCCTGGAATGGGAGGGGCTGGGCAAGATGTTTAAATGTTTATTCCTCTCTGGCTAGAGCAGGCTGGCATTGTTCTCATTCTTGATGGCCTGGGAAATACTAGTGATTGCTTCAGAAGACCTCCCTGTCTGTCGCGGGAGAGCTCTACCCTGCTGGCCTTGGCACAGTTTGGAATTCAGGGAGGGCAGCAACATCCTTGGCTATGAGACTAGCTTCTCTGGGAGCTGTTTTATATTGTGATCAGAAATCACATGTGTGAGTATGTGTGGGGTGGGAGGGAGTGGAAGTCAGATGGGGAATGGATGACAGAACGAGACTCAGTTACTGTCTTTGTGCAGAGTTCCGCTTGCAGATGTGAGTGGGGTGTCAGCTGGGGCCTGTCTGCCTCCTGTGTGCTGGCTCTAAATGCCATGGCTTACACTGAATGCTCACCACCAACCTGAGGGTGGCTACCATTATTATTCCCAGTTTTCAGAGGAGGAAACTCAGGCAACCTGCTCAAGGTCACAAAGCCGTGAGAGGCAGAGCCAGGAGTCAGACCCAGGTGAGTTGGCTCCACTGCATATGCTCCTGACTCTTCTCCTTGCTGCGTCTCAGGAGCTGGTCCAGAAGGCTCTGCCCAAGGTCCTGCTTCTCCTGGGATGGAGAAGCAGTTGGTTTCCTGTTGCTCCTGGCTCTCTTTTCCCGCCTTTTCTTCTCAGCTTCTGGTGGCTCTTCTTTCACTGACCCAGTCACCTGACACAAGCTCAGCTCCACCCCACCCCATGCAACACAAAGTGAGTAGTAGGGCTTCGTTGGAGGTGTCTTGTCATGGGAACTGGGTATTTACCCTCCCAGTGCCCAGTGAAGAGCCTCCCATGGCCGCCTGCCCAGGGCTTCTCCCCACCACGCCTCCCATAGAGTGCCAGCTCCCATCATCCTCTTGGCTCCTCTCAACTGCCCCCAAGATGCCACGTCTCAATCACAAACAAACAACCAGTGTCCCTCTTTACATTGCCCTGGGCAGTTTAGTTCTCTCCAGCCCCATCTCTGAACATGCAGCCCCCAACAAGATGTTCCATTGAGTAACAGGGCCATCGTCTCCAGGAAAAGTGGACCCCTGAGGTTGGCATATTGCCTTTGCTAGGCTCTACCCTCCAGAGAAGACAATTATGGTTTTAATTGTGGCAAATGGTATTTGTTTTCTCTTGTTACTTAAGAGCTTCCAAGGCCCCTGGCATTTGGTGAGCCCATTCGGTGAAGGGCATGTAGGGCCATCCCTGTATATATGGAAGAAGCCCTGCCTGAGAGGGACAGGAGGAGTTACCACCTGAGAAGGGGGGGCACTTTCCATCTTCACTCTTCCAGTCCTGCCAGTGGGCGGAGACTAAAACAGCCCTTCCCACCAAAATGAGGCCAAAGTGGGAGGCCCCAGACCTGTGGAAGGATTGGATGGGGTCTTAACCAGGAAGGCCCCGGGGTCTCAGGAAACTACGATATGGAAAAATGAGAGGATGCCACTCCCCGGAAATGGGCAGGGAGCTGCCAGGGAAAATCCCCAGGGAGAGGGGAGGCCTGTGAAATTGTTGCAGGCTCTCCTGGCTGGAGCCCAGTGATTAGAGACTCCCAGGGTCTTCTAGCTACGTGCCCTTCACACTGTCTGTGGTGATTTCAAAGAGTGCAGGGGAGGAACCTGATGGGGAAACTGAGGCGCTACTGCTTCTGCCCCCTCCCCGCCTGGCAAGCTCCCTCCAGAGCCCCTCTCTACTGCCCTCAGGAAGGCAGCTACTCTGAATCAGAGAGCCAGGTCTTTGTGGGGGAGAGGTGGGGAGAGGCTGTCCCCAGGACAGACTGGTGTGGGGCTCCTTCCCTAGGGACCTGAGTGCGTCCACTTCCTCCACGGGCCTTTGGTTGACTCACATCTCAGTAGTGACACATTGGACCATACGCTGGGAACAGTCCGACTTCCAGGGAGAAAAACAGCTCTCATGATGTGTCATGAAACCATGATAAGCGTTTCCTTGATTGAGAAGTTGGGGACAGGCTGGCTTTGTGACAGGAGGCACCTGCATGAAAACGCCTCCCCCAGTGTCAGAACCGATCTCCACCTGAGTCACTCCCCGACGGCCCTCCTAGAGTGACACGTAAAGGAGCCCTCCTTACCATCTCCTCAAAATCAATACATCTGATTAACTGTGACTTGGCCCAGATGTGAAGAAGCAGGAAGGCAGGGACACAGAACAGCGAAGTTTTGAGTGCCTAGAGGGCCGTGGGGTAAGGGGAGTGTAATTCGGGAGAATTCTGGAACTGGCAGGGTGTCCTGGGAGGGCAGACCCTGGATAGGCATTTTGAAGGTGGGGGTTAGGGCTCTGAGGTGACTTTTAAGGGGGAAACATGGGGACCAAACTTTCTTCTTGCTTTTGGGCCTTTTTGGTTGGTCTGCGGAGAGGTGGCCAAAAGAGGCCAGGGAAAAGGACAAGCATCCAACTTCTCTGTAATTCCAATTCCTGCTGACAGGGCTTTTTTCAGGGCTTTTTTTTTCCCCCTTCCAGTCTTAGTAAATCCTATCCAAGACTCGGCAGACACCTAGCTCTCTAAAGGGAGTGAGTGATCCTTAAGGAAAATTACTTTCCCCAACTCTATTTGAGTGCTGTTTTTTACCGGAGAAACGCTGGGTAGCGATTGTTTCCTCTTCCATGAGACAGGAGGGGAGAATCTCAGCAGAGTTCCCACCCGCCTGAGTCTAGCCAGCTGGAGTCAGCCTGTGCCCTAGCTCGCACGCTCACACACACACACACACACACACACACACACACATACACACACACACACACACAGGCTCAATGGGGCCGACACAAGCTCATTTGATTGGCTTTTTGTCACTTCCCCTTTCCCAGAGGACTCCAGCCCCCAGTGTGGGACCCTCTTTGCCCTAAGAAACTGCATGTGGAAAATAATTTCCAGAAGACCTCGTGTCCTGAAGATTATGCAACCTATTAGATACTCATATGAGTGGTTAGAATTAAACCCACAACTGCTTCCACTTCAGGTTGCGTCTCCCCCGTGTTGAGAAAGGAGGGGAAAGATTATCTCTTTCTTTCACTCATGGGGAAACTGAGGCACTGATAAGGGAGTAAAGCTGTTCAGGGCCACAGGTCGGCTCTGGTCTGTCAGTCATTATCTGCAAGGCATTTGGCAGACAGGGTGCCAGCCCTCAAGAACCTGCAAGTAAGCAGGACTTGGAGTCAGGAGTGCAGGGTTTGAATCCTGCCCCTGCTGTGTGGCTGCAGACAAATCACATCACCTCTCTGTTTCCTCATTTGTAAAATGTAGAAAATAACCTGTATTTCACAAAATTGTGAAGAGATATAATAAAATAGCAGTGAGAAAGGGCCTTCAGAAGTTCTTGTCACAGTTTATTGCCCCTGATTCTAACAACAGTAATACCCCGCGTGTTTATAAAGCACTTTCCACGTACAGTATCTCATTTAACCCTCTCAACACAGTAAGAAATTCGTTTTTCAATTTTATAGGCAAGGCAAACTGAGGAAATTCCCTAGAGTCCCAGTTTTAAAGCGATAGAACAGAGAACCAAAACTGAGATGATTTTCTTTAAAAGCTATATGTCTGTAATATAGTTTACCCTTCCTTGCCTCAAGGGAAAGTATTACATTCTTGTTTTAGATGTTTTGGAAAATGCAGAAAGCCACACAGAAAAAGAAATACCATCTACTGTAAGCCAGTTATCCCAAGATAACCACCATTAACTTTGTGATGAAATCCAGAGTTTGCCCCTTGCTTAGAAAAATCACGTGAATTCAGTGAGGGGGCAGGAACACTTTGGAGATGGGGAGGGGATTGTTGCCTTGGCCTGGAAGTTTCTGGGATTAAGTGATTCTGGAGGAATGCTGGAAAGAAGGGAAAGATCTATGTGGGAAACAGGAGGAAGGTGACTGTTAGGTGTGCAGGCTCACGGATCTGGTGGACCCCGGGCCTGCCATCTCCCCATAGACCACAGCCACCGCTGATCTGTCATCAGTGAGTCCCTGAGTTCCCTGAGACGTGAGGAATGAGAGGCGCTGCTGGTCTCTCCTGCCAGGTGATGAGGTGGAGACTGGAAGACTCTCTGGGGAGCCCTCACAGTGAACTGTTGACCTTCTGCTGGGGCCCCGGGTGGCCCTGGGGTCACCACCTGTCCTTCTTTAGCCAGTTGGCTCCCCGGTGGGGAGAGCAGCAGGAGCAGCTTCACGAAGGCCCTGCCTCAGGTGAGAGGAGTATGAGGTCTGGCAGAGCTCTGTCCCCAACCAGGGCCGAACTGGGCCATTCTGCCACACCTGTCAGCAGCCCTGGGTGTCTCCCTAATACGTAGGACTGGGTCCCAGCCTGCCAGGCCCTCCTCACCGATCCCTGAGTCCAACCACTCATGGCGCAGGTGTCCCAGGGCCAGGGACCCATCTTCCTATTAATAACCATATTACTGACAGGTCCACTCTGCCTTTATGTAGCTGTTAAATTGACAGAGCCTTTTGTGCCCAGCGTCTCACTTTACCCTCAGCAAGTCTTTGCAGGGGCATCACCCTAATTCTGCAGGTAGAGACAACTAAGCTAAGAGAGACTAAGTGAACTGTCTGCAGGTTGCACAGCAAGCAATCAAAACTTTCATTTATTTGTGTCTGTCACTTTGTGTTGCTCCAAAAAGGATGTAGCTAGCACACGAGACCTATAACACGATCAAAAATAAGTTTAAATCATCATTCAACTGTGGCAAAAGGATGCATGAGAGAAAGTCACATGCCGTTCGGAGAGGCCAACACGTGTGCCCTGCCCAGGTCCTGACACAGCCCAGAGGAGGCACACGTCTGACCTTAAGCTTTAGGTCAAGACTTCTAACACCTCTAAGCCTCAGTTTCTTCGTCTGCAAAGTGGGCGTAATTATAAAACCTAGTTCATAAATTTGTGGTGACAAATGAGAGTCTTCTGAAAAGATGTATACAAACGAGTAACTGAGATAACATACGTAAAGCACTGTCCCCTGCTACTTAATCAGGGCTCCAGATCCATTTGGGGACACCCAAACGTTGGGTAGTGTGTGTCATGAACATGATTCCCTTGGACAACCTTTTCAAAAACTGAGCTGGGTTTACGGGAGCTGCCCCAGGGCCTGGAGTCTGACTTCCCACTGCCCCGGCCCAGCAGGAAGGGTCCTGGGTCTGTCTGGGAACTGGCTGTTTCCACTCCTATCTGGGGCCTACTCCCTTGAGGAAGGTGGGCCTGAGCTGACACAGACAGGCGATGGTTCTGTCTGGTGTTACCGGAGAGGCAAATAGGGGTGAGGGAGGAAGGAAGAGGTGAGAGAGGAACCCCTGGCTGCTGTGTGGGAGGGAAGCAAAAGCTGGGCAGTGCCTTGGTGAAGGAGCCTGAGACATGTGAGATCCAGGGGACAGCAGGCCCCTCGGCAAAGCAACATCAGCCGTGGCAGGAACCCTGGGGACACCCAGCCTCGGGGGCTGGAGTATGGCCTTGCCTTGATGCCAGACTGGGCTCCTCCAGGCTCAGTCAGTGCCAAGAGGCAGTCGCTCTAAGAGAGGGTAGGCAGGACCTGGCAGAACTGCTGCTGTGGAGCTCAGGCAGCCCGAGCCATGGCTCCGTGGGTCCCTCCCCTCTCCACCCCCAGGGCCGCCTCCTGGCCCAAGTCTCCGTGTTTCTGCCACTCTGCACTTGGTGCCTGGAAGAGAGGAAATAACCATTAGTGTCATCTGCTCACCAATGGGAGACATTAGCTGCCTCTGGCAGAACATGCGGCCTATAATTTTTGGAGGAGTTACAATAATGGAGCTAATTTGGTGTTTCATCTTCGTGCTCCTGGGTAAGCAGAGGGGGAAGGGAGGCCTGGGGCCTGGTAACCGAACAACCTCCTCGCACAGAGATCTATATTTCCCCGGCCACCTCTAGGTGAGGTGGCGCCATGCTCCCTGTCCCCTTGTCCTCCCCTCTCACCACCTGCTTGTCCTTCCAGTGGTGCTTTGTCACAACGCAGTGTGGCAATGGCTGAAACCAACCCAGTCAGTCAGTCGCCAGACACAGCTCCACAAACAGGACAAAGCAGGAAGGGACCTCAGCGTTTAAGGGAATGTCTGCAGAGTGCTCTGTACTAGACATTAAGCAAGGGGTTAAGTGCACACGTTCATTCGTTCTCACAGTTAGCCCTGTTTTATTGACAAGAGCGTGAGGTCATCTGGCAGATGCCGTCACTTCACAGCTGAGGAAGCCACGGCCCAGGGAGGCACCACGACATGCCCTCATTCATTCTATCATTAGCAGCAGAGATGGGATTCGAACCCAGGCCCCCTGGCTCTAAGTTCAGCGTTAGCCTTACGTTTATCCTGTTGCTACAAACACCGGAGCCGGAGTCTGGAGTCTGAGCGGACCCACAAGATGCCTTCCCTAACCCCATTCGCTAAACATGTTGATGGGTGGGGCTCAGGGCTGCAGGGAAGAAAGAGGTAACCCACAAAGCAGCTCAGCTTCCCAGGGGCCCTAAAGCCAGGAGCTGTGGCCTCTGATACCTGGGCTGGAAGATGTCCTCACTCAGGGGCACACCCAAGACAGCTGCCCTTTCTTATCCTCTTGCTGACTTGGACATCCACAGGTCACGCCCTGGTGGGCTTTGGACAGCACACCCCGTGGGTTCAGGGCCACCGCTGGCCCCAGGATGTCAGGAGAATGGGAGGCTTACACACCGGTTGCATGCTCGCTCTATGTGCAGCGTGGTTTTCCGACTCGCAGCTGGCAACGTCTTCCTCGTGCTTTCCTCATGTGCCTGCAAATCAGGGGCTTAGAGCAGCTGCCTGGTAGGGGCCACCTCGAGGACGCCTGATGCTTTGTCAAAGAGGGTCAGGGAAGTTCAATGACTTTCACGGTCACACCACTGGAACGCGGTAGGGCAGGATTTGAACCCCGGGTTCTGCCCCCAAACTCATGCATCCCCCGTTGGGGCTGTTTGTACTGTCCCCTTGCAGCAGACTTGTGATCTCTCCCCGTTGGTTGGATGAAGAGCCAAAACCCCAGTTTCCCACCAGACTCTCAATTGAAAGTTCTTTATTGATGACTATCGTGGGTCTAGATGAGGCCAAAATGCCTGGAAACTTTAGAAGGCCAAGGAAACAGTTTCTCAGCTTTGGATAAGGAAGAACCTGGGACACTTAATGAGCTGAAAGGAAATCTGAGAGGCTGCAGTGTGGCAAGGGGGCTGTGGCAGGGGTGAGGGTGAAGAGCTGGGCCCCAATCATGTAGGGCCCTGTAGGTCTTGGTAAGAGTTTGGGTTTTATTCCTAGTGCAAGGGGAAGCCATTGGAGGGTTTTCAACAGAGGAGTGGTGTGAGCTGTCTTACAATTTTGAAAGAGTACTTTGCCTGCTGTGTGGTAAATGAGGCAGGAGAACAAAGGAAAGCAGGGAGGTCGGTGCAGGTTGGTTGCCTGCGGGCAGGTGAGAGAGGAGATGGCCCTCTGGGTGGCCATGGAGGTGGAGAGAAGTGGGTGGACGAGAGATGGAATTTGGAGATATTATAGCATTGAAAGGACCTGGTGATGAACTAATTACGAAGGAGAGAAGAAGGCAGGCGTCAGCCATGATGTCTCGTTTCTGACTTGAGCAGCTAGGTGGACGGAAGGACCATTTCCTGAGTTGGGGAAACAAGAGGAGAAGGTAAAGGGAAGCTCAAGGTTCACCTTTGAGCATTTGAGAAGTGTTAGACTTCTGTACGATGTCCATCGTGAGACGTGTTGGATATATGAGTCTGCAGTCTAGAGACAGGTCTGTGAAGGGGCCATAAATTTGGAGTCGTGACCATGAAGCAGGGTATTAACGTTATGGATGAGTGAGGAGAGAAAAGGGCCCAGATCTGAGTCCTGATGAATTCCATTGTGTAGAGACAGGGACGGGAGGAGGACCTAGCAAAGACCGGGAAGGAGCAGCCGGAGACGTGGGAAGAGAACAGAAGTGGACGTTTCAAGAGCAGGTGGTCAACTCCATGAAAGGTTGTAAGCAGGCTCTTACAGAGCAGCCTCACCAAGAGATTCTGGAGTGTCTGGAGCGGGAGGTGGGTGAAGACCTTCGGGGCAGCAAAGAAATGATGAACCTACAGCCACTGTCACTGGCTGTTCAAGTGTGTGCCCGTGGCTGAAACCAAAGTCCTGCCTGTTTAGCCTCCCCCAGGTCACCTGTTGGCAGACACATTCCGCAGCTTTCCCCGCTGAGAGCCACTGCTGCCACAGCCCTGCATGGGGCATAGATCAGATGCCCACGGTTATCCCAAGGGAAACTGACAGTTCTCTGACAGCCACATGGCAGGATGGCAGGACAACTTGAGGCAAGAGATGAAGACGGATTCTCACCGTTAACGTAACTAATGTGCCATTTACTCCTCTCTGTCATTAATCAAGATGCTAGTGGGTGGAAGGTCCACGTGCAGACTTTCCAGCTTGACCAGACATTGCCTCCATCTCCTCCAGAACTTCTCTCTTCTCAAGCTCCTTCCACCTCACCCCCACCCCAACCCTTCTCCCTGTCCACCCACCTTTTAAAAAGTGATTAGGAAGAGATCTGTACCTCCCAGTGTGATTCTGACTCATGGATATTTGCCCAAAAGTAATGGGGCATGTGAGATACTAAACCTTTTTCAAGGGCAGGCTTACAAATGAGAGGCTGAGAAAAAGTTTCCTGACTACAACTATCTGTTTCTCCGAAGATGCTCAGATACACAAACATTTGCCTCCCACTGATGTGCTTTAGTCTCTCAACAGTCCCCTGGGACCAAACCCAGACAGAAGGATCTCACCCACTTCCTCCCACACCTCCCAGCTCCAAGCGAGCTGGAGGGTGTCCTTCTTCTCCATGGGGTGCCCGAGCTCTCAGTATCCAACCTCAGGCTGCAGCTGGAGTATATAGAGTTTGTTGAAGATGCCTCAGTTCTCCTCGATCATTTATTCATAACGTTGCAAAGCCCTTGGGGCAGACAGCACTTGAGAGGAAAAGCAGGCATGGAAGTCAGAACAAACAGAACCCAGCAGGGAGCTGGAGCATCGCAACAGACACTTCCTGCCCTTCCACCTCGGCCATCCCCAGCCCTGGGAAGTCTGTCCTGAGAAGCAGGGAACCAGCCCACATCAGCCAGACCAGGTGCTCTCAGCACCCCAGGAAGGAGCGCCCATGACCCTGGGCTCCCCTCTCCCAGCAGAGAGCTGAGCCAGCATGGGGGCGCGGGGCGGGCAGAGTGTCAGTCTCCTCTCCTCACGGCAGCCCCCTCACCCAGGAGGTCACCAGATCCTGCAGATTTTGTCCCAGAGATGCCTAGCTTTGTTCCAGGGTGCTTGTAACACTTGTCCCTAGGCCTTTAGATCCAGGGGGCAACAGAAGCTCACCCCCAAATCAGACCAGGGGAGTGAGGGTAGGTGACCCAACAGGAGGAAACAGTGCAATCCAGGACAGTCAGAGGTAGGGAGAGGTGACTTCAGGCAATGGAAAAACAGGGCGGGATGGAGGTACAAAACAACCTGGAGGGTTTGGAGAGGGGAGACTCACGGAGAAGCAGGGCAGTATAGTGGCTCCAACTGTGGACTCTCCAGACTGGCTGCACAGGTTCACATCCCAGCTCCGCCATTTAGTAGCTGTGTGTCCTTGGGCCAGTTGCATAACCTCTCTGTACTTCAGTGTCTCCATGTAGAAACTGGGGGTAACAATAGTGCTCATCCCATAAAGGTTTTGTGAAGCTTATGTGGCTTAATATGTATAAGCACTTAGGACAGGGTGGCACATAGCAAACACCCCATAAATGTTAACGGTTATGGCTAGAGTATAGGGCACCTGGACAAAATGGCCAGCAAGAAAGGGAAGGGTCAAATCCTGGAGACACCTGACTGCCACTTGATTCTGGGGGTAAGTGATTTTCAATCTGACCCCTCGAAGCGCCAAGGAGGTAGGCTGATGGGGTGGAAGGTAGGAGCTTTGGGGGCCCTGTCTCTGAGCCTCTTTTCATCAGGGTGTATATATTCGGTTTCTGGATAATATTTCATTTGAAGAAGAGGTTTTCCAATTACAGAACAGGTGAAAAGGGGGGAACCATTGAAGGATTTCAAGCAGAGAACACCTCCTACTTCCAGCAAGGAGGCTAGGTTGGAGGGGTGAGGCGGAGGGGTGTTAGAAAGTTCCGAGGCCCAGGCGGGAGGCGGTGTGGGTCGGAGCTAAGGTAGAGTAGAGGGGAGGGAAAGAGACAGCCTCAGAGTCTGGGGACGCTTAGAAGGCAGAACAGCATGGCTGGGTGACTGACTAGGTGTGGAAGCTACAGGAGGGAGAACAATCGAGGATCCTTGTGGCTTCAACTCTTGCCCCTGACATCCGTTCTCTACAAGCCTGCTGAGGTCTCCAAACCACTCTGCTTTTCACAGGGAGTGAAATCCAACCCTCCGTGACCTGTCCCTGCCTCCCGTGACGCCCCCTCCCGTCCCCTCACCCTTCCCCTCTGCACTGCAGCACTGCCGTCACCCCTCACTTCCCTGGGTGTGTGCCACACCCACAGGGCTCCTCTCTCACATCGCTGGGTCACTTGCCACCCTTGGATACTCTTGATTCATTTACTTTTGTCTCCCTCTCCTAGAATACAAGCTCCTGGAGGAGATTTCACTACTGTCTCCCCACATTTGTGAACCTTTAGTAGGTGGGTAACAAATGAATGGCACGCGTCTAAGAATGGGCCGTGAGGCAGATGAGGCTGGGCTGTGTCCTGTTCCCAGCCTCATCTGGGATGCTCTGGGGTGAGGGGCTCTCACCCTCCAGCCCTGTGGAACCTCTCACATCCCCTCCTTCTGTGTCTTTATGCGCCCACTGAGGCCTTGCTTATTTTTCTCTGCCAGCAAACTCCGTTTACTCACCTTGTCAGATCCTAGCGAATATCACCTCTTCCACGAAGCCTTCCCTGAAACCCCTGGCAGAATTTATTATTCCCTCCTCTGCTCCTTCATATCTTGTCTACACCTCTCTTACAGCACGGATCAAACCAAACAGTATCCCTTAGTTACATGCCCCCCTCTCCCCTACCCGTGCCCATGCCCCAAGACCATGAGCTCTTTATTATAGTATCAAATATCATTGTAATAATTATAATAGCAGCTAATCCTTACTGAGCGCTTACTCTGTGCCAGGAACTATGCTAAGTGCTTTGCACAAATTACTTCATTTAATCTTTGCAACAACTCTAAGAGGTAGATACTGTTATTAGCCCCATTTTGCAGATGAGGAAACCAAGACTATGAAAGGTTAAGTAAGTCACACTCATAAACATCAGAGCTGGTGCCTGACCCAGAGCGCCTGACCCCACATCTACATTTTCAACGGCTGGTATTTACTGAGCACGTACTATGTCTCAGGCACTGGGCTGGATACGAGAAGTAGAATGAAGAGTGAAACCAGACCCCAGGCCTGCCTTCAAAGAGCCTATCATCCAGTGAGAACACAGCATTCATCATATAATCCCCACAATCAATGTCAAAGTTATGGTGTGGCCTGGGCTTTGGAGAGGAGGTCGTGCTGCTGTGTGGGTGGACGTCAGGGGAGTCGCCCTGGCCCCAGTGTCCCACCTGCACGTCGACACACATCCACCCCCAATTCCAAGTCCCAGGCTTACACAGACCACAGCTCACTGACTGTTTCTTTATCCATTGCAGCCAAATTGGCTTGCATCCGTCTGTCTTCCAGGCCCCCCCCCCACCCGCCCCAGGGTAACTAACAACACTTCCTGCCCAAGGCTTCTAGATCCTTTTAGGTCTCCTGTGGCTTCCCTGAAAGTGTAGCAGATACTTCTCTGCTGATGATGAGAGAATCAGACAAGCCACTTAATGATTAAGAGACTGGAAGTGTTCTCTAAGAGATGGAGAAGCATCGTTCTGGCTTCGCTCAGCCTGGATTCCCAAGACAGAGGTGGAGGCAGTGATGCCATTTCTTGCCTGTTTAGGAGGAAGAAAGCTAGCCCTGGAGAAGAACGAAACACTGGGGGGCAGTGGGGACTGCAAGAATGAGACAGCATTTAGATTTCAAAACCAAGTTGCTAGATTCCTTGAGGCGGGCAATAGACACGAGTCAGGCATCCTCGTGCCATCTCAGTTGGTGATAGATTCCCCAGTTTGAATCGTTGGTTTTATGGCTCGGCAAGGACCTTAAAGATAGCACACCTAGTAACAACTTCATTTTGTAGACTGGAGCCCAGAGATGTGAAATGACGTGCCCAAGGTCTCGAAGCCAGTTAGTGGCAGAGGGATGAGAGACTCTGTGATCACCACTCTTTCCAGGGTAGCTCAGCAGCAGGGATTTATTTTCTATGCCCAGGGCTGTGTGCATCGGGAAGAGAGAAGTGCTTTCAGGAGCTTTGCAGGTGGGCCAGTGAAAGCAATACTGAGCTATGGATGGGGCTTTAAGAATCTGACTGCCCAGATGCCTAGACACTGCCGCCAGGGAGAGACGGCTGCTATTATGGGCAGTGATGCCAGGTAAACAGGTTGCATGTTAAGCACAGATTTCTCCAAGAGCCACCGTCCTGGCTCTCCTTCCCCTGGCAGTAGGCCCACCCCTTCCGAGCACCAGCCAAGCCTTTCCCAGCTGCTCCTGGGCTTGGATCCACGCCAGCAACCTCTGGGTTAGGAGTCCAGAGGCCACGTGGGTTTCTGCCGCTTTCTGGACAGAAGTGACCTCTCCAGCACTGCCGAGCTTATTACCAGTCGGGGGCCCTAAGGCGGCCTCCCCTGACAGCAGCTAGAGATGAAAGCAATAAGTGCCCAGCTCTTCTGCAGCCCAGGTCACACTCCTGGTTTTATTGAAGCCAAAGTCTCAAATATCCTTAATGAGGATAAAAGGCCAAGAAGGCACACAGCTCTGGGCCTGTAACCTCCTGAGAAATGGGGACAGGGCAGAGAGAGGACGTGGCGAGGGCAGCCGTGGGGGCGAGCTGGGGCCAGGCTTCCCAGAGAGGGAGTTGGCTACCAGGAGATGATGCCGACTCTCTGTTTCCTCAGCCCCCATCCCTCTATTTACTGAGAATCAACCTATTTATTTTCCTTTATCAAATAACCCTGTCCTCTGCTGCCTGTGTGGGCAGGGGAACCATAGCCCCCTGGATCCATTGAGGCACGAGCAGCCAACTCACCATCTGGCCCAGGCAGCCAGAGCAGAAGGTTCTGGGGCTTGGCCTTGGGACCCCTGGCCTCTGAGTCCCCTCTGCTTCCAGGTCACAGTGACACCTTGGCCCACTGCGTCCCCTGTCTTGGCCCAGCAATAGAGGGTGGAGTCCACTGTTCGGTGGGGTGGGGAGGGGTTCTCCCCACACTGCAGGCTCAGCACTGCATGCCCCCACCTTTCACAGACCTATGGAGAAAGGGCACCCCTTCAGAAAAGAGGGGCCCTGCTGGGTCGGCGCTGTCCCTAGAGAACAGTTCCTAGAGGTGTACACTGAGGCAGCCCTCATCTCCCCAGGCAGGCCCCCCAGGTCCATAAACATCAGCTGAGACTCCCCTCCAACAAGACAGCCTGGGAAAGCTCCACGCTGTGTCCGGAGGGGGGCCGTGGTGGGAAAACGGTGACAGCAGCCTTTTGTCCACTCCTCAGAGGGGCCAGAGGAGCTTCCAGATTCCTTCCCAGGGCCTTAACTTGATCATAACACTGATACTGAGAACCACTCCTTTGAGGGTTCTTTTCGCTAAAGTGCAGCCATCCACTTCTGCGGGCATCTGTGTAGCTCCTCTTGTCCTTTTGGCATCTCTGAGGGGCCAGTAGGTGTGACGCCAAGCCCCCCGCCCCAAAGGGGCCTGCAGTCAGTACGCACTGGTGGGAGGGCACAAGCACAGCAAAAGGGGGTTTGGTCATCATGCCTGTGAGCAACTCCGGAGCAGAAAGTGCTGCAGGGACGCGGGGAAGAGATGTCTCTGTGGGCTGGACCCTGGGTGAGGACCCCTGCAGTGGATGTGGCCCTGGGCCCTACGAGACGAAAAGGGTTGTCCAGGCAAAGATAAGGAGGAGGTATTTTGGCAAAAGGGATCAAAGATATACCTGCCACGTGGAGCAGAGTGTTGGCCTAGAGGAATAGAGAGAAATAACCAGGTGAGGAGGTAAGACGGGACCCAGCTGTTACGGGTACCGAATGCAAGCTAAGAAGATGGGCCTTGGTTCTGGGAACGGGGCAAAGGCAGCATCGATCTCTGAAAGCATGAGACCAGAGCCCTCACAGTCATGCCACCTTGGGCAAGTTACTTCACTCACGGAACAGTCATTTTCTTCTGTTTGCAATGGGGATGCTAAGAGCCCCTACCTCGGAGGACTGGAGTAAAACTCCCTGAGATGATTTGGCAACAGAAGTAGCATGTGGTCAGCATGTGATATGTAGTGTTGGTTCTTATTGCTGTTATGAGTCTGGAAGTGTTTCTCTAACCTGGGCAGGATAGAACCTTGAGGATTCTAAGGGAAAGAAAGGGAGCTGGGGGCCTTCTTGGACCTCGGTGCCTCAGTCAGAGATGGAGCGTTCACCCAGGTGTACCGCTGACCTGATTCCTGCCACAGGAGGGGACATTCAGGCTCCCACAACACCATGTCGCAGGGCTGTTTCCTGTGTCTCCCTCCCTGGACTAGGGGACGACAGTGACAGGAGACGCACCTGTGGGCGACGGGGATCCTGTTGCCTTCCTCTAACTGGTCACACCCCACTAGACTGTGTGTGTATATTCCCCACAAAGCGTGGTGCCTCTGGCAGGTTCTCGGTAAATCTGAACGGACGGACAAGTGGACACATGGATGGAGCTGTGGCCTAAGGTCTATAGGAGCCAGGGTTACCTTGAGGTGCATCCTGGGGGAGCTGGAAGGTGCTCAGAGACCGGGCGCAAGGAGCACGCTCCTAAGAGTGGGGTCCAGCGGTGTCTCCCCCCGGCTGTATCAGCCTGGGCAGAGCTCAGACCTGAGTTTAGACACTGCGTTATATGTCTGTGAAGTGGAGGGAACAATGACAGTATTCCCTGCCTCACAGAGTGGCCGTGAGCCGCCCAGGTGGACATGCTGTTGAAGGAAGAGGTTCAGGAACTCAGGAACTCGCGGGGGTTGGTCTCGGCTGGCTGGCTCAGTGTGCTGGGGGGTGGGGGGATGCTGCCTCCACAGCGGGGCCAGCTCTGCCCTCATCCCTGGGCTGGAAGGATTCTCCTGCTACACCGGGCGTTTGACTGGGGGGTGGGGTTAAAAAAAAAAAGGACAAATCTCTTGGGCCAGAGAAAGGGTGGGTATCAGCGCCCCCTAAAGGAACACACTGGGATCCCATGCTCTGGAAGGGGTGGGGGCGTCTTGGATTATTCTCCAGATGGGACCAAGGTAGCAGGTGTCTCTCCCCAGTCCAGGACTGTTCTCTGTGAGGAAAAGAGACAAAAACCTTGGTGTCACCCTTGACTCCTCTCTCTCTGAGTCACCCTGTCTAACATTTCAACAACTATGGCCTCCCCCACGAGCATTTCCTATCTCCTTTGCTTGCCTTTTTTCTCCTTCATACTTTTGACTAATTTATTTACCCATTTTCTTGTCCTTTGCCCTAGTAAAACGCAAGCTCCACGAGGGAAGGGATTTTTGTCTCTTTTGTTCTCTCCCGTATCTTCAGCACCCAGAACGACACCTAGTGTATATTAGGTGCTCAATTCATGTTTGTTGACTGACTGAATGAACAAATGGATGGCACCATCTGAAATCAGAGCCACCCCAAACCCGGACCACCTCCTCCTCCTCCACCCCGAGCCCTAAGAGAGGAAACATCTCCGTGTCACAGTGACAACACCCTCCTTCACCCCATGGGGGCAGAAAGACGAAACAGTCTGGCAAACTGCTCTTTAACTCAACAGACAGACATGCTCACTGTCCTTGAAGTTTTCCTGTTCCCTCTTGCTCAGAAGCTTCCTAGGTTGGGGACGCTTGGCTGTAATGCCTCTGGGGGCAGAGGGTGTGTTCTGTGCTGGTGACGTTTTTGAAGGATAACCACATTTATGGGACAAGACAAAGTAGGTCCAAGACCTGGCACAATGGTGCATGTACATCTCCTGGGTGGACAGTGTATCCCGAGCAGGGTCACCATTCCTTGTGCCTC
The DNA here is from genome assembly GCF_057876585.1 of Rhinolophus sinicus. Classification (NCBI taxonomy): domain Eukaryota; kingdom Metazoa; phylum Chordata; class Mammalia; order Chiroptera; family Rhinolophidae; genus Rhinolophus; species Rhinolophus sinicus. Next base: position 46,014,585 of record NC_142507.1, on the reverse strand, counting down.
CGCACTGAGGCCTGGGACTTAGAGCATTAGGTATGTTTGGGAAGAGGCAAGGAAGTGGCCAAGCCAGAGGGCCTGAGCTGAGGGCCAGAAGTAGACCTGCTGGGAGAGGACACATGTGATGGCCTGATTGTTTCCTGTGCGGGACACTGTCATGACCTTAGAGTAGGCGGTGAGGATGGGGCGTGCGGTGAAGGGGACCAGTGACTGAGAAGGGTGAGCAGGAGGAGAGAAGGGTTGGGCCACAAGGGAGCTGGTAGTCTGGAGGCTGCAGCTCAGAAGCTCACCTAGGGCTGGTCAGGCCAACGCAGGAGGAAAAAGACCAGGACCAGAGTCTGAGAGGGATACTGACGGGGAGAAATTCTGCTGAAGACAAAATACTGTTATTATTGCCTTTCATACCCAGTTCCTCACCGCATGGAGGCCAGACCCTCAGGCCTTAAAGACATGGCACTCTGCCTCACACAGCTTTGCCCTGGGCCCCGAGCAGCCCCGCAGCAGCTGCCTGGGGGCTGTGCGCCCCTCATCTGCCCTCTTATCTGCTTCTTTGCAGGAAAGCGTGGATTTGGGAGAGATCATGTTCTCCCTTTGCTACCTGCCCACAGCGGGCAGGCTCACCCTCACGGTGATCAAGTGCCGGAATCTCAAGGCGATGGACATCACAGGCTACTCAGGTACCTCTCCTCCCCAAGGGGCCTGCACACGGCTTCCCAGCCACCCAGCCATTAGGGTTTGGAAAGAGAAGGGGGAAGAATTGTCGGGAGAATTGGTCTTAGCATAGGAGCGTCAGCTCTGGAAGCGAGCCACCTGAATTTACATTCTGCCTCTTCCTTGCAGTGTCAGGCTTTGGTTTTCTAATCTGAAAATATAATGTACACAGGTTGCTTTAAGGATAAACGAGTTAATCCCTACGAATGCTTAGAAGTTTGTCAGGCACATAATAAGCACTCACTAGATACTAGCTATTACCATCATTCTTTCTCTTAGAGGAGGGAGAGAATATAGAAGTAAATACGTAAATGCATAGGAGGAAAAAAGTAAGGAAAATCTTTCTAGTTTATACGAGGCCCCAGGACTTCCAAGGGTTATACCGAGTTTGAGAGTGCAGCCCCTACAGAGACAAAGGAGGAAAGTTGCTGAAAAGCACAGTGCGTCTGTATCTCAGTTTTTCCTGCAGGACTCCCAGCCTCAGAAGAGCTGCTGGGAACCGCAGGAAAAACAAGTCTTATTCTAGCCACTGAGGAAATGCCGGTTTGGGAGCAGCTGTAGGGGCCGCAGGCTGGATGTGGTGTCAGAAATTTGGCTCCTTTTCCACAGTGCTGCAGGTCACTCCCCGAGAAGGTACCTGAGTCTGGTATCACAGAGGAGTGAGTACCTTGGGTCCCAGGCCCCTCCATGCCCTGTGGCCTCAAATTATCCAGAGCAGTGAAATGGGGCAGAGCCTGGCACAGAGCTGGCACTCGGAGTGGAGCGGTCTGGGCCGCAAGCAGAGAAGGGCACGTAGGAAAAGGCTTGGCTGTTCTCCCTGGACCCCGACCCCAGGGGCTCTTCTGATGACTCAGATTACCAATGTAAAGGAAGCCCGGGCTAACTCTGAACTTGGATGGGAGTGGCTGCAAAATTTTTCCCTCTTTTCCATTAATTGTTTTTCTTCCTGGAAAACTCCTTAGTGTCATCACAGTTGCCTTAGAGGGGCTGGTCCAGCTGAAAACATCTGGGCCCAGGCACAACCTGGTGCAGTTGACAGGACAGGAGGTAAAGGCCTAGATAAATGAGGTTTCAGGGTGATAAATGAGGTTTCAGGGAAATGCGGAAGTACTATGTGTTTGTTGCAGCTTGGCACCCCTTCAGCCTCTGATCCTAGCCCCTACTCTCTGTGCAAGCTCTGGCCTCCAGGCCAAAAGCTGCCCCAGAGAGCACCTGCCCAGTGCCTCCCCTCCCTCTGAAGGTACCACCACACACTGGGACGTGGGGAAGAGCTTAGGAACCTTTGCCGACACGTGCAAAGCTCTTAGGCAGAAGTAAGTCAGCTCCCTTCAAAAATACAGCCAACGTAGATTTCATTTTAATATCAAAATAAGTGCGTGCCAAGGACAGAAATTCACTGAGGACCCTCAAGGCTGCGGAGAGAAATAGGATTTTGCTGCCCAAGTCCCCACACTCTCTTCTCCGGTGTAATTAAATTGAGGTGCTGGGGAGAGAGCTCGTGGTGAAGCCGCTGAGATAATCATTAAGGCTGTTTCGCCTCAGAGGGTTGGGGGCCAGAGATTTTTCTCGTGCTAAGCTCTAACCTCCCTCTCACAATTGCCCCTCTTTTCTACCTGGGTTTGGAATCTGGTGTTAAATCTCAGCGTGATTCTGAAAATTCAGGGGTCGTCTTTTTGTCAGGGATTTCTGTCTGTTTTGTTCACTGATATAATCAAGTGTCTGGAACAGTGCATAGAGCACATTAAGCATTGAATAACTGTGTATTGAATGAATGAATGAATGAATGAATGAATGAATGAATGAATGAATGAATTTCTAGCATAAGGAACCTTGTCAGAGGGTGATGCATGGGAAGCATACATGCCAGGCGCCTCTCAAACTCCATCTCCTGTTTTTGAGGATGAGTTTGATGTTCCCGTCGGCCCAGACGGCTTTGAGGTTTGACTAAACTAGGGAGTGAATGGAGCGTATTCTTTGTTCTTGATTTATGTGGTGTTGACCTCTAAAACCAAGATCTTCCCACTCTCCTGCATCTAAACTGGCTGTGAGTCAGTTCTCTAAGCCTATGTCCTGGGAACATGACAATAAAGATAATACAAAATGATAATAAGGATCAGGATTCCACAAAGAGATGGTACGTGGGTAGACCCACCCAAGGTCTGTACTGCTCTGAGTTTTGTGGTTAAAATGTGAGCTTTGGAGTTAGACAGACGAGGGTGCAACGCTTAGGCAGGTTTCTTCATCTCTCTAAACCTCAATTTCTCTATCTAGAAAACAGGGATGAAATTGAAATTGAAATGACACGAGGTAGGTAGCTCTCCTAGCACAGAGCCCGCACATACTAAATACCCAATCATGGTGGCTGTCTGGCAATGTGACTGAAATACGCTGCTGGGCTTCGTGCCCCCACCCTCAGCTGCATAGAACAGCACAGTCTGTTAGAGAAGACAGGATCTCAGAGGTCGCCTGGAGCCAGCGTTCTACTAAAACCCGCAAAGTTTTGCCTCAGAGAACCCTAGGGAATAGCCTCTAGGAGGATGGTGAGATCATTGGTTCCTGCAAAGGGAAGCATGCCCACTGGATTCTATAAACTGGATATGCCTCATAGCAGTGAATAGGGTTGGGGAAGGAAGCTGAGAGTCTCTCAGTCATGTAATAAGGCATTTGTTTAGTGGCCCATGGGACAGGTGGCTCTGCCATATTTTTCCAAGCCCAGTGACATGGGAATTTGGTCTGCCGTGGAAGTGCATGGAAACAGGAGTGACAGGGGTTGAGGCAGCACAAGAGCAGTCTCAGCCTGAAGACACTTTCCAAAGCAGTACACCCCCGTCAAGAGTTTAGAAGTTGCCACGTTAACGACAGGTCTGGGCGCCAGCTTCCCTGCTTCCGCTTAGACCTGAACTCTATCCCAGGCATATCCATAGGGAATGGAGCCTGCAGAACCAAAAAGCGGTCCCAAGCGGTTCTCAGAATGCCTCCTTCCTTTTCACTGAAAATCCTCCCGAGAGAGGGCCCTTTCAAATGGGTCCTCAGGGATCGCAGACTGATTAAACACCTCACGGTCTCTCAATTCCTCCATAAACCCAGTCCCCATGGTAAAGGCACAGATGCCGCTGTCACATTGGTTAGTCAGTGGCTCATTTGGGTGTCTATGGAAATCCCTTTAAGGCTTGGCGTTTCTGATCAGGTGTCACGGTTCTCTCTAGCACCCCCATAGCTGTGTGCCGCAGCTGTGACCCGAACGATACCCAGAGAGCACGCGGGCCTGCTGGGTGCTAGGGTGCCCGGGAGACAGACCCATACGCCTGTGAACTGAGGAACTTGGGAGCAGCTGCTCGGCTCCCACCTCCTGACAGATTCACAGGAGCCCCGGCTTCTGGGCAAGACGGTGTCTCAGCACATTGGAGTCTCAGAAGCTGTTCTTACCTATGAATAGCCCTCCCACTTCTTGAGCTGTGCAGCGTAAATAACAATTATGATGGTGACCGAGACACCTGCGCTATGCGATACAATAGGCGTCACTTCACTTGGATGAGTAGAAAATTTCAGGGTACAAAAATGACCAGGAAATACCCATTCAGAAAACTAAAGAAGAGACAAAGATGGGAGGCCCGGGGACGTTCAGTAAAAAGATGTCTTCTCATGGGATGGAGAGAATCCAAGATCCCACTGAGAAATGAAATGTCAACCGGTTGCCCGGAATGTCAGGCCTCCTCCTCCACTGTGGGGAGGAAATGGCTCCCGGGGAAGCAGAGAGCAAGATCACTACTCCCCTTCTTGGAGCCAGGTGGAAATGAGCTTGTGGGGACAATGGGACCCATCATCCTTTTGTCAGGCAGGGAGGACTCGAGCAGCACTGATTGCCACTGTTCAATTACTCTGACGCATTACTCTTCCTTGGGGGTCATCGAATTCTATTTTGAACTGCCTATCCTTCGATTAATAATGCTGACAACCCCTTGTCCCCCGGGTCCTTTGTACCCAGAGAGAAGGACGCCAAGTAAGTGAAAGGTATTTGTTCAGTTTCACCACCCTTTGAAGCCAGCGTCCCTCATGGAGCTGAGATTTAGGGCATGAAACGGCACACCTATGGGGAGGTGTCGGGTCTGCGTCCCCATTAGTGCAAGCCCATTAAGCGCTCTCCCAAGAACCCTGAGGTCGTTAAAGACTCTGTTTATTAAGCACAGCGTCCTCAGAGACAGGTGTGCTACATAAATACAAGGTGGCTGACTTATTTTCGCGACCTGCGGATACCATCTGATGAGTGCCAGGAGGTCCGGGGCTTCTGTCCTTCTCTTGCCAGTGATGTTGGAAGACATGTGTTTACCACACTCCCTTCCCTCCCCTTCCCACGGCCCCCGTCGGCACAGATCCATATGTCAAAGTGTCCCTGCTTTGTGACGGGCGGAGACTGAAGAAGAAGAAAACCACCATAAAGAAGAACACCCTCAATCCCGTCTACAATGAGGCCATCATCTTTGACATCCCTCCGGAGAACATGGACCAAGTCAGCCTGCTCATCTCAGTGATGGACTATGACCGGTAGGTACGGGTCCCCCCCTCACCCCTCTCTGATGCAGTGCAGGGCTCCTTGACCTTGGACCTCGTGGTTCATTGTGGGGGGGGGGGTCCTCAAATCTGACTCCTCCCAAGGAGAGCACAGGAGTTTGAGGAAGAGCATGGGTTCCCCAAAGCAGAAGCTCCAGCTTCACTTCCCAGATGCTCCATTTCCACCAGGGCAGCTCCACCCACTAGTTTCCCTGAAATTACCCCAGACTATTCCAGTTCCTCCATCTGGCACCAAGTGCTATGAAGTCCCGTCATCTGTCCTTTAAAATGCCTCTCCGTCCTCTCCATTTCTGCTGCTGCCTCCACTCCTGGGTGGGGCTGGTGGTGCAGCGCCCTGATGACCTCTGCCTCTGTCATGCCCTGCCTCAATCCAGCCAACCTGCTAAAGGCATGCCTTCCTAATAAAAGTCCAGTTTCTTCCTGGACCAGTCCTTCCCAAGGACCATCAATGACTCCGTTTGTCCAGGCTCTTCCCCTGAATTCTCTATGCCTTCCATAATCTGGACCCAGCAGGTCCATCCTTGATTTTTCCTTTTTTGGATAGATTTCTTCCCTCCCACTCATCCAAACCCTACTCTTCCATCAAGACCGGCTCAAAAATGTTTTCTGACTGCTCTAACCACTGTGACTCCTCTCTCCACTTGGCACTTTAGCTGAAGGGGAAAGAAACCATGCAGCAAAGTCTCAGTCCAGGATTTTTAGGACAAGTTCTTGGGCATAGTAGGTGCTCGGTGAACACATCTGAGAGATGATTGATGTTCTTGCTGAGTGAGTAAATCACATCCCAGCCACTGGGGGCGTGGAGAAATGGTGCTCAGAGTAGGCTGATTTATTTCCAAAAGCTGATGTCTCAAGTGTGGGTGGGATGTGCGAGCCAAGTCAAGTGAGGGAAGAGACTTAAATTCTCCGACTCCCCAAAGCAGGCCATCTGCCCACGATTTCCCGAGACTCCAAGCGAGTTTCTAACCTTTTGCTCATCCGTCTGTGTCCAGTGTCTACCCAAGGAGGCTGGCTGGACAAGGCGTCACACCGCTGGCATCCTGTGGCCCTGCCAAGCATCTGTGTTCAGAGCTCAGTGTTCTGAGTTAGCCCCGCTGGGCAGAGTCCCAGACCCCGAGAACTCCCTTTCTGAGAGCATGTCTGGTCCCCAATGCCGGCCCTTGGTCTCTCCCTCAGAGTGGGTCACAATGAGATCATAGGCGTCTGCAGCGTGGGGATCAGTGCCGAGGGCCTGGGCAGAGACCACTGGAACGAGATGCTGGCCTACCCACGGAAGCCCATCGCACACTGGCACTCCTTGGTGGAGGTAAAGAAATCCTTCAAAGAGGTGGGTGAGGTCACACTTGGTCTTGGCATGTTTGCTGCATGGCTGTCGGCTGCTGCAAGGCCTTGCCTTTGTGGGTCCTTCCCCGGGGGGGTGCAGGGGCCATGTGCTTCTCCCCCAGTGTAACAGGCAGGGAGGAAAAGGAGGAAGACGGTGGGAAGCCACCTGACAAAACTCCTCTGGCGTTGAGCATCTCAAAAGCAACACTGAATTCTAAACAGAAAATAGAAACTTGGAGGAGGCCTTCCCAGCAGCGCCCCCCTCCCCTCCCCAGGCCAAGTCCGTAATGCTTTCACCAAGCCCCTGGGCCAAGGCAGTCCTTGGGGAGAAGGCGCCAAAGGGGGTGAGATCAGAACTTGGCAAGAAATTCTACCCCTGTTGGAGCAGTGAGTTCCCTGAGGCTCCAGCCGGGCAGTCAGGGCAGTTTTCATTACGTGGAGGGAGCTCACCAGAGAGCAGAGCCTGCTTTCCTGCACGCTGCTTCTCACCGTTGTTGGAGAAGAAAGCTGGGCTTCAAGGCGTCACACTTTCTGGCCGGGCTCTAACAGAGACGTGACGGACAGTACACTGTCTGAGGGGGTCCCGAGACGCATGCTCCAGACTTGATCCCTCCTGACTTGCTGTATAACCTTGAGCCAGTCATTTCTCTCTCAATTGCGAGGAAAATGTCCCTTCCAGTGACAGGTATAGTCTGTCCCACCTCCACCGGACTCCTGTGATTTATCACCTTGATGGGCCCCAGGCCTGCTTATTCTCAAATGCGTTGGGACGTAGCCGTGGCCAGGCATGCTTTCAACCTCATTTTGAATATCTCATACTCCAGTCCCTCTCCTGGAAAGCCAGGGGATCGATCACTCCTCTTAACAGGCTCCCGGCCCAGTAAGCTAGAGAACTGGATACAGTTGGAAAATCTACCGATAAAAATGTAAAGCCACAACATGGCCCCTCAGCTTTCAAGCAGAGTCACCACACAGGAAAGGTGGAAAGGTGTGGACAGCAAACGCAGAGGACCTGCCGACTCCCTCTCCTTCTCAGGGGGGACAAGCCCGTGTCCACCTGTTTCTAGCAGTGTGAGGTGTCTCGAGAGAGACAGAGAGCTGAGGGGTTTGGACTCGTGGAATCCTGGGGGAGAGAAGCCTCCACGGAGCCAGGCTAATTGATTTACCTCCCCAGGTAGGCATGTGGCTTTGCACAGCTCCTGCGGTGAGGCCTGTGAGCCCCCAGGAGGAGTGAGGCACAGATGCTAAGTTCCTGTCGATCTGAGGCCTCCCGTTTCCATCTTGTGGTGGCTGTGTGGTTTCACCACAACTGCGGAGCTCTCAGGAGTGAGGCCAGTCCCTTAGCTGTGGGTGAGGTACCACAACCGGCCTCCACCTACACAAGCAGCAGCTACCCAGCAGAACTCTAGACTACCTGGAGACAATATCTGGCGCCTCTCTGAATGTACCTCATGGTGCCGTGCCCCTTTCCCTTTTTAATATCCTTTGGCGATATTTAAGAATAGAATATACTACCATGTGCAGGACGGTTTAGGTGCAGGGGCATGGAATAGGAGCCGAGAGGCCTCGGAGGGGCTGTGTGGCCTCAGACAACTCGCTGTCCCACTCTGGTCTTCGGTTGGCTGGTCAGTCAAATGAGGGGTTGGGCACCTCCCATGTCTGCTATTCTAGACAGCTGTGACCCTAAACGATGACTGGGCCGGGGAGCTGGCACCTTGCACCCCCTTTCTAATCTTGGATCTGCGAAAACCCATCACTGGGCTGTCCACACAAACTGGAGGTAACCGACCAGCGGCCGCTGGGGTTGGGGGTGGGTGCCGACAGCAGGGAGATGGTAAGACTCGGCCCCTGAACACTCTCCTTCCTGATGAATACCATCTAATTAAGCCAAATAATTGATTCCAAATCCTGTTTCTTTAGTGAGTCTGGCTCACTCGTCCAGACTGCAAAAGAAAGATAAAGTAGCATCAAGCCCTTGAAAATGAATATTTGATGAAACGGTAAAGGAAAGTAACAGTACATAGAAAACGAAAGGAGAATAAATTGATTTATATCCTTTGGGTTTTGCTTCTTTCCTGACTTCGAACCCCAGGCTTCCAAGACTGCCCCTCCCCCACTCACTAGCCTACCATTTTCTGCTCAGCTCATCAGCTCTGTCTGAAGAAGCTGAAAATGACATGCGTGTTGGCAATTTAGGATTTCCTCAGTACAGATGTGTGTAAAATTCATTATCTACACCTTTAGCACCCACCGTTTAAGTATCTTTATAAAAATGCATCAAACAACCCACCAGGCTAATATTAAGTAGATGGTCTTTGTATTCATGGGATGCATTGTATTTGAACAGTCATCTCAATTATCCTTAGAGCTCACATCCTGCCTTCTTTTCCGTCCTGTTCTGGACCTTGAGCAAGAGTCTTGCTGCTGGAACATGTTTTCCCTATTTGTATAATACATGAAGAAATCTTACTCTCCAGCTCCCGGGAAGATAAATGCCATCGTATTTGTAAAGCACTCTGTGTTTATATTGCACCTTTTTTACAAGAGTTTCAAGTGCTGTGATCATTTCTTTTTTGTTAATGAGAACAGAGGGCACCATACTTGGCCGCGTGTTTGGGGTTTTTAAATAAGGTTGAGGAGAACAAATTAACTGAAAGATGTTTTTCCCTGCTGGGATATTTCCATGAATACAAATTGATTAAGCCACGGGGAGCGTCCTTCCGTGGCAGCGGCTGTGCCCCTTTCCCTCTCGGTGTTGCTGCCCCGTGTTACTTGTCATCTCTGTCACCACACACACAGCCCACGTTGGTCAGCGACCTTCTCCAAAGGGTTTTATTCTGAAGGGCCAACTTCAGATCACCTGCCAGAGATTTGAGAGCTCTGTTGGAACGTGACCCATTTCAGAACAGTAAAAGATCTTACTGGAACGCAGCCACCCTGCAACAACCATCTTCCTGTGTGCCGGGGACCAGTTCTCTGCTTTTTCACAGCCACCATGATAAGCTCCCCTGGAATCACTCACCTTCCCACTGTCCACGAACCCCATCTCCTTCCTCCCTGTGTTTATCGTCATAGGAAACATTAGGGGTTAGCAGGGGAGCCCGTGGGCCTTCTTCATTTGTCCTGGATAAACAATTATGCTTCATATGCCTTCTCTTTAGGCTGTTATATAAAGAAAAACAGGTACTCTGTATAGCCATTTTGTTTTTTTCTCCTCTGAATGGACCTATCAATCAGATTGTGTAAGTGGCATGCTAACCCAGGGGAGAGGGCAGTAATTACAGTGTACCTTTTACCAACATTAAAGGTTGTAACAGAAAAAGTAGAACGTCTACAACGAAGGTCTGTTAAGTGACAGCATTAGTAATCGTCCTATGTCACCTTCTGGTTAAACACTTGAGTCAGAAGTCACAGTGGGCTCCACAGCGAGGCATTTATTTATCTGAACTATCTCACCAGGGAAACCCTCGGTTGTGATTGCATTCACGTGGATGCTGCAAGCAGAGAGACTACCGCCTGGAGTTAGGAGTAAGTACTTGGTATGGACCCAAAGAGGTTAGGTGTCTATTACATTTCGTGTCTCCTTCTTCCCCTGGTGTGGCCAGATGCCAAGATGGCAGCAGGGTGGCGTGGAAAGAGCCCTGAGTTGGGAGTTAGGAGACCTGGTTTCGGATCCTGGCTCTGCCCCTTGCTAGCTGTGTCTTGATGTCTCTGTATCTTTGTTTTCTTATCTGCAAGGACAAGAGTTTTGACTGGACCATCTCCCCAGGCCTGCCTCCGGGTCTGGCATGCTAAGATTGCTCAGGTCTAAGTCATATAATGGCAGTCGTCCATACCTGGTTTTCCGGCCTGTGGTTAGTTGTAAAGATCCGCAGGGTGGCCTGAACAGGGAATGCTGAGAGACCAGAAGCACTGAGCCTGGGGAAGGATAGCAGAGGCTTTCCTTAGAACTAGAGCAGGAAGGCTGTCCTCAGTGTGGTGAGTTTCCCATCTCCTCCACAGGAGATGCGGGGTGGCAAACGGTCTATTCCTTAGGTGGTTCGGCTTTGTCTAGAAATAGCTGTGTTGAGGGGAGACCTGTGTCCCTTCCCACCCCACCCTCACACCTGAACAAATGCGTGGTGTAGCTTCTATTCAGCCCCACACCCCACCGTGGAGACCCCTGAAGCTCACGAGAAGTAGGAGGGGCTGCACTTCGGGTTCAGAAAGGTCATCTTGACCCCCTAATATCTCTCTCTCTCTCTCTCTCTCTCTCTCTCTCTCTCTCTCTCTCTCTCTCTCTCTGGAGCCTTGTCCCGTGGGCACCTAGGAGAGTACTGGGTCTCCTTAGCTCACAAAAAGGATGGCGTGAGCAGTGGACACTGACTCTCTTTGAAGTCCTAGAGCCCCCAAATGGGTCAAGAACACCCCCAGGGTCAGCTCCTTGCCCAGAAAACATTGCCCCAGCTGTGACTGACTGGCTTTTCAGTTTAAAGAAGGGTTGAACGGTCCAAGCGTGGGTCCATCCATCCTCGGCCCTATCCTTCACTCCGTTATGCCTCACTGCAGTGCCCACTTTCAGAGGGATGAGGGCCGGGCTGAGAGCAGGCAGCAGGAGAGCTGAGGAGAGCAAAGGTGGAGGCATCTGAAAGGGGGAGGGGCTGCCTCACCTGGCACCTCCTACCTCTTCACAGGTGCAGTATGAACGCCCCTAAGAAGCATTCGGACTGAAGACCAGAGCCCAGAGCTAAAGCAATATCACATTTTGAGCTGTACTAACAGCTCCCAGACAAATAGCTAATAATTCATGATCGTGGGCTCTTGGCAGTAAGGGTGTCTACTCTGCACATTGCTTCTTTCACTGCTTACATAATTCGGTTTTCAGTGTGAAAAATGGCGGAAGCACTCAGAAATGGCCCAGTCACCATATCTCATTACAATACACACACACACACACACACACACACACACACACACACACACACGGAAGAAAGCTTTAATTATCTCCACAGTATCTTTTTTAAAAATCAGGTATTGCCAACTAGAAGACCTAAACCTGTTTTCTGTACGTTTTTGCATGGCTGACAGCAAAATTCAAGAAAGCTTACGAGAAGCTGGGAAAGGTACATTCAGTGCATGGGCCAGATAAGTTTGGAAGTTGAACTATAAATTCCCCTGGCGATCGATAACTGGCTTCTTCTCCTCCCCACAGTGGCAGGGCCGAGCTGCCAGCTTAGACAGCGAGAGCTCGAGTCCCTCTCCAAAGCCGCCTCCGACACCATGAGTGGCACGGCCAAGCGACAGTCGGGGCTCAGCACCGTTCTTTTTGCACTTGTTCAACCGTTCAACCGTCTAAACAGTGTTGTGCAGCGGCCGGCAGCACATTGCTCACTGCAGTTTTAACTGCTCCTGTGTAGGCCATGGCTGAGACACTTGTGTGGTCAGATCTGTCTTCGTCTTTTCTGTCTCCCACGGTGATGTTTTTTGTGGTTTTCAACTTTTTATGGATCTGCTGTCAAGAAAAAAAGAAGAAGAAAAAAAAAAAAAAGTACGGGGAGAGGGGGAAAAAACAAAAGCGTAGACAGCCCAGAAGCTGGTTCAACAAAATACAATGTGACATAGTTGTCTTTGGGTGGGGAAGGGGGTTTGAAATTCTGCAATTTTGTGTCTCCACCGAGCTCTACTACCCTGGAGAAGAAGGAAGGAGGCTGGAGCTACGGCTGCTTTCTCCGTGGCCTGCAGGAATGGTGCAAACCAGTCCAAGAGCCTTTCCAAGGCTGATTGTGACTCTTTGAGGCTCTTCGCTGATGTGACATAAGCAGGTCGCATGTTGAAATCACGAGCGCCCTGTGGTGTCTGTGAACTTTTTTCAGCGGGTCGTGCAGGGTTCCTCGCTCCCCTTCCGCAGTGACTTCCTTCATAATTTGAAAATGTCTTGATTCCCCAGGAGAATTTAGTCACTTTCTTTAGGAACGATTCTGCTGAAACCAAACATGCCGTCTGTTTTCTTGCGCCTCACAATTCATGGCCGTATTTGTTTGGAAAACATGATCTTTGTTCTCAAAAGTAACCTTCATGGCAAAGAAAAGGGAAGTACACGTGTTCGCGTTCCAGAATGATTTCTGCATTACACATGGCTTTCTAATCCCCACAAAGTATCAAACAGTTGTTTCAAATGCCTACATGGATCAAAGAAAAACCCAGATGAAATATTCTGTTCTGAGTGGGGAGTTTTGAAATCCAAGTAACCGTTAGAGTCCATGTTTATAGAAATGCAGTCAGCTTAAGCCTGTGTCAGCCTCCCTTGATGCTGGGACAATATTCATCTTACACTTTAGTTCTATAAATTACTAAGTACTTCAGTGTGTGTTTGTTTCAGTGGTAATGAAGGGTTTTTTGTTTTTGTTTTTTTCCTTTAGATTTCTACCTTAGGTCAAATACAGTTTAGTGAAAAAAAAAAAATGTTTAAACTATTCTTTATTGTAATAGTGCATTTCTATTGAGTTAATAGTGCTCTTCCCACTAACCCCCTCTAAGTAGGTTGATTTGCTCATCCATCTGTATAGCCCTGGTAAATGTGTGGAGGTGAGTTTCCACTTCCATTTGTAACCAGACAATGCTAATTTCCAGAGCTGCGCGTGTGACTTGCGAGAGGCAAGTCTGCCTAAGAACCCCTTCTTTCAACGATGGAAGGTCAAGAACGCAAAAGCTATTCACACACCCTGTGTCTTACTCTTTATATATGTCACATGCTTTAGGAGATGCAAATCAATAAAGTAACTTTCATTTTAAGGCAAGTTATCAGGTTTCTTTTCTGATATAACTTTGGACAGTTTCTTCCAGTCCTAAAAATGACCGTGTTGGGCGTGAGGTGACAGGATGTTGTGACAAAAGAAGTTTCCAGCTTGGAAAAGGAAATGTAGATAAACCCCAACTTCACCCTGTATTGAGCCTTAGCCTACGGGCAGTTGTGCCATTGGCATAAAAACAAGTTTTCTCCCCAGATGTCTTGTGATCAATAGCCTTCTTAGGCAGTCCAGAGGCTAGATAGTCTCTCGAGAGCAAGAAAAAATCCAAGGTCATGGCAAGACTCACACCAGGACATCAACTGCACTTTTCTTGACTGACCCCACCCAGATGGCCACCTCAATGACCAAGGAAGTGCTGTGTGTCCTGCATCTATGAAGGGGACAATTGAGTTTCCTGGGTTATAAGGAGCCCAAAAATTAGTGCGAAGAAGTTCTTCCAGAAGTGAGCTCAACGTTCTTGTGCAGCTGTCATCTTCAAACCCTCAGGCAGGCGAGCATGACCACACTCAGTTTTTGGAGAAGGGAGTGTGATCAGTGAATCATGGACTAGTTACATTTCTCAGACATTCCTCTTCTGTCCAAGCCCATCTCTCACACCAGTGAGCCTCCCAGTGGTTTCGGAAATTCGTTTCCTGAGCAGATTGCAGTCAAGCCCCCACACGACCCTACCCAACCGCCCCCACCCCGGCTCCAGCAATAGCCATAAGTTGCTAAATTTCCATGGGCTGGGAGCCCACCTCAGGGAGGCTTTCTTGGTCCTCAGCCTGAAACGAGAATGAAACTTGAATGTGTGCCAACTTCATTATCAAGCCCAATATCTCTCCCCCATAGATGAGAATAAAATGAATTACAAGTTTCTGAATAAAATGAAACACATGGTTGATTCATTGGTTAGTTTCCTCTGCCGTGAGAAACCTCTTGGGTGGCTCTTGAGAGCTTCGCTGAAGTCGCATAATCAGTGCCTTTGCACATAGATTTTTGTTCTGTTTTTTTAATGCTGAGTTCCCTTCTTTATTTAGCAGTGTTTCTGGGCTGAAAGATGGCTAACCCCCCCATACTCAGAATGTTAATTAATTGTATCATTTAAAAAATTATGTTGTTAATTACTGCTTTGCATCTTCCCGCCCCTGTCGCAGCCTGGAGTTTTTATTCAATTAAATTTCTGTCCTGACCCATTCCTCTTGTCGTTGTATGTTCCTGAGGTTTATCAGTCAGCACACACACAGGAGGCCGCCAAGCTTTATCTCGAATCTTTGTTTCACAGAGATAACGACTTCCCTTTAATCAGAGGGTACAGCAGAAGGTCCCACCTGTTTTTCATTCTGCCCAAGGAATACCTGCATACCCCATACAGCTGGAAGCCACCTGTGTTTTGTCAGGCTGCTGGTTCGCAGAGCATTTGGCTCACAGGGTTCTGCTGTTTCCTCAGCTGTTCAACTCAATGAGCAGCCCCTCCAGATGCCAAAGCTTCTGTAGGCAAATGGGTCGTACACTCATAGCTGGAAAGTGTGATGCTTCTGCCCACCAGGAGAGGAATGCTGCTCGTTCTCATAAAACACGACTTGGCTGAGTGATAAGAAAATCCTATTGCAGACTGGAAAATTTCAAAAGAACATTCTAACTTAATAGAATAGCCTCTCTACTCATCCCCAGCTTTTAATTAATTTAGAAGGCAGCCCACAGAGAGGAGAGTGGAGGGTACCATCCGTCCTTGCATGTCTGCGTCTGTTACTGGCACTCCACAGTGAGAGGCCACCAAGGGGGCCGCACTGCTGACAGAAGCACTCTGCCACCTAAAGACATGGTTTCCCCTTGCTTCCGCCTTCCCCTCCGGTCACCCATCAGCCTGCGGGATTCGGTGATGTGCTCGTTGTATCTAGAGCTGATCAACCATCGGGATAAATGTGTCTGTTCGGCTGGGCTGGGTCATGCAGCAATAACGGCTTTCAGATTTCAGTGGCTGAAAAACAACAAAGGCTTATTTGTCGTTCATGCTGGGAGTCCATCACAGGTCAGCGAGGGGTCTCTGCTCATGGATTTATTCAGAGGACTTGGGATGACAGAGCGGCCAACATCTCAAACGTTGCTAATTGCCAAGCCCAAGGGAAGAGAGGTCGGAAGGGCCTCGAGCTGGCCTCAGTGCTCTGGGCCGAGGGAACACGTGTCACTTTCCTTCGCAGTTCACTGCGCAGATCTACTCCTGTGGCCTCTCCAAGCATAAGGGGTTCAAGCGCCCAGGGGAAGAAGAACCGGAACTATTTGGTTAGCAGGATTTGGGAAGGCCACAGTGAGCTTAGCAGACCCGTGGAGGCTGACAGCTACTGAATGACCGATTCAGAGAAACCAATAAAGGGAAACTGCAGTGTATTCATTGTTGGGTGAAATCAAGGACTACCCACTGGGGCACACAACTGTGCGAGCCTCAGGCTTGACTCTAGCCCACAAAACGCTTTTAGTCTTGTAAGTTGGCAACATAAGTAACTATAGCCCAAGGTAGACAGTGGTAAGTGCAGTAAGGGAGGTGAAATAAAAGGCTCCAGGAGTCCAAGAAAGAATATCACAGCTGGGCAGAATGAGTGACAGCTTCGAGAAAGAAGCGGTATCTGATCTAAACCTTTGTGAGAAGGAGGCATACCCCCGGCTGATGTCAGGTCCACACAGGTGACGGCCCAGAGCTGAGGAATTCCCAGGGCTGCCACGCACCCTGCATCCAGGGGAAACAGTGAACCCCTCGAGCATACCGGCCACCTTGCTTGCACGGGTCGGCCCAGGCAGAACTCTGGGTTTCTGCACGAGGAGCCCTCCTCTCCCTTACCCAGAACCTCAGACCTGGACCCCGCCTACTTCTCGTCAGCTGCCTCCACTGGGAAATGGACCTGCTGCCTGACCTCCCTCCATTGCTGGCTTGGCTTCTGCTCCCAAATGGGCTGATCACCTGGGAACCACAAGCTCCTGGCTATCTCTGAGCATCAGTCTAAATGCCATGCCTCTCCACTTACCCAGCCTCACCTTCTGGAGCTGTGGCTCATCCACAAGCCATTTGGGATTTCTTGCTGTGTCCTGCTCCCCTGTGAGGTGAGCTCTGTACAGATGTCTGACTCCCCAGGACAAGGAGCCGGGCTGGCCACGCCCTGGCTGGTTCACAGCTGCACTCCCAGCACGGCTGTGGCAAGCCCACAAGGAGAGACAGGGGCCTCAAGAGGGGATGGAGGGCTGAGCTAGACGTGGGCAGTGCACCGGGAAACAAGGACATCTGTACAGGATGTGGCGATCACAGACAGAAAAGGCAGTAGGGCTGACAACTGAACGACCTGGAAGACAGGGAGAGGGAACGGGGATTCAAAAGCATTGGATGTTTTTACACTTGAGACACCAGAAAAATGACGGCGCCTTCCATAGAAACCAGAAACTCAGCAGCACAAGGGAAAAAAATGACGAGCCCAGTTTGGGCCAAACGGAGTTTGAGATGCAGGCGGGCTGTCTAGCAGACAGCTACAACTCAGGATGCAGCTTGGCAGAGAGGTCGGACATGACATGTTCATTTATAGAAAGCCTGCACACCAAAGTGAGCTGCGAAGACAGGAGGCTGACACTGCCACGCGGGTACAAGGCAACAAGGAGAGTCTCAAAGAGAGGTTCTTCGAGAACCATCACCAGGTAGAGGTCAAAGAAAAAGAAAGTGACATGAATAATAAAGGAGGTGTGCCCGAGCAAAACGGATGGATGAAAATGCTGGTGAACAACAACAGATCAATCAAGGGCGTCGTAAAATGATTCTTCAGAACCAGCGAATCCAAAGCGCTGAAACGTCATGATTCCCAAGTCTATTTTCACCCACATTTGCAGGGGCCCGCGTCTTTTTCTTTCCCCTCGGCTACGTTCTTGCCTTGTTAAAAAATTGTGGTAACATAGATATATCATAAAATTTACCATTTTAGCCATTTTAGAGTACAGTTAGTTCAACGGCTTTAAATAGATTCACATTGGTGTGCCCTCATCACCACCTCCCATCCCCAGAACTTTTTCATCGTACAAAAGTGAAAGTCTCTACCCATTAAACAGCAGCTCTCCATTCCCTCTCCCCACCCCCGCCCAGCCCCTGGCAACCATCACTGCTTTCTGTCTCTATGTCTCTATGAATTGGAATTTGATTACTCTGGGTACCTCATATGAGTGGAATCATATGAAATTTGTCCTTTTGGGTCTAGACTGTTTCGCTTAGCATTATGTCCTCAAGGTTCATCCGCGTTATAATATGTGTCAGAATTTCCTTTTTTAAGGCTTAGTAATATTCCATTGTGTGTGTGTAGACGACATTTTATTTTCCATTCATCCATCAATAGACTTTTGAGTTGGACATTTAGCTGCTGTGAATAATGCTGCTATGAACATGGATGTATAAATATCTCTTCATGTCCCCGCTTTCAATTCTGGGTGTATAACCAGAAGTGGGATTGCTGGATCACACGGTAATTCTACTCATAGTATTTTGAGGAACCACCATACTGTTTTCCATAGTGGCTGCCACATTTTACATTCCCACAAGCAGTGCACAAGGGATCCAGTTTTTCCACATCTTCACCACTATTTGTTATTTTCTGGGTTTTCTTTGGTTTTGTTTTGGTTTTGATGGTAGGCATACTAATCAGTGTGAAATGTTGTCTCACTGTGGGTTTGATTTGCATTTCCCTAATGATTAGTGATGTTGAGCATCTTTTCATGCGTTTATTAGCCATTTGTATGTCCTCTTTGGAAAATGTCCATTCAAGTCCTTTGCTCGTTTTTGAGTTGGGGTTTTTTTGTTGCTGCTGAGTTTTAGGAGTTCTCTATATATTCTAGACATTAATCCCTTATCAGGTGTATGATTTGCAAATATTTTCTCCCATTCTGTGGGTTGCCTTTTTACTCTGTTGATCGTGTCCTTTGATGCACAAAAGTTTTTAATTTTGATGAAGTTCAATTTATCTGTTTTTTCATTGCCTGTGCTTTTGGTGTCCTATCCAAGAAATCATTGCCAAATCCAATGCCATGATGCTTTCCCCCTATGTTTTCTTCTAATTGTTTTATAGTTTAGTTCTTATACTTAGGTCTTTGATCCATTTTGAGTCAATTTTTGTATACAGTATAAGGTAAGTGTCTAGTTTCATTTTTTTGCACGTGGATATCCAGTTTTTCCTATATAATTTGTTGCAAAAACTGTCTTTTCCCCATTGAGGGAACTTGGCACCCTATTGAAAATCATTTGAACATACATGTGAGGATTCATTTCTAGGCTCTCTATTCTGTTCCCTTGGTCTGTATGTCTGTCTTTACGCCAGTAATTCACTGTTTTGATTACTGTAGTTTTGCAGTAAGTTTTGAAATCAGGAAATGTGAATCCTCCAACTTTGTTCCTTTTCAAAATTGTTTTCGCTATTCAGGGTCCCTTGAGATTCCATATGAATTTTAGGATGACTCTATTTCTGCAAAAAAAAGAAAAAAAAAGTCATTGGGATTTTTATAGGGATTACATTGACTTTGTAGATTGCTTTGGGTAGTTTTATAGGGACCAACAATTGAGGACACTATAATCCATCCACAAGGTGCCATTTGCTGCCATTCTGTCTGCAAACCCACCCTTACCTCTGGGGTTCCAACCGATAAGCATGTGTTGTGATCCCTGGTGAAGGATGAAGCACTTCATGGAGGGCAGACCAGTTAACCAGACCTTTTACACGAAACTCAACTCTTGCCAATTTCCTGTGGACATCGTCTCCCACGACTGCAAATGTCCTGGCCCAACTCCCAACCTGCCGACCAAACTCAACCCAACAGCCCAACTTCTCCTTCCTGCACTACTCAGCCCCAGAACGCTCAAGAAATTCAGGGGGACTTACTCTCATGAATGCAGGCTCATCTTTTTTTTTTTTTGCATGCACACAGGTATTCACTCAGCAAACATGTCAAGTACCGAGTGTATACATGGTATGGCTGAGGATAACTAACATACACTCAGCACTTCATATATGCCAAGCACTGTACTAAGCGTTTTGCATCCATTATCTTATTTAATTCTCCCTCTACCTCTAAAGGTCAAGAAACCTGTCCAAGGTCACACAACCGAACCTAGATAATTAAATCCCAGAGCTCACATGCTTAAGTGTGAGGCAAAGCTGCCTTCTAACAAAACACAGCTTTTCAAGGAGCTCAGAATTCAGAGGAGGAGAGCGACACATGAATTAAAAACTATAATGTGGCAAGGGCAGTGCTAGATATATACCAGAGATTTAAGGCATCCTAGAGAAGAATTGCCTAACCCAGCCACCTTTCCATATACCCCTAAATTTAGACACCCCAAAATATACCCTCCGAGACTGCAGCCTCATCCCTTCCTGGAGAGAGCCCTGCGATGACCTCTTTGTGAACCACGGGTCATGAATACTAATTTGATCCTCTACACCAGTTACTCCTCCAGGAACAGCTAAAGAGTTGTGGAATCTGCCCAACTCACTGAACTGCAGCCAGTAGCCCCATAAACGTGTTCTATGTTGGTCTATGCAAGGAAGAGTGAAGTCAGGCTGTAACGTAGCAGCTTGGCTGGAAAGCACTGTTGAGTTTAGTCAGGGCAGGAGGGCTCGTCACTCTACAATATGCAGCTCTAACAAAGCTTATGCCATTGGACTTGATGAAAAGGCAAATCCGATGATAAGCTGCCATGGAGAGGGCAGATAGAAGACTTCAGAGGGCTCAGAGGGTTCAGAGGAACCCTCCAAATTCACTCAGCCCGGCTAGCTCAGCAACCCTGCCTTCTTGCATCTCTTTCCTTTCAGTACCAGGGTGGTGACTCTCCCCTCCTGCAGGGGTCTCAGCTGATGACAACTAATCCGCAGTAAATTAGGACTGGGAGTTGGAGTGAGGAGATATGTGACTCTTCTCCCTGAGGTGCCTCTGTCTTCTGCACAGATTGGGAACGTTTGGTGACACATCAGGGATTATCCAGAGACACACAGAGCACCGACGTGGGCAGGTGCCTCAGGCATTCTGAGACATTAATTTCTTCTTTTCTCTGCGGTTCACCTTGCAGCCTGTGCCTGAGCCAGGTTCGTGGGGACCCTTTGGGATGGGGCAATCAGGAATGAAAATTTCTTAGCTAGAAATTCTAAGTGTTTGGGGGAAAATGTGAGTCCCTGGATGACAGACGAGTAGCTAATCACAGTGGAAAGGGCTATGGCCTTTGTACCACAGTCTTTCAGCTCCCTGGAGAAATTACTGACAATGGCGCACCGCAAAATGGATTGTGAAATCAAAGAGCCAGACGAGCTTCACACACTGTCTTCCTTAAACTACCAGTAACTTTCTCTCCCAAACGGTCCAAATATGTGTGCCTTGCTGTGCAGAGTTCTTTCTCTGCCTCCTGGTCTTGAACCTGTGGCTGCCCTGAGGCTCCCAGCTCACCCTCTCCCTGCAATGAAGCTGGGGGTAGAACTGTATTCTCCAATCTCTTCATCTCAGGGGTCATGACATCCCCTGACATGGCATGCTGTTTCCTGCCAGATTTGCCACGTGAGGATGGATTCATTTCTGTCACACCAATATATGTGGCAAATTCAAGAGCCTAGAGCCAGAGGTTCTGGGCTACATCCTGGCTCTTCAATCTTCCCCAGTGTACCCCGGGCTGAATTCATAACCTCTCTGAGCCTCATTAGACTTGTGTAAAATAGGAGCATAGTCGCTTTGGTGGCAGTGAACGCGCTAAACTTCTGATCTGCTGCCTGAGAGCGTGTCA
Organism: Rhinolophus sinicus; assembly: GCF_057876585.1. Taxonomy (NCBI): domain Eukaryota; kingdom Metazoa; phylum Chordata; class Mammalia; order Chiroptera; family Rhinolophidae; genus Rhinolophus; species Rhinolophus sinicus. The sequence continues at coordinate 45,993,435 of NC_142507.1, read as the reverse complement.
CAGCATTGCTGCCCCCACGGTGTCCTCTTTCCTTGAAGGCCTGTTCACCTTTCACAACTGGGTAACTTGAAAACAAAGGGACTAAAGCTGCTGTGCGGCTCCTAAGCCTGGAGAGGGTGGGAGAGAGCAGGGACGGGGCTATAAAGCATAAATCAAATGGCTATGTAATTAATTTAGAATAATTTAAGCAGTGAGCGTGGAGGAGAAACAAAAGTGGTGACATTTAATGAATGTGTCAGTCGATATCTCGCTCATTCCAGCTGTCTTTTTAAATGTCAAATATCTCACGATTCCTTTTCCTCGCAGCTGGAAGGTTTGTGCTAACAACCACCAATTCTGGTTTCTGCCCACGAGGTTAGCACGGGCACATAATTTCAGAAGCGGGAGGTCCCAGAGGCTGCGGGAACAGAAGACAATGACCATCACCCCTGAGAGTCAGGGCTGCTGCAGCTGCTCCTGGAGGAGGGGCACCCCCCCCCCCCAAGGTCCCTTCTCCTTGCCGTTTACCCACCTTCTTCCTATCAATTATAAAAACACAAGGTGTCCACACCAAGAGGAAGACAGTGCGTTTTCATGTAGCTTCCCCACTTGTGCCTCTTCAAACTTCTCAGAGCTTGAAAGTTTTCAAGAAAAAACCTTAGCTGAACTCCAGCTAACTGGGAGAGAGCAAGCCAAAAGCTAGTGGCTCCAGAGAACTCCAGGCTCAGGAATTTCCATTGGGAGCTCTTGGTTCCGTCCTCGATAAATACCAGATACTGCTTCAGAGACGAACCCGGGGAGCAAGCCAGCTTTTCACTTTGGAGGAAAATGTGCGGCCAAGCGGCACTGAAAGGTTTCCATTTCAAAGCCCATCTTTATCCCCAGAGTGAGTTTCCCCGCTTTCGGCCATCGCTGAGTGGCCAGCCTCTCCAATCTGACTGGGCAACAGGGTGCGAGGAGGCAGAACAACTAAAACCCGAATGGAAAACTGGCTGGTGTTCAACCAACCTGGAAGCCGACGGGGCCAAGGGAGACTTAGAAGTTCTAGCCACTCCAGCTCCTTCGGCAGAGTGCAGCTTCTGGCCTGAAGAGCAGAGAAGGGCCATGTGTTTAGGCTGCCTGGGGAGTGGGGCAGAGGGAGCCAGCGTGGGACAAATGGCAAGAGCTCAGCCTTGGCCAAGCCCACTATGCAGGGTGTGCACAGTGACATGTCAGAGGGGAGGCCACCCTTCCACCGTCCAGTTCAGAGCCCGGTGGTGCAATGATCCATGCCAGCCCCTCAGGGGAAGCCAAATACATCGACGCCCCACCCCTTAAGTACCCTCATTTAGAGCAGAGCCAAACCACGTGAACACTTGCCCCCCCGCCTTCTCACCAGCAGGCAAAGCCAGTGGCTTATTAACGCGTTCCCAGTGCATCTCTTCATGGCTCCCACAGTGCCTCCCACCTTGAGGTTCTCTCCTTGCCTGACTCTGGTCTCCTTCATGGGATCCAGTTCTACAGCCACCCCGACTCATCCACACACCCCTAGAAGCGAGAAGGCCCCCAGGCCCACTGCTTGGCGTCTCCCCCAACTCTCTACTCACTCCCCGGACAATTTCACCCACCACCCCCTCCACACCCCCTACCACCTCGGTGCTCGTGCTGCCAGGACTGTCCCGAGCACCAGGAGAAACTGCCGTCTGCCAGGCCCTCGTACATCCTGCTGCAGCCTAAACCCAGCATTTCCAAAAGCAAACTTCTCTCCAAGCGGCTCCCTCGGCATTAGGAACCTCAGAAGCCCTGTCCCATTGGTTTAATCCTGGACTCCCTTCTCTCTCTCCATCAGCCAATACGTTGTTTTTATTGATTCTTCTTCTGTGTTGTCTCACAGACCCACTCTTTCTCTAGACTCTCATTGTTTCCCTCCTGGATTACCCTCCAGGGATTGAAAACTCTGAGACCTGCAGGGCCCAGTGGGTGACATAAATGTGTGAGGCTGTAAAACAAAAACTGAGGGCCAGGTTTTGGGAGGACACAAGCTCTGTCTAAAGACATTCATATTAAAAAATTTAAATAAAAATTTTTTTTTAACCTGCTAGGCAAACTAATCAGTCTTGGCCCTTGGACAGCTACTTCTCAAACCCTAAAAAGCCAGTCTACTTCCCTGCTGGACTGAGAACTTTAGCATGTACTCTACATGACTGCACTCAAAAATCTTTACTGACTTTGCCCAGAGGGGGAAAAGGAATGGTTAATGTTTGCATAAAGTTTTAAAAATTACCGAGGACTTTGCCTGACATGAAACTGGCAAAGGATTAATTGGCATTCGAGACCCTTCCTGGGTCTCCACCACCCTTCCCACAGCCAAACACAACCCCTTTACTTATGCGGATTCTCCATTGGCAGGATGCCCTCCCCTCCCCTGGGAAACCTCCATTCCAGTCATTCTTTAAGACCTAACTCAAGTCTCTCCATCTGGAAAAGCCTTCCCAGACCCCTGCAGGGGAGAGCAACCCTCCCTCCCATATCCAGGAAGCAGTTGCTGGAGTAGATTCCCTCATGAGATGCCAGTGTGTGTTGCCTTGTCTCATTATTTCTTTTCATGCACATGCTCTTGTCCTCCACGAGTGACCAGGATCAGAGCCTTTTTCTTGTCTGGTCTGGTTCCCTTCTGCTGCCCTGCGTATCCAGGTGCCATCATGGCGAGCCTGCCAGAGAGGAAGCACCTACTGCCAGAAGGGGGAGGACACACGAGCCAAGACCAAAGTCAAGTACCCACATGCAGAATACCAAGCGTGAAGCTCAGAAAACAGGGCCTAGAAAACCAAGCGTAGTGGTCACTGAGGACGGTCTCCGGCAGTAGCTCTCAAACTTTACTGGGCATTTGCACCGCCTGAAAAGCTTGTTAAAAATGTAAGTTGCTCCCTCTGAGATTCGGATTGCCTCGACCTGGGTTGGAACCTAGGAATCTATATGTCAACAAGCTGGCAGATGATTCCGACGCCAGTCAAGTCCAGGCCCATGCATCGAGGAGCATTTGGTCCTTGGATTAAAGATGTCTTTACATGGAGTGGGCCAGCTCTTCCTGACCGAGAAGACCCTGACCCAGAGCCCGCTCATGGGGTGCTTGTGTCCTGAATTCCACAGGGAGGTGGTCCCAGGGGCTGTGCTCATGAACAGTCTTGGGGTGGGGTTACTGTCCCCTGGCTATGTGTCTGACAACTCCCGGGACAGCACATTGCTCACCTGAACAGGGAGGGGGTGTTAGCCACAAAGTCACCTGCTCTGAAAGCTCTGCCTAGTGCCCTGCATGTCACCCTCCACCAAGGATATTGCAGCTCAGTCCCTAATGCAGCAGGGCGAGCCATCTGTGTCCCATGCCGACACCCTTGTTTCTGTCACCACAGAGCAAACGCAGAGGCAGACAGGCTGATCATGTCGGTAAAGAGTTTCAGAACAGGCGTCCCCAAGACATGCCACTTGGGCATGTGAACTATTTTGAGCTGAAGGTAATTGAAACCCTAGAGGCTTAAGAGAAACTCGCATCTCTCCCTAGAAAAATCTGAATTGGGGGCCTTGCCCATAATAAGAGTTATTACCAGAGATAACCTTTTATGACCTATCTGTAGAGCTGGGCAAACATCTAATTACTGACCATCTGCTCTTCTTATCATCCTGGGAATTGCCCTCCTCCCCTCTGAAGCTCCAGGAGGCCTTACCTCACTCCTTGGCTCCCCAAAGCCGACTGGCCCAGGCCACGGAGGACAAACCACTGCCCTCCAGGCCCCAAGTGCAGGTTCCTCCACAGCCCTCCAAACACTGCCCAGGAAACATATCCCTTGATGCCCTGGAAACCTGGGCCCATGCCCCTGTCACCAGACTGCAAGCGCTGCTTCTGCCCCACGCCAGCCTTCCTTCCTCTGCCAGGTGGTACCTGGGGTTGGTGCCCCCCATGATGGATACTTTCGGTATTTGGCCAGTCCCACTCAGGTTTGAAAATACACTGGGCCAGCAGGACGAGGTATTTAGGCCAAATTCCCCTGATGAGGTGGGCAGATCTGCAGGTTTAGGATCAGAGACCTGAGTCCCGGTGTGCATTTAATTAAGTATCGCTGTTGTGTTTACACATTGGATGGCAAAGCTTGACATAAGCCCAACCAACCTCTTCCCTCATAACTCGGGGTGAGGGTAGAGGGAGGCCAAGGGTGCCCCCCCCCAAAAAAAAAGAAATGAACAAAACAAAATCAAACCACAACACAGAGCAGCCAGCTTTCTTCTTCCACACACTCATTCCTTGGTTATGAAAAGAATACAGTAACCAAAAGGGAACAGAGAGAGTCCTGGAGAGACAGGGCTCTAGGTAGCCCTGTGGTACCAAAGGGCTGGAGGGAGGGAGAGGAATGCTTAAAAAGCAGTTAGGCAGTAACTGTGTGTCACCCCATTTAGATTCTAACAAGGCCCTGTATCAGAGATAACAAAGGCCACTGTGTTTAATTAAGGGTATAAATGGTAAAAATATGAGACAGGAGCTTTTACGAGCTGTTAATGAGGTGGATGGGAAACCTCTAAAAATAAACCATGGCAAGTTGAAAGGGTAATTAGGGGTGCAAAAATAAACAGAGGGTGTCAATTGGAGAAAAGTTCCCTGCAAAGGCCCCTCCAACATGTCCTCAGGAGGTGGGGCAGGCCAGAGAGCATGCCCTCCAGGGCTCAGGGCCTGCCTCAAGGGTACAAGTGTCCTCTTAACTGGCGTTTTCTCCTTCCTAGACTTTTCAGAATGATGAGGAGCTCCCCCACCCCACTCTAGCCCTCCTCAACCACCCAGAGCCCACGGGAGGCAGGCTATGCCTTATTTAACAGGGAGTCCGCACAAAGACCTGAGCAAACATTAGGGGATGACAGGCCTTAAAAGCTAAATAATGAAACTCAATCTGGTCCCTGCCTTTGAGCTGATAGCCAGGAATTGTGCCTATGTGTGTGGGTGCGTGGACACACACACACACACACACACACACACACACACACACAGACGGCAGGATTTCCAGTCAAGGCCAGTTGCTAACCCTTGGGGTGCATTGGAGATATTCCTGTAGGCCTCCGGCCACCCACCTCCACAGTATCTTTCTCCCCTGCCCCATTTCTGCTTCAAACCCAACCACATTCGGAAGTCGTTCTGTGGTCAAGTGAGTTTGGGAAATTCTTCCCATAACATGCCCGTCGGGAAGATGCTCATTAACCCATTGAACACGCTGAGAACTGTGATAAAGAAATCTCTTTGTGTTTATGTAACTTGGCACGTCCCAAACCATCTGACCACGTCACCCTTTTCCCACAAAATACCATTTTACCATGTCCCCACTTCCCACTCCAACTAGTAAAATTTGGGGGCATAACCACAGCCCTGAGGGACTGGGAATTGAGCTTGGGGGGTAACTTTGGAGCACAGGCCTCTCCCTGCTGTGATGATGGGGCACCGGTGGTCTCCCCAGAAGCACTAGAGCACCATGCTGGTCACGGGATGGGGAAAAGGAAACCCACAAAGGGACATGAGGGGCTCAGGAATAAGCCTCCCTCATTCCATAGGGAGGCTCCTGAAATATCAGGCAATGCCAGTTCTTAGAGTTACAAAGTGGCGCCCACCTCACAAGAATTGTTCCCCCAGATTCCGGTCCAGAGCCCTGTGCTTCTCTCTGTCTGTTCCTAACGGGAGCTTAAAAATGGCTGCATCAGAAGGCTGGGCCCATCACTGCTCTTGCTATAGGCAAAGTGACTTAGCCCTTTCTATCATCTGCCCTTACTTGTAAAATTAGGATAGTAATAATGGCTACCTCACAGAGCTGTTTCTAAGGGTAAGTAAAATAATAAACGTAAGCACTTAGTGTCTGTTAAAGCACATGGCGTCAAGTATTTATAACGATCAGAATAGAGGGAACTCTGTTCTTTCCTTGGGTGAGTTCATCCACTCCCAACGTCTTGACTCCGTGGAAATGTAGATGGGCCCGAAAAACAGATCTTCACCCAGGTCTCGCTCCTGGACTCTAGGTTTCTGCTACAGACTGGGATTTACTATAAGAAGAAGTCTAATGAACTCCAAGGACAGGAAACAACACATGGCCAGATGTGAGAGTATCGAACTTGAAACCCGGGGAAACGCACTAAGAACAGAAGCAGCAGCACTGACTTTTCCCCTTGAGGGGCTGCTCTGTTCCCCTCACACACCCACCACCTTCCTCTGCCTGCTCAGCAACCCCCCAGGATACAGGACCCAACTCCAGAGCCTCCTCCAAATGGCAACAGACTCCGTCTCCTTGTTAAAGTGCTGGGAGGCCAGACAGCAGAAATCATAGGACTGGCTGCCCGATATGTCCACCGCAGGTCTGAGAGTGGAGGTGCTACAGAGGGAGGGGGTCTGGTGGTGTATAGAGCTGTCCCTCCCAGCATCACTGGACGAAAAACGAAAGCCTGTCGTTTCATGCTTCCGCTGGCCTGCCTGCCACACATAACCTTTTCCCTATTCAGGCATTTTTGAGATGCTCTCTGTAACTTGACCACCTGTACAGCCACAAATCATGTATCTTCCTCCCAGAAACAATGGGAAGTCACATCCTGCTCCTCATTCAGCAGTGAGTGTCATACAGTCTCAAGGGTGCTTGCTTGCCTCTGAATTCACAGTGTCCAGGTTCTGTCCATTGCTCTCCTGGTTCTGTGAGACCCTGTCCAAAGGTGACTGCTCACTTCCTTACAATTTATGAACTAAATGGTAAATGTAACTTCTGTCAGTCCCCCAATATCCAACAATGGAGCAACACCGGGATGCCCAGAGGGGGGAAAACCATCTACTTAGAAAAAAAGGAAGAAAGAGCTCTCTAGGACGGGACCCATGCAGTGGCTGCTGGTCCAAGCATGTCTCAGATCCTAAAGCAGCAGAGGCCTGGCTGGCACCGAAAACCAGTGTCCCTGGAAGCCAGCCTACCCTCACAGCCCAAGCGACTCCTAAGGATCAGGCCTACAAATCTTCTGATGTTTAGAACCCAGGAGTAGCTTCTTCAATCAGACTGTCCTCTTAACGGCGACAGCACGTGATCCAGAGGGATGTCGCTGGAAAGCCCTAGGGATGTCCTTCCTTCCTCACAGCCCCACCCTAACTGTGAGACTTGCCTCTCAGTGCAGGGAGGTTCTTATTCTGTGGGGAAGGCAGAGTGACAGTTGCCTGGGAGCGGCTTGTGGGGCTGTCACGTTCCCTAGCAGCTCCGTCTCCTGCCAGATCCTTCTTTTCCAATGGCCTGAACACCCATCCATGTCCATCAGAGTTCTGACTTTGTCACTAAACACACAATGAGATAGGAAATTAGAACCAGGCCTCAGTTTGGCAAGGCCCCAATGGTTTCTGGACTTGGCTCCAAGTCACAGAGCACCAGCCATAGGCAAATGGGCTTCCTTGCACCCCAGTCACAGGATCACCCTGCTTTTCTTATTCACTCAGAGGCAGGCATTCTGGACAGAAACGCATCTCTTTGCTGCTGTCCTTCCTCTAAGGTTATATGCAATAAATAATCAGCCTCATTATCCTTACATTCAGGCATCAAGCCTCCCAAACTTCATCTTTCGTGTGCGTATGGTCTGGGTCTTGAGGGATAGCAGGCATCAACTTAAGTAGTTGTTTTTCCACCAAAAACCACAGACTGCAAACTTCCTACCCTGTAATGAACAGTTTTTTTATTATATCTCATCCCAGTGATACCATAGCTAGTCTCATGTTTGAAGGCTCTATAGCTTGAAACCCCACTCCTGGTACCAATTCTATTCTAATTACAACTTTTCTGCTTACACATTTAAAAGAACATAAGTAAAAAAATTAAATGTAAGTTTATTTAACATTTAAGTATATATATATATATACATAAGTATATATATATATAATATATAATTATATTATACATAAGTATATAGATTATATTTATACTTATATATTATTATGTTATATATTAATATATTACATATTATTATTATATATTAATATATTATTATATGTTATTATTATATATTAATATATACTAATATATATTGATATATATTATTATATTATATATAATATATAATTAAGTATATATATATATCTATATATCTATATCTATATCTATCTATCTATCTATCTATCTATCTATCTATATATATATATATATATATGGGTGGAAGGAGAGGGAGAGAGAGAGAACAAACAAGGGCAGTCAGGTTCAAGGAAACTAGAACTGAAAATTAGAAAATAAACCAGGCATCTTTCTCTGTCTCTGTCTGTCTGTCTTTCTCTCTCTTTCAGGGGTGGTGATATGGTCACCCAGTTCTTCATCAATCTGTGTCTGTTTCATCCTCCTGTCTTTTCAGGCCTTTCAGGAAAACAATGGCGGGCCAATTCACTGCCCTTTCAGCAACTTACTTATGGCCCCAACAGCTGCCACCATGGCCCCTGACTCCGTAAGACCTTCCAACAGCACTGCCCATGAGTGACTGGAAGGACTCAGCGGCTTGGCTGAAATCTGGTTGGTGTCACTCAGTGATCTGGGCCAGACCACACACGAAAAGTTGCTGGTCCGCCAGTGTATCAGCAGTGTTGGCCAGTATGCCAGCTAGTCAGCGTTGGCGGTCACGTGAAAACCATGCAGCGTGTAATTCTGTCCCTCCCTAGAGTTAGAAGTAGCCACGCATCCTGAAACAAACAGCAGAATACCCAAACGTTATGTATATCTTTACATGGACTCCATAGCCCCTAAAATTGAGTTGCAGCCCAAACTGAAATTATCACCTTGCTATACAGCAATCTTTTTCCTCCTTCCGTTGCCCTGACATGAGTGAGTAGCATCCCCATCCAGACGGTTCTTCAAGCCAGACACGAGGGCATGAACCTTTACTGTGTCTTCTACCCCATCCTCATACTGAATCAAACATCAAATTTTGTTGATTTTTACCTCCCACATATCTCTTGAATCCACCTACTTCTCTTCAACCAACCAGTGTTATCATAGATCACACTATTAAAATCTCTTAACTAGCTTATCCCAGTAGCCTTCTAACTGAGTTTCCTCATTCAGTCCTTCCTCCTTCCGGAATATTCCCCACATGGCTTTCAGACAAATCTGATCATGTCACTCTTAAAGCCTGTCAGTCGCATCCCCAATGTTCCAGACTCTCCATAATCTAGCTTCGGCTTACCTCTCCAATCTTACCGCTTGACGTCACTCTTAGTCATATTGAAAAGTTTACAGTTCTCAGAGGCCGCTACTTTCCAGCCCCTCTTTTGGCTCAGCTTTGCACGTACCCCACATCTCTTCCAGGTGGTCTTCTCTGACCCTCTCAGTCTACGTTAGATGTGTTTCCTGTGCAGTTTCATTAGGGACTTAGCATTATTATACTTCTTATCACTGTATTGTAAGCACGTGCTGTTTTTCATCTGTGTACATCATAAGACTTAAAGTTCCGTAAAGGCAGGGACTGTGTCTTATTTGTTGAATAAAACAGATATGCTTACCCGTTACTGTATATATATATATACCTCCCATCTCCTAGCCCCTCCTTTGTTATTACAATGATTGCCAATTTTTGTGCAGGTCTTGTGTTTTGTAAAGGATACTCCTCAGTCATGTCTCATTGAATCATCCCAGCAAACCCCCCAGCCCTGGCACGAGGACAAGAAAAAGGAGGGGAGGAATGTTATTTACCTACGAAGGAAATGTGATTCAAATATATTCAGTGACTTGCCTGATGGCAAGTGGTTAGGGCTGGTTCCTACTGGGGAAACCCCTAAGTGACAGCTGGGGAGCAGCTGCCAATCTCTGGTAGCAGAGAAAACACCTGAATGAGTATGTTCTACAGAAAAGCTCGTTATGAGTAGTGAGATTTGAGACGCTAATTCAGGAGACACTGAAGTTGTTAAGAAGATAATTGGCGACCTGTTCAAGGAGCTTCCACCTGCCACCTGGACACAAGGAAGAGAGTGACTTTGTGTTCTAACCATTAGACTGGATAGTCTGGTCCTTACACGAAGATTCATGGTGTTCTCTAATGTCCGTGCGTGTGGCCGGGCTGAGCAAGGATTAGATACAACACAACAAGCTCAGTAAGCGGCCGAAAATTATTGGCCAGAGGAAAGTTAGGGACAGGGTGACCTGATTTGCTAGAGAACAACAGGACAAGGTAGGCCAAGCAGAGGGAGGAAATCAAGGGTGAGGGAGGATGGTGGAATGGAGAACAGGGTAAGCAGCTGCTGCCCGTGAGAAATGAGAGGTCTGCCCCTCACACGGCACTGTCTCCATTGTATTCCAAGCACCATTCAGTGCTTCAGAGCCTCTGCTCTCAATGCTCAGTAAGAGCACTTTGGCTTTTGTTTTGTTTGTTTTTCAGTGCCAGGACATCAGAGCATTTTAGCTCTGAATAAAAACAAATGCTCCACACATAGGGGAAAAACTCAAGCAAAAAAAAAAAAAGAGAGAGAGAGAGAGAGAGATGGTTCCATTAAATGAAATTATGCCCAGAAAACCCAAGCCACTGATAGACCCACAATGACAGATGCATGGCTCCATTTGTCTTACCAGCTGTACAGAAAGGAAAAGAAAAGACTGACACCAAAAACAAATCGCTACCAACAAACAGCTTTGCCTCCAGGCAGATCACAGGCTGTCAGGAGTTCCTTTACTGGGATCAGTACTTGTTGCTGAATTAAAAGCTCCCGCAGACATAAAGGTTCGGGCCGCTAAATGGGGTTTGCATAGCTGATCTAACCAAGAGTCCCTCTGAGATCTGTGTTTCTGGGTCCCATCGCTGAAATGCACTGTGGTAGGTGTGGCCTAGTGTGGAAAAAGCAACTTATTCCAGGAGTAGATAAACCAAGGGTTTTACCTGAACATTGAGAATGACAACTAATGGGAAGAGATTACTTCCAGTTGCCCACCTTGTAGAATTACAGAACCTCCAGCTATTCCAAACTTCTTGGCCAGCCCTCCAGTTCCCCCTGCCCCTTAGCTAGTTCCCCACAGTTGCATTGCTAACTAAGGCTCAATCCCAAATCCAAGAACATAAACTTGACCTGAGACATTGTGGGGGCAGAGCCCCAGAAAGTAGTTTCCAGGCTCTCAGCCTCACATAGACAGGTGCTGGCTCAGGTAGTAAATGGCCATCAACTGTGATTGCATGGCCATCAGCTGTGGCTATTTGGCCGTCAGCTATAACCAGTGAGCCATTGGCCACTAATATAACTGCTGTGGCTGTGCTAGCAGAGAAAGAGGAAAAAAAGTGGGGCCTAGCAAGAAGATGGTGGCTGAGCCTGCAAGCAGTGCAATGAAGGTTGAGAATTGTGTGGCTCCTGTTTCCTGTTTCTTCAATCCAGCCACCAGCGAGAATATAGTGGTATGACTCCCCTATCTATGGCTCCGTGGGTGTTCCTTTTTGGCCTCACCATATCCTGCATTCTCGTATGGGGAGCGGGAGCAGAGACCCCGCGGGTCCCCCGCACGACAGACATAAATAAAGAGCCTTGGTTCTCCCGTTTGCCCATCCCCAATCTAGTGGGGATTAAGTTGAGAATGCAAACGTCTGTGTAGAACACTGGGCTCCCTCATTGTCCCCAAGGTCACTTTCATATTAGTCTTACCCAGGCTACGCTTACATCCTCACATCTGCTCTGCAAGCTCTGTTGGTTCTATCTCTAAAACCCATCTGTACTTCCATCTCCACCCCACCCCTACCATCCAACTCTAAGCCACCATTGCCTCTCTCCGCTTTGGATTACGGCAAAGGCCTCCTAACTGGTCATTGCTTCCACGCCATCCTCACCCCCTGCAGTCCATTCTCCACATGACAGCCAAATTCTTTTCTTTGTAACTTTTAATATGCATTTTTTTAAAAACATACCTCGGAAGAGAACATAGTATAATGAAGCCCTGTTTTATTTTGAATATGTCAAAGCAAAGCTTAGATATTATGGCACATTACCCACAAACACCTATGCATTATGTATCTCAAACTAACACAGACTTTCTTTTAACTTAAGAATCATGCTGTTATCACACTTAACATAATTAACGATAATTATTTAATATCACCTGATACCAAGTCTGTATTCAAATTTCCTAGGTTGTCTTAAAGATCTCTTTTCACCGTTAGTTTGAATAAGGATCCAAACTGAGTCTAGACATTATGTTTTTTTATGTCCTTTAAAGCTCTTAATGTAAATAAGATCAGGTCATTCCCTGCTCAGAACCCTCCAACAGCTTCCCCTTGCAGTTAGAATAAAACACCAAATGCTTACGATGCCCAAGGCCCTGGTGATGTAGGCCCTCCCCCCTCTCCACTGTTTCTCATCACCTGCTTATTTCAATCCCTCCCCGATGGTCTTCCTTGAACACAACAAAATGTCCCCACCTGGGCTTCTGCTCTTGTTGTCTCCACTGCCTGAAATGCTTTATCCCTCCTCGCCACACATACGCAGATCTTGGCAAAACTGGCTCCTTTTCTTGCAGGTCACAGCGCAAAATGCCATCTCCTCAGAGAGAGATCCCTTCCTGGGTCACACATTCTAAACCAGCTCTTCTTCCCCCAGGCCATTCTTCATCACATCCCCCCATTTTAATGTCTTCATGCTGCTTATTACTATCTGAAATGATCTTCTCTTTAATTTGTTTACCTGTGTAACAGAACATTAAATAGAAATTTCCACCAAAACACCAAGAGACTATAGCTATGAAATTTCAAAGCTAGTTAACCATACATGAAATCTACAAAGGAAATGGTCCAGGACTTTTCACGACTGTTGATCCCCTGAGCTGGAGCAAGTACATGAAAAAAGAGGTAAGAAAATGAAGGAGGAGAAATTTATAGAAGGATTTGGAAGGAGCTTTTGGCTTCTTCCTCAAGGGGAAGGGGTAGATGGGAAGTGCCACCTCCCTCAAGCATGAGAGAGAGAGAGAGAGAGAGAGAGAGAGAGAGTGTTAGAGGACCACACAACATAATTAATGTAATTATTTAATATCATCTGGTAACAAGTCTGTATTCAAATTTCCTAGGTTGTCTCAAAGATCTCTTTTCACCGTTAGAGAGCTTTCTGTGTGTTCTCTCAGGTTGACTAGAGGGAAGTAGGGTGTTAAATATGGGATTTGTGTCTGACTCTCACCTGGGAAACCTGAATGGTTAGCCTGGGAAAACAGGATAGAGGGTAGGGTACTGGATTCAGGCTGGACTTCAAGAGCCTGTTGGGATGAGAGATGCTTGAGTATCTCCTGTGCAGCACTGTGAGCCATGCGAGAAAAATCAGAGAGGGGTTGTCTTGGGTTCTGCCCAATGGGGGCTCCTAGAGAATGCAGAGATCCCAGCAACAAAAAGCTAAAAGAGAAGGCCAGGTTCCTAGGAGCTAAGGAAGAATAGCAAATAACCCCTCACAGTTATAATGCATCTACCTGGGCCAAAGGAACTGTAGTGGTTGGAATCTTCAAAGAGCCACCTGCCAGGCCCAAAGAGCGGAAATCTCCTGGTCGAATAAGCACTGCCTCCATCCCCATCACACGCACAATCCCCACCCTGAAAGGAGCAAAACACTAACCAGGAAGCAGGAGAAGGTGAGATAGGGACAAAGATGAAAGAAGAGAAAGCAGAAACTCCATTACCTTCCCTGGAGTCAGGAAACCATCAGTCAGCCAAGACGCAGAGGTTTTCATTAAAAGTGTAGGTAAACTTGAAGCATTTATGCATGCTCTTTCCCCAGACATTCCAGTTTTTAGATTGAGGCTATTTTTATAAGTTAAAGTGACCCAAGGACTGTCTCTAACCTAGGAGTGAGTAGAACAGTCGTGGCATCGGCCCACATTTCCACTGCAGGAAAAGACCACCACCACTGCTCACTTCAAATGGGGCAAAACGTAAGTTGTGCTGTGGTCCCACCAACCATACACTGAGCATGCCAGCTTGTTATCTGTGCCCCAACCCTGGCACGTGAGACTCAGAGAAGAGGGCCTGGCATGTAGCAGGCACCCCTCAAATACTTTGAAATAAATATCCTCCAAGACTGATCAATGGCCTCGTCCTTAGGTTCCCTAAGTTGCAGATCTCCTAAATATCTGAGCTCCTGCTCTGGGGCTTATTGGAAGTTTCTAAGACAGCTGCACTCACTGGGCTAGGCTAACTGCCATGACAATCCCAAAATAGGATCGGATTCACGTAACACATGTTTATTTCCTGCTCGTGAAACGTCCTGGGCAGCTTTCCTCCAAGTGGTGGCTCGGAGAGCCAGGCCCTCGCACTATTCTAATGCCGTCATTTTTAACATGCAGCCTGCAAGGTTGCCGGGAAGGGAAGGAGCGGCTGAAAACCAACTCAGTTTCGGCAGAGAAATGACACACCTCGTTTCTGCTTACATTCTTCTGGCCATAGGTCGTTCCATGGGCCCAGCTAGAGACAAGCGGACCGAGAACGACGCTGCCTGGCTAGAGAGCCACGACCTAACAGTAACCATACCTTACGGAAGGAGAGCTTGTATTTTTGGTGGTGGGTTACCACTGCTGTCACCGCGCCACCTGCAAAGACTGACGAAAGCCTGTCCTGGAGGCATAAATCAGTCCTCCTCCCAGCAGATGGAGCCCAGACGACCCCACCCAGATACCTGGGCCCACCTAATCCCAGACTCGCCTGCCTGCTGCCAGCTGTTACTTAGTTCCGCTTCCCCTCAGGGGAACGCTGCTATCTCATCGGGGGTCTCAGGACTGACTATCTGCCTGCCACTTCACTAAGGGTGTCCACTCTTTGTTCTGGGGATTAAAAGGCCACACACACACACCCACGGCTGGGTCAGCTGCCCAGCTCTTGTGAGGCCCCTTTGCTCTCACCCACCCTGCCATGAGTGAACACCCCAGCCTCTGAGAGCCCCGCAGTCCCCGCTTCACTTTACAGAGGAAGGACTGGAACCGGGCACTCAACTTCCCCGAGGTGACACAGACGGTCAGTGGCAGGGCTGGGATCAGAGACCAGACCCCCGTCCACTCTTTCCATCATACCACACATCTTTCAAGCCTCTACCAGTAAAGGCTGCCATCTCTGACCAATCCCTAAATCACCTACTGTTTTGCACAAACTGAGCCTTCCTTGTCCCCACATTTTGGGAGCCTTTCCACATCTTCTACCTCAGCCGAACCCCCTTCACTTGACTCCCAAGACACACCTTCCCAAGAAGCCTGCTCCTCCCTACTAGTCTGGTATCTCACCCATCCTGTCTCCTCAGATCACATTTGGAAGTTTTGTTCTATGTGGAATGTCAGAATAAAAAGGGGCGTTAATGACGGAGTTTACGGCCCTATCTCCCTACCTCCCGCTCACCCCACCACACGCACACACCTTAATGGCAGAGGAACCTAAAGCTCTGGAGGCTGAAATGACCCACCCGAGCTCACACTGCTGGTTGCGGCAGCATGAAGAAGGCGGGTACTGCATACACACCCCTTCAGACATTGGCCTTACCTCTCGCGCGATGCAGTAATGAGTCCTTTATGGGCTAAGCCCATCTTTATGCTCTTGAACCTGAGCGCCGTCACTACAGCACTGTTTGCTGCCCAGCCAGGACTTCTCCACCAGGTGGAGGGGAACCTAGGAGTGCTGGGGAGTTCACCTTTGGCCAGTTGGTAGAGGGACAAACCTGACGAGAGAGGGATGGGAACTGATGGATAAGTGCTTTCTTCCCCAGAGACAGTTCTGAGATGTCTGTCAAATGGCTTCTCAGACAGTCCCACATGTCAGACCACCAGGAAGTAGCCCAAGTGGTAACGAAATGCATCCTTGACTTAGCTCTCTCCATCGCTGCTTCACTTCCTGTCTCACTCATGCTCTCTGGTTCCCCGTCTCCAATAAGATCTCACAGGTAAGCCTTTGTCTCAGGCTCTTCTTTTAGGATAACCGAGACTCGGATAGAGACAGAAAGAGTGACCCTTAGGAATGCCTGGCTGCCCAGGTGGGTCCCGTGAGAGGGCACAGGTGTTGGTTAATTCATCATTCGCCATGTCTGGTCTTCAGCCTTGTTGGTTCAGAGATTTGATTTTTTTCCAGAACCCAGTATGGGATCTCTCCCAGGGGTGGCTTATGCTCCCCAAGCTCCCTAGGATAGGATACCCATCTATTGAGTGACCATCCAAAATGTAATCGTCAAACAGGCCAGAGTCTTGGCGTGTCTAACCAGCACATCTTCTCCCTGCAGGTGAGAATGTGAGAGGCCACGTGGCCATAAGTCCCTCAGTGAGCAACGAAGCCCCTAACACTTCTAGGAGCTCTCGTCATCTTGGGCCATGTCGCTCAGCTAAGGAGCTTGAGGACCTCTCTACTTAGATAAGTAGCCTTGTCAAGAAGGTCTCAGCGGTAACTTGACTTGACCAAAAACTCCTTTCCCAAAACAGTGCTTAGATAGTCACCATCCATAAATGTCTCTGTTACATTCCTATTTTTATGCTTCTAGATCATTATTATTGCTATTATTATTACAAAGAAGGTAATATTTTGAAAAATTATTAATGTGCTATTCTCTTTCGCTTTTCAGTGGATATGACCTTCCCTTTGGTTAGCCTTAGGCCTGGGGAGAGATTAAATTGTTACAGAAGAATGCAAAAAGAAATAAAGAATTAGTATTCTGATATTGCCATTTAAAATGAGGTTTCTCAGGAAGACACTAATCTTCTGATCCAGGCTATTGTCTTGAGAGGGAGAATTGCCAGTTGGCTAAAATGACAGACTCGGGGACACAATAGCTGGACTCATATCCAGGTTCTGTAAGTTACCAGTTGTGTGACTTTGAGAAAGCTCCTGAATTTCTCTATGACTTAGTGTCTTTATCTGTAAAATGGGCATAATACTAGTACCTAACTCAGAGGATGGTTATGTGAATTCAACAAGCTAGTACCCATAGAGCATACATTCAACAAATTGGACTCTTTCTAGACACCAAGTACTGTAATACTTAGAAGTTGTTAGAAAGTATCTGGAACATAATAAGTATTCAATAAGCATAAGTTATTATGTTCAAAATTCCTTTATTTTCCTCTTTAATGTATCAAGAACCAGCTCTCAGAGTGCCAGGGAAGCCACGAAGCTCTCTCTGTGGTGCACTGGAGACATGACATAGAGAAAGTGATGAAAGCCTTTCCTTTCAGCCCTGAGGGATTGTGGGGAGAGCAGGTGAGAGAGAGAGAGAGAGAATGGAGAAAACTTCCCCCTCCCATCATACATCCCACACACATACACACGCACCATACACACATCACACACATAACACATACACCATACACCACAATACACACATCACACACACGCACACACACCGTACACACATCACACACATGCACACACCATACACCACACACACAACACATACACCATACACCACACATGCACACATCACACACACGCACACACCGTATACCACACATACACACACACGCACATATTGTTGGGACTGACCTTCTGAAACACCCAGAAAGTGAAAAGCACAAGGGACACACAGACCTCACGTGGCAAAGCTCAGACAATGAGGACCGAGTAGCTCAGTCAGGCAGAATGAGGGTCTAGAGAAAACTGAGCAGACACCAGGGTGTGGCACCAGGTGGGGACAAGACAGAAACTCAGAGATCTCCACCCAGCCAGGAACTCTGAAGGGAGGCTGCGTTAGTTATCTAGGGCGTAACGTGGGGCCCTGACCAGCCAGAGAGAGCAAACCACAAGTCCCTCAGTACCAGTAGCGAGCTGGACTAGGGGCAAGCACACACTGCCCTGAGAGAGGCATGGGGAGGGGACAAAAGACTCCCAAAGTGGGCAGACCCAGCATTTTTACACACAGAGATTGAGTAGTTCCTAGAGGTATTATTTACATTGCGGCCTTGGCTTGACCTGAATCTAGATTTTTCTTCCTGTTCCTCAGAGGCTGGAAACAAAATAAAGATTCCACTTATTTCTAGATGTTCAAGACATGGTCGAAGTCTAATGACGCTGGCTCAGTATTTATCGTTGTTGCTATTTTAGTGAATGCTATTCTTTGTGGAGTCCCTTTTCTTCGGGAATTGCCCTCCGCACCCAAAAGGCAGTCCCAACACACAAAACGTCTTCCCACGAGGAGGTCTGCCTCGACTCCAATGCCAGGGATGAGCAGACACCTGGCTCAAGCCGGGCCAATCAGAATCTGCCTTGAGATTTGGAGCTTTTGGTCTGAGGAAGGTGAGCTGTTAGTTGCTGGACGTCCTGGCAGATTTCCAGAGCAGTGACCAAGAACCGCGTGAGCTTCCTGGAGAGTCTCAAACTGACCCAAAACGTGAAGTCTGTGCTCCTAGTCTTACGTGCAAATGACTTTTGTCTATACAATGCCATCAATTTTTACACATGATGAAGGACAAGTTTCTAATAATCTACTGAATGGGTTATGAAGGGTTACTAAAATTTAGGATTCCCAAACTAAAGTGATACTTATCAGAGTGGTCTAAGCACTCCAGTTCCATGTCTCGCTCAGGTAGCTGTCTTTGGGTCCAGGTGGCAATGACGTGACGTGACCCTCTCACAGCATGGGCACACAGATAGCTGGAATTCCTGCAATTTGGGGTAGTGACATTTTATTGTCAGGGCTTCATCGGTGTTGTTTTGAATTAACTGTGGGTTTTGATACGTAGCTTAATTACATTGATCATTAATTATAAATT
Source organism: Rhinolophus sinicus (assembly GCF_057876585.1). Taxonomy (NCBI): domain Eukaryota; kingdom Metazoa; phylum Chordata; class Mammalia; order Chiroptera; family Rhinolophidae; genus Rhinolophus; species Rhinolophus sinicus. The sequence goes on along the minus strand of NC_142507.1, from coordinate 45,974,773 downwards.
ACATCCGTTGTAAGTTTGGCTTTTTGATGATTTAGCTTTATAATCATGAGGTTAGTTTATTGTGATTGCTGTGTGATCTTTTAGACCTATCACTTTTCAATAATTAGACTTTAAAACTATGCATTATAATTCATATAGCATCACCATGCCCCTATATATGCATATACATGCATTCCCCCCGTTGTAATTTTATCAGTACAGTGATAATTCATGGGACACTGACTTTCATCCTGTGGAAATGGGGAATAATGGAAAGGTTTCAATGTTCTTTATTCTTACTCTTTCAGGCACTTCATTAGTTAACCCCTTTTTTGATTCCAGGAATACATACCGTTAGTTCTCATTTTGGCTTAAACTAGCTTGAGTTGGTTTTGGTTACATGTATCAAAAGGACCTTAACTGTTAAAGTTATTATATTTTAAGTAGGGACCAAAATGTGAATCATTCTCCCTCCCTCTGCAATCTAAGGAAAAATCCCCCTTCCTTCCTTCCTTCCTTCCTTCCTTCCTTCCTTCCTTCCTTCCTTTCCTCTCTCCCTCCCTCCCTCCTTCCTTTCTTTCTTTTTGTTTTTTGATTAGGGTGTGGGTAAATGTAGAAGGTAAAAGCTAATCAGGCATGGCACCAGGAAAAAAAAAGAGAGAGGTTCAGAAGGCAAGAGGAAGTGGGTGAAATAGAAAGGAGTGAAGGAGTCAGATGGGTTGAAAGATTCTGGAAGGAAAGTGAGGAGAGCCTTTTGAAGAACAACTGCCAGAATGAGAGGGAAGAAATATGGGTTATGAGGATTTTTTTGACGTTGTATTGTGTGCAGAGACTACCCCAAAGTGGCCAGTGGTATTCAGGTTTGAATCTGACAAATTCTCTTCAACGTACAAAGATGTTTCTTAAAATGGGTGGAATGATTAGAACCTAATCACTAGATGACCACTTACTAAATTACAATCACATTTTAGTCCTACTGCCCTGAGATTCTTCCCATAACACCTTGAGTGGTTTTGGGTGTTCCCAAATTCTTCAGTCGCACGTTATAGACAATCTCTTAGTTTATTTCCACTGACCTACAATCACATCCACTGAAAGTCGTTTTTACTAGTTTATCTGTGAGGCAACCTTAATTCCAAGTTCTTAGAGGGTTATTCATTGCTGCTAAGCTGACGTTAACCCTTTTTTTCTGACATTTAGACCTGACTGCTTAGCCCCTGAGCCCAATTCAGCCTGGTGTTTATTCCACTACCCACGTGGCCTCCCTTCATTTCTGTTGATCACCTGAGTGTCTATTCTATCCGTCCAGTCAAGCAGACAGCACTGGGAGGCCAAGACTTCAGCTATTCAGTTGTTCTTGTGACGGTGGCAAATCAAAATCAACTGGAGGGCTTTCAAAAAGCTTGGATTCCTAGGTCCCACCTCAAACCTGCCAAATATGAATTTCCCCAGGAGAGGCTCAGTCATTTTTGGGAAAAAACAAATCTCGCGGATACTGACATAGGTCCTCTTTCCTGATTTGAAAACACTGGCATGTGGTATATTCTTTAAGGACATCTCAGGAGCTTGTGCTGTCATATGTCTTACCGATAAGCCCTGGAGTGGTAAGCACATTAAAGTGTCAGCTAAATTCATTCTTCTTTGTTTGGCTAAAACAGCCTGTTGGTTAATAAACACTCCTTTGACTTAGGAAATATTTGTTTACTATATTATCCAGAGAAGTAGAGGCCCTTGTGAAAGTGGAATTTGTGCAGAATTACAATCAACAAATATTTATAAAGGCATCATGAGGGATATAAAAGAGACAAAAATCAAGTGTTCTTTGCTGCAGACAGCAGAATCCATGCTAATTACTTTAAACAGAAAAAGAAGTTGTTAAAGAGTATTAGTAACTCCAAGAATCTCTGGAAAAGCCAGAGAGTGGGCTCAGAGGGGACACCAATAGGGACAATGTCCCAAACACCCCGCAGACCAGCCACTCGGCAGCTCTCACTGATGATGCAAGAAACTCCACCATCGCCATTTGTGAAAAGCTGAAACCTCATCAATAAGAAAAAAAGAGGTAGGTTTTGCTTTCCCCTGACATTCACTTCTGAACTAAAGCCTCATACGGGTTCAACTGGTCGGCAGATTCACACGTCTGTACCTGAGCTGCAAGGGAGTCTCAAAGAGGGAGTTTGAAATTGAGAGGCAGGACTCAATTTCCCAAAGATTGAAAAGTTGTCCAAAAGCTGATAGGGCCTTCTTTTTCCTCTTTCCTTCTTTCTTCTTCTCTTCTTCCCTTCCCTTCCTGAACAATTCAGTCCAAAAGCCATCAGATGGGCCAAACAAATTTGATGTAGGCACTGAGGTGTCGTACAGTGGGGTGTCAGAGACCGACTAAAGAAAGGGTGTCTACACCGGGGAGGAGGCGGGTGTCCCGTGCAGAGGATCAGAGACTGAATGGGTGGGGAGAGCGTCAGCAAGGAAGAGTGGTAGCACAGAATAAGGGAGCCTGGGCAGGGTAAGGAAGGAGGTGTCCATGCAGGAGTGAGTGTCAGAGCCCGAGGGTGGGGATGGCAAGCACACGGGGTACCGCCCATCTCAGGGTGTCCAAACCTGAGCAGGAACAGGGGCTAGTGCACAAAAATGTGACCTGGGGCAGGTGTCAGAGCCTCAGAGGAGTGAGAAGGATATTCACATGCCAGTATGAGTACCAGAGCTTGAGAGGAAAGAGGAGAGTTTCGGTAAAGCGGGGTGGGGGGCTAATGGGCCGTTCTGGAACCCAGGCAGGCTAAAGAGGGAGGGCATCCACATGGGGACAGTTCCAGGGGCGCAGAACTGGGGTTCAGATCCCAAAAGAGGTAAGGCAGGGATCCTTACTGGTGAGGGGGCGAGAAGAGAGACTGGTTATGTGCAGGGAAATTGATCAAACAAGTAAATTAACGTTAAGCGTGATGGAGCTAGGTTTCTCACTATCTGAGATGGAGTTACAAATAAGGAAAGGGAAAAAACTAGAAGGAACCCTGTAGTTTGGGACTTGAAATGGAGGTGTTGGTGTGAATCGATGGTTTTCAATATAAATAGATAGAAAAAGATATGCGTGTGTAAGAGTGTGTACATGCACACACGTGTGTTGTGAGCATTCTCTGGCTCTGTCCCCGAGAGAACAGCAGCGCCTCCACCTGGCGAGCGCATGCAGCGCTGCACCCAGGGCGTGGCTTCTAAATACCAAGTAAAAGGAACGAGGGTTTCTTAGAGAAATGGCTAACTCCGTGACGTCCTAGTCTGCCTGGGCTGCCACAACAACATGCCACAGACCGGGTGACTTGCACAACAGAAATGTATTTCCTCACAGTTCTGGAGGCTGGGAGGTCCAAGATCAAGGTGCTGGCCAATTTAGTTCGCACTGAGGTCTCTCTTCTTAGCCTGCAGAGAGCCACCTTCTCATTGGTCTTCACATGGCAGAGAGATGAAGTAAGCTCTCTGGGGTCTGTTCTTATCAGGACACTGATCCTGTCAGATCAAGAACCCACTTTTATGACCTCATGTAGCCTTAACTACGTCCTGATAGGCCTTCTCTCCAAATACAGTCACATCGGGGGTTAGCGCTTCAACACATGAATTTTATAGGGACAGAATTCAATCCACAGCAGATAACGAGCAGGAAAACGACAAGGTGAGCCTGAAACATCTTGTTTTGCCAGAAAAGTGAGGACGTGCTCAAAGAATAATGGAGATGTGTCAAAAAAGACACAAGATTGAAAGAGACCTCAATGACCAAATCTGGAAAAAACAAGCATGAAAAGAATGGATAGTAACATATTATAACCCTTGGAATAAATAGAAAACGAGTCACTACTGATATAAACAAACAAAAGGATGAAAAGTTTGATAAGGAAGAGGATAGTTACATAGTCTCTAAGTACCTCCTCACAAAGTACATATTAATTACAAAAGGAAAAAAGAGTACGTTTATAGTGGAGAGGGCTGGTAGACATCACTAATTAAGTGATTCAAGTTAATATCATCAGGAGTGGAACAAATAGAAATCATGGGCCACCTGGTAAGATGCAATGAGAAGAGCATAGCATCACGCCTGTGGTATTTTAACCTAAAAATAATGATGAAGAAATAGCAGACAAACCCAAGTCAAAGAACATGCTACAAAATAACAGGCCCATAATCTTGCAATGTGTCGAGATCATGAAAATCAAAGAAAGGCTGAGGAAACGCTTCCAGATTAAGAGAGACTAAAAAGACATGACAAATAATGCAACGTGTGATTCTAAATTGAATCCTTTTGCTCTAATGAACACTGTCAGAACAATCAGCGAAACTTGAATCAGGTCGGAAAAGTAAATGGTAGCAATGTCTGTGCCTGAGTTTCTCTATTGTGCTCATTACGTTGTGGTTATGTGGGAGAATATTCCTTTTTTTGTAGAAAATACACAATAAAATATTTGAGGTTGATGGGGCACCATGACTTACTCTAATGATTCAGAAAAAAAAATTGTTCTTTGAACTTTCGTGTGTGAGATTGTTTCAAAATAAAAAAAGAAACTTCAAAAAAGGAATCAGGAAACTATAACACGATAAATGTGTGCTCCATCCTCTATGGCATCACTTTTCTCTCAGATTCAGTGAACAATCTTACTTCCTCCTGAACAAAGAAGGTAGAAGCCATCAGGATGGACTTCCTCCACCCCTGCACAACACCCATGCACCTTACCTTCCTTCTTTTCCATCTTTACTGACTTCCCTCTGGGTCAGTAAAAGTGACATCCCTCCGCCTGGCATGGCCAGCCCTGCCTCTTCCACCAGAGATCCCACTTCTACCTCCTCTTCCTCATTCTCCTCTAGAATGTTGCTCCATCTGTCAGTCCTTCTCAATCCTTCACCTTCAGCCTTCAGCCTTGGTTCTTTCCCTTCAACAACAAGCCCTACTCACATATCTTCTGCAGTTAAAGTATTTTTTCAAAGCCCTCTCCCGCTTTCTCCACAGTTAACCACTTCAGACCTTTATCACTTTCCTCAAGTTCGGTGCTTTACCAGGGATTCTTAATTTTAGGCAACAGAACCTACTTTAGTAGTTAATTAGAAAAAAAAAATGATCAGGTATTATTAGGTAACTCACAGTATCTCTGGGAGTACCAGAGGGTCACAGTCAAAGGTGTGTCACGAGTGCACTGTTCTCTTCCTATCCGTCTTTCACTTCGCAACCAAACTTTTTGCCAAGTCAGTCCACACTTGCTGCCTCCGCGGCCTTTCTGCCCCTTTAATCTCTGCCCCCACATTCAGCTGAAACTGTCCTGGCAAAGTCGCTTACAACCTCCTAGCTGCTAAGGACATGGGCTCTTCCTTTTTATCCTCCCCTGACGCCCCCCTTAACCCCCAGAAATTTCTACAGCATCTGAGACAGTTGCTCTTGTCCCCCTTCCTGACACTTTCTCCTCACTTGACTTTCCTAATCCCCCACCCCCGGTTCCCCTCACTGGCTGGCCCTCATTTATTCTCCACAGCTTCTTACTCACCCAGCTCATAAATGCTACTGCTCCTCAGACTCAGAGACTGTCACTTTTTGTTCCTGTCAGTCTGTATTTCTTCCTAGGTGTATAGCCACCTCCCCGGCTTCAACTCCTACCCACACACTGTTTGCCACTCAGATTGTCCTGAGTTTCTGACCCATACACGGTATCCACTTGCCACCTCACATTTCCACCAAGATGGTCCCCAAACAGGTTGACATCGGTGAATACTCTTGGTTACAAGTGAAAGAAAATCAAAATGTTTTAAATGACAGGAAATGAATTGGAGCGGCCATGGGTAGTTTTGGGATCACGCATAACTTGATCCATAAACTCAAATGATGTCCCCAGGCCTCAGTGCTCTCTCTCCCTCTCCTCTTGTGTTGGATGCATTCTCACACCGACGTCCCATTCCTCATCACAAGGGGTGTCAGCCAGGTTACCATCAAATACAGCAGAAAAAGCAAAGGGTCTCTGTCTGGGTTTCCTTCGGAAATCATGAAATTCATTCTGTTTTGACAAATTAATATCACACGCCCAACCTTCCTGGTGGCCAGCGATGCTACGGTGAATGGTACTGCTTTTGAAATTTTCATTTTCCATTGTTCATTGCTAATATATATATAACCGTTGATTTTTGTATATTTACTACCTCCAGCTTTGCTAAACTCACTAGTTCTAGTAGCTCTTTTGTAATTCCATCAGATGTTCTCCGTAGGCAGCCATGTCACCTGAGAATACAGACATCTGCATTTCCTTTCCAATCTTTACACCTTTCATGTCTTTTCTTATCTGACTATACTGGCCAAAACTTCTAGTTCAATGTTGAACAGAAGTGGTGAGAGAGGATGGGGTGTAATATTCCATAAAGGTCATTAGATCAAGTCAGTTAGTAGCGTTGTCTCATCTACTGTATGGCGATCTTAGTGGGAAAGCATTTGGTTCGTCTTCATTAGGCATGATGTTCGCGCTGGGTTTTTCAGATGCCAATTATTAAGTTGAGAAAGCTTTATTCTATTCCTGGTTTTTGAGAGGTTTCCTGCATCTATTGAGAGGATCCGATAGTTTTTCTTTTGAGTTTCATAGAGTGAACTGTATTGACTTATTGTGAATGTAAACCAACCCTGCATTCCTGGGATAAAACACATTTGGTCATGATTTACTATTATTTTTATATATTGTGGGATTTGGTTCAGCACAATTTTAAGAATGTTTGCATATGTGTTCACGAGGAATATTGGTCTGTAGTTTTCTTTTCTTAGGATGTCTTTGTCTGGTTTGGGTACCAGGGAAATATTTGCCTCAAAGAATTAATTGGTAAGTAGTCCGTCTTCTTCAATTTTATGGAAGAATTTGTATAGAATTGGGATTATTTCTTTCTTAAATGTTTGGTATAATTCACCAGTGAAAATATTCAGGCCTGGAGGTCTTTGTAAAAAGCTTTTTTCACTATAAATTCAATTTATTTAATAGACACAAGCGATCTATTTCTTCTTGAAAGAGTTTTAATATTTTGTGTCTTCCAAGGAATTTTTCCATTTCCTCTAAGTTGTTGAATTTATTGACATAAAGTTGTTCATAATATTCCCTTGTTATCCTCCTAATATTATTGATTTGGGTTTTTAAGAGATCCCACTATCTACTCTGTGGATAACAGAATGGTAGGGGATTCAGTGTTTGAAGGGGTAGAAACATACATGGATTGATTCTCCAACTGGGTTCTGAATTATGTGCGAGGTTCTGGCGTTCTCCCTACAGTAGGAAACCAAAATTGCATCTGTATTACCGATTAAAGCTGGATTGGAGAATCTGACTGAGATGTGGCAGCAATGAGCTTTCTAATATTTTATCCCAGAATTATAGAGAGTTTCGAACCCCTTACCCCTCACAAACAGGCAGTTCTATACGACAGCAGGTCCCCTTTCCTATAAACCCCTGGATGGAGAAGCAGAGCACAGCACCTGCCTCTGTAGCAGTCAAACCCTTAGGTGACCCCCAGTGCTTTCCTTCCCCTGAAATGCAGGTAGAACTTGTGTCTTGCTTCTAACCTATGGAATATGGCAAAGGTGATGGGATGTCACTCGTACAGGTAGGTTATATTACCTGGCAAAGGTGATAGCATGTCATTCTATGGTTACATCACCTTCCACAGACTGTATCCTAGCAGGCTGGATTCAGACATTGTCCTGGGTGGCTTGATGAAGTAAGCAGCCATGCAAGGAGCTGCAGGCACCCTCTAGGAGCTGAGGGTGGCCTCCAGCTCATCGCCAGCAAAAAGCTAGGCTCTCACTCATACAACTTCAGGTAAATGAATTCTGCTAACCACCCAATGAAGTTATCAGCAAATTCTGCCCTAGGTAAGACTCCACATGAAATGCCCTGGGTGACACCTTGATTGCAGCTTTGTGAGAACCTACACAGAGCACCCAGCCACACCAGGCCCAGAAGCCTGGCCCACAGAAACTCTGAGACCATACACGTGTGTTGGTTTAGCTGCTAAGTTTGTGCTAACGTGTTACACGGCATTAGAAAACTAATACAGCCTCCTGAGGCAGGCAGGTCATCCCGAAAGAAAGCTAAGCCATTCATGTCATTCCATTTCCTAAAGTCACCACACAGACCATTGTCAGAGGCCAGGACTGTTCAGGTAACACAGTTGCCTCCACATGAAAACATGAAGCCCATGAGCCCCACCCCCGTCTCAGCAGGAAGAAAAGTGGAAGGAGAGTGAACCATAGGAGACTACGAACATAGTCCAGGCATGAGATGATGGGCGCCAGGGTGGGGAGAAGTAAAGAGATCTGAGACATATTTGGAAAGAACATAATATGCCAGAGTTTCTAACTGACTGGATGCAGAAGGTGAGAGAGAAGGAATCTGGAATGACTTCCAGGTCTCTGGGCTGAACCTCAGGGACTATGGTGATGGCACTAACCAAGATGGCAAGCTCTGGGAGAGGGACGGTTTGGGGGAAGAGTGGAAATCCAGAGTTTATTCTGGACATGTAAAGTTTGAGCTCCTGTCAGACATCCCCATAGAGTGTCAGGTAGGGGACTTGGATATGCCAATCTGGAGCTCAGAAGAAATCTTGGGGCTGGAGACATAAATGTGTGACTCATCCGCATAAAGATGTTATTTAAAACCATGGATGGGCTAGAAGCACACAGGGAGGGAATGTAGACTCACCCTTCCAGTCTCTCCTCCATGCTGCCCTTGGACTTGGACTCATTGGAAAACGCAAATTCAGTCTTGTCCGTCTGCTTGAAATTATGCAATGGCAATCCAAGGGTTTTTTTTCCTTCTTGTTTTAAGTTTCAATTTTACTACAATGTTGTCTAAACTGTAAAAGGAACATTATGTTAACACGTTGTACAATGACCTAGTTTCGCAGAAGAAATTATATAGCACTGATTAAAAGCCAGTACAATATTTGGAAAGTTGAGAAGTAGAGAACGCAAAGAAAATTTAACAAAGGCAAGTGAATAATTAAATCACAGCGAATGTGTTGCTTTTAATATTATTTTCTCAGAGAAACTACGATAATTTACATACCCAGCCAAAGATGTTAATTGCTTAAAAGGCCACTCAGTAGGTGTGTGCCCTTGTAAACTGCTTTACCCTTTCTATGTCTCCTTCTGCTTTTTTTGTAAGGTGGGAATAGTGATATTTGTACTACTTTCATGGAAAGGTTGCTGAGAAGGCCAAATGAGATTATGGAAATAAAAACTGAAAAGTTTACAGGAGGAGGAGGAGGTTATGAGCTCCTTAAGTTCAAGGACTGTGACATATTCTACTTGTATCCTCTCTGCCCAGGAATGTCTAGAGTTCATTATAAGATTGTTATCAGGAAGGAAAAGAATGCTTCAAGGGTTCCCTATTGCCTTCAGCATAAATCTCAGTTGTGTTCCCCGAGAGCAGAGTCTAAGATTAAGACTTGGGGGCAGACAGATTATGAAATTGTCCAGAAAGCAAGAATGAGGGTGCAGAAAGAGAGAGAGACAAAGAGACAAGCCAATGTGTGGTTACAAGGGGAGCCCCACTGCTGAGGGGCTCAGTTCTGCAAAGACCCCTGAGACGTATACTGAGTCCTTCAGAATTGTCCACCTAAAAAAAAAAAAAAGAGGCTAGAACATGTGCCCACCAGCAGCAGCCCCTCCACTCCAGTCCTGGAGTGTATTCACCTCCCCATCCCGCCCCCATGGAGCAGTTCTGTGGCCTCAGAGATACTCAGAGGCAGAAAGTGGAGTGCTTGAGGTGGACGCTCCCATTGAGCGGTGAGCCTGAGCTTACACAGAACCATCTTCCACGGCGGCAGCTCATATCAGAGGTAGGCCAAGGTGATGTGAGGCACCAAAAGCCATCTGCTGACGTCTGTCTCCCTGACGTCTGTCGTCCCATAGCCCATAGCCCCTGAAGGGAATTTTCCCTGCTATGGGACTCTGCTGCAGATGCTCCTTTTGTCTTTCATATCTCTGCTGCATCTTTGTGCCACAGCTGATTGGATCAAGGACAAACACCCATCCTGTCTTAGCAACTCAAGCTGCTATAACAAAATACCATAGACTGGGCGGCTTAAACAACAATTTGTTTCTCACAGTTCTAGAGGCTGGCAAGTCCAAGATCAAGATGCCAGCCAATTTGGTGCCCGGTGAGCGCTCTCTTCCTGGCTTGTGGATGGCCGCCTTTTCACTGTATCCTCCCACGGTAGAGAGAGAAAGCTCTGCTCTTGTCTTGTAAGGACACATTAGATTATGTTACAGGACTCTGGGAAAGGAAGGCCTGTCTCCAAACCCCATCTACAGATTTCTCCCCCTGGTTTTGGGGAGTCCTACACAGACCTGAGGGTCACAGGACTACCATCTCTTGCTTGGAAGACTTCAATAGTCCCCTAACTGGTCTCCCTTCAAGCTGCCTGCCACATCTTAGCCAGAGGACCTCTGATCTCACTGCTTCAGTTCTTGAGGCTTTCAATGGCTCCCATTGCCCCAGGATAAAGTGCACACCCCATGACAAGGTCTTCATGATATTGCTTTTGCTCACCTCCCCTGACATCAGCTTTCAACCAGAAAGAACTAGGTCATCCAAGTTCTGTCTTGCCTGCGGATCTTTACACATGCTATTTGCTCCACCTGGAAAGTTCACCTCCCCTGCCACCTCCCCCCACCCCAAGTCTGCTTCACTCCTATTCATTTTCAGGTGTCAGCTGCACTGCTACCTTGTCCTTATGCCTGACCACTCGCACCCCTGGCTAGCACAGTGACCTGGCTCCCACTTTCCACACTCAGGTGAATTTTGCTTGTCTGTCTATTTGTATTGTTAAAGCTTTAAAGGCATAAATCAGGTCCTGTATCTTTACCGCCTCACACAGTGCCTGGCCCATCATACTTGCTCCAATGAACGTTTGCTGATCCAATGAACAAATGAACAGAGGCCCCTCACCGCTCTCTGGAAGGCCTGCTGTAGCCCTGACCTGTTTCTGTCACACGCAGCTGCCTGAAGAGTGATGACTTAGTAGACAGAGGGGCACTAAGGTGGGCCCAGCTCCTCTGTGACCTTTGCAGTCCTGGGTCACTATTGGAGCTCAGCCTCATCAGCTCCCATGTGATAGGTGGCCTGGCACCGCCATCGCTAGCTAGGTCGAGCCCTGTAACCCCTGCGACAGACAGCTCCCTCCAAGTCTCAAAGTGGCAGGGAAATTACCTGCCATCTGGTCGTCCTCGCTGCCTGGGTGACCAAAGCTGTCGACCAGGGTGTCAGATGACCACGGAGTATGGCCTCTCCCTGTCCTAGTGCAGCCTGGATGCTCTTTGCCAGACTGCACAGCACATCTGTGATGGCAGCTGAAGCAATTCTCTACCAAATGCATCCAAAGCGGGAAAGGCCCTGAGCACTGGAGTTGCGACCATGTGGCTTCCATCTCTTTGAACCCGGACAGTGAGGGGTTTGAGAGATGAGTTCTTGCCTCACACTGCCCGAGATGGATCCTGGTTCCACTGCCAGCTAGTGGGACAAGTCACGTGAGCTTCTCTTAGGGTTGTTGTGAGGGTTAAGGGAGACCATGGAGGTAAACGAGCTTAGAGCAGACTAGGCCTTCGAATAAGTGCTAGCAGCTACTGTTTGCACAATAAGAGCCACAAGGCCCAGGTGGAATGGCCCTCATTCTCCAACTCTCTGCCTTGTCCCACTTCCTCCTCCCCTCCGTCTCCCCTTTAAGCCTTTCCTCTGTGGGGATAGTCTTCCCCTCCCCTAGAATGTTGACAGATTCAGACCCTTCTCTTCTTGCCACGCCATTCCCTCAGGCAAACGTCAGCAAGGCGTTCCCCCACGGGAACTAGGTGTGCACGTGTGTATGTGTGGGAAAGGGGCGATGAGCAGACAATGGGATGAGCAGAAATGGAGCTTCAGCTCCATTTCAGTTTCTCTCCAGAAGCCAATGCTGCAGCCTGCTTTGCCCTGAATGACCTAACAGCAAACATCCCTTGCAACAGCAACAATTAATTTTCTTCCAAAGACCACAGCCCAGGATATGTAAGAAGAACATAGTCTTCCCATTAACACAGCTCTGACCCTACTCTTTGGGAAGTAATTATCCTGGCCTTATTATGCTCAAAGGCCATTCGCCCATTTCCTGGCCTGGTTTTTATTACAAAGCGCCTTCCGTTAACTGAAAAGGCTCCGCCTGAATCAGAAGACTTAATGGCACCATCTCCTCGGTATAATTTCTCCAATCCCCACATTTCTCTTTTAATAATAGTTGTTTTTCTTTCTGCTTACCCCACCGTCCACTTCCATCTTCGCATCTCGAGGCTGCAGCCCCCCGTGGGAACTCCCACTCAGCCATAGTTTCCAGCCAAAAGGGCACTTCTTGATCCAAGCTCATTGCAGAGATGACTAACACATCCTAAATCCAAAGATGAATCACTCAGGTTACTGGCTCCAACCAATATTTTCACGGACACTGTGACCTCGTCGCCCAACCCATCTCAGCCCTGTCCTCCTTGATCTGTGGTTCTCAGCTTCCTCTCTGTCTACCCACCCCATCTGCACTTGTGCCCACTCTCCTAGCACCCGGGCATTGGTTCCATTTATGCTCTGTGCCATTAACAAGACTGTCGTGAGGTAAAGCTCAGTCCCCAGTTCTGACTCCAAATCTTCCTACAGCTGAGCAACTCTCCCCTACATCCCAGCACCTCTTCTCTGCTGTACTCTGTTGCTACAATCTCTATACATTTCTTAAACATAAAATAACAACAAACATAATTCCTTCCAGGGGAAGAGAACACCCACCCCTATCTCCCAAGTCTCCAAGAAACTAATGAGAGTTAATTCCACCTAAATCCCAAGCCCCACGCTCCCAGAGGCCATCAATAACCAGGGGCCCATCATGGGCGTTCCAGCTCACCCCACCCCACCCTTCGTCCCAGTTTTATAAGTCTGCTCAGCAACCAGAGCCCTTAAATACAGAAACTAATCTGGGAGGAAAACAACGAGAAGAGTAATAGTGTCTCTGTGGGATTTCAATGGAAGGTCCCACCAGGACTCGTGCTCTGTAACGAATGGAGAAGGGCACCTGGAAAGAAATGCCTATTAACATTCAACATGCCCCTCACGGAATGGAAGCTGACCCGCTGCAAAACAGAGATCTGCGCCACCGCACAGGAGCCAGCACTCAGGTTTTCATCATTTATCCTGCAAACGGAGTTGCTAAGAGGAAGCAATCGCAGGCCTGCTCCCGCAGCTCAGGGCAGCACGCAGAGCTGTACTCCCATTGCTTTGGAGAGGTGCTGTATGGAAGAAGAAACAGACAAATAAAGTGGGGAGGTGGAGGGTGGCGAAACAGCTGGAAAGGCTGAAAAGAGAATCAGTGGACGGGAGGACAGTGTAGCCTGGGGGTCCCGAGACAGCCAACCTTGCCTGGAGGGAAACACTGATGTATCTTCTGTGCTTCAAAGATGGGGGACCTGGGACTGGGAGATGGGTAGAGATTCACCTTGAGTCATCCCGTGAGTCATAAGCAGGAGTCAGAAATAGATATTATGATCCTGTTCCTTGTCACAGATGTCTTTTACGTCTTTAACCAGGACTCCCGAGTGGGTAGGGATTCATGCGCTGGTCCATTTGATGACATGTCTGTCCTGCTCCATTCCAAACGGAAGTGATTTAAAGTTAAGAAGGACCAGCAGTATCATCAGACAAATGTCCCTGGCCAAGGCTACCTCTCTATCAGCATCAAGTACGTCTGTTTACCATGCTCCATGTGGACGAAAAGGGAGCCACAAACTCAACCTGACAAGCTCAGGGGAGGCCTGTATGCCAGGCTCTACAAACCCAGAGACCGAAAGTAACCACATAAAAATTCCTAACTCAAAGTGGGTCGTGGTGGGAAGTCACATCCTAGGCCTGTAGCTTCCTTGATAAAAGTCAGTCTTTACCTTAAGTGAGCCTGTCTATTGCCTTTTTGCATCTAAGACAACATACCATTGAAATGTCAGTGATCTCCTTTTCCAGAACCCCTGAGGGCACAGCCTGGCACCAGAGCAGAGATCATAGAACCCCTCATTGTTGTCCCCCGAATACCATCTCTGTGTTGCAAATGCTAATTATTAACTATCCTGTACCCACCAATGCAAAATAAGTGTGTGTCCTTCCGTGTTGCTTTTTATCCAATCCCAGAGGTTTCCCCGCTTTGCTTTCTCCCGCCCCCTTAATCTACCCCCGGTGGATTTCATGTAACCCTCCTTAAGCCTCCTTCTTTGATTCTAAGGTATAAAATAAGCTGCAAAACTGCCGTTCTCCGGAGCATTTTTCTCAATCCATTGAGATTTTGCTTCCTATAAACTGTCATCAGTTTGGCTCAAATAAATTCATAAAAATTCTCTACAGGTTTGGACATTTCTTAGGGTGACGTCAGCAAGTACAACTCATTTGTTTTCTGCTCCTTCTTTGCCTCGACTGCCTTCTCTCTTCTACACGCCAGACACGCCATCCAGGACTTCCAGACCTCATGGACGCTCACGCGCCCCAGAAAGACCTCCTTGATTCGATCAACCCAATTTTTATCTTTTCTCTTCTATTCCCTTAGGGCTTGTGACCAACAAAATGGATTGCCTTTGTCATCAGAACTCAGATTTAGTTCTGATATTCCCCTCCCCTGTGCTCATGGAAGGTGTTCCTTCCCCAGCCCATTCGTGGTTTTGGACTCATCGTGTGAGGCTAGTACTGTTTGTTAAATGTAGGTTGAATTCTTTGTTATGGTGAGGCCAACAGATTAGGGGGTGATGGCCCTTGAAAAGACAGTTCGTTACTCACAGTTTCCAAGAGGATGGCGCGCAGCCACGGGGGCCATGTAGGAAAGCACCGGGTTCAGTCAGGAGAGAGCGTGAACGGGGCAAAGGTGGGCAAGATGAGCTAGCGCAAGCAAGCTAAGGCTTGGCTCGTTTGAATAATTTCAGTGGGCTCTGGGACATAGCGGCTGTCCTGAGTTGCCTGGGACCTGTCCCTGGGATGACTAGGGCAGGGACGGTGGTCCAGTGCGTGCGAGCCTTTTAAGAGCCTGAAGAAGCAGGTGGCAGGGGCCTGGGGTATGGGCTCTGGACTGTGTATGAAATGCACGCTTGAAGGAGAGTGGTCTGCTCTCTCTAGGCATTAGCTGCCCTGGTGGGGGCAGTTTCTCCAGGGACAGCCAGGGCCCAAGAGATCAAAGCACCGGGAATACAGAAACTAGAATGGCATCATGAACCCCATTGCTGTTGGAGCTGCTGCAGCCATCTTGTAACTGCAGGAAAAAACCAGCAGGACGCCCAGGAAGCCACTCCACGCCCCCTGGACTTGTTGACCTGTAGAGCTAAGCAAGCTTGACGTGCCTCACTCTGATCTCATTTTATGAGACACAGCCCTTCCGGCTTCAGCCACTTTCACTCAGCTATTCTGTTACTTGCAGCAAAAAAACATCCTAATTGATAAGAGCATTTAAGCCTTCAGTGTACTTTAAAGGCAAAAATTCTAACTCCAGCAGGTTTTGTTGCACGAGAAATGCTTTTTAAAGCATGAGTTGCTTGAAATAACGTCATTGCAGGAACTATAGAGGCAATCACAATAACCCATCCCGTTTGTTTAGAGTTTTATTATTTACAACCTTTTGGTTGCGGCCTCACCTCTCCAGAGTCAAACAGGAAGTGAAAAGTCAGTGTTCTGAATCCACCTGAAGAAGGAGGGAGGTGTCTTCTCGTGTGATGTTTCCACTTGGAGGTAAGTTTGGACCTCAGGTAGGTGAGAGGGTTGGAAGGGGAGATGTGATGAGAAAGGGCAAAAGTACTAAATTCAACTGATATTTGCCTGCAGGATGAAATAAGTACAGAGGCGGGAACATCTTAGCAGTCAGAAGACAAGCTTCCTTGACTGGGCGTGGCTGCTGCCCAGATGTGGGTCCTTTGCCATCACGTTTCTAAGCTTATGTTTCCTCAATCATGAAAGGAACGAGTTGGATTAAGTTATCTTGATCACCTCAAAGTCTAAAAATTCCACGATTCCAATGACAAAGAGATCATCTCAACTCTCTTTCTGTGAAAATGCCAACCACATAAAATCAAGCTATTTATTCGAGACAAAGACCGTTACGTGAATTGGAAGAGCTGGTTGTAAGTGTTCTGTTGGGCGAGGCCCTCTACTACTATAAGGAAATAACTTATCAGTGACATGTTTAATACTACTTTTATGGGTTACTTGTGTCCCTCTTCCCAACCCCTAGCACCTCAGAACGTGACCTTATTTGGAAATAAGGTCCTTGCAGATGTGATTAGTTAATACTGGAGAGAGGTGAGCCCTTAGTCCAATGATTGGTGTACTTATAAGAGGAGACAGACACACACAGAGAGCACTAGGTGAAGACACAGAGACACACAAGGAGAAGACAGCTGTGTAACAATGGAGGCAGAGATGGGAGTGATGCATCTACAAGCCCGGGAATACCAGCAAAGGTATTTCCAAGGATTACCAGCAAACACCAGGCTGGAAGAGACAGGAAGGATCCTCCCCTGGATTTCAGATGTACAGCCTCCGGATCTGTGAGACAATAAATGTCTGTCGTTTTAAGCCACCCACTTGGTGTTACTTTGTTGCAGCAGCCTTAGGAAACTGATACAAACATTACCAACAGCTAGTATTTGTTGAATGCTTACCATGTACCAAGAGCTGTGCTAAGTACTGTAGTGCAGACTCTCTTTTACTCGTCACCACAACCTTATGACGTTAATACTGTTTTTATCCATGTTTTACAGGTGGGGAATAAAAGGTTTGGGGAGTTAAGTGCATGCCCACAATCACCCAGGTAAATAGTGGAGTTGGAGCCTTGAGGTCCAGGACCTTTTGTTGTAAGGGTCTTACATGTTAAGGGTGTTTTATATATTGGAGAACTCTTGTAGATAGAACTTTCCGTGACACTTGAGTTGTTCTGCCTGCTTATGTGTTTATCCACCCAAGCTATATATTATAATAAATCACTTCAAATTTAACATGTCCAAAATACCATGTTTCCCTGTAAATAAAACCAGGTCTTATATTAATTTTCGCTCCAAAAGACGCATTAGGGCTTATGTCTAGGGGATGTCATCCTGAAAAATCATGCTAGGGCTTACTTTCCGGGTAGGTCTTCTTTTCGGGGAAACACGGTAGGACTTATCATTTCCCCTCTAAACCTCTTCTTCAATTTCCCACCAAAATATCTGCATCTCCCGTCTTCCTTCACCCCAGTTTTAGCTGGTGGCTCCATGCATTTACTCAGGCCAAAATCCTGAGTCATTGTCAAGTCCTCCACCCACCAATACAGGAGCCTCCAGCAGCTCCAATGTGGGACCCCCTCAGGCTGTATATTAAAGGTGATCGCTTGTCACTGTCCCACTGCCATTGCCCTCATTCTAGCCACCGACATGGTTCTTCTGAGCTGACTGCTGTGGCTTACCTAGTCTCCCCTCTAGCAGCGTCCATTCCTGATCTCCCGGAGTCCACTCCCCACAAAGCAGCCAAGGTGGGCTTTCGCATTTTACCACAAATCAGACCCGATGACTCTCTGGCTTAAAAGCCTCCAAAGCTTCTCATTACACTTAGGATAAAATCCAGCGCTCTGTGTTCTGCGAGGCTCAGATGACCTGGCCACTGCCCCTCCTTGGCCTCACGGACTGTCACTCTCCGGCTGTGCTGCTCCTGTTCCTGGTCAATATTCCTCAATTTGTCCTGTTTTCTTCACCTAACAGGCTCTCCCCTACAGCTTCCCTGAACTGCCTCTCCCTCATTATTCAGGCCTTAACTATGACCACCATATTTAAAATCACCCCCTTCCCCAAGCCCACTGTATCCCACCACTCTGCTTTCTTTCCTTTATTCTCTGAAATTAGCGCATACATTTCATTTCTGTCAACTTTCTTCCTTGTTTTTTGCCTTTCTCCAACAGAATTTAAACTCCATGGAGCAGGGCCTTCCTCTACTTAAGTTCACTGCTTTATGCCAATGGCTAGAACAGTGTCTGGCACATAGTAGGGGCTTCACGAGTGCTGCCTGAACCCGGGGATGAAGCGTTCAGGTTCTCCCTGGAGGATCTGTGCTTTGGGTGACTTTCTGTTTTGCTGCTGCTCCCAGCTCAGGGCTGTGGCCCAAGCAGGCATTCACCAAATGCTCGCTGGGTGGATTACCAGAGAAATTTTTCATCTAGAATTTCAGATGTTCTTGAAAATAGAATTTTCTGGGTGGTCCCAGGATTTCACATTCAGAAATCCAGCACACAGTGCGCATACATGAGACTCAGAAATGTGTTCTTAATTGTTTTTCTCTAGAGAAAGTCTCTGTTCTGTGAGATAAATTCATCCTCCGTACACGTCGGCTTGACCTGCCCCAAACTTGGGACACTGTTGTCTTAACTAAGCTCTCATTGTCCATATTTTCTGGATTTTTTAAATTACTTCCAACACAGCAAACACATTTGGAGCCTCTTGTCAGTCATTCTGAATCTCTTACCACTCCAAGCTGCTTGGGAAAATGAGTTTTTCTGCCACAGGGGAGATAGAAGAAAACTAAGGACTTTAAAAAAAAAAAAAGTTAAGTCTATTTGGTGCTATTTTCAAATGCGTCTCATCTATTTGTAAGAAAGGGAAGTAGACTTGTACTTCTTGAAACCTGATTTCTCCATTCCCCCTGGTTCTCTGCTTTTATTGGCCCACTGACCTCCAAGCCCCTCCAAAGCCCCTGGGTGGGCTTCCCAGGTCCAGCAGTGAGAACGCACAGCAGTTCCCAGGAAGCCCTAGAACAGTCTGCAGGAAACAGTCAGAGGAGCGGACTCTGAGCTTCGGCTGATGAGCCCCAGGCAGTGACTGCTTTTCCGAGAAGACATAACAGGGGACAAAAAGTCTCCAGTGCAGCTGTCTGTATCCTGTCCCTGCCCCTCTGTCACCAGTCACCCATTCCCTTTCTGGCCTAATTGTTCCAGGCCAGGAAGGAGAAGGAGGCAAGTGATTCAGAGAAAGTTCGCCTCTAAGAGGAAAGCAGCAGTGTCTATTTTGAGCAATATCATCTCTCAGTGAAACTACCCACATTCCTCGCCCTTTGGTAAAAGGCGCTGGGAAAGCAATCCGACGGAGCAATGTGTTTTGGTGAGCGTTCTCGTGGTTGCAAATAACAAAAACCCACGTGCACTAGCTTCAACAGAATTGGAAAATGGATGATGTGGGTATAAGAGTGTCTCTCAGAACCCAAGAGCAGGGAGAGCACATGGGTCTCAGGAGAGACCCAGAGCAGGAGCTGGAAAACCCACAGGACCCAAATCGGCCATTTTCTGTGTTTCTTTCACTCAAGGACCACGTGGACGCTCATCTCCGTACTTCTGTTTCAATCTTCTCTCTCCCTCTTTGCAGACTGGCTTCTTTCTGCTTCTCTCTATGTGACAGCCATAGTTCAACTCTCAAGTGTATGTGTTCTCAGTTCAAGCCACTCACAGGAACTCAGTGTCCCTGACTCAAAGGTTCCACGTTCCCAGGACAAAGAGTCTGACTGGCACAGCTCGGGTCAAACACTCATCCATTCCAATCCCCGCCAAGTGAACGGGAACTAACACACAGTGGGAGACGACTCCAGGGAGGGGAATGGGCGGGGCAGGGAGGATTCTCAAAGGGTCACAGCAGGCTAAGCAGCAATCCCCCCAACACCTACCCCCTGCGTGGACAGAGAGCCCCTTTTTCTTTTGCCAGTGCAGCTCTTCTGCCCCCTTAACTCCAGCAACCTTGGAGGGTTAAAAATGACTATACTCTGGCGTTTCATTTATTGCTTTTCTTATCTTGAGAAAGTATCGTTTGTTATGAGAACTTTCTAATGAATCCGAACATTATTTCTTCCAGAGTAGTATTTTCCTTCTTTCTGAAGGTCTGAACAGCGGTCTCCAAACTCTTAGCTCCTAATTACTCACTCCCAAACACTGGGAACTAAGCTAGTGGTCCTGCGACTGGTTCACTGAAGGCTAGGAAATAATAATAATAGAACAAAGAAAAAAGAGAAAGTAAAGAAGAAACAAACTCGGAGGAAGAGGAGGAGAGAATGCATAATGAACACTCACGCTCACTGGGCATTGCAGTGGCAGCAGACTCGGTGGCCAATCCATCCCTGAAGTTAGAGACACTGGGACTGAAACTGTGCGATCCACCCACACTCAGGACTGCTGCTCCCCCCAGGTGCCCCTGTAAGTGCTTGCTCTGATTGCACAAAATAGTATTGACAATTTTCATTTACACAAATCGCTTTCATTTACATCTAATCATCATGTAGCACAGAGATGATTGCGTGTTGATTAACTTTGCTTTCAGATTAATTTCAACCTAACACTCTGCCCATAATTTTCAGGCCTCCTAGTTTATTGTTTTCACAGAATCGATTGTCTACTCAAACTTAACAATAATTTGGGGAAATACCATATTCTGGGATACTGGGCTGCAATACAGATAGCACATGGGTCCTTCCCCAAGCAGCAGAGGGTAATTGGATATTCTGAAGAATTGATCGTAAGGTATCTGGATATCCTTTTTGACACGGAAAGAATATTAGTGTCATGAAATGTATAGTATGGTCTAGTTGCCTTTTTAAGGTACTAAACAGAGAGGCGGGCGGCAAGATACTGTAGAAGAACATGGGAACTAAAGTCAAAAGCCACGACCAGCCCGCTTCCTAAGATTACTAGCTATGATACCTTAGGGAAGTGGAGACGTGGGGTCATGTAAGGGAAACTAATATGCCGAATGTACGAGTATATTACTATTAGTAATAGTGATAGTAACGATAATAATACAGAAATAACAGAAACGAGAGAGCTAGCATCTGGTGAGCTCTTGCCATGTGTCCCCCCGCATCACGGTGAATAACCCTAAGGGACCGCTGCTGTTATCCTCGGTTTTCCAGAAGAGGAAACCAAAGCTCAGAGATGCTAAGTAATTCGACAAAGACCGTGTTGATAATTCATAGGCAGTCTGTCTGGAATCCAGGTCTGTAGGACATCAAAACTCAAGGTTTTTCCAGTTTTTCTAGGCTGTCTCCAAGATTCAATGATCCCTAATCTCCAATTATCTCAGCTTCCTCCTTTGTAAAGTTGGATAATAATATTTTACTTAAAACACAAGCTCTTGATGAGGACTTTGGAAAATGCTAGCAAATATAAATTTGTTAGAGACTTACGAAGTTTACCTGTTTTCCTTGGGAAAAAGAAAGAAAGTAAGCTTTCCTTCCTCCTGTCGCTCCCTCTGATTTTCTCCCTTTCTCCCCTTCCATTCTTTATGTCTCTCTCTTTTGTTCTTTCCGTCCTGCAACAACTCCACTCTCACCCCCACCCCTGCCTGGTTTGGGGAGGAATTAACCAGGGAGCCCAGGAGAACATGCATTTTAATTAGACATCTATGATTCACTGGGCGACGTCTTTAAGACAGAAGGAGACTTCAAAGTTTCTCACTTGCACGGAGCTCGCTGCACACCCAGCAGGGGCTCACGGCATAGTTGCTAAATGATAGATGATACTGTTCCTCCAGGTAGGGAATTCACTGGATACACAGAAGCAATTTCCTTTGATAGGATCATCTTCATGCACCAACCTGGAATTCTCCTAGAGGAAACTGGATGGACATCTGTTCTTGACAGCCTAGATCTGAGTTCCAATTGTGCTACTTTTTAGCTGTGTGGCCTTGGGAAAGTTATTTACCCTTTCTGAGCCTCAATTTTTCTCATCTCTAAAAAGGGGATAGCGATGGAATGTGTGCATTAAATGAGGTAATAGATACTTTGTAAACAGTGTGCTTGTGATTAATTATAAATATTGGTTGTGATAATCATTCTATATGTTTCCAGTAATGGGGAGAGAACGGAGTGAAAGGCAGTGGTCTGAACCCCTGGAAACTCTCCCTCATGGATAGTATCTACAGAGGGTTCACCGGGATTCTTCTGGGAGATCCACTTAGAATGGTTTATAATTTTCATTATTTGGGAAACAAGCACAAATGTCAATTATCAGAGCTTGCAGAGCAGATACCTGCCCCTGAGATAGAGGCAGCGACACGGTGGGCAGATGGAGCAAATTCCTGAAGGCTGGGCTCTGTAGGGATGGGGGCCGTTTCCCTGCAGGCGACTTAACAATGTCTCAGGGAAAGTAACTGAAGAAGGGCGAGGCATGCGTCCACCATGAGCAATTAGCTATCAGCCATATCCCACCCCACAAGAATCCCAGTCCTCAACACAGTGGCCTCTGTATAGTGTCTTCCTCCCCAGAATCCTCCTGCCCTCAGTATAAGCTCACATCTCCCACATCCTTTGATACAGCAGTGATGGACCACACTCGAGCTGAGAAAGGAGCATGAGCCTCGAGCATGCACTGAGCTGGGTGTTAGAAGACAGGGAATCCGTTCAGGTTCTGCCACAAAAATGCTACGTGACACGGGCAGGTCACTTAATCTTCATTTCTTTCTCAGTAAAATGGAGGCATTAATATTTGTCCTGACTTCCTCACACGGCTGGTATGAAGATCGAATTAAAAACAAAAACAGAACAAACGAAAAATCATGGGAACAAAAAAATCTGTGCATACGTTTATTTTTTTATTTTTTTTTTCATACGTTTATTTTTAGAACAATGAAGCAGTTAAAAGTAATTGGCTAGATGCACACACGGCAACGTCGTTGTATCTTTAAAAACGTGGCCCTGAATAGAAAATGCAAGAAAAATAATGAGCTACATAACACAATACTAAACATATGCTCCCAAAACAATCATATGTGGTTTTGAGAGATTCAACATTAAATTAAAACAGTGACAGGAGTAAGGAACGGAGATAAAATAAATGAATGAATGGATGGATGGCAGGGGTTTTGTATGGACCACATTTACTCCTTTTGTGTGACAAGAGCTGAGGAATTGGTTAATCCAACCTTGTGCACTTGAAATGCAAGAAAAAGATGTTTGTTGTTATGAAGCATCAGCTTTGTGAAGTCAGAGTATGCACAATACATATTTTCTTCCGTGATGTGGTCTTTCATTTATTTCTTCATTCAATTAACATTTGTTAAACATCTACAGGCCAAATTGCGCCAGGTACTGGGATTACAGAAACACAGGTCCTGTGCTTGCTTGTTTACAGGCAAGGAAACAAGTAACTACAGTGCGGTGTGATAGTGTCTGATGGAGGTGAGGGCAAGGAAGCCCAAGGGAGCGGAACCCCAGCCAGTCTGGGCTGAGGGAGGAGACTAGGGCAGCACAGGCTGCAAGAGGGGTGCGTGAGCGGTGCTGGAAGGATGACTGGTGTTAATGTGGTGAGGAAGGTGGGGATACAGATGGATACAGACGTTAGGTACAGGAAGCAGCGAGCTCAGTGGCAATGGGACTTACAGAAGTGAGTAGCTGAAGACACGCCCGCACAGAGGCAAGCCCCAGAGAGCAGAGCTTGGAGATTCAGGCAGGCCTCTGCTCTGAAGAGCCTCTGAGACCAGGGTGGGGAGTCTGGATTTTCCCTAAATGCATGGGAGCCGATGTGGCTTTACACAGGAATGTGACACCCAGGTATGTCGTTTTAATAACTACCCTGGACACAATGTGAAGATTGGGCTAAAGGCGGGAAGTCGGAGGGTGGGAGAAAGTTAGGAGGCTATAGGAGCCCTTGGGGCCAGAACTAAGGCCGTTGGCATGGGGATGGAGAGAAGAGACCAAGGGCATGAGATAGTACGAGGAAGAATCCACGATTACGTGGACTGGTGTCTATTGATTGGTGGGCAGAGATGGGTGAGAGACAGTCAGGTTTCTTGTCAGAAGACAAGGTGGCTGAGTTTTCCGTTCTCCAGAATAGAAAACCCAGAAGAGGGACAGACTTGGGCAAGACAATGAATTTGCTTTTGGAGAGACTGAGTCTAAGATGCAGAAGGCGGTTGTATCCTTCGGTCCCTCACCCCAGGGACCTTCCCACAGGGCTGCCCGAATGTCCTCACGACATGGCAGCCAACTTCCCCCCGAGTGGGCAGTGCACGAGTCAGGCGGCAGCCACAGTATCTTTTATGACCAAGCTTCAGAATCACACGCTGTCATTTCAGGCACATCCTATTAGTTACACAGGTCAGCCCTATTCAGTGTGGGAGGCGACTACACAAAGACATGAGTCACCAGAAGGCACGGATCACGCATGTATTCAAAAAGCAGAAACTTGCCGAATCAAGTGAACGGCATCCTTAACATTCTTACGACAAGTACCTCGTTCGGCCAGTGGCATAGCAGAGAAGCCCTGTTTAATAAAGCTCCCCGACTAGAGACCAAAATCACGTGTTCAGGAGCGCAATTCTGAAGGTCTGACTCATCCATGAATAAGACTTAAGGAATCCAGAGGAATGATGGGATTGTTTGTGTTTTGCCTCCATTAATGAGATTTTTTGCAACCGAGTATTTTGGTAAACGTTGAGCTGCAGGGAGCTCAGTGTTATGCTACCTGACAAGTACATGGAGTCCGGCTCCTCCCCGTTACCAATTAAGGGCAGAGCCACGTTCTTTAACGGGCTGAGCTGGAGATGGGCTGTCATCTACCTGTGAAAGTTCAGGAGCCTGACTGGGACACACGCTTGGCTGGAAGGAGAGCCTGTTGCCTGTAATTCCTGTCCTAGATGCAGACAGCCTTGGCATTTAGGGCATTCCAACATTAAATCCACACCTTTCTCCTTACCCAACAGCAGAAAATGCTTCATTCCCTCTTTTAAAGTTCTATCAACCTTCAAAGTTCAGCTCAAAAGTTCCCTGTCCATCAAGTCTCCCTCACTCCTCCAGAGCTGCTCTTCCACGTCCTCCAGGCCAGTGTCCAGGCCTCCAGGCCCCTTCCCCACTCCCCTGGCCAACCTCCCTCCCTGACCCACACTTACTGACACAGAGGGAGTTAAGCAAGACTGAGGAGGAAAGGTGTAGTGTACAGGGTCACAGAGGCGATGTATGGACCAACAATTTCCATCTCATTCCGATACAGGACAGGCTCCATCAAGCATCACCAGGTCTGCTGTACCTTCGCAGACCTCAGGTGTGTTCAGAAGAAGCTCGTCTCTCTACAAAGTGTGCCTTTAGGACAGGATGATTGCAGAGGCACAGAGATTCCCACAAAAGTCATCCACAATTCTGTGTGTTTGCTCAGGCGTTTTTCTTTTCCTAAGTAAAAGACCGTACTGTTCACCAGATTATCAAGAAACAAAGAAGTTAAGAAATCTTGTCAGAGAACCCAACTCAGGGCCTGCATGCCAGATGTGGCCCTCTGAGGTGATTGGTTTGGACCGCACAGTGTTTGGGGGGTTTTGGCAACATTTAAAAGTCAGAGGGCTTTACACAAAAATACAGATTTCTAGCTTTAAAAAAGAAAAAAAAACACACATTGGAAAATGAGACAACCCACATTACCTGGTACCAAGAATGGGCTAGATGGAGGCACAGGCTCCCCACACGCCCCATCAGACCAATTTCTTTTTAATGGTTCTGCCTCCTTGATCCTGGTTTAGTCCTTTGTTTTAGAGCTTCAAAAACGGGTAATGTCCCTCTCCCAGCAGTTGGTTTTTACAGGTTTCAGGCCACTGCTCGCCACTTTTAGTAACTGTTTCTACTGTCTCACACAGGAACACACACTCAAGCACACTCCCTTCCGTGGGGAGCCCTTCCTCCCCTGGCTGCTGTTCCCTAACCTGGGGTCGAGGGACATAAAGGGCAAAAGGCCTGAGGGGCCTGACTCGCGCCTCATTCCTGATTGGTGGATGGCGGGTGGAAACCAAGCTGGCCTGACCCTCTGCCCCTCCCTCCCTGCCCTGAGGGGGCGGGTTTGCCTCAGTTTCTTCAGGTCACTTGGACTAGGTCCAGTGGCGGTAAGGACAATAATAACCCCATTTTGCTCTAGATGTAAGAGCTTTAATCGGTAATAAAAGGGATATTTTGTCCTCCATCAGTCTACGCGTCTATTTTCTCTTTAGATCGTGGATTCAGGAATCACACTACTCTTCCTTACTAGCTGTATGACCTTAGGCAAGTCACTTAACCTCTCTTCTGCCTCAATTTCCTGGTATGTAGAAAGAGGGTGATAACACTACTGTCACCCTCATCGAGTTATGAAGAAAGAAAATGCGATGCTCCCGTTTTAAATGCTTACTTAGCCTAATATCCAGAACACAGTAAGAATTCAATAACTGTAATTTAGTATATTTTCTGATTTCAGGGATTTAAAAATTAAGCCATACATAGCAGGTGTCAATAAATATTGGCTTAACAGGTGAATCATTCACTTAATGGATGGAAAAAAAAAACAAAAAACAAGGAAACCAAAAGCAAAATAGAGAAATGCAAATTTTCTCTGGTTGGAGCCTTGTCTCTCAGCTTTCCCCTTCCATTCCTTGATGGCCCCTGAAGTGGCTCCAGGAAACTCCCAGGCATCCACCCCCAGGGTCCTCCAAGCATCATTTAAAACCCCTATCCTAGCCCCCACTAGCCAGATATGGGGGCCAGGCACCTGAGAGTCACCCTGGATTCCTCGCTCACCCCTATCCCCTCCCCCATCCAGCAAGCCTGGGTCCTGTTGACAATCCCCCCTAAATTTCTCCTCATCTCTCCCCTTTTCTCAGCTTACTACCCCTGCCTTCGTGGATTTTTTTCTTTCATCCAATAATTCAGTCATTTAGCCAATATTTGTAGAGACTTACTATGTGCCTGGCACTGAGGCAGATACTACAGATACAGCAGTGAGAAAACAGACGCATCCCTGCCCTCAAGGAACTTCCATTCTACTGGAAGGAGACAGGAAATAGATAAGTGAAAGAAAGACAGTGTGGTGGACGGAAAAAGTAACATATGGACGTGGAGGGCAGGGGGGGTCATTTTCAATAAAACGGCTAAGAAGAAGGCTTCCGTGAACAAGGACAGGAAGCAGAGGCTTAGAGGGGATGAGGGAGGGAACCATGTGGACATCTGGAGGAAGACCCTTCCGGAGAAAGGAGAGAAAACGTGCAAAGGCCCTCACAGGCAAGTTCAGGGACCAGCCAGCAAGTTAACGTGGCTGCGCCAGGGGAGCCCTGGGAGGTGAGGTCACAGAGGTAACAGGTCACTGTCATGGCTCCGGTCTTTACTCTGAGTGCAGTGGGAAGCCTTAACTGAGACGTCCCCGTTTGTCACCAGCGTGACACTAGCTTCCTTTCTGGCCGCCCTGACTCCAGTCTGTGGGCTGCCTGCCCCACCTGTCAGGGCCACTCCCATCCTTAACACCTTCAATGAGTCCCCACTGCTGCCAGAGAATGTCAGCTTTCTTGTTGAGGCTTTAACACTTTGTGATTTGGGCTTAGACCGGCCTCGCTAATCTTTCTAGAGCCACTACCCCATGAGCACCCCCTTCCCTCAGTACAATGCAATGCAGAACAGATTCTAATTCCCGGTGTTGGTCGAGGCCTCTCACCCTTTCTTTGTTCCAGCTGCTCCCTCTGCAGGCAGCGTTTATCCCTTTTCCTTCCCTCTCTTCCGACTGCTCAAGCTCTTCCCTACTCGCCCTGGAGGTGGGGAGGATACCCACAATGACCCTCAGGTTGCCCTCTTGTGCATATTCCTATTGCAGGGTTTTCCCCGCTGTTTTCTCATGGTCCCTTCGTTCATCTGTCTGCCCCAGAGAGTGTGCTGAAGACCACACAGTGTCCTTTTCATCTCAGTGTCGCTAGTGCTAGTACGCGGCACAAGTTCTCACGCGTAGTAAGCAGCTCCATTAAATTTTAGTTTAAAAATGAATACTCTCTTTCCTACCCTCTCCAAACCCAACCCATTAAGCTAGAATTACTCTTTCCTCTGTTCTTGATCACTTCCTTGCATTTGATTTTTAGCAGTTATCGCAGGGCAACCTTTATTAGTTATTAGTGTGTGCATGTGTTATATCCCCTCCTGGGTTATAAACTAACTGACCAGGAATACTGGAATTCGTTTTTGGAACCACACTCCACCTTCATTCCCACAATACCTGGAATGATGCCCACCACAGGGAGATTCTAATTAAATTAAGAGCCTGGGCTTTAGGATAGGACTGGTATTTGCATCTCGGCTTCCTGGCGGCCTGTGTTGGCTTTGACCAGCCATTTTACCTGTAAGCTTTTTCCTCCTTTTTTGGAAAATGGGGGTGGTGACGGTGATGATTATTCCATGTCTCTATTCAACGAGTTAATGAGCTACTGCGCAGGGTTTGCCATTATGGGCTCAACAAAGGCAGCTGTTATTA
This sequence comes from Rhinolophus sinicus, assembly GCF_057876585.1. Taxonomy (NCBI): domain Eukaryota; kingdom Metazoa; phylum Chordata; class Mammalia; order Chiroptera; family Rhinolophidae; genus Rhinolophus; species Rhinolophus sinicus. The sequence continues at coordinate 45,946,528 of NC_142507.1, read as the reverse complement.
TTAGAGGTATATATAGTATTTCTATAGTATTTCTAGTATTAGAGGTATGTATAGTATTTCTATAGTATTCCTAGTATTAGAGGTATGTATAGTATTTCTATAGTATTTCTAGCATTAGAGGTATATAGTATTTCTAGTGTTAGAGGTATGTATAGTATTTCTATAGTATTTTTAGTATTTCTATTATTAGAGTATGTATAGTATTTCTCAAACGGTTTAAAGTTCCATCCCTTTGAAAGGAGAAAATTGTTCATAGGATCCCTGAGGACACATATGCAAAAACACTGACTTAAAAGTAAGTTTTGTCTTTATGAATGGTGTGAGACTTTTCTAAAGCTTATCATAAAATGGAAAAGTCAAAATCCAAGCAATTGGAGAATGCGCAAAGGCTGAGACAGTCCACAGACCCCAATCTGAAGAGTCTTTGTTTACTAAGTTGACTTGGGGCAGAACCAAAGGCAGAAGGTCACGTCTATGGCTGACAGTGTGGTTTCCTTCCAGAGGACATTCTTCAAGGTGGTCTGCAGAGCCGGGAGCCATTTGTTTTTTGCATGGGGGTGGGGCTAGGGAGGAGGAGCCAAAAGGCCAGCAGTTTGTGCCTGGTGATTCTAGCCTTGCTGTGGGTCCAGCCCATGGGTGGCAGCAACCTCCCACCAGAGCCCTGGAGCCAGCAGTGCCTTTCACAAAACTGAGGGCAGACAGACTGTGGGCAGAGGCATGAAGAAGCTCTGGGAACACAGTGTAACAGGAATTGTGTGTCGCCAGCAGATGGGAAAAACACCAAGGCAAGAACCACACCAACTAAATGTACAGAAGGACCCCTGCTCCCCTCCTTCTCTGCCCGCCATCTTTCCCCAGCCCGTACTCTGCAGGAGCCTGCACAGCTGGTCTCTAAATGCCACTTCTCAACCCCACGCTGCCCATAGCACACTCCTCACCTCTCCTCTTCCTTAGCAGAAGCGTCTCTGGGAGTCACACTGGCCACAGACCAGAGTGGAACCATCTAGAGATTCCCCAACTTGCATTTCAAAGAGATTCAAGAGCTTCCTCCCCATCAGCAGCATATGGCATCTTCTCCCACGTAATCAGACAGACTGAGGCCTCAGCTGTAAACAGACCAACCGCTCATCATTCCCCTTCCCCAAAACCTAAATACACGTTTAAATGATGACAGCAAGTGGCAGACCCATTCTGCGAATGGAAACAGAGATCACTGACATTCTGAATGAATGTGCAGAGGGCAGCAGCGTCTCTGAAGCTCTATTTCTTCAATGGAGACCCTTAGGCTCTCAAGCTTGGAATGTCCTCCTCCTGCCAACCAAGAGACTTCGGAAAGAGTCCTGACATTTGGACATACAGTGCCTTTGACCTACAGCTACCGAGGGTGAAAGAGCTCTTGGGGCTCCCCCCGCCCCCAGGCTGTCAGGTCACCTGTGACAGCGCTGGTGGAGGCAGAAACGCTGGGACCAACCACAGCCAGGAAAGAGTTTTGGATTAGTGGGGAAACCAGCCTTGTTCTAAATCACTGTACCATCTCGTAACTTAAAGAGAACCTTGCCTGTTGACCCACAGCCAAAGACCCTTTTGTTCTGTCATTTTCTTCTCCTTCTCCTTCCAACAGCCTCCTTCCTCCCTTCCCTGCTGTAAACTGGGTCACTTTTGTGAGAGCAGTTTGGTGATATATACCAAATGTCTTGGGAAGTCTGGCTTCTAGGAATCTACTCCCAGAAAATAATCTGTTTTGTTTAGTTTTATATCAGGTGTTCTCTTTGGAGTGTTATTTGTCATACACATAAATGACCCAGCAGTAAGGGATTGAGTAAATGTATTTTTGTCCAGCAGGGTATCATAAACTCTTGCCATAGAGTTTACAGAGGGAAAAGCTCATGCTGTATTTGGAATCTTTAAAAAGCATTTTCCAAAACACTATTTCAGCATATTTTCAATGACATAAAGATAGAACAAAACAAAAATAGGTACAAAAAAAGGGCTGGAAAAATATGTTGTTATGTGGTGGGTGGGTATAGGGATGATTTTTTTCTTCAGACATTTCAAATTTTCCACAATTACACATGTATTATTTTTCTAAACAGGGCATAAAATACAATAAAGTGTCCATCTTTCTAAAAGACAGGCAGAATTTCAGTGGGTACACAGAGCTGTAGAGCAAACTTCCTGAGAAAAGCCACCATTGAAAAGGCCAGATGAGAAGAGTGACGGATGAAAGAGCCTCTGGCCGGCAGGGCACAGAATTAGCAGGGCCTACTGCAAAAAACAATGGGGGGCTCTTTTTCAGAAATTAAGAATTTCAAGACAGCAACAGCAGAGCATTAAACCAAGTGTGGGGCCCTTCTAAGTGTGGGGCCGGTGTGACCGCATGGTCACATCCCCAGGAAACTGGCCCTGGTCACTGGCCTGGAGCAGGACACACTAACTCCGAGGTGAGGATTTGCAGGTGGGCACTGTGACAAGAGGAGTTGACAGGAGGTCCCACTGCCTCCTCACCTGTTGCTGAGCAGACTTTCATTCTTCATGAGTCCAGCTTCCCAGCAGTCGCTGCCCTCCGGAACAGCAGCAGACTTTACCATATATATGCAAATCAGAAGCCAGCCAACATGACTTAAACCCTGGGTCATCACCTCCTTTTTTTCTTTTAAAGATGACTGCTTATTTATTCTATTTTCAGCAGATGGGAAAAATGCCAAGCCATCTTCTACCCTGAAATTAATGACAGTCCCTACTGGGAACAGAATGTGAGATTTTTTTTTTTTAAAGCAATTTCTTATTATTTTCTCTCCAGAATTATCAAGAAGCCCGATTCATAAGTATCATGGCCTTTCCCTGATCCAAGACCCTTTCTTTTGCCCGTCATCTCTTTTTGGGAGCGGAGAGGAAATTCACTTAACAGATTCACTCCAGAGCATTATTCATTCCACATGTCTGGCTCGGAGATTTTTAATATCAGGCCTTAACAGTAAATCACCGCTGAGCTGTGGTCACGTGAATCTAACACGGCGCACAGAGCAGTATCACTGCTAATGACCAAGGAAAGCCAGGTTGGAGGGAGGTTGGAGGCAGCGTGTTGCTTCCCCTTGCTGAGGGGGAAGAAACTCATTAACCAACCCTCGGATTAAATTATGTGCAAAGCAACTCTCCCGGTTGCAACCAGTCACAGCAGCTGCCTGCCACAGAAATGCAAACAAGTCAGATTCAAACCACAGCCAGACACCTGCCTGAGCCAGAGCTTGTGAAAAATGGAGGCAGAGTGGCTCAGGGAGAAATGTATTATACACAGCAAACTTCTTCCTCTAACTTCTCCAGGAGACTTCACCTGAGGCCAGGTCAGGGGTGGGGTAGGGCAGGGCCCTCGCCCCAATGGCCAGAAGAACCCCTCTCATTTCCTAAAATAGCACCTGTGGGGCTATGCCCAAGGCCAGCCATTCCAAGGCCTATGAACCTCTTCCCTCTACGTTTCCTCTTTTTTATCTTGCTGAACAATTCAGAACAATGTCTGAATGTACGAAAATACTGTGAAGGGCATCTAGTTCCACTTCTCTGACACTTGTATCCTCTGTAAAGCCCCATCCCACTCTCATCCAGACTTCGCTTGAACACCTCCCGGGATAGGGAGCTCACTACGACCAAAGGTGACATGAAACATTCTGGCACAGGGCTGACTGTTCCTCCTTTGAAGTGGAGATCTCTCTCTCTCTCTCTCTGTCTCTCTCTCTCTCTCTGTCTCTCTCTCTCTCTCTCTCTGTCTCTCTCTGTCTCTCTCTCTCTCTCTCTCTCTGTCTCTCTCTCTCTGTCTCTCTGTCTCTCTCTCTCTCTCTCTCTCTCTCTCTCTCTCTCTCTCTCTCTCTCTCGGTGAAAGCTACCTCTATTGAGAGGATCATTCTATACGTTGGGGCCTGATGAAACAAATATTGTCGGTTTCCCTTAGGATGACCTTTCTGCTTCCTGATAAAGACAGTGGGTTTATTTCCCACAGGTTGTCTCCTCAGTGGGTGTTACCTACGCCATTCCCCAGTGACCTTGGCCTGTGACAGCCGCTTGCAGGCTCAGTTTTCTTACTTGTGAAGTGGAGATAATAACATCTGTTTTTCAGGATTGTTAGTGGAATGAAAAAGAATGCATGCTAAATATCTCACGGGGGCCAAGTACGTAGAGGTGTCCAGCAAATGGCAGCCGCTGGACTTACCCTCTTCACCTAGGGCAGGAAAGAACACTGCTTCTCCAGCCACGCAGGCCCTCTTCCTGCCTCCACGCTAAGGCTGTGCTTCTCTGCATTCAGCCCAAGGAATGTCAGCTCTTGGGGCAGCCGCACCTCATGGTACTTACTTATGTAAACCTTCCATCAACCAAAATGCTTAAGTCTTTTTATTTTCTCCCTTTTGGGCAACTGGAGGTGGTTGTGAAAAGCAAAGATGCCTGTCAAGTGCACACAGCGAGGGCGCAAAAAAGTAAGCAGCTGCTACGTAGGTGCTTTCAGTTGACAGACACATGTTGTCCCCGAGGAAGACAGAGGCTGGCGGTGAGGAGACGCCTGCCGTGGCTCCACTGCCGATGCAGGTCCCTCCTCCCTTCCTCTCGGCCACAGCTCCGTCATCTCTTGCTGGCTTCATACCGAATTCCCTTCCCGTTGACAGTCTTCCACTCTTGCCCTTCCTTCGGAAGCTCTGTACTGCGTCCCATCCCCTCCCTCTCAGCAGGCCGTTTGGCCTCTTAATTTCCCGACAAGACTGGGATCCTTTCTGATGCGAACTGTCCGTTTTCACTCGGTATCTTCATCCCCTGACTCTGAGCGCTGAGATGCCCTGTTCCTTCTCCACATCCTAAGTGGGCTGGTTCCCTTGCTGGTCTCTCTCTTTCCCTGATATCAACCTTTGCCGAGACTCGAGTTCCCCCTGTGGGGAAAAGAAATGTTTCCCTTGCCCTAAAAATCCCTTCTCTCATTGGCTAATTAACCTGCTAATGCAATACCACTTCACAGCCATCAAACCAGCAAAAATCAACCCGCGCGATAGCACTGAAGGGAATGGGGAAGAGAATGGTCCCCTCACTTTGGAAAGTCGGTGGCAGTGGCCAGTAAAATGGAAGACATGTACACTTGTGTTGCTCCAGTTTTACAGGCCTGTGGAGTGATTCTCCCCCACGGGCACAAGGAGACACAGAGATGGAAACACCCAGCGGAGGCGGGGGGAAGGATGATATGGCTAATTAATACAGTGGGACGTTCAAATGAACAAACCAGAGGTCATGGGCAGGCTCACAATTAATGCTGAGGTGTTTTGTTTTTTTTAATTGCATAAATGTATTTGTAGAAGATACCTTTGTGTGCATTTTAAATCATAAAAAATTCTACAAACGTAAAGGCAATCAACATATTTCTTTGCAATGCATGGGAATGATACTAACTTAAGGATGGTGATTACCTGTGGGGAAGGACCCCGAGTTTCTTCAGTGAGCAGCTGTTGTTTCATTGCCTCCCATCAGTGAGTAGCTGTTGCCTTCAGTGAGTAGCTGTTGTTTCATTGCCTCGCCTCCACTCACGGACTTTTGGGCTCCACTGCAAATGCCCTGCAGCCCAATGAAAGCCCTCTCCCTCGATTTCCTGGCCTCTCTGAATGTTCGAGACTCCTGGCTGCCTCGTCCTCCTCCTGGACCTCTCTCCTCTCCTGGATTGAGAGATGAGGACTCTTCTTTGTTCTCCTCAGTCTCTCCTTCCCTGGTTCCTCTACGTTCTCCCAGCCTCTGAATATACATCTCTGCTCCCTGGGACTGCAAACCTCTTTTTCCATCTATGCTTTCTCCCTCAACAAGGTCGCCCACTCTCGTGCAGTCACTGTAGTGAAGGAGGTCAAGAACATGACCTTGGAGCCAGACAGACTTTGGTACAGTTTCTGGCCCTGCTACATTCTAGGTGTGTGACCTTGGATATATTAGGTATTTAAACCTCAGTTTCTTCATCTGTGAAATGAAGATGACAGCCCTCATCTGTAGGGTTGTCGTAACGGTTAAATGAAACAATACTTTTCCCGTTAACTCAATAAATGTTAGTGATTAGTCAGACAGCTTCAATATGGTTACATCAACTCAACAGACCCCTCGGCAATATGGCCCCAATTGGCTTTATTGGCTTTTATTTCTCCATACAGCCTTAGAGACAATTTCTATTGTCTGAAACTCACCTCGCTGTTTCCTGGCTCTGCCTGTGACTGGCATGAGCTGTGCTTCCTCCTGGCCCACCCGCTCAGTCCACTCCTCCTCTAAGGCCACTTCGAATGCTGCCACTTTACAGAATGTCTTCAATCTCCCTCCCTGGAGAAGGACCACTGCTCCTTGGGATTCTCACTTATCCTAAACCGCTCGGGTCATCCTCGGCAGTAGAGGCAAATGCATGCCTGTTGACCATCCCCCCATCCTCCCTACCCTCGCCGCCAACCACGTCCACCCCAACTGAGTTGTCAACTCCTGAGGCACAGAAGCTATCACTGCGTCCTCCTCAACCCTCAGCACACAGCTTCGCTCTCATTAAATATTTGCCGTTGGGATCAGTTGTTTTGAGGGGCGAGGGTCTGGCTGGTGGAAGGGACCAGCAACCAGGGCTGCTGCTGGTTGCCATTTCTGTGTGGTGGCAGGCCCAGAGGTCAGGGCCCTGCGGAGGCTGCAGCCGCAGGCAGAGGTGGATTTGTGGGTAAATGCGATGAATCTGGGCTCCAGGAGAGGCAAGGCTGGCAAAAGGCCCTGTTCCCAGGGGTCTTGTAAAGAAGACTGTGCACAGAAGAAAAGCACCTTCCCTGGGTCTGGCTCTCTGGCTGCTGCCTTCAGACACATCTCTCCGCACAGGAGAGGAGCAGCTGCTTCTGAGAGAGCTCAGACCTGTGAGAAAACATGGTGTCTGGGGCGCTCACCTCCCAAACTCATGCAGAACATCCTTGAAGGACAGGACAAGCCCTGGACACTAGAGATTCTCGTGTCTCCCTTTGTGCCCCACAGGCTGGGCTGAGGAGATGGGTCCGTTAATAAATAATGACATACAGCGAGACATATGCGTAATGACACATGTGCTGGAGCCAGAGAGACTCTTGGGTAATGTCAACTGGGAGCCTCTTGCAATGGTCCAGCCGAGTGACCGTGACAGTGGTGGCAATGGCGTGGAGAGGAGCCCTCACAGGCGTCCCTCCACTCAGGCTGAGGAGCCTCCAGAAGTTGGCCCATCCCCGCCCAGGCAAGGCTGGGGCAGAAGGTCCTCCTATCACAGAACCCCTCCCACGACGTAAGGTAGATGCCTGTTCATTCGGCTCTGGATCCCACCAGTCCACGGGCTGTGAAGATGCGCCCTTGTCTGTCTTATTCACCATGGTGAGTAAGCACACAGCACATAGTAAATACCGCATCGGTATTCGTGAGTCCGTTGTCTGTCCCAGTTGGCTGTGACATTAAAGTGTTCCCACAGATGCTCCACTCTCATGGGATCTATTCAGAACTCAGCATCTCTCAGTGAACTTCCCTGGCTCAGACCTGCATCTCAGCCCGACTTTCTTCCTACTCCGTGAGCTGGGCGGTGGGCCTTGCTCTACGCGCTCACGGTGTTTTGATTTTGCTGCCTGAACACCATCTCTTTGCCTTCATATTTCCTGCCGGGCGATGACAACTCATAGCAGTTGAATCCCAAAGTGGGGTCCAGAGCAGATAGGTTTCATTTTCCCGTTCGAGGCTGGGAGAGTTACAAGTTCCTTTTGCCTATAATAATCAACTCCCCTAATTGTGACTTTTCATTTGTACAGCATCCTCTTGCTCCCTGCCAGACAGGCTCCTAGCCTGTCCCAGGCTTTGAGTGTCCCAAACCCAGCACAGACATGAGACACCCTATGCTGAGTATTAAATGAGTAACGGGAGCAGCTGGCATTTGTCTAGCTTTATAATTTATAAAACACTTTCACATACATTATCGCAGTTAGTTATCACACCATCTCAGTAAGTGGGTATTAACGTTGCGGTTCTTACAGATGAGGAAACAGATCATGGAGGCAGAGAAGAGCTGAATTACAATGTGAACCTCAGCTGTCTGTTCCATGCCCTTCCAGTACACTGCCCTCAGTGAGCGGGTAGGCCAGGCTGATCCTTTCCAGACCACAAATCAATGAGTGTTGAACTGCCTCACTTTCCCTCATTAAAAACCCACAGAACACAAATCACAATTGATGGTTGATAATTTGTCTGCAATTTGCGGGCTGTCAAATGAATGCAGAGGTTTGGTATAAATGAGATTATTTCTATCTCAATTTAAAAATCCAGTGATACAACTAACATTTTCCTCATGTCTCCCCTTTCCCACTTAATTAATAAACAAGTGTTACTAGTTTACAACTTTAAAGCTTCCCTTAGAGGTCTAAACAATATAGGAAAGTAAAAAATAATTCACCTCCGTCAGGACTAAGGAGGGCTGGAAAGGACAGAGAGCGGAAGAGAAGGGAATTTGCTAGATCATTATCAGGAATGAGAGGAAAAAGCCACATCTGTGTGTGTTTACTTCCTCTGGGCAGAGAGGGAAAAATGCTTAAGAATCCAGGTCATTGGGCAGAGATTTCAGGGGGTAGAAACCATCGCGTCCTCAGCTACGATCATCAAAGACATACCTGCTTCACAAGTCACTGAGCTAAGTGATCACACCACGTGGGGAAGGCATTGGACAGGGCACAGTGAGGTAGAAAATACTTGCAGGACTCAAGGGGACCAGGCCACATGACTTAAAATAAGCTCTGCTTCTGGTCTATGAAATACTCAGCCACACTCCTTGAGACTCCAGTAAAGGTACCTGGCATATGAGTCAGTTTTGAATCTTCCAAAGCCCTTTCACTCATATTCTGTCCCAGCCTAGAGTGGACAGATGATTCGAAACAGTGATGAAGACGTCTCAGCACGGATCCAATGGTACAGGGAGAAGCGACAGTGACCGTAAGAGAGGAGCGAGAAGAAACACTAAGTAGAAAAGCATAATGGTCATATTCTATGCAGCATAGCTGGCTCTGACAGCGCGTAGTAATCAATGTTGATAATTCTGCGTCATCAAGAGAGGTTAAATCATGGGTGTGTCACTACAAGCTGGTCACTCGACTCATTTGCAAAGTATCTAATGGACACCCGATGTCACCTGACTGACCGGACCTGGAGATAGAAAGACAGATAAGGCAGGGGCCCTGCCCTCGGAAGGCTCCCTGGCCTTTAGTTTTTTCCATTTTAAAGGGAGGAGGCGAATTCAGTGACTCTGGAGATTCCTTCCTGGAGGTCACTTAAAAGCTTTATGGATTCGGCCTTAAACCTCAACAGTCCTCTGAGTGGTGAGTGATCCAGGTAACAATCCTGTGCAGCAAACGAGGAAACTGAGGCTCAGAGGGGTTAGCGTCAGGCTCGAGGTCACACAGCTAATGATGAGCTGGGCCAGGACACTCAGCCACATTACACTGAAATAGGAAGGTCTTCTTACTCCCACCCCTGGGGTCTTTACACGGTCTCCCTTCCTCCAAAAGGGCAATCAGAAGAGATGGAGAACAGCTCATGCATTCAACAGCTGCAAGGATTTATAGGTCTGGAATACAACATTCGGCAGGTACAAAACAAAAATCATGTGCAATTGGACAATAATACATCTCTCTAAGACCAAGTGCAACCAAAGTGGCATTGAAGAATCTGTCAATATCAACAGCAGGAAGTCCAAAAAGTCAATAGCGAGGGCTACTAGGGACATATGCTAACCACTAAACTATCAAGAGAAAATGTGGTAGAAGGAAAAAAGGCAGCTTGGGAGCACTATGTTTAACAAAAAAAAAAAAAAAAAAAAAAAAGGAAGGGAGGAAGGGAGAGAGAAGAGAGAAAGGGAGGGAGGGAGACAGGCAGGAAGGAAGGAAGGAATGAACGAAGGAAGGAAGGAAAGAAGGAAGGAAGGAAACCATAACCAAACACACATTGCTGGTAGAGTTGGTTCGAGCACAGAGGAAGGGTAGATGCTTCCACATACCATGCTTTCTTCGCTGATGGCTGACTCGGAATACCTGTCAACTCTGCTGTTACTGCTAAGCATCTATGGCGGAAAACAGGTGCCATGTTTTTCTACAACGTACAAATGGAGAAAAAAGGCAGCTGAAGAGCTACTAGAGCAACACAGATGGTTTATAACACCAGAGATGGCCACCAGCATACTGACCAATATAAGACAGCAGGAGTCACGGGCCTGGGAACGAGCATTTATTAAGCACCTTTATTGTTGTAGATGTTGTGCTAGATATTTTATGAACACCAGCTTATTCATGCCTCACAGCAAGTCCCTAGGGTAGGTAATATTCACGGACCCGCAGAGAATTGATTTGCCCAGGATTATTCAGCTGGTGAGTGGCAGAGCAAGGATTTGAACTCAGCCTGAGTTCAGAGCTGCAGCTCTTTCCACCCCTCCACACAGCCTCCAGGACACAGGCTCTGGCTGTGGCACTTATTAGCTTTGTGGCCTTAGACAAATCATTTTAAGGTCTATAATCCTCAGGTTCCTGAAACCTGCCTCTGTCATGCAACTGCTATAAAAACCAAAGGACATAAAAAACACAGGCACTTTGCTATCTGAAAAGACTTCTGCAGTCATGATGATATTAACGATAATTATAATAATATTTACTGAGTACCTACTATGTGGCAGGCACTGGGCTTACTGCTTTACAGGGATTATTTCATTGAATTTTCACAACCGTCTGTGAAATGGGTACTATTACCCACATTTTACAGATGAAGAAACTGAGGCTCACAGAGGCGAGATAACTTGCTAGCAAGGGGTAGGGCTGGGGCGGGAGCAGGTTTAACTACTCCAGGAGCCTCGCTATGAACCAGATCCTGAACAACAAAGGTCCTCTCCTCACTGCCTCTGTCGTTTTGTCTTCCTCCCCTGTGACCACAGTGCTTAGATGTGCTGGCCTTTGATGAGACTTTCCCCTTGGATGTTGGAGCTAGAAATCATCACTGGGAAGCCTCACACATTTTGCAGTTGAAAGGAGGCTGCTTTCAGTTTTTATCTGTGGCTTGTCTTTGTCCAACTGAATTGAAAAATGCCACCAAGAACATTTACAGCTTGCAGGCACTGTGCCACTCCTGAGTAAGGTTCTGAGTTAGGAGACAAATATGCCTGGAGTTCCCAGGGTTCCCAGCCTAACAGGGGACATGAATGTACATTTATTTAGCCCCATCTACGAGCCAGGCTCTGTGTTAGGCCCTGGGGACACAAAGATGAACATGATACAACATATTATGATACAGGTTCTAACTGCGCTGTGCACAGGGTAAATCGGGGCCCACGGGAAAGGCACCTGACCCTGTTGGGTGGGAGTGGAAATGGTCAGAAAAGCCTCCCAAAGGAAGTGGTGTTTCCGAACGACATACTATTTATTGTATCGTCTGCACTGCTAAAGAGTTTGCATATATCATCTCTAATCCTCACAGCAACAGTCCTATTGGACACATCTGTTATTATCTTATAGATAAGGCATTCAACAACTTGCTGGAGGAATCATAGCAGTAAGCAGCAGAGCTAGGCTCTGATCCCAGCAGCTCTGACTACGAACTTCGTGCTCTTTCTAATATGTCAGGTTGCCTCAGAGAACACTGTGCTCTAAGCTATGACGGAGGCAGAAACAACACACCATGAAGGAACAGAACGGGAACGGGTACCTGACAGGCCATCCAGGGGGTATCCTGGAGGGTAAGACGAGTGAGCCGTGGTAGAATGATTCAGGACAGGCCAGCAGGGGCTCTTTCATTATTCTAGTGAGTCCTCTGGGTGAGGAGCAGAAAGGAACACTCTAAGGGGTCAAGGCTACCTGCCCAGCCGTCCAGGGGATGGGGTGACCTTTTAGGTGGGGAGGTTAGGGGGAGATGAGACGTTCCCTTTGGGTGATAGGAAACAGGAACCTACTCATACTAACTTGAGCAAAGACAAAAAGACAGAAAGAAGAGCAAACAAACAAGAAAAGGGAGTACAGTTCACCCTCGAACACAGGATTGAACTGCGCAGGTCCACTCGTATGTGGATTTTTTTTTTCAATAAATACCTGTACTGTTTTCAGTCTGTGGTGGGGAGTCCACGGATGCATAGGGCCAACTGTCTGCATTGATCTGCGATGCCATGTTACCGAGGGGACTTTAACATCTTCAGGTTTGGGTACCCATGGTGGGTTCTGGAACTAATCCCCCACGGATACTGAGGGACAACTAACTTTTCGGGGAGTCAAAAGTTATACGCCAATCTTCAACTGCCTGGGGGTCGGCACAGCATCCCTAACCTTCACGTTGTTCTGGGTCAACTGTATTTATTTTAAGGATTCAGGCATTTTTGTAGAACCCAAGGGCTAGAAAAGTCCTGTGACCACAGTAGGGCTGGCTAGAGAAAGGACATACACACTGGCCAGGATGACCGGCCCCTCACTCCTGTCTTTGCTTTGGTCAGTGTCCGCCTCACCCCTTTCCCTCTGCTGTCTGATGTTCACTGCCTCTTGGGAGCAGGGAAAAGAGGCTTCCAAACACTTTCTCAGCTCTAACAGCTCTGATCTGTAACGCTAAATCCCAAGAGAGTATCTGATTTGTTCCCCTTGGGCCACCCAGCTATGGCCAGGGATTGAGGGTGTCCGTTCTCAGAGAAGGCAGAGTTTGGGCTGCACAGACCCCTAGAGAGCAAGCCAGAGTCTTCTGGCAAGATGTCCAACTCTAGATATTATCAGAACCCACGCTCTGGCAAGAGGGTATTGAGAGGTCTTCATTTTTACTTTCTCACTTTGCCCTTTAATACATTGGCTTCCACATTTATAATTCTCCTGTGGAGTTATTAAATCCATAAATAAAGATTTAATCTTCTAAACTCTGCATTGTGAGAGCAGGAGTTAAAGAGCAGGCAGAGGAGAGCTTACCAGCCTTGGTGGGAGGAGCAGCCAAAGAGGAAGCTTCCAGGCTGCTGGGACAGAAGGGCCAGGAGAGGCTGCAGCTGCTGCTAGGAGCTCAGGGCAGGGACCTGGGCCAGAGACCACACTGCTGAGGCAGCCACGGAGGGAGGGCCGGAGAGCAGGTCCCAAAGAGACCTGTCCCGAAGGCTGGGAGAAATACCGGGACAGTCCCAACAGCTTCCCCAATGAGCATGTTCTGACCTAAACCAGGTAGAGAAATGGGGAGCAGAGAAAGGGGGTGCTCGCAGGAGCCTCAGGGAAGAGGCGCCTATGTAAGGACAGGGATTGAGAAGAGATACAGAAAACCTAAGCCTGGAGGAGGAGGAAGAGGGAAAGGGCTCTGGCTCTTGTTTAGCTCAGAGCCCCAAGCACTGACAACTGAAACAACTTCATTCCCGGCACCTCTGCCCCCTCCCTCCCCACCATCCAGGGCTCCCACACGCTGGCTCAGGTTCCGGGATGACAATGACAAGATGGACACTTTGATTTCTCTGGCAGGCAGGCACTACGACAGGATCTTGAGAACAAAGAGGAGAGCTTGGAAGTTAGGGTGGGAGACTCTGGGGGCCAGAGTAGGGGTAAGGAGAGCCCTCCGGCCCCTGCCTTGTGATGGAGAGACAACATCTGGACCAATGATCTAGCAGAAGCTGTCCCCACAGCAGCGCCCCCTCCAGCCTCCTGATGCTGTTACTGTCTTAGAGCCAGGAGTTTGGGGCAGATGTGGGACTTCGCTCTGGGCTTCAGCCTCTCCTTCCCCCATTAGGGCCTCTGCTGTCCACTGCCGTGTGTTCAAACCAAACCAGAGGCCATAACCTATTTCTGCCAAGTGATGGGTCATGGAGGGTCTGAGAAGGGGAGGAGAAGGTGGTTTGGGACGATAGGATTCAGCTACCGAGGCGCTCTCTCCTTGAGCAGCAGATAATTTAATTTAATGAATTTAGACAGTTCATTGGATCTGCCCACACAGTTCCACTCACCTTCCAAAACGCTTCCAAAATAGCACTCGCTTTTGTACAGGAGCCAAAAGGGAAAAAAGCGAAAAGTAATAAATGACAAAGCCCCAGAGATTTCTGCCCTTTCAGAAAAGTCTGAACTTTTCTATGGAAAATGTAAGCCCGGGAAGAGGGGGAAAGGCTGTTTTTCCCTTCTCATTGAGGAATCCGGCAAAGTTGCCACAAAGACACACACGTGTGCGACAGGACTCGGGTTTTGTACTCACACTGACGTCATTGACTCACAGAGTCCCGGAGCTACTCTCTCCTCAGGGTCATCGAAAAGCCACTCCTGATGTTTGGTGCTGCAGCAAGAGATCGCCACAGACACCGCCCACAGACACGGCTACTAGAAGCTTCCAATCAGACACGGACACACAGGGTCACACTAGGAAGGAGACGAGCTCCCGCCATGTGTGCACACGATGCTCAGTGCTGCCCCTCCGCGTGGCCCGGACCCCTCTCTCCAGGCTCCACTGAGAACACCTTCCCTCCTCCACACCCCTCCCGTGCCCAGTGCGCTGAGGCCAGATGTTCCGTGGGCAGAACCCTCTGTGGGCTGACAGGCGGTGATTACCATCGCCAGCCCCACAGTAGGGGACAGCTGAATGGGAGGCAGCCCCCACCGCTTGGGGCTCCTACAATGGCCCCTTTGGGAGGGGCCCACTGCCGTTCTTTCCCCTTCCTCACCACCCATGTCAGGAGCAGCTCTGCCTGAGGAGAGAAGAAGGCACAGGAGGATCCCAGGGCCCTGGCTGATTCACCCCATTCCGCAGGGAGGACGGGTGTTCGTGGGGAGAAGACCTGTTCCTTTTCCTTCTCCCCTCGGGGTAAATCACCATGAGGACTCCCAGGGTGGCCTGAGGTCGACTTCTCCATAAAAACAGTGGGTCTGGTCCATCACACAGCCTTGCTCCCAGCGCTGCACACCGGGATGAGGGCTGGTACAGAGCTCGGCAGATTCCTAGAGCCCGGAGCCCAAAACCCAGGGTTTTCCCTGCCTGTCCCATCTCCCTTCCCCAGATGGCCTTTGGCCATTCCAAGCCAGAGGCTGGGGTACTAGGCAGGAAAAGGTTAAGTTTCCAGGACTCCTGGACAGCCTTCTGCCAGGTTCCAGGCCTGGGGTGGGTGGGTGGGGGTGACGAGGGTGGAGACAGGAATGTGTTGGGGAACTGGTAGGACCAACATCTGAGACATGGTCACTGCCCCTCCTCCTCACCCAAACCGCAGACGCTGTGGCAGCAGGAAAATCCGAGAGGTTCAGACCAAGCACAATTGTGCAACGCGGCCCTGGGGGCCAGCCCCATGCTGGAAATAGGAGTGGGGTTCGGAGTGGGGGCACAGTCCACTGGAGAGGGGAGACTTTCAGTTCTTACTGAAAACACCTACATTCAGGGCTCTGGCTTCCACAGTAGACTTCAGTGCGACTAAAATCCATTTTCTGGTTCAAAACCTCTGAAAATGGGAACGGGAAGGTCTGCCTGGGCTGTCTCGTGGCCAGAGGTACGGTGCCACTGGTGGTTCTGGGAGGGCTGGTGAGTGTGACTATGGGCGTGCAGGGAGGCCTTTTGCTCAACCTCCTAAAGTGTTGGGATTCTGCTGCTTCCCCAGGCCCCTCACAGCAAACTCTGTAACTAGAGAAGTTCCTTTATCCCTCAGCCAGGGAGCCCAGCCAAGTCCCAAGTGTGGCTTAAGGAGTGAGGATGGGGTGGAGTAAGAAAATGGAGGGTGATGGGGTGAAATTTGATCTCAGGGCTGCCCCAAACAAGTACAGGCAAGGAGCGGTGGGTTCTCTTTTTAATGCAAAATGTTGCAATACAAAATGAGGTGCGAAAAGTCCCATTCTTGAGGGCACTAAAGGGAGAAGGGGGGCAGAGTTGAAAGTCTCCTTCTCTTCCTCTTCTCTCCTCTGATTCAAACTGACACAAGAAATACTCTGTTGCCTGTTCAGTGGGGTTGCCCCCATACAATGGTCAGAGCTCCGGGCCTGGGTTGTCTTTGACTGGCCTGCAATTTGTTGGCCTGGGGCAGGACAGGAGTGAAGCTTTAGGGTTTTCTCTCTTAGCTCTAAAAGGATAACTCAAGATCCAGAGTCCCATACGAAATGAAGGGCCGTGAGAATTTGGCTTCCATGCGCTAAAAGTATGGGATTTGAACCACAACTTGCCCACATGTGGAGAATGAGGAGCAGGAAATTAGGGAGATAAATGCATGGGTGTGAGAGAGATTCAAAACCCAAGGCTACCTCCTCAAATTTCTTCCTCTTTCTTCCTCATCTCCAGTTTATAGACAATCTGGTAGCCATCATCCCAGGCATAGAGCTGGCGCTCGCGGGGGTTATAACGGAGGCTGGCATGGGCACCATATCGGCGTGGGAAATAAGGGAGCGCTGCCCTTTCAGGGGTCAGGGTGCCGCTGGCATCAAAGGAGCACTGGACGCGGGCCCGACTGGCCGGGCGCGTGTTATAGACGACATACAGGGTCCCACAGATGACGAAGGCAGCCTCAGCATTCTCTCTGGGACATGGTGTGTCCCACTGCTGCTCTGTGTCCAGTGTCTGTGGGTCTAACTTGGCCAGACACAAGTGCCTGTCATCCTCCCGGGTGGCATAGACAGCCCAAAGGCCCTCCTCGTCAGCGGCCAGGTCGATGTACGTGTCTGATGTCAGCCCGTAGGGGGGGATCAAACCCTCCGCAGGGAATACGGAACTGTCCACCACTGTTCGGTTGGCCAGGTGGAATTTGATGAGCTGCAAAGTGGTCTCCAAATCACCACCCCCTCCAGGTCCTCCAGGAGGCCTCCGGGCGTAATAAAGAAAGCCGCCATAGACCAGCTGCCCTGTGCCTACCCAGGGGAAGGGCACCCGGATTCGGGAAGCCTTCCGGGCAGCCATGGCAAGGGTGAAGTCACGCAGCCGTGGGAAGACGAAGGCTGTATCATTCTGTGTCCCATCCAACACGAAGATCTTCTCTGTTGGCCCCAATGGATCCTTGGTCCACAGACCAGCTGGGCCACCAAACCGCTTCAGGATCTTCATTGATCTCACCTGAGAGATTGTGTAGCCACAGTCTGATGGGGAAGGGAAAAAGCACAGGACAAGGAAACACAGGTGAGAGTCAGATGCCCACCACAGGATGCCCCCGCCCCAGGGTCGGCCATTTGGAGAACAGTGGGCATTGGCTCGGTCGATGCCTCCACTCTTATGGAGGATGGGGACAAAGGGCATCACGGGGGCCTGGGTCTCCCAGAAACTCTCCTTAATGGACCTGTCACTACAGAGATTGCCCTAAAACAGATTCCAGAAGATAGATCCAAAGTGGACTATGACAAGGAGAAAAACAGAGAAGAACAAAGGAAGATGACAGGGTTAGGGGCCTGCTTTCCGCTCGCTTACCTGTCATCATGTCATACTTCTCATTTCTTCTGCCTTTGCCTTTGGTCCCAGGGCCTCCAGTCACCTTCTCATCAACTTCTACACAGGGTAGAGCTGGGTTCTGGGTCTCCAGATAGTCCACCTCCCGCTCTAGACGATCCACTCTCCCCGCGATGGTGTCAGCCTCGGTTCGGAGGGTCTCCCGCTCCTTCTCTGCCACCTCCAGCAGCGGCAGCATCTTATTCTTGAAGTCCCGCAGCTCAGCAGCATGGCGACTGCTCTGGTCCTGGCACTGGGCCAGCCGTTCCTGGCGGGATGGGGGAGGGGAGGGAGGGCTGCCGAGTTACAAATCCCGGGCAGGGAGAGGCCCAAGCAGGGAGTCGGGATGGGGAAAAGCACAGGACTCAGCCAGGTGGCAATATCGCGTTCAACCCCCAAAGAAAGGAAACCAGATGTTCAGAGATGTTAGATGTGCAAAGCCGGACTCAGATTCACCTAGGCCCCTCCCCCCTACGACATGCTCCCCCCAGCCTCTAGGTCTAAGTGCGTGTGGGTGGGACGGGGTCTCTGCTCCCTTATACAATCCTCCTCCTGGGAAGTAAGAGGCTACAGACTCAAACAGAAAGTTGAGTTTCCCTGGGAACTTGCAACTTAAACAGAATCATCAGCTTGTTTTGAGATGCATCCCCACAATCAGAGCTTTCATTTCCACTCTGTCCCCTTTTTCTACCTCATCCCAGGGGTAAAACACAAAGGTCTGAATTGCTCTACGTTATGTGGGGAAGAAGAGGACTTACAATGTGGAAGATCTTCTGGCGTTTTCCGTGGGTTCTTACAGAGCCCTAGCTTGTCACCCCCAGATGCCTGACAAACTAGGTGCATCCACGGAAGATGTGGAATCCTGCCACGCTGGGTTAGAAGAGAAAGGGGCCGCTCACCTCTAAGGCAGCTAGTCTGCGCTCCATGTACTCCATGAGGTGGTGCTGCTGTCCCTGGAGGGGTCCTGACCAGGACAACAGGAGCAAGACAAGGAGAGTGGCGCAGGGTCCCATGGCAGCGGGAAAGGGGAGCCAGAGTAGGAGGGTGCCTTCGTGTGTGTGTGCAGGCGGCCTCTCCCACTCAAGCCCGCGGGTCAGCTTGGGAGGCGGGGTGGGGGCGGGGCCTCCTCTCTTTCTGCATCTCTGGGTCTCTCTCACGGCTCTGGAATGCTTGCAGTCTCTTCACAGCCCCCACCCCCTCCTTTCCGCCTGCATTGATCAAACACAGATGGCCGTACTGCTGAGCAGCCAGAAGACTTAACCACCTCCCGCCTAGGCTGTAGGCTCCCCAGGAGAGGGGAAGGCGATGGAAACCCTAGGGCAGTGCCTTCTGGGCAGTCACCCAGGAGGAGCTAGCTGGGGAAGGCCGAGGCCCCAGAGAAAACAGCACACTCTGTTCCCATGTTTTAGAATGCTTCCAGTGCTGCCTGAAGAAACGTCCTTCATCAGTCAATGCTCCCCTTTCCCAGCAATAGCATGGATTGTCTTCTGCCTTGTTCAGTGGAAGCTGGAAGTGGAGATGAGGTTTGAGGGGAAGAGGTGGGAAAAGACCACACTGGTCAAGGCTGTACCACCGTCGTCTGTAGCTCATTGGCGCCACCTTGCGCTGAACACCAGGTGTCGTCTCAGGATGAAGAGGGAAGGCTTCGCCTTCACTTCAAGTGGAATTTTCCACAAAGCAAGCCAAGAGGACTGAATTTATAGGGACTTTCATCATTAAAAGGCAGATTTCCCCCACAGACTACCCAATTACTTAAGGGGATCCCAGTCTCTCTCTGGTTTAGTCTAAAGAAGAGTGTAACGAGATAAGAACAATTGGAAAAACAAAACAAAAACAAGTCATAGGGAGGTTAAACTAATTCTTGATTATCTGGAAGCTAGATGGACAGCAGAGCCTTTCTATATGGCTTTCTTTGGCCTGAAAGCTTCTAGGTATATTCTCTTACCAAAACTGGGGAGTGTTCGGTGAGTTCACACTAATTTTACATTTATTTATGCAGGAAAAAAATCTGAAAAATATGTTGCAGTCTAAATCAAAATGTGTTCTGACTTACCTATTAATGCGAGAGAACAAGCTATCGATCATTTCTCTTGGTTATGTTCCAAAAGGGTGTTTCTAAATGTTTCTCATTTTTATATCCCAACTATGACTGCGGGCGCCCCAAATGAATTGATGGCGACTGTAGAGTAAACGTGACCTAAAACACGTGTCAAAAGAAGTCAAACGAATATAGCATTTATGGAGAGACCTGTAGTGATTAATCCAGACAAATCTCTAATTCTTTATCCAAATTTTATTCACTTTAGAATCAAGAGAGATCTGATCAGAAGTGCTCCTTCTCTAAAGAGGACTATGCTTCTAACAGAGCCGCTGGAAAGGCGGGGAACGTAGAATCTTCTCGTGGTGACTCTTTCATTCTGCTACTTTAGATGTTTGGTGGAACATGCTAGGAAACAAAGTTTAATTAGCCGGCACCCGAAGTTTCTACCTCTTTGAAGTGACCAGATCCAGGTCATCTTAAGTTAGGGTCCTGGACACTCCATTCTTGGAAAGTGCTCCCTATTCATTTGTGTTGTGAAGGTTTATATGAAGAATGAATGTCTCTAATACATTCTACTGATGCTCAGATGCAATGTATTTAGCCACTCCAAAGATGCCATTTGTTGACCCCCTTTGTGTCCCTATAACAAAAGTCAAAAACAGCCAGATGAATCAGAAAATTTACCCATTTTATTGATGCATTGCAATTGCTCTACATTTTTACCATATTATGTAGAAAATACTGAAAATACAAGCTACTTTGTAAAACCAAAGACAAACACTGAATCCAAAGATAAACTATGTTTTATACAATGGACCCTTTTCCCATAGTTAGTATTAAATTTTAAATATCTATTTATTTTGTTAAAATGATTATTTTACATACTCCCTAAGTACACCTGCATTACAAACATAGCTCAGTAATTCTCTGAAACTGTTTCTAGAGGCTTGTTGTAAAAGGAAGCGCACAACCAGAAAAGGGAGAAAGCAAAGAAAGTTTAAATCGCACACAATAACTAGCATATCAAATACATTTAAAGTTGGAATTCCATTGCAATATCAAGGATTCAAAGCAGAAATACTAACATTACATATAATGTACATATAATGTACTGCTACATGTAGTGAGATTATTTTTCAAGCTGAATCAAAACCACACATTATATAAAGTTTAGCAACAAACAACCATGGAGACATGCTACACCATCCATCAGTTAAAAAAATCAAAATAGGAAGCAGGCGTGGGCCATTCCTGTCACTGAGAGGCAATTTCATTTTCTAACTTAAAACAAACCATCCTAACCAGTGGGTTTTTGCATAATAATGCTGAATAGAATATACATTACTCTGCCTGCTTGGCTAAGGGCAGTCAAGCTGAGCCCCTCTAGTGGAGGATGATGGATGGCCAGAGCTGTTGGAAATGGAATTCTTATTCCTGGGGCTGGTATTTTAGCTGAGCGCTGACAGGAGGGTCACCTCTAGGGAGCTATTAAAAACTCTGGATTGGTCAAGGGTCCCGATGAGCCTAGAGTACTTAACCCTTCCCCACTTTCTCTCTCGCCCTGAAGGGGAGAAGCTAGAAATGCAAGTTCTGAGAGGATTTCAAGCCAAAGGTAACCTGGTCTGAGGTCAGGCCCCTTGACCAGGCGGTGCCAGGAGCTCACTGAATTCCAGGGGGGGCTTCCCATTTCCTTCCGAGGCCGGCAAGGTTAAGCCCCAGGGACAGAATCTAAAGCCACACTGAGCACACACACATTCAGCACACAGTGAATTTTTAGCTTGGTAAATCTGAAATGCCAATTTGTAGACTAAGACTGAAAATCTCTAAAATCCTTAAAGCCACACACTGCTAGGAAGGTGATTAAGGAAACAATACAAACTGTTGGTATTGTCTTTTCCCTGTGAAGACTCCTATCATACATGGTACCTCCTATTGGACAGGGGGGCAGGAGTGGAGTGTTTTGTGGGGTTTTTCCCCCTGCATCTCATTTCTTACAAAAACGATAAATCTTATTCCTTGCAAAAGAAAGATGAGGAACAAAAACTTGTTTCCATCAGAAACTAAATCAAAGGCAAGAGAATCAGAATATGTTTGGCAAAAGGAGACACAAAGATCACACCCGCTGACCTGAAAACTGTTGAGACTAGAGACACAAACTATACAAACTGCTTGAGTATCTTGACAATGTAACGCTGAAAACACAACTCAATGTAATGATTAAAAAAAAAAAAACAAAGAAAACGCGACACATTCCTGGTAGGCTGTACTGACTATCTGCCCCATCCTGGAAGCACTGACTCCTCACAATGAAGAAACTCCAAATACCTTGACAGCTCCTCGGTGTTCAACCCGGTCCAGAGCGTGCTGACCAGGCGCCATGAAATCTCCCATCTCCATCCTGCACCTCCGTGACACCATCTCTACAAAGAACCAGTCCTAGATCCATCCCTCAAATACGCCCTTTTCAGTTCCGATGGAACACTTCTCCATCTCAGGGTGAACCTTCTCCCCCCAAATCTTGTATGGGCAGGCACGTTCCCGCCCCCAGTACCTTCTACGTGACCCAGATCCATGCCGGAGCTGAGCGTACACGGACAATTTCACAGTTTGAAGGGCCCCAAGAATATACACGTTTGTTAAAAAGAAACCTCAAAAGCCCAATGACTCGACAGGCTGGGGTTCCTTCTTAACATTCTTCACCGGCTAAGAAACCTTTCTGTGAGTTCCCTGTCACCAGCGGCATCACAAAACTCCTCCTCGCAGGACGGGGACATGGTAAGCAATACAACAGGCTCTTTGGTATAATAAACACATCTGTTACATGTTTTTTTTTTTTCAACAAATGTTTTACTAGGAATGTCAACTATTTGCAGGAAGCACTGCCACATGGGAAAAGGAGGAGGGGGATCTCATTTTAAAAGTGATTGTACATACTTTAAAAAAAAGCAAAAATGCATATTAAGTACTGGCTTAACTCCTCTGCCTTGCTTCCTGAATTCTCCCAGAAGCAGAGGGGCACGTGGGGAACATGCTCTGTGAGAACTTAGCTGAGATGCCAAAACGGAGAGGGGCAGAGGTGGCCGCGGTCAAGGAGAAAAGCTGCTACTTTTATTTTCCAATGTCCATTGGCCGGGAAACTGAGATGGGAAAATGCATTTACACAACACAGCTACTAATCCTGTTGATATAATCCCAGCGAACAGCTAAGGGTCCACGGGGGCTTGCTGGTCCGTCCTAAGGCAAGCTCACTGTAAACGCTAGAACCACTACATTATATAAGGCACTACAATAAGGGAAGGAAGAGACACACACTGAGCAACTCCTCACCAGACACACCTGTGCAAAACAACTCCAAGGGTCTCCTTTCCTCGCAGGCAATGCCCCTGCTCACTCAGCACTACAGTAATATGCTCTAATATAATAGCAATTAGTTCACATACATTCCAACAAGTATCAGTTCATTTTGGTTTAAATACAATGGAGACATCAATTCCATCTCCGGGGTAACACTGGAGGATCAGATACACACTAAATACACAATTCAAGTGTAATCACTACACATCTGATTACAAATAACATCTTGGGTTAGCAGGAAAAATTGCTTGTTATATTTTTTCTAATCAATATGTACATATTTAATTATGCAAAATATTAAAACACCACCATTACAAAACTTCTAAAATATTTTTAAATTCAGTAATAAATTTTTAAAATATTTTTTGCAATTCCTACATGCACTTATTGTATAAGTCTTAATAAGAGCATTCAATTTGCTGCTGGCATACAAAGGAAGCTACTTTAAAGTATAAAAGCTATACACAATGTTCTTATCTGGTTTCAGATTTTAGCTTTCTCCCCAAATAAATCACATAGAACAGAAGGGAGAGATGAGGCGAGGAGAGAGAGAGGTGGATTATTGAAAATTCATACTGCTCTTTAGGCAAAGCTCATCAGTGCCAGTTATCACATAATACAAAGAGATTTTGTATATAATAAAACATCCATCACCATACAATAATAACCACCTTAGTGGTTTTTCCAATAATAAAATTTAAGCTGAATCAGAGGACTTTTAAAAAAATAATTTAAAAAGAATTACCTGGTGTTTTCACGGCAGGTATGGATTCTCGCACAAAGTTACCAGCGAATGGTGAGCTGCCTTTTAAAGACTACTTTGTAATAAACACAGGAGCAACTGAGAGAATCCCAATAGTAACACAGAATAGTACTTAGCCAGTTTTGCAAAAGTAACAATTGCGGCCACTAAGTATAATGTGATAGGGAAACAAAACTAAAACACTGTAAGTTTAAATGTCTCATAAACAAAGGTAAAAATTTGAGGAGAAATGCCTGATATTAAAATACAGACTTGTGAAAGCTGCTCTTAAAATAAGCAATTAAGTCTTAGTTTTTTAACAAGCAAAACGTAATGATTTTTCTTTTCTCACTTGTTACCAGATTTCATGTCCTTCTATCAGCATTTTTCCTCTGACTGGCAATTACAAGAAAACAAAGTTAAATACAGAGGGGCTTCACTCGTTCTTAAAAGCATTTATAGAAATAAGGTCAGAGAGAGAAGAGAAAATATTTTTCAAAGGGTAACTTCAGAACGATCTCTCTTCCTTGGTAACTGAAGAAGATGGGTTATCTGAACTCTTCCAAATACCAAAAATGCTGTCACAAAAATAAAGAATTAAAAAGTAGGGCAGACGGTGGGAGACCACAACAATGCAGCCGACACTGAGACAGGTTCCCCAGAGAGCAGCCTTCTGCTTCAGTGGCCCCTGCAGAGCAAGCTGCTGCCTACGGAGTTTCAGGAGAGGGTAAGAGGGAGCAGCTCCTCGTAGGACACTGTGAAGAGCTCAGGGCCAGGAAACAGCGGCCACGATCCTCTTCCCTCACGCTCACCAACTACAAGTAGGAGTACTGGCTGATCTTGGTAGGACTCAGTGGGTATCCAGTGTAAATGGCGGAGCCTCGGGACGACCCAATGTAGGATTGGGTGGCAAACTGGTGTTGGTACTGAGCAGGGGCCACACTGGCAGAGGTGAGGAGGCTGGGCCCCACGCTGACAGGGACCTGGTGCACCAGAGTGCTCGGGTGGGCGGTATAGGCGGCCGCGTGCCTCGAGGAGCCCTGGGGGGAGAAGAGATGGGCGATGGAGCTGGTGGAGCCCAGCGCAGCAGCAGAGGTGGGGGCGGCATACGTATACAGGTGAGGCTGGCTTGGCAAGTGAGCAGGGGCTGGGGCCAGGTGTGGGTGCCCCGCCGAATGGAGCGGGCTGCCATGCTGGAAAGCGTAGGGGGCTTGAGACAGTGGGGCCACAAAGGCCTGCTGCCTGCGGGGGGCAGGGTTGCTGCTTCTCTCCTGCGAGGCTGGAGCTGACGGTGACTGCTGGTTCTGGAAGGAGGGAGAAGGGCGTGAGGGATCTTGAGGTCACCCTGATTCAGGGCACCAGAGACCGGAGATTCTAACACACTGCTCCTGGGCTCCCACAGCACAGACTCGCCCAGGTGGGCAGTGCCGTCAGAAGGCAGCCATCCAGCCCTCTGCCTCTTGGCAGAACAGATCCTAACCCAGCCCACACAGCCGTGCTATGCTCTTAAGTACAACAGAGGAAAAGGGGAATCAAGAGTTCACGGGGTTACCCACTCCTGCCAGTTAGGAACTGTTCACTCAACTCACCCTATTCTGGTGTCAGCGAATTTGAACTTTTCCTAACCTTTCTTTCTTGCCCTTGTTTTCTTCTGTTCTCCTCTAAGTTCTTCACATCCCTCTTGAGTTGTGGAGCCTAAAACACATGCACTAACTCGAACTTACATTTGCACTTGCGTGTTCTCTCTCTCTCACACACATACACACACACACACACACACACACACACAAAGTACACCCTCATGTGTACACTTTCTCACTACAAGCACCAGAATTTTAACTAAGAAAAGAATGAACACAAATAGAATACTGACCCTCCCCACCGCACCAGAGAAGCAGAATGGGAGGAAAAAGCCCCAAATCCCAGATTCAAATAACATGTAGGACTAGAACCAGTTGACTAAGTGGCCAGAAAGCTTTTCACTGTCTCTTGCCTCAAGTAAACAGTGCGAGGCTCCGGTTATTTACGATCTGAGAGACGAAGGAAGAGAATCTGGTCTCAGAGCATGTGCTGGTACAGAACCAGGTATAGACTAAAGGATCCTGGGCTCTTGCTAAATTCCAGACATTCCTCTAATTTTCCAGGACAGACTAGAAGGGGCTGATGGAAAACCTGAAATGCACATCCTGACACACTTACAGAGGAAATGGAGACACAGCACATGTGGATATGGAGCAGGACACAGAACACCAAAGTGTTTGACCAAAAGCGGCTTCATTTGGCTTTATTCAGCAGTCCAGCCAGAAGCAGGATTCCCCAGAGAGTAGCAATAGGCGGGGACCCAAACGGGAGGCCGCAGCCCCTAGCTCTTACCTGGCTCAGGTTGAGTGGCTGTGCTGCGCTGGTCCCCCCACGCTGCACTCGGTACCCTGTGGGGGTGATACAGCATCCAGATGACTGCCCACTCACTGAGGCCACTGGCTTGGTCTTACTGCTCAGGAGACCTAAAAAAGGGTCAGGCCTTAGTTAGTTAAGAGTCGACGTCTGGTCAGAATCGCTGACCTAAGCCTCAGATGGCATCCTGTCAGTCAGTCCACATTGGTACGAGGTTTGCAAGCATTAAGGTTTCAGGTGTATCGTATTTCCACAATTACATTCACATCAGAACAAAAACTGTATTATCCATTTCTGTCTTGCTACAAAGCTCATAAAGAATCTTCAAAATGTTCACTTCAGTCAATATTATCTAATCTCCTGTAATGTGCAAGGTGTTAACCAGAAATACAAGTACAAGTAGGACATAGTTGCCGTCCCCAAGGAGCCTACTTTGATGTAGGAAGGGATTAAACAAGTATAGAAATGACAATGTGAGCTGAGTAAGATACTGGTAATACTCAGCACATTTAAGTATCAGAAGGGTTTAAAGGAAGGCGAGATTATATCTTGCTGGGCACGCACTGTCTTCAAATTCTGAGAAACTGCAGGGTCCTTGAATAAGCAAGATGAATTTTCAAAAATTAGCTTCCTGGTGGAGTCCCAGTAGGAAAGCTGAGGCACGTATTCAGTGATGTGTGGAGTAGCCCACGTCCTCTGGACCCAACAGTAGAAAGAGCTCCTGAGAATCTTGTTCTGCAATAGTCTGGCCTCAGGAAGTTTCTGCCTTGTCTGCAATGGGACAGTTGTTTACTTCTGAGGAGAACCACACTTAACACAATACTCTCAAATTGGAAGCCTGTTTATGTCTCTGGCAGTACACAATTCATAGTAAAACACTAATTTACATAAGCAAGGCAGAGACAGCTATACTGACACCCAAAATTCACGCTCCCCTGCTTTGGTGTACAGAATTGCCACTGGAAAACAGCTGCCTTGCCAAAGACTACATTTTCTGGGCCCTCTTGCCTCTAGGTGGGGCCATGTGATTAGTTTTCACTGCTTCTGGGACTAAAGAAGTGAAACGCATGTGCCCCTCCAAACTTTCTTCCTCCTGACTGGACACAAGGATTCCAAGGCTCTGATCCTTAACTCGCTGCAGGACTACCGACCAGGAGGACCAGCACCGGAGTATGTGAACTTTGTGCGTCACGCCAGGGCGATCTGGGGCTTCTTACTGCCATGCACATTACCCAATAACGGAACCAAGGAGCCGAAGCCCAGCTCTACCAGCAAAAAAGATGGAGTCATGGGTTGACAATAAACCCACAAAAGCATCACTGTTATGACATTGGGAGAGAAAAGATCTGCAGTACCCATTGTTTTCCATAAAAATGCTGGCAGTCATTTTTAACACGTTTCGTACGGCGGGGTTTAAATCCCTCATGAAGATTCTCGTGATCCGTACGCAACGTGTTAATATTACCAGTTCCTGTCTACCTCTGGATTATCAAAATCAAATCACCTGTGGGCAAAAAAAAATTACTTGCTAATTCTCCCTGCCATACAACATGTCTTGTCAACCTTCTCCGATCAATAGTCAGTATAGTTCTGAGACTACAAATACATTTCTATACTAATCCAAGCAAAATAAAAATAGGAAGAAAAAACTGATGGCCAAAAACTAACTTCACATCACAAGGAACTGATTTCTGAACTAAGTAATTTTTAAGAAAAATCTACGCACTGGTCTCTACCATTGGTATCAACAGACGACAGTAACATATTAAGGATACACAGCATCAAAGGAAAATTCCACTCTAGCTGAGAGCTACTCACTGGAGGCCTGGGTCGCTACGGTGCAGTCGCCAAGCTGGGCTTTCAGCGGAGGTACAATGATGGTGCGGGTGCCGGCGGCTTCGCCCGCGACTCTCCCCGGGCCCTCCAGGAGGGGCCCACTGTTGCCCCGGAGCGCGCTCAAGGTGT
Source organism: Rhinolophus sinicus (assembly GCF_057876585.1). Lineage (NCBI taxonomy): Eukaryota > Metazoa > Chordata > Mammalia > Chiroptera > Rhinolophidae > Rhinolophus > Rhinolophus sinicus. Next base: position 45,918,650 of record NC_142507.1, on the reverse strand, counting down.
CGGTGGAGTACGGGCTACTCAAGGACGAGTCGGAGTCTGGAGAATCATTGACGGTGACGTAACTGATGACATTAGACCTGGCCTTCAGGCCAGAGCTGCGGGGAAGAAAACACATGGAAATTCAGCCCCCTTTCAGCAATGGTTCTTTGACGGTCTCTGGTGCTCCCACCGTAACGATGATGATGGTGACGACAGTCACGATAACAGTGGCCATAAACTTACGAGTGCTCCTTCCGCATCCAGCACGTCTTACCCTCTACACACATCTCATTTAATCCTTACGACACGTCTGTGAAGGTAGGTACCATTGTCCCCATGTCCTCAGGAAACTGAGACCGAGGGAGATTGAGACACTTGACCAAGGGCACACGTGACAAGTGGTGACAGGATTCAGGCCCGGGAAGGAATGACTCCAGAGCACACACCGCTAACGACGACTCCATGTTGCCTCTTAGCCGTTCCCATTGAGTGACCAACAGGATTCTTCCAACACCACTTCCTACCCACATCACCCTCACGGACTACAATGGTTCCTTCTCAGAGCTAATCAAACTTCTCACAGTATGTTCTGTGGTTTTTTTTAACGTTCCTTCACAAGCTGATTTTACTTCACTTAGTAATTGTAGTTTTTCCTTATTTTTAAAATAGGCTTGACTCTAGTCAAAGCAATCGGCTGGTTACAATTTTTGCCACTCCTAGGCCACTTTTCCTTACTGCAAAATGTACTTCTTTTCTTCTCCAAAGCAGCTCAATAATCACTTTCAAAACTTAGTTTTGAGTCTACTTACCATTTGTTAATACCATTTTGTAAATAGGCCTTTGAAGTACTTCATTCTAAAATTACTCTTTAGCGTTCATTTACCTCCATTTATATGTGACTGTAAAGTCTCCTACGTGACTTTCACGTGTGAGTCCTCAGGTAAAAGCAGGTTTATTCCCTGTTCCATGTGCTTGACACAACCTCTATGAAGAATACAGCCCAGAACAACCAAGGCCACTGATGACAGTATGTTTATGCTACGAGAGAGGTGTGGATAACAATTCTTGTTTTTCTGATTTTCAATTTTTTTTATTTTTTTATTATATTAGTTTCAGGTGTACAAAACAACATAATGATTAGACATTTACACCCCTCACAAAGTGATAACTCCCCCCCACAATCTACTACCCCTCTGACATTGTATACAGCTGTCGCGATACCACTGACTCTATTCCCTACGCTGGACTTTACATCCCGTGTATGACAATTCTTAAATGTCTTAGTTCATGGCCCAGTTAAGGGCTTGCACTAAGATGTCGGGATAAGAGGAAATAATCTGGTAGTTCAATTCTTAACCTCAGACCATACAGCAGAGGAGGAAAAAGAAGGTAGCCCTACTTACAGTTCTACCTCTTCCAAAGAGGCCTTTTCAGATTAAGACTTTACACAAGTCTCATTGCAACTAACTGCTGTTTGTGTGCTTGTTATGTATGTGTTTTCTGACTCTACAGTCCCTTAAAGGCAGGGGATCATGTCTGTAGTACCACACACACTCTGAGCCAGAGCAGCCTGACACTTAATATCCACCTTCCATCTCACGTGTCTGCAAGGCTGGTTTAACTGAAGAGCGTGCAGGGTATTACAGAAGACATGACGATGCTCAGTTATGGAAGCCTAAGTGTTTGGGCTCACTCATCCAAGGCCATGCTTTCAAAACACCTCTTTTTAGTCCTTCCTTTCGTAGCCAAAACTGGACCACTTGCCTGAAGCCAACAGCCCAAGGCCAGGTGGGAGCTGCCGAGCCAGTGAACCGTCAGCCATCTTACCTACTGGGCTTGTATTTGTTGTCCTCTTCCTCATCGGTGTCACTGCGGATAGTGATGACACTCACAGGAGGGCTGGGAGTGTCTGGGATGACGATGGGCTGGTGGGGATCCTGCACGGGGCCGAGGGGGTTGTAAGATGTGGTGCGAAGGGGGCTGCTCCCGACCAGAGAACAGCCTTGAGAAGGCAGAACATCCAGGGAGGACCTGTAAGAAAAGACCATAAGAAAGGCCACTCCTTTCTTGGCCCTCAAAACCATACATTTTTTCCCCAGAACGCTTTCCAATTTGCTCTTTGATTCTTTTTTACCTTATCATCAAGCCAATACACTTAACTATAAAAGTTCCAGTAAAAAGTAAAGTATGTGCTCTACCAGGCTTTCATTTCTGCCTACCCGTCACCCCACAGTCAAATTTCACTCTGTAACGTGGGCAGAAAACTAAAACCAGCATAAAGAGGGCCAGGATTTGTAGTGGCAGCAGGGAGAAGGGAGCAGCACAGACAGAACACACCTGGTAATTTAGCACGCCCAGACACAAAGCCTGGCTCCCCCCGGCACTGGCTACTTCCCACCAAAACCGTGTGCACCACAGCGGCGCTACATCTCTCTCAAACCGGCCCAGCTTTAACCATCAGCTCCGACAGAGACTTACTTAGAAGAGACTGGAGCAGACTGCTTATTCTTCTTTGAAGGCAAGGAACTGGACTGCTGCTGTCTGACAACGTGGGCAACGCCAACATTCAGGGGCTGGGCAGTGGCCAGCGTCACGTGGTTAGTGAGCAAGGATGGCTGCTGCATGATCGTGCTGTACTGGCTGCCATGAGAGTGGGCATTCCTGTACCAACGGAAAGAGACAGAGAAGAGTGAAGGTCTAAAACACCGGGAAATCAGGGTCAAGAAGGTACGAAAAGCACTTAAAACTACCAAAAAGAGCTGCATTTTATTTGCTACCTGGATTACAACAAGGCTTTAGATTTTCACTGTATGGTTTCTAATTGCATAAGACTTTCTTTAAAACTGAAGCAAATGATTACTGATCTTACAACCTAACTTTTTCCTATATTCAAAGTTTTCTTATTAACTCCATCTCCTAGCCTGATATGGGTTCTCTTCTTAAAGGATTTCAGACAGAGACAAACCTCTCCTTTCCTTTATTTTCTTCCCAGTCTCCCCAAATCATCCAGTGTGCCTCCCCTAATGGATCTGCCCTTACAAATCTCCCAGGGACGAACGAGCACAGGGCACTTGCCTCCAGTCTGTGAGCTGCTGGCCACTGCCCAGGGCCTCCGGAATCACTGCTGTGGGCTGGACAGAGTTGTGGAGAGCTACCCCAGGCAACTGTTGCCAAGTTGAAGGCAGGAGAATTTGTTGGGTTCCTCCGGGCCAAGCCTGCTGTAAGGAAACACACAAAAAGATCCAGACTTGACTCATTCTTGGCTTTTGTTTTGTTTTGGTTTTTTTTGTTTGTTTGTTTGTTTTTTAGATGAAAGAAAAATTCATATCTTAAGAGAAGTTGCTTGTAGACTGTTAACTTGCAGAGATTCAAAAAGAAAGGTCAGAGGGGCTCAAGGTTACAAGTCTTATGATGAGGGAAAGAGAGCACACTGCTTTGCCTTGGCCACCTCCACACCCTGCCCACCAGGGTGTTAAAGAAAAGAAGACCCCTGTGGTTAAGAGTCTGCACTATATGGTAAAGGAGTCCGAAAGTTCAGAGGGAAGCTCTGGTGTAATGATGGAGTATTATTTTTGCAAAGATTTTCAAAATAACCCTAAACAGAGTTAAGACAGCTCCCTTGAGATTAAAAATAGGCATTTTAACATTTGAGTGCCTATCAGGTAAGACATCAGGTCAATTCAACCCACAAAACAAAGGGGAGAATTGTTCCTTTTTAAAAAGGGTAGTACTTGGAAAATGGAGCCAGATGTGGATGACCAAAGGCCAAAAATCCTTTGGCAAACAAGCTTATGCCAGCAAAGGAAAGCTAACTTCATCACTTATAGCCATTTAGTAGAATTTTAAAATAAGGCAATAAGTAAAATATTTATGAAATAGATGCAGACAGCACCATATTTTGTTTTTAGTAGGTACCTAAAACATTGTTTTATATATCATTTGTAGAAACATACTTCAACATAAAAACTAATCACTACAAGGAAATACATCGTTACTAGTTTTTAACAAGCCACATCACTTGCAATAGACAGCAGCACATATGTTTTCTGTACTTCAGAAATTCTGGCATTTTCTAAAAAAAAAAAAAAAAGGGAACAGATTTGTAAGTTTCCTTTTTAAACTTGACTTCAACAGTACAATCACCTACAGTGCTTGTGTACATATGGTTCTATTTCTTGAATTTCAAACTGCAAGACCATCAAGACACTGTTTTAAAAATATTTCTGCAAGTAACAGATCCACTTGTTACAAATACTGGTTCCAAACAAGACGCCTTCAAAGCAGAAAAACTGTAAACACGTCTGCTACCATATGCAGAATTTGAAAACAAAACAAAACAGAACAAAACAAAAAATAAGAGAAATATGTTAAGTCACACCATGCGTCTTTCCATAAGCCAACACCTGCACAAGACAAAGCATGTAGTTTAATACAGAGCAAGAAATAATAACATTCCAACGTGAGGCAGAAATCTGGCGTTCCAAGCGACGAAACTGTTTTGACAGAGGAAGAACAAAAATATGCAAAGCTTAGCAAGTGACTAGTGCAAACTTAAGAGAAGCAGCAAAAGAGACATGTCAACTAATACTCCAACCTCGAAACTACAGGTGAGCAAGTTAAAAGCAGTGGTTTGGATCAGCTAAATTGAAAATATATCTGACTTCCTTGCACTTGGGTTTTATGCTTATGATATAATTAACCTGGAGGTGATACCATCTTTTAAAATGAAAACCAAACAAATTGCAACAACTAAAGTGTGTTTCTGGAAGTGTTTTCACTCACGTGAGTCCGTGAGAAACAACAAAAGCAACTGAAAGCCTCTTTTCAAAGATGTGGAAATATCAGGAGTCAGTAGTATCAGTTACGTTGTTAAATGCTTGCTTAATTTTAAATTTCAAGCCATGAAATGCTGGCTGTCCAGTCAACAATTCTAATAAACAAACCCCCAAATAAACCAAAACACATCTAAAAATCACTCTTAAGGTAACAATTCTTAAGGTAAATTCTGAAATATACCTCAAAGTCCTTTTTGTTTGTTTCTTCCTATCTCTGAGCCCCAGGTTACATTTGCTGCTGCATTTAATAACCTTTCCCATGACTTTTAGTAACAAATATTGTATTTGCATAAAGTTTTTCAGCCACGTTTTCACCTTTGTATAAAGGACTATTTGTAAAATGATCTCTCCATAACCCCCTAAAAATGAGATCACCTTTAATTTTAACCAACAAATGAAACACGGCCTAAAAGGATTCTAAAGGGAACATCTTTAAATGGAAGATATGAGCTGCCACTGATCATGAGTGACAAAAAGGGGATCTATGTGTTCACAGAAGGAAGGTTAGTATCAACTGATGAAGCAGTAAATTAAGGGCATCTTAAACATTTCTACGTGCACAAAAGTTTTAGAAGCTTAAAACAGCAAATGAAAAAGGAAGCTAACTTGCCAAATAGTTCAAATTTTGGCCATCCAGGTACCTATAGCAGAGCCAAACTAAAGGCCATTCCTTTCATTCTCAAGGAGCAGAGGATAAAAGAGAGGGCAGAAAACGTAACCGTGTTGATGCTCTTCTGAGACTACACCGAGAGCTTTTATCCCACTAGGCTGGCAAAGAAGAATCAAGGGGCCTGGCTCCTTACAGAGCCACACTGAACACCAGAGTCAAACAGAGCTTGCGCAAAGGTGGGGAGGAAAACAAAGAGACATTAAAGATGTAGCAAGAACACAGCCACAAGATGGCACATGCTTCCATGCCCTCTGCAAAGACTAGGCTGAAAACTGGTTTTGAAAAATGAGAAAACCAGAAGAAAACAGAACAAAGACGAACAGGAAAAAAGAAAAAAGAAAGAAACCAAAGAAAGTCCGTTAGTAACACAATCGAGTGAGGGCATTACCAGTACAGCGGCAGTCTGTTCAACCAGCGCCGGCCGGCCGGCTGCGCAGCTCAGAGTGAAGGGCACCGCGTACTGCGGGGTGATGGTGGCTACTTGAGGGTGGAGAGTTGCTACCATTAGTGGTGTGCAGCTTCCCTGAAACGTAGATGAGGCAGGTGAGTGAAACACACGCGGAGGCAGGTAGTCTGGATTCAGAAGGCTTCGCACTCCCCCCAGCTTATTACCAACAATACGCAGTCCTTTTCTATCATCTCAAATGATGTGCCAAACACAACTTGCCCCCCCAACTGTACACAGCACGGGCCCACTAGGTCAAGTGTCAATGGCCTAAAGCGAAAAAGGAGGGAAAGCCTTCTTGGGCCAGATCCAAAACTCAGCTCACCAAGGCACATATTAAGAATTTCTACTCACAAACTTGGGGTTTGGGATTTCAGAATTTCCTGTGTGTCATGGGCCATAAACGTTTACACAGAAAATAGAAAATATAACATTTGTTGCTTATATGAATCCTTATGATTTTTTTGACCTTTTTAGTCACATGCTCCACGGCAGGTATAAAGTTTCAAAGCTTTCTACAGGCTAATTAAACACAAGGAATAAAGGAATATAATACTTGAGGCATCCTGATAAGATCCAGCCTCTCAACTGTGACGAAATTCTGAAGGAGGGAGCAAAGAGGACACTAAGGAAGCACAAGGGGAACCTTTCACTTTCAGAACCAGAATGCCCTTACATGTGTGCTACACCTCTAAGAGCCAAGACAAAAACTTAGCGTCATCTCACAAAACTAAATTTTCCCCAAGTCTGGATATTTCTCCCTGCAAGTCTCGGGAAGACACTGGCAGAGTTGCAACAGTGTCAGGAATGAGTACGTGACTCCATCGTAGGTGTTTCAATCCAAGTCCACTGAATCGTGACCAAGAAAGACCTTACAGTCAAAAGCAAACACCCTTTTCTAGGACAAAATATCTGATTCCCAATAGTGTTGCAGCAGCAGCGCCTGAGTCTCCGGGTTGCTCTGGCTTTTACCTGCGTAAGAACCCCCGACTGGATCTGCAGTGGCTGAGCAGCTGGGGCCTGGGGCACAATTGGCACCGCATTATCCATTCTCACAGGGAATCCAGAATGCTTTGTTGTTGCTTGCAGCCCAGCTGTAGAAAACAACAGCACAGTTAAATGGCTTTGCCAGGTCTGCGGATGTTGTTTGTTTGGGCTTCTTTTGTTTGTTTTTAGCTTTTCTGTTCAAATAGTCTACCACCTAGGTTTCCGTTCTAGACGCTTAAGACAAAGAAGCTTCACAGAAGTCTGGGGAGTTAAGAAAATGGAGATGTGGTTCCTTTAGGTTAGATTAATAAAAATGTGTCCCAAACAGGGACGGAGGGCTGATTTAAGGGGATTCTAAAATATTGTTCATCCCACAAAACTTAAAACATGACCATCCAAAACATGACCAAAACAAGCCATCCAATTCCCATTAACAGTACAGGCAAAAGCAAACAAACAAAAACCTTCACTTAGTAAGACACATCCAACTTTTGATCAATTTGGGGGAAAAAAGTATTTTTTAAATGTAATCTATTAAAAAGCAAAGTCTTAAATATAATTATAACTTTTGGTTAAATTAGATAAGAAAGTATTACGAAAAGCTCAACACTTTATCACGTAAGTTACCCTTTTGTTTATAGACTATTTTAAGGGGATGTTTTACCCTACACCGCAAAAAATATCACTTAGTTCACAAATTAGTCATATTTTTTTCTTTAACCAGTATGTGAACTGAAGAAATTATGCCTAGAATAAAAATATTTCAAAAGTACACACGTTGGTTTACAGAAACACTTTTTTCTACTTATTTTAGAAATCTGCTCTGGTCACTGACAGCTTTCTAATAAGGCTTTTTTGCAGCTTGGGTAGCTAGGAAAATCAAGAACTTTATGCTGCCTTTAAAACAGTGACCACACCTCATTTATCTTTTTATTCATTATGCTCTCTGGGCACAAATGCTGAATAAATGTTTCCTACAAATAGGAATATCTCATTCTGGGGAAAAGAGAGGCTCTCAAGATAGTTCTCCCTCTTGCCAAAAATTGAGAAGAGAGCTTTCTTTTAAACCTACCTTATCAAAACTTTCAACATAGAGAATTTAAGTTCCTATTATGCCTCTAATTCACTAATGCCTTCAGTTTTGCTAAGTGAGAACACAAACATTTTAATTAGATATTCCATCAGTGACGCTTTTTAAGCTGTTACCAACTAATTTCTCTCAGTATTACTATGGAGGTATCAAGTGAACATAACTCATAAACTCGAATACTGTTGTTTTCAGCAAGTCTTCTAATTTTCCGTTTCAGTAATTTACAAGTAATTTAGTAACAAGTTGTCATATAGGAAAACATAAACACAACATACAAACTAAGAGGGACTAGTAAAATCATAATTAAAACACTCTAACAACTTTTTTAAAAATGCTACTTACTCTAAAAATAAAAGGAAACAAATCCAGATATCCAGATAAAAAAACTTACCACCATTCTTCCGAAAGCAATGCTATCTAATAAGAAAGCTAAGCAACACTAAAATTCTTGTCTATACTCCCAGAACACGTGGCTAACTACAAAACAATGTTATTGTAATAGCCTCCAACAGATTAATAGGAACTGAGGAGGCAACGTTTAGGAAGAAATGTTCACTACAGAAGCTCATCTATGTGTCCCAGGGTAATGAAGTAAAAGGGGACAAAATTACAGAATAATAATTTCCACTGAGCAAAATGTGTATCTTTTTTGGTCAACCAGAATAGTATAGAAAGTAGTATTTATACTACTGACCTACAAATATAACTCTTAAGTATTATTAGATTGCTAATTTAGGCTAAGCCTCAGCAGTCAAGCTATTAATAGTTTAAAACTAGCTTTTTCAAGGAACCCCAAGTAGAAACAAAGAATTAACAAAAGGCAACAATTCTGGAAGGTTCTCCCCTGAACTATGGATTAATATTTTGTTCTGCTGAACATAGCCCTTTAAGTAAAAAGCCACGCAAGCATGGGAAGAACAGTAAAACTGTCTAATTTCGGAAGGCCTACTTCTCCCTCCTCCAAGTAGAGATACCTTGTAAAAGAGAAGATCGTGAAAGCAACGTTGACAATCTGGAACAGAAGACTGTTGGGCAGAAACCAGCATGTGCCTGTGGCTGGCAAATCAATTGACAAACTCTACAGCTCTTTGAGTTTCAATACTGAGAGATCATACGGAACAATACTTCAAAATACATAAGCTGGTATGAACCCCACTGCCTGGGTTCAAATACCACTAACTAGTTATAAAGACTCTGGGCAGATGAGGGAATCATGATCAATTTTCTCATCTATAACTTGGGCATCATGACATTACCCACTTCCTAAGGCTGTTTGTAAGGATGAATCAGTACATATAAGAGCGCTCAGAGCACTGTCTGCCACGTAGTAATACATAGCAGCTTTCATCATCGTCATTACCTTAATTTAAAAACTCCCTTTCACTTGGAAATTCTGAACTTTGCTCTCCCTGGCTCCTCAGGTGATTTAGACTTCCTAAATAGGAAAATAATGTCCAAAGCTTACCTAATTATACCAAAAAGGGTTTATACCACTTTCCCTCTGTACCTCTTCAGTTTACATTTTGTTTTGTTAAAGGAACTAATAAAAAGGTCTTCTGCCTCATCTCTTAAATATCATCTGAGAAGAAACAGAAAACTTGGGAGTCCCACCTGTGAAAACTGTTCCAATGAAACTCACTTTGGAAAAGGTGAGGGGGTAGGGGGCTAAATGCTAAAGTCTGTAGAAGAATCACTCAGCATATGATGACCCAAAGTATAGAATTTACTATTATGCAGCATGTGCAGAAAAGCATTCGGTAAGCTCGGCTAATTTGCATTTACGGGTTTTGAGTCTGCGCCTCAGCTCTCCCTGCGGCCTCTCCCTGCTTTACTATTGCTCCCTTGTCCTCCCGGTAATCTCTCAGTCTCCCCTAGCCCCACTTTGCCTTCTGCTTGCCCCAACTCTGTCAAAAACCAAACAAACAAAAGGGTCACAGTCAGTAAGTAACTGAAGTCAAAACATTCAAAAAAAAAAAAAGCTATCCACTTTTATGTAAAGTGTCATGAGAAGCCTGACTCCTGGTTTATTCCCATAGGGCACTGAGATCGATTTTCTACTGGTAACGTCACAAATGTGTCATCAGAAAATATCCTCAACATAATTTAACCCTTTAAATGACTCACCAGATCAAACAGCACACATTTCCCAGATTTCAGGAAAAAAGGAAGTGAACAGACTGAATTATAATATAAGAAAACGGGGCAGGATGGGAATGTGAAAATTAAAATCTTATTGCAACACATGGGGTCAGAGCCACCTTCTTCAGCTCTTCTGTTCCTGTTAATAGGAGTCTGTAGGAATAACGATTCATAACCTGAAGTAGATAATCTTAATGTCTTCCCCACACAAGCACCTCAGCGTATAGAAGTTTTCAGTTCAATAAATAATGATCTTTATTTCTGATGTAACTTAAGAGGTTTCCACGTTCTTAAACATGGTTTTTACATTTTATAATAAAATCGCCTTTTATTTGGAACACTATAATTTTATTTTATAACAGAATGATATAGGAAATAAGATTCAATATATAGCAGTTGTGTTTACGACACATTTTCTCAAAATGTATATATATATCCTGCATATTGGGGAACAAGTTTATACAAGATATATGACATTGGTGCAAGGTCTCAATGGGCAAAAAAACAGGTATCAGGCAATTCAAATAAGGAAATGTTAATTGAACTCCTATAATGTGTCAGTTAGTATCATAATTAGATAAATAACCAACATAAAAAGGGTAAATCCACTTTGTTAATGTTAGTTATCTTCCTAATCAGAGACAGAGATCAAACTTTTCAAAGACCAAAACTATACAGCTAGATACCTAATCAGGGTCTGCCTAAAGCAGGCAGGGTTGACGGAACACCGTAGGATACGGGAGTTTCCCCACTTACTCTGAAAAGCAGGCGGACATACTATAAACGTTTGCTGGAATGGATCTGTCTGAGTACAAATCTGGGTGGTTCCAGGCTGCAAGGAGACGCCCTGCTGGGCAACTCCAGGAACGGGCGCTGCTGACGACGGGTACAAAGCCGCCGACTGGTAGTTCAGCAGTGACACATCTGAATTAGCCAGAGAAAGAGTAGCAGCTGCTGCAGTAGAACTGGAAGCTAAAACACTGGCCTAAAAACAACAAAAACATTATAGTTGTATATTGGCACAGAGATAACAATATTTTTACACACACAGACTCTATCCATAAAAACTTAAAGTTTTAAAATGTAATGCTGTCTTTGAAGTAACCCTGTTTAAGAAATTTTCCCAGTCTCTAGATTTCAGGCATATTATAAGGTTGAATAAGAAAACAAAGAATAAAAAATGGTTCTGTACTGGTTGAGGCCGTATAAACCCCTACCTCTTCTTTCTGTGCAAAAAGTTGATGGATGTGAGATCCCACCAAATCTCATTTAAAAAGCAGACCTAACTAAAAAATTAGGAAGCACACATCTTAAGAAACCAAGTTAAATCTAAATATCACTGTTTAGCAAAGAAATGCAAAACCACTCTTCAAGTTAATTATAGAAAACCCCAACTGAACTCATAGAAACAGAAAGTAGACTGGTGGTTGCTAGGGGTAGAGACGGGAGGGAGAACTGGTGAAGGTGGTCAGAGGGTACAATCTTCTACTTGTAAGATGAATAAGTTCTGGGACTAACGTACAGCATGTAAAAAAAAAGTTACTGGAAACCCCCTTCAATAGATATAATGAGACATAATAGATATAATGAGAGTCATTTGGCTAAAGTCAGTCCCACTAACAGCGGTAAGCAGAACGATAGCCAGGCTCCACCTGTGTGACTATGCTGTGACTATGAGCGCATGGATTAGGCCTTTCATAATTAATTATGGTCAGCACATGACTAATAGGTATTATCTGTCTACTCTGTCTTCCATCACTTTTGCCAAGTAGAAAATTCTTAAGAAGCAAAAAGACCACCAAAGCAGACTGGTTTCTTTCCCTCACCCTGTATTCTTACTGGCGTCTACCCCTCCTAGGTTTAAGTTTCCGAAACCATTTACCACATACCTGATTGTGCACTGTATTGAGTTGGTTGCTGAAGCTCATGGTTAGATTTGTGCTTGTATTTGGGGCAACATGCGTGGTGAAGGGACTCTTGATCTGACTCACTGTATCATACATGTGAACCCTCCGCTTGCAGATCTCCATGTTCTGAAAACAAGACTTAACACTGGAAAAAAGAGCAAAGAGTCAATAAAATGAATGCTAAGATTTAAATAGAAAATAACTCAAGATGAATATGGACCAATGTTTTTCCCCTGAGTACTTTCAGATAAAAATGAATCAAGAGTTTTTAAAACTATGAAGAGGAAAAATACACATCTAATTTTTAATTTCATAATTTTTCAACAAGAAAGACACACACCACATATGCAAGCCCCAAAGCTGCTGCTCACATGATACTTCCATAAACCTAAAAGATGGCAACTCAACAGAGAAGCACATCATGGCAAAACACCAAACCCTGTCATACTCACTGATTGCTATGTGGAAAATCCAGAAGGTGAGTCATTGTCACAAATTGATGGTTAAGAGTTTTCAGAGGAGTAATTCTCTTATCTGCATCAATTGTTAACATTTTTTTTAACAGATCAATGTATTCTCGTCGATCTGCCTTCTCTGCCAACATGTCTGTTCCTTCTAAGTCTGTGGACATATTCACCTTCAGAGGAAAGTTAGAAATATTACACTTCGTATTTTAACCTTTACTGCTGCCACTAAATATCTGCTTTGTCTCCAAACTATATATATATTTTGCTCAAGAGAAACACCTGAGGAAATTCTTTTTATTATAGCATAATCATTTTCATAGGTGGAAGCTCTTCTCATGCTGCCTAATTAAAATCTTCCGTTTGGTAGAGTTTATTGGTAGAATAAGGCTAAAAAAATTTCTGTTCATTCAAAATTTGAATCAAACAAGTAAAAGTGACTATTATTACTTAAATATAAAAGTTCCCATTGTTGAAAAGATTAAATGACAAAAGTGTAAAGTGTTCCAACAGTGTTGAATGTAATAAGCACTCAATAAATGTTAGCTCTCATGTAAGTATTTACTAGATAAACTAGACAAGAACGAAACCTTCATAAACAATATTTCAAAATACTGACATGTTAAATATATGGTGATGGAAGGAGAACTGACTCTGGGTGGTGAACACACAATGGGATTTATAGATGATGTAATACAGAATTGTACACCTGAAATCTATGGAATTTTACTAACAATTGTCACCCCAATAAATTTAAAAAATAAATTAAAAAAAAAATAAAAAGTAATTCGAACTCTTTATCATTAAAAAAAAAAAAAACACGGACATGTAACAAGACCAGTTTAGCAAAAGCAAGGAAGAAATATATAAAAGTACCCTTTGTTAGGATTCAAATGCTCTTTTAATACATGACAGAATATTAATATATTTATTTCTGTAAAATATAAAAACATATACTAGAACATAACAGCTTGAACCTATCTTTAATATAACCAGCAGAAGTGTATTTCTGAGTAAAGCGATACATAAATGTCTGGCATCTTTAAAGTTTCTATACTCACCTGAGCCATGTCATCTAAACAATTAAAAATGTACTTCCGAGCTTCTTTTGATTTGATTCCAGTCTCCAATTCATGTTCTTCAGGTGTCTATAAAATATAGATTAAAAAAAAATTCCATCTGTGTATTACTTTCACATTTTATTCTTACTAAAGCCAGAATACAAAGAAACAAGTGTCATCACCTTGCCAACCAGAGATGGCAAATATCAAAGTAAGAAGGGACAACTAGAAAAGCTTTCTACAACTAGAAAACCTCCCAGTGGAGAGATGTGACCTTGATATCTAGCCACCCTCTTTCAACAGTGATAAAATAAATGAGCAAGCAATGATGACGAATGCCAGGTAAGAAGGGACATTACCGTTTTTCTCTTAAAGCTACTTTCAAATGGGATGGTATTTCAAATGCTAACTATGCAAAGGCTCAGAGGCAGAGTCACAGAGTTAATCAAATTATTCAGTGATATTTCAAATTAAAGGGTATGCTCTTTAGTAAGTAAAAAGCAGATATTTGTTTAAAGAAACTATGTAAGGACTTAATGTGGGCATTTAGGAAATTATGTTTTGTCATATTTAGTGAGAATTCTCTAAAAAATAGTCATTACTAAATTACTCTAGTTTTTCCTATGGCTTAATGGTGACAACTACTCTCCACACCTCCTTCTCAACTGCTGATTCAAATATACAAAATTAATTCAGCCAATGGAACTAGCATTTAAAGTTTTGTTTTTTAACTAAGGATAAGGCCAAATGTGTACAATGAAATAATTTTTCAAAGTATTTCCTCCTGCAAACATACATTCCACCCCCCCACCCCCGGCCTTGCCCCCTCCTCCACCTCAAGATAATAACAAATTTAAAATTTAAAGTTGGGAGTAAGGAGTACAGGAATGGGTAATATAGTAGAAGAGACTGACCTTAAGCCTCCACAGTGGGTACCCCAAATTAGGATCTCTGTTGAAAAACCTGGTTGTTTTTGTCCCGGCACTGAGAAGATATTCAGCTGGCAGGCCTTGTGTTTGGGAAATGTAACGAATCTGAAACATCAAAACCATCGAAATATTGATTTGGAATGAAAAGGGCAATTATTCAAAACTTTTACACTAAAACATTAGCTCTAGCCAAAAAAGAAAGGTACTGCAAAGAATAACTCTTAGAGAAATACAAACAGAATTTATCTATAAATACATACATATATACTAACCCACTCACAGGTAATTCCCAAATACTTATTTAGTAACTTCCTTGTTACTATGTTATTTACAAGGAAAACTCAATGTTGAAAATTTAGTGTGTAACCTCTTTTGCTCTTTTGTAGACTTCTGATACAAAGTTCAGAAAACTTTAGGAAATTTCTAATGGCAACAAAATCTATTTCATGGATTACCAAGATTTTTTTTTTTTTTAGTCTTGTTTTAGATACATTATCAAATTAAAACAATTAGGAAAACATTTCTATAAACCTTTCTTTCTGGGCTACTCTAGCTCCTGTCAGTTGGCCCTACTGTAAATTGCCACAGAGCTTATCTGTCTCACATACCATAAAATCAAGCACTTAATTTAGTTTCTCTGTGCCCTTATCAATACAGGGACTGTGTTCATTCATTCAACATTTACTGAACACCTACTACATACAAATTAGGCCAGCAGTTTTCAAATGTGGTCTGGGGATATGTGGGGGTCCCCAAGATACTTTCAGGGGGTCTGTGAAGTAAAAACGACTTTCATAATAATGCTAAGAAGTGATTTGCCTTTTTCATTCTCTTCTGATGGGGGTACTGTAGAGATTTCCAGAGGTGATATATGACGTCCCTGCCCTGACGGTTAATGAAATGTGTGTTTGAATATACTTGTTTTACAAGTTTCCCAGTTTAACTGTTCACAATTCTGTTTGCTCCCACAATTCTCCCAACCCAAGAAAGCAATAGAAGAGGGGATTGGCTTCTCTCCCCACTATTGAAAACAAAGCAAGAAGCAATTTTTTCTACCACCCCATCTCCCTATGTGAATATGGCTATACTTAAGATAATATTAGAGAGAAACTGTAAGCAAGGAAATAATAAATCTTATTTCCCACCTCTCCCCCCCAAAATCTTCAATTTTAATTTCTAATGCAGTATATATTAATAGATATTAGCTATATAAACAGCTCTTTAGGATCAACAATTTTTTTTTTTAATGATTTTATTTATTTTTATTTATTTATTTATTTTCCCCAAGTCAAGTTGTTGTCCTTTCAATCTTAGTTGTGGAGGGTTCTGTTCAGCTTCAAGTTGTTGTTCTTTCAGTCTTAGTTGTGGAGGGCGCAGCTCAGCTCCAGGTCCAGTTGCCGTTGCTAGTTGCAGGGGGCACAGCCCACCATCCGTCGCAGGAGTCGAACCGGCAACCTTGTGGTTGAGAGGGTGCACTCCAACCAACTGAGCCATCCGGGAGCTCAGCGGCAGCTCAGCTCAAGGTGCCGTGTTCAATTTTTAGTTGCAGGGGGCGCTGCCCACCATCCCTTGCGGGAGTCAAGGAATTGAACTGGCAACCTTGTGGTTGAGAGCCCGTGCTCCAACCAACTGAGCCATCCGGGAGGCAGCTCAGCTCAAGGTGCCGTGTTCAATCTTAGTTGCTGGGGGCAGAGCCCACCATCCCTTGCGGGACTCGAGGGATTGAACTGGCAACCTTGTGGTTGAGAGCCCACTGGCCTATGTGGGAATCGAACCGGCAGCCTTCGGAGTTAGGAACACGGAGTTCTAACCGCCTGAGGCACCGGGCCGGCCCAATCAACAATTTTTTAAGAGTGTAAAGCAGAGGTCAGTCAACTATGGCCAACAGGCCAAATCTGGCATGCTATCACAAAACCATTTTAGACAACAGCAGGATATTACTATGTATGGGAGCTACACAACTGA
Source organism: Rhinolophus sinicus (assembly GCF_057876585.1). NCBI lineage: Eukaryota > Metazoa > Chordata > Mammalia > Chiroptera > Rhinolophidae > Rhinolophus > Rhinolophus sinicus. The sequence continues at coordinate 45,902,179 of NC_142507.1, read as the reverse complement.
AAATCAAACACAGCATCAGCAAAATAGAAAACTGTTTTTTCAACGTGGATAAAAATATTTTAAATGTGAACTTCTTTTGCATACAAAAAAGGTGAAATCTGGGCCAGCCTGGTGGCTCAGGTGGTTGGAGCGCCATGCTTCTAGCACCGAGGTCGCTGGTTTGATTCCCAAATGGACCAGTGAGCTGCACCCTCTACAGCTAAGATTGTGAACAATGGCTCTCCCTGGAGCTGGGCTGCTGTGAGCTGCCATGGGCTGCCATGTGTTGCAGCGGGCTGCTGTGGGCTAGTGTGAGTGGCCAGGATGAGTGGCCGGCAGCCAGCGTGAGTGGCCGGCAGCCAGCGTGAGCGGCCGGCAGCCGAGAGTTGCCATGAGCTGCTGTAAGCGGCCGACCAATGACTGGCGACTAACTGAATCAGGTCAGGGAGCTGTGTCCTACACAACTAGACTGAGAAACAATGGGTTCAACCGGAGTGGAGGGGGGAGGGGGAAAAAGGAGGAAGAAAAAAAAAGATGAAATCTTTTTTTAATCCAGGATAAAATCTGTACAATGAAATACTATGCATTTAAAATAATAGGGTAGAAGTATATTAACATGTAAAGCTATTTCACAATATAGTAAGTAGAAAAAGTGGATTACAAATTAAATATATCTTTTTTTTTTAATTACTACATTTCACTGGTTTTAAGAGACATGTTTTTTCAAATTAACGTCTTTGAAATCAGGATGTCTTATAACTGGTAGCTATCATAGTTTAATTTGCAGTATATTTTCTTAGAGTTACAGAAAAATGATGCTGAGAAAAGTGAATAGCCACAAGCAAAAGTGGCTAAATTGGACCCTTACCTCACACCATATTCAAAAATTAAAACGGCTCAAAGACCTAAATGTAAGAGCTAAAACTGTAACGCTCTAAACCTCTTAGAAGAAAATATAGGTGAAAAGCTTCATGACAGTGGATTTGACAACGATTTTTTTGATATGACACCAAAAGTACAGGCAACAAAAGAAAAAACCAACTGGACTTCATCAAAATTAAAAACTTTTGTACATCAAAGGACGTATCAACAGAATAAAAAGGCAACCCACAGAATGGGAGAAAATATTTGCAAATCATGTATCTTGGTAAGGGGTTAGTACCTAGAATATATAAAGGACTCCTACAACTCAACAACAAAAAAAACAATTCAAAAATGGGCAATGGACTTGACTAGACTTCTCCAAAGAAGATATACAGATGTCTGGTAAGCACATATATAAAGATATTCAACACCACTAATAATTAGGTAAATGAAAATCAAAACCACAATGAGGTATCACTTCACATCCAACAAAAACAAACAATTAAAAAAACAGAAAATAACCAGTGTTGGCAAGGAGGTGGAGAAATTAGAACTCCTGTGCATTTCTGGTGGGAGTATAAAATGGTGAACCACTGAGGAAAACAGTTTGATGGTTCCTCAGAAACGTTAACATAGAATTACCATACGACCCAACAATTCTAGTATATCTAGCTATATACAGGGGATGCCAAAAAAATGTATGCACATTTTAAGAAAGGAAAAAACTGTATTAAAGTTGTAATAATATATACCAATAACAAAAGATGACTACAAACCATATGTATACATTTTTTTGGCACCTCCCCATATGTACAAAAAAATTGAAAACAGGGACTTAAACACTTGTACACCCATGCTCACAGCAAGCACCGTTATTCACAACAGCCAAAATGTGAAAACAGCCCAAGTGTCTATCAACAGATGAACGGATAAACAAAATATGGTACGTACACGTACACACACACACACACACACACACACACACACACAGGAATATTACTCAGCCATAAAAAGGAATAAAGTTATGATCTGTGCTACAGCCCAGATGAAAAGCATGCTAAGTAAAAGAAGCCTGTCAGAAACACCACATTTGTACGTGATGAATATGATATACTAGAATCGTCAAATCTACAGAGACAGAAAGTAGATTAGTGGTTGCCTGGGGCAGGGATTAGAGGAGAATGACGATTGCTCATAGATACGGGGTTTCTTTCTGGAGTGATGAAAATGTTCTACAACTGATTGCGGTAATGGTTCACCACCCTGTGAACATGCTACAAAAACACTGAATTGTATACTTTAAACGGCTGAATTACATGGTATGTGAGTTATAGCTCAATAAAGTTAAAATAGCTCATCTGTAAGAATAAGGACGTTGTCATAGGAATCCTTCTGTATAAGCACAGATGCATCAGGATGAACTATCCCCAATCCTGCCCTATACAGCAGCGTCCTATTTACTTAGCATGGGAAACACAGCTTCCTCCTACCACCCAGTTTCACATCCATGTACCACAAAAAAACTTCTCAAAACCATCAGATCATTTCTTTACAAGGAAAGCCCCAGCTGTACCTTAGCTTCTAAATCTAACTTTACTTGGTTCCACTTACTAGGAAAATTTACAATACCTATCTGTTTACTAAGGTTGAAGAGATGTCACAAAGCACTTGGGCTAAGAATGGCACTTCAGAGGATGTAATTGCTCAGAACAGGTTTCTTATTCAGGGGTCCATGAAGCCCCTAAATGTGTACACAAAACATTGTGAGTGTATTTTTCTGAAAAGACCCAAGGCTGCATCAGGTTCTGAAAAGGGTTTAAGATCCAAAAAAGGAGAAATGGCTCAACCACTGTGGTTTTGCTTCATTTAATCTACCTCACACTTTGTCGTTATTACAAAATAAGGAAGCTGGCTTGCTTCTCACAGACAGAAGAAAGATTTAAAAATTACAAAGCACAATGTAACTGGTTACTTGTGACATGTCATTTTCTATGTTTCACTCAAAGACATGTTCAGAGAGTTGAATTTTGGGGAGTTGGTAAATGTTACATGTATTCTAAAACAGATCAAGGAATCGAAATTCTAAGCTGAATAGGGAAAAACATTGTTTTGCTCTTTTTTTCTTTGAATAATTCCAAATAACCATTTATTTCTTTTAAAAATAAACAAACAAACAAGCCAAACCGATTGAACCTACTATGTGCCAGACACAATGTCAGGAGTTGAGGATATACTGGTGAATGAAACAGTCTCTGCCTTCAAAGAGCTTACAACATAGTGGTTAGACCAATTGTTATAAAAGAATTAAAAAATGAGAATTCACAATTTATTTCCATGGCAAAACTTTTCCCCTCAGGACCAGCTCCTTAGAAAATTACAGTATATCTTCTAAAGCTTGTCTATTTTGAGACATACATCATTTATTATAATACTTTTCACCTCATATGATTTCCCTCCAAAACCCAATTTTGCAGAGACCCAATATCTATCACAGCTCCTGGGGCCCAATGTGTTTCCGTGTGCAGAGGGCATCGACTTCAGTGTGTGTTATGTATAAAAAGAAGTAACAGCCGTGAATGAGCCAAAGTTCACTCAAAATTCCAATTCCTCATCCTTACTTTCATATCTTAACTCATAAGGCACATTAGTTAACCAAAGTTAATAACACTAATAAGTTATTACAGATCTGGGAAAGTACCAACCTCAAGTAATGTAAAATAAAATCCTTTTTTAAAAAGTAGAATTGCAAGCATAATTTCAAACTAAGAATTCTATTCTGTAAAACATTCTTTCTAATTGGACTGTTCTTACCCTACTCTCTAAATACTTCACTAGTACTTCCCTCCCTCTAGAATCTATTTCACTAGTAACCACCTGCTTTCTATTTCCATTTAATAAACACTTACCTGATCGTATTCCGAAGCACCAGGATAGAGAGGCCATCCCAGGAACAGCTCAGCTATCACACAGCCCAAGGACCACATATCAATAGCTTCACAAAACGGTAATCCAAGAATAATTTCAGGGGCTCTAGCAAAAACAAACATAGGAGATTTAAAAAAATACACATTATTTGGGGAAGTGAACTGTGTCGACTAAGTCCTATTTCAGGATCAGCTAAAGGTACATCGGTTTCATGAAACTGAAAATGATCTTGGGTATAAAATCCGTCATTAGAAACTCTTGGGGCCAGATGTGTTTTGGAATTCAGAATTTTTTGAATTTCAGAAAGGTACTACCAGGCACACACTATATATATTGCATAACAACCCCAAAGGAGTTTAGGGAAGCACCCCTAATCAAACACATTAATATTTCTGCAATAAAACCTATGAGCAATCATACTAAGTCGGCTAAATACTTTAAATAGCCTTAACTGGTTCAAGTCAGGTCTTGCCAATAAATGAGTTTATACCAAACGTAGAAAAAGATTTTCAGTTTTCAGTTTTCTGAATTTTGAAGTCGCGGGTAAGGAGTCCTAGATTTATTCTTGTTATCTTTCGCACTTTTTTAATTATGGAAAAAGCAATTAAATGGTCTGGTCAATAAATGCCCCTTTGTGACCAAAATACCTACTGTACAGCCATACCGTGTTTCCCCAAAAATAGGGCCTACCACAAAAATAAGCCCCAGTTAAGATCGTCAGCCAGACGGACGCATTGAGTACGTTATGACGATGTTCCAGAAGGAGACGACATGACTGTATTTGAACAAATCTAGATTGTTATACATGAAAAAAATAAGACATCCCCTGAAAATAAGCCCTATTGGAGCAAAAATTAACGTAAGACCTGGTCTTATTTTCGGGGTAACACGGTGGTGGTTGACAGCAGGGCCTCCAGAGCCAGCCTATTGGGGTCAAATCCTAGGTTCCACTATTTAATAGCTGTAGGCAATTACCTAATCTGTCTGTGCCTCTAGGTCTTCATTCATAAAATGAACATAAGAGTACCTACCACACAGAGTGCTGTATGTTTTAGCTAAGTAAGCAATTAACAATCATAATAAATGTTTAAATATTAAAGTTCTTGACCAGTGCCTGGCACATGGTAAGCACTATATGTGTTACATACAACAGTATCTATTATTATTATATTATCATTATTTTAAAACTTTGAATTCTTTGTTTGCTTTTAGAAATATTTACTTCTATTGATGCTCCAAGTGAGAAACCTAACCTTAGGGAACCTTGAGGAGAAGACGAAGGAAATCCCAGAAACGTAAGAGCATTATACATCTATGAACACATCCAAGGCAAAACTGTTACTCCCATTTACAGAGGAAACTCAGGCAGATTAAATAATTTGCCCCAAATCACAGTTAGTAAGGGGCAGAGCTAGAATTTGAATCCTGGTAGTCTGGCTCTGGAGTGGTTATATCCATCTGTAACAACCTATTTGGCATGGCGGTACACAGGGAATTTTTCAAACTGACTAAAATTAAGAGATAAATGGGTTCAGAAAGAAATGAGGATGATAATAGTAATCCTAATATCGATAATTCTAAGAGAGGATACATAGTGCTTATTATGTATCGTGTACTTTTCCAAGTTCTTTATAAATGTAGTCAACCCTTGCAACAATTCGATGAAAATAGGTATTACCGTTACATCAATTCTCAGATGGACATTTTTTCACATTTTTAACATCTCTGAAATTAAGAAGATTCTTGCAAATGATGGTATAGTTTAGTTTCATGGCAGTGCTTTTACTTTCTCATTGGTACATAAATAATGTTTCACCTTATACTCAAGGGTATCTCAGATTCTACGTAACAAAGTATCATTTCCATTTGACAGGTGAAGAAACTGGGCACTGAGGTTAAATAACTTGTCCAAAGCCCCACGATTACTAAATGGTGACACCCAAGCAACCCTGATCCAGGGGCTGAGCTCTTAAACACTTTCATCATCTTCTCCAAATAATTTCCTTTCCTTTTCCAAGTCACAGAATTTGAATGTGCCAGTGCATTCAGGCCCCTCATTTAAAAGGAGACAAGGGAAACCATCTAACCATCAGGAACCATCCAACAGGCTATATGCCTCTTCGTGGAGTGCCCAGGTTTCCCCAACTTCACTTTCATGTAACGTGTGCTTTTGGGGGAGGTTTGGGTGGGAGCAAAAATTGAGTGGGGGAGGGTATAAAGATATTTCCCTAAATGAGACTATCCACCCCAAGTCATGTCCTAAGCAAGCGGCCCTTAGCGAACAGTTACGGTAAGTTGAGGGCTCCATAGGATCCTTCAGATCGTCCCTGATCCTTGCACAGAAGTAACAGAAGATCCCGGCCTGCTGAGACTTACTCTATGTGACAGCTACGCGTAGAACCGCTAAGTAGACAGTTTTTGTACTTTTTGATGTGAGCTGCGGTTTTGTCAGCTAAAGAAACAAACTTCCAAAGCGATATTCCTGTTACAGGTGGCGAGAACCACTCTGATAGGATTTCAGAGCTCAATTAAATCCCAACCACTGTGGCATGATTTGAAGACAGCCCAAGTTTGACAGCATTAATAAACTTGAGGCTAAGAGGACCCAGAAACTTAAAAGCTTTTCTAAAATTGAAAAGGAACAAATTTTTTACTTTCAGTGAGCAGAATCGTTAATTTCCAAGTTCACGACAGTGCCAAAAATAGCTGGCAGGGAGAACGCAAATGGCTTTGTGCCAAAACAAAAACTGGGCTTAGAACATTCCTAAGCATCAATTGAAGAGAAGTGGACAGATTCTACCAGTCCCACTACACCAGGAAGACTTTTTCAAATCCAAAAGGCAGGTCACAGAGAGGGGCCAGGCACCTAATAACTAAGCTCTTTAAAAAGGTAGCAATAATATGTGACAATCGTTAGGCTTCTAAAACGTACAAGTTTCAGAGAAATTAAGAAAAACACTAAATGCAGCTCTCAAACCCTATTAAACAAAAAACTGAAGACTGGCTGAAATCAGTTTTTCCATCTGGTCTCACCCCGCTTCTGGAGTAACAAAAGCAGCTAAAGATTTCCAGCAAAAGCTCCCTCAAAACAATAATTCTACCACATCTACCACACAAAAAGATATCAAAATTAAAAAAAAATGAAAGCAGTAAATATAAAATAAGGCCGCTCAGTCTATTGAGGGATTTTCACTATCATTGTAGCCTACAAATGTTATTTACCTAAACTCTAGGAAGCGAAAAAACTGAGTTGTGTTCTTTTACTGAACAGAAAGGAATCACATAGAGCACGTTCATTTCAAGGTCTGAATGTTTTAAACTTTAAGTTCAGATTATAATTCTTGGTAATATTTTCATTACTATATCATCTTTCCCCTTGGCCTCCATTATTTCTCAATCCCTCAATATAAACTCTAGACACGAAATTCTGGTTCTGCTCATCTGTATAATAAGGAGGCTGAGTTGGGTAATTACTCTCCTAGGTCCCTTTCCAGCTCTGACATTCTAACAGCTGGGCCGTAAAAAAAGATTACCTATTAAAGCACAGCAAAAAGGGGGGAAAAAAACAAAACTAGCAGTATTCACTTTAGGAAAATGGCATTAATTGTACTTTGGACATGGTGGTGTCTCTTTGAAAATACATCCCATCCTTAAAGAACAAACACTCAACAGGCTCTAACGACTATAATCAGATGGTAGAAATAGCAACAACCCCCGCATACTGATTTCCCAACTTCAGACTCCTTTAAATTGGAGAATTCCTCCAAGAGCCTAAAGCTTTATTGCAGTGGAACCCAGAGCACGCTGAGGTTAGGGTCATTCGACAAACAGCGCGAGCCATCGCCGCTCATTTCCATGACCATACTTGTTTCCTCCTGCCCCTCGCAGAGGCATCAAACGTACAGGTCAGAGACGTTACACACAATCAAACTTCCTGCATCTGCGGCTTAGGTGACACTGTAGGTTCACTGTCAGATGAACCTGGACTGTTTGTCTAGGATAAAATGAAAATAAGCTTTCCTTCGCTAAACCTTGTCCTTCCATACATAACAAAGTGAGCTCAGCTTTAAGTAAAGGCCAGATAGTTTGGTCAGAACGGTAAAGCACTGAGCTTATAAGCACGGGAAACATTGGTGCCTAAAACTCAAGCCCCAAAGAAAGACAGCAACTTCTCTTGGAATGAGTCTACATTTACATTCACAGTGGGCCAGGAAATAAAGTAGATTTCCATTGCCTGAGGCATTTAGCCATGGCCATGGCCAACAGAGACAGCATGGTGGCAAAACTTGATGTTACTTGATAATATGTTGGCATGTTATCAGCAAGATGAAGCAATGCAAACTGAAAAGGAGGGTAAGAGGAAGGCAGCCTTGGAGCCAGAATGCTTCACTGGCCAAAAGAATTTCACGGAGGTTTTCTAAAAGACAAGAGGGTGACCACTTAATGGACTCCAATAAAGATACAAAGCAACACGAAGACACTGGATAAAACTAATGATAAAAAGGAATGCCTGAGCTGCCATTCCGTTTGCCTTAGGTTAAGTATCAAGTATTACTATGACACAACAGAACACTCCTGTTAAACCCTAAACGTAAGCCAGCCCTGGACATTGAACTCCAGTACGCACAGCAATTAGTAATACACAGAACCACCTCCTGTTTTTAAGGGGGAAACTGAGCTCCATTTAAACTTACTCATATGGTTAACAACTAAATGCAATGGATTTACAGGACTTTGTTGAAGAATACTTACCAGTGAGCTTAAAGTTTGGTATTTTCCATTAAAAAAAACCACACAGATCCAAATTACTCAAATGACAGCTTAAAAGGATAAGAAAAGGGGGGAAAGACCAGCAATCTAACACTGAAAATTATTCAGATTTCATATTAGAGAAAGCTAAGTGGCCGGAACTATTTATCCCTCAAATCTCCTTTACTCTTTAAGGGAAATTCCATCAAAAATTATTTCATGAGTAATTCTCATCTCTATTGCTCTTTTTCGGTCCTAAAATTGCTTCAGTTACAAGAGAATGCAGTTGGTCTTTCACAGAGCAAACAGTTAGAGAACACCTGCAGCCACTGTCTAGAGAAGATCAAGAAAGCGAGAGCGCATCAGCCCTCAGCCCTCAGCTGTGCTCTCCTTACCGCCCCAGTGCTCCAAATGAGGTGCAGAACTGAACCCTCAGTGCGCCTGGAAACCGTGTGGTACGTATGTATAAGTATGTGCAGGTGGCGGTGGGATTGCTCAGAGGAGAAGAGGAGAAGCAAAAGTAGTTGGAACCCAACTCTTCCAAGTCATGAATAAATAAATGGAGGTGAGATTCTCAAAATTAGTCAAGTGGCCGAGAGCAGCATGAAACCAGAAACCAAAAGCTCTAGGAATTTCTTTACTCCATCTCACTCAAGTAAGAAGTATCATAGTTTTATAAAACTATAAAAGGAAAAGATAAAAAACTGATGAGGGTGAACTGGAAGACAGCATCGTTAGGACCTCAATACTAACCAACGTGATTTACAGAGTCAGTGCAATCCCCAGCAAACACAAATGAGGCTTTTGCAGAAAAAGAAAAATCCATCCTAAAATTCATGGAATCGCAAGGGACTCTTTGAGTAACCAAAACAATCTTGAAAGAGAATAAACCTGGAGGTCTCACACTTCCTGATTTCAAAAGTTACTACAAAGCTACAGGTAATCAAAACAATGTGGTACTAACATAAAAACAGACATACAGACCAATGGAATAGAATGGAGAGACCAGAAATAAACCCTCATATATATGGTCAAAGGATTTTTGACAAGAGTGCCAAGACCATTCAATGGAGAAAGGATAGTCTCTTTAGCAAAGGGTGCTGGGAAAACTGAATACCTACATGAGATAGACTATTAGACCCTTATCTTAGACCATATACAAAAATTAAACGAAAATGGATCAAAGACCTAAATGTAAGAGCTAAAACTATAAAACATTTAGTAGAAAACACAAAGGAAAAGCTTCATAACATTGGTTTGGCGATGGTTTCTTGGATATGATACCAAAAGCACAAGCAACAAAACAAAACAAAAACTGGACTTCAACAGAATTAAAAGTTTTGTGAAAACGTTAACTTCATGAAATGGGAGAAAATATTCACAAATCATATATCTGATAAGGGATTAATATTCAGAATATATAAAGAACTCTTACAATTTAACAACAACAACAAAAAAAAAACCAATTCAAAAATGGACAAAGGACTCGAACAGACATTTCTCCAGAGGACACACAGATGGCCAACAAGCTCATGAAAAGATGCCCAACATCACTAATCATTAGGGAAATGAAAAAAAAAAATGAGGTAACATTTCACTAACATAAGGTTGGCTATTATCCAAAAAAAAAAAAAACAACAACAACGAACAAAAAAACCCCCAGAAAATAACAAATGTTAGCAAGGATGTGGAGAGCTGAGAATCCTCATGCATTGCTGGTGGGAATGTAAAATAGTGCAACAGCTGTGGAAAACAGTTTGGTGTTTCCCCAGAAAGTTAAACATAGAATTACCATATGACCCAGCAATTCTACTTCCAGCTGAAAGAATTAAAAACAAGAACTTAAACAAATGAACACCAATGTTCATCACAGCATTATTCATAATGGCCAAAAATATGAAACCACCCAAGTGTTCATCAACAAATGAAAGGATACACAAAATGTGGTATATACGTACAAAGGAATGCCCCAAGAATACTCAAAAACTTAAGTTTTGGGGCAGTGAAAAGTTATATACATATTTTCGACTGTGTGGGACGTAGGTCCCTCAAACCCTCGTGTTGTTCAAGGGTCAACTATATAATTCAACTAGGAACAACCTTCAGAATCAAGACGGAATTAATTTTCCTGGTGTTAAATAAAATTTCCGATATAAAATAATGTTACATGTAGGAATGCCACCCGCTTGAAATGGACTAAAACATCACCCTATTTGCATCTTGGAATCTGTAAGTAAATTCCTTGTGACACATAGCCCTATGTGATACATGTTAAATATAAAGCCAGATCTCTACTGCAAGACAAGTCGTTCAGCATTTGCCACTTGCCTGTAGTAGCGGGACTGTAAGTAGGTTGAGCACACGGCCTTGGAAACGTGACTGGCAGAGCCAAAGTCAATGACCTTGACTCGGTAGGGCTGGCGCACGGGATCCACCAGCATGATGTTTTCAGGCTTCAGGTCGGCGTGGATCAGGCCGAGGCTCTTGAGCTTCATCAGAGCGGTGGCCACCTGCTGCAGGATTGGTCTGATGTACTTGAGTGGCAGTGGGCTAAACTTGTTCTGCTTTAGAAAATCATACAAGTTCTGCTCCAGCATCTCAAACACAAGGCAGGTGTGATTCTTATGCTGAAAGCACTCGTAAGAACGGACAAAATTATACTCGTCAGCATTCTCACTGCTCAGGCGGGAGAGAATGCTTACTTCAATCTGTCCTTGTCGGGCATAGGACGGGTGGTTCTTCAAGATTTTAATGGCCACGATTTCCTTGGTGCTCCGCTTCCAGCACTTCGCCACCTGTCCAAACGTCCCCCGGCCTAGGAACTCCAACACTTCATAGCTGTTGGTCATAGAGCAAAGGATCTCATGCTGGACCAGCTGGTAATCCCCTTCTCCGCTGGAACTGCTACTTTTTGTGGTCACCGTGGTGGTCGTGGCAGCAGCACCCACCACAGTCCTGTTTTGCAGCATGAGAGGGGGATGTTCTTCTATGATCTGCACGCTACCGTTGCTGTCCACTTCCTCACTTTTTCTTTTCAGTCCACATTTTTGATATGGCTCAAGCAAAGACACGTTGCTCCTGTGCGTCAGGCTCTGGCTGCTTTGGAAGGTTGACGTCGCAGCACTGGCAGAGCTGTCAGCAGCTGTTACAACAATATGCTCCACGGCAGGAGCCGGGAGCAGGAGGCCCTGGTCGTACGCAGGGATGTTGAAATTGGCTACCTGGTGAGAGGAGCCTGCGTGCCCTTGTGCGGCTGGGAGGGTTTTGCTGTGGGTATAATATTTGTCGTTGCTGCTCTGTCCAGAAACATCCCAGCCAGAGGGCTCTATTTTCAGTTTCTTTGCACTGCAGAAGGCACTCGACGACACTGATGGGGGGGAAAACACCTGCAGCTGTGATGCCATACCTGTGTCGGGACAGAGGAAGAATTAGACCCGCAAATGCTTACGACCCCTCCATTAGTACGTACGAAAACTCTTTGTTTACGAAAACCACAAGAAAACATGCATCTGGCTGGGGTTTTGTTTTATACATTTTCCAAAATATGTTTCCTATTATAGAATTATAAACTTTTTGGTCTAATTACATACCCTTAATAATTCTTGGAAACTCAACAATAGGACATATTGTTAAAGGAGTATAAACATCTATGACGGTTTATAAAATAGTAACAATAATAATCATAGCTTAGATGACTGATCACTTACTATGTGCCAAGTAGTAGTCTAAGCCCTTCACAGACATTACTCCTCTAATTCTCACCCCAACCCTTTGAAACAGATACTAAAATTGCCATTTTACAGAGGAGGAAACTAAGGCCCAGCCTAGTTAATTTGCAAGTGAAACCCGGGCTCTTTGGCCAGAGCTCATTCCACAGCTCTGTCTTCATTCCTGCCCCGATTAACTTTTTAATCAATTATTTAAATTTATACATAGATGGCATGCTTATAAAATTCACAGGTGAACCACGTGTGGGCAGGATATTCGATGCACTAAGTAACAGGTCCAAACTGATCACCACGGGGAAGAAACCATACGGCAAATCCCGCAGCTGAAATGTAACACAGATATAGACCCCTCCCTACTTAGGTCCAAAGTACGGCTCGCACGGAGCACAGGATAAGATACAAGGTTCAACAGGAAAATATATGAAAAACACCTTCAGTTGATAAGAGAAACATTATGTAATAATGTTCCCCTCCAATCAAGAGCTAATTCAATCTTAAACCGTATTCATAGAATGTGTCCAGAACGCAGCGAACAATGGGAAGGCATCCATCCTGCTCAGATCGTCCATAAGTGTCTCGTTCTGTCCTTACACTTTAAGAGGACCGGTGATACACTGCCCAGAAAAAAGTAATCAGGATGGTGCAAAGTGGAGAGGATCTTCTGAAGAACCGTGAGATGTTATTCTCAGGAAAACATGGGGAAAGGAAGAACAACCCCGCTTTCTGTCCCTGAATGTCCGTCCCATCGACACCTCAGGCTAAATAAGCCCAGAGACTAATCCCAATGCTAATACTTTAAGAATAAAGTCCAAACATTTGACATAGCGTACAAGCCGTTTCATAATTATCTTCTCCCTTCTCAACAATACAGCCCTCAGATGCCTTGGGGCTCTACATTAATCCTTCCTCTCTTGCTCCATACTTTTCCCCTTTTCAAAATCCTCTTCCGGGAATTTATCATCTCTGGAAAAGGTTCTCAATTCTCTATCTCTAACCCAGACTTCTCTCTTGAGCTCCTTATTTCCAAATAACCACTCCACACTGCACCTGGATATCTTCGAGACACCTCAAATTCAACATGCCCAGAATTAAACTTAGGAGCCTTTACCCCACCCCGGTTTTCTATCTCAATTATGAGACGCCACCATGCACCCAATCCCTCAAGCCAAAAATCAGGGAGGCAATGAGTCTGTTTCCTCATCTATCAAATAATGATACCAATACCTACGTCGAGGGGCTCTTGTGAGAACTTAAAGATTTAATCGTGTAATAGTGCCTGGAACTCAGTTACTGTTTTTATCCTGACTCCTTCCGCTCCCTTGTTCCCCCACATCCAACCTGGAACCAAATCTTCTCCACCCTACCTCCTAAGTCTGTTTCAAATCTGCCATTTTTCTCTATCCCTATTGGAACCATTCTAGTTCAAACTTCCAGTAGCCTCCAAACTAACCTTGCGTGCACACGGGGGGATTTCTGTTTTTAAACCATGCAAATCGACATCTGCTTTTTTTTTCTCAACCACCTCCCTCCCCCTGCCTCCCAGGTTTCCAGTGCTTTGGGGACAAAGTCCAAAATCCTCAACCTGCCTTAAGAAAGCTCTCCAAAAATCTCGTTGCTGTCTTCTAAAATCTCCTCCATTCCAACCACACTGCCCTTCTTTCAGTTTTTGGAAGGCCCTCTAATGCAACATAAGACTCCCTGCTGGGAAAGCTGTTTTCTCTCCCTCCCTCCCACCCTCCCTCCCTCCCTCCCTCCCTCCCTCCCTCCCTCCCTCTCTCCCCACAATCACCTCAGCCACCACCCTCCCACCATGCCCTCCCACAGCACTCTGTCCCTCCCTTACAACTTGAAGTTATTTAATGCTGCATTCCCAGTTACAGTATAACTTCCATCAGTTGTCATGTTCTTTGCTCCTATCACCAGAACCTACCACTGACTCTGGCAATTTACAGACACTCAAGTGTTTGTTGGGTGATTTGATCCCTGCTTACCAACCTCCTAACCCCCTACCACTCATATTAAACTGCAGGATGCAGTTGCAAATGCTTGTTTTGTTTTTTAATATTCTTCCCTTTTATCTGTGCAGTCCTTGGGAAATGGGGAAGTCTCCACGCCAATACACATCACATAATTTTACTAGTCATAAGAGAATAAACACACAACTAGAAAGGAAGGAAGCGTGACAAAGGATGTTACAGAACATAAAAAAGCAATGTGTACATTTCTTTGTGCCTGAATGCAACTAAAAACCATCTGCACTGGACTAGACAGCTGGAACGAAGAACAAATCCTCAGCCTTCAGTTTCTAAAACGTGGTCTGGATTTACTTCAAACAAGAGTGTCCATAATTTATATGAACCTTGAAGAGAAAGAAGTGTAAATTAAAAGCTAAAGTCAGTGCTATTTAACTCCTAGGCTATGAATTTACAAATCGTCTTATTCTACCTACATCACTGACATAATACCAAATTATAATAAAAGAAAAATGTGAATCCATGTAGTGCCTTTACAAAATTTACCTATTAAAATATATGCAAAAATATTTCTTGTCATAAATTTTAGCCAATTTTGAACATATTCTCCAGCACACAGTAAGTCGGTAAATAAGAATATATGTTCTGTAAAAATAAAGCACGACAAATTTGGTAAGAAAACCAAGTTTCTCTCTACTCCACCCGTTTTTCTCCACCCCGATAGCACAATTCTGGACTACTTACTTCAACAGCCTCACTTGTGTCCCCCAAATTGCACTCTCAAGCCCCCTTTTAAGTTCCTTTCTCCCAATACACTCTTCACCGTACAACTGAAGCTTTTAAAACAGCACATCTCATTCCAGTGGGAGCTGAGGGGAGAAGGGTGAAGAGAGGGAGGAGCCTGGGAAGGAGATGGGGGCCTGGCGGGGGACATCTGGCCCGGAGAAAGGTCTGCGCTTGCTCAGACAGTTGGCGGGGAGGGAAGGGGACAGGCCTGGATGGGATAGGATGGACCCTCGGGTGGGCGGATGTGTCCTTGGGGTGACTGAGCCTGCCTGGCCACAGGTGCCCTGCACGGCCCCCACCGATCTTATAATGAATGGATAAAGTGGGGAAATGTGGAATACAGGTATCAGAATCTCTTCACTCAGGAGGGGGAACCCCTGGTGAAAATGTGTCACAGAGAAAAACATCAGCGTAGGAGACTCAACTCCTCAGCAACAAAGCGGTCCCTTCGGAGAAAAGGTTGCCTTACAACTGGGATTAAGCCCTTCAATGAACTCTTCAAGGAGAAACCAAAACCGCCACTGAAATTCCTCAGATTGTTGAAATAATCACTAAAAAGGAGAATGATTCGGGTGTCACCCAGGAACCAGATTTGCAAGAAGAGCATCCTCCTCTGGACATGCTCCATGGGGTGGGAAGAAGAAATATTCCCGGTCCACAAAGACACCAAGTTCACTGGATACCGGTAAAAAGTTTGGTAGCACTCGAAGCCCACTCAAAGGAGAGAGAGGCGATATGGGGTAAGCTCCGAACGTGATATGGACAGTATTTCCAGCAGAACTGTAAGAAGTTGCTTGGAGACACAGCTTGTAGCAAACTGTGGCCAGTATTTTCCCACGAGAACTTAAAACAAGCAGCCGAAGCCTCTCTTTTTTAATAAAAGAAAAATATACCTTTCTGAATTCATGCTTGAGAAATGCCCTTTTCCTGCTGGCTCAGATTTTGCCCCTAAACGGCATTTGATTAAACCGCACACAGACCCTCTGAGCCCACATTCCACATTTTTTGATACATTTGATCCATCCTTGGTTTCTACAGAAGATGGAGAAGGTTGGCTTACGGAGAGAAGGCAGCTTAGTACTGAACAAGGTGTTGACACCCCTCCCGGTGCCCAAATACATGCATTTAAAGTCACTGCATAGGTTCATCCGGTATATAAACTGGGACCAAAGTTAGCTCCTGGCATGTCTGAAATAAGTAGGGACAATTCTGGAATTCCACAAGCTAACTGTGACCCAGGAGAGGAGACGACCACCCTGTTTGCAGTCACACAGGCAGAAGCAATGTCAGGCGTCTGGAGACAGCCATGCCCAGGTTAGCAGACAGGCGTGTGGAAAACCCATACACAGCCGGATTACACACACAGCCTCGTTCGTGCTCGGTTTGCTTCCGATTACGGGTATTCCCTGTTCCTGGAGCAAGGGACCGTTGTGATGGAGAAGCCCTTCCTGAAGGGAAACCTGAAGGCACGTTTTTGCTCAGGGACTCTGCACAAGAGGACTGACGACCTCTTCTCCGTGAGCTTCCATCGCTGCCACAGACCCCTGCATGCCCGAATTGAACACTGGAACACAATTTTAGTTCTCATGCTCGCGACCCATGTGGACTTCCCCCCTCCACTGTAAAGATCCTACTTCTCGCAAGTGTTTGAACCACAGCTTATTATCTCACTAAACAGGACTTTCCCTTTCAGCCTGCAAGATATCTGCTGTGCAGTCATCTACAGATGCACCACATACAGTGGACTTGATGGGCTCCCTTTACCATCAATGTTACCGGACTTTGAAAAAGAGTATCATTATAAACAAAAAGTGAGAGCTGGCTCATTAGAACAACAGCCAATCAAGGCAAAGGAAACTCTCCTGTCCCCAAAGGGCATTAACTAGATCTGCTTTCATGGGCATCAGACAGGACCCTACAGCAAGCACACACATAAGGGTCAGGCTTTCTCAGTACAGGATGTAAGCTCAGTGTTAATATCTGTCAGATGCGATCTGCTGTTACTCAGAAAAACATGGTGTCCATTGAGACAACCGAGGACAGAACTATAGGTGTTCAGTAAGGCTACAAAAACATTTTGCCGATTTAGCTGTTTGGCTTTTAATGGCTGTAGTAAATGCGTGAGGCAACTCTGGGGCACTTGCTATGAAGAATTCTATTTCTTACTGAAAAATAAACTGTTAACATTGGATGAGTATTTCAACAGTGTGACTAATGCTTGAAAGTATTATTTTTTCTAAGAATTTTTCTGTAACCTTCCAAAAGTAGTGATGTTTGTAGTTACTATAAACCAAGCTTCAGAAGTCCAAAACATAAAGACCACCTTCCTTTTAGAAACAAACAAAATGCAATTCTCTGGCCACAAGGGCACAGTGCAGTTCACTTAAGTGTTGATATAGTTTACAGTCAGTCTCCTTTTCTCTTCTGCAAAAGGTACTGCTACGTAAACCAGGTTTTCTAAAGAGTAGTTCTTAAAATTTCAGACTTACAAAAATTGGTAGAATTTTACTTAAAGGTCTTAGGTACAATTTTTTTTTTTTTTTTTTTTTTTAAGATTTTATTGGGGAAGGGGAACAGGACTTTATTGGGGAACAATGGTCAAATTGTTGTCCTTTCAATCTTAGTTGTGGGGGGTTCTGTTCAGCTTCAAGTTGTTGTCCTTTCAGTCTTAGTTGTGGAGGGCGCAGCTCAGCTCCAGGTCCAGTTGCCGTTGCTAGTTGCAGGGGGCACAGCCCACCATCCCTTGCGGGAGTCGAACCGGCAACCTTGTGGTTGAGAGGACAGGCTCCAACCAACTGAGCCATCCGGGAGCTCAGCGGCAGCTCAGCTCAAGGTGCTGTGTTCAATTTTTTAGTTGCAGGGGGCGCTGCACACCATCCCTTGCGGGAGTCGAGGAATTGAACTGGCAACCTTGTGGTTGAGAGCCCACTGGCCCATGTGGGAATCGAACCGGCAGCCTCAGAGTTAGGAGCACGGAGCTCTAACCACCTGAGCCACCGGGCCGGCCCAGGTACAAATTTTTTAATGAGTGCTTTAACTTAAAACACACTGGGAATAGCTGCTGCCATGTAGTCCCTGTGCGATTTTTAAAGTTGACATGTGTAGTCTAATTGTTGATTCGTTCGTTGGATCTTTTCCTATGCCCATGAGTTTGTGAAGCATGAATAAAATGAGACTAGAAGATGCTCAAACAAGTCAGATAATAACTATAGTGGTTGCTGATGTTGAGATTATTGTTAAACTATAATAATTTGGATGGCAGTATTCATCTCTTTGTGGTAAACTCTCATAGCAAAATTGCTTAAGTACAATTTATAGAATTTCACTGCAGTTAATTTTTAATGGAAAATCTGAAACCTAAATTGCAGATTTGAAAGGTACTATACAACCATTGTACCTGTAAATAACTTTACTTAGCACCTTTTTGTCACTTAGAATAGTATACAATACACTTGAGTGAGCTATTTTGGAAGTAATACCAAGTTCCAGTGTTTGCTTCTTAGTATTGAACTGAATTTACAGTTCTGTCCTAGACATTCTGCACGAAAGTAGTCGAATCCATCCTTCTGTCTTTTTGTTACTGTGCTCTGTACCACTGGTGAGTGCTCCTGAGTTTCCTTACCTGCTGTACCAGAAAGTTATTCTAGGTCCTCATGGCTATTGCCTAGGCTACAAAAAAGAAAAGCTACATTTGTATGCAACACTAATCCTTTGACTGCAAATGTATGTCTCTGCTTGCTGTGCCCCGTTATGGCTGCTTTTTTGTGCTAATGGAGTATGTTTGGCTCTTGTAAGTAAGTACCTAAGTAAGTAAGTAAAATGCACCTCTGTCCCCCCCTTAAAACCTTCGGATAAAGTCCCAATCTCTCATTTGGCTCTCCAGGCCTTCTAAGATCTGGCCCGATTAGTTTCGCAGCCTCTTTTCATCCAGTCTTTCCCGCAGACACCCTGTCTCCCTGTAGGTACTAAATTTCTCTGTGCGCCTGCAGTAGGCCTTGCTGTCTCCTGCCCCAGTTACTTCACACATCATGTTCCCCCTCTGAATTTTACTTTGCCCTCTTAGCCTTCTCTTTTTCTAACTTCTACTTATCCTGTTAGTCTCCACTGACAGCTCACCTTTTCAGTGCGGCACAGGCTGTTGGTCTGACCGACGTCTGCTCTCCTTCGTCCCAGGCACATGGCTAGACGGCGTTTACCAGTCCCTCCCTCCAACAGACAGACGTGTGGGTGAGCCTTTCGTGTTCCTTTCCTTTCCAGCAGCAGGAACCCATGGAAGCCCAGCTTCTATCACCAGACAGCACCCAAGGGATGGCAGAGCAACACGATGGAAAGAACACGGGTCCCTGGATGGTCACAGAGAGCCGAGCTGCCTGCCCACCAGGAACGCTCCCTTCAACCTGGAACATGTACTTCGGGCTTCTGGGAGAGAAAAGCTGCTTTCCTTCAGCGAGACTGCTTTTGAGTGAGCCTTGGGCTCACAAGCACGCTCAAGAAAGCCTCCCCCAGACTGCTTCACACCAGGTCAGTTTGCTGGGAAAGCCTCCCACAGCTTCCTCTACTGCCACTTAGCACTCACCACACTTGTAGTTATTTTTCACTTATTCATTTAACAAACATGTACTGAACACCTAGTATGTCTCCCTGGCACTGTGCTAGGCAACAGGGATAACAGTGGTGTTCCAGATAGGGGAGGTTCCTTAGCTCCTGGAGGCCTTCTATTGGGGTAACACACACACACCCACACCCAAGAAAATAGCAGCTAGTGATCGTGCTATAACAAAAACAAAACCCAGCGCTATAACCGTGTGAAAGATGGTTTCGTGGTCAGGGAAGGCCTACAACGTGGTGGCACTTAAGCTAAGACCTAACTGACAAGAAGGAGCCATTCCAGTGAAAAAGGACAGTTAGTGTCAAGACACATTCTTGGCCTACTTGAAGAAGAAACCAGTATGATGGGACGGAACAAGGGAGAACATAGTAAAAGCAGGACCCAAAGAAGCAGACAAGGGCCAGATCACACACTGACCTGTGAGCCACTCTGGATTTTACTCTAAATGTGACTATTTGCAATTATTTATTTAAAAGTTGACTTTTCTTCTAAACTGCAAGTGCCAGGAGAACAAGTCTCAATAGCAGAACAGGTGCCCCTCTTTTTGTCACCAGCATCGACCACAATGGCTGACACAGTAGGTGTCAAATGTCTGCTATAATGAAGGACTATAAAGAGATCGCATTACTTCTCCATATGTAAACATAAGGAGTCCTCAAGAAGTCATTCTGACTAAATTAGAGAAATACATGATGAGATACAAATTATAGTCTCTTGTGTACAAGAAAATGTATATTAGTTTTTGAAGTACTGTATAGTAATACACAAGGAAAAAATAAGCTTGAAACTCCAAGGACACCATTTGAAACAAAGCCCTCCCCCCTTTCCTGTAGCACGTCTTCATATGGAACTATGTGAAACAAGCCAGTTTCCCAACTAGTATACAAAAATAGGGTGTGAAATAGGTGGTTAGCTGACAAAGGTGTAACTACAATTCCATCCATTTAAACCAGTTTTGTAATATTTTGGTAAACTAGTTGAGGGATACAACCTATCTTTCTAGGCAGGATACTGTTCCCTAAATTTCAATAGCTCTCTTAAGATTTACTTAGAATGACGAATCAATAGTAACAGAACAAAAGAAAGTAGGTGCTTTTTGTGCTTGGTAAAAGGTACTATCTTAGTATGTGCACAGGATGGCTTACAGATCTATAACGTTTAGAATAAAGAAAACTGTATCTCGAGGAATTTCTAGCATAAGGAAAATGTCAAATAAGCAAAGCACAGATCAGTATGAAACACAGACACTGAAAGAGGACCCTGTTTAGATCAGCCTGCAAAGGCCTAAGGAAAATAGTACTTCAGTAAGCTAACAACAGATTGGCAGATCGCAGTTGGAAGAGGCTCTTTCAGATCAATGTGATAACTTTTGCCAGTCTGCCAGGGGATGTGGAAAAACGAAAAACTGTTTAGAATAAGAAGGAAATAAAAAATGTATTTGAATGGAGAAGACTCTGGCAAAAAAGCACAGGGATTCTTACAGCTAAAACAGACCTTACAATACTCTTTCTAAAACTCCCTAATTCCAAGATGAGAAAAAGGAGACCTAAGAAATCCAAACAAGCTTTACACAGAGTTAATGAGTAGCAATGCTGGCAAAGCATTCAGATCTTCTGATCCTTTTTCATTAGGCCCTCTGAGAAAGCACTGTACCAGGTGCCCTTAAAGAATCCAAAAGAAACACACATAAGTTTTCCTATCTTCCAAGAGCTTACAATGTTGCTGAGGTGATATGACACACAGAAAAGAAAAAGGAAATATAAAAACAGGATGTAACGTTTTTTTTAATGCCAAATTATGCTCTATGAAAATACATAACGCATTTAGGGGGCTGGGGGATTAGGAACAAAAAACAAAAAAGGAACCAAAAAGCAAACCGGTGATTGTTGAAGTGGTACTGGAAAGAAAAATGACTTTGATGAACTTGTGTTCAGAATGGTACGAAACATAAGAAAGTGGAAAAACACTAAAAACTGTAATTTAAAAAGAAACTTTAAAAAATATGGATGCTTTCTATAGTCATGAAAATGAACACAGGCCATGAAAATGAATATAGATGGGCAGATCAGGAAGTTCATGTTTGCAAAATTAATTCAAATTACAAAAGCAGCAGTTACAATACACAACCAACAACAAGTTGCACAAGCTCCAAGTGTCAGAAGTTTACAAGGCAAGTTTGGCTCACTGATTTCTACCAACCCAAGCACTGGCTGAGCTGTGCTTATGAAAACAAAACCACAGAATGAAAGAATTCTATTTTCCTGAGAATTGTGAGCTTCGAGATTACCTCTTTCTCTTTTAGAAGGGAGTTCGGGTTTGGTTTTAAATCTCAAGTTATCAATCAACTTGCTCTACAATCCATAAATCTACAATGTCCAAAGTTAGGATAAACTCATCATGAAAATGTCACCAACACAACCAGAGCCAGGATATCTACAAGATCTCATTCACCATTTTAATCGTCAGATGCTTTACTGGCTTGGCTGCCTCCAGTTCCAACCACAAGTGCTTTTACCAAAATATGCTTCAAGCCACGAACAGTATCTTAAAGTCACTGATATCCTTTGTCATACCATCATATCATTATTATAATGCAGAACCCTAAGATAATTACATGTAAAGATGCAAAATCACCAGCTAAATAACAACTACTAGGTAAAATGACTTGTCAGATTTTTCAACGTTTTACAGAAAGCTTTAGACCTATACATGAAAAAAAGCTGGTAACGATTTGCATTGTCTGTAACGTTTTTGTTTTTTTTCAAACGACTACAGACCAGGAATCAAAAATAGCTTGACACAAACAAGAGCAAAATTGTAGGTTCTGCTGAGGGCATCGGCCACTTAATTTAACCCCACTTCATCAGGAGCAGGAAGCCACGCTGCTGTTTTCAACCGAGTTACTAGGAAACAAGATAAAGGGCAGATTGGGCAGAAATCTACAGTTGAAATGAAGATTTTGATACAATTACTTAAAATCCCCAAAGTGTCACTAAAACCAAGCATCTAGGGATGCCTCAAAATGAGTGTAAGCAGAGGAAAGACGTTAGAGCTCGGGCTTGTTTTTCCCCCTTCTCTAGCCCCTCCTCCCTTCCCCCACCTAAACAGGAAAGAAAGCGCGCCCAGCATAAACACAGGCCAGTACTCCCGGATTGTCACCACAACAAACTGGAGGTTAGACCAGCGCTCCTGGCGACCGAACTCGGGGTCTCGGTTGCTAGGCACAAAAAGGGCCTCTTTCCCACAGATCTGTGAACAGTGTGGGCCTCACCCAAGAGTTTTGGTTGTTTCCTCACCTTTAAAAACAAAAACAAAAAAGAAAAAAAAAAAGGAAAGAAAAAAAACCCGAAAGCGTTGGGAAAATGACAACAGACAGCAAAAGTTTCCGTCCGAGCCAGACCTCTAGATCTGACTCGCACAGATCTACGTACATTCAGTGGGCTGGTCCCACGGCGTCTCCCCCATCATTACAAATGACAAACCTACCGATTAAAGAACATCAGCGGAGAGGACAGGAAAGGGTCCACACCCACCCCACCGCCTCCGTCCTCTCCAGACACCGCTTCCTGGTCCCAAACAGCACAAATAACCCACAACCATGGTGATCGGCAGAGCTGTGAAATACACACGCACAAGCCACACACTGGGAATCTGCCACGACAGCCGGGGGAAAAAACCGGCCCAGCGAGGAGACGCAAGGCGGCCCCCTGTCATTTGAGGACAACAACACGCCCAGGAGACAAGTGGCAGGAGGCAGGGGGAGTTGCCCCGAGAACAAGCCCTGAGCCTCCTCACTTTCCTGGGAACGCAATCCCCTCCGCGACCGCGAAAGGCCGGGCCGCAGGACACGGCGCCCGGTCCCGGGTGGGGGCTCCCCGAGAGAGGCGTCCCCCGCAGGCCGGGCTTCCCGGAGAGCCCGCGGCCGGCCCGGTCCCGCCTCCGGGAGCAGACAGGAGGTCGCTCCCGCCCGAGGACCCTTCCCGCCCGCCCGCCCCGACTCACCGCCGGTGTGTCTGGTTCTCAGCCGTGAGCGGGGGCTGCCGTGAGGAGGCGGCGGAGACGAGATCCGGGGCCCCGCCGCCGGGTCATCATACCCCCCGCGCGAGCCGGCCCGGGCCCCGGCCCCCGCCCCCCGGAGCCGCCCCCGCGCCCGTTCCGCGGGGGGAGCCCCCTCAGCCCCCCGCCCGCTCCGCCGCCCGGGCCCTGGCCGCCGCCTCAGCCCCGTGCGCTCCCGCCTCGGCCTCCCGCTGCCGTCCGGGGCCACCGCCGGGCCCCTCGCTCCGCAGCCGCTGTTGTCGCCAGACCCGACGAGCCGAGAGCCGAGCGGCCGGCCCCGCCCCGCGGGAGCTATTCACCCGCCCCGCGCCATGATACCTACTGAGGCGGAAGTGCCGCCGAGCGCGCGGAGGAGAGCGGACGGGTCGGGGACCAGCGCACCGACGGGGGGGCGGCGGCGGGGCGACTCCGTCGGGCATCCGTGCGGGCGCCCGTGGGGAGCCAGCGTGGGTGGGGGACGGGGGCCGACTTCTCCGCCCCCTCCCCACGGCCCACCCCGCGGTGATTTAAAGGAGATTGGTGGCGGGAAGGGGTCCCGCTGTAAAATGTCAGCCCAACCAGTGTGACATCACCACGGTCTAGTGTGACACCCCCAGAAATTGAGCAACGCGCGGAAAGGCAGTGCCTCCCCGGGAAGCTCCCCTGCTGGTGAGGAATTACCCCGGTTTAGGCTTTAATGTTTCGTTGCCATCTAGAGATGTTGGAGCAGAGTGACACCCGGGGACACGGGGACACCCAGAGCCACTTAGGGGGCCCTCCCTTGGCCGCCTTGGGGATCCTGGGTTTGCTTTAGGAGGTGAGAAAGAACAGCTGTGCTGTGAACCCAACCCCTTGAAACATGCGGTGAGCAAATGCTACCATAATTTGCTTGCCTCTCCCAAGAGATACGTAGGAAGGCTGGATTGTCCGGAAACGGAAGGCGATGGGCACAGGACATTCTGAAGAAACAGACAATGTGAAAACTACCAGTGGGTTACTTAGAACATAAGTTTCTACTGGGGTGAGTAGGAGCTTAGAAAGACAGGTACCATCTCCCATGATCGAGGTATTTCTGCAGGACTTCACATAAACCTCCTGCTGTGTAAAATGTTCTGATTCCTAAAGTGGGGGACATTTTTAGGGAGGTAGTAGTATAATTGACTTTTTCCATCCCAAACGTGCTGGAGGCTGCAGTGATCTGAGCTCTAACAGTGTCTGTCCAGCACCATGGGTACTTGCATGTGTACTCTTTGAGGAGGGAGACAGCTATGGCTGAGTGAAGCTGTCTTTCTCAGATCTCATTCCTACACACTTGACTTCTTTGGAGCCCCATCTTTACACACACAAGCACACAATTTTTGTGAAGGTGTGCTAAAGTGGTTATGCTACCTTTGGGTTTCTCTCCTGGCTTAACCACACTGGTAGCAGTTCTGTTTTGTTGAGAACAGGGAAGTTATTTCCCTAGAGGATCAGGGTTAGCTAAACAGTTTTGTTTGCTTATTTCCACAGAAACTTTGAGAACATAAAGTCCTACGTTGGGCTGACCTGGGAAACATCAAGACAGAGAGAGTGGGTGAGCATGCCTGTGTGGGGAACCAGGAAAAAGGCAGAACTTGAGTTCTGGGGTAGCACAGATCCTGCTCCAAAAGCAGGCTGCAAACACACTAGTTGCCTTGGTTCAGCCCAACTCCATGACATGCTTCTAAGCTCCTACTCACCCCAAATTAGGTCCCTTTTCTCTTTTCAAACATGCTTCAAAATACACCTGTAGGCAACTTTCCTGATTGACCAACCCCCACTGTATTCAAATTGTTCAGTTCTGCATCACCATTTGACTGCTTACTTATTTACACGTGTCGATCTCTACTTTTATTGTTCTTAGATCATTTCCTCGGTCTGTCTTATTACATGGAGACCTTAAAATCTAGTATTTTCCCCTCTCTAATATTCATTCATCCATCCAACAAACTGCTTATGTGCCTACTCTATGCCAGGTACTCTCCTGGAGTCTGGACCAGATGCAAGATGAGGAAGACATGGTCTTTCTCTCAAAGAGCTTATAGTCTAGTGAGGAGGGAAATGCATAGAGACATATAAGACGTGAATGACAAAGTCAGAGAGCGTCTTTGGAGAAGGCAGTGTTTGAGCATAGTGCAGTCAAAGGAGTGTCAAAGTTTAACGTCGCTGCAGTTCATTGGCCCATTCAGCAAATATCTATTGCGTACCTTCTGTGTGACAGGCACTATATTAGAAATGATAGATACAAAGAAGAGAATGCATAGTCCATGCCCTGAAGGCGCTTCCAGTTCAGCAGAGAAGTGGCAGGATATGGAATTAGGAAGATAGGTTGAGTCAGATGTTGAACGGCAATGAAGAGCTGTCAGAGGTTTAATCAGACAGGAAATAGGAAGGAACCTGTGCTTTAAAGAGAGAACTGGTGGCCGTAAGGAGGCTGGCTGGCTGGAGAGGGTGATGTCTAGAGAAAAAGCCTGATTAGAAAACTATGACGAGGGTATGATCAAGCAAGGAACGTTGAGAGAAGGGGAAAGATATGTGACCGATTTCCTCCCAGACGAAGTCAGGGCAATTGGAGAGGGAGATGGAAATGATGCCAGTTGGAAGCAGTGAAATCTCACCTGGGGTATGACATCCCTCTAGGTCCTAGAGCCTACATTCAGTGTTGCAGGCAAGAAGTCCCTTGCTCAGGAGCTGCAGTGCTTACGGCCAAGTAAGTGAAGCCGACCAACGGCTGTGTCTTCAGAGAAGCTGAGTCAAAAAGCTAGGAAAACTATCCAGACAAGTGAATCCAAGGGGCCAGGAAGAAAAAGAGAATTCAGGTAGAAGCCAACAATTGTAAAACTGGGAAAACCAGACAAGAGTGCAAGTCTGAAGGAAAGGATAGGAGGCAGCACATGGAAGAATCCTTTGAGCCAACAGAATAGTGAAGACAGGAGTCCTGGAGCTCCCATGGCCACCTTGTGACCATAAATGTGACAGCAAAGATAAAGACAGTCAATAGGCTGAGGGCAGCAGAGGAGCCGATGGAAAGTGTGTCCTTGATGACATAGTGGCACTTCTGAATGAGCCTGGCACCACCCACTTCTGGACGTCTTTGTAAGGAAGTAAATGTCTTTATGTTTTAAAAACATTGTGAGACACATGTTCTATTATTTTGCAGCCCAGATCAGTCTTAACTAATAGAGACGAGGACTAGGGGAGATTTTTCTAGAAGAAGGAGCTAATCGGTGGAGTCCGAATGTTCTGAGAAGTCAAAGAGAATGAGGACTGAAGAGTGGCCAGTGGATCTGGCCACCAGAAGTCCACTACTGATCTTGGTAAGAGCAATTTTAGTAACATAGTGGAGACAGAAGTCATGTGGCTCCTACATAGGATTTTTCATAGCATGAGTGGTGACTGACAAACTGGGAAGGATGATTTTGGTCCACCTGGTGATGGAATCTATTCTGGTCAATTCCCACATTCAGCTGTCAACCTCCAAGGAAGCTACTTGGGTCTGTGCCGTCCACTTCAGCTACATCCGGGGAATCGTGAACTGAATCATTCTGACTGCTCCGTGTATCACTTCTCACAGGAATAAGCCAGGAAAAGCTGTTCTGGCCCCTTAACTGGTTTTATAGAGGGCAAATCCAGCATGTGTGATGGAGGTTAGAATAGAACCTTTTTGTCTTTCTTCCGGGATTGATTGACTGTATACCAGGCACTGAGTTAGACAGAATAAAAAGATTAATAAAGCACACTCCCTTCTCTTGAGGGTCTTGCAGTACAGTTTAGGAGACATTAGAAATAATTATCACACGTCTGTGACATTGGTCTTCGAAGTGTTATAAGTGCTGAGAAATATGACAGTTTACTGTGTCTGTAGGTGACTTCTAGAAGTATTGTGGTCTTAAAGAAGATGGCACTACTTCTGGGGCATCAGTGAGCTGTTGTTTGTTTTTAGTAACGAAAGTACATTTTTTATGCAAAATATGAACAGAAGAATAAACATGCCGTTATCATATCGAAGGTACATGAGCTCTGAGGTGTGACAAGTACCTAAGGTTACTGGTCTGCACTAGGCTGCTGGGCAGCTGGGGGTTAGGAAGTAAACGCAGGGCAGAGGTGAGGGCGGTATAAACAAAGCTGAGAAGTGAGGTACCCGCCTGCGCTAGGAAACTCCAAGGTAATCAGGTGAGTGAGCATTCCATTTCGTCCCCGCTTTCTCCTCTGTACTGTGAGAAGGCTTTGCTCACTGCCTCCCCACGCCCCTCCGTCCCCAGCATCTCCCCACTAAAGCGGAGTTGGTTGTGGGGCTGAGTAGTCTTTCTGCAGGTAGGAATCTGACTTGCCTGTTCTCAAGTCTAGTCTTGTTTTCTTTTTGCATCAGAATAGGGCATTTTGGGGACTGTGTCCCCGCAGAAATGATGGCTTTGGTACAATAGGAATTTGGACGAAGGCCATACCTGTGAGATGGGAGGTTTGCAGGAATTAGGGAAAGTGGGCAAGAGACGTTACCCCTAATTTTCCTGATTTTCACGGGTCAACCCAGAGACTATTCTGGGGGAAGAGCAAATGCCTTGAATACTCACACAACCCATGTCGACTCCCCTTCAGACCTTCCCCTGTCATGGTTTCTGTTTTCTCCCTTTTCTGCATAACTGGCTTACTCTCATGTTCTTCATATACCAACCTTTTATCAGCAAAACCAAGGGATGGTGCTTTTTTCTCTCTTTCTCTGGATCGTCCTCATTTCTCATTATCATCGTGTCCCCGCCATTCTGTAGCTTCTCACCTTTTCTTTGACCAAGGGTTACACGAGCTTTTAGCGCCTGCATTCCATATAATCTTTCCCTATCATCAATTCCACGCAAAAGCCAAAGCCAAAACAAATGCTCCGGAAAGGCGCATGAATCAGGACAGGAACTCGAAATTTCATAATTGAATATTACTTATGCTAAGTTCATTTAGCACTTCCTACAAAAGTCATTTAGCACTTCCTTTCGGAAGTCAAAGAGGCCTGTGTGCAGTACCCCTTGTCAAGCACAATTCCAGAAGGTGGTTGGTAGAATAACTGTTTTGTTGAGTAAATTACTGAGTGTTTATTCACAGTGCTCAAAGCATCAGAATTCACCTAACTGTAGAACAGAGTTTAAGAAATCTCAAAATAACAATCTTCATCTTTGGCTGTGAATTTAACTTAATTATTTTGATACTACTTTTGGACATTCAATTTTATAAGATCTGTAAGCTGTCATCAAATGGTTAGCAAATGGTTCTCCCATTGGGGGTGGGGTGGAAGGAGGTTCCCTATCAAAACTCAAGAGGGTAAATTGTCTGACGTGAAATAGGCTTCTGCCTGACCCACCTCAGTGTTCCCAGAATGCCCATTCTAGAAGAAAGAAAGATGTGGGCGTTAGAGCCCGATGTCACTAGGAATCCTGACTTTAGTTCCTAGGGTGTGATAGTGGGCATGCCCACTTTCCTCTTAAAATGAAGATAATAATACTTTTTCCTTATCTCCCTCATTCCATCCATCAGAAAATTTCTTTAATGGTACTTCCAAAGAAATCTTGACTCCACTACTATTCATCTCCGCTGATACTGTCTGCAAAATCAGAAAGTCTATGCAAAGTGAAATACAGAACACGAATAGATATGGATTTTCACTCTCAATTAAAACGGAAGGCAGGTTTTAATTATGTCTGTAGTGACTAGGAGCCTTGCAGAGAAAGGACACACTCTCAGGGACCAAAAGTTATCTTGTTCGTTCTGGTGCTCTTCTGTAAGGATGTCGACTATTACCTCTTGGTGAGTTAAATACAAAGGCTCAATTCAAACTGAACTCAACTATGCTCTGTTCTCCCTTATATCTTATACATCTGTCTTTACAAATGCAGATAGTCAAAAATCGGGATGAATGTTATTCTCTATAAAAGTTATTGGTTAAAACTTCATACTAATTTAAATAATTTAAAAAGTAAGTATTCTCTGATAAATGAATTTTTTTTTTTTAACTGAAGAGTCCTAGTCTCTCAGGAGATGCAACCTCTAACCCCAAGGCTTGTGTTGACTCCAAGCAAGTAAACCGTGATTTTTTTTTCCCGAGTACATAATTCTAAAACATGTCTTATAGGAAAGTGTTATTCATAAAATATTCCACTTATTTTATTGTAAATAAACTCACTCAGTTTTTTTCTTCTTCCTTTCTTCATTCCGCCCAAATAAGTGCATCTATATAATATCTGTGGGTATGTATATGGTTATGTATACACTTTTCCTTTGTGAAAGCTTTGGTGGAGGAAAACGTGTTTTTGTCCCTGTGGCTGCTTATGCCAAAGAGGTAACTCTGACAGCTTCATATCCAAACACCATGCAAAGCCCTTTCTTCCAAAAACCCAGTCCAGCTCACCAATCTCTCTCTCCGCTGCAAGAGCGTCCTTACCGGTATTCTTGCATTCATTCTTGCCCCATTCTCCATCTGTTGCTTTAAAATATACCATGTTTCCCCAAAAATAAGACCTACCTGGACAAACAGCTCTAATGCGTCTTTTGGAGCAAAAATTAATATAAGACCCAGTCTTATTTTACTTTAATATAAGACTGGGTCTTTAATATAATATAATATATAATATAATATAAATGAATACCAGGTCTTGTATTAATTTTGGTCCAAAAGACACATTAGAGCTGACTGTCCCGCTAGGTCTTATATATACAATATATAATATATACATATATGTGTACAATATGTAATATATATATCTGTATAGCTCATATCACTCCCCTACATTAAAGCTCTCCAATAGATTCCCATTACCCTTAAGATAAAACCCAAACTTCTTTCGGTCCCTTCTGGTTCCACTTCTGCCTCGCTCTCTGAGCGCTTCTCTTCTCCCCTTTGGCCACACGTTCTTCGTGAAGCTTACACCCATCACATGGTCCTTGTGCTGATGCTACGACCTTCAGGTCTGCACGTGACCGGCTCCTTTTCATCACTCAGGTCTCATCTTGAGTGTCAATCCCACAGACACCTTCCTTGACCTGGATCTGAACTTCTCCCCAGCCCCATTAGCCAGTTTTCTTTTCCTGTTAGCACTTAGCACTGTCTGGTATGTATTTATGTATACTGTGTGTCTCTCTCCTTTAGAATGGAAGTTCCCGATGGGCATGCCATTTTCTGACTTGTTCACTCCTTTATGATTATAAAGGCAAGCAGAATCATTCTGTACCGATGTAGGTAGTTTGTCCTGGGGAAGACACTGGAGGAAGCACCGTGAACCCAAGACAAAATAGCTTGTTGCAGTGGTGGTTAGGAAGAGTGAGAGGTGGGAGGCAGGTAACAGACTGACAGCTACGCACTAGTGGTAGCATCAAATATATGCACACGGACCCCCGGACAGAATTTCTCCTGCTTAAGAACCACTTCAAGAGGGCAGAGAGAGCTGTCTCCCTGGGTGTGGACTTGAGATAGAGGACCCAGGTCCAAATCCCTTTTCTTAAAAGAAGCAGACTCACTTATTTCCAATTTCCTACCACAAAGGGAAGTCTGGGTCAGAAATGAGAGATCGTCCACCAAAGCCAGCCAGGCAGATTTTCTTCTCTAAAGGGACTAAAGTCACTGTCAGTCTCCTTGTGGAAAAATACAGTTTTTCCCACAGATCTTGAAACAACTAATTGATCTCTAGGGAACTTCCTTTCCCCCAGTACCTTCAAGCCTAATGCAAGACCTCCATAGATCTGTGGGGGTTATCTGAAGATTCTAAAAATAAATTGGCTACTTAGATATATGCCATGCAGCATTTTTGTATCAGAGTATTGAGACACCAAACAAATAAGGCAATTGCCAATCTCTATTATAAGCCAAAGTTACTTTAGGATAATAGTATGGAATTTTCCCATTAATAAAACACAGACATGCCACCAATTAAATTTGTCAAAGCCCTTTGCTTCTACTCCCCTACCTTAATTCATATAGATCCCACTTCAAGGAATATGCGTGACACAGCACATGCCAAGAGTGGACAGGTCCCCATGTCGCAAGGAGATAAAGCCAATCTGGGGCCCCTGGTACTGAAGATTGCCTTATCTCTCCCTGCCACCTTTGGGTAGCACAGAAGTGAGACAGCGACAGGTGCCTAGTAGGAAGTCAGGCTAAGCCTTGCCCACGTAGCTTAGTAGATACTTGTTAACACACAAGATGATTTTTCATGTTTACATATACCGTTCTAATAGCATCATTTGAACATAATGAGTCTTCAAGTTAATTTAATGCTATCCTATTCTGCAGGAAGGATGGTAAAAAAATTTTTTTTTTGGAGGGCAATTGGGCAGAATTTGCACCAAGAACTTAAAACTGTAATCTCATGTCCAGTAATTTATTCCAAGGAAACAAACCAAAGTGTCACAATACAGGCATAAAGATGTTCATTGTAATGTGTATAGTTGTGCAAAAAGGGCACACAAAATGTTGAATACTGCAATGTTGAGATATACCCGTATGACAGGGCATGTAATATTTAATATACTCTTAAAAATGGCATTTTGAATACTTAATGATACAAGGAAATGCTTAAGATATTAAGAAAGTACACTGCAGGATAGAAAACTGTAAACAGTATTACCCAATTTTGAAAAAAAATATATTTAATACATTTACATGCACCATAAAAGACTAAAACAAGTGATCTACATGGAGGAATTATAACTTATTTTTTCTTCTTTATATTTTTATATGATTTCCGAAGTTTCTTATTTTGTATACAGAATAACTTTTTAAAGAACCAGAGGCTGAGAACCAATTTCTGAAACACCCATCATCTGGGAGGCAGAGCTAGGAATTTTCCCAATTATCTAACTTTCGTGGCAAGCAGGAGGTAGGTATCTGTCTGTTGTACAGAGGCTCTGCTGTGTAAGCGTGGTGTCTCTCCTGGCCCAGGGTGCCCTGGATCGAAGCCCAGGACAGGCCCAGGTTTCCTGCTGCCCCACATGCCTCACCTGCTGCGGCTCCTCATGGGCCCAGGGGAGGTTTACAGTGAAGGTCACTGACAAAACACAGCTGTGTACAGCTTGCCCAAAAGGAAGGCCTTATTTTGCCTTCTTAACTCTTCATATCTTCTTCCAAAAGTAGGAAACTGTTTTTCCTGGACCAGAAACAGAGGCTTCTTCCTTACGAAGCCTCGGGGCTCCATGCTGAAGCAGTTTTTACCCACGTGCCCAGCTCCACGTGCCTGTGCCGTCTCTGAGCCTGTGGGATCTGCTGTCCTGCTTACTGGTTTGGCACTTTGTCAGGCCGTGAGCAGGACAGGGCAGAACTGCATGCCCCCGCCCCTTCCACCAGCTGGCTCCTTGGTCTCTGCCCTGGATACTAAAACAAACAGGCTGTGTGCTCTGGCTCCCTACTCAACCCAAGGGCGGGGGGGCAGCAGCAAATATCCCAGCTATGTGAACAATCAGGAATATCTGGCAGCACATTTGATCTTTTGTAACTTTATTTCAATCAAAGTCAGGGCCTTCTACGGCTGGGAGGCCTGTCCTACCCTAAGCCTGGTTCCAGGTATTGCCTTGGTGAGGGGTGCCCAATCCCCCAGCTGGTTCTGTTCCAGCTCGGTCCCCAGTGACACTAACTGCAAACCCTCCCGGAGGCAGAGAGAGGTGGAATTTTTCTCCCCGGTTCCAAGGCTCTTCATCACTTCCTGTTCTCTCCCAGAGGCAGAAACAGGAAGTCACTTAGATAGGGTCATGGCAAGTCAGTGACATTCTGGATTGGAACGTGCTGCCTGGATCACCACTTTATCCTCCAGCGCCAGCGTTCCTAACTTAAAAAACAGAACTACCTGGGGACTTTTATCTAAGAAAAAGGGAGAAGGGGACATGGAGAATGGCACATGACACACAAAATCACAATGGGGAATAACCTGGATTTCTGTGTGTGTGTGTTTTTTTTTTGTGTTTTTTTTTGAGAGTGCAGCTCATGGTGGCCCATGTGGGGATCGAACCGGCAACCTTAGTGTTATTAACACCACACTCTAACCAACTGAGCTAACCGGCCACTCCTTTATATCTTTTTCTTTTTTTTTTTAACCTGGACCATTTTGATTCAGACTCTATCTTTCTGCAGCCACATAAGAGGAATGCATGTTCAAAAAAGTTGGCGAAATACCATGTTAAACAAATGTAAACAGATTAAGTTACTGAAGGCCTGCTTAGAACCTTAGATGTGCTCATGGTGAGAAGAGGTTATAATTAAGTGTTTCTTAAACACTGTCAAGTATAAACTAAGGATTCCATAGGCATCAGTCGTGCAAAGGAACACACTTTGAGAAGTGTTGCTCCAGGGTGAGCCCATAGGATCCTGTGAAGATAGAAAAGTAAGGCCCTGACCAAACTCTCCCCACCAGCCTTCAGCCACTATCTTCAAAACTAGATGGATGTTGGATCAAACGAGGTTTGACTCAGCAAGGATTTATGGTATTTTTCCACTTGCTGGTCAAAGCCCCTGGAAGAGAAGCCTGCCTGGAAAAAGTTCGCTGGAGTCAGAAGGTATTTTAGTGCTAAGCCCCTGAACTCAGGAGCCAACAGAGGGGCTGCCTTGCTGCTCTGAGGCAGGGGCGAATCCCAGCCCCTCCAGCTGCTCTGGTTCCCTGACCCTGCTGAGCCATCATTGTCTCCTCTGGGGACCGAGTGGGGCCCTACACCGGTTTCCTGCCCAGTTTCCGGAGAGAGAAATTCCTCATCTGTGGATGTTAAGTGCATTGAAAAGCCCAAGGGGGCAGTCAGTATCTTCTGGGACTCAGGAAAAGGGACTGCCCCATCCCATTCTTTGCTGCAGACTTCTGGGAACAACTGCTTCTTGATCCGCAAAGGATGGTGGGAGGGCTGCTTCTCAAGGTTCCCAGAAAGGTCCTCATTCTCCGCCCTCTCTGAGTCACTGACAGCTTGAGATTGATCAGCATTTTCCTCAAGGGATTCAAACACGACACCGTGGGTTCTTGGCTTCTTTAGCTTCCTTTCTAACAGCAGACAGAGAACGCTTGGTTTTCTAGAGGAGGAGCTCATGTATTGCTGTACAGAGTCTGGAACCAGGGGCACAGAGAGCCTGGGGCTCAGGCTGTCCTCAAAGTAGTTCCTATAGGGCTGCCGACTGACAATGGGCACCACCCGGCAAGGCTTCAGCGCTGCGACAAAGGTACGAAGCTCTGAGTAGGAGGAATGGTCAGAGTAAGGGATGACGTGGATATTGGGGTGGGAGCTGTGGATTTTCCGGCTTGTGGGCAGGACAGCAATGGTCGGGTGGGTCTGGTTCCAGCGCAGCATGGCAGAACGGCAGATGTCCAGGTGGTCCACGGCGTGGATGCGGCCCTCCTTCTCCTCCATGGTGAAAACATCTGCCAGGCCCAACAGCTGCACCAGCTCCAGGCGCCGAGGACTCAGTACCACCCAGGTCCGCAACTCCAGGGCCAGGTGCTCCAACAGTGACTCTTTCCCCAGGCTATAGAGTCCTGAATAATGGTAAAGGGGTTGGGGAAAGTAAGAATAGGAAGAGAATGAAGCGCTCAGGAAATCCTAATACATCAACCAAATAGTTAACAAAAATCCACAAAATTAACGGGGCAATCAGTACATCAGGGAGAGCATGGCATTTGAGCTGAGCTATAATATATGGAGAATGGGGTAGGGGGAGGTTAACACAGAATCCATTCATTCATTCAGTTCAACAAAGGAAAGCATCTAGCAAGTGTTAAACAGTGTGAAAACAAAAAGTCTCAGTCCTCAAGGAGCTAATCGACATGGGAACCCAGAAATCACGTGGTTAAGGGCAATGTTAATTAGAGACATTCACACAGCATTATGAGGGCACAGAAACGTATCTACCCATTGACAGAGGGAAAGTTTCCTGAAAATGACAACTGAGCTAAGTCTTAAAGGATGGGTCCAACTTAACCTGGTAGAGAACATTTGGAGAGAGGTCAGTTTGGTGTTACTAAAGTACAAAGAAGGAACTGATAAGAAATGCCACTAAGAGGGGTCATACAATACAGGGCCTTTATGTACTGCTAAGGAGCGTGGACTTAATTCTGTAAGTTGAAGGGGAACCACTGAAGAGTCTGAAGCAGGAAAACAGCTCATTCAAATCACAGGAATAATATGATCAGGGTGTTAGGGGGAAAAAAATGTGGCAGCAGTGTTATTCAATGGCCTCGAGAAGAAGACACTGAAAGCAGAAATACCAGTTAGAAAACCCAAACAGTACTTATACAGAAAAAAAGTGAGGCCTGAATTTGGGTAATGGTGATGGTAACATATGGGAGATGTTGTTTCACAGTTGTTTTCAGGCTTTTTCTGGAGGTATATTTCAAGTCCATAACCGGATTGTGAACTCCTTTAAACAACTTATATTTCTTTTATATTTCTTATTCTTCATCACGGCACAAATGTAGCTGATTTTCTTTTCTCTCTCCCTATTGCGCCCCCTCCCCACCTTTCTTTTAAACCTCTTCTAGGTCCTTTACCACGAGACTGTAAGCCCTCATATTTTATTCATCTTTCTATTCCCATTGCCTATCAGAATACCTGGCACATAGTAGGGGCTTATTATATATTTGCAAAATTAATAAAACCCTACTACAGCACCCTCCTAGCCAGCTGTGCTTCTCTGGGAAAACTCAGCATTGAAAACTCTAAGAATAGTTAGCAGTCCTGAGAGGAGGGGATATTTCTCAATCAATCTGGTAGCCACCCTGAAAGGTGTACAATTTTTTTTCAATGACTTTGTTTAACTCTACTTTGAAACTCCTTCCAGAGTTGGGGCATATACTTTTAAAATATTCATCGTGGCGCAAATGTTTTTCCTTTTGTGGCTTTATTATAATTTTGTAAACAATAAAAAAATTTAGAACTAGCTCTATTACATTTTTAAAAACAATAATTGAGTTTCATAAACTATCTTAAAAGGCAATTCCAAAAGAGGAGTCCCCAAAATGTCTTGTTCTATTGTGGAATTACTAGAAGAAGCATACGGTTGGTTTTTCAGTGTATCTAATTTTAAGCACAACATTAACTTGAATATCTATATACTGATAAATTCCATTCACTCATAACAAATATTTATGGAATGCCTCATCAGCCATTAATCTAGGCATTTGGGATATATCCGTTAGTAAAACAAAGAGCCCTGCCATTGTTACAGTCTAGCAGGGGGAGACATAATAAAAACTAAATACAATAAATACGTAAATTATGGAATCCATTGTAAGGTGATG
The DNA here is from genome assembly GCF_057876585.1 of Rhinolophus sinicus. NCBI lineage: Eukaryota > Metazoa > Chordata > Mammalia > Chiroptera > Rhinolophidae > Rhinolophus > Rhinolophus sinicus. Next base: position 45,865,272 of record NC_142507.1, on the reverse strand, counting down.
AGTGCACTATTGTCCCTTAAATCAAAGCTCTTTGTCCGAAGAGCAATGGTTGCATTTAGGATCAAGGTCAAAAAGTCTTACAAGTACTTCAGCCCCTCCTGCCATTCCAGCCTCCTCACCCACTGTGTGCCTGTCACACTAGCTGCTGCTGCTTTTCTACAAACACACAAGGCTTCTTCCCACCTCCATCCATGTTCTCAAGGAGTTTATGTTGGGGTGTGTGCATGCCAGGGGAAGTGGGGGATAAACAACAAGCAATAGCATATTAAAACACAGAGTATGTGTTTTAATATGATGAAGTGCTGAGTGCTATGAAAAAAATTGAACTGATGCAGGGGATCAGAAGTAGGGGCTGTGAGTGTAGGGATAGTAGACAGCTGGCAACTTTAAATAAGATGGTCAGGGTAGGTTTCGTGAAGAAGGGGAGAGCTGCACAAAGCCTTAAAAGATGTGAGGACTCCCCATCTCCCCCCAAACCTAAATGTACTAGCTGTGGGTGAAAGAAACAGGAAAGGAAACTACTCACCAATCTTTACATTATGTTCTGGGTGCTTTCGAATGAGCTCGACAATCTGGCGGGCAGCTTCTTCTTGGGAAGGAAGAACCAGAGCTGGATTGCAATTGGTGTTGTCTAGGTATAAGGTATGGATCTGTTTCCCCCCTCTCAGGGCTGGCTCCTTAAGCATGGATGGTGTATATCGAAAATCACCTGAAAGAATATATGGGGTCTGAGGGTCAGAGACAAAAGTATAAAACACGAGGCTTTCCAACAACAGATGGGCATTTGCTTACTGGCCTGTGGAAAGCTATCTTGGAGTCTGGTACTGAATAAATATGTAGACTACAGCTTCCTTGTGGATATGTCTCCATCTTGCTCCTGTTTTTTTCATTACTCATGACAAGGTGTGGACCCTTAAAGAGTGGGAATTCAGTTAAGGACCCCTGTACTTGCATGGACTGAAGCTAGGAGACCTCTAGACATCTATTATGAGTTAAGGCTGCTCAAGAAAAGTAGTGTCTAGGTGGAGAAGGTAGGAGGGACCCCTTCGGAGACCCACCTGTGTAAAGGATGGTTCCAAAGTATCCTTCAAAGAGAAACATGACAGAGCCAGGGCAGTGGTTGGCATCTATCAGGGTTACGGTCATGGTCTCTCGCCCAATTTCATCTAGAGGCAGGACATGGCTCTCACCAACCTCCAGGGCTCGGATCCACTGCTTAGATACCTGAGGAAATAATTGGTCATCCCAGTGAACACAGATTCCCTTCCCTGATACCTCCCTGGCCCAGAAATTATCCCTTTCCGGAATCAGGGAATGCTGACCATCTAGACAGCGATTCTCAAACTTACCTTATCATAATAATACCTTGGGGCATCTTTTTGAAAAATTCCAACCATATTTCCAGGACTGGCACTAGCTATTATCTACTTAATCGGAAGTGGGGAGAGACGAAGTGCTGGAGAATTTGTATATCTACCCAACACATTAGATGAATTCTTGCGATGCCGCAAGTTTGGGAAACCCTGGCCTAGCTTATGTGAAGAGGTGGAACAAGTTTCCTTAGTTGGACTAGAAGATCTCCCTAACCTACTTACAGCTGTAACGTCCCAGTCTGCCAGTTGGAAGCCACACTTCTATCCTTGGCTAAAGATGCAACTCTGGGTTCAAACTCCCGCACTTGTAACAACCAGTCCTCCTGGTCCACAAGACTCCAAGGCAGTGACAGATCGGCAGTCCCCACCCAGATGCCTAGACCAGCGCTCGGAGGCCGACTCCAGCCCCCCCATACCTGTAGGTGACGATGCAGGAGGAAAGCAGTGATTGGGGAGCAGTAGAGGGGTCGGGCCCAGGTGCTCGTCAGCCCCACGGTGTGGTCCGAGTGCATGTGGGACAGAAAGAACAGCCGTGCGGAGGCAGCCCGGCGCAGGCTCCAAAAGTCCACCGCGATGGGCGTGTGGGGGATCTGGACTCCGTTCATGGTGGCGGGGCTGGAACCACCAATGGGGTCTTCATAGGAAAAGAGCTCCTGCGTGAGCCTCCTCCAACGGCCCTGAAAAAAGTCAGGCTGTGTGTGGCAAGAACAGGGCTAGAGAACCTAAGGGAAAGCCAGCCCCGAAGAGGAGTAAGTCACTACAAAAAAGAAGGAAGGGATCATGCTTAGTGGAGTCCGGGCGTGGAACCGCGCGCCGCGGAAGTCGCGCAGCGGAGCGCCATGCCTAACCGCGCGCGGGAGCCGGTGCCCTCCACTCAAAGCGCGCGCGGCCGGGCGGAGACAGGCCGAAGTAGCCGATTTCCGATCGTCCGCGGCAGCTCCACTAGAGGGAGCTACGCGGCTGCGCCCGGAGGTGAGAGGTTGGGGGAAGGGCACCGTGAGGTCGGGGCCCAGGCTCCGCTCGGCGCTCTCCGGGAGAGGGTGAGTGGCAGCAGCTCTGCGCGGTCTCTCGAAGAGGAGGCGGGACTTCCGCAGACGGCGTCCTTTGGCTTATCGGTGACGGCAACCGCGTGGAGGCACCCCAAAGGCTGGAACTGAGAGGGAGGGGTCTGCGGGCCGTCGGCTGCCGGGCTGGGAATTGAGCGGGGGCCCCAAAGGTAGCGGGAGAGACCTGTGGGTGGAGCGAACCGGCCGGCGGGTCCCGGAAGGAACCGGAGGGCCTAGGGTGGGGCCCGCGGGCGGCGGAGGGAGCCGAAGCTTGAGCGTGCCAGTCCCTGGGGAAGCCACGGCTGGGGCGAGGCCACGGCTTTCGTGTCTTCACTGACTGACATTTCCTTTACCCAGGTGCTTACATCGGGGCTGGCAGGAGCCCACGACTTACCGAGGGGGCTGTGGGAATTGCCCCGGGGCTGTCGGAGAAGATGCCATACCTGGGCTCCGAGGACGTGGTCAAGGAGCTGAAGAAGGCTCTGTGTAACCCTCACATTCAGGCCGATAGGCTGCGCTACCGGAATGTCATCCAGCGAGTGATTAGGTATCAGCCGACGCCCTCACTGCCCCACTGCGGTCCCATCGGGGCTGTATCACCTCACGTGTGAAAATGAACTTGCACACATGCCAGTGCTATCGTTGGGTCTTCCTGCTTCCCTGCAGTGCCGTCTCAGCCTCCCTTGTGAGACTGATTTTTGTGCTTCGTGTATCCATCTGGGTGGTTTCATCCCTATTTAACTTACACTGCTGACTCTCAGGCTGATAATAAATATATCTAGTACACACCTCCTTTTTTATCTTCAGACCCGCGTAGCCTACTGCCTGTTGGGCATGTCCACCTGGATATTTTTCCAGAGACATGCAAAATAGCAGCTACATCCTTCCCCCTCCCCAAACCTGCTCTTCCACTTATGTTTGTGTTGATGAATGTCACCACCTAGCTGACCAAGCGTGGGAGTCAATCTTGATGACACCTGATCTTCACTTCTCAAGTCAGATGCTATGGATTTATAGTTCTAAATACCCACCCCCGCACCCCTTTTTGGGCACTGCTGCTGTTCTGGTTTCATTACCAAGGCAATGGCAGTAGCATACTAGTAGGTCACATTGCCTCCTCATTTCAGTCAATGATTTTTCCAGGGTATAAATCTAAACATAACATGTCTGGCCTCCTGTGGATCACAAGCTTCCTTGTGCACCAAAGTCCTTTGGGGTGCTTTTTAAAAAAATGTAAGTTTTTCATCCAATCCAGTAATTCTGATTGCAGTATGGCGGGATGGAACCCAGGGATCTGCATTTTATACGAATATCCCGTCTGATTCCTATAGGAGACCATAGTTTGAGGAACAGTGATCTATATATAGAATAAAGTCCAAACTTATCGTAGCACCCAAGGGACACTGGGCTAACTCAGCTGCCTGCACTTTCCAAAGAATGTACCATTCTTGCTCACGTCTACGCACCTCACAGCATGTATCTATCACACCTGCCTGGTGAGCTCCTGCTCATTCAGCTAAAGTATTACTTCCTCTGTAGAAACATTTTATGACTTCCTGGCAGTCGTAGACCTCTGGATCTTCACTCACTGCCTCTGTGACTTCTGTCATAATACTTACCTAGTGTACTATAATTCGTGGTGTTCTTGTCTGGCTCCTTAGTAGACACTGAGTTCCTAGAGATCTGAGATCGTGCCTTTTTCAAGATTATGTGTAAAAGCTGAATTTCACTGAAATATACTAGAAATTAATAAGTGTTCATTGAATAAATAGAAGAACGTTTATTGCAGGCCTTTGGTGTTTTGTGTGATACAGTAGACGAGGTAAACCTGGTTGCTTCCCTCTCAGAGATCACAATTGAGTTGGATAACCAGGACGTGAATAACATAAAACGCCCTCCGTTGTAGGTTGGGAATGAGGTATTTTACTTTTTGCTGCTTTATGTGTTGGTCTCAGGCACATGACTCAGGGCTTGGACGTGTCTGGTGTTTTCATGGAAATGGTGAAGGCGAGTGCCACTGTAGATATCGTTCAGAAGAAGTTGGTTTATCTGTACATGTGCACGTATGCTCCCCTGAAACCAGATCTGGCTCTCCTGGCCATCAATACACTCTGCAAAGACTGTTCGGACCCCAACCCGATGGTGCGAGGGCTGGCTCTACGGAGTATGTGTAGCCTCAGGTGAGCATCCTTTTCCTGCCTGTTTCTTAGTGGCTGATGAATTCTGGAGGTCATGGGGCAGGTTTTCAGTGATGACAATCTGTGTCAGCTCTATACTGGGGGAAACACTGTGATACCTGAACTCAAGTTTTCAGCCATTGCTTTGGCTTAAAAAGCTGTATCATATGGTTTCATTAAAGGGATTTTTCCATTCTCACTCTAGGTGAAATAGTTTTTGGTTTCGGTTGAAGATTTCTAAGCAATTTATGTATGTTTTTTTCTTGCTGCTGATGCAGCATTATTCCAAATGAAAAGTCAAATACGGCTTTTTAAGTTTGGCAGCAGCTTCTCCAATTCTTCATGATCTTATAGATGCACATTCAAAAATCTCCTAAATCCTCTGTTAAGTGCACAGGGGCTGAATTGTGTCAAAACTAGTATTTCAGGATCTGGCTGACTCTCGGATATGTTGCTTAGGATGCCGGGTGTGCAGGAATATATCCAACAGCCTGTTCTCAATGGTCTGCGGGATAAGGCTTCATACGTCAGGAGGGTGGCAGTCCTTGGTTGTGCCAAGATGCATAATCTTCACGGAGAATCTGAAGTGGGTAAGTTTCAGTGTAATCCATCCTGATCAATACTTAGTTGGCCTTGCACATTTGTAAAATATTACATAGCCTTGGTAGAAAATAATAATGTAGCCCTATTTCTGTGCATGTCTCTTTAAGGAGGGTGCAGGGCTTGGTATTTTCTGAGATTAGAGAACTCCTTTGGGGCCCAGGTGAGATCCTTTGCCTTAGCTACTTAGAACATGCCTTGACTTAGTTATAGGCCTTTGTGATTTCTGTAGCATAGAACTTCAGCTTTGTCTGCTTGGAGCCATTACTCTGGCTCTATTCCTGTGACCCTGAGGCTTTCCTTCTGAATCTGAGGTCTTTGTTCTCTTTTATAGATGGTGCCCTGGTAAATGAATTATATAGTTTGCTGCGTGACCAGGACCCCATCGTTGTGGTAAACTGCCTGAGGTCTCTAGAGGAAATTCTGAAACAGGAAGGCGGCGTTGTCATCAATAAACCTATCGCCCACCATCTCTTAAATCGGTTTGGATGCCTCACCTTGGTGCTCTTTTTATTATGATGAGATCTCGATCCTAGTGGAATTTTGTTGATGTGTTGAGTTAAAGAGAGGTCTCGAACAACTGTAGAGTAGGAAAGTGAACCATAGCTCTTAACTCCCTCAAATTTTGTTGAGAGAATTTCTTTCATTAGGTTGGTACAAAACACATTGTGGTTTAAAAGTTTAAAAATAGTCGCAAAAACCACAATCACTTTTGCACCAACGTAATATTTGTCTTCGTTTCTTTTGGTGAGATAGAGAAATGGAGGCAACATCCTGTGAGGATAGGTTCTGTTCTCATCTGCAGTCAACATGTTCCCCCAAACTAAGCCACTTACTGCTCTTAAAACGTAGACAGTCTGGATCTAGGGTATAGGGCTCATGTCTTTGGCTTTAGTTGCGTGTGCGTTTGTACTATAAACTCATCTTGGAATTAACAGTCTACTTTGTGGGAACTTTAAATAGTATGTAAAAAGAATAATTCGATTATGGCACAGCCAGTTTTCAAGGAGTCTCCCTTATTATGAAGAACAGATGACTGGCAGGTCCCAATGTTGTTGCTAAAACAGCACTTTTTTCTTTCTTGGGGCCAGCATGTCAAAACTGGACCAGTGGGGCCAGGCCGAAGTGTTGAGCTTCCTGCTGCGCTACCAGCCGCGCAGCGAGGAGGAGCTGTTTGACATCCTCAACCTGCTGGACAGCTGTCTCAAGAGCAGTAGCCCAGGGGTGGTGATGGGAGCCACCAAACTCTTTCTGATCTTGGCCAGACAGTTTCCCCACGTTCAAACCGATGTGCTCGTGCGTGTCAAGGGCCCTCTGCTGGCCGCCTGTTCTTCAGAGAGCCGGGAGCTCTGTTTCGCGGCCCTGTGCCACGTGCGGCAGATCCTGCGCAGTTTGCCCGGCCACTTCAGCAGCCACTACAAGAAGTTCTTTTGCTCCTACTCGGAGCCGCACTACATCAAGCTGCAGAAGGTGGAGGTGCTGTGTGAGCTGGTGAACGACGAGAACGTGCAGCAGGTGCTCGAGGAGCTCCGAGGGTACTGCACCGATGTGTCCGCCGACTTGGCGCAGGCGGCCGTCTTTGCCATAGGTGGGTGTCTGCTGCGTTTCCGTTTTGAGAGCCTAGACCACCCAGCGAGAAAGCCGTGGGACCGCAGAGAGCAAAAGGGAAGGAATCTGGCTCTAGAGACAAAGGACCATGCGCCAGAGAATTGGGGCAGTGGCTACAAGCAAGGAAGGGAGGAAAGTTTTTTAATTAATTTATTTATTTTTGGTCAACCCTGCTGTTGCCATATCTTCCAGGATGGAGACTCCGGGTAACTCAAACTGTAATACTTAACAATTTATACAGTTTCTATTGCCTTTTGTTGTGTACTCTCCAAAATGCTCTCACATTCGTCCTCTTACCACTGTCTTGTGAGACTATCAGGAAAAGTAGACCAGTGTTATTAGCTTCATTTTAAAGATAAAGAAACTCAGGCACAAAAAGTTTATTAAATGGCCAGAAGGTCGTATAGTTACCGAACTGGGACTGGAACCCAGATTCCCTGACTCAAAGTCCAGTGTCAGTTCACCAACCATTTACTGAGCTTCTGCTATGGGCTATGTATTGTGCTGAGTACAGAGAACACAGAATAAATCCTAAATCTTAACAGACTTTCATACTACTCTGCCTGGAATTTAAAAGGTTAGAGTGACTGACAAAATGAAAGCAGCTGGTGAGCTAAGTTTGGGAGAACTTCAAGTGGAGGAAGAGAAGGAACCCTCCATGAAGAATAAAGTATGGTTATTTTCAGGGGGCAGAGAAAAGGGAACAAAGAGAGGAGGGGAAAACCAGCAGCCAGGAGACTGCATGCTGTCAAGTGTCCCCAGCAGGAATATTTCTGTGCTCGTGCATTGCAGCAAATGCTGCTTCCTGTCTGGTTGCCACATACGGACCTTTGTTACTGAAAGTTTTCAATCTGCCATGAACTTCCGATTTTCTAGTGGTTTATGGGGAAAAAAAAACGGATTCATTTTTACCAAAGTTCCCTTTATAACAAACTTAGATTCTTCTTATTTCATCCAGCAGGGGGTGATTTGTTTAGGTATCATCTGGTCCTCTTTGGCTTTGGCTGCTGGGAAATAACTTTAGAATGAGGTGCTAGTGTTTGACTTAACACTTTCCTCTGCTTTCCCTTCCTCGGTAGGTGGTATTGCCAGGACCTACACAGATCAGTGCGTGCAGATTCTGACAGAGTTGCTGGGGCTACGGCAAGAGCACATCACCACAGGTAATGGCTGCCTTTCTAGGATTTTGCTCAAAAAATATTTGTTGCTGAATAACATGGAGGTTTAAACTTCTCTTTACATCGTCATCTGTAGCCATCAGAGAAGCAAAGGATCTGTATGTAGCTCTAACAGGGTAGAGAGTCTTCAGGGTACCGTGAGTCTACAGACTATACTAGATGACCTTGCTTATTTCCCCACTTTTACTCCTGTTTTTGCGAATGGCAGCGTGCTGTAAGCAGTGGCTTCCAGTGACTGGGACTAGGGTGAGACAAGCAAAGTGCCTGAATGCAAAGATTTAAAGAGATACTCACTCTCAGGTTCCTGCAAGTGCTAACCCTCTGTGTCCTCTTAAATTTTACACCCTCGGCACCGTGCTTGGCTCACCATAGTTCCAGCCCTGGTGGCTCCATTTATACTGTTTTCAGAGTATCATTCAACAACAACACTACCTCACCTTTGCAGGCAGCTTTACATTTTACGAAGTGCTTTCACATGCATTAGCTCATTTATCCTCATGGTAATCTGATAAGAGCAACATTCACTTGAGAAATTATTGCCCACATCAGACGTTTCTCAGGTAATCATTGACCACCCTATCCAACACCCATGTTACAGAAATTCACCTAGCAGTGTAGTCATAACGTATGACTTTTTTCAAGGTTCCTTCCTGCTTGGAGGCTCTAATCCTGTGCTCTTGTGTCCTGGGCTGTTCGTAGTGGTGGTGCAGACTTTCCGAGACCTGGTTTGGTTGTGTCCTCAGTGTACGGAAGCTGTGTGTCAGGCCCTGCCCGGCTGTGAGGAGATCATTCAAGATGGCGAGGTAGACGGTGATGCTCCTTTACTTCCAGGCAGAGGGGCATGCTTGGGACCCTGCTCTCTGAAATGGGATCGAATTACTCTTTCTACCCAGTGTCTGAAGTGGAAATTCTTAGAATGGATTGCCACCTCAGATTCTCTTTTAGGTGTGGCTGGGATATAAACTATAAAAGCATTGGGATTTATCTATGGTGTTTATTACAAATAACTTTCATACCACTGTTCTCTGGAACAGTTTTGAGTCAGAGATTTAGACCATGGAGTTTTCAGCTGGCATGAAAATCAGAATCACTTGTGGAATTTTCACAAATATTTGGGCTTCACCCAGGTCTACTGACGTAAACATTCAGGAGTCGTGGGCCTAGACACATGTATTTTTAAGAAGCCTCACGGATGACTCTGACGTGCACGCCGGGTGAATCACCACTCTCATGAAGTAATTGAGGAAATTTTCTGTAGCTCTCACTGTACCATTAAACCCCAAATGGGTGAAGAGGCTCCAAAGCTGAGGAAGCCTCATTGCTTGATCAGCATGGTCCGTGAGCGTCTTTAGTCTCCTTTTGTGGAGGACAGTTTCATTCCTATTTGCTGTAGCGAGTGCAGTAGGTGGGATCGCTACAATGCAAGCTGCAATTAATAAGCGATGATACCCTTTCTGCTGACACTCGGGGCCACGGCAACACCTGCAGCTGTGTGCTGCCGACTCTGTTTGGACAGCCACGCATTGAGCGCCTGTTCTTACTCCTTCATTCCCCAGGGGAAGCAGGCACTTATTTGGCTACTTGGTGTCCACGGGGAAAGAATTCCCAATGCGCCTTATGTGTTCGAAGACTTCGTCGACAACGTGAAGTCCGAGACATTCCCAGCTGTTAAGATGGAGCTCCTCACTGCCCTGCTGCGCCTTTTCCTCTCGCGGCCGGCTGAGTGCCAGGACGCGCTGGGGCGGCTGTTGCATTACAGCATAGGTAGGTTCTTCCGAAGGAAACAGGACTTGCCGTGACCGATGCTGCAGATTCCCACCGCTTCCATTGCTTGGCGAGTCCTGTCTGGGATGCAAGAAGAAAATGTCAGTGTTTTCTAGGGTTTCTTCCCTCCATCTTTTCCTGCTGTTTTGGTTGGCACAGGGATAGGAGAAGAGTGTTTTGGTTTTTAATGAACTCACCTGTTGTCTTACCTCAGAGGAAGAAAAGGACATGGCAGTACGGGACCGAGGTCTCTTCTATTACCGCCTCCTCTTAGCTGGCGTTGATGAAGTTAAGCGGGTCCTGTGCAGCCCTAAGTCTGACCCTTCTCTTCGGCTTTTGGAGGATCAGGCAGAAAAGCCTGTGAATAGCTGGGCCTCAGACTTCAACACACTGGTGCCAGTATATGGCAAAGCCCGCTGGGCCACCATCTGTGCGTGCCAGGGGACAGAGCGTCGTGGCCCAGACCTTTCTAACACTGCATCCTTCGCCACATCAGGTAAAAATAGTCCTTACTTTATATCTTGGCATGAAACGTTACCTTTTGCAACGACCAATGACGAGTGGAAAGTAGAGTACCCTCACTAAATCTCAGACTATTGCCTGAATTTGAAGCTTTGTGAGCAAGTAAGTTCATCACTGGCTATTTAAGCCATTGATGTAAAGATAAAAGCCACATTGTATACTTTTGGAAATCTAGATAAAAAATGTAGTTCCTATAGATTAAGAGCATCTCTTACACAAGCTTTCTGACTCTTTTAGGACCCCTGATTCCTGAAGAGAACAAGGAGAGAGCACAAGAACTCCCTGACTCGGGAGCCCTCACGCTGGTCCCCAATCACCAGCTCACTGCTGAGTATTTCGAGAAAACTTGGCTTAGCCTCAAAGTGGCCCATCAGCAAGTGGTCCCTTGGCAGGGAGCAGTCCATCCCGACACCCTCCAGATGGCTCTGCAGGTGGTGAACATCCAGACCATCGCAGTGAGCAGGGCAGGGGCTCAGCCATGGAAAGCCTACCTCAGTGCCCAGGAGGACACTGGCTGTCTGTTCTTAACAGAGCTGCTGTTGGAGCCCGAGAGCTTGGGAATGCAGATCTCTGTGAAACAAAGTGAGGCGAGGCCGGAGACCCTGAGCAGTTTTATTTCTGTATTAGAAACTGTGATTGGAACAATCGGAGACATAAAATCCTAACAGAGTCTTGATGCCTGTCCTGAGAGATGAGTAGCTCTCAGTTCCTTAGTTTTCCTCATTGGAGCTGTTTGTAAGTCCAGATAATATCACATGCACAGGAGAATGGGAAACCTGGGAATCACGAATCTCATGTTTTCGTCCAAAGACCATTGACTCACTCCTCTCCTACCTATTGGTGAATGACCCATTTTTCCAGGTGATGTTGTAAAAGTTCATGTCGGTGAGGGGACGGGAATGGGGGTGAGGCTAGGATTTGGATTCTTTTCTAATCAGTTTTAGGGCATTTTACTAATTAAAGATGCCTGATGTGTGTGGAAACTGATGGAGTCTGTGGGGGTCATCTTTTCTTCCCTGGATTGTTGCAGTAAACTCCTGACTGTTCTCATATTTCTAATCCTGCTCCTTAGGCCAGAGTTCAGAGTCTTCAGTGTCACGTGTCACCACTCCCCCAACACCCTCTGTTCTGACAAAAGCAAACCACTTGCATTTTCCTGAATGCACCAGCTCTGTCTCACCTCTGTGCTTTGGCACCTGCTTTCATTTCTTGCTGAAAACATTGCCTCACCTTTAAATCTTCTTTATTTAAGTCAGCGTTCAGCTCAGTCACGAGCTCTTCCAGGACGTTTTCTGTGAGCCTCATTGCCTTCAGAAGGGTCTCCTCCAAGCTGTGAAAGCATCAGTGCACGTGCCTAGCAGTACTGTTGTAATTCCTTGCTTGTCACTCTGCCTCAGTCTTCACTTGATTCATACCTGGCCACATTTTATAATTGAAACAATTTATGGCGAGAACAGATTTAATGAAATTGTGGTAAAGTATAAATAACTAGAGAATCCAGAACAGGGAAGATGAAACTACCAGTAAAGACCAGCTGGATGAGGGATGGGGAAATACACAAATGTTCAGGCTTAAGGGCCTACACAGTTGATATAGCTGAGCCTCCGAATTAGCTCTGTAAGTGATTTGGCAGTCAGAGTGAAGAGAAATAATTATATAGTTGTCATCGGTGAGAAAGAAACATTCCAAACCTAACTTCTAAAAGAAATTCACAGGTAGCTTCACCTAGGTGGCACTGACTGATGTGGACACAATTTCCGTGGGAAGTTAGCTTCATGTGACTGTTTCTTATGCTGTTCTTCAGTGAACACAGCGCATAACTTTTAACATGGAGCTTAGTGAGAGGATTTCTTCAAGGAGTTAAGATAAGATGCTCCAAATATCACCCAGCTTAACTAGGACTTCCGTTACCTAGATACGGAGGTGGACCGCGTAGCCTTCAAGTACTTTTTCACCCCTCACTTCTCACAGTGAGGCTCTTAATAGGAATATGTAACAGACAGTATTGAATTTTCTGGTAAGGGCCCTCGGTTTTGTAAGTTGATTGTTCCCTGTGGACAAGATTGTCTTTCTTTCCATCTGTCTTCATAATATCTGCCATCTAGTGATTACTTGATAAATACTTATTGAATGAATGGCTAGAAGTAATTAGATTCTGACGGTGTTTTGGGATTGGTGTTTGAAGTGTGTTGTGTTCCATTGTGTCAACTATGTAGAAAATAATGGAATTCCGTCTAGGGTTTCTCAAAAGTGGCATTATTGACAGTTGGGGCCAAAGAATTCTTTGTTGTGGGGGTTTTCCTGTGCATTGTAGGATGGTTATTGGCCACAGCTCTGGCCTATACCCACTAGATGCCAAGAGAACCCTCAGTTGTGGCAACTGAAAATGTCTCCAGCATTGCCAGAGGTGCTCTGGGGGGTGAAATCACCCCCAATTGAGAATGATTGATCTAGACCTTGGGTCCCCAGGGACTGAAAGTAGAGGGACCAGAACAGCTTCAGAAGTGCTTTTCCATATTTTGACTTGTCCAGTTAAACCAAAATGTCAAGCGCTGCCAATTTAAAGTGTACAAGGGCACTAGATTAATGGGGGTGGGGGTGGGGGGGTCACTGAATAAATTATATAACTGTCTAACCACTATGGTGTACACCTGAAACTAATATAAAATAATGTTGAATGTCAACTGTAACTGAAATAAAAGTGTTACAAGGAAACAGGATATAGGTGATAGAAACTACGTAAATCTATTGACTTGTAAAAAAAATTAGAGACTAATTGAAATGTTGACCTAAAGAAAGTTAGGTATGGCTCAGCAATTGAATAAATGTTACTAAAATAATCCCAACTATTGGAGCTTTTAGAAAATTAAGTTTTACTTGGTTGATTTTCTGTCATGTAAGGGGCATAACAGAATATGAAACTGTTGCTTTTGAAAATACAATCTTAAGATGATCTCAATGAAGAACTGATTTAATTGTAGCCTGGTTTTACTGCTTTATAAGCAAAATGACTAAAGCTTCAGTATACCACGTAGTTATTTATTTACTATTCCTTCCCCTCAGGAGCTCTCTCTAGCCTCTGTGGGCATATGGTTTGATGATGTGATATGTTAGATGCTTTAAAATCCACGAGGGTAGTTGATACTGTGCTTTTTAGAAAGATGGCGTTCCTAATGTCTGTCTTAGAATGGGTAATAGAATGTAATACACATAATGAGTACCCACCAATGACAGTGGTGTTTTGGAACATTGCATAGACAATCATTTGCATAGTTCCTGATCGTAATTTTATTGCTATGGACCAGTGATTGTTCTATGCCTCCATTCCCCCCCTTTTTGAATGGGAGTTCTGTTGCACATTTTCTGTCCCTTTCTCATCTTTTGGGTGTTTGGGGAGGGGAGACAACTTAGCTGTAGGTCTCCACACTGAAGGAGCTATACCTGAGGCTCCCCATCCTCATGCAGACCTGGGGCAGATAACAAGACCCTGGACTTTGAGCCCATGATACGATGAGATGAGGCTTTTGGAAGAAGGATGTAAATTATTGTGGCCAGAGCAGCAAGAGAAACAAGTAATAGTGAAAAACTTATGGCTTCATTTTTCAGTAATATTTAGGAGAACGATACTAGAACTGTAAGAGTGAAGGGTAGGTGGGCTGGGGCGGGAGGTGGGAGGGGAAGGGTGGTTTGGGAGGGTGCTACATTGAAGGTCCAAAGAGAGGTAAATGAAGAAGGAAAATCGATCCCACATTGACCACGAGAGCATATAGTCCGCTTCTGTGGCCTCACAACATTGATCAGAAAGATAATGCAAAGGAGTCCAGTTTAGATTCGACAGATGGTATGTGCGTATAAGCATATCAGTAGTGAAATGAGGAAGGTGGTTTATTATTGTGGGAAAAGGTTTCTGAGGTAAGACAGACTTGGTTTTAAATTTCTCTTCTGCCGCTGACTGATACCGCTTAACCTTGGGGCAGGCCTTTTTATACCAGTCGGATGGCCTCTTGTACACATTTTTGATTTTGTATATTATTTTGGGAGTACATTGTAAATGTATTTGTTGTAATCCTTAAATTGTCAGTGGCTAGCTGTAGTGTGCAAGGAAGGTGGCCTAGAATTCTCTCTGAGGGACCTTCCGACCTTAGCGGTCTGAAGGCTACTGAGTAGTAACTGACAGTTCAGCCCTAGTGATAGGAACTGACAAATGAAAATGGCCCTTCAGCTACATAATTCCTATTCCTAGTCCCAAGCAATTTATGTTTTTATAGGATGGAACAGAAAACAAAAGACTGGCTCTGATTATGTTGCAAGATAGAAATTCCATTCTGAGCAATTGACTTACTGTTTATACTTGAATCTCTTATTAGTTCACCAGGTCGGAATACCCTGGAAGGGCTGATAGGTTTGAATGCTGCTTCTGAGACCCAAGCCCAAAATATAGGTGTAGCTACATTACGAAGGCAGCCTCTGTGGGTAAGTGCCCGATCCTGAGATCTTGTAAAACGATGACAGTCCAACCCTTTTTAGAAAATCCTAATTAATCCTGTTAGTAAATTCCAGGTCCTTTTCATTCTGGTCATTAGGCCTTGGGCTGAAAGGAAGACATTTTCAACAGTGACTGCATGTCAGACCCTGCTGGGTCATTCCACATAACATGACCTTAGTCCTCACGATTTCTCTGTGAAATACTTTGTATTATAGTGGTACCTCGGTTTTCGAACGTCTCCGTTGACGACCATTTTGGTTTATGAACGCCATAAATTTTATGGATCTATGGTATCATTAGATAGTAAAATTCATGCTAAATTTGCAGTTTTAGGGGTTGATTTTAAAGGTCTGGAACGAATTAATCCGTTTTGCATTACTTTCTATTGGGAAACAGTGCCTCGGTTTTCGAACATTTCAGAATTTAAACGGTCTTCCGGAATGGATTACGTTAGAAAACCGAGGTACCACTGTATCTCCCTTTACAGTTCCTCAAATGCCCAGTGTTTTGGTTTTTTTTCCCCCCACCTTCTCAGCTTTTACATATTCCATTCTTTCTACCTGGAATGGTGTCATTCCTCCTCTCGCCTAATAAATCCTTACTTGTCCTTCAGAGCTCATCTTAGATGTTACTACTTCCAGGAAGCCTTCCTAACCCCCTCGGTTCGTTTCCCTTTACACACTATAATCACACTGTATCTCAATAAACACAAGAAATTATGTGATTAATTATTGAATAGCCGTCATTCATGCTAAAATGTAAGCTCTGTGAGGATGGGGACTGTGTCTATGTCATTTTTGTGTGTGTTATTTGTAGTGCCAGGTATAGTTCTTCCATGTGGGTTCTCAATAAATAACCAATGTATGATTATGGCAAATACGTGCCATAATCAGGAGTTGAATGCTTGTCTATTACAAACCTTCCTTCTTTAGGTTATACCATACAGGAAGTGTTTCTTAAGTGACATTACCCAAGAGGTTCTTCCTCGATCCTAATTCAGTTAAAAATTGGCAGTCAATCTAAGTTATTCATTAATCTTAGATACTGACTAGGGTGTGGTTCTGAGACAAGGAACTAAAAGTGTTCAGTCATCGCCCAGTTCTGTGCGGGTAAGTCCTTCAGAGAAGCCTCACTTATCTGAGCAGCTGTTTCTGAAGCAAAGTGGTGGGCAAGGCTCCAGGACCCTACATCCCATTAGGAAACTTTGGGAGACAGAGAGGGAGAGGACTTCCTGCTGAACTGAAAACTGCTTGTTTTGTAGAAAAGCAAAACAGCACCAACATCTAAAATGAGCCCCAGAACTTTTGAAGAGCAAACAGAACGCATCGTGGAGTTTCTACTCAACGACTTCTTAGGTACCGCGTCGCAGGTTGCTGGGCGGAGCCTACACGGTGGCGATGAAACAGACTCACCAGGTAAGTCTCCTGGCCTGAGGTGGTGATTGCAGGCCAGTGGGAGAATCTGAAGTATGCTTTCTCATTTCCACTCACGTTTCCAAAGGCAAAACGCGAAGCTTTCAGCAAAGCCTGAAGTCTTCATGGAAGGGAAGGATTCTCAGGAAAGGGAGATTTTTCTGACCATTGGTACTGACAGAACATTGTTCTTGGAAGAGAACAATGCCAACATTGTTTAAAAACCTAGAGAACTTTCTCCAATGCCCTGAGTCCTGGGACTTGCCCTCCCTGCAAGCATTGTGACAAATGTGACTGTGTTTATTTCCTCTGTCTTAGAAGAGGATTGCTCTTTCGACGTGGCCATCGTTGCTGGTCGCCTTCGGATGTTAGGGGACAAGTTCAACGGAGAACTGGAAGCTTCAGCCCAAAGCGTCATCGCGGACATCAGTCAGGGGCAGGTCAAGTTTCTACTGTTTCTATTGTCCACTGCTTTGGTTTTCTATTTCCCTTTTCTTATACTCCTGTATGAGTGTGCCTAGAAATGTTCTGTGAAAGATTTGGGTCTTATATATATTTACCCAAGGAGGTCCAGCAGGGATGCTCTAATTGCTAATTCTTAAGGAGTTAATCAAAACCTCCTGGTACTGAGATGGAAAGCTCGTGGCGTAGGTGGGTCAACCTTCACCTTGTTTCTGTTTGTTTCTCGTCAGAGCTGTGCCTTGTGGCACACAGCACATCATTAGCACTTTATTCTTGCTAAGGCACTTTATTATTTTGTTATGCACCTGTTTTAATACCTATTTTTCTGGACACGGGCCTCTTTTTTTCTTCCAAGGTCCAGCAATGAAATTATGTACAGGAAGGATATAGGCAGTTGACAAGCTTGGTGCAATGCAGGATAATGGTGCAGTAGTCCACAGGGTATATCTCGCTGTTCCTTAGAAAGCTGACTACTGGCAGTAGTACTGGACCCTCTATTGGATAGAAAGACCACAGACAATGTTCTAGAAGATGTTGCTGATGAATATCAATAATGACAGCTAATACTAATTTATCACGTACCGTGTGCCAGGCAGTATTCTAAATGCGTTACACTTATTATCTCATTTAACCCTTACCCCACTTTATGAGGTATTATGGAAGCTGTTACCCGTAGCACAACCTCTCCTCATCTGCACATAACACTGTGAGGGCAAACAGCTAACCCGTCTTATTCACTGTTCGTATTCACACAGTCTAGAATAGTGTCTGATACATAACACACCCTCAGTAAGTATTTTCTGACTTGATATCCATTTAGGCAGAGAAGGAAACAGATCTAGGGAAACAAGTAATTTAGGTTACGCCATAAGTGATGAAGTTAGGATTTGAGCCCAGACTGATTCTAGAACCATTAATGTGTTACTCTTCTTACTGAATACAACTTGGGTGGTGTGCCTACTCTACATTCAGGTAGAATAGACTCCTAATTGCTTGCACCGAAGCTTTCCTAAGTAGCTGATAGTTGAATCTACTTTTCTAATTAAAAAATATTTTTGAAACAGCCTCAAACTCACAGAAAAGTTGCGTGTATTGTACAAAGAATTTCCCTTTTGAGTTATTTGAGAGTAAGTAGCCAACGTGATGTTCCATCACCCCCTAATCCTTTTTTTATATTTCCTTCAGACAAGGACATTCATATATAACCACAGTTAAACCATCAAAATCAGGAAGTTAGCATTGGTACATTTTCATCTCATCCTAAGATCCCATTCAACTTTTGCCAGTTGTCCCACTGATGTAATTTATCGTAGAAAGATATAGGCCAGAATCAGAGACTGCATTTCACTCTCACAGCCTTTTAGTCTCCTTCAGTCTGGAAGAGTTGCTCAGTCTTTCCCTGATTTTCATCACCTTGAAACTTGAAAATTATAGGCCAGTTATTTCGTGGGATGTCCCTTGGGTTTGATGTTTTCTCTTGAATGGACTCAGGATACGGACCTTTGGTAGGAATATTACAGAAGTATTGCTGTGTTTTTCTCATTGCTTCCTGTCAAGTGGCACAGATTTCAGTTTTTCCCACTACTGGTGCTGACTTGAATCACTTAGATGGTGTCTGCCAGGCTCCTCCACTGGAAAGCTACTCATTTCCCCTTTGTAGTCAATAAGTGTTTTGTAGGGAGGTACTTTGAAACCATGTAAATATCCCATGTCTTACCCAAATTTCAATCTATTCATTTATTTTTTACGTCAATATTGACTCATGAATTCCTGCTTTATTCAGTGGGTTGCAATCTGTTCCTCTCATTATTGACTTGAATGCTCACAGTGTCCCAGCTCTGACCCGTGGCGGTTCTTTCAACCTGGACTATGTCATTTCAACACATCCTTCTTATTCTCTGAGGACTTCCTTGGTTTCTGACAAAAGAGCTTGTATTTTTCCAAGCCCTAGCTGGAAGTCAGCCATTCTCCAGGGAGCTCTGGTTTCTTTTACTGGAGAACCGTATTTGGAACACCAAGATCTAGCTACCCTCATGTGGGTGCCCTTCTCAGCGTGTTTGGGCTCTGACTCCCTGCTCTGACCACCATGGGGCCCCCGACACTATAGTACAAGGGATCTTGCTTGGCCCTATCTATTGGCTTTTGTGCCACATTTTTTGGGGGGAAGAGAAAAAGGTAATCTGCTGCTTTACTTTAGCATTTCCCAGACTTCAGTCGTTCGAGCAATTCCTTCACTATTTGAGCTGTACTGTCATGTACTTAATATTTTTCTTTCAAATGTTTTTGTTCTTCTTTTAATCATTTGGTTCATTCTAGGCAATAATATCTGAAATCACGGGTGTGACGGGCCACTTCTGGTTTTTCTAACACCCATTACAATAAATAACAAAACAGTAAAATGAGAAAAGTCTATCCATCTACTTGCTCCCGAAGATGAGTTCAGATGCAACTGTGGTTCATCTGCCGTTCTTGGGGAAACACTTTCTTGACTGGATTCCTATACCTACAGCCTCTTGCACGTTTCATTTATACCCCACTGATAGGCCCTGTGTCTCTCCCCAGTCAGGGGCTATACTTCAGGACGCAGTAAAATCTCTCAGCAGTGCCTGGTGTGCTCAGGATTCCAGCCTTGCTTATGAGAGAGCCTTCCTGGCAGTGTCGGTGAAACTGTTTGAACATGTGGCCCGTATGGCTCCCAAAATGGCAAAACAGGTGGCCATCTCCGTGACAAATATGATCAATGGGAACAGTGCCATCCGGGAGTTCGTCCAATGCCAGGGCGGTTGGGTAAGTATGTTGGGGCCCCTGGCTTGGCGAGGCATTTGCTGGTAATCCCTCGCACTGATAACACCTGGGACTCCAGCTCAGGATTCTTCCTGTGAGTTGGAAACCAGGCAGGAAAACAGGCCTCCCTACTTTGCCGACAATGCCACAGAAAAGGGGAACAGTCAGAAGCTCAGCCTGTGGGTGTGGGTCTGCAGAGTCATGCTGCCTAAAGTGTGGACTGCTGACCCTATACGGCTAATGTCCACCTCCTGCACATCTGCAGTGTATTGGTGGTGGAATTCTCATCTCAGCCTGGCTTCCCTCTGTTCCCGGGTAAATTTCCCTCACGTCTTTGGCTGTGTGTTGAGGCCGTTCAGAATCATCTTACTATTATCTAACAAAAAACGATTAGTGTCATCTGCCGTGGTGATGACTAGAGGAGCCATTCTAAGCCCAGGACTGAGTGGCACCATTCGAACAGCTGCTCTCATAGAGCACTCACCTTCCCAGGATCGGCAGAAGCCTTGTCAGGGCTGCATTCCCTGGGGGTATCTGCACATCATTCCTGGTTTCCGTAGGGAGTTCCACACGGCCATACCTTTGACTGTAGGATATTCATTGTCCTTCCTAGGAAAATCTGGAGAGCTGAAGAAGACGCGGAGCCATTTCCCAGTCTGAACCTCTCTTTCCGTTTGACCTATCAGGTGATTGATTTCTGGTCATTCAAACAGACAACCAAATAAAGTGCCATTTTGTTTTGGACAGAACTGAACTTAGCTGAGTAATTTATTTTCTACTGATTGTTAAAGTTGGGAGCAGCACCCAGAGGTCTGCAGAGATTTTTATACTTTCTGTTTGTATGTGAGTTTTAATGAGATTCTGTTGAAGCAAAGGCCTCCAGACAAAAAGCAATGACTTGTTAGTAGTGGAATTCCAGGCACCAGGACAGGCGTTTTGCTGGAGATTTTGGGGAAAGGGCGTATCCAGTAAGCGAGTCCTTCAGAGTTACCCTGTGTTTGGTGCGAATCTTGTCTACTAATTTTTCAGTCTAAAGGATTTCAGGAAGATTTTTGTTTGGGAAATCTTATTTTAAGTTGAGGATTTTTAAAAAAAATTCATAACCTAAATTTCATGTTAATTTCACCTGATCAGAATTATTTTATGCATTTTCAGGGTTGGAAGTGAAAAATAGCAGTTTGTTCATCTACTCTGCTACTAGAAAGGCCAAAGAAAGAGAAAACAGTCACTGCATTTGTACTGCCACCGGAAGCAGGAAATGCAGACCCATCTCTGGGACAGGAGGGCCAGCTCAGCTTAGGTGAAGCTAGCTGCATACCACAGTGTTTTTCAAAGTGTGATGCATGTGTCATCTGTGGGCCTTATAAATAGCTGATTTCCAGGCCCTGTCCCTAGATATTCTGATTCTGTAGGGGTGGGCTGAGTCTTAAAACCCCAACTTTTTAACCAGTTCCACACATGATTCTAGTGTACATCTAGAGTTTGGGAACCAGCACTTTAGAACAGGGGTTGCAGCCCACGGCCTGCTGCCTTTTTTGTAAATAGTTTTATTGGAATGCAGCTACACTGTCTTGTTTATATATTATCTATGGCTGTTCTAGCACTGCAGTGGCAAAGTTGAGTAGTTATGACAGATGACAGACACCTTATGGCCCCTGAAGTTTAAAATATTTACTACCTGGCCATTTAAGTTTGCAGACATTTCTCCTCAAATAATTTAAACTCTGTTGCAATCCTGATACTTCTTGTCAAACATAGTTGTACACAGAATAACTCTTTTTTTCATAATTTATTCTGAGAGTGTTAATTCTTGCAAAGTCCAAACTTTCTTTAGGACTTTGGCAAATCAGAGCTCTGTGACTCCTGAGTCATCCAGAGAGGGTATACGTTTCCCTGGCCCTACCACAAGGGCTTGGAGGTGATTGGAAGCAAGGCCTGTGGCTTCTGTGCTCTGTGGATCTCATAATAGTCCTTCACAATCTCAGATTAGTAGGCGGTGATCCATCCAGTAGAGACTCCTTCACTCATAAGCCCTCAAATCTGCTTGTCAGGAAGAAAAGCCTTGAAGAGAGGCGTGAATGGCTTTGGCAGAAGTTTACAGAGCTAACCGCATCCCATCCCTTCAACCAGCTGGCCATCTGGCTCCCTTAAATGCACAGAAATAAAGATGCAGCGCTGTTAATAAATTTTCACTTTTTCAAGTTAGGCCGTTTCCTCTTTTCTTGGATAAATCACAATAGGTTGATAATGCAGAAATGATATTTCATGTTTCTCTTTAGTAGAAATTAGCTTTTTGCTACCAATTTAAGATGCTTGATGTATTCCTTTGTCCCTTCCATTACTATGAACTCAACATGGTAGTTTTGTGGTATTTGGCCTCTTAGGTGAAGTCAGGTTTTACTTTGACTAATGCTGTTCTGTTCATGAAATAAAATTCTTCTGTCTACGCATTTGAACTGATTCTCAGCAAATGCAATCTAAACTGAATGATACAAAAATAGAGAACAGATTGGTGCTTGCTGGGGCAGAGAGTAGGGACTGGGGGAAATAGGGAGAAGTGGTTAAAGGGTACACACTTCCAGTTACCATGTTTCCCCGAAAATAAGACCGGGTCTTATATTAATTTTTGCTCCAAAAGATGCATTAGGGTGCATTTTCAGGGGATGTCTTATTTTTTCATGTACAACAATCTACATTTATTCAAATACAGTCATGTCATCTTCTGGAACATCGTCATAACGTACTAAATGCGTCCGTCTGGCTGACGATTTAACTGGGGCTTATTTTCAGGGTAGGTCTTATTTTCGAGGAAACACAGTATACAATGAAAAAGTTCTGAGGCTGTAATGTAATGTATAGCATGGCGACTGTAGGTAACAATACTGTACTGTATATTTGAAAGTTGCTAAGAGAGAAGATTTTTAAAGTTCTCACCTCCCCCAAAAAAGTGTGGTAATCGTTTTGCTGTACACACACACACACACACACACACACACACACACACACACACAGAGTCATTACTTTGTATACCTTAAACTTAGACAATGTTAAATGTCAGTTATATCTCAATAAACCTGGAAACATTAAATTGAGTGGTAAATGTCAGAGGCCAGCGGCTTCCTTTTTCTCCTTTCTTTTCCCTCTTAGCCATATGAGCTCCGTGTTCTGTCCCGTGTTGCCTATAAAACACCAGAATGTGAATCGAGCTCCAAGTATACTTTGGTATCTTGAGATAGAGGCTATGGTGCCCCTGGGGATTACCCTGGTCTGCTCTTTGGTCTGGGTGTGGTGTTTGTTGCTAGGCCCCCCTGTCCTAGGAAAACTGAAGTAACTGGGCTATAGGAAGAAGACGCTGTAGCCCAGAAACTAGGAATGCATTCAGATGATCTGGTTTTAACAATTTCCTCTCACCATAGATTAATCGTGACATTGGGCAGGTACTCCAATTCTTTTGTGCTTTAGTTTCCACATCTTAAAATAGAGATGATTTGGTAACTTAATTCGTACAATCACTATGAGGGATAAATGAAACAATACTCTTTGTAAAGCCCGGGGCCTGAAATATTTTAAGCACTGCTGAAACAGTTTGGAGCCCCTGTGACTTAAAGTTTATAAAGTTCTAGCTTGACATTTTTTCTTTCCATTAACTCTGTCTTTCACAAAGGCAAGCCAATCTGTGCTTTTACCTGTTGCCTTGATGTGGGTGATTTGTAAGTCTGACTTATTTTCCTTCCTCCCAAATCCATATCCACGAACTCCAACCCTTTATTTCTATATACCTTTCTTATTCCCTTGCTTTCCCCAATTGCCGTTTAACTAGCTCAGAACTTCAGTCATTTTTCCCTCCTTCCTCTTTCCAGTCCTGTTCACCCAAGTAGTCTTTCTCATGTATCCCTTCCTTCTTGTTTTGATTTTTCCTACAAGAGTTTATGACCACCTGCCTGGGCTATTGATAAAGCCTCCTAGTTAAGCTTTCAATCGATCCTCCTGTTCCAGGCTTGCCCCGTTCCAGTCTGTGCAATATGCTGCCACCAGATCGACCAAAGCTGTGTCCATTGTTTTATTCATTTTTAGATGTTATAATTCATTTTGAAATCTTACATACCACTGAAGGAGACTTTCAAAAACTATCAGAAGGGAGCGTTTATTTTTTAAAACTCAAGAAATGTTTTCCCGAAGCTTTGCTTTGATTGTCATTCTCTTAATATCTTTCAGTGGAACTTCTGAAGGTGATTGGCTATGTTCGTTATCTTGATTGTGGTGATGGTTTTGTGGGTATATACACATGCCCAAACTTATCAAACTGTACTTTGAAATGTGTAATTTATTGCACGTCAGAACTCCCTCAATAAAGTTGTTTAAAAAAAATCCTTCGGTGATTTTCCACTGCCCATCAATGAAAGCCTGACTTTTCAGCCTGGCATTCAAGTTCCCCCCAGGGTTTGGCCCCAACCGCCCTTTCCAGCGTCATCAGTCAAGACTCTACGTAAGGAGCGCTCCAGTCAAACTGAGCCACTCACGAAGCTGCCCCCTCCTCCTGTTTTGTGTATTTCATATTGCTTTCTCTCGGGCTCTGCTGACATCTTCAAGACCCGACTCAGTGTTACTTCCTCTATGAAGGCAATCCCAGTAACCTGAATAAGAGGTGACTTGCCTTCTCAAAAATGTTTTGCACCGTGTTACGGTCTTATGACAAAAGGCCCTACATGATAGTTACTTGTGTACTTGTCTTCCCTGCTAGAATAAAGGATCCTTGAACAAAGACAAGCTGTTGAACACTTCTGTAGCACCCCCCTTCCCCATTCTCTTGCGTGTATATGGATCTCATAATGAATGAATACTGAGTGGACATCAAATGAAGGATGAGACTTCAACTTTGATTATATTTTGAACAAGATGTCAACCAAGCCTCACCAAGTCCCGACTCTATTAAAAAAAAAAAAAAAAGTAAATTGTTTCCATTGCAAGTTGTTATTACTTGACCTTTGCCTCCTGAAGATTGTGTTTCTGAAACCAAAAGCAGAGTACTTCCCTGTGTGGCATGTAGGAAGCTGACTGAAGTTCACAGAAGGTGAACTGAAGAGCTTGAGTCTCAGAATGCTGTAGTGACAAGCAGCAGATTGGAAGATGGGGAGGGGGAACTTCTGCTGCTGATGCCGTGAAAACAGGAGCTAAGTGCTTTACGAGCCTCTTCTGTGCCCATTTACAAAAGAAGAAAGGTCAAGCATGGGAATAAAGGAGGTCATTTGTTTTTCCTGGCCATTGCAGCCCTTCTGAGATGGACTCAGTGTCATTAGCAGCCCCATTCCTTTTGTAGTAATAGCCTTGGGAGGTTCTCTTTGCCAGGTTCCAGGACCTCCCTGTCGGGAAGGCCCATCTGCTCCTGGCATAGCCAAAGTGCCTAGCGAGAGAAGCCTGGACTGTGCCAGGCAAGAGTCCTGGAGTAACTGATGGAGTGAGTAACCAGGTCACCATGGACTGACCACATGTGCAGCATCGCTTGTCACAGTAGCCTTATTATAGGTGTGCCCAAGGCCAGGTTAAGCACATGCAAATGTCAAGGTCATGCAAATACATAGAAGAAAACTATAGCTGAATATAAAGGTTCATACTGAAAGGATTCAGACTAAGAGAATGTCATGGTGAGAAGGAGTTTGGGGCATGATTTTCAAAGAAAAGAGTATCCAGGCTTTGTGGCTTTATTTTCATTTTGGTGAAAACCAGGGGGAAAGGTGAGAAGGAGCAGTAGAATGAACAAGGTGTATGGATGATGGGATTGGAGAGGTTGGGTGGGGACAGACCGGGAGGGGCTTGGTGACAGGTGAGGAATCTGGACATGTTCCATGGATGAGCACTGAGTACTTTGGTTCTGCAGCACTAAAGTGGACTTTTAAGACCTTTCACCCAGCCTTGATTACCAGGAGATACTAGAATACAAGCTACATAGAGATAGCTAAGAGCATATGCTGTGGGAATCCAGATGTGAAAGGGGAATGAGGGGTGGTTAACATGGGAACGGAAAAAACAGGTTGAATCTAAGACATTGAGGAGAAAGGTTCACTAGTTCTTGGTGACCAACAGGATGCTTATGAGGGACTGAGTATTTCACAGATAATACACATAGCCGGTATCAAATCAATGACCTTGGGACACAGAGAAAGGCAGGCGGAGTGAAACTAAAAGGTTAGTTAAGTGGTTTTCCCAGGCTAAAACGTCTCCTCATAGAGGAATGTTCTGAGAAAATGTGGCTAGTTTATCTTCTCCTAATAACCCTGCCCTCGACTTTCTCTTTGGTTAAAGTTTTTTTGGTCATCTAATTCCTGACCTCCATGACACCGATATTTCCCGGTAAACTGGCACACTCCCCTCTTGGTGGAGCAGGTGGCAGTGTGATTGCCACTCCCCTGTGTTGTCATCTTCCTTCTGAGCAAACACAGTCACACAAGGGTGCCAGGGGATGGTCCTTCCTCAGTCCTCTTCAGCTGTTCCTTCACAGTTTTCCTTTCCACGAGGTCTCACCCTTGACGAGAATCTGATAAAGTGTTGATGATGCTTTTACTGGGTGGAATTGTTGTGTTCACTTAGGGTTTATGCCAGACTGGTTTAAATGTTTCATAGTAAATTCTCAAATTCTTTCAGATACTTGGCAATCTTTGCGGCAGGACTGTTTCCCCTCTCCAGTTCTTGATCTTCCCACAAGATACAAATGAGTCAACAGAATCTTCATCAAAAAGCACTAGGTTCTCCAGTCCCTGCAGAAGGAAGTGTGAAAAATTAGAAGCTTAGATTTGTTAAAAATAACACGCCTGCCTTGTTTTCTCCTTCAGTTTGGTTTTTTGCTTGCTTGAGTGGTCTGCTCAGGAAATGACCTTTTAGCTAAGTGGGTTTTTGAGGTTTGGCTATTTTACAATGTTTCTATCATTTAGTTTTAGAGTCAAACAGGCTCTTAAGAATTGCTACTTAAAAAGAAATCTGCAGTTCTGCTAAGACACTACTTTCAGATCATTATATTTTGGATAAAAAAGCTATAGAGGGCATCTAAGCAAGTTTTATCTTTCTTATATCTCTCTCCATCTTATCCCACCCTAAGAAGAAAAGAAACTTAGAGAGAAATTGTTGTGAAATACAGGCTTGAGGAAAATAGATTTAAATTTTATTAGGTATCTTTTTGTTTATTAATTAGTAAGGTTCTGGTTTGGAAGTGAAGACATTCTAAGTGGACAGGGAGATTATGAAACTGTGTATTTCTTTTATGTCAGTTCAGAAAACCATTTCCTTTTAGGGTTCTCCTTTGCTACTTTGCAGATGAGTAAATTAGTTTGAAATAGTTTTATTCTCATCCGTAATTAAGTCTCTCCCTTTAAATCTGAGATGCTTCATTAACTGGTTAAGGGTGTTTTTCACCAGATCCTGGTTTGTTCACTGTTGTATACCCAGCCCCTACCACAGTGCTCAGCATTTAGTGGGTACTCAAAAAATTTGTTGAGCAAATTAATGGATTTTTGTGTTGTTTTCTAGTTTAAGAAAATGGTGTAATAAAAGCATCGTTAATCACGCCACTTACACTATTGTATTGTGTGTGTGTTTGTGTGTCTTTTGGTCCTCATTTAACCATGTACATCTTTGTTTTAGTTATTATAAACTTGAAATTTTTGGCCTTTTAAATTTTTTTCTCATATTTTATGTTTTTAAATTGTCAAATTAAATATTGCCTTATTTAGCAAGAAATCCTCCTTGAATGCTAAATGGGGATAATTCGAAAAATACTATCTTATTACCAGCAGCTTGTGTTGAAGAATTACGGTTCATTTTAATGGATTCTGTGGTGTGGGATTGAAATTCTTCATTGGCGTCAGTGAAGATACTTCGATGACCTTTCCTTTCTTGTAAGGCTCAGCAAGGTGGATGCAGCCTAATAGCGTTCAGAATCGTGATTTCTTAAAGGGTGTTTGAATAATGTTGCCAAACGTGCAGGGTTGCTAATACCTGAAATAGAGGAAGTTCTAACAGCACCGTTTTCTTCAGGCTTATTTGAGACTAATTTTGTTAATATGTTTATTGAACTTCTGTCCCCAAACGGAGCTGATAAGCTGACTTTTGGTGGTTGTCACACTGAGACACTCTTGCATAGGTTTGTACCCCTCGAGAAGACAATTTATGCAAACTGAGCTGTGGAAGCTTTTTCTAGAACAGCCCCTCTGTCAGTCGGTGCCAAAATGCCACAGACACCGTTTGGCTTCCTGACACAATGGCCTTTTCTAAGGCATAAGTTACAGAGTAGACATGTCTTCTATAGAAATCGTTCTTCAGGCTTTTGGTCTGGAAAGTTATGCTGTTGCCAGCAAGGTGGCTGATTTTGCTTTTTTTTTTTTTCTTTCTCTTCCTTCATAGTTTCCTTCATTACATAGAGGGGATATTACGCCAACTTCCTGATAAGGCCCCGCTTGTGGGGGCCACCGTGCTCCCGGATCCTATACAGACCAATACCCCCAGTCTTTATATCCAGAACCCAGGTGAAACTGAAAAAGTACTGGAGGGTCAGGTGGGTCCTGATATCCATAGCACTTCCCTTAACGGAGGTCGGCACTTCCTTAGCCCTGGGAGAAGCACAGACTTTGTCAGAAGCAGCTGACTTTGTTTCATCCAAAAGAGAGTTTGAGGTCTATATGGCAGACCTAAAAGTTCTGAATAAAAATGCCTTCTCCGATGAAGAGAAGTTGGCCACTGATCACACTGACGAGAAACTCTTTAGAAACTTATTAACTACAAGCAGTGTTTGTCTCCCTTTCTGGGCCTCACTAAACTTTGCGGAGTTTGTTTGGGACGTGAAGAAAACAGAAGGTGTCAGCAGGGCCTTTGTACTCATAGGGCAAATGGGGAGAGGCAGAACCCCTCCACCAGGCCTGTCATTCTGCCTTTTCTCTAGGAAGCTAGAAAAAAAAAAAAAAAGAATTTCACTGAAGGGTGATGGAAATATAACAGTCTCAGAGCTAAGCAGACCACACGTTATCTTCTGGTTAGCCTCTTGTTTGTTAAAAACTTGAATTGTAACCAGGTTGCTTCCTTGAGAAGGAAGGCGCTAGGGCCCTGGAGTGAGAGGTTGGCTTTGTACTGTGACCACAGAAGCTGGTTACATACTAATTTCCTCTCAGGCTTGTGATGAAGTCAGTAAACCACAGCCTTCAGCATGCTCTGCTCAGCCTGCAGCGGTGGCTTGTCACTGGTGCCTCAGCCATGACACACATTGGACACACCTGCCCTCCCTTAACCGGCGGCTCATAGACCATCTCTCTTGCCCTGCAGCATGGACCAAAGAGAAATTCTGCAGAAGTTCCTGGATGGGGCCCAAAACAAGAAAATTCACAAAGAGGAGTTTGCCACTGAATTTCTGGTGAGTCCCATGTGTGACACCCTCCGCGTACTTACAGGCTGTGTAACTGACTCCAACTCTTAGACCAAATTGCCCTGGGGATCAAGTGCGTATCTCACCTCCCAGGGAAGAGCGCAGGACGACAATCTCAACGTGAGACCTCTCTGAGTTGTTTGTGTGTATTTTAGATACTCTTTCCAAAATGCTGTTTTTAATGCTTTCTTTGCTACTTCTTGGAGTTTGACGGGGAATCCTGAGAAAGATGTACAGCATTTCAGGTATATAAATACTAATATTTATGGTACATCTGGAGTTCCCAGGTATCGAGTTGTAATTTATGCTTCCAATGACTGATTTTAATTAATGTTAAAGAGAGAGAGAGATTAGGATTAACTTTTTGTGGAACATTCTGTTTTTCCATTTGGGTGACAGAGGCTCCTGAAGAGCACCCAAACTGTCCACTGCCACATTTCTTTATTCTTTCTTTTTTTCTGAGAAAATAAGGTTAGAATATGTGTTGTTGCAATAACAGGGTTTCCTTGACCTTCGTTTGTTTGCACGGGCGCAGTGGCTGGGATGGGGAGTAGACACAAGTGAGGGACACGGAGGGACACATAAGCACAAGGTAGATTAGGGTCAACGGGATGAGATGACCCCGAGGAACCCTGTATCTCCTCTGAGGGGACTGTTGTTATTGCTACAATGGCAGCTGGGTAGTCATTCATCCTATAACCCAGCACATCCGATGACATACGATGTCTGAGAGCACCCATCATGTATTTTGGAATACTTCCAGCTGGTGTCTCAGAGCTATGAGGACTTCAAACCTTAGCTCTCCAGCTGTGAAGAAGTAGGAAAAACAAGAGAATTGAAGTATAAACCTGAAATGAAATCACGATTCTGTCATCAACCAAAGGATCGGCTATTTGACGTATTCCTTAATCTCCCCAAATTTCTGTTTTCTAACTTCTAAAAAGGGGAAAAGAATTCATGTCTTGCATATCCTCCCAGGATTGTTGTGCTGATTCAATATCAGTAATAATTAAATGTGGCCATTCATTAACATTTACTGAGCACCTAGTATGTACCAAGTACAGTTCTAGGCACTGAGGCTACAGCCGGGAACAAAACAAAAGCCTTTGTCTGTCCTTGTGGAGCTAACATTGGTACCAGAAAGTAGATGTGAAAACACTCTGTAAAGTCTCCAGTGATTAGATGTTGTGATCGAATGCTTATATATTATAATCGAAACCCTGTGTCAGCTCAACTTGGATAATATGGTGTCATGCTCTACTTGCCGCTGGCCAGTCTGAACCCCTTGAGTACAGTTACCAGGGAGGGAGGTAAGTCCTGGCCTGTATGTCTGTGTAGACGTGTGCCTGCCCCGCATGGTAATTCCTGAGCCAAATTCACCCAACACATAGAGGTAGAAAGTAACCTGAGGAGGCAGTGCCAGCTTCTGTTTTGTTTTAGTTGTGGTTTTTTTTAGAACAATGTAGACTATGTCCCTAATATTTCACCTTTTCTTAGCTCAGTCATTATGATCTCTCACCAAATTATACCGCTGTCTCACCTCCTGTTTTCTCTGCCACTGGTCTTGCCCCACCTTCAATCAATGTTCTGTTCAATATTCAAGTGATCTTCTAATAATACAAACTCAGTCATTTTTTCCCCCTGCTTAAAAACCTTTTGGAGTTTGTATTTCTTTTTTCCAGTTGTTTAAAATTGTGAAATATGATGCCCATTTAGAAAAGTACACAAGGTGTGTAGCATAATTGTAAAGGAACCACGGCCCGAGGCAAGGGGGAGGACATTGCAGACCTCAGAAGACCTGGCTGTCTCCCTCCCCACCAGCTCCCTCACCCACCCCCACCCTGCCCTGCTCTGCCCTATGAATAATCACTATCCTGACTTTTGTATTAATCACTTCCTTGCTTTTCTAGCTCCTGATTTTAAGGACCTTGTTTTTGGGTGGTGATTAAGTGGAATCTCACTGTTCACTGACTCACGTCCTCCAGTGGAAAAACAGAGTCTTGTCCTCAGCCCCACCTAAATGTTCAGCTGAGCCACCAGAGAGAGCAGCTATGGGGGAGCTGGGGAGTGGTGATAGGGGCTAGGTTGCTTGCTTGGACAAGGTACATCGTGCCGTTAAATTGGAGGGCTTTGCACCTGGTCATGTCCCACAGCCCACCTTCAGCCCTTAATGTATTCTCCAAAGATTCGATGTTTCTGAGGTTTGAGGACCGAGTCTGTGGCCACAAGGCCACAGTTAGCCAAAATGACGGTGCCTTGGTGGGAATTACCGAAGTCGTCTCTCCTTTCAGGTGGACTCTGTGCTCCTTGCCCACTGCCCGGTCCGTAACTTAGACTTCACTTCCCACTTCCCCCTGGGCCAGGTAGCTTTATGCAGAGCACACAGCCCTGCCATCACCGCTGAAGGCAATAAATACCATGCTGCTTAGGTCTTTGGCCTGGGCCAGGACTAAATTCAATCACCTTTCTGTAGTCGTCACTGCCACTGACCACTCCTATGAGGTTTTCATGCATTCATTCAAATATTTATTGAGCACTGACTATGTGCAAAGCATTATGCTATGTGCTGGCATTGCAATGCCCCGTGATTTGGGAGAGCCTATCTCCTAAGACATGTGAGGACAGCTAGAGAGGAAGATATTAAACAACTAATTCCTCTATTAAATATTTAATGGTAATTGTGATAGTCCTGGTGGGGTTTCAGGGAAGCATCACATTTATTATTTTATTTTCTACTCATTAAAAAAAAACCACACACATACCTATGAGGCAGTTACGATCTCTGACTTACAGAGGAGGAAACTGAGGCTCTGAGAGGTTAAGGAATTGGCCTAAGCTCACTCAGCCATTCAGCCAGACATGAAATTTAACCTGGACCTGTCATTTCAGAGCTTGTGAAATCGGTCCTTATACAATAATGTCTTGCTTCTGCAGTACCACTGAGTCCCTGTATAACCCTAAGGCTAGGCCCTAGTTATATAGTATAATTTCTATACAGCAGAAGCTGCAGTGTGCAACCACACTATTGAAATTTTCTTAAAGGTACTTTAAAAAATGTCAGTTGGGGTTATTTTTATAAAGCAACATTATTGAAAGTTAAAAGGCAGCAAATTCACCATAGTACCAGCGTCCCATCAAATACAATTTTTTTGGGTGTAGAAATTCTAGTTCTTGTCCATTTATATAATGCCTTTTATATTATTGTAATTATGAGCATAGATACAACTTTGTATTCTTTTTTTAAAAAAATATTTATTTAATTTTATTGGGTAACAGCGTGCTTCTCCAGGGCCCATCAGCTCCAAGTAGTTGTCCTTCAATCTAGTTGTGGAGGGCGCAGCTCAGCTCCAAGTCCAGTGGCCGTTTTCAATCTTTAGTTGCAGGGGTGGGGTGCAGCCCACCATCCCATGCGGGAATAGAACCAGCAACCCTTTTGTTAAGAGCTCGCGCTCAAACCAACTGAGCCATCTGGCCGCCCCACAACTTTGTATTCTTATTTTCACTTATTATACCAAAATTACCATGTTGATTAAAATTTATATTAATGGCTTTTGATGCAGCATGATATAATGAAAAAATAATAATCGTAATAATAGCTAATTCTTCTATACCTGTTATAGACACTGTTCTAAATACTTTTTATAGCAGCTCATTTAGTCCACTGAGGAAGGCACTATTATTATTTCCACTTTATAGATGAGGAAACTGAGGCACAGAGAGGTTAATTGACTGTCTCAGGGTCACGTAGCTAGCACGTGGTGGAACTGAGTTTTGGACCGAGGTTTTCTAGCTCTAGTGTCTGTCCTTGTAACAACTTTGGAGGCATATAAATCGGGGCGTAAATTAAGTTCTGCCTATTATTAGCTGTGTGACCTTGAACAGAGTAACTAAAAAGTGGGAACAAGTAATGTTCACTTTGCAGAATTGCTCTGACGATAATAGAATAAATACATAAAATGCCTGGTACATAGTAGTTAATCCTTCATAATTCTTCAGATGTCAATTTGGTGGTCACTTCCTCAAAGACGCCTTTCTTGACCTCCCTGAGTAGATCAAATCGCCAGTCATACGTTCTCGTGAGCCCTGTCATGTTTTTACATTTCTTGCCCGGCACCCCAGCGTTATTCAGATATTTGTATTCAGAGCACTTATCAGAATTCCCATGTGACCCTTGTTTGTGTGATGATTTGATTAATAATGTCTGCTTTCCCATCAGAATGAGATTCCACAAAGGCAAGGCTCAGATGTCGTCTGTGTCCCTTGGTCCGTCAGTGACTAGCAGAGTTTGATGTGAGGGATACTGAGGGACAGACAGGTGAAACGACTTAGCTGAAAGTCCCTAAGTGGTGGAACTCACATGTGAACCGAAGCTGTCTGACTTTTGAGCCTAAGCTTTTGGTCCCCTATGCCCCTCCACGCTATGTTGCTCCCCGGGTATCCATGGGTCTCAACTGTTTAAACTTAAAAGAACTGCAGACTCTTAACATAGACACAGAAAAATACCTCAAACACACATATAGAATTTAACGATTCGTAATAAAGGAGGCACCCGTATAAGCACCACTCAGATCAAGAACTGGAACTTCGCCCACTCCCCAGAAATCCCTTGGGTGTCCTTCCCGATCACAACTCCCCCCAACCCCCGCCAGACTAGAGGCAAACACTACCCCGAGATTATTGTCTTTCTTTGTTATTCTGTATAGCTTCAAGACATATATATATATATATATATATATATATATATATATATATATATATCACTAAGCAATAGACCTTCACTTTACCTGTTTTTGGACTTGTGTAAATGAAAGCATCTCATTTTTTTTCTTTATATCGTTTGTCTTTTACTGTACGTTATATTCATAAATCCATCCTTGCATAAAGCTGGGTCACGCAGGGCCAGTTCAGTGTTGGCCCACCCGTATCCCTACTAGTAATACTCGTGTTCATTGGATTTAGAGACCCAAGCTCCTCATTCCGTTTTTTATCATCCATGCTTTCTCTGTCCTGTTGGAGCCTTGGAATAGATCGTACTGACCCGCAGTGGGAAGGCACTGAGAAACTACCTTGGGAAACTCTGGAGACGGCCCAACTTTGATTCCCCTCTCCCACCTAGCACAGGAGGGTCACGTTCCATCGGTCCCAGTCCAAAATATAAGTTATGCTGCATCTTCTATACAATAATGAAGTCTTCTGAGGCAAAGCCATTGTGGTCTTGTGCTTCCTCTTTGCTTTCTGATCGCTTTGGGGAGTGACCTTAATTCATTTGCCGGTAATTAATTGATTATTCAATGAGAAAGACATGCAAAGGACTCAGTCCTGATTTCTAGAGTTCTATGGCCAGGACTCAGTTCTGTTTTCCCATCTTGAAAGGAAAAGGGTAGTAGAGTACACGAAGCAAAAAAGTTCACTGTTAGCTTATCAAATACACACAGAGTCTGGCTTCTCTACTTCGGAACGTATCTGGGTCCCAGAGGGATGCTTATGTCTTTTATTTATTCTCTTAGCAGCTCTTCCCCCGATTTCTCTTGTTGGTGCTGCCTGTAGGGAACTCACATCCCCTACTTTGTGGCTTGCAGATCAATAAATACCTTTTCCCGTTGACCTATCTTTTCTTTCCCAACCCAACCTACCCCAGGACCTTGCTTTCTCTTGCATACCTTTTTGCTTCCTCTCTCAGAGTGTCTCCTTTTCTGGTGAGGTTTGTCACTTCTTCTGTCCTAATTCTGCTCTGTTTTGCTCTCTGTTGGGGTATTGGAGCCTGGGGGTCTGGTGGAGAGAGAAAGGGAATTTAAAAAAAAAAAAAAAAAGAAGGAAGACTTCACCTTAAAGTAAGATACCTGGAAAAATAAATCTTTCATTCTTTCCAAATTCAACAAATTCTATAGTCATTTCCTATGTGAAGTTTTGGCTAAAAGAGTGTCTCCTTTTGTCATCCAGTCAGAGGACTCCAGGAAAATGAAGGGAGTAGGAAAAAGCAAAGCCGTCCTGTCCCGTTATTGAAGGTGGCAGTCAAGGCAGCTTAACAAGCAGAGGTTACACACATACACGCATAACCTTTATCTGTAACATTTTACCAAATTAATTGAGGCATGTCTTATAAAAAGGGCTTTGCCCTATAGCATTCTCCCTGGAAAGCACTCCACAAGCAAGCAAAGCAAAACAAACAAATAAGAACAGTGGAAGGAGTATGCATGAGGCTCAGTTCTGGAGACTCATAGAAGGAGCTGGTCTGGGACTTGACATCTTTTCAGCAGCCCTGGAATCAATGGCAATCTGAAAATGATCATCCTGAAGGTACATATGAGCAAAGAGAGCTGAAAAATTACTATAACTTGAGTGTAGATATTTTACAGTCACTCATATATCTGTGCCATGCCCTTACTTACATTCCCAAACTAGCCCACTCACATCCATCTTGTTATAAAAATACGCAGTATAGAGTTATAAGCTCATCCTCTCTCTTCCTAAATCCAATTCTGAAAACCCACAAGAATTCAAACCATGAAAAGAAACTCGGACTTAAGAACTGACTGTATGCTTGCTTTTTAATAAGTCACCCACGTCTGATCTAACTCTAGAAACAGAAAAAAAAACACGGTCATTAGAGCAATACATGCTGGCATTTGTGGTCCAGTAAATAAACAGGCAGTGGTGATCTGTTCCATTTGTCATCTTTAGTTGGAAAAAGTTTACATTCCTATACACTGACTTGTTATGATGATTGAATCTATTTGTTATTTGGAAAGTGTCAATTTAATTAGATTCCAGATGTTTGGTCATTCTTTGTGTTATGAACTTCCAGCTACCAAATACCTCAACTTTTTTCCTCTCCTTGTAGACTCTGTTATCAAGTAATCCTGAGCTAATTTAAAAATCTAATGATGGATTGGGATGATTGGTTGAAACAAATTTCTATTCTCTAATACCTTTTTTATCTCTTTGTTTCATCATACCTTATTTTCGGCTTTCTTTTCCTCACCCATTTATTTTTAATGATTTAGTTATAAAGTATCCTTAAGTAAACTCCTACTGACAGACACACATCCTAAATAATCATGTTGAAACACTATGTGAAATATAAGCAACTAAGTAACAGTAATTAACAATCCCCTTCTTATTTTCGCTTGTTGCCAGTCACTCCAGAATAGTTCTTTCTCTGTTTCTGTGTGTCTCTTTATTAATTTACCCCATGGAACAAAATAGACTATAATCATGATCGAAAAATTCAAAAGCAGTACCAGGCATACATTTATGAGAAAGAAAAGAAGTACCATAGTTTTAAAGAAGTGATGTTACACGTAATTGTCAGTGACATCCATTTGTACAATCTTGAAAGAAGCTACAAGTCAATCTTCAGAAGCCTCATAATAGGACAGTGGGAAATATGGAAAAATTAGCTTGGGGTCCAACTGGGGAGAATCTTAAGGACCTGTAAGGAGTGTAGACTTTTTTCCTAGTAGCAAAGGGGATTCACTGACGTTTTTCTTGGGGTGGGGGAGGAAAGGCAACAGGACTTTATTAGGGAACAGTTGTACTTCTGTTGCCTCGCAGCAGCCTACCCATCTGTCCCCTCGTACCTGCCCCTAAAGAAAGGAGAGTCTGTGAGACGGATCCTTTCAGGGACTTTGCTTCACCTTTGTACTTACACTTTATGTCTCCCTGTTTGGCCCCAGGATGACGGCTGGCTAGTCAAAGATGGGTTCGACTCCCCGGGGAGCTGGGGAGAACCCAAGCCAGACACAGCCACGTGGGGACCATCTGGGGAACTCGTGCGATGGATAGAGGTGGGCACAGTCCCCCACCTTCCCCTGGCTAAGGAGAGCCTCTGCCTCTGCGGCTGCATTCCCCGGGGGAAGTGACTCAGTGATGTGCTCTCCGTCTATTCAGATACATAAAGGTTTAGTCCCTTGGGGAAGTCCTGAGACTTACGGTTCCGCTGCCTGCAGGCAAGGGTGATTGGCTTGAATCAGTTTCCTATTGTAATGTATGGGATTCACAGATTTTGAGATTAACAAGCTTTACTTCTTGTACTTCCACACCTAACTAATAAAAGCCATGCATTGGCCCGATTTGGGGCTCAGTCCTTGAGACTTGAGTCCCTTGGCCCCGCTTGCACTCTACTCTCTGTCTACTGTCTTTCTTAACCTTGTGCCGCCCTTCTTGCTTCCCACTGCTCTTGTGCAGAATGTGATATACTTCCAGGACTTTATTTTTTTTCAAGTCAAGATGTCCTTTCAATCTTAGTTGTGGAGGGCACAGCTCAGCTTCAGGTCCAGTTGCGGTTGTTAGTTGCAGGGGTTGTACTTCCGGGACTTTTTTTTTTTCCAAGTCAAGTTGTTGTCCTTTCAATCTTAGTTGTGGAGGGTGCAGGTCAGTTGCTGTTGTTAGTTGCAGGGGGCGCAGCCCACCTTCCCTTGCAGGAGTCAAACCAGCAACATTGTGGTTGAGAGCTCACTGGCCCATGTGGGAATCGAACTTGCAGCCTTCTGAGTTAGGAGCATGGAGCTCTAACCTCCTGAGCCACCGGGCCGGCCCCACTGACGTTGTTTTGAGCATGAGACAGAGATTCATAAGGAAAGCAATATTTTAGTAAGACTAAATTGGCATAATTGTGCCTAATGGATTGCAATGGGGAAAGACAGAAAAGTGTGAAGATGAGTTAAAAAAGAGCTGTAACAGTTCAAGCTTTAAGGGAAAGGGCCTGACTTAATGTATCAGAGGTGGGCATAGGAAGGAATATTGATGTGAAGTATTGTGTGGAAAGAATCAGTGGAACTTACTGACTGAATTGTGGGAAGGGGGAAAGCAAAAGTGACTCTCAGTTTCTAGAGTATGGTTACCTGGCCTACAGATAGTGCCGTTAGCATTAAAAGTGGGAACAATGATGATTTCGGTTTTACATGTGCTGAGTTTGAAGCTGCAATCAGATACCCAAGTGGAAATGTCTAGGACATGGGTAGGAATTGAGGACTGGAATTTCATAGTTGAATCTCTATATAGACATTTGAGACTTATCCAATAGGAGTTGCAATTATAATTCAATTTTAATCAGTTAAATTAAAAAAAACGCTGGTATGTTTTCTGTAAGAGTGTATGATGTCTCTGATCAACTGTATATAGTGAGAGAAGAGCAGAGAGTTGAGGACTTAACTTTGGAACTTCAGATAATTCACAATTAGATAGAAACAGAGTCAGTAAGAAAGAGTGAGAAGTGGGAAAGAGAAGTCAGAGAAGAAAGAGGAGAACCAAGATAATGTAGACTAATAAGGGCCACAGGAGGAGGAAATTAAAAGGGAGGAAGGAGGAAGTTAAAAGGGAATGAAAACTGAGTAGACACAGAGGGCTCGCACCCAAAGGAAGTAATTAATGGTCTCTGTGTGACCAATTCACTATTCACTAGTGGGCAAATAATAAAAACTTATTTTCTGTAGTTAAATTCAACAAATATTTATTGGCCATCACAGACGTTTTTCCCTTAATCTTTCTTAAGTTGAGTAGGGGTTCACAAAGGTCAGATCTATTAAATGTGGTTTCTTTGAGTGATAAGGGTATTAAACAAAATTTGGGACAAGGTTGATTTATAAGAAGGAGCTAAAGACGAATTATCATTTCCTCTGGCCTGAAATTTTGGTCTGTAGCATAATGCTGGCAAATGGGAATAATTTTAAGGAGTTACTTCTCTATCTTGAGAAATCTTGTTCAGCCATATTATGCTACACCTTGGCTGGCCCAGATCATATTTTTCCAACAGAATCTGATACTATTTAAACGTTGTTTGGTTGAGAGGTGGGCTTGAAGTTTGGGTCATCGGAAAAAAAAAGACTGCTTTTGAGACTGAATCTTTGAAATTTTGCTAGATATGGAGGGATTTTGTTCAGTTTAAGCTCCATTTCTACTTGAAATAGTCCTGTAATAGCTGTAAAGAAAGTAAATGAAACTTGTAGTATCCGATCCTTTGGGTGGAACATATAGTTTGTTTGCAGAAGATCCTGTTTTGTTTTTTTTAATGTTCATCAGTTTTCACCTCTAAGTTTTAGCTGTTTGTGGCTTAACTCATTAGGTGTGACCATTTCACTTCTCCAAATGTCACTGGTCTCTGCTGTCCCTGTACTCTGGGGCTCTGTCCTGAATCGAGTCAGCCATGGAGGGTGCTGAAAGCGCTACCATGGACTGTTTGGTTAGTGGAGAAGAAAAACTCTCTGGAGATAGCTTCTTACCTCTCTTTTTCCCCAGGAAGATTTAATTGTTGGCATTTTATTACAGAAGCTGAAAAGACAATCCACCAAATACAAGGCAGACAAAACCTATCCCACCACTGTAGCAGAAAGGCCCAAGAATATCAAGAAAAACAGATATAAGGATATCTTGCCCTGTAAGTCTCATTTCTCCTTATAAACTAGCACATTCTCCCAAATTCAATTATTCCTATCTCTTTTTACCCATTGTTTGCTGTTCTTAATTCTGGAACGTGGCTTTGGCGAGTTAGGTTGTACCATTTATGACTACAAAAGTACACTCACTTACTCACTCACTCTTCAAACACTTGTGAGCACCCACTGTTCACAGGGTCAGTCCCTGACTTACAGGAAACCCTCTGACTAAGTCCTCTTAATTATACCCTATCTTTCTTTTGTATTATAGATGATCATAGCCGAGTAGAGTTATCCCTGATAACCTCTGATGAGGATTCCAGTTACATCAATGCCAACTTCATTAAGGTCAGCTCCATAGTCCATGTTCTCCAAGGACCTAGGTAGGGGGTGGGATGCCAGACCGTATTTTTCTGGGTATCTAAATAAAAGGAGGGAAGTCCACTAGGCAAGAAGAAAAGGGTGTGATCTGTCGTCACCCCATGTCATTTCTGCACCCCTTCAGGGAGTCTATGGACCCAAGGCTTACATTGCTACTCAGGGACCATTGCCTGCCACTCTCCTGGACTTCTGGAGGATGATTTGGGAATACAGTGTGCTGGTAAGAGCAGAGCTACCTTACTTACTATGTTCTCTCGTTTCTAGGGGTAGAGGGGCTAGGAAGCCAGAAGTGTGACTGAGGTTTACTGTGTATTAAAATTCGTGCACATTTTGGTCACTCACTAGAATTTTGGGCACTTCTTAGTCAAAATCACAATATCACTGTTTTTCAAGGAAATGAAAGTTCTTGTCTTAACAGGCTCATTTGTTAATAAGAATCGACTCATTTGAATAGCGAAAAGGGAAGTGAGGACAGAAAGAAGAAAGGGTAGGAGCAACAGTTAATAATTTATCAAGATTTCTTTTTTAGTTAAAAAACAAAACAGAAAAGAATAATTCATACTTTCTGACCCTGGGACCCATGGATTGACTGCCCTTTCTGGCTATATCAATGTTTATGTTTCTATTTCATTCTCCAGATCATTGTTATGGCGTGCATGGAGTTTGAAATGGGGAAGGTGAGTTCTTTCTAGTATATCTCAAGGTAAAGGAAAGAAGAACAAGAAGGGGGGAAATTGGTAGCAAACTTTCCTTTAACTAGTTAAAAATCAGGCTCCTCTTACTATTTTTCAGGGTGGCAATGCCCCAGTGACTCTCAAAGCTTTTTTTTACCCCTAAAAATCCCTTTTGTCCGTTTTCCTGGTAGAGTCTGTGTTTTAAAATGAAAATAAGGTATGCTTTTTGAAGTAACAATTCATCCTCCCATTTTCACTAGTCACACATCTTTAGTTGCCAGTCAGACCTTCTAACCCTGTGTTTCCAACATCCATTAACCACATGCGGCTATTGAGCACCTAAAATATGGCTAGTGTGACCGAGGAACTCAATTATTTCATTTTATTTTATGAATTTCAATTTAAAAACTGATACTTCATTTATTGCAAAACTTTAAGTATGTTTGGAACAACTTGGGTATATGACTCATTTTCAACTATCCGTTTTATGACATCTAAATGGAAAGAAAATATCCATGAAAATTTAGCATATTAAACGAGATGCACTATAAGTATTAAAAACACACTGGATTTTGAAGACTTTGTTTAGCATGTCCAATATCTAATGACTGTTTCATATTGATCACATGTTGAAAAATGTTTTGACATATTGGCTAAGTAAGATACATTATTAAAATTAATTTTACCTTGTTTTTTCATTTTTGAATGTGGCTATTAGAAAATTTAAAATTACATATGTAGTTCATATTATATTTCTATTGAACAGCATTCTTCTAACCCACGGTTGCCATGTTGAGTTGACACAATTCCAGTTAAAACCAAGGGAACGTGGTGTTTCAGGGAAGCTGTGCAGCTTTTCGTGGACATATGATTTCTGTTACTCTTTTTGAAATACTGAAAGTGTCAGATCCCTGTTTCTACTTTTTGAGACTTCTGAGAAATCTGTAATTTATATTTCCTTTAATGGTTGTTTTCCCATCCTTGGAGATTCTAGACCATGACATTAGGGTTGGAGTTTAAGGGGATTAGAAATTCCTAACCCCAGGTGAAGCACACACAGCTGAATTTGCTTCTGAATGAGGATGTGGGTTTTCTTATCCAGAGGAGACTAGACTATATGGAGGGAAATCACTATATTCTGCTTTGTGCAACAGAAAAAATGTGAGCGCTACTGGGCTGAGCCAGGAGAGATGCAACTGCAATTGGGCCCTTTTTCCATATCCTGTGTAAGTATGACGCCTATTTCCATTATGGCCGAGCAAATGCACCAGGAGAATAGTCTTATAGAGAGCAGTCTTTGAATCTTAGCCTTTGAAATAACTCATATTTTAATTTACTTTTTAGGAAGCTGAAAATAAAAAATCGGATTACATAATCAGGACTCTAAAAGTCAAGTTCAACAGTGTAAGTATAGCACAGGAGCAGTAAACTCAAAAACTTGCAGCGATCAGGCAGATAAATAACATACGTGTGTGATTCAGTCTGGGCATAAGACGGGGGGGGAGGGGCTTTGATGTTCTGGGGAAATCTTCATAGTCAGAAGAGACCTTTGGTGTAATCTGTGTTCCCCAGTCTATTTCACACCATGACACCCATATAAAATGATAATCCTTGTAGAGGCTGTATAGTGACCACAGGCTGGGAACCAACTCGAGAGTTCAGGCTGCCCAGTCTCTCTAAGGCCAAAGGATTTACTATATCAGCATGCCTGTGACCCATTTCAAGTTTCCCAGTTGGGAAGCCCTAGTTTGGACTGTCTTCATATCTACCTCCTCTGGTGAGTGGGGCAGATAGGGACAGGCCAGTAGTGACCTAAAGTCACCTTTAATTGTTCTTAAAAGGCGAGTGGTCACCAGAGGTCTACAGGGAAGAAAGAAGCATAAATTGCAAAAAAGATGTAGATGCTGCTTAGTCAGAATATTCTTGTGGCAGAATCTTGAACCCTCCTTTTATTCTGGCTTTTTTTTTTTTTTGTAATAGGAAACTCGCACTATCTACCAGTTTCATTACAAGAATTGGCCAGACCATGACGTGCCTTCATCTATAGACCCTATTCTGGAGCTCATCTGGGATGTGCGTTGTTGCCAAGCAGACGACAGTGTTCCCATATGCATTCACTGCAGGTAGGATGCTGGTGTATGAACCTCCTCCCCAGAACAGCCCAAATGTCCTGTCTGGGCAGGAATCCTGCCTTAACTGAAGGAAGACTGGCTTTGTTGGGAATTAAAGTGGCATGAGCACACAGGATGTAGGCTTCTGACCCTCACCCCACTTTTCCAGGTGATCAGAAAGGAATGGAGCTTAGAAATGAGAGGGATTGAACTTTTGAAAAAGGTCAATCACAGAAACAAACTATAAAAAATTCGATCTGATCGTTACATTAATATTGTTCTGATACGTTACTTGTGAACAGTACAGCTCTAGAGACCCTTGCTGTGCGAAGTTGCCTAAGGCCTGTCCTGAGTTTCAGTGTAGCATGTGGCAATTTGCGAACATGCTCTGAGAAATGGCAGGGTTTAGAAAGTTCCAGTGCCTCCACGTTTCTTCTTCCTCACATCTGCTGGTGAAATTTCCCAGCTATGATCCGCCCTCTGCAACGCAACACGCTACTGCTGTGATCTTTCATTTCAGTGCCGGCTGTGGAAGAACTGGGGTTATCTGTGCTATCGATTATACATGGATGTTGCTAAAAGATGGGGTGAGTCTCTGTTGGCAGGCACTTCCCATTTGTTTACACTGCTCCTCTGAGACTTAGCAATGGTCTGGTTAAACATCGATCTCCACAATTCATCTTTTCTAGAATACGTCAAGATTTTAGCCCTGCTTCATCAGGTGATTGAATTAGTTCCTAAGTTGGTAGTTCTCAAAGTGTGGTCCCCAGACAAGCATCATCTTCATCATCACCTGAGAACTTGTTAGAAATGCAAAAATTTGGGCCCAGGCCTGAGGTGAATTGATGCAGAAGCTTCTGGGGTCGGGGTGGGGGGAAGCAAACTCTCCAACTGCTTCTGATGGATGGTATAGTTTGAGGACCATTGTCCTAAGTCACACAGTCACCCCTTTATCCAAACTGCTTTAGTAGATGGACTCAGTTTACCACATTCAAACTTTGTATTCCAATCTATTCAGCGTTTTGTAAAAATCTAATAAGAAGTGGGAAGTTTAAGATACGGACTTTAGGCCTACCTGCCACCTTCTTTTATTTTGTAAAACTCTCATACTTGCTCATCTACTGAGCATTCTCCCTCATTATATTCTTAACTTCAGACATTTGATCAGCCCATGTGAAATCATCCTGAAGAGTTTCTTAAGTCTTCTCTAAGACCAGGTTGTAAATCATGGTGTAGTGATGAGAATCGTCATTAGTTTTAAAAATATATCCATTTTCTAGTATTATCCCATGTTAGGAGAGCAGATATCATGGAAGTAACAAGACTCTGAGAAAGTGGCAATAATTTATTAACAAAGATAGGAACAAAGGAGTAAGTTGTTGTTTTTTCTTCTTCTTTTGGACAGATAATTCCTGAGAACTTCAGTGTTTTTAGTTTGATCCAGGAAATGCGAACACAGAGGCCTTCATTGGTTCAAACTCAGGTATGGACTATGGTGAATGGATCATAACATGTGTCTGAGCCTTGCTCCTCCTCTGTTTAATAATAAGACATCCAGAAACAGCCAACTGCGTACCTGACACCAATTTACTATTGTGTTCATCCAGTCCCATTTCCTCCATCTCTGACTATCCCAATATTTTTCCTGTATCCCTTGCCCTTGGTCAAATTCCTTTCATTCCTTATATTTTACTATCTGGAAAATATTAAGAAACCAATATAATATT
Source organism: Rhinolophus sinicus (assembly GCF_057876585.1). Lineage (NCBI taxonomy): Eukaryota > Metazoa > Chordata > Mammalia > Chiroptera > Rhinolophidae > Rhinolophus > Rhinolophus sinicus. The sequence continues at coordinate 45,821,191 of NC_142507.1, read as the reverse complement.
TCTTACAAAGGATGTTGAAAAGAATTCAACGAGTTGTTGGACTTATGAGAAAGAAATAGCTGGTCAGGTTAACTTGGAAGTGTGTAGTAGTAATTCATTTCTGAAACTGCAGAAAATCAGAACTATCTTCTACTTCAGGAGGTGGCAACAGAATCTGGAGCATGAGGTCTATATGCTCATTTGAGGAAATAATGAAAAATGAAAGTAAAACCAACCCTAATCCTATCACCTAGAGGAGACACTGTTACTATTTTTCTGTAGTCTCTCCTAGTTCTTACTGTATGCACACTTTAAAAAATCCATAATATGTATCACAATATTTTCACCCATCCCAGATTGCTCACACTTGTTCACTCCATTATAATGCTCTTCTCCTGTTTTCTTCTCTCCAACTCAAGTTGTCCCTCCTAGGTGAAACATTCCCAGCCCAAATCTCTCACTTTCTACAATATTAATTTCACCCATATTTCCTTATCAAAAATTTTACCCATATTTCTAAATGGTCTCCATCTTTAAGATACAGTTTAGTACTCACCGATTCATTCATTCATCAAACATTTATTGATATTTTTACTGCTTAAATAGCAAAACCTTAACGTGTGTAAAGCACTTAACAAATGAACTTGCACACAGGGTTAGAGGTAAAACAATCGATAGTGGCAGTTCAAATATTTTCATCTAGCAGTTGTAAATTGAGGGGAAAAAATGAAGAGGTATTATAATGTAAACCTTCTGTCTGGCCCACACAGGTTTTCCACTAATAGCCAGTGGAAAAAAATAATTTCTTTTCATGTGTTGACTGTAGGTGTTTTCTATATTCAACCTATGAGGGGGAAAATTTGTGTGAAATGAAAGCATTAGCTGATTTAGTGGGGTCAGACTTAAAAGAAAGCTGATCCAGGTTAAGTATATAAAGACTCCAGGAAGTATGCCACCTACTTGTAAGAGTACAATATTAAATTATAATCCTGAATCAATCAATAAATATACCCCATTTCAGAAAAAGTCCATTGCAGGCCTGTTTTCAAGAGTTGGAAGACAGCGGAAACAGTTTTAAGTTAGCCTTCATGTTTTGGCATCATCAATGACTGGCTGCACACGTACCTTACCCGTCGCAGCTGCTTTTTCTGACACTCCTCTAACCAGGAAGTAGCACAGTAACCAGATGAGTGCTTCCTGGGTGACTCTTCTCTGTTTTTTAAAAAATTAAAGAGTGTACCTACCAATGGCTGCATTGGGTGAAGACTCTGCATTATTCTCCTGTTACAATTATCTTTGGAAAAAGTTGTGCTTTATTTGTATAAAATTGTGTAAAGTGTCAGGGGAAACCGGAATAGGCCCATTCAGATGAAAAGTAGACCCAAAATCAAATGCTTGAGTAGGTTCAGAAGCAAAAATGGAGTAGTAAAAACCTACAAACCTCGTAATGTGTAAAGGTCTCATTTCTCTATGGTGAAATCCTTTTGTAACCACAAATTTCCAAACTCTATTCAGTGGTCTGCTTTCCTTTGATGTCTTTACTAGAAGAGAATTTCATCAGTTTATTCTAAGGGCACTAAACTGAGAGTCAGAAGATTTGAGTTCTAACCCAAGTCGTGGAAATTACTTCTGAATGACCTTGGACAAATTGCCTATAAACAGGGGTAATAGTCTAGCTTGCTCATAGATCAATTGTGAGGGTCAAGTTAAATAATACATATTGAAGCCATCTAAACTACCCATCAACCACGCTCTACCTTTTTCAAGAAAAGGTGAAGGTGGCTTACAAAAAATGCATCCAGTATGAAATAAAAAAATTTTAAATGTGAGCGAGGAAAACAGAATGAGAGGGATGATGGTGGGGGGAAAGGTAAGAAAGTGGGGTTAGAACATAAAAAACATACTTCAAGGTCCTTGTATATTAGCTAGAAGTAGATCAACTATTTAGCTGTTTCTAGCAGCCTAGAAGTGCTTTGAAGTCTTAAATGGGCTACACAAACAGAAGGCCTTGTAATTAAACTAGTATTGATGGTCTTTTCAGGTCTGCTATCCTAGGATGTGATTGGTGTTCACAGTTCACCAAGTTTTTTGTTTCTGTAGTTCACCAAGTCTTTTCCTTTGTTTTCCATTGTTCTGGATTGTGGCGCTCTTTAGGAACAATATGAACTGGTCTACAAAGCTGTCTTAGAATTATTTAAGAGGCAGATCGATATTATCAGGAATAAACACTCTGGAACACAGGTAAGCTTTAAACTTGATATTTTGTCAATTTTTAAAAAGAGTATTTGATTTTGGTGAATAGATCTCAGATTAGTTGCAGGACTTAGCTTATTATTTATCATCACAACTAAATTGGAATGTCAGGTGTGCGTGGGCTGTATTGCAAATCTGGAGGACAAATTAATCGACGTACTTTAACTTAGAAAATTCATGTTTTGGTTAACCTATTGCATACAAGTTTCAGCTAAATTCAGAAATAATATGAGTAAGTGAAAGGGCAAACATATATTCTGTTCCCATGTTTTAGACAGTTGTGTGGCAAGTTAGAAGTGAGAGTGACAATTACGAAGTAAAATCATAATTAAGTACTCATATATTTTTCAGGTTACTTTTGCCTCGTTTTGATTGTGTATGTCTCATCGAATTTTGAGACTATTTTAGAATATCCAAAGATCTTAGGTATAAAAACAATTATGATTTGACCAAATTCCAATAAAAAAATTTGAGTATTCTATGATATGCTATTTTGATTTCATCATAGAAATTGATAAGTCAAGTACTTCCTGTGTAATCACAAAGTGTTAGATTTCGAACAAACCTTAAGAAGACAAAAATTACTGATTTATCTTCCAGGGTATATGCAATATATACATATTAAATTAATTTTTAATATCACATTTTGGATTGTTAATCTGGAAATATTCACTGAGGACCTACTGCTTTCACAGCATTAGAAATACAAAGCTTGGGGCAGCCGGTTGGCTCAGCTGGTTAGAGTGCGGTGCTCATAACACCAAGGTCACTGGTTCGAGTCCCACATGGGCCAGTGGGACTGCGCCCTCCACAACTAGATTGAAAACAACGGCTTGACTTGGAGCTGATGGGTCCTAGAAAAACACACTGTTCTCCAATATTCCCTAAAAAAAAAAAAAAGAAATACAAAGCTTATAAGAGATAACCCTGATCATAACTCTTATAAGTTCATGATGAAGCAGGGGGAGGGAAAGAAAGGCAGAAAAACTGTTGAAGCAAGGGAACGAACTAAGCAAACAGTTAATGTCAACTCCAGAGAGAAACAATATGGTGGGAGATCATGGAAATAAGAGTATAGTGGCCAGAAAATGTCACTTTTGTCCAGTTGTGCCTATTTCATTGGCTAGTACTCCCTGAACGAGGTTAAATAATTGAGGTCATATGGACAACCTAATTTTAATGGGTAAGACTCTTAAGTTTCACTTCTAAGTGTGATGCTGACTTGATTGGAGATATGCATTTTTTAATTGTTTAAAGAAAGTATTAATTGATTCTTAGTTTGTTAAGAATTTTTTTCAGAAAGAAGGTTTATTTCTGTTAGTTGCATATTTTTGCATTTACGGAATGATCCCATGGATTTTCTCCTTTAACCTATTAATAGAGTCATATCATTGGATTTGTTAATATCAAACCATTCTTGTACTCTTAGAAGAAACCCTTCTTAAACAAAGAATGTTCTTTTAATGCGTTGCTGGAATATGTGGGCTGATATTATTTGTAGGTTCCAGGAAATGTCAATACTCAAATTTAGTCCAGTGGCAGTGCCTTGGCTCCAGGCAGCTGGGTTGTTTGGAGTGGGTCCTGTGTCAGTAAATGGTAACATGGGAATATGGTTCAAGACCCCACAATGGAAACTGGTGAAAGCTCGCCAAGGAGAACTTCTGTTTCTGGGAAGACCGAGTAGACCTACTTTTCCCTATTCCTCCCAGTAAGTGCATCTAGTAACCCGGGACATCATATCTAAAACACATATAAGAAGGCAGATCAACTAGGGACTTTGAGACCCAAGGAAAGACGTAATGGTGAGTTCTTTGGGTTTTTCCTTTGCCTCATATGTCTCAGATGTGGAACTGAAGACTCCGATAAGCTGGAAATGCCAGTGGAGCAGAGAAAACAAGACCCAACAAGAGCCTGTTCTCTCTAGCCAGAGGACCAGGAAAGGAGCAGCCCAGCAAGACATAAAACTTTTAGATAACAGTCACTGTACTCCAGTCAACACCAAAGAAAAGAAATGGCCCCCAACCCCACCCTTGCCAGCAAAGGCTGAGTAGATTCCTACCCTCGCAAGACTGTAATAAAGTGCTCGGGTGGTGTGAGAGAAGGTCAAGTAGAGAGCTAGGACTTTCATCCCCACTGGCCTGCAATGAGGTTTCCCTGCAGTGACAGTGGAGACTACATGGGGGGCCTGAGTTTCCACCCGGCAGTAAGTGGCACCCCAATGCCTTCCCACTGAAATAGGGTCAGAGGAGGCCTAGTGCAGAGGCAGGACTTTTACCATCATTCAGCAGTAAGGAGACCACCCCCACCACAATGTCAAAAATGACACGGGAGCCTTTCCCATGGTATCTCTCCTTGAGTGTCAACAGAGGTTAAGTGAGGAGGCCGGAGGAGGTAGAATCCACCTGGTAGTAACAAAGCATAGCACCCCCTTCTCTTGTCAGAATGGAATAAAACAAACAAATACACAAAAACCCAGTTAAATGAGAAGATTTAACTAAGATCCAGAGCCTCATATCTCAAACCAAATGAATAAAAGACAATCAATAGACGACAGCACTGAGATGACAAAGACGTTAGAATTATCTGACAGATTAAAGCAGCTACAATAAGAATGCTTCAACGAGCAATTACAAACATGCTAACGACAAATGAACAAATAGAAAGGCTCAGCAAAGAAATAGAAAGACTCAGGAAAGAAACAGAAGATATAAAGAACTGAATGGAAATTTTAGAACTGAAAAATATAGTAACTGAAACAAAATATCTCAGTAGATGGGTTCAACATCAGAATACAGGGTACAGAAGAAAGAGTTAGTGAACTAGAAGAGAGAACAATAGAAATCACCCAGTCTGACCAACAGAAAAAAATAGACTGGAAAAAACACACACACACAAAAACACATAGAACCTCAGGGAACTAAGGGACTATTAAAGACAAAACAAAGAAACAAAAAAACCCATAGCATTTGTGTCATCCAAGTCCAAGAAGCAGAGGAGAAAAAAGGCAAGACTAAAAAAGGTACTAAAAGACTCATCATAATTAAACTTCTGAAAACTAACGGTAAAAATTATAGGAAGCAGCCAGAGAAAAATGATCTTAACTGTAGGAGGAAAACAATTAGGATTACAATAGATTTGTCATCAGAAACCATGGAGGCCCAAAGGAAGTGGCACAATACTTTTCAAATGCTGAAAGAAAAGAACTCTCAACCCAAAATCCTACACTCAGTGAAAATATCCTTCAGATGAAGGGGGAATCAAGACAGTCTCAGATGAAGAAAAACTAAGAGAATTTGTCACCTGTAGACCTACCCTCAAAAAATGACAGTTTCTTAAATAGAAAGGAAATGATGAAAGAAGGAAGAACATAGTAAGCAAAAACATGGGTAATGTAACAGGTTTTCCTTCTCTTTAGTTTTCTAAAGTGTTTGATGATTGAAGCAAAAATGTCTGTTGTGGTTTTAAATTAGAGGAAATATTAAAGACAATTGTACGTAGGGAAGGGTTAGTAATATAAAGGGAGGTAAGGTTTCTGTACTTGAACTAGTAAAAGCGTAACACCTGCAGACTGTGGTAAGTTATGTATATATAATGGAATACTTAGAGCCACAAATACAAAAGCTATATTAAGACATATCCTAAAAAAACCACACAACACTATACATAATCAAAATGACATTCTAAAAAAATACAGGAAAGAGAAAAAGGCAGGATAAAGAGAAATGAGAAAAAGAGAAGCAACAGAAAACAAAAAATAAAATGGCAGACTTAGGCCCTAACATATTAATAATTACATTAAGTGTAAATGATATAACTACACCAATTAACAGACAGATTGGCAGAGTGTATTGAAAACAGGACCCACCTATATGCTGTCGATTGGAAACACTTCAAATATATAGGCTGGTTTAAAGGATTGGAAAAAAGATACGTCATATAAACATGAATAAAAAGAAAGCACGAACAGCTATATTAGATAAAGTAGACTTCAAAGCGAAGGAAATGATCACAGACAGGGAGGGACATTATATAATGATAAAAGGGTTAACCCATCAATAAAACATAGCATCCTTAGTGTTATGGACCAAACAGAGTTGCAAATACATGAAGTAAAAAGTGATAGAACTGAAAGGCGAAATCCACAGTTATAGTTGGACACCTCAATATCCCTCGTTCAATAACTAATCGAACAACTCAACAGAAAATCAGCAGGAATATAAGGAGAACTCAACACCACCATCAACCAACAGCATCAATTTGATATTTATAGAACAGTCCAACCAACAACACAAGGATACACATTCTTTTCAGGTGCTGATGGGACATTTACCAAGATGGACCATATCACGGGCCATAAAACAATGTGAAAAATTTAAAATAATTGAAATCATATAAAATGTATTCTCTGACCATAATGTAGTCAAACTAAAAGCCAACAACAGAAAGATGACAGGAAAATATCCAAATACTTGGAAACTAAACCACACTCTTTTAAATATCCATTGAATCAAAGAGGCAGTTTCAAGGGAAATTAAAAATAAAACAAAACACATTGAACTGAATAAAAATGAAAATGTTGAAATTTGTGGGACCGAGTTACAGTAGTGCTGATAGGAACGTTTATAGCACTCCAAAAGCACCCATTAGAAAATAGTAAAAGTCTCAAATCAATAATGTGAGCTCCCACTTTAAGAATCTAGAAAAAAAGGAGCAAAGCAAACCCAAAGAAAACAGAGGAAGGAAATAATAAAGAGCAGAAATCAATGAAATTGAAAACAGAAAAACAGTAGAGAAAAATCAGTGAATCAAAGAGCTGATCTTTGAAAAGATCAATGAAATTTACAAACCTCTAATGAAGACTAATGAAGAAAAAAAGGGAGAAGATAAAAATTACCAATATCAGGAATGAAACAGTATATCTCTACAGGCTTTGCAAATACTGTGCTTCCCTGAAAATAAGACCTAGCCGGACAATCATCTCTAATGCATCTTTTGGAGCAAAATTTAATAAAGGACCCGGTATTATATTATATTATATTATATCATATCATATACCCAGTATTATATTATACCCAGTATTATACTATACTATATTATATTAATTATATTATATCGTATTTATTATATGTGGTCTTATAGTAAAATAAGACTGGGTCTTATATTAATTTTTGCTCCAAAAGACGCATTAGAACTGATTGTCTGGCTAGGTCTTATTTTCGAAGATGCACGGTATCAAAAGGATAATAAAGGAATATATTATGAACAACTCAAACACATTAAATTTCATCACTTGGACAAAATAGATTACTTCCTTGAAAAACACAAACTACCACAGCTCACTCAACATGAAACAGATAATTTGAATAGCCCCATAATGATTAAGGAAACTGAATTTGTAATTTAAAAACTCCCAAAAAAGAAATCTCTAGGCCCACACAGTTCTACTTGAGAATTGTACCAAATATTTAAGGAAATATTAACACCAATCGTATACAATCTGTACCAGAAAAACAGAAGAGGAGGAGACACTTTATCATTTATATTTTACCATTTTAACCAGTTTTAAGTGTACAGTGCAGTGGCATTGAGTACCTTCCCAATGTGTGTGATGATCACTATTTACATGCAGAAATTTTTCATCATCTGAAACAGAAACTCTCCGTGCCCCCTACCCCAACCGCTAGTAATTTCTGTTCTGCTTTCTGTCTCTATGAATTTGCTTGCTCAAAGTACCTCAGAGAAGTGGAGTCATGTACTGTTTCTTTTGTATCTGGTTTAGTTCGTGTAGCATGATGTTTCCAGGGTTCATTCATTTTGTAACATGTATCAGAATTTTATTCTTTTTGTGGCTGTAGAATATTCCATCCTGTGTATATGCCACATTTTGCTTATCTATTCATCCCTCATGGACACTTGGGGGCTTCTACCTTTTGGCTATTGTGAACAATGCGGCTATGAAAAGTGGTGTACAAATATTTATTCCAATTCCTACTTTAAGTTCTTTGGGATATATACCCAGAAATGGAATTCCTGGATCATACAGTAATTCTATGCTTAATTTTTTTTTTTTTTAAGATTTTATAGGGGGAAGGGGAACAGGACTTTATTGGGGAACAGTGTGTACTTCCAGGACATGTTTTCCAAGTCAAGTTGTCGTCCTTTCAATCTTAGTTGTGGAGAGTGCCATTCAGCTTCAAGTTGTTGACCTTTCAGTCTTAGTTGTGGAGGGCGCAGCTCAGCTCCAGGTCCAGTTGCCATTTTCTAGTTGCAGGAAGCACAGCCCACCATCCATTGTGGGAGTCGAACCGGCAACCTTGTGGTTGAGAGGACGCGCTCCAACCAACTGAGCCATCTGGGAGCTCAGTGGCAGCTCAGCTCAAGGTGCCGTGTTCAATCTTAGTTGCAGGGGGCGCTGCCCACCATCCCTTGCGGGAGTCAAGGAATTGAACTGGCAACCTTGTAGTTGAGAGCCCACTGGCCCATATGGGAATTGAACCGGCAGCCTTCGGAGTTAGGCGCACGGAGCTCTAACCGCCTGAGCCACCGGGCTGGCCCCGATGCTTAATTTTTTAAGGTATTGTTATACTGCTTTTCATAGTGACTGCAAAATTTTACATTCCTACAAGCAATGCACAATTTTTCTACATCCTTGTCAACACGTAGTATTCTCTATTTTTTGTTTTGTTTCGTTTTTTTTAGATAATCGCCATCCTAGTGGCTATTTGAGTACTTATTGGCCATTTGTATATCTTCTTTGGATAAATGTCTATCGAAGTCCTTTGCCCATTTTTTTTCAAATAAATTTTTATTCTGGTAAAATATACATCAAATTTACCACCTTAAACAATTTTATATACATATAGACGCATGCATGCGCACGTGTTTGTGTGTGTGTGTATATATACATATATACATACATATGTATACATATAGATGTAAATGTTAATATACATATATATATTTCAATGATATTATGTACATTCATATTGTTGTATAAGCATCACCACCACCCATTTCCAGAACTCTTTTCTTCTTGCCAAACTGAAACTCTAAACCCATTAAACAATAACTCCCCATTCCAGCCTTCCCCCACTGTCCTGGACAACCACCATTCTACTTTCTGTCTCTAAGAATTTGACCTTGTATCAGTGGAATCATGATATTTGACCTTTTGTGTCTGGCTTATTTCAGTTAGCATAATGTTCTCAAGATTCATCAACATTGTAACATGTCAGAATTTCCTTCCTTTTTAAAGCTGAATAATATTCCACTGTATGTCTATGCCACATTTTGTTTATTCATCTATCAAAGGATACTTGGTTTCCTTCCACCTTTTGACTATTGTCAATAATGCTATTAAGAACATAAATGTGTAAATATCTTTTTGTGTTCCTGCTTTCAATTCTTTTGGGTATATATGGTAATTCTATGTTTAATTTTTTGAGGTACTGCCATACTGTTTTCCACAGTGGCTGCACTATTTTACATCACTTCCAGCAATGTACAAGGGTTCCAATTTCTCCACATCCTCGCCAACACTTATTTTCTGTTTTCATTGTTGTTGTTTTTTATGGTGGCCATCCTCATTGTGGTTCTCATTTACATTTTCCTGATTAGTGATGTTTAACATCTTTTCATGAGTTCATTGGCCATTTGTATATCATCTTTGGAAAAATGTCTATTCAAGTCCTGGGTCCATTTTTGAACTGGTTTGTTTGCCTGTTTGTTGTTGAATTTTAGTTCTCTATATATTCTGGATTTTAATCCCTTAACAGATATGTGATTTGCAAATATTGTCTCCCATTCTATGGATTGCCCTTTTACTCTGTTTGATCACGTACTTTAATGCACAAAAGTTTTTAATTTTCAAAACATCCAATTTGTTTATTTTTTACTTTTATCGCTAGTACCTTTGGTATCATATCCAAGAAATTATTGCCAAATCCAATGTTATGAAGCTTTCTGTTTTCTTTCTCTTAAGAGTTTCATAGTTTTAGCGCTTATACTTAGGTATTTAATCCATTTTGAGTTAATTTTTGTATATGGTCTAAAGTAAGGATCCAACTTCATTCTTTTGCATGTGGATATTCAGTTTTCCCAGCACCATTTGTTGTAAAGACTGTTTTTTCTCCATTGAATGATCTTGGCATCCTCATTGAAAATCAAATGCCAACATATGTGAGTTTATTGCTAGGCTCTTTATTTTATTCCATTGGTCTATATGGTTGTCCTATGCCAATACCACACTGTTTTATTACTGTAGCTTTGTAGTACATTTTGAAATCAGGAAGTGTGAGTCCACCAGCTCTGCCCTTCTTTTTCTAGATTGTTTTGCCTATTCAGGGTCTCTTGAAATTCCATTTGAATTTTAGGATGAGTTTTTTAATTTCTGCAAAAACACCATTGGGATTTTGAGAGGGATTACATTGAATCTGCAGATCACTTTGGGTAATATTGTTATGGTGACAATGTTATATCTTCCACTCCATGAACACAGAATGTCTTTACATTTATTCATGTCTTATTTTATTTCTGTCAGCAATGTTTTGTAGTTTTCAGTACACAAGTCTTTCACCTCCTTGGTTAAATTTATTCCTAAGTATTTTTGATGCTAATATAAATAGAATTGCTTTTAACATTTTATTTTCAGATTGTTTATTGCTATGTATAGAAATACAACTAGTTTTTGTGTGATTTTGTATTCTCCAACTTTGCTGAATTTGTTTTTTAGCTCCAGCATTGTGTGTGTGTGTGTGTGTGTGTGTGTAAATGTGTATGTGTAATCTTTCAATATATAAGATCATGTCAACTGCAAATGAAGATAACTTTACTTCCTTCTTTCCAATTTTGATGCCTTTTATTATTATTTTTTCTTGCCTAATTGCTCTGGCTGGAACGTCCTGTGCTATGCTGACTAAAAGTGGAAAAAGTCAGCATCCTTATCTAATTCCTCATTTTAGGGGAAAAGCTTTCATTATTTCACCATTGAATGTGATGTTAGCTGTGGGTTTTTCATATGTGGCCTTTATCATGTTGAGGAAGTTCTCTCAACAAAATTCCTAGTTTGTTGAGTGTTTTTATCATCAATTTTGTTAAATGCTTTTTATGTACTTCAATTGATATGATCACTTAGGATGTTCCCCTCCTTCATTCTATTAATGTGGTGTATTACATTGATTTTTGTATGTTGAATCATCCTTGCATTCTGGGAATAAATCCCGCTTTGTCATGGTGTATAATTCTTTTGATATGCTGCTGAATTCAGTTTGCTAGTATTTTGTTGAGGACTTTTGCATCGATATTCATAAAGGATATTGGTCTGTAGTTTTCTTTCCCTTGTAGTGTCTTTGTCTGGCTTTGGTATCAGAGTCATGCTTGGCAAGTCTTCCCTCCTCCTCAATTTTTTGGCAGTTTGTGGAAGACGAGTGTTAACTTCCTTATATGTAGAGTTCACCAGTGAAACCATCTTGTCCTGGGCTATTCTTTGTTGAGAGGTCTTTTGATGACTAATTCAGTCTATTTACTGGTTGTAGGTCTATTCTGATTTTCTTTTTTTTTTTTTTTTTAGTTAGTTTTGGTTGATTACATGTTTCTAGGAAGTTGTCCATTTCATCTAGGTTGTACAATTTGCTGGTGGACAATTGTTCATATTGTCTTAATAATACATTTTATTTTTGTAAAATGAATAGTAATGTCCCACTTTTATTTCTGCATATTGAGATTTTAGTAATTTTTTTCCATAGTAAATCTAGCTAAAAGTTTGTCAATTTTATTGGTGTTTCCAAAGGACAAACTTTTGGTTTTGTTGAATTTCTCCACTGTTTTCTTAGTCTCCATTTAATTTATCTCTGCTCTAACCTTTAATATTTCTTTTCTTCTGCTAGCTTTGGGTTTAGTTTGCTTTTTTGCTTGTTTCTTAAGTTGTCAAGTTAAGTTACTAATTTGAAATCTTTCTTCTTTGTTAATGTAGGCACTTACAGCTATAAACTCCCTTCTGAGCCCTGCTTTCCCTATATCCCCCGTTTTGGTATGTTGTGTTTTCATTCATTTCTAAGTATTTTCTAATTTCCATTGTGATATCTTCTTTGACCCACTGGTTGTTTAATAGTTTAATTTACACGTATTTGTGAATTTTCAAGTTTTCCTTCTGTTACTGATTTCTAGTTTCAATTCATTGTGATTCGAAAAGATATTTTGCGTTACTTCAGTCTTTTACAATTTATTAAGACTTGTTTTGTGGCTAACATATGGTCTGTCCTAAAGCATGTTCTATCTATGTTTGAGAAAAATGTGTGTGTTGTTGGATGGAATGCTCTGTATATGCCTGTTAGGTCTAATTTGTTTATTGTGTTGTTCATTGTCCTCTATTTCCTTATTGATCTGTATGATTGTTCTATGCATTATTGAAAGTGGATAGTCAAGTCTCTGTATCAGTTTACTAGGCTTGCCGTCACAAGTACCACAAACTGAGGAGGGCTTAAATAACAAATTTATTTTCGTACAATTCTGAAGGCAGGAAGTCCAAAATGAAGGTGTCACCAGGGCCATGCCCTCCCTCATGGCTCTAGGGAAATAATCTTCCTTGCCTCTTCCTAGTTTCTGGTGTTTGCCAGCAATCCTTGGTGTTTCTTAGCTTGCAGATACATTATTCCAGTTTCTTTCTTTCTCATTACATGGCATTCTCCCTGTGTGTCTCAGTATCTGTTTTCTCTCCTTATAAGGACACAAGTCATTGTGTTAGGGCCCACTCTCATCCAGTATGACCTCATATTAACTAATTACATCTGCAAAAACCCTACTTCTAAGTAAGTTCACAGTTATGCATAACGGGTTATGTATATGGGGTTATTTTAATGTATCTTTTTGAGAGTCACAATTAAACCCTAACAGGTGGAATCTTGTTTTTTGTTTTTTAATTTAAACATCTCTGAAATCATGATATATTTTACAATTGGTGGTATCTTTGATTCCATGAGTCTCAATAACAAATTTCATAATATGATCATTGCAATGAAGAAAACATAGATTGAGAGTGGCGGGGCAAGTGTGTGGGAGTATGATTTTAGGTTGAGTGGTCAGGGAAGTTTTTCTTATGCAGGTAACATTTACATAAAGAATAATCACTTAGAAGAAACCACCCATGCAAAATCTAGAGCAAGAGTATTTCAACCAGGGGAACAGTAAGTGTAAAAGCCTTGAACTGGAAACACGTTTGGTATGCGTAAGGAATGACAAGAAAACCAGTACAGCTGGAGCATCATAAGGAAGAAAAAAGTAGAACAAGACAAGTATGAGGACTTAATAAGCATCTATTCACATGAAGTGTTGAAATGATGAAATTTCTAAAGGTAGAGTGTTCATGAGAATAAAGTTAACCCCAAGAACATTGTAAAATTCCCACATTTTAAAAGGTGATTCTATAAGCAAATTATTTTAATTTCTATAACATTATTAACCCTTCACTCTGATCCTTTTGATATCAGTATGTGAACATGCTCTTGTTGGGCTCAATATTTTGGAAACTCATCTAACTCTTCCATGCATTATTTTAAATCTTTACATTTTCTGAAAAACAACTTCTTAGCCTTATGAATGTTAAAATATCTCACTGCTATTGCTTCACTAAAAAACAATCTCTTGCTTATTTGTCTTGAAGATTCAAGCAAAGTATTCAGTTCCTGAGCAAAATACCACTCTAGACGCACATTCTTATTCTCCTAATTTCCCAAAAAGGTGAGTATAATTTGTACACATCTAAATGTTGTCTAATTGTGTCTGGTAGACATGTCTCATGCTTATAACTCATTGTGATGCTGGGGAAAATATGTAGAAGAAGGCTTTTTGGGGTGTTGTGTCATTATTACTTTCTTTTTGTTTCAGCCGCATAAAAGAAGCAAACATGATGAACCAAGAGAACAAACAAAGGATAAGGATGAAAAGTGTAGAAGCTTCTTGCTTTGACTGTAGGACTTCTGAAATAAGTGAAAAGGAAGGGTTAGTTTTGCACCCTGCTGAACAGGACAGTTCTTTTGAGTTTTTGGAGTTGAATTATATTTGTAACAAAAATGCTGACACCATCATGAAATGGGAGACAAAGGCATGTCCGGCAGTTGGTGAGCCTCTTCAGAAGCATCAAAGTTTGGACCTGAGCTCCATTTTGTTTGGAACATGTCCCAATTCTAAACCTGTAAATGCAGCAGGAAGATATTTCAATTCAAAGGGGCCAATAACGCGGACCCAGTCAACTCCCTTTGAACTGACACAACAGACAGACGCCAAGCAGCGGGACATCAAGAAACCTTTTTCTTATTTGGAATCTCAACTGAATCACTCTTCTCTTGAGCAGGCTCAAAAAGGGATGTGTGCTTCTTCAGCAGAACTGAATAACTCACTGTCATATGACTCGAAGCACCAAATGAGTAATGCTTCGAATGCAACGCAGTACAACTCTAATGCTTTTAGTGTACACTCTTACATGTCTTTAGTAGAAGATCCTTATTTTCCACCATTGTCTCCAAGTAGTGCTGGTTCTAAGATGTCTCTTGATTTACCTGAGAAACAAGAGGGAACTGTGTCACCTTGTTCTTTGTTTCCAACATCCTCTACAACCCTTTTTTCTCATTACAATTCCCATGATTCGTTAGCACTGAGTCCTCCAAGAAATTTTTCCCCAACACTGAACCAAGAGACAGGAGTAGTGGGTATGTTATTTTTAAAAGTTTCTATGGCGTTTTACATGTCACTTTGTTTCTATAGAAGATTTGGTTTCTTCTCACCCTCCCTTTTGTCCTTCTCTGCTTCCTTCTCCTCCTCAAAGAAATACATTCTGGGAGTGTTTTAATGATGTGACAAGTTGAAAATAGCAAAAAGACAGATGTATAATAACATTCCATGATCTATGATCCATCATCTATGGCAGGCAGAGTGCTTCTAAAGACGACAATCCTCATTCCTAAGAATGTATATCAGAGGTCCACAATTTACCCTTAACATACGGAAGCAACTTCCAAAAGAACGTAAAAAAAAAAAAAGATTTGGTCAACAGCACCACAGTCACTCAGAATTTTTATTGCACAGCCATGTAGCTATACTGAGTTGAACAGATTGCCAAGAATTGAATTCTCTTCCTGCATGAGGTGGAAGAGGACCTGATTTCCTCTTGTAATAACTTGATAGTAACTTAGTAGATGAGAATATGTGTTCAGTGTTCTGTGCGGGATTTTAATCCTATATACACCTTTACTTTCATACATTATCTCTTTCACAATTCTGAAAGTTTGCATATTAGGCGTATTGTTTTGTTTTCCTGAATGGTTTGAAAGTGGAAGTAAATATCCTGTTAGAAGTGACTATAATAGTTTGCTGTGGAAGAAGAGGAGGGAAAGCAAAGTTAACACTCTTAGGTACAGCGTCAGAGGTTTATGCAGAATATTCTTCCTGAATAGGAAGTAGCGGGAACTTTTGGTCCATCACATTGTTGGACAGAGTTTCGTAATAGATGTGTAGCTTTATTACAAAAACATTTTACCTGGATATAGTTCCTCCTTTGATTAGATAATTTTATATATTTGATCTTGTTTTACAATTTAAAGGAATTTAATTTTTCTAGATGCCTGTAATCCCTTAAACTTCTCTGAGCATCATCATGAAAAGACAAATCCTTATCTTCAGAGATTGTGGCAGTGTTGACATGTGTGCCATCTGGTGGCAGTTTCTTATAATAGCATTAAATTTTTCTATAAAAATTCTATTTCTACAGAAATATAGAATACCCTGTTATAGCACTGTTTTGTAAAAAACGGAAACCATCCATATTCTTCATCCTGGTAGAATAAAGAAGAGATACTAAAATCTTTATGATGTTACCTAGTCTGTAACTGAACCTTTGGCATATGTCAAATGCTTTATGATGCTATATTGGTTATTCTATGTAAAACAAGGAAAGAATTATGTAGAAAACAACTCAAAGCTTCTTAAATTAATGTAATGTCTTATGTTAACTGATACAATCAAAATACTTTTGGGCTTTTAAAAGATATATTTTTAATAAGAAAAAGCCTCCTGGGTTTGCAACTTTAAGATGAGAGAATTTATTTTGCCTTTTGCTTGAGTGAACAAATACCAGCTTAAATATTGTAATAATGCTTGATGGAATTTAGATCAGGATTGGAATGTAAGGATTTTCTTTGGATTTTTCTAATTGAAAATTGTAATGAACATTTCTGACATTTTAAATAGCAACTTCTCCAAGGATAGATGATGAAATCCCCCCTCCACTTCCTGAAAGGACTCCTGAATCTTTTATTGTGGTAGAGGAAGCTGGTGAGTACAGTTCAGTAAGTGTAAAGTAAGGTGTGGATTAACTAGATTACTTCTCAAGGCCTGTCAAGGTTCTGTGTGGTGTTGCTGAGCAACATTTGCTTTCTAAAAGAATTATAACGCTCCTAAGAATTGGACCATATTTACTTTCTTCCAGGAGAATTTCCACTCAGTGTTCCCAAATCTTTATCTTCAGCTGTGAAGACAAAAATTGGAACGTCAATGGAATGGAGTGGAGCATCTGAATCAAACAAAGCAGATGACTCTGGGAGACTCAGGCCCAGCAAGGTTAATAACATTGTTTTCTGACTCTACTCATTTGTAATCAACAGACTATTGTCCTACGAAGCAGGGCCATTTTTAATACCTATCAGTTGATAAATATTAAGCAGATAACTACTTACAAAACAATGTGCTAGCGGATATGGGGGATAAAAAGATGGATAAGACACAATTATTGCCCTTCAGAAACTCACAGTCTAGCAGTAGAGACATAAGATGTATACACAAGTCTTTATTTTTGTCTATTTATTATAATGAGGCAAATATGATGAGTGCCATATGTGAGATGAGAGATTTGAAAGTGTGAGAGATCCCTTCAGGTTGGAAGTGATCAAGGAAGACTTAAAGTGGAAACGTTTGAGCTGATTCTTGGACAGTTAAAGAAAAAATAAATGTTTCATAAGTAGGTAGCTTGTTCACAGTGGTCATTTGGTCAGTTGTATTATGCTAACTCTGATAACATTATAGAGAGTAATTTTTTAAATGACAGATGTCCATATTATTTAATATAAAACTTTTGGGATAATGTTCCCTGCTTCTGGAAGAAAAATCAACACTTTCAACTATCTGTTATGTACTTATATATATTCTGTAAACCAACTGTCTTAAAATTTCAGAGACCAAAAAAATAATTAACTAAACAAACATTTAAATGTGCCTCAGTTGCAATGCTGGTAGGGAAATATACTCTGCCTTAATTATACTGTGAATTTACTACTAATTATTATTGTTATTGTTAATAATGTGCTAAATGTAATGGTCTTTATCTTAACTTCCAGAGCAAAGAACAATCACTCCTTTTCCAGTGTCACAAAGTAACTTTGATTTCAAGAACTTACCTACTGAAATGTTCAGGGAAATGTTCTGAATAGAAAGGAAACAGGTCAAAAAAGGATCAATTTAGGACCAACTTCTTTGACATAAAAATCACACTCAGAATTGATGCCTTTTCATAATTCAACACACTTATAAATTAGAAAAAATAGAGTCAACGTTTCATAACTGTCTTCATAGGCATATGAAATATAATTTCAAAAATGCTATTTATTGCTTTGAGTTTGGAAATTTGTGTACATATTTTTCTTTCACTTATCCTTTCTTTCTTTTTTTTTTAGAGTGTAAAACTCCAGAGTCCCATATCAGGTAAAAAAATTCCCTTGGCTTTACATGACATTTAGTCCCAAGAATTTGTACTGTAAGAATGGCTTATTAAGTTCAGAGTATTTCACCTCACGAGATGGCATAGTTCCCGCAATAGCTTCCACTATTTATTGATTTATTTCTGGTTTTCCCAGGCTAGGAGTTTTGTTTGTCAAGGGCCAGGTAAACACAGGACTTCAGAATTCTGCTCCTTGATATATAACCCTTTAAGAAATTATTTCAGGTAGACTCTCTTAAAACTTAGCAGGAGTCCCAGTCTATAAGTTTTATCACTGTTAACAATGTGATTTAAAAAAAAATATTTCTGGCCACTTAGATCTTTAACTTGCTGTTGTTTCTCCTGGACTTTCCTGAGCTTGGCTGTTGTATATACTGAATGACATCATCAACGGCTAACATTTATTGGGCACTGACAGGTACTTTGTATATACCATAACAGATCGTAGTTGCCCGTAACATCTTTATTCATGGTAACATATTAGTCACTTAACATATTCATATTATATGTAAATAGGTAGTATAACATAGAGGTCAAAAAGCATGGGCTTTTGAGTCACACTTTAATTCAAATCCCCAGACTACCAAGTCATCAAAATGCATAACTTTGGTTAAATTATATGCTTTCTCTATTGATCTTTTTCATTTATAAAATGAAGATAATAGAGCTCCTTTCTTAAGAGGATTTTTGCGAGGATTAAGTGAGATAATGCACATGAAGCTGTTAGCACAGTGGTTGTCAAAAAATAAGCTCTCATTAAATGTTACCTATTATAATTTTTATTCGATAATTATTAAATGAGCATTTCTAAGCCAGCTCTGTGCTAGAATAGGAGGGTGTGTATGAAAGGGAGCTGCTTAATGCTTACAGTCAAATAGAGTAGGCAAAATTAAAACTCACTTAGAACCATTAAGTGATAATCTGTGTGCACTGATTATAATCACCAGGAGTCTGGGAAAAAGGAAGGTGTCCCTGCCATGGTTAGGGAGGGCTTCATGGAGTAGACGAAAACAATTTAAGGCTATGGATAGACAGAGGAAAAAGGAGGGAATTCCAGGAGCAGGATTGGGGTAACAGTGACTCAAAAGTAGACATGCTCATGATGAATACAGAGAAACGGTAAGTAGATTAATTTAATTGCAATATAGGTTCTATTTGGGGAAATATGGAAAATAAATTGGGATAGATAAAATGTGGGAAGATTCTGACGGACTGAAAGCTAGGCAGATGAAATATCCAGACCAGGCAAATCTATATATTGAGAAAGCAGTTTCATGGGTGCGATCTAATCTGAACAGAATGGGGAATGACTGCTAAATGAGTATAGACATGCCTTTTAGGGAAAGTGTTTTTGCAACTAGATAGTGGTGATGGCTGTGCAGCACTATGAATGTACTAAATGTCATGAACGGCACTTTTTTTATGTGTATCACACACACAAAGTGAGGCAGAAGGATTTAGATTTAATGCAGTCAGTAATAAGCAGTGTAAGGTTCTTCTTCAGGGGAGTAGAAGATGGTATTTTAGGGAGGTATTTGATAGGATATCGTTAAACTAAAAGTTAGTTTTAGTTCTCAGAATATTTCCTAACAGCAAACTGAAAGACAATAAGCCACTTAGAGTAATGATGAAATATTTATTAAATGCCTACTTTATGCTAATTATTGTATTAGGTATGTGTTGTACTTTATTTTTGCATACTATCCAGCATATAAGGAATAAATAAGAGAACTTGCTTTATGGACAAATACTAAGGCCTAAAAAGCCAATGACCAAAGACAGGTGAAACTCTAGCATTTAACTGAAAAATTAAACATTTTCATTTTCAAAGAACATTAGTATATAATTATACTCAGCACTGTGTGATGAGAAGCCTGGTCAACAGAACACTATTTGTATCTTTAGGACTTACGTCATGGGAAAATTGCTCCATTATTTACAATTCTTTATTATAGAAAACTTCAAACCTACCATAACAGCATTATCACACGAACAAAAATTAACAATAATTCCTGAATATTATCTAAGATCCAGATTTTGTTCAATTTTCTCAAATTGTCTCAACAATGTCTTTTTACAGCTGGTTTACTTGAATCTGGATTCAGAGTGTACACATTGCATTTGATTTATATATTTCTTAAGTCTTTTAAAATTTGTAGCAGTTCTTTCTTTTTATATTTTTTCGTGACATTTATTTAAAGACAACAGTAGGCCATTAGTCCTAAAGACTGATAACATTCTGGATTTGGCTGTTTGTATCCTCATGGTTTTATTTATTGTTTTCCTCTATCCCCGGGATTCTCTGTAAAATGGTAGTTGGCACGAGAAGCTTGATTAAATTCAGGTTCAGTTTCTTTGGAAGAACACTTCTGTAAGTGAGCTACACGTTTGTGATGAATCAGAACCTCATTGGCCAAAGAGCTAGAAAAACAAGGTTCTTGGGGCTCCCGTCATTGTTCAGATAATTTTTTATTTGGTTGTTGTAGGTTAATTTTGGAAAATTGGCAAAGTTATACAAAACCAAAGAGGGGTCCTTCACTAAGGACTTTCAAGTGATGGATTTTTTTGTGTTTTGCTGTATACTCTTATCACAGATGCATGTGAAGATCGGTCTTCTTCTCCCCCACCTCCACTCCCAGAAAGAACCCGAGAGTCCTTTTTTCTTGCTGATGAAGATTGTAAGTGGCAGTATTTTCTCTCAAAAAAGTTATAAGAACAAGACTGTTAAAAGGTTAACATTAAAGTAGGACTTAAGTGAAAAAGGTACAAAGAAAAGATTAAATAAAATAAAAATAATACATTTTAAAAACCCATAACGTATTGTAAAAATAATGCATAAAAATGCCAAGCTTAGAATTACTAAATATGTACGTATATATAACCTGACGGCTTAAGAAGCTATACAACAAAACATTTTTTTTTTTTTTTTTTTTAAGATATGCAGGTTCCACCTATAGATGCTTACCCTACTAGCTATCCTAAAACCATGGAAAATTCAACATCTTCAAAACAGACATTGAAGACTTCTGGAAAAAGTTTCACAAGGAGTAAGGTAAAGAAGATGGGAGTTTATGGAAACATGTCAGAGGCTTTCTATTACTGAAAGTGTTCTCCCTTCCCTGTCCCCCTTCCCCTGCTGGCTGCCAGCATTAAGATAGAAAATTAGATTAAATATCTCCGCTAAAATTGATTGTTGTTCTCATGACAATCAAAATTAATAGAAGGAAACCAAAAAGAAAAAAAAGTTTAGTTTAAAGCATACCCAATAAAACCATCAATTCTCCCCCCCTCCATCCCCCTGCCGATATTCTGATAGCACTATTTCTAAATACACAGTGTGATTCTCACATGGTTGGGAAAAATAACAAGATAAATTCAAGTGGAGACTTTGCACTGAGTTCAAAATGGCAAGATGGAAGAATCGTTTTGGCATTTTGATGGCTATTTTTCAGGAAATTAATCCTTTTGACTGAAGCCTATATTTCTGCTTGATTCAAGTATTTTGGATTTCACAGGAAAAAACTAACATTTTCCTTTCTTCATTTTTGTAGAGTTTGAAAATTTTGCGAAACATGAAAAAGAGTAAGTTTCTTTACACTTATTTTTTGGACTATACATACCACTTTCATAATTCTGTAATTTTTCCTTAAGTAACCACTCTGAAAAAGCCAATACTATTACTAAACTGGGTAGGGAGTAAGGGGGGTTAGCTTCTGTTTGATAAGACAGAAATAACAGTATGATGTTTGGCACTTTCTACCCATCCTAAGATGCCGTCATCCAAGTGTGTTATTTAAAATTCCCATCAGTCTAACCTCAGATGTATTTTCTTTGAAAACAGTCACAGCAAAGCATATTGTGAAACAAATGTGTTGATTTAATGAAATAAGCAAAGTATTAACATGTTTCCATTTTTACCAAGTATTATGAGCAATAGTAAGCCTGTTGCTTGCTATTTTTGCCATATCGTAATGAAAACAAAACTTCTGAAACTGTGGGAAATTGATTATCTTAGAAATCCTTATTTACAACTACAAAGTATAAAAAACATGCTGAGAAACGTTTTATAAATTTGATCCATTTGGTGAATCATCAAGGACCAGCTCCTTGGTGTCATACGGGTGTTCTATGGAGGGACAAAGAACATGAGAAAACTTGATTCTCAGTATTTTCTAAGTAAGAAGGTTTATAGCTGAGTCTTATTCTCTTTTTTCTGAGATGTCACTATCTTCCTATTTGTAAACTTGTGTTAATCTGCTTTCACTGACATATTTGATCTCTGAAGTGAACTTATTTCTCACCTATGATGGCTAAGAAAATATACTTTCCTCTACAGCCAGTCAAAAGAGAACTTAAACATTTCTAGAGGAAATTATAGTATAAAACAGGAGAATTAAGCAGTTAAAAGCAAAGACATGAGTGACTTGAATAGCCAACCAAAGATTGATTTAATCAGCTTAGCTTATGAAGCACCCAGGTTTCTCTCCCTTAAAAAAACAAACAAGAAAACTTTCTCTAGTTCCAACACTGTCTTGGGGATACCAAATAAAGACACAGAAACTTCAGGTAGATACAAGTTGGCATGGATTTGAGATATTGGACTCTGTGATTCTGAGTCTTACTTCTAAGAAACAGCTCCCAGGTCATTCTCTATATGTAGGCTAATTTCTGTTTCTCAGCTGCCCTCATCCACTGGTCTTTTGTCCTTAAATGAAGAACAATACTTGGCTCCAAAATTGATCCTGAAGCTTTAGATTTATCTGCCTGTACTTGCATATGTGTCCTCTTCCCCTCTCACATGGTTCATGACTCCTGAATTCCCTAAATTCTCCCTTTAGCCTGGCTCTCTTCCTGGTTTGTAGTTAAAGCTGGTCCTACTTTTTATGAAATTAGGATTCATAAAAATCATTAGGATTTTTATGAAATTAGGAAACTAGTTTTAAGCTAGCATCTAAACAACCTAGTGTCTCTGTCTCTCTCTTTATATATATATATATAGATAGATAAATAGATATATGTGTGTGTACATATATATACATACATATATATATGTACACACACATATATATATATATATGCCATGTTTCCCCCGACCGGATCTTATATTAATTTTTGCCCCAAAAGATGCATTAGGGCTTATGTTCAGGGGATGTCATCCTGAAAGATCATGCTAGGGCTTATTTTCAGGTTAGGTCTTAGTTTTGGGGAAGCATGGTATATATACATATATACAGTCATTCGTTCACTGACTATTCACCAAATGCCTACTATGTACCAGGCATTCGACAAGGCACTGAGTATATGATGGTGAACAAAACACATACTGGGCTCTACCTTTGTGGAACTTAAGTCTAGTGAGGTATTCAGACATTAAACAAGTAAATTCACAAATACATATATAATAGCACATTGTGATAAATGCTATGCAGAAACCAAGAGGATAGTTATGAGAGAGAATAACAAAGAGGACCTATTTTAGAATGAATGATCCAGGAGGCCCTGACACGTGAAGGAGCAGCCAGCCAGAGGGAATAGCATACACAGAAGCTCTGAGGTGTGAGTTTGGTGTGTTGTAGGAACTCAAAGGAAGCTGCAGGGTATTAAGAGAGAGGAGTGAGGTGTGGCTGAAAAAATGGTGGACGTGGTGGGGAAGTGATTATATCCTTATGAATGACCTAATGTGAGGTCACAGAAAAATTTTAGGCAGAGATGTTAAATGATCTGTTTTTTAGAAAGATCATTCTGGCTGCTATATGGAGAATTACAGGGTCACAACAGTCAAAACTGTCAACCATGATGCCTGATGCCTATTTTGGGTGGGAAACTTTAATTGCTCAGAAATCTTTCAGTTGCAAGTGACAAAACATCCAGCTTAAGCTAGCTCAAGCAGAAAAGGTAAATTTATTGGCCTGTAACCAAGAGTTCATATGATGTAATCAGGACCTAATATCGCATTCCGTATCTCCTGGCTTTGTTTCATTCTGTGTTAGCTCACTCATAGGCAGGTTTTTACCATGTGGTTTCAGGTTTCTGATGGAAAAATGAGCTTTCCTGGTTGTTCAAGCAACAGTCTGATGACTAGTGTCAATTGGGCCTGATTGTCTTGGTTTGGTTCATTTGCCCACCCCTGAACCAGTTATTGCCTCTGAGTAAGCAGGACAGTGTCATGCATAATATTTAATAATTGTTACACGTGGACACTGACCAATAAGGAATGAGGTCAGACCTGAAACAACTGGTGTGACCATGACCGTGGCAAAGTATCAACTGAAAATGAGCCCTAGTCATAGGTCAGCTCCTTCATCGAAGGGTGGAATCAGCTCCACCCCAAGTCTAGGAGCTGCAAATTGAGGAGGGGTGATTTCCTAAAGGGAAATTCAAGTTCCTTTATCGGAAGAAGGAGATAATGCTGGGCAGGTGGCATAAAAATATCTATGACAAGGGGCCAATATGCAAAATAGCAGCTCATATATATATATATATATATATATATATATATATATATATATATGCACACACACACACACACACACATATATATATATACATATATACACATATAAATATATGTATATATATATATATATATATATATATATATATATATGTGTGTGTGTGTATTTATATATGTATTTATATGTAGAATCTTTGTCTCCTGTTGTAAAACACCAGTAATCCCTTTTGGGACCATTGTTTTCTGTCTGAGGGATGTGTATAACTCAACTCAAATGCAGTAGAGATGACTGATATCTCCTGAACTTTCTCGCCTTCACCCACTTCTTATTCATAAGTCTATCGTGAGTGCCCAGTGCTTGGCAAATAGTATTCAATAAATAAAAATATATTTTGATTGAATCTGATTGAAATTCAGTATGTACTCTACTGTTCACACTCAAGTACCTCCAGGAACAGGGGGGTGTTTCTAGAATCCTAGTATTAGGTGTGTGTGTACACAGACATACGCAGTCCTCATACATTCTGAAAATGTTGAAAAGAAACAAACAAAAAAGGCGACTAGTCATTTCTCCCCAATTATGTGCTATTTCTTAGGAAGTTTATACAAAGCTGAAATTATCTTTTTTCACAGCTAGACGGTGTAGGCCATGTTTTCACTGGATTGTTTTCAAAATTGGGCAGAACTGATACATGAATATGTTAAGGTGCTGGGAAGAGAAATACATTTTTGAGCCTACCTATAAGTAGTCAAAATAGCAAAACAAAGAAACATAATGCTTTCGGGAGATTCTGGGCCTAACTAGAGTCATCTGTAATTGAAAAAAATAGACTGGGTCCTCTTCCTGACTGGTTTTGGTGCCTTAGAGCTGCGGATAACAAGATGTCTTCAGGAAATGCTAAAATTGGGCACCCTGCCCCCAACTTCAAAGCTACAGCTGTTATGCCAGATGGACAGTTCAAAGATATCAGTCTATCTGAATACAAAGGAAAATATGTTGTGTTCTTCTTTTACCCTCTTGACTTTACCTTTGTGTGCCCGACGGAGATCATTGCTTTCAGTGATAGGGCAGAAGAATTTAAGAAACTCAACTGCCAAGTGATTGGTACTTCTGTGGATTCTCACTTCTGTCACCTGGCATGGATCAATACACCCAAGAAACAAGGAGGACTGGGACCCATGAACATTCCCTTGGTGTCAGACCCCAAGCGCACCATTGCTCAGGACTATGGGGTCTTAAAGGCTGATGAAGGCATCTCGTTCAGGGGCCTCTTTATCATTGATGATAAAGGTATCCTTCGGCAGATCACTGTAAATGACCTCCCTGTCGGCCGCTCTGTGGATGAGACTCTGAGATTAGTTCAGGCCTTCCAGTTCACTGACAAACATGGAGAAGTGTGCCCAGCTGGTTGGAAGCCTGGCAGTGATACCATCAAGCCTGATGTCCAGAAGAGCAAATAATATTTCTCTAAGCAGAAATAAGTGCTGGGCTAGTGGATAGCCATGAGACAAAACCTCTTGTACTACTGTCATGCTTAAAACACAAGTCCTTAGATTTAGCCCAGATGTGGTATGGGATAGACAGGCCTTTATTCCTGTGGAGGAAATGGCCTGAACTTTGCTATGATGCAAACCAATTGATGTGTACAGTAGTGAGGCATCACTTTTGATCTTTTGTAGTTTCTATTAAACTGGAACTGAGACCTTGTTTCTTCATTTAAAAAAAAAAAAAATAGACTGGAAAGTGAAGATATTATGGGAGTAGAGGATAGTATAAGAAAAATCACAGACTCGCCATGGATGAACTAATGTGGAGAACAAATGATTTAAAAGTGTACTATGAATGGTAATAGTGCAAAGTAAGGGGAAGTCGAAAGCCAAAACGTGAATCCCCAAAAAAGTTGATTCACAATATAATGCCTCTTCCTCCTGAATCCTTTGGTGATTCTCTTTAGTGTTGGGCTTTACTATATAAATGATCAACAAAGAAAAGAAACCTTTTAAAAAATATAGAAAAATGAGATTATAGTGTCAACCCACTTGCAAGCATCAATATTTTGTTAGCTTTGATAGTGACATGTCTATTTGGGAGAATTAAGTAGCTTGGAGGAAATGTTTGATCTCAACCTTATGTGGTCTGAAAATTATCTGAATTTGTCTTCATTCTTTCCCTTATATTTTTTCTTTTGATTCTAGGTATCTGTAATTCTTCCTCACCAAACAAGCCTGCAGACTCTGTTCAGTCAAATAACTCCAGCTCTTTACTGAATTTCGGTATGTGTGTTATTTTCCAGCAAGTTAAAAAAATGTTTATCTAAATTAT
This sequence comes from Rhinolophus sinicus, assembly GCF_057876585.1. NCBI lineage: Eukaryota > Metazoa > Chordata > Mammalia > Chiroptera > Rhinolophidae > Rhinolophus > Rhinolophus sinicus. The sequence continues at coordinate 45,794,422 of NC_142507.1, read as the reverse complement.
GCATTTACAGTATAAGAGATGCAGCTTTAAATATGATTTGAGGTTGGATGCATAGGTCCTTATATTTATATTGTTTTCCACGCAATTTTTCTTTTAATTTTTGACCTCAGCTACCTCTTAACATTTTGCCTAGGACTACATATTCTATTACATAGAATTTCCTAGCATATGTGGAAAATAACACTACGTAACGAAATGATTATGTTGACATGTAGTAAATGAATGTGACAAGACAAAGGGAAAAAAATTCTGAGATGCTATAATACTCCAGTTCACATCTAAGCAGAGGTATAAAAAAATACAGATGTGTGATGAGAAGAAACAGCAGTTGCTGCCACCTAATCTTATAGAACTCAACAGTAGGTGCTGAGGCACAATCTGACTGTTTAAAGGAACTGTTTGTCTAATCACCCCAAATATAAGCTATAAACATAAAATATTTTTATATTATTTTAAAAATTCTATTCTAATGACAAATTCATGACACTATAATTTTTTGTAATAAGTTTAGCAGTTAATGTAGGACATTACTACTCAAAATTATTATTAACCAAAAAACAGTCTCCTGAAAGCATCTGGGGGACACCACTTTGAGAACTGCTGCTCTGTGATATTGCCCTTAGCTGTATGGTCAAAGTTGGGTTGCTGCCTTACCCAGATTGCAGGTGAGAGAAAAACAGGAAGAGATGGGGCCTCCTCTTTTGTTCTTAAGCCACTGGCCTGGAAGTGGCAATGTCAGGTCGGCTCACGTTCTCTGAAGAGAACTTAGACGTGTGCTCTATCTATCTGAACTGCAAGGGAGATTGGGAAATGTAACAGTGTTGCACAGACAGTTACACATGTGCAATTCTATTCCTCAGGAAGAAGCAGGAACGATTTTGTCTGCCACACATGGGTCGTGGTCCCTATCTTACCTTGGCAAGATAATTAACTAGAATCTCTGGATCTGTTTCTTGTGCTGTAAAATTTTATTTGGCTTACATTAACCCTAAGGTTTAAAATGTTGTAAGTAGGAAAAAAGAAGTTTTAATTAGAAAAATGTTATTATTCTTATGAAATAATTTAGTTAAAAAATTCATATAGGATGTTACATAACCTATGAAAAAGGCAAATTTTGCCTGGAACACAAACGTTTCCTGCTTCCTTCTTTTCTCTCCATCAGTGATACCACTTGAGGAACTCATGACCCTCCTAACTTTACAACAGTCTGTGATCTATTATGAGGATATTGTGATCTATTATTAGCTGCTTCCATGTTGTTTCTTCTCAAAGTTGAACATTTTACCTACTTAAAAAGCAGCACATAATTTTTTCATTGGCTCTCTTTTATAAAGAAGGCAATATAAATTGTAAAGATACTTTACTGAAACAAGTATTTACATTTGACTGAAAAAATTCAGTGGTTTATAAACATTTTAATTTTCCCTGAATTAACCTACATGCAAAAAAAGGTAGCTCACTACTGTTCTAAACTACTTTGATGTGATCAGTGAAAAAGACGGAATGTAGGTATTCCTCAAATTTCAGATACTGAATACTTGCATATTATGTTCTATTTTCAGTCCACTTGGATTACAGTCAAGCTACCTTGATTGAATGGATGATTTTATGACTATTGTGGGAAACTATTTAACCTGAAATATTTTTCCTTCTTTTTTACCACAGAGGAGTAAAATGTACATGAACTAGATAGACTGTGTCACCTCCCCATTTTATTTATTTATTTATTTTTTTACCACCACCACCATTAATAAATTTTAGTGGGTTTCTTATTTTTATCTTCTTTTCCTCTTCCCTACTCTCCTTTTCTTCCAGGTCTGGTATAGTTTTTGTCTATTTGTTTTGTTTTTTGTGGTTCAGATGTAAGCAACACTTGAGTTTGTTACTATGTGTCAGATATTGTGCTGGATGCTTTAACAAGTATCTCCTCTAATGCCTTCATCAGTTCTGCAAGGTATATAATAATACCCACAATTTTTTAAGATGATGAAATTAAACATTAATAGGAATTATCTTCGAGTTTTCCATTCTCTGTTCTGCTTTTGCATTTCAAATCTTTCATTTCTCCATTTGAACCCCTAAAGTTGCTAAGTGCAAGAGTACCTTGAAAACATACCTCCATCAAAGAAAAGGAAGGCATATGTTGCTGAAGTGATAAAGAACCAATGTCATCAACTTTCATACTCGTATATTTTGAAACTACCCAGAAATAGACTTCATTGGTTGTGCAAAATTTTTCATCCTCCTTCTTTGGGGCAGGTGGGGGAGGAGTATTTGAGGGAGAGACATAAATGATTAATTACATACTTAAGTTTTTCAGGATTGTTTATTAATTTATTTTTTCTAAGCTTTTCAAACATAATCTCTGAGTAAATTGAGGGCTTTTTGGCTTGAAGTAGATGTATAACTGGGTTTAATACAATCGTATAAAGTAATAGTGCTTATTTTTTGAAATCGAAACTTCCCATTTCTGAAATGCAAATCAAAATCACACCTGTGAGAATGGCCATTCTCAAAAAGACAAGAGCCAAGTGTTAGAGAAGCTGTGGAGAAAGGAGAACGCTTGTGCACTGTTGGTAGAAATGTAAAATGGTGCAGCTACCATGCAAAACAGTACAGAAATTCTTCAAAAAATTAAAAATAGAATTACCAAATGATCGAGCAATCCCACTTCTGGGTATGTATCTGAAGGAAATAAAATCATTATCTCAGAAGAGATATCTGCACCCCATCATTGCAATATTATTTGCAAAAGCCAAGACATAGAAACAACCTAAGTGTCCAATGGCAGATGAACGGATAAAGAAAGTTATATACGTAAATATTATTCAGCCATAAAAAAAGGAAATCCTGCCTTTTGTGACAGTATGGATGGATCTTGAGGGCATTATGCTAAGTGAAATAAGAAAGAAAAAGACAAATATTGTATGTTCTTACTTCTATGTGGAATCTAAAAAAGCTGAACTCAGAAATACAGAGTAGGTTGCCAGAGGCGGGGGTGAGGGCAACGGGAAAATGTTGATCAAAGGGTGCAAACTTATAGCTATGAGATGAGTAAGTTCTGGAGATCTAATGCACAGCATGGTAACTGTAACTAACAGTACTGTATACTTGAAAGTTAAGAGAGTAAATCATAAATGTCACCACCACCATTATGTGAGGGGATAGAGGTGTTAACTAACCTTAACGTGGTAATCATTTAACGATATATACGTAAGTGTATCCAATCATTATGTTGTACACCTTAAACTTACATACGTTATATGTCAGTAATATCTCAACAAAACTGAGAAGAAAAGGATATTATATGCTGGCTTACCAAAGGCTATTCTAACCAGGGTTCTTTATCTAATTATTACCATTATTAAATTTGTAAGTATTCTACAAATTTAAAATGTTATTAGTATTCTATTGTTATCATTTAAGCATTAACTCAATTACTATAATACCTTTACAATCTCTTACTACATTGATCGAAGATACTGCCTAACCTTTGGGGGAAAAAACCCATGTATTTGCATATATAGTACACTCTAAAATTATTTCTATTTAAAAAAAACGTTATTTTTTTCATTGTTTTATCAAAAATTTTTTAAAAAATTGTTCAATTACAATTGACATACAATATTATATTAGTTTCAGGTGTATAGCATAGTGATTAGACATCTATATAACTTACAAAGTGATCACTCTGATAACTCTAGTACCCATCTGGCCCCATACATAGTTATTACAATATTATTGACTATATTCCCAATGCTGTACTTTATATGCCTGTGATGCTTTTATAATTGGCAATTTGTACTTCTTAATCCCTTCCCCCTTTTCACCCTTAATTTTATTTTTGTTCCCAGGATTTGGAAATCGTTTTTCAAAACCCAAAGGACCAAGGAACCCACCACCAACTTGGGATCTTTAACACAGCTTTGAACTATAGGCTGCAAATGCATCTGCAAATAAAATGACTAGAATACGGCAACCTAAAATAAGTGCTCTATATTCATACTATCAACAATGAATATATGGTAATGTGTTGATAGCTTTTAAAAGAAAAGCAATACGCAAATAAGTGCCAGAAGTTTTACATTTAGTCTCCTTTACAGTGGGTTGGAAACCGCAAAAAAGTTTGTCACTGGAGTTTACGTAGAGAATGCTGTATGAGAAAGTTTTAGAATGGACTTATTTTTCATTTTTAGAATTTATTTTTATTTGACTTTACTTTTCTATATAAACTTTAAAAGATTTGTAAGAATTGGATCTCAATTAAATGTCTACATTCCCAGAATTTACTATAAAAAGTGTCTTAAAAAAATCCTGTGGTTTTAGTACAAAATTATTGCTTTTGAGAATGACTCTTCCCTGGGAACTATTTTTGCCTAAATGGAGTGTACCTTGCGTATCTTCCCAAATGTTGCGGAAACTATAGAGAAGTTATATTTAAGATAATAAAATATGTAAATAACTACTGTAATAATTTTTTATTTGTATATACCAACTAACAAGATGTTTAATTACATTCCTGGTAAGTTTTAACCAGTCATTCGATTACCAAATCTAGAATAATACTAAAATAGTTCTTTTGGTAGCATTTTCTTCACTTCAAAGATTCTATATAAACATGTGCAACTTACATCCAACCAATCAGAGGTAGTTAATTAAAAAATTTTTTCTGTATGAATATGCATCTGCCATAATTTAAGACTATCTGATCTTTCAAATGTAATTTTAAGTAACAAGTAAGTTAGTGGGGATTACAAAGGGTCCCCCTAAGTCCTAACGATTTAACTTTTTAAAAACTAAAAGTTTGTAACTTTTAGAAGCATGAAGTGGTACTTAAAACAGCATTTGTCCTTCATTTTCATTTAGAAAGCTTAATGAAGACGCAAATTGGATAAAATATTGTTGCTTGTTTATTGTAGTACAATGTACACAATTGGTATTCAATAAACTTTGTTTTCAAACTAACTTTCCTGTAGTGTTCATTCCGCTGAACACTTCTCCAGGCACCGGTGGTTAACAAACCACGGCAATTTCATCTGAGTACTTCACTGGAATCAGTTATTTCCAAATGTCTCTATCAAGGACCAAATATGTTAAAAGAATCTTAGGTAAAAAGTGGAAGTGACGGTGAAATTGTCAATGAATTTTTGAGCGGAAACCTTGGTGAAGAGCAGTGACAACTTCTGGAGTGTTCTCTGGTAGACAGACACACTTCTCAAATGTACGCAACCTTATCCTTACAACTTGAAAAACCTTTAAAAAAATAGAAAAGATGGTTTTCCATCTAGATTCCCGCCCCCTCACTGTAAGAAGGAGTTAAAACTAAACGACGGACTCTACTTTTGCAGGCGTTAAACAGGAGGTGGGTGGACCGCGAGGTCGGAGGCGCTCACGTGGCGCCCAGGCAGCCCTTGCACCTGCCTCGCTACGCCCTGAGCTGTTACCATGGCAATGCCCAAGGGGCGGTTCAAAACATTCCTGAATTGCAGCCCCTTTAGATTTTAAAGCAAAATCGCCCTCATTTCACCTATTACTAAGTTCCCCTTTCCTCTCCTCCGCTTGTTTAAGACGAAAAGGCCGAAGATTCTTTTACCTCGCAAAGGTTAGGAGAGGAATACGCAACTTCAAAGTAACCATGGAGACCACCAACTCCGCGTAAAATGACGAAGGGCACCAGAAGGTGACGAGGGGAACGCGCCGCCCGATTCTGAAAACCATTAACATTGTTTGGGCCGTTGAGGCGGTTGGCGGCAACTCTCCGCCCAGCGGCGGTTGCGTCGCAGCCCGGAGCGTGACTCGGCGCACGCTCTCTTTCCGCTCCTCCCCTCCGGGAGCCCGGAAGGCGGCGGGGGACGCCGGGGAACTACCGCTCCCATGAGGCTGTGCGCGGCCCAGGGTGCTTTACAATAGAGCGGCGGCGGAGAGGCCTGTGAAGAAACGCTGGGAACGGCCGCTTCCGGCATGTTCAGCTCCGGACCGAGAGCGGCCGATAAGTGGAGGGCAGAGGAGAGACTCCAATGCCCAGAGGGCCGTGCGCGGATAGCGCTTGCGCGATACGCGGACGGGGGGGCGGTCGGGCCATTTAAATGTGTGTTTGTGGGTGAAATGGCTGCGCAGGTCGGAGCGGTGCGCGTAGTACGGGCGGTGGCGTCGCAGGAGGAGCGGGACAAAGAGGGGAAGGAGAAACCCCACGCTGGGGTCTCGCCGCGGGGAGTGAAGCGGCAGCGCCGAGCGAGCAGTGGGGGGTCTCAGGAGAAGCGGGGGCGGCCGAGCCAGGAACCCCCTCTCGCTCCCCCTCACCGGCGGCGTCGCAGCCGCCAACATCCCGGGCCGCCGCTGCCGCCAACCAATGCAGCCCCAACCATCCCAGGCCCTGTTGAGCCTCTGCTCCTGCCGCCTCCGCCGCCGCCTTCGCTGGCCCCCGCCGGGCCCCCTGTCGCTGCCCCGCTCCCAGCCCCAGGCACCTCGGCCCTCTTCACCTTCTCGCCCCTGACGGTGAGCGCGGCCGGGCCCAAGCATAAGGGCCACAAGGAGCGGCACAAGCACCATCACCACCGCGGCTCCGACGGTGACCCCAGCTCCTGCGTTCCGGGCGATCTCAAGCGCAAGGACAAGCAGGAAAACGGCGCGAGGACCGGAGGGGTGGCTGTGATCAAGGCCCCCAAGAGAGGTGAGAGCAGGCGAACTGGCCGAGCTTGAGCCCTAGGTCTTAGTAGGGATACCCCGCCCCTTCAGCGCTGCAAGACGCCAAACCCCTGCTCACTAACCTCCTGCTGCTCTACTCCCCTAAGCCCAGGGGGGTGGACTCTGGATTTCAGACCGTTGACACAGTCTGACCTACTTGAGGCTTCTGGCTTCCAGGCCGAGCTGTCAGTTACTACCTCACCCCCTTCCTTACCAGCGGCCCCCCTCCCCTCCAAGCTTTGACCAACGTTTGTTTTCAAATTAGGCAGGGTTTCCGCGCGGTGCGGTCCTTGGCGTGGGATTAGTAGATGGAGTATTAAAAACTGCCTTCCCAAAGTAAAGGCTTGTCGCTAAAGACCTTCCTTCCTGTTTTCCTTGATGGAAAGCTTTAATATTCACTCGTCTGCTCCGACGTCTTCACGGGTATGGGTGGTGTGGGGCTTGAATGAGTTTGAATTCTTAAGAGACGTTACTAGACTCACGGGTTGCCTTCGTTTCTGCAAGGTAAACTATCAAATGCAGTTTATCCTCGTTCTTTTTAATCTAGAGATAAAAGTCATTAAAAAATTTCATATTAGATCTTCATTCTCATAAAAGGGATGGGGGAGGTTTTCGCTTTCCTTTGATCCTGGGAAATAGGACCAACCGTGCCTTTGAAAGGTGGGGGAAAGGTTTTCTCTTTCTTCCCTTTGATCCTAGGAAATAGGACCAACCCTGCCTCTGAAAAGTGGCAAGTGTGCAGTAGTAGGCAGTAGAAGCAAGAATTCCAGTTGCGTTTTATTCTGTCTGGCCCAACAAATTGAGAATTTATTTGATTCCAAAAATCCTCACTAAAGTCAAGAATATTTAATCCAGAAAATGTAGGGCTACCTAATTAAGTGTGGGTTCTTGAGAAATTAAGTTGACCCAGATACGTGTCTTCCTATTTCCAAGTACCTGTAGCATTTATTTATATTCTTTGTACAACAAAGGGGTGAGGGGTATGAATTTTGATTATACCATGTGTTTATACTTTGTATATAATTTTACATAATTTGTTAGTTGTATCTCCTCGTGATTTGAAGATACTTCTGTGTTTCTTAGTACTGGGCCGGTTAGGTTGTTACGTGTTAATATACAAGTCTTTCAATCTAAAGTTTTGGGAGTCTTAGATTCCTTCATATATTTGATCTTAATTTAGGGCTAATCATTTTATTCTTTTTTTTGGTGCTACTTCAAAATAGTTAAATTTGTGGCAAATAATAATACGTGTTTACAGAAATAAATTAAATCTTTCTTCCTTTGGAGGTATCCAAGTCTTATTCTTAGGAATAGAATTTGTGTCAAGCTGACAGGCGTGCCAGTTGCCACCATCAATATGCAGTGAGCTTTCTCTCTTTTATCATTACCTTTATTTCTCACCTCATTTCATGTGTGCATTGTGTATGTGTTTGTGTTTTAACCACAGAGAGCTAGAGGAAATCTTAGAGATGATCCAAATCAGATTTGGGTAGTAGAAGAGAAACCGGAGGCCCAAAGTAGTACCAAGCACAAATATTTGTTTTAAATGTGATAAATCATTGGCGTAATAGGGAGTAGAACCCAGACCTCCTGAATCTCAGTTCAAGCTTCATCCCCAGCAGTATGATGTTGCTTTCTCTTTTTGCTATTCATCTTATCCACTTCTTTCCCTTGGCGTCAGTGCCGGTACCCAGCCCCATTCAAGAATTTCTGAACTAGCCTCCTTTTATGGGTGGATAGTGGCAATTACATGTATAATAATTCACAATGTACTTCTCTGAAGATTGCAGAGGCCCCGTGTTCTCCAAAAAAACAAACAAAAACAAATCTTTAACACAGTGCTGTCCACCAGAACTTTTTGCAGTGATGGAAATGTTTTATATCTGTGTTGTCCAATATGGTGGTTATTAGTCATATGTAGCCCTTGAACCAAATCTGGAAGAAGTGTAGCTAGTGTGACTGAGGACTGAATTTTCTATTTTATTTAATTTTAATTATAATTAAATAGTTCCTTTTGGCTAGTGGCTACTGTATTGGAGAGCACAGCTGGAAGCATTTGTGGTATGCCAATCTGTGGAGAAGTGGGCTACGATCAGGTCATTTAAACTTTTTTAAAAATTGAGATATAATTGACATTAGTTTCAGGGGTACAACATAATGATTCAATATTTGTATATATTGTGAAATGATCACCATAATAAGTCCAGTATAAAATTTTAACTTTTGAATGAGACTATTTAATTATATATTCTGGGGGGGCAAAGGCTTCCTGGCCAGATACATTGGGGAAAAGCCGTATATGCAAGCCTCCAGATGTATGACACACACTGGCATTTTAAGAGTTCTGAAAACCCTCCAGAAAAACAACCTGCTGTAACCTTGTTTAGTCCAGGCTTTTGCACACACTTTGGATACCTTGTATTTTTTTCACTGAACCGCTTTATACTTGTTAGAGTGGTATGCAGGAGGCATGCCTCTGGAGTCAATCTGAGTTTAAATCATGGCTCTACCATTTGCTGTGCGATCGAGGGCAAATTCCTTTAACCTCCCTCAGCTTCACTTTTCCTGTTTGTAGAATGGGGTTGTGGTATTTCTTTTATAAGGTTGTTATGTGGTTTAAATGGGGCAATACGTGGGAAGCACTTAAAACAGTGTCTGGCTGATATTAGTGAGGCACTTTTACAACTGCCTTTTGTTATTTTATCATGTTTGGTCCTTGAAACAACTAAGATTAGTATGGACCGTGGCTACACCCTTGTTTTTTACACAGCGATGCCTTCTCTTACCCTCAGATTTTCAGAAACTTCTTCAGCTTTTTATTTTGAGGTAATTAAATATTCACAGGAAATTGCAAAAATAGTACAGAGGGGTCCCTATTCTTCACTAGTTACCCCCACTATCGTTCTGTCAACATCAGGAGATGGACAAAGGTATGATGGTGTGTATGTACGTCTGTGCCAGTTCATCGCCTGTAGAGCAGTTGAACCACTGCAGTCCAGATGCACGACTATTCCGTCACCTCGAAGATCCCCCAGTGTCACCCGTTTCTAGTCCTAGGCAGCGCTGAGGTCTGCCCACCGCCCCTAACTGAGCCACCACTGATGTGTTCACCAACGCTGTCCTGTCATTGTTTTGAGATTGTATAAATGGAATCATACAGTATGTCATCTTTGGAGATGTTTTTCACTCAGCATGATGTTACTGTGTGTGGGTAGCACACTCGTTCCATTACTCAGTGGCAGTCTGGTATCGATGTATCCGAGTTTAACCATCCGCCTATTGAAGGGCGGTTTGCGTGTTTCCAGGCAGCTGTTGTGAATAAAGCTGCTGGGGACATTCACGTTCAGGTGTTTGTGTGGATGTAAATGTTCATTTCTCTGGGAATGCAATTGCTGGGTCATGTGGTAAGTGTATGTTTAGTTTTTTTTTAGTTTTTTTTTAAAGATACTACCAAACTATTTTCTAGACTATCTGTACCATGTTACAGCCCCACCAGCGACGTATGAGAGATCCACTTCCTCCTCGTCCTTGCCAGTGCCTGATATTCATTGCCGTTTTTATTTTTATCTGTTTTACTAGATGTATAGTGATAGCTCGTCATGGACTTAAGTTGCGTTGCCCCAGTGGCTAGGGATATTTAACATCTTTTCATGTCATCGTTTGTCGTCCATGTATCCTCGAAGTGGTGAAGTGGCATGCTGGAAATTTTCTAGTTAGTAAGTGATAGAACTGAATCTATAACCCAGTTTTTTTACTCTTGGTCTAGTTGGCTTTTGACTTTCCAGGAAGCACACTGGATTAAGTTAATAAGGAGATATTAAAATGTTTTTTATTTCTTGTAAGCAGCAGGCTTGAGTCTTAATTTAATTGACAGTTACCTGTGTCTTGAAATCTTTTTCTCTCTCCCTCTTATTGTTCATTAAAAGCATAGAACAAACTTCCTCCAAAAACCCCATCAGACGTAATGCTTCTTTTTAACTATTCTTGGTTTAATGTATGATTTTAGTAATATATTTTTTTAAAAAGGAAAGGGGGGAGTCAATTTCTGTAACTCTCTTCTCCAGTGTCGTTAAATGACAGGATTGCTCTACGTATTCCCTTGTGAGTCAGCCTTCCTTTCTCACATTTTTTCCATCTTTGATCAACTGCCCAGCGGCTATCACAGGGAGTGCTCCTAAGCCAGACAACTAATTGAAATGTTCTATGATGTCAAAAAGCTCTTGGCAGGGATTTTAAATCCAGAAACGGGTTTGTTTTTGGTGATAGGAGAGGGGTTATTTGCGGATTATACAGAGAACTGAAATAAACTGATAATCTCATTTATCAGAGCAACAATTTCAGGGACTGATACTTTTCCTTACCCAGAAGGAGGCAAAAAAGCCTTTAAGGGTATGAAAATGTTTGTGGAACATAATGTCATCTTTGTGATCATGCTGAGCTATGTAGTGGGCGGGCGCTCAGTAAAATGTTTGTTGATGTCATGCTCCCTTATTGGAGGTTCTTCTAAGCTACCTCAAGTCCATTAGTTGTAACTACTAGATCATTTTTGTTGGTCACCTAATGGGAGTTGTCTCAAGATTCAACAGAAAGGCAGAAAGAAAGGAGAGTGGAGTTTATTGGAAGAGTGAGTTTCGGAGTCAGACGTGTGAGAGTTTGAATCTTGGTTGTCACCTCCTAGCTTTGTGCCCTAGTACAAGTAACCTATCTTGTTTCAGGCTCTGTTTTCTTGTCTGTAAAGAGGTTTGTTTGAGAATTAAAATGAGGTAACATATATGATTCCTAGCAGACACAGGATGAATAATAGTTTTCTTCCCTCTTTTGGAGATTGTTTTTCCGTTTTAGGTGTTTCTCTTGTGGTATAATACATTGTAGTCTACTTCGGGAATTCTAGCTTTGAGTTACTCTAGCACAGAGTTATTGCCAGTTACTTCAAGGAATGTTATCAAACATTATGAAAATGATACTAAAGATGGTGAGGACTTAATTGTGGTCAAATACTGTGATGAAGGCCTTATATCTATTGTCTCCTTTAATCCTTACAGTAACTCTCAGATAGATATTAGTGTTGATAATGTTTTCAGATGAGAAAATGAAAGTTGAAAGAGATTTATGAGCTTGCCCAGAGACCTTAGTAAACAGTGGAGCGGGGACATTAACCCGTGCTTTTCTAACTGTCCTGCTCTTAAATAGCACACTCTACTGCCTCCACAATTGAACCGCCTTGGGGAAATACTAGCAGTTAACAGTAATACTAGCAGTTAACATGTATTATTTGTTTTGTTCCAGGACTAGTCTAAGTACTTTAGATACTTTGTTTCTTTTACTCTGCACACTGGTCTTAATATGAGGAAGTGCTATTATGTGTCTCCCTGCCATTTACCAATGCGAAACAAAGTACAAAAAAATTAACTTGAAAAAGGTAATACTGCTAGCACCTGGATTCAAATCCAGCTAGCCACTCTTAAACACCATAATATGGGGGGGCGGGGGGGATTTAAAGTAAGACAATGTTATAAAGATACAATGATTTACTAAAATAACGAACTTCAAAATGAGCAGTTATTAGCTTTTCCTTTGTAGTCAGGTTTTTATATGGAACCAAAAGAACTTAATAAAACCCAAAATAATTTATTTTCAATTTTAGTCTTTTTCTTTATTATGATTGTTAAAATAAAAAATTATAATTGTTTTGCTTATCCACCATGATTTTGAGAAATAGAGGATATTACATTTTTTTTCAATGCTAAGCTATAATTCAAGCCTAAGGATGGAGTTACAATTTATATTTTGTAATGTGGAAAGCTAATTTTTTCCATTAATGAGAACTTTCAATAGTGATGTTAAATAAATTATGCCATTTGATAGTTGATGATATATGATATTAGCACATATGAGGATTTCATCGATAGTGCCATGTGTTAATCTAGTTCAGGGGTGTCCAAACTTTTTTCAACGGTTCTCACCAAGGGCCGTATGCGGTAAAATACACAAACAGCCGGGCCACTCACTCAAGGTGAAGTACGTATTGCCTCACCTGGTTTATTTAAGTAAACTAAATATATTTTTGGAATTTGCTGTGGGCCAATTAACAATGGATCGCGGGCCGCAGTTTGGACACCCTTGATCTAGTTGTAGTTATAATGATCTTTTTAAAGATAGCCAGCATTTTGTCTCTTACATGAATGTTTGTATCTTCCTCTGTAGAAGTACGTACTTCTCTTTATATTTAATCTCACAGTTTGATATATAAAAGCTTTCCTTAATCACAGATATGGTGTAGCTTGGCTCCTTTTTTATAAAAGAACTGTTGTCAATAAATTTTAGCTTTTGCACTGTAGGGAAATACTTTAGTGTTACTTCCTGAGCACATTCTGTTTCTTTAAGTTCCATCACAGTTTTATTTTATTTTGTTCAAACTGACAAACATTTAAACATTTTTTGTTTATTTTTATTTAAGTATAGTTGGTCTGAATACGTGCTCTGTTGGAAAGCTAATGCACTCTACCAGAAGTGGAAAGATTGTGAAGACTTTAGACACTGACTTTTAAAAAAAATTGAGATATAATGTGTAAGTTTAAGGTGTACAATATATTGATTTGAATCATTTATATTGCAGACATTGGTTTTTAAATAATATTTAAATATTATTAATTATTAAATATTCTTAATTCAAGGCAAGGCAACCTCAATATCATTCTTACAAAGGAAGGATGGCTTACTGTAATAACCTTTAACAACTTTGTATGAATGCCATTCTCAATTAGTTGCCACCACAATAATTCAAAAATAAATTTTATTTATTTATGGAAATTCATTAGTGTGACACAGTTGTCTCAAATTTGTCTATAAACAAAGGTGAGCTTCCTATATCTCAGCCTTAGATAAGATTTAAAATTTGAAAAGGATTAGTGAGTAGATAAAAATTTACTCCATATTTTAAACTTTTATGTTGAAATGCGAGATTCCAATGAATTTAAGGTCCTTTTCCTTATACAGTTTCTTTTCTTTTCTTTCTTTTTTTTTTTTTGAGATGGACCCTGTTGGACTAATTGAATGGTTTTTATATAAATGAGTTTTGAAATAAAACCCATGGAGACTTGGCCATATGAGAAATACCATTGGGAATCTGATAGTGATATAGAAAATGTATTACAATCAGGGCAGCTCCTTGGTCTTAATTTCAATGGCAGATCTAGGTCACAATTCATCTTCTGCATACCAAACACTTCCTCTGAAGCTTCAAATAACAGGATCTATTCAGAGATTTTTTTTTTCCTGTGAAATTGCTAGAAGTAATTAGATGATTTTTAAAATTGGACTAACCTTTATATTTAATGGCATTAACATTTAGTTCCTTGGGAAAATTGCCTAAATTACCAATTTGATATATGGGAAAAGTTTAATTTTATTTAGTAAGAAATATAAATGACGGTTACTAAGAGCTTTAATGAATTTTCATAGATTTAGTTGCATGTAGAATACAAGATTACTTTTTCTCTGGCCAATTTAAATAATCTGATTACATGTATATTTTAGTAGATGATCTCAGTTTATTTAAAAGTGATGTTTGCAAATAGTTTTCTTTCTGTTGTTTAAAAGCAAGTATTAAACAGAATGAAAGTCATTTGGTATCTATACACTTTAAAGTTTGAATTTCACTTTTAAATATTTTCTTTAGAAGGTTTTATAGCTTGTAATATTTGGTGATTGGAATGATTTTGTATGGAGTACTGCAACTATCGTATATTTACATATTATACCAAGTAAATGTTTTTACTGTGAAGTTTATTGAACTTGTTCTTCCCAAGTGTAATAATAGGATTAATTGGAGTGTCTGTCTTAACACTAAAATAGTTGAGTCACGTGAGAAATACTATTGTTAGGTTGATAAATTCTATACAGTAAATACCACACCATGCTTGAAGGTTGGTCAGGACTATACTTGATATTTAATCCTAAAACATTCTTGCTAGGTATATTTTCCAACTCGTAAATAAAAGGTGCCATTGTATTTTAGGTTTGTCAATCCATGATAATCCTTTAAAATTAAAAATTTTTAGTTATAAAAGTAGTGTATTTATTGTAGAAAACTAAAAATATAGGTAAGCAGAAAAGAAGAAAGGTAAACATTTATAATTCTACCAGCCTAGATAACTACTATTAACACCTCGGTATATATTTCTCCAGATATTTTTTTGTGTTGTATATATACAAAACGTATATAGATAAGTCAGACTTGTTTCCTCTCGTTGGGTCCTTTGCTTCTCCCTGGAATAATTTTCTTTGGAAAGCATGCTTGTCTTATTGTTTAGGACTCAACCTAAATGTCACCTCCCAAAGAGAGCCTCCCCAGCATCTAGAGTAGCTTACTGATACTTTCTTTTCTAGTCCAACTAAATTAAAGTGCAAGGTCCAAGAGAGGAGGGATTGTGTCTCAGTTAACACAGTATCTCTGGTGCTCAGAAGTGTCTTTGATAAATAGGTACTAAATAAATGTTTGAATGAATGAATGTTTAATATTATAAAAATGGGATAAAATCATAGGTGTTAGACGCTCTGGAAAGAAAGGTAAGATGTATGTGTATGTATGTATGTATATGTGTGTTTATGTTAATATATGTCTATGTATAGATACAGATATGTATGTATCTGACCTTAGATTGCTTATAGTCTAGAAGAAAGAGATGGAAAATTGAGTAAGTAATAGTACAGAATGTGGTAAATGCTGTGATGGGGGAAGTACAGCAATAAGGGAATACGTAGTAGGAGTAGCTCTCCTAATTGGGTGGGGAGAGTCATTAAGAGAAGGCTTTCTGGAAGAGTGACAGTGTAGGCATATCGCAACTTTGTAACTTGTCAGTTCTTTTCATCTGTAATTTATAATGGTTGGGTAGTATTTTATCAGTATGTAAGTACCAGAGTTTAATCAATATCTTATTAGCAGACATTTAGTGCATTCCCTAAATAACACTGTCATGGATATCTTTATGTATCTTCAGTTATTTTCTTAGGTAATTTTTACTTGGGAGTGGAATTTTGGGGTCTGAGAATTATTAATTTTTTCAGGGCTTTTGGTACATAATTTTGGAGGGTACCAAATTGCCCTCCATGAAAATTGTACCAGTTTATACTTCCAGTAGCAGTACATGAGAATACCACCTCTCCCCACCCAAAGAAAAATCTTGCAAATTTGGTAGGCAAAATGGCATCTTACAGCGCAATTTGCCTTTGTTTGACTCACCTGTATGTATCATCGTAATGTGTAGACTGACAGCAAAATATGATGAGTTTAGATTTAGATTTTACAATGGTTACTGAACAGATATACCATACTCTGCGGCATATGTGAAATTAATTGCTTGGATATTTCCTTTAGTTTTGATTGCAACTCATATTAAGTAATATGCCTACCTTTGCACTACTTTTTAGCATACTCTTCAACCCAGAATATTATTGTATTTTAAGATCTTTGTCTCATTCATTTTATAAACATGTAAATTGTAATGACAAATTCAGAGAAACTGAGAATAGGCTATTTAATTTGAGGTCAAATACCGTAAGAAACTTGTATTGTTGACACTAGACCTAGCAACTAACTTCTTTTTAATTATTGTGGCCAGAAACACCAGATGAAAATGGTAAAACCCAGAGAGCTGATGATTTTGTCTTGAAGAAAATAAAGAAGAAAAAGAAAAAGAAACACCGAGAAGATATGCGAGGAAGACGCCTTAAAATGTACAATAAGGAAGTACAAACCGTCTGTGCTGGGCTGACACGTATCAGTAAGGAAATCCTCACCCAAGGACAAGTAAATAGCACTTCAGGAGTTAACAAGGAGTCCTTCAGGTATCTGAACGATGAACAGCTGTGCCGGTTAAACTTGGGCATG
Source organism: Rhinolophus sinicus (assembly GCF_057876585.1). NCBI lineage: Eukaryota > Metazoa > Chordata > Mammalia > Chiroptera > Rhinolophidae > Rhinolophus > Rhinolophus sinicus. The sequence continues at coordinate 45,777,849 of NC_142507.1, read as the reverse complement.
CAAGAATATCGGGTACCCCAGGGAGTACAAACGCCTTTTATGACTCACCAGGAGCATTCTATTCGTAGAAATTTCTTAAAAACAGGTACTAAATTTAGCAACTTTATTCACGAAGAACACCAGTCCAATGGGGGTGCTCTTGTCCTCCATGCTTACATGGATGAACTCTCATTTTTGTCTCCAATGGAGATGGAGAGATTTGCTGAGGAGTTTCTCGCTTTGACATTCAGTGAAAATGAGAAAAATGCTGCTTACTATGCTTTAGCAATAGTGCATGGAGCGGCCGCTTATCTCCCCGACTTCCTGGACTACTTTGCTTTTAATTTCCCCAACACTCCAGTGAAAATGGAAATTCTGGGCAAGAAAGATATCGAAACCACCACCATTTCAAATTTTCACACTCAGGTAAGGTAACATCATTGTGTAGTAAATACAGTTACAGTATCTCAACAGTGGTAACCTCATTCTGTTGCATCGCACATACCAGCACACTTGGTAACAACTCATGGTGGTAGAGGTGGTGCAAATTCTTTATTTCTCTAATTGAAAAATCGGAGTTGCCAAGGCTCTTTGGGATGTGGCTTATTACTTGCTTGGTCTAAGAAATGCTTTATACACGTTATAAATCATTACAAGTCTTTCTAGAAAATCAGCTTGAAAACGAATCCATTCTTTTCACAAATCAGGTAGTGTTAGCGTGGAAGGTGTGACTCAGATCTGTTAGCCTCACGGTAGCTTTGGGAAACTTACCTTTGATGTCATGCTGAACACACGAGGCCATTGGCTTATTTATTTACCAGGTTGTAGCTGTTTTTATTTTTCTTTCAGTAACTTGTTGGCAGTCTGTCCCAGAAACATACCTTATTTATGTGACTTGGAAGTGTCACCAGGAAGACCGCCATAGCCTCCGCTCCTTCTGCCTATGCACGGTTGTAGGGGAAGACGTTTTCTGAAGCCTTGCTTGGGCAGCTAGGCTTAAGTCAGCAGGGAAACCTCTCCTCCCTAAGCAGCGGTTTTTAACCAAACATTTTTTCATTGAAGTTATTTTAGGACATAAAATGAAGTTGATAACACGTCCTAGTTTTTTTCTTGCTTGCTTTTCTCATGAGGGTTATGAACATGAATGGTCAGCTGTAAGTTTATATTACAGATAAATTCTACCCAAGTTTAGTGGAGAATGTTACGCTTTTTAGAGATTTATGATTTTATAACCTGTTTTTTCAGGTTATCTAATAATTTGCTGCCGTTCCTTTCCTTAAGATTTTTTTTTTTTTAGGTAAATGTATTGTTGCATAATACGACTCTCAGCTGCCTGCATTGTAGTGGTTTCAAGCCACTTCTATTTGAAACCTCCTCTAATTTGAATCTTTTAAGTGATTCTTACTATCCTTGCCTCCAGTGAGGGGAGTATCCAGTGTAGATTTATGAGCTTCAGAATTTCTCTAATTGAAGTTCTCTCTGCAGTAGAGAGAGCAGGAGCAGCCAAACTGGAGAGGTCGCAAGATGGGGCTGCCCAAGACGTTGGAACACCATGTGCAATAAAGGGCTTCGTCTTGGATTTTGGCCTTGTTACCACAATCAGGTACCGAAGTGCTGACTTTTGTAGTAGATTTTGGTTTTTCTTTTTCCTTTTTTTTTTTAAGGAGTTTTGCCCATTGAAGGTTAAGGAAACCTATTTTTATCAACATTACAGAAGGGACTGAAAATAGTTCTAATACAGTCCATAGTCCCCATACATCCCTATTTAAATGAAGAAATAGAGATATTGCTGAGAGCAGAATTAACATGCTCTATCTACCACTTTTTTAGTTTAGAAAAATGCAGCAAATTTTCTTTTCTGATTGATAGACCAGCAAGCATATCTGAGAAATAAGCCAGAAACTTGGGGGAAAAAAGTTCTGGTTTTGTGATGGTGATTTTCAACCTTTCATACTAGGGAGTCTATAGTGGATCACGCTTGTATGTCAGTAGACAATACCCAATCTAAATAGCTGATAAAAGAAGATATTGCTCAGTATTCCCTGCTGATTTTTGTCCTCCTATTAATTTTTTTAATGGAGCTGAAATTTAAATGACTGTACCAACAACTTACCTTGAGATTTACTTTGAGACTTATAAAATCATCACTTTTTAAGAACATATCAGATTATTATTAAATTAGAATATCATTAAACACTTCAACCATATGAAAAGATTGAGGACTATTGAATAATTCTCATGCTCCAGTGATCCTGGAATTTAATTTTATTTATGAAATTTGAGTCATTGGAGAGAAGTGGGAGGTGGGTATGGCAGGTTGACGAAGCCTGCAAAACTTTTAAATTTGCGCCTGTACAACCTTTGGCAGAGGTTGGGATTTGAACTAACACAATAGTTCAAAGTTAATTTAGCACTTTGTGGTTTATAGAAATGCTTTCACATTCATATCTGGATATTTGGAACAACGTATGTGGTAGGTAAGCACTTTTATTTCTGTTTTCCATCAAAGAAACTGAGGCTTGGGGGTGTATATTGTTATCCAAGGTCAAGTATTAATTTAATAGTAAGTAGAAGTCAGAGTGTGAACCTAGGCCACCTGAACAATATGTGCATCATTCTACTGTGCTCCTTCCTTCAGCCATTGGAGAAAAGACCCGTGCTTTTACTTGTCCAAACACTGTAGTCAGTGGAATTAAAATATCTCAGTTTAACACAATATTCAGAAGGCTATTCTAATGTTTTTAAGAGGAGATTGTTGAGATTTAAATGAATACCTGAGGTATTGTGGACTTCCGTGTTTTGTGAAGTCTTATAAAATTTTGTTAACCAAAAATAAAGTGAAATAAGTTTTTTTTTTTTTTTTAAAGATTTTATTGGGGAAGGGGAACAGGACTTTATTGGGGAACAGTGTGTCCTTCCAGGACTTTATTCTAAGTCAAGTTGTTGTCCTTTCAGTCTTAGTTGTGGAGGGCGCAGCTCAGCTCCAGGTCCAGTTTCCGTTTCTAGTTGCAGGGGGCGCAGCCCACTATCCCTTGCGGGAGTCGAACCGGCAACCTTGTGGTTGAGAGGACACGCTCCAACCAACTGAGCCATCCGGGAGCTCAGTGTCAGCTCAGCTCAAGGGACCGTGTTCAATCTTAGTTGCAGGGGGTGCAGCCCACCATCCCTTGCGGGACTCGAGGAATCGAACTGGCAACCTTGTAGTTGAGAGCCCACTGGCCCATGTGGGAATCGAACCAGCAGCCTTCAGACTTAGGAGCACGGAGCTCTAACCTGAGCCACCGGGCTGGCCCTGAAATAATTTTTTTATTACCTCAGAGACACTTATTGGAAATTATAGTTTAAATGTGTAGCCATAATAATTATTATGACTATATTTCAAGATAGTTTGTTCAGCAAACATTTATTGAGAACCTACCGTGTACTAGACATTCTGTCCTTAAAAGGACTAATTGATAAGCTCAATCTAGATGAATAAACCAGCGATTATAACACACTTTGACAAGTACTGGCATAGAGGTATGCAAAGAGAAAACAGTTGTAACAGAGGGAGCCCAGTTTGCCGTGTTACCTAACTCAGACTAGAGGTGATTAGAGAAGGCATTTTAAAGCATGTGATCCTTGAGTGGAGTCTTGAAAGGCGATTATTACATAGCTTAATAAGGGTATTTAAGCAAAGGAAATCATAGCCTCTGTAAACACACAGAGACGTCACAGAATGGCACTTTCAGGGAGCTGCAAATAGCTTGACATGGCAAGAGTACATGCTGACTGGTACAGGGTGGTGAGAGCTGAGACCAGAGAGATAGAAAAAAATCAAGATTGTGAAGAGTTTTATATGATGTCCTAAAAAAAGAGTACTTTTTCCTAAAAGTAATGGGGAATCATTGGTGAATTTTAATCGGGGAGTGTTAGCAAAGATTATACTGTAGTGTGGAGGATGGACTTGAAGAGGGAAATAGGATTAGAAACAAGAAGACTGGTTAGGTTACTGTGGTAACTACCAGATCAGAAACGATCCATGTCCAGTATATTGACACTAGAGAGGAAAGAATAAAATTTGAGAAATAATTAGAAGATGGGATTATTTGCACTTGGTGAGGGAGAAGGAGAGAGTCTTAAAGACGCGATTTGGACAAGGGGTGGATGGTTGTGCTGGTCACAAAATCAGTACAGGGTTGTAAAAGCTGGTTTTAGGGGTGGAAGGTGTTGATACTTGTGTCGAGGTACCTGTGAAGACTAATAGGCATATCTGCTAGCAAGTTACATATGTGGATCTAAGCGTGGGACACATCACCATGTAGATGATCCAGGGATGGCATTAGAATGGAAAACGGATGAAGCTAAGAATGGAATCCTGTGATACATCCACATGTAAGTATGAGGAACATGGGAAGAGATCACAAAGCAAGAATGGTAAAAGGAAGGTGCAGGATACAAGTTTTCTAGGTTTTAAGGATGATGGAGTTATTCAGTATCACCCATATGAGGGATCAAGTAAGGTAAGGATGGGAAAATGTTAGGTTGCTCACTTAGGGATTTAATTGGAAACGTTATCAAAACCAGAGCTTTGCAAACCATGGCCATTTAATATTATGTTAATGCCTTTTTTTTTATTTTTAGAAGCTTGCTACTTAAATTGTGCTGTATGTATGAATTTCGCATCACCAGGGAGCTTGCTAGTAATGCAGAGTCTGAGACCCCTAACTACCCTGTTTCCCTGAAAATAAGACCTGGCCGGACAATCAGCTCTAATGAGTCTTTTGGAGCAAAATTCATGTAAGACTCAGATATTATATTGTATTATATTACATTATACTGTGCTATGCCCAATCTTATAGTAAAATAAGATGGAGCCTTATATTAATTTTTGCTCCAAAAGACGCATTAGAGCTGATTGTCCGGCTAGGTCTTATTTTTGGGGAAACACGGTAGATCTTCTGAATCAGAATCTGCATTTTAACACGATCCCCTGGTCATTGAATGCACACTGTTTGAAAAACACATCTCTAGAACTCATCTCCACTGTCTGGAGTAGCTGTTTTGTGCAAGAAAAACTAGCTGCTGTTATTTTTATGTTTTTAAAGTACTGTAATGGCAAAGCTAGGTTTTTTTCTTTTAATAGTCTATACAACTCAAATATTCTAATAACGAAGGAGGTAAGTTTGTGATAAATATCAATTTTTTAGTACTAAGCTGATCCTCACATTTGATTACTTAACTCTCAGCAGTTGATATAAGGTATCTTTGTAAAGTTTTTTTTAATCTGAAGGACTGAAATACGGTATTTTTATGATTCTATAGGATTATTCAGGTCTAATTAGCTTTAAGTTGTCATTGGCTAAATAACAATTTTACATTTAAGTGTGGAATCTCTTGATCAGTTAATGGAGAAAAATTAGTCCCATGGAAATGTATTTATCTCTAAAATATATGTATACTTTTAGGAATAAATATAACTTTTTTTGCTTAGGTGTTAAATCATGTAATTTTGGGCTACTAGAATACTTTTTTAATGGTTTTAAACTTTGAAGTGAGATAATTCTGCAATAAGTAATGTAATACTTGGCTCCCCTCCTTATAAAAATCCTGCAGCAGCCGATAAACTGATTACAAATTCATATATTCTTCTCGTTGTTGTCTTACGGGCTAACAGGATTGTAGAGTGGTGGGAACCATTTCTAAGCCTTTGCTTTGGAGCTGAGGAAGGTCACATTTTGGTTGTGACCTTCCCCAAGGTTATATAATGGCAGATCTTCAAGGAGGAAATATTTTTCCTCTGTCTCTGAATGACATTAAATCCTATAGGCAAGGGTTTAGCAAATGTAGTGTGCATATAAAATGCAGATTTTGATTTCGTAGGTCTGGGTTGGGGCTGTATAGTCTGCATTTCTGTCAAACTCCCGGATGGTGTTGGTGTTACCGGTTCCAGAACCAGCAAGGCTATATCGGTCTTAGATTCTGTACACGAATGGCAAACAAAAGCAACAAAAAACACTAAAAATATAGTGAAGTTAAATAGAGAGTTGTTTTAAATATCACCATATGAGGCTATTTTCACCCTATAGTAACTAAGTAATCAAAGTGTGTCATGGAGAAGGGTGTGTGTATGTATGTGCTGGGGAAGGAATTGTTTAGGACAACGTATCTATCGTAATACCGTGTTTCCCCGAAAATGAGACCTAGCGGGACCATCAGCTCTAATGCATCTTTTGGAGCAAAAATTAATATAAGACCTGCTATGTTATGTTATGTTATGTTATTATATGTTATACCTGGTCTTATAATAAAATAAGACCGGGTCTTATATTAATTTTTGCTCCAAAAGATGCATTAGAGCTGATGGTCTGGCTAAGTCTTAGTTTTGGGGAAACACGGTAGGATTTTCCAAAGATTTCTATATGTTTACAACATTGAAGTCTTTTACTGAGGATCACAGCTTTTTATTTGGAAGTTCTTATGAATGTTACTTTTATTACCATAAAATGATAATGTCTAATGTTCCAGAGAAAATCAACAAATGTTGCTCCTTCATTCTTTGTGTGTTGTGGCAAGGCCTAAAATGGGCTTATTAGTTGTTCCCCATTTTGATTAATATAATTAGCACTTCATAGTAAATTACTGGCACTAATTAAGAAAGTAGAACTAGTAGAGTGCTTTGAGAAACTCTTAAAGAACTGCACATCAGTGTTACATAAACAGAGAAATAAGTATTTTAAGAAGCTGGCTTTTTAAAAGAAAATGGTCAGGTTTGGTTCTTTCATAAAAGTGGTAGGTTTGGTTCTTTTTTTTCTGTCATTCTAAGTCACTTATAATCTCACTTTTGACTCACTGCTTTTTTCACTGTGTGCTTTAAAGTGAGAATGCCTTTCTATTCACAGGTCACAAGGTTAGGAAGATTGCTGGCTAGCTTTTTCCTTTGTTTTTTTAAACAACTTGAAAATGCTTCTTCCTGAAACATGAGTTCTGTGGAATGATTATCCCCCACGCCCCCACACACAGCATTTTCCGTATAGTGTATTTATAGCTTAGTGTTCTTCTAATGTTTGTTTTGTTCTGTTTTTAAGAATTTACTTTTTTTAGAGCAATTTTAGGTTCACACCAAAGTTGAGGGGAAGGTACAGAGATTTCCCATCCTCCCCCTGCTCCCGCAATGCACAGCCTCCCCCATTATCAACGTCCCCACCAGAGTGGTACACTTATCACAACTGATGAACTTACATTGACACATCATTATCATCCAAGTCCATAGCTGACCTTAGGGTTCACTCTTGGTGCTGTACATTCTGTAGGTTGGGACAAATGTGTAATGACATGTTATCCATCATGGTAGCACACAGAATATTTTCACTGCCCTAATAGTCCTCTGTGCTCTGCCTGTTCATCCCTTTCTCCAACCCCTGGCAACCACTGATCTTTTTACTGTCGCCATAGTTTTGCCTTTTCTAAAATGTCATACAGTTGGGATCATATAGTATGTAGCCTTTGCACATTGGCTTCTTTCACTTAATAATATACATTTAAGGTTTCTCCATGTATTTTCTTTTTCTTTTTTTTTTTTTTTTTAAGATTTTATTGGGGAAGGGGAACAGGACTTTATTGGGGAACAGTGTGTACTTCCAGGCCTTTTTCCAAGGAAATTTGTTGTCCCTTCAATCTTAGTTGTGGAGGGTGCTGTTCAGCTTCAAGTTGTTGTCCTTTCAATCTTAGTTGTGGAGGGCGCAGCTCAGCTCCAGGTCCAGTTGCTGTTGCTAGTTGCAGGGGGCACAGCCCACCATCCCTTGCGGGAGTCGAACCGGCAACCTTGTGGTTGAGAGGACGCACTGCAACCAACTGAGCCATCCGGGAGCTCAGCGGCAACTCAGCTCAAGGTGCCATGTTCAATCTTAGTTGCAGGAGGCGCAGCCCACCATCCCTTGTAGGACTCGAGGAATTGAACTGGCAACCTTGTGGTTGAGAGCCCACTGGCCCATGTGGGAATTGAACCGGCAGCCTTCGGAGTTAGGAGCATGGAGTGTTCTAACCACCAGAGCCACCGGGCCGGCCCTCTCCATGTATTTTCATGGCTTGATAGCTCATTCCATTTTAGCACTGAATAATATTCCATTATCTGGACGAATCACAGTTATTTATCCATTCACGTATATCTTGGTTGCTTCCAGGTTTTGGCAATTATGAATAAAGCTGCTATCTTCTAAGTTTTTAACTGACTTGTAACTGTCCTTCTTAATAGGTTTAATGGAACCACACTTGAGCTTATTTAACCCTCAGCAATCAATACAGGGTAACTGAAAAGTTGAGATTCTAATCTAAAGGACTACATACTTATTGATAGAGAGCAACATGTATAGTATCCAAATATAATTGTCTAAACTTTTATAGATATTATAAATACATTTTTTTAGTGCATGCAAAGCTAACTACTACTTTCTTAGAGGTATTTGACCCCTTGATATCACAATTCTTTTCCCCTCCCCGCTTTGCCTTGATTTTACTAAAAGCTGTTTTATCTGGTTGGCATTGTGTCTCCTGTTTCCATGGCAGCCTTAGTTTTTTTCTGTTCTTTGAACTCTGCTCACCTTCTTCCTATCCTCCTGACAATTATTTCTTCCTTCATTGTATTCAGAGTACATAGACTTTGTGAGGTGGTAAAACTCAACTTCTTTGCTTTTGAATGTTGTTTCCAGGCCAGAGCTTCTCAAACTTGTCAGGTCCTAAGAATAATCTGTGGTTGTTAGTTCCAAATACATATTAGAATCTCAGGTTCCTCTCATGGAAATTCTGATTCGTTAGATCTGGAGTAAGGCCTGAGATGAATACCTCAAGTAATTCAATTCCTATGATCAGACAAGTTTAAGAAACACCATTTTAAACTGTATACCATCTACCATTACTCTGATTCCCCTTATTTGACCTGTAGATACATACCATCCTCTTAGAATTCCATAGAATCATAAACCCAGGGCTCCTGGAGATAATCTTGTCTAACCTCTACATAGTGCAAATTGTTGTTAAAAATCATGTTTGTATTGATAATTACTCAGGAGCTGTCTCTTCATAAGGTTTCCAGTGGGCCCTCAACATCATCTAGGAAGCTTACTTCTTTTTTCTTTGGTTAACTTGCTTGCCTGTCCTTCATGATGGCTATTCAGACTTTATCCTGAGGCATCTTTTCTGCATTCTCTCCTATTACAATAGAGAAGATGTCCCACCTTCTCCTCAAAAGCTAATCCTGCTACCTGTGTTCTGGATTCCATTCCTCACCTTGCTTAGGATTGTTGTTTTTTTTAATTGTCACAAAATATACAGAACATAAAATTTAATATTTAACTATTTTTAAGTGTATAATTCATTGGCATTAAATACTTTCATAGTGTTGTACAGCCATCACCGCTATCCATTTCTAGAAGTTTTTCATTATCCCAAACAGAAACTCTGTTTATCTCCACTTCACATGTAAAGTGCAAATTATATTAAGTGAATTTCTTCTTTATATGTTTCCTTATTTTTAATAAAAGCTTTTTCTTTCTTCCCAGAAGTAAATTTTTATTCTGAATTTGTGGTTTATCATTTCCATACATCTTCTAATATTTTGCTAGGTATGTATGAACAGATAAACTACATACAACTGTTTCATGTGATTTAATACTTTATCAGTTGTATATTGCATGTATCCTTCTGCAGCTTGCTTTGGTTCAACATTACTTTTCAGAATTATGTTGATACTTGTAACCCTAGTTGGTTCATTTATTTTAACCACTATATTTGGTATTTTGTTGTGTGCCTGTATCACAGTTTATTTATTCTCCTGTTCACGTTGTTTATAGTTTTGTAACATTGTGTCGTTTTGTAACATTGTGTCGCGGTAAGAATGTGTATAATCTATCCTGGGATGTATGTCCTGGATACATCCCATATATTGTGTACATGTACATCCTGGGATTTCTCTTTGCCTCTTTTTCCTGTCCTGGGGTTCCATGACTATTGTGTTGCCCAAATTGAGTGACTCAAGTGAGACTTCACATATCTAAAAGTCTTTATTTTACCATTACATTTGATGAATACTGAGGTGTAGAATTCTAGGTTGGAGGTCATTTTTCTTCAGATTTATAAAGGCATTACTCCAGTGTCTTCATTTAAGCTTCTAGCGTTGCTATTGAGAATTCCAATGTCATAATGATTCCTGATGCTTTTCAGGGGTCTTGTTTTTTTTTTTTTTTCCTCTCTGGAAGCTTTCAAAATTTCTATGCTGCAAAATTTCAAGAAACTGAGGATAATGTGCTTTGAGATGTGTCTATTTTTTTGTTTTTAAATTTACTATAAAATATTTTAGATGTATGAAGAGCTATAAAGAATAACAACAAACACCAACAAGGTTCTTACTACCTGGCCCAAGAAATAAAACATCACCAGTGCAGTTGAAGGCCACCCCGCAACCCCGATGATTTTCTCAAGTCTCATTGGTGTGTTTTTATATTCACTCTAATGAGCATTTAGGCCTTTTCAATATGGAAATGCATGTCCTTCCGTGTGGGTACATTTTCTTATATGATTATTTTTGTTAATTTCTGTACCTCAGTTTTCACTGTTCTTTTTTCTGAAACTTTTATTAGTTGGGTATTAGGCCTCCTGATTGAACCTCTAATTTTCAAAGAAAAATAAAAGGTGAACCTTTTATTTTTTCTTTGTCATTTTGTTCTTTCTGGTGAGATTTAATTACTTCTTTTCCCCCTATTTATTTCAGCTGTAATGTTTTGAATTTAAGAGCTTGTTCTTGTTTTGTGTGTGTGTGTGTGTGTGTGTGTGTGTGTGTGTGTGTGTGTTTTAAATAACTTCTTGTTATTTCATGGATGCAGTATCTTTCGCCTCTCTGAGATATTAAGTGTACTTGTTTTGAAATTTTCTTTTATTCGCTAAGTTGTCTGTTTAATCAAGTACCTTTTTGTTTGTTTTAATTTTGTTTGTATTAGATATGTTCTTCAGATGTTGGGTGATCTGTTTATGTTGAATCATAAGTCAGTACAGTACAAACTGATGAGAAACTCTGAACGTATAGGTGGAACTTATCGTTTGATGCTGGGTAGGGGATATCTGGCCACGTCGTAGTAAGGAAAGCCCCAGATGTCAACATTGAGATCATCTCTCTGGAGCTTCTCATTTCTACAGCTAAGAATCCTCCACATTTTTGCCAGGAAAGTAGAGTAGGTTATGTGCTGCTAGAACTCGTGGAACTGAATGGAAGTACATAGGGGGTTTCATTGTTAAACAAATAAAACTTTACTTACTTTCTTGATTTCAGTATAATGGTTATTTTCCATACTTGCGCCTGGTATCTTTGTTTCTGTAGTTTCTTTGGTTCACTTTCCCCACAAAATAGATAGGGATGGGGAGGGGACGGTAAGTGGAGGGGTCTCTTGGACCTTGATGCAGGTTTTAAACTCCTCTCCTTTAGTTTTAGTTCCTTACTTTGTTCCCCACCTTCTTTGCTACTTCGCCTTCACATGGTTTTTGTTTACTTATATTCTCTTTGAGCTTCTGAGATTTGTAGCCTTTCTGTGTTACTCTCACTTGAGTGAGATTTTGATAAGGAAATAAATTCGGTCTGCTATGTTTAACTATCAGTCCTCTTCACCTTTTCACCTTTCCCAGATTCTTCCCATGAGCCCTAAAACACCACCCAAAAGAAGACTTAAATGAAAAGATGTACTGTGTTCTTAGATTAAGAAGAATCAAAACAACAATTTTCCCTAAATTATAAATTGAGTACAACCTTAATAAAAATACCAATAGGTCCCCCCCTCGGGACAAACAAGCTGATTTTGAAGTTTATATGAAAAAATAAGTGGGCAAAAGTAGCCAGGAAAGCTTTGGGAAAAAAATGCAATCATGGAGGAGTGCCCTATCAGATATCAATACAGTATAAAGATTTAATTATTAAATAAGTCTATACCAGTTTATGAACACTGTCCAGTGAAACAGAAAAGTCCAGAAATAGAGCCAAATAAATATAGGCATTTGATATATAAAAATGATAGCGTCTCAGATCGTTGGTGGCAGAGAGAAGATAGTGTTGGCATCAGGGTACCTATCTCGAATTTACCTTGGGATCCATATCACTGTATATACCAAGCTGAATTCCAAATGGAATCAAAAGATTTAAATGTAGAAAGTAGAGACATAAATGTAATTGAAGAAAAATGAAAGAATTCTCAGAACTTCGGAGTGGGAAAGGTCTTTTTTACTATGACCAAAACAAAATAAAAATTACTGTAAACAAAGTCAATAGCCAGATTATGAAAAATTATTTACAATTCATATCACTGACAGAGGATTAACCTTCCTAAACTATGGAGCTCTAGAAATAGGTAATAGAAATACAATCTGAAAGTAAGCAAGCATTGTGAATGGACAGTTCACAGAAAAAGAAATACAAATGGCCCTTTAATCCTCTTACGTGAAAAGCTATCCAACTTCATTCCTAAGAAAATGAAATTAAGACTAGTAAGACGCCAGTTTTTACTTACCAAATTAGTAAAAATCCAAAAGTTTGATGATGATTCAGAAGTTCCTATTAATGAGGTTGTGAGCAACACACCCTGTCTTACCTTGCTGGTGGGAATGCACGTTTATGGCAGCCTGTGGACGGCTGCTCGGTGTTTCCATCTGAACAATTCTCCCGTGATCCTCTTGCCTCCTCTACCAACCTTTCTTCTTTTCACAGCAGACTCCTTGAAAGGATTGCCTGCATTTGCTTTCCTCATCTCCTCATCTTTCTTCAGACCACACCGATTTGTTTCTGCCTTCATGATTCCTCTGAAATGTCTCTTGCTAAGGTCACCGATGAGCGTTTTTCATCTTCTTACTGGACGTCTCAGCAGCATTTTGATCAAGCTCTTTTTGAAGTATTTTCTTACTTTGGCTTTCGTGATGCTGTGCTCTCTTGGTTTTCTCCTTGACCTCTCTGACGACTGGACAACTCCTTTACATTCTCTTGTATCAGCTTTTCTTCCCCTTTTGTGCTTTTTTTCAGAGTTGGAGCTTTCCAAGACCCCTGCTCTTTGAACTCTGTATATTTTCTCTTGTCAAATCTCTTTTAAGGCTGCAGTTCCAATTCACTGGGATTTATGTCCTCAGTCCAGACGGCTTCTGATTTTAGACTCAGTTGCCTTCTTGCCATGATCCACTTGGGTGTTTCAAAGGTATTTCCTCATGCATTTCTATTGCTGCTGTAACAAAGTACCACGCAGTGTCTTCAAACACAGACTTAGTTTCTTAACTGCTCTGAAGGCTCTGAAGGAGAATCCTGAGGTTGGTTGGTTGGTCTTGCCTTTTTAAGCTTCTAATGACCATCTGTATTTCCTGGCTTGTGGCCCCTTCCTTGTCTGCAAAGGGCAGGCCTGACTCCAGTCTTTCCTTCTGATCATCACATTGCCTCTCCTCTCTGCAGTCACATATGCCCCTGCCTCCTCCTACAAGGACATCTGGGATTCCATTAGGGCTCTCTTGGCTAATCGAGAATAATCTCTCCATCTCAAAAGCTCTAGTCCATTCACAGCTGCGGAGTACTTTTGCCATATAACAGTGACAGGTTCCAGGGATTGGTACCTGTATATTTTTGGGCGCCATTATTCAGCCCCATTATTCAGCCTACCACACGCGCTTCAGGCTCATCGTGTCCAAAACTGAAGATACCACCTCCTCTCCAAACCTGGTCCTCCTCCCCTAGAAAGAGTGGTTTCTCCATCTGGTTGCAAAACGGGAACCTGGAAGACATCCTTGACATTCCTTTCCAGTCTCCAAGTCCTGACAATTTTATCTCCTGGATATGTTTCAAATCTCTTTTTTACTTTATTTTCTAATTAGCACTTCTGCTATTAGATTAGTCCGTTTTTTCTGTTTTGGAATATTATAGAAACCTGCCAACTGGTCTCTCAGAACACCTCTGAGAAAATAAAACAAAAACAAGAAAAAACAAGCCCTTTCCGCCTTAAAAAAAAAAGAAAAAGGGAAATCTGATAACTTTCTTTTTACAACTTTAGATCCTTTATGATTCCCGGAATCCTTAGTGTGGTCTTCAAGGCTCTCCATAATCCAGCCACAGCTCCTTTCTCAGGCTCTTCTTTATCTCTTGTTTTCTGTGTTCAGCATCAATAGCTTTCTTTAGACCCGGAAAGGGTGAAGCTAAAAAGGATTTTACTACCTTTACATTTGTGCTACAGATTTTATCTCAGTATCACTCGGGGGAACATTGTACCCTCTTGATCAGGCTCTTAATGTTCTCGTTCATAGGTTCTTACTCATTCCATTCTGAAGACTTGCCACAGTCTATAATTATATTTGTTTAGATTACTGTCTGCCTCTCCCTCCTAGACTGTAAGCTTCTAGGGACCAAGAACGGGTATAGTTTGCTGCATCTGTGTTTAGGACAGAGCCTGGCATGTAGTGTACAGTAAACGCTTATGAAACGAACGATACTGGCGTTCCTATAGTTTCTGTCCTTAATTAAGGTTTTAGAAATCTACTCTTCTGTGATAAGCTCCAAGTATTTGAAGATTGTTGGGTCCTCACTTTAATCTTTTCAGGTTAAATACTTTTGAAATACTTTTAATTTCTTAATTCTTCCTCCAATTTGTATGGTTTTCAAGTTCACTGATCGTCTTAATTGTTCTCTTAAGTGTACTCTAGTACAGACATTGTTTTTTTCAAGCCCAAAGCTGGGATAATGATCCAGATTATCTCCTGTGCAAAACAGAGTGTTGCCTCCCTTAGTGCAAAGCGTACAAGATACCGGCTAAACACCATTTCAAACAGATCTCACATACACTGGTGAGAACAAAATAAAAGCTGCTCTTTCGAGGATCGAGTCCAAAGGTAAGCAGCTGTGTTCTGTGGTATCATCCAGGATTCCACTTTTCTCCTGTCTTTACGTTTTGCCGTGCCCTTTTTGCTTGGTTGAACCTGGCTCTCCAAAGAGAGAGAGAGGAAGTGGCGAGCAGGGTGCTTACTTATAGACACGCTCTGGACATTGTGTGTGTAACTTACGCTAACATCTCATTGGCCAGAACTTAGTCCTAGGCCACACCTACCTGCCAAGGAGCCCAGCTCAGCTGTGTGCTCAGAAAGTTCTTTTACTGAAAAGAAGGGTGGACTAGATACTGGGGGATAATTTGTAGTTCTCTTGTTTGGCATTAGTGTCACATACTTGGTACCTGGTGAATTTCTGGGCATAAATGCTCCATCTTAAATCCGTTAATTATTTAATCTGTTAATTATTTAAATGCAGCACAAAAGTTAGCATTTATTAAAAATTCTTACTCAAGTGTTAGACACTTAATCAACTTTACTAATACCATTACTTTTTTTTTTTTTTTTTTTTGCCAGAGTTTAAGCTGATTACTTCATTTCTAGCCTCAGCAAATATAAACTTAATCATTCCCCTTTTCAGGTTTACTTTCTTTCTCTTTCCAAATAGGAAAGAATACTTTATAATTATTCACATCACATATTACTTACCCTAGGTATTTGCATTTTAAGTTGTTTTCAAGTTCAGTTGAATTTAGTGGTATTTAAATTAAAAATACGACTTAGAGTACTGTCATATAAAACTATTAATTCAGTCTCACTATGTGTGCAAAATTTAAAGTAATGTGAATTAATTCAAATTAGTAATGCATTAAGAGCTGTATAATCTCAAACCTAGCAGACCAAGTAAATTGAAAGTTACCACATGGCAGTGTACTTTTTCAGGGTTGGTCTATAGTTACGTGAGCTTTACATTGTGATAAGTCTTTAGGATATTTCTCCCATAAGATGCCACCATCATGTATAGTTTGAAAGCCTTTTTAGGTAAAGGAATTTCTGATAATTGGGAATAGTTAGGGGGAAACTGATATTATTGCGCCTGAAAGCACACGATTCTTAGAACTGGCATTGAAGGTTAAATCTCTTTTAATCGTTTCATGGCTTAGAAAAGTTAGAATAATGCTTAGAAAAGCTCTCTTATTTCCCCATCCTTATCTCCATATGCCATGACTGTCCTCTTTCCCAGTCTGCCGCCGCTGGGCCGCAGGCTTTTCATAGCATGATGATTGTACCAGCGACTGGACGGTAACTCATGCAAATATATGCAAGGCAATTCCGACCTGGGCTGTTACTGCTTAAAGGTCACCTAAGGTGATCTTAGGAGTCAGATTTGTAAGGAATTAAGAATTAAGTCCCTGCTATTTGAGAATAAGATCTAAGACCTTTTTTCTGTGTGTATGTGTATGGGTGGAGGTGATGTTAAATTGTCTATGGAAAAAAATAGTGGGTTGATTCTGAAAACACCGCTAAAGAACTACTAGCACAGAACTGTGTAAGAAATACTAAGTAGCCATTTGTGCTTTCTATTGAGGCAAAATAGGTGGCATTTAAAGCAGTAACAATTGATTTTTTTTTAATGTTCAATAAAGGCCTACCTTATAAAGGTACAATTATGCTATGTTATGCTTTTCAATTTAATCTGCATCTTAACTTAAGTAGAAAATGCTAGATTACTGATTCAAGGTGGAAATCCTGGTTAGAATTCAACGTTTTTAGTTTAGTCATCTGTATACACAGGATCTGTCTCTACTCTTTGGAAACAGTCACTCTAAGTTGGAAGTAGAAGTATGTGAATTGACTAAAGGATAATATCAGATTGTATTGAATCAATCAGTAGATTCCATTTGAATGCTAGGATTCTCCAGGCTACAAATTTGTCTAGAATGTGCCCTACATTCACTAGAGAGTTGATATAGAGAAAATGTTTGTGTGTTTGCAAGTAACATTAGACGTCAGAAAAGGTAAAGATCATGAAGGGTGATCAGGAAGGCTTCCAGAAGAACAGAAGTCTTGAACTGATCTTTGAAAGATAAGATTTGGGTTGACAAAGAAGGAGGATATTCCAAGTAGGGCAGATTCAAGAGAAAAATCATTGCAGGTAGAAATGTTGGGCATGAGTTGGGTAGAGATAAAGAGCAGCCTGCCTAGGGTGGAGGATCTTACGTGGAAGTAGTAACGGGAGGCTGGTTAGGTTTGAGAGCAGCCTGTTATCTGGCCTGATGTGAAGGCTTTCAAGCTGGGAGGACAAAGTGAGTGTGGAGGATTCATCTGACCATGGTCTTTTTTTTTTTTTTTTTTTTTTTGCCTGCCCTGCCAATATCATTGTGTATTTACTGATTTTACCTAAGTAAAGATCACTCTAAAGTGTTTACAAAGTTCAAAGATCATTATTCTCAGAGGAGTGTATCTTAATGTCTTCAATATTTCTTTGAGATGTTGGGATCATAGACTTTCACCTTGAAATTTCTGTTTGTGGCACGTGGTATCAATGTATTTGTCGGTGTGCTAGGATGCTTTTCTGTAACTATTGATTTTATAGTTACAGGTACTGACAGTTGAGCTTTTAGTGTGTAAAAAAAATAGCAACCTTGGAAACAGTGCCCTATTCTAATTCTTTAATTACAGTGTCACTTCAGTCCTTTGTCTCCCTTTGTTTGTATCTCAGGTCAACAGGACATACTGCTGTGGCACCTACCGAGCAGGTCCTATGCGGCAGATAAGTCTTGTTGGAGCAGTAGATGAAGAAGTTGGTGATTATTTCCCAGAGTTCCTTGATATGTTAGAAGAATCACCATTTCTAAAAGTGAGTGTTAATTCATATTATTAAATTTCTGAACGTTACTTAAGTGGACACTTTTCATTAAAAAGTATTAAGCTAATCTTGTCTGTTAAAATGAGATTTTATTCAATGTTTTGAATAGAAATGTTTAGAAAATTATTGGTACAAAGTACTTAATTTCAATTGTCTTTTGTACATACAAATTATTATCTACTATAACATATGTGTTTTCATATATCCATACAAAATAAGCTTCCGAGAGCTTTCTTTTGGGTGGGGAGGTTAACTTGTAAATAGTCTCACGCTGTTTTTAATGGGACTCACTGGTCTGCTTGTAGATGACTTTGCCCTGGGGTACGCTCTCCAGCCTCCGCCTCCAGTGTCGGTCCCAGAGTGACGACGGACCTATCATGTGGGTCAGGCCCGGAGAGCAGATGATCCCGACAGCAGATATGCCAAAGTCACCCTTCAAAAGACGACGGTAAACATTTATTTTTCTCAGATAAACAGGAATACTTTTTTCAGTTGATTATAAAAATGATTGAGACCTGAGCGCGGTTTGAGCGTCATTTGTCCAGGTGACTTGAAGAGCTATCTTAAGTACATCTCCTAGTGGCCAGTTCTCAGTGCAGGCCACTCACACAGTCACCAGTTAGGCATCCTCCTCAAAACGAATTTAGTTTTTACTTCTTAAAACTGATGTCCTAACTGCCTGCAAGACAGAAGTCAAACTCCTTTGTGTGGTCTGGAAGCATCTTTCATAACCTGGCCCCAACAGGACCTCTTCTACATGTATCTGCTTCTGGTCCGCTGCGGTCTACGGCCACACCACCCTGAACGCGGCTGCTCATCTGGTCTGCTCCAGCCACACGGGGTTCGGTTTGCAAACCGTAGTCATCGACAGCCCTGTGCTTTGCAGTGTCCTTTTTACCTGGAATGGCACCCCCTCCTCTGTCTTCCTCTCTACCCGGCAAACTCTTAATAGATTGTCAGACCTTTACTTGGTTGACTTGTTCTTTGTGAAGCTTTTCTTTGTTCCCTTAGATAATTAATTGGTCCCTTCTGTGGGCTCACACATTGTTCTGTTCATTAATGATCTGTTTACACTAAATTTGTTGATCTGTTTTTTCTAAATTTTGAGGTCTTTAAGGACAGACTGTGTTTTATTCTTGTCTGTTCATGACACATGGTAGGTGATCAGTGCTTGCTGAGTGAAACCAATGTCTTCTCCACAATAATTCATATTGGGCTAATGTGTTTTGTTTTTCAGACACTTAAAACACATGTAGATTTGCTCTAGTAGTATGGAAAATCTCATTTAATGAGACTTGAACATGATTTCTATTTGTTTTAGACTATGGAAATAGCAACTGAAAATAAGTACCCAGTGAGTTTTAATGGACTAGTCTAGACCTTACCCTGAAGCTCAGAGGAGAATGATACCAGAGCTAAGTGTGGAATGACCTTAGGTACCTGAGATAATGCATGAAAAGTCCTTTGTGAAAACCTACTGTGAATGCCAGGTGGTGGCCTGGTCAAACCTGGTGGCCCAGAGCTCCTGTGCGTGCTGGGCCACAGCACTGCTCCCACAGCATGGTGGTGAATCTTGAAATTCTAAATTCTTAAGTCCTGTATACGTTTTTGGTTTTGTTCTATTATCTTTCTAAATAGGAAATAACCATTGTTTGTTTCCTGATTATTATAATCTTAAAATAAATTAGATAATAGGTAAAAAGGCAAAAAATACCCATAATCCCACCTAATTTGAGCATATTGACCTTTCAAATTTTAGTCCATATGTACTTTATATGGTGTTTACTTTTTCCCCCTTAGGTTTATGTGTAGATTAAGATGCAGCCATATCATCATTTCTAATTGTCTATGTTGTTTTCACTGTATGGTTATATCAAGATTTATTTAACCAATACTTTATTGTGCAAATTGTTTCTGATTTTTCAATATAAACTGTTTTGACAAACATGACGGGTGTACTAGAGCTAGTTTGTACTGGCTCACAAGCCCTTATTACTTATTAGCCTCCCAGTTCCACACTGAGTGAGGGCACATTAGTAGCTTGAAGTTGGCCATAAATTGGGAGTATTTACACCACAAAATCAGCAAATCAACTACAAATCAGCCATTTCTCCCTGTAGCCAGTTGTTAAACATGTATAACACATCACTAATTGTAGATGGCTTGGATAGCTGGTTGGCTGGTTGGTAGGTAGATATCTTTGTGCATATATATATATATATATATATGTTTATTAGTAGAAATTCCTAAAGGCTCAAAGTATATATACATTTCTTTTTTTTCTTAATTAAAGTTTATTGGGGTGATAATCGTTAGTAAAGTTACGTTAGTTTCAAGTGTACAATTCTGTAATATATCATCTATATATCACATTCGTGTTGACCACCCAGTCAGTTCTCCTTCCATCACTGTATATTTGACCCCTTTTACCCTCATCTACCATCTCCCCCGCATACATTTCTGATTTACTCCCAGAAAAGTACCAATTTATTTTCCCAGCCATATAGTAAGACAGTACGCTTTTCCCCACACCCTCCACTAATATTCTTTTTAACTTAATGATCTCATTGGACAAAAATGTCTCATTTTAATTTGCTTTTCTTTGAGCAGTTTGTATTTCTTCTTTTGTGACTCCCTTTTACTTTTCTTTACCCACATTTCTATTGGGGTGTTTTTCATTTGTAAAAATTCCCCATGTATTATGATTAACTTGTTTTTCGTATGTTGCAAATTTTCCTCATTTTTTTCCTTTTAGCTTCAGTTTTTTCTTTCTTAAAAATATTTTTATTAAAAATATAGCTAACATACAATATTATATTAGTTTCAGGTGTACACCATAGTCAGTCAACACTTACATACCTAAACAAGTGACCACCGTGATAAGTCCAGCAACCATCTGATACCCTACCACGCTATCACAATATTATTGACTATTTCCTCATGCTGTGCATTACATCCCCATGACTTACTTGTTTTATATCTGGAAATTTGAGCCTCTTATTCCCTTTCACCTTCCCCCATTTTTTAACTTTTCAATTACAGTTGACATTCAGTATTATTTTATATTAATGTCAGGTCTTTGTCTAACCACAGTATAGTGGTTAGACATTTATATGATTTATGAAGTGATCCCCCTGACTAGTCTAGTACGCACGTGGCACTATGCGTAGTTATTACCATATTGTTTACTATATTCCCTGTGCTTTACTTTACATCCCCGTGACTGTTATTGTAACTATCAATTTGTACTTCTTTATTCTTTCACTTTTTTCACCCTGACCCCCAACCCCCCGCCCATCTATCACCCTGATAAATCTAGTACCCATCTGATACTATACATAGTTATTACAATATTATTGACTATATTCCTTATGTTATACCCTACATCCCCACGACCACTGTGTAACAACTTATTTGTACTTATTAATCTCTTCCCCCTTTTCACCCACCCTCCTAACCCCCCTTCAGTTTTTTTCTTTACTTGCTGTTTTTTTCTTTACTCATTCAATGTTTGTTTCTATGTTATCAGGTCTGTCTTTTTCTCTGCGGTTTCTCTCAAGTGGCACGCATAGCAAGGCTTTCTCTCGTTCAGTATTATAAAATATTCATCTCCATTTTCTCCTAGTGCTCCTGTGATTTTAGTATTTACATATTTTATTTACTGTGTATTGATTTCAGTATGGAGGGAGAGATTTAACATTTTTTCCAAGTAGTTAGGCAGCTGTACCAACGTCATTTACTCAATAATTCACTATTCCCACTCATCTGAGGTGCTATTCAATTGTATTTCTGTTGAGATTCAGTATTCTTAAGTGAGACATTCAAAAGCACTGTGACTTTTCTACAGTGAATAAATCAGAACTTAAACACAAATGTTGTCTTTGTGTTAATGAGAACACCCAGTTGCTGAAAATGGTGATATCAATGTGAGAAGCGAATTATCAAGGGCACTGCTATTGAAGATGATCGTTGAATTTATGAACTCAACTAAAAGAAATACATGGCCTTTAAAAAATCAAATGGCATGGTAGGGTTTATAATGAAAAATCCTGGCCACCTTTTCCTTGAGAGGCAAACACCTTTTCACTAGAAGCAAAACCATTTGGTTTTAATGCCTTGTTTTGTTGTAAGACTTAGACAGGAAGTATGTCAATGTCTCCATATAACAGATAGAGATTCCTTCTCTTCAACTGTTTCCACATTTACCCTCGTCCTCTCCACGTCTGCTTTTTGTCAGCTGTGCTTACAGTGTTGAGGTTAATTCATATTCTGCTTTAAAACCAAAATTAGGATTTATATGCTTTGTCAGTAGTTATGTTCTAAAATTTGAAAGCAAATAAGTGACAATACATGTAAGTTTACTGCAGACCCAATTAGTAGGCTAAAAATTTATATTCTAAGGTTCCAATGTTGTGTTATCACTCAAAGGAATAATATACAAAAGGATCTTTCCCATATTTCACCTAGATACTGAAAATCCTGCCCACATTTCAGTTTGTTTCATACGTAGATTGTGATGATTTTAAAAAAAAATTGTTTTCTTTTTCCTAACGTTTCTGATTGCCCCTTTTTGAGGGGAGACATAGACTTTTCTTGACCATATCTCTAATATCGTCTATTCTCTTTATTGCTTACGAACCATTACTTTCTTCTAGAATCACACTGTCTGACTTTGGCTATGACTTTTTGGGGGAGAGTGTTGGTAGTTATCTTGCATTCTGAACTTTTATCATATCCTCAAGAACCCAGCATTTTAACCATGCTCTCTGTTCTCACACATCCCTTTTTTACCTAGAAGTCTTTCGGAGCCCTGTGTTCTCCTGCTTCAACGTGAAAAGCTTATTTCACAGTTGTCAACCTAGGACTTGCCATTGAATGCTTTTCTGCATTAACCTACGATTGTCTTCTTTCTAGGTTCCTTTCGTTCTCTTGCTTGAGGACATTCTCAAGTAATAGACTAAGAAAAGGAAGGTATTCTCAGTCAGTACATATGAAAATTTCTTTTTCTGTCATTAAATATGATTGTTTACTTGGAGTGCAAAGGATGTATTTTCCCTTAGAATTTTTAGCACTGCCTCAGTGTCTTCTGGTCTTAACATCAGTGTAATTTTTTCATACGTAACCTATATTTTTCCCCCTCTCGAAAGCTTAATTTCACAATGGTATGTCTTGGTCTGGGTCTTTCATGCTTATTCTTATGTTTTTTTTTTAATTATTTTTGTTGTTTGGTAGGCCCCTTACGTTTAAAGATTCATGTTTCCTTTCATTTCTAGGAATTTTTCTTGCTTAATTGCTTTGTAATCTCTTCATTTTTCTCTATTTCTTTCTGAAACCACTATTGGTTGAATAGCAGATCTCCCAGTTTGATTATCCACATGATGGGGAAACTGACCTTAAAATGGTTCCCTGTCATGTGGAACTGACCTAAAATGGTGGTCCGAGTGGAGAGAGAAGTCCCCAGCCTAAGCCCCAGCCCACTTCCGCATAACCCCCTCCAAGCCACACCTTGAGCCAATCGCCAGATGACACCTACCCCTTCCCCGACTAAGTCCCCAATCCATAAAAACCTGCTGAAAACCTTGCTAGGGGCTCAGTCTTTTGGGAAGGATCCCGCTGAGCCCGTCGGCATAATAAAGCTGACTCTCCTAACTCTCTGAGTGCCGTTTGGGTTCTTTCCGGTCTTGGATTCTGCAACACTCATACTTTCTATTTATCTTTTTCCTTTTGATTTTGGGACATTTACTTGACTTTTGTCTTCTAACCTTTTTTTTGAATTCTTAAATTTCGGCATTATTTTGGTCTTCCTCTGTTAAGCTGTTATAGGCTGTCTTCACATATCTGGTGATTCTTGGTTGATCCATTCTTACTTAGAAATAAAGCATGAGGCTCATTGAGTGGTCTCCGTATCTTTCAGTGAGGCTTGTCAATAGGTGGTTTCACTGTAGAGTTAACAGGCATAGAACTGGGCATTAAAGACGTCCAAATGCCGCAGGATTGTTATGTAGTTCCATTTGTATTCTATGTTCCCTGTGTGTAGAGAACATGCAAGGCTTTTTGGTGACAGTTTATCAGGATGCTTTTGGCTCCAAGCAACAAAAATCTCGATTCAAACTGGTTCATCAAATAACATGTTGTTCTATGTATCGAAAGCCCAGTTGTTTCTAGGTACATGTGGTCAGTGACCCAGTGTTATCAAGGAACCCAGTGTTTTCCTTTTTTCTGCTGTCCTTCGGTTTGCCTCGGCTTCGTACTCTCAAAGCCTTCCTTACGGTTGCTGATGGCCATAGTGGTTCTCGGCATCACATCTGGATCGGGTTGTATCTAACAGAAGAGTGTCGCGTCCCGCGTGACGGGAGTTGTGGGGAGCAAGGTGGGCGGGGCAGGGCTAAGAAAAGACAGTAGTCATGAAAAGAGTTTCAGTGGGGGGTGGGGGGGGCAAGGGACCCCCAGTCTCAAGGACTGGAATCGGGCCTCATATCAGCTTTTATTAGTTCGGTGGGGAAGTAAAGGAGCTAAAGCTTGTCAATTTCAAGATCTGTGAATCCCATACATCATAATAGGAAAGTCATTTAAGCCAATCACCCTGGCCTGTAGACAGCTGGACCCTAAGTCTCAACTTCCCCAACGGACAAAACCTATATACATATGAGTAGACGGAGAGCACCTCATTGAACCTCTTCCCCTGCAGGTTGTGGGAAGGAATGCAGCCACAGAGGCAGAGGCTTTCCTTAGCCTGAGGAAGGTGGGGGGCTGTGCCCACCTCTGTGAACCCCGTGGGTTCTCCTCTTGGTTCCCACTCGACTGCGCCTGGCTTGAGTTGTTCCTTCCGTGAGGAATCTTACTTGTCACTGACTGTCCAGTCATTTTTCTGGGACCAAACGGAGGCATAAGGTGCAAACACAAAGGTTTAGCAAAGTCCCTGAAAGGATCCATCTTACAGACTCTCCTTTCTTTGGGGACAGGTAGAAGGAAACAAACGGTTAAGCTGTTGCATGGTGACAGAAGAGACTGTCTTTCCTTTTACTTCAGAGCTGGGAAACTTCCCAGAAGTCTCCATAGCAGGTGTCCTCTCATACTGTTAGCCACAATCAGCTCGTGCCTTCCTCCATCAGTCACTGGCAGGGGGTGAACTTAGCACAGTTTATCAGGACTCCCGAGGACTTACTGCTGGAGCCTGTGAATGCGGTTACGTATGGGGGAGGAACAGAGGCTACTGAAAATCGGTTTTCTGTCCGGAAAATACAGACGAGTCATGGCTGCTGGGTGGGCCACTCATAGTCTTTATGGGGGTAAATGCCTGACTGTCCACATTTCTACCCACAGCGTGGCAGGTGATGGGTTTATTTGCAGAATTTCACGTTAATTCCCCCTTTCTCGGTCTTCCTTTATTTCTGTCTAATTATCACCATAGCAGGCCTTTTTTGGCTCTTCAGCTTCTCCAAGGTCTGTCGGGCAGGCCTGCTGCCTTTTCATCTGCCATTCCCTTCTTGTGAATTCTAGGCCTGTGGCTTTCTCTGCTCAATTTTATTAGTCCAAGATACTTTTAATCATTTTCCATCTTCTAGAAATTTGTCAATATTGATCACTCAGTAATTTATTTCCTTTGTTATTTTTTATTCATTACTGTCATCTTTAGATTATTATGTTCAGAAATTTTTGAGCACATAAAAAAGCTGATGATAATATAATAAACACCCATATATCAACAGTTATCAATTCACAGCCAATTCTGTTTCATCTATCCCCACCATCCATTCCCCTGTCTACTCTCCCCCCACCCCTACCATATTAATTTGAAGCGCTTTGCTGTCATTTTAAAGTTGAAGGAGATCATATAGATGTTCAGTTTGCCATCTTGAATTAAGTCTAGGAGAATGTTTTGGAAGTTAAAAATGTTTTGAGAGTTAAAAATGATTCAGGGTAAAGAAACATAGCCTTGAACTTTGAATTGTATTTTCTGTTGCTAAACAACTAAATTTTATACATTCAAACACTACATTTGAGCCAAATCAAAGGTATAGCTTCTATATTATCATGATAAACCAAGAGAGGAAGGTAATCATGTTGAGCATTGCACTATAGTATGTTAAATGCTAATGATCAAAGTCATTGAAACCTTCTCAGCCCTCAGCTTTTTTAAAATATGGTATTTTAGCACTTTTTTTTTTGGCCTATTACTGTTAATACTCTTTCCCCCTCCTTGACTTCACACCAAATCAACTCCAGATCAATGAATGAAATTAAAAATCTCCAGTACCTACCTCGGACTAGTGAACCCCGGGAAGTCCTCTTTGAAGACAGGACCAGAGCTCATGCCGATCATGTGGGTCAGGGGTTTGACTGGCAGAGTACGGCTGCTGTGGGGGTTTTGAAAGCTGTGCAGTTTGGCGAATGGTAAGTTAATGGCGCTCACCTGCAAGGTTGGTTAATGTTGTCTAAGAAAATGTGGACTCGGTTTAAAAGGCTGGGGACCAATGTTTTAAAAAATTGTGCTTCAGTACACATAAATTAAATGTTAAAATCTTAACTAGTTTTAAGTGTACAGTTTGGTAGAGTTAAGTATATTCACATCATTGTGGAACAGATCTCCAGAACTTTTCATCTTGCAAAACTGAAATTCTCTGCCCATAAACAATAACTCCCTTCTTTCCTCTCTCCCCAGCTCCTGCTTTTTGTCATTCTACTTTGTGGCTATAAATTTGACTATTTTAAATATCTAATATCAGTGGAATCATACAGGCGTTGTCTTTTGTGAATGGCTTATATCATTTTGCATAATATCCTCAAGTTTCATAATATCCTCTTGGTTGCTCTAGTGCACCATGTGTCAATTTCCTTCCTTTTTGAGGTTGAATAGAGTTCCATTATGTGTATATGCCATGTTTTGTTTATCCATTCATCCATCAGTGGACACCTGGGTTGCTTCCAGCTTTTGGCTGCTAGGAACGAATATCTCTTCGTGTCCCTGTTTCCAATCTTCTGGACCATAATTGGAATGGCTGGATCATACAATACCCTGTTTCCCCGAACATAAGACGTAGCCAGACAATCAACTTTAATGCGTCTTTTGGAGCAAAAATTAATATAAGACCCAGTCTTATTTTACTATATGACCCGGTCTTATATAACATAAGACCCGGTATAATGTAATATGTAATATAATTATAATATAATAAATATAGTATAATAAATGTAGTATAATAAATACAATATAATATAATACAATATAATATAACATACAAATACAATACCAGGTCTTACATTAATTTTTGCTCCAAAAGACACATTAGAGCTGATTGTCTTGCTACGTCTTATTTTCGGGGAAACACCGTAATTCTATTTTTCATTTTTGGAGGAACTGCTATACTGTTTTCCATAGTGGCTGCCCTCTTTTACATTCAGTTGGGGCCTAGTTTTAACAAAGCTCAGAACATAGAATTTAGCTTATTTAAAAAACGTTTTTGACTTTCTTTTTCATATTTATGATTTCAGGGCCTTCAGTATTACTGTAGAGTTTGATTTGACCTTTGTAGGAGTAGAGTTCGATCATAGCTTGACAATAAGTATTTCAAGTTAAAGATCATTCAGCTTTTTTTCCCCTCTCTACTTCGAAAACTGGAAGGTGTGATACTTGTGTGACTGAGACGTATTCTCTTCACTTGATTCCTCCCTGATAGTGACCTTACAGGGTGGCATGGAGATGGTGGGGCACAGTGGTAAGAGGATTGCAAATGCAGTTGTTCAGAATAAAACTTTTTAGTTGTCGTTTTAGTTTTGTGACACCTAATCTTGTTTAAAACAGCTTTGTTAGTGTTTTGTTTATTTTTTAAAGTTGATTAAAGAAGCAAATGTATATGTTGTCCTTAGGAGCTGTGCATGTGTTTCTATGCTAGTAGTAATATTTCCAGGTATAGGAAAACTGAAGTTTGTCTCCGTTTTCCATTATGAGATGCTTGTTTCTAAAACGTAGTTTTGTTAATCACAGGAGTGACCAACCTCGCATAACCAAAGACGTGATTTGTTTTCATGCTGAGGATTTTACTGATGTTGTACAGAGACTCCAGTTAGACCTTCATGAACCTCCAGTTTCCCAGGTAATGACTCTTGCTTTTTTATTACCCTTTGAGTGTGATATTGGAAATAAGTGTCTTTACCCATTTTATTTGGCATTTTACCTTGTAGTTGCATATGTGGGATAGTGAATTTAACTTTATTACTATTAAAGGCTGTCAGAAATCATTAAAGCAGAGCTTCCCAAGCAGAATGCTTAAGAGCCTTTCGATCTTGGGGAAGCCAGGTAAGCCTGGGATGGTCAGAGCCCAGGCTGCCCAGTTCTGGCCATGAGAAGTCTCATGCACTGTGTGCCCTCACCTGCAAAAGGGGAAAGACTGAAGGAGCAGACAAATGTTGCCCTTCTGTGTGGCAGAGAATATTGCTATTTAGCTGTACTTTGAAATACTTATTTAAATGATTCCGTAGCCCATCCTGACTTTAACCTGCCCTTTGTTACTAGAGAGGTAGTAAAATAGGAAAGATATTTGTCAGGCATTACAGGAAATTTTAGAAAGTTGTATATCATTTAATATTGCTAAGCTTTAATTAGGCCTGACTGTTTTCCTGTGCTAATGATAATATTTTATTTGACTGAATTATTACGTATTTTAAAGTCTCATGCAACTTTTTCCCTCTCTTCAGTGTGTACAGTGGGTGGATGAAGCGAAACTGAACCAAATGAGGCGGGAAGGCATTCGTTACGCTCGAATTCAGCTCTGCGACAATGACATCTACTTCATCCCTAGAAATGTCATTCATCAGTTCAAAACGGTGTCAGCAGTGTGCAGCTTAGCCTGGCATATAAGGCTTAAACAGTACCACCCTGTTGTGGAAGCCACTCAGAACACGGAAAGCAGTTCTAACATGGACTGTGATTTAACTGTAAAACGAGAATTAGAAGTTGACCCCCAGTGTGTGAGGATAAAAACTGAACCTGAAGAAACGTGCACAGAGATGCAGCTTTTGACAACTGCTTCATCGTCCTTCCCACCTTCATCAGAACTGAATCTACAGCAAGATCAGATGACTCAGCCTATTCCAGTTTTAAAGGTGGAAAGTAGACTGGACTCTGACCAGCAACACAACCTGCAGGAACATTCAAGCACTCCTGTGTGATATGTACATATCCAAACACATTTTTTAACTTTTTTAAATTTTGATGTGAAGTTATAGTTTTATAACTGGCTTAAGTTAAGTTTTATTGGAGAAATCTTGCCTATAATTCTATAAAGAGAAATGACATTCCACAAATGTCAAGCATATCTTTTTTATACAGATTATGCAAAGCTAAGAGTTGTATCTTATCCCGTTAGTACAGTACGTAATAGTGGGTCTGCTGCTACTTTCTGTTTTAAGGTGTGAGGTAACAATTCAATCTCTTCTTTAAATCAAAATGAGAACTCTCTGGAATAACAGATTCTTATTTGGCAAATTCTTCACTTCCCTTAATTTTATCTTGCCTTGTCGCTTGCCATATTTGCTGTTTTTATGATAGAAGATCAGATTTATGGGTTAGTACTGTGTTTTTATGGCACAGATTCAATTTCTACAGTAAAAATGGCATAGGCTGCAGGAAAGAGTTCCTGCATCTTGTATGTGGGCAAGTTTTTTAGTTCCAACCATAAAGAACAGGTAGTTTCTAAGGAAAATTCAGTGGCTCTCTGATTTCTTAACAAAAGAGAAAGCACAGCACTTTCTGATCCAAACTGTCTTCTTTTTTAAAAAATATATATATCTTATTTAAAACCCAGTGGATATTTCAGTTAAAAATATCTAAAGATGAATAGTCCTTGGTCATTCATTATCCATGGTTCATTAATCTTTCTAGAATACACTGTAAGTATGGAAGATATTTTGAGTAAAAGCGATAATGTTGACATGATACTCTATTGTTCAGCTTCCTGGCATCCTCACATTTTGTGTGGATACTTTTGCTTCCAAAACCAATCATGACTATCGAAATTAGAGAATGAGATCAATCTTTCTGATGAGGCTGCCATATTTTGTGCATGAAACTTAGGGAAAACTCATGTTGTCAACTGGCATCAATCTCTTCATGATAAAGATCAAGTGTTAAGGCACTTCAATTCACAGTTTAACTGGTGAATATACCTGGGTTTTATGTACTATTACTGTGTTGCTACTTTCTGATAAAGAATATAGCACTCGATTTCATCCTAGAGTTTCAGTAGCCCAATGCTTAGTGCCTGAGTACTTCAATTTCTTTTCAGACAGGCACAGTTCATATAGCTAGTGTAGTCTTAACTTTCTATTATTTTAGAATGTTAATGTGATACACACTTCACTTGCCCTTAGTTAATAATATAGTAGCCCCTTTGTTTATTAAAGGAAGAGTACTCCCCACACCTAAGGCCAGATTCTTATATCTACCTGGTTATAGTGCAATTTGGAGATTTTTTTTTTTCCTGGAGGGTGAGATTTGGAATATTTACATTAATGTAGGCAAAAAAAGATGCTGCTTTATTGTGTCTGTCACCATGAAAACGTAGCTGCATCTTTTGAAATATCAAATATGAATTTTCTCTAAAATATTCTGAAATAGGTTAAATCTTATATAAATATTACTTTGTGCAATATTGTTGTGTAGTTAATTGCATATTAGCAAAGTATAGAGGTCACTGTGTAAACCGATAGAAAAGTAACCATCAGCAAATACTGCAGTGATTAGTTAGAATCTGTATTATTCCTTATATATATATGTATATGTATGTATTCTCTGTTAAAAAGCATAAAGACAAATAGAGAAACATTTCAATGTAAACCATTTATGAATTGGAAGTGATGGTGGTTTTAGTTATCTTTGTAAATAAGGTAATTAGAATGGTATGAAAAGTAATGTGATTATTGCAAGGGTGTTTTTAAATTTGGGATATAAATTCTAGGGTAAATTCTAGTTTATCAAGACTAGTTTTTAAGGGACCTGCCTTTAAGGATTTTTTCTGTTGTTATGGGGTGGGGGAGGGGGGATAATCACAAAGTATGTGGGCTTGGGTTATTTCTGGTTTTTGTCTTTGTGTCCAGAAGAATTTCTTAGAGCTTTACTAGGCTGTGCAAAGTAAAATTCTTCTCAGGCAACATTTGCTTTTTAAAATAATCATGAACAACAAGGTTGCTAAAGCAAAAACTTTATTTTTCTTGTCTTCCAAGATCCGATTTCCCCATCTCCCACTTGCCATCCAGCAGATGCCATCTGTCATCTAAGCTGGTCATTGCTAATAAATAAGGAGACTGTCTCCTGACAGCCAGCACTGTGTATAATCACTCAGGAACCAGCGGATCTGCAAAGACCTACAATCAAAAGCAAATCCCCATTTTCCTTTAATAAAACATTCTACCCTCACCTCCAATAGAAACACATTAAAAGAGTATAAAAATGTTTAAAATCATGTACTAATAAATTCATTGTATGTTAGTATTGCAATAGGATGGAGAGAGAAATATTTAGCTAGTAATGTATCTGGAAACTCTAAATGTCCTATGTGAGTGAGTATTAGATTTTAATAGCATGCTTTAAAGACTGATGAATATAAAAGCCCAAGTTTTGAGTTTCTTCCTGCTTTCAAAGCTGTATCCTAGTTGAATGATACAAATGATTGCAACTTTTCTAAATTATTTGGTTTGGTGGAGTGAGGCATGGAGCAGGCAGGCTCTTCTGATTTGTAAAGTAGTGATGGCAGTGAAGTTATAACTGAAATTGAGGCTGATCTTCCTTTTTTGGTATATTATCCATTGTGCCAACTTTTTGAGATTACTTGCAGAAGTGACTGTAAGTTTTAGTATTTTGTGGAGCACATATTTTTAAATGTGCTGATGGAAAGGACCCAATAAACGACTACTCCTAACTTAGTCACTAGAGTGATTTTATGGTATTTATTAATAAGGATCAAAGTCTTCCCCTTGCCCCAGAAGTCATTCTGTAATTATACCGAGGTATGCTAGGAGTAGGATTACAATTCAAAAAGGTATTCCAAATTCATAAAGCAATAATAATAAAACCCTACCTGTGAGTTTCCCCCTTCAAAGTTTTAACTCTTTAAAAATGAATACCTAGGTTTCATTGTACTTTTAATTTGCTTATTTGGCACTTACCATTTGTTTCACTGGTACTTTATTATTTTTAATGAAAGACTTTTGAAAGGTGCCCTTTCCCCTTAGATAGTTAGAATATCAGTTGACTAATATTACAAGCTCTTGTAGTAGGAAAAAGGAGCTTATTAAATAAAATTCTTTACTAAACCTTAGATGTCTTGCATCAGTCTTAATAGGCATAAAGTTCACACTTAATGACTGGAGAATCTTGTGCTTATTGCCTTTCCCTCTATAAATATTCTCTAGAATGAAAATTAATTTAGGAACAAGACTCTAAAATTCAAGAAAACCCTTAGTGAATATATTCTTGACCATTAATATTAGCCCATTATATTTTCATCTGTATTTGCCATTAAAAGTTTATTTGTGTTTATACCTTCAGGATAATTGAGTTTGTATCTTTTTAATAAATCTGTTTTATCATTGTTAACAGGTTTTTAAGAAAAGAACCTTTCACTAGTACATACATGTCAAAGGTTCATATTTCTGCTAAGTTGTTTTTGGTTTTTTTTTAAACAGGTTGTAGCTGTATTTATTGGTCATGCAGTAAGTAGAGGAAATGTGTAAGATGTGTTTTTCTTTAGCATATAAGGGACCCATCCTCATCCTGAAAGTCTGTTGCTTTAAAAGCAAGTATCTCTCCATAAATATTATGGCCTTCCATTTTCCTCATACATTGTTTTAGAATCCACTTGTGCATGTAAGTTGAGACCACTGTCTCTTAATATAGCACTTTTCAATTCTCTCTAAAGAAATACTTATGTACTACTTCTATCACATGTAAATTTTCATGTAATAGTGTTTTTTGTGACTAAACTCCATTTTGATTGGCAGCTAAGACTTTTTTTCCTGTGGCTTTAATTTATCTAAGAGGTCTTTGCATATAGATGAAACGTATAATTTGCCTGGTGGACTATTTGCGTTGTGTGGCCTTAGTTTGTTTATTGACATTAACAAGTGTTTTAAAAAGGTTTTTAATGAATAGTCTTAAATCTAAATTTGTGTGAATAATCTTTTAACACAGTGCTTTTTTGTAGCTGTCTAAGTGTGTTAAATTGTTAAGCTATTTCTTTGTAAAATAGGACAATGGAATGCATAGAGGTTTTTTTTTTTTTTCCTGTAAAGTATTTTTTTAATAAACAAAGTCTGATTTGTCCTTTCCTGATGTGTCATGACAAAATGAATAGCACATGAGGATCTAGCTACTTTAAACCTGTTTTTTTTTTTTAATTAAACTTCATTGGGGTGACAATTGTTAGCAAAGTTACATAGATTTCAGGTGTACAATTCTGTATTAAATCATCTATAAATCACATTGTGTGTTCACCACCCAGAGTCAGTTCTCCTTCCATCACCATATATTTGATCTCCTAAAACCTGTTTTTAAAGTATTACTTCCTTCCTAATATATCCCCTATTATTTTCTAGTATTTTAGAAAATCCTGTGACTCTTCTTTCCTAAAAAAAAAGGTCATGAATAATCTGGGGAAAATTCCGTCCATGTTGAGGTGCGACTAAGTTTTGGGGGAAGAAAACACACACATCTTTGGCATTTGAGGCAATTATGTCTCCTGCTGCTTAAATTGGTTTATATCTACTTAGGATAATCTTAAATTTTCTTCTGACGATATTGATATTTTTGAAAGTGCATGCATTCAGTGTTAGCTAATGAAGGTGGTGTGTAGAGTTTTCAGATGTCGTTGATATATTGTGACAATGCAATGGATTGTTTTTCCTCATCAGATTTTATTTGAACTCTTTTTAATTGAGGGAACTGTCCTAAGCACTGATAGCCCTTGGTTCCAATTAGTAAAGGAAAAGGAAAGGAACTAATGTTTTCTGAGTAACTGCAGTGGGCCAGACACTTAATATGAGGGTATCTCCTTTAATCCTCACAACATTTATTAGAAAGGTAACAAGACAGTCTGCAGAACACAGGTGAGAAAACTGGCTTGTTAGGTTGAAAATTTGCCTAAGATCACATAGTTTGTTAGTGGGAGCAGGAATTTGAGTGCAATTCTGGGTTCAAAACCATGCTTTCTTCAGTGGCAGCCTTAGGAAGCACTTGGGAAAGTTTGGAAAGAGGCTCCTGAAAGATGATTTGCTACTTAACTGCTCTTCCCTACCAATTGACCTGATTTCTGTTCTTCCACAAACTGCCCCCAATGCCTCATTTGAACACTAAGCAATGAAGTAAAATGTTTTTGCTATTAATGTAATTTACGTCTTAAAGCAAACTTTTAGATAAAACAAAAAGACTTCGTTTGTCTTACTCTTTTTTTTTTTTTTTTTTTTTTTTTTTTTATTAAATTTATTGAGGTGACAGTTGTTAGTAAAATTACATAGATTTCAGGTGTACAATTCTGTATTACATCATCTATAAATCCCGTTGTGTGTTCATCACCCAGAGTCAGTTCTCCTTCCATCACCATATATTCGATCCCCCTTACCCACATCTCCCACCCCCCACCCCCCACCCCCCACCCCCCTTACCCTCTGGCTCTTTTTTTTTTTAAGTTGTCCATTTGTCTTGAAACCCAAAACTTAGCTTTAAGGAGGGGAAAAGCAGTTGGAAAGCAAAAGCAGAAAGGAAACTACTGCCAATGTGTGCAATACAAAAATAAGCCTGGGTGAAATAATTTTAAATTCATTCTGTGGGAGTTACACTTACCTTCTCGAACTGGATTTTCCTCCTCAGTAAGATGGGATAACTTCCACCTGAAGCCAATGATACGAAATGTCTGTAAAACATTTAGAACATACTCCTCAGGCTTTCTGAAGTGGTATCTAGTAACCATGATCTGTGATTACCTTTACCTGACCCAAATGCCACATGCTGGGCAAGCAAGGTCACTGCTTCAATTGTGGTGAGATGGCTATTGAGGTCATATTCCACCAATGGCCAAATTATGTTTACACACACTTGCGTGCACACACACGCACACACACACACACACACACACACACACACACACACACACACGGGAGGGGTGCCAAAAAAATGTATACACATTTTAAGAAAGGAAAAAACTTAAAATTACGCTGATGGTAACCACTTTGAGCACCTCTTATAATTGCAGAAGTCAAACATGACTTGTATTCATCTTTTGTTACCGGTATATATTGAGTATTACAATTTTATAGTTTTTCCTCTTCTTAAAATATGTATACATTTTTTTGGAACGCTCTCTACATACACCCATATATGCACAGAGAGGAGGAGGAGGAGGAAGAAAGTGGCTTAAAATCTTAACATGTCCTTAAATCTTCACTTTAGGGAGCAACTGTGCTTTTCTCCTTTACCTCTATCAGCCTGCTTGAATTCTTAACCTAGAAACAGTTCTTCCCGCTGCCACCTTCCTCCACCCGAATTTGGGAAAAGTGCCCTGGTACTGCACCAAGTTTAGCCCATCCCCTCCCTTCCCCTTGAGCACCCGAAAAGCCTAAGTCCCAGAGCTGCTGAGGGGCGGGAGGATGGAAACAACTAAGCCGCAGCCTGCTAGGCCCTCCGTCCCAGCCCAGAGTGAACTGATGAAAACATTCGTCCATTCAGCAGATATTGAGAACATACGTGCTGGGCCCGTCTCTGACCTCGTGGAGCCCACAGCCCATTGGGGGAAGACCGATAGTAAATAATGAAGCCCAAACAAATGAGCGGACAACTATTAGAACATCAGGAGCGACCTCCTTCAGGTCGATGGACGGGAAAGTCAGTTGTGAGGAAGCGACCTGCACAGTGATCTGGGGCAGCTGCTCCCGCCCGGGGTGGCCCTGCGGCTCCCCAGCCCCTCCATCCGGGAGCCTAGACCCAGGCTCCAGGGTAAGGGCCGGGGGCGGAGCCACCTTCGCAACCAAACCCGGAAAGCGGAAGCCACGGCCGGGCTGCACCGGGGCTGCGGGGCTGCTCTCCTCTCGGTCTCCGCCGGCTGAGTCACCGCCGGCCGGGCGAGGACGCGTCCCAGCTGCTCCGAAGCCGCTGCCTCCCGGCCCTGGGGCCTCGGCACCTGACTTTCCCAGCCCGGCACAAAGCTTTTTGCCGTTGCCGTAGCGACAGGTGGCCTGCGAAGACGCCCCTCCCCTTCACTTTTTTATTCCCTTTCTTTCCCAGTTCATTCTTGGCTTATTTTAGTGTCAGTCCGGTGACCCCGAAAGTCGAGCTTGAAGGGCGCCGGGTCTGTGGCAACAGACGCGTCCTCTGGGCGCTGTGCCGAGGGCTGCCTCGCGGGCTGCGGCGGCCTCCGCGGTCTCCATGGTAACGGCCCCGCCGGCGTCACCGCCTCGGGGGAAAGATGCGGCCTGCGGGGCCCGCCGCCTGGACCCCGGCCTCACGGCGGGGCCGGGGCCACTGAAGAGGAAGGTCCCGGCCGCCGGCCTGCCGGGCAGCGGGCACCAGGTGAGAGCCGGACGCCGGGGACCCGCGGGCGGGGTGGGGGGCAGGTCAGCTCCCGCGACCTCCCTCCCCGCCCTTCCCCGCATCCATGAACACCCTCGCGTAAAATTATCGCAGAGACGCTTCTCCCGGCGCCACTGCGCCAGAGTTTTGTTGTTGTCGTTTGCTTTTGTTTTGTTTTGTCTTTCCCTGTCAAACAGAGAAAGAAATAGCAGCTCAGGGAGAGGCTGAGAGAAGCGGTTTTTGAGTCCTACCCAAACTGGGAGGGGACCTTTCCGCAGCTGGCCTCACCACTGGTTTTCCTTCATTTTCAGTGAAATCCCATTTTCTGGCTGGAGACACAGATGGCCTCAAATGGAAGAGATGCTATATCGTGGTACCAAAAGAAGGTAATGTCAGTATTTTTTATTTGTAAAGCGTACTTACTGTACCAGGCGCCTTCAAAGAATTTCACGTTAATTTCTCCTGAGCTTGGTGGTGCCAGGTATTCTTACATGACAGCTCTTAACAGAAGTGGAAAAACGGATGGACAAGGTCAGTAGGTCTTTCAAACTCAGTTCCAGGTTCCTGAATAGGATTTTCAAGTCCCCTCCCTTCTCCAGGCTGCATACACAGTGCCCCAGAAATGTTTTGAAAGTTTAATTCTGATCAAACTTTTTTTTTCTTAAGACATGAAACTTATCTGCAGTCTCAGAATAGCACTGTCAACAATCATACCTGAGCTGTTCCTTGTCTTTTATTCCTCTCTAGTTTTCCTTAAGAAGTGGAAATATCTTTTAAGGTAGTATTTAACTTGAAATGTTTTGGACGCTGCTTTTTAATCTTTCAAATCCAGCTACTTTAGGATTTTCAAGGAAACAGTCCTTGAAACTCTTAATTGATTTGAACTCTGAGAAGCATAAACGTTTTCTAGATATATTGATATTTAATAATTTCTGACTTTTGTGAGGCTTGACCTAAATAAAAGGATTTCCTTTGCATCATTTAAATAGCCTGCTCCCTCTTTCAGATTGGAGCATATGATCAGCAGATATGGGAAAAGTCAATCGAGCAGACTCAGATTAAGGTAAATTGGTTTCTTTGATTCTAGCTTTATTTTATTGCATTAATATGAAGAGTGGGTTGTACTTTTAAAAAAACTGCACTTATCCACCAAGTATGGCATTCTTTGTTCTTTGAAGTGTATAAGGCAGACATCACTGCAAGCAGAATGAGAAATGACAGTTGACCTGTGGCCTCAGTAGGGAAATAGAAGGGAGTGGTTGGTTTGTGATGTATTAGAACCAAATGTCCCATATAAATGGAGCTATGGCTTTGTACCGTGTTTCCCCGAAAATAAGATGTAGCCGGACCATCAGCTCTAATGCGTCTTTTGAAGCAAAAATTAATATAAGACGGGGTCTTATATAATATAATATCAGACTGGATCTTATATAATATAAAATAATATCAGACTGGGTCTTTATATTAAGTTTTGCTCCAAAAGACGCATTAGAGGGGATGGTCCAGCTACGTCTTATTTTTGGGGAAACGGGGTAGCTCTGGCCGGTTTTACTTCGTGGCAATGTGGCCCCAGTATTGCCAAAGCTTCAGAGTTTTCAAGAGAACCTGGGAATATGCATTTTTTATGTGAAATATCCAGATGTTTTAGAGCTCTTCCCCCACTTCCTCCTCTTCCCCTGCACGCCAGATAAAATCCACTTGTGGCCTGAGTCACCTTTTCAATTACTGGTTTAGAGTATGGTCTTACATTTTTCAGGTTCTTAAGCTATTTCTACATTGCTGTTTAGAACTGAGCAGATTCTTGGGGTTATTTCATGCTGAACAAGCAACCAGAAACTAATATGTTGATTCAGAATGCCAGTTTAGTAATTTATATTAGGGGATGTGGGATTAAATAACGTAATGTTCCAAAGTCAGGATTGTGTGGTCAACATGTATGGGGGGGCAAGGTGGTACAAATTAATCATGCAAAGTTTGCTTTGATAGCAAATGTAATTGGATGGTCTCGAGAAATGGGGAAAGACTAAACACTATCCCTGCCCCTAAAACAATGTCTCTCCATTGACTTTAATAGTTAAATCTACAGATTCAGGGTCTCACTTCCTTTGGGAAGTGCTGAGTTAAGGGCTGCCAGAATCATGTGTTTGGACTTTTTTTTTTTTTTTTTTTTTTTAAGATTTGCTGCAGACTCGCTATTAACATTTTAAAAAATATGTGTATATAAGTGTAATACAACTTAATAGTTCTGTTTATCGCCAAGTACATTGATTGGACTGTGACGTGTATATCTCTCATGCAATACAGTTAACCAACACTTTTAGGGTGCCTTCTTTTTATAGGCCAATCGACTAGAAAATTGTTTTAACCACATGGTACTTGGCTAACTCTTTACAATTTTGTACAGTCCTTGATTTTTTTTTAATATTAATAGGCGATGGGTTTACAATTTTGTTTAGTAACTAAATCCTCTCCTGTTATGTTTTGTGAGCTGCTAAAAAGTATCGATAGTGAGTATGGTGTCATGGAAAGAGCACAGAACTGGCAGAGATCCTTTTGTGATCTCTAGGCCGGTGGTGATCTTGAACATGCACTATAGTTTGTCTGGGTTTTGGTTTTCTTATCCTTAGAAGGGTTTTACTTCCTGCTGTAGAATTTCCTTGCCTACCTCCTTTCCTTAACCAATTTAAAGATTTCCTCAACTCTGATTTCCAAGCCATTTTATATGTACCTTCCTATTAGTACACCTTATCAAGTTATTTGTTAACCTGTGCCTGCCTTTTCATAGGCCTCAAGGGGAGGAATTGTGTTTGTATCTCACTCTTACATCTTGATTCATATAAGAACTCAGTGTCTATTGCTGTATTTAATTGAACCCCATCTGTTATGTATATTTTTAATCATTGTTGTCTCATAAGGTAATCTACTGAAGAACACCTTAATGTATACTTCTTAATTTAGTAGCAGTGGAAAGAATAAAATTAAAGACAACTCTAAAAATTTGCTGAGCTAATGTATCAACATAGTCATCAGAATACAGTCATCAAAATAGACATGGATCTTGCCTTCGTGAATTTCATGGTCTAATGGTGGTGGCAGAAAAGCCAAGATATCTTTTTAAATATATTTTAAGTCTTAGACAAAAATTGATCAAAGTATAGGATACAAAGAAGTATTTCATACAACTAAAAATAGAGAACACAAATATAAATATTTTGAAAACAAAAAAATAAGAAAAAATAAAAAGAAACATTAAAAAACAAACATATCAGATCACAGTACAATAAAATTAGAAATTAATAATAAAAATACGAAATTACAAAAGATATAAAATTTAAAAATCTTGGATCGTAAAGACTGATATAAACTCTTCCACAACCATTTATTGAACAGCTATGTTTAAGGCATTTTGCTAGATCCTGCGCACAAGAGAAAAAGTATTTACAAACAGAGTACAATACTTGTTTAAGGGAAGAGCAAATAGCCCAACCTGATTGGAGTATAAGATATGTAGATGAGATGATAGGTCATAAACCATTTTGGAGCTGACTTGAGTGTTTTACTAAGAACTTTAGATACTATTCTGTAGAAAAATTGAAAAAATTTTATGGCTTTGGGAGGCTACATCATACCTGTATTTTTGAAGGCTAGAAATAAAAATATAGACATAAAACCTGTGGAATTTTTCCAAAGTAGTACTTGATGAACTACCACTTTATATGTCTATATGAATAAAAAAAAATGTCTAGATTGACTAGTAAGAAAGAGTTACAGTGATTTAAGTTCACATTTGAAGAATCTAATGAAAGAACACAATAAGTCAAAGTAAAGAATGGAAAGAAATGCCAAAACTAGAACTAAAACAGTCATTATGTATTTTTCATTTAACAAAGATTAGTTGGCTTCCTACCTACCATATGTCAGGCAGTCGGCTAGGCGCTGTGTCTGCATAATGAGCAAAAACACTCAACATGTTTCTCTTCATGGAGCTTACAGTCAAGTGGGAGACAAAATAATAAAAATAATCCTACTAATGAATAAAAATGACTTTGTGATGGAAATGTTCTAAACCTTGAATGTGATGGTGCTTGTATCACTCTATGAATTTACTAGAAATCTACATAGTTAATGAAAAGTACACCTAAAAATGGGTGAATTTTATTGTATGTAAATTATACCTCAATAGAGCAACTTTCTTAAATCACACCAATAGAAAAAAAATAGGAGAAATCATACTGTAATACACAAGAAATTCATACATATTCCCAAAGAAAACTGTCTTCTAAAATTTCTTAATTGAGAGAATAGATTAAATCTAACATTTTCATTAATGAAGCCCCCTCCACACACAAAAAATGAGTAAAACAAGAATGGCCCCTATGCTACTATTTAGCATAATGAGCAAAACATTCTAATTCATATTATCTTTTATTTTGAAAATATTTTTCTTTTGTTTTTCTTTGATTTCCCCCCTAATATTAGAATAACAAAACTCAGTATTTGAAAATGAAATGATTTTTACCTAGAAAATTTAAAAGGGCTGATTGTAAGCACAGAGGTAACTTCAGGTGTG
Source organism: Rhinolophus sinicus (assembly GCF_057876585.1). Classification (NCBI taxonomy): domain Eukaryota; kingdom Metazoa; phylum Chordata; class Mammalia; order Chiroptera; family Rhinolophidae; genus Rhinolophus; species Rhinolophus sinicus. Next base: position 45,737,070 of record NC_142507.1, on the reverse strand, counting down.
TTTGTATTTTATTTCTTAAGCTGGATGGTAGGTACATGACTGGTGAGACTCTGTAGACATCTTCATTAAAGATGACAGTTTAAACGTGCATTAATCTCCATTTGATCTCGAAGACTACAGTAAATGAGAGCTATTAACACCATTTTGAAAGTTGGAAAGTGCAGAAAGTTAAGCGTCTACATTAGGGCATGGCTGTAAGAAACAAGTGAACTCTCTGTGTAAAACCCCTGTATTCCTGAAAGACTCAAGAATTAGATGCGTTAGGTATATCTGCAGGTACAAGGTAGAACTGAAAATGTGAAAATAGGATTGTTTAAGTATATGTATAAGGAGCTATAGGCCTGTCCCCAGGTCCTCTTTCTTACTATGCATGGCCATATTGTTACCCTCATATTCCTCTGACAGAAGATTGGATTGAAGCTTGCTCTCTAAGAGGCTGAACCAGAGGAGTTTTGGATTCTGGAACACCAGTCACAAATGAGAGTGGGGTGAAATATGGTATTAATGATGGAGATTAAGCAACGTCTGATGGCCAGGTTTATAATCTTCACACAGAAGACTGGAATAAATATCTCTGCAGAAATTGTCTAAAGGGAAAAGACCTCAGGATACTGGAAGTGAAATGGCTGGGTACCTGAGGCTCACTGTTCAAAGTCTCCATCCATTGCGCACTGAACTTGCATTCAGCATGTTAGTACCTTTCTCTTAAGTGTAAATGGATAATTGAAGATCATCAAATATTTGAGACCTAAAGAAAAAAAAGGAAGAGAAAATACAAGTGATGCAGGAATCATGAGAAAACTATTTTTAAAGCTATAATTAATATATTTAAAGAACTGGATACTACTTTTTGGTATCAAGGTAGTGTTGGCCTCATAAAATGTGTTAGGAAGTGTTCCTCTCTTCAGTTTTCTGGAAGGGTTTGAGACGGATTGGTGTTAAATCTCGGTTGAGTGTTCAGTAGAATTCACCAGTGAAGCCATGTGGTCCTAGACTTGCGTGTTTTGGGGAGGTTTCTGATGACTGTTTCCATTTCCATTTCCTTACTGTTGATCGGTCTAGTGAGGTTTTCCAGTTCTTCATGGTTCAGTCTAGGAAGGTTATATATTTCTAAGAATTTGTTCATTTCTTCTAGGTTATCAAATTTGGTGGTGTATAGCCTTTCATAGTATTCTTCTATAATCCTTTGTATTCCTGTGGTGTCCATTGTAACTTCTCTTATCATTTCTGATTTTATTTTGGGTCTTTTTTATCCTGAATGAGGCTAGCCAACGATTTGTCAATTTTAGTTATCCTTTGAAAGAACCAGCTCTTCGTTGCATTAATTTTTTCTATTTTCTTTTAATTCTCTATTCCATTGAATCCTGTTCTAATGTTGAGTGTTTCCTTCCTTATACTGACTTTGGGCTTCATTTGTTCTTTTTCTAGTTTTTAAAGTGAAATGTTAGCTTTCTTATTTGAGATTTTTCTTGTTTCTTGAGGTGGGCCTGTAATGCTAAAACTTAGTACCGCTTTTGCTGTATCCCCTAAATTTTGATATGTTGTATTGTCATTCTCATTTGTCTATATAGCTTTTGGTCTTTTATTTCTTGCACGGTAGTTGTTGAAGAACATGTTGTTAGTCTCCGCATGTTTGTTGTTTTTCCAGCTTTCTTCTTGTAGTTAATTTCTGCTTTGATACTGTTTTGCTCCAAAAATATGTCCGGTATGATTTCAATCTTCTAAAATGTATTGAGACTGGTTTTGTGTCCTAGTACGTATTGTTTATCCTTGAGAGAACGTTCCATGTGCACTTGAGAAGAGTCTATCCATTGCTGTCAATGGAGTATTTAGGTTTCCTACTATAATTGTATTTTTGTCAGTTTCTCCCTTTATTTTTGTTAATAATTGCTTTGTATATTTTGGTGCTCCCAGGTTGAGTGCTTATATATTGATGTGTTATGTCTCTGATATAGTGTCCCCTTTATCATTATAAAATGTCTGTCTTTGTCCCTTGTTACCATTTTTATCTTGAAATCTCTTGTCTGATATAAGTACAGCTATATGTGCATTTCTCTGCATGCCATTTGCTTGGAGTATCATCTTCCACCTCTTCACTTTGAGTCTATTTTTGTCTTTGTAACTGAGGTAGGTTTCCTGAAGGCAACATATAGTTGGGTCTTATTTTTTAATCTATTTGTTACTCCATGCCATTTAATTGGTGAATTCAGTTCATTTACATTTAGGATGATTATTGATATATGAGGACTTTCTATAGCCATTTTATCTTTTGTTTTCTGGTTGCCTTGTGTCCTGTGTTTCTCTCTGCTATTTTAGTTTGGTGGTAATCTATGATTTTTCCCCCTTGTTTCTTCTTTTTTTATGTTATGTGTCTCAGTTCTAGATTTTTCTTTTGTGGTTACCATTATGTTTATGTAAAAAATAGTTCCATAGTATAATAGTCCTTTCTCTTCTGATTGCATCTTCATTCACCTGTGCAAGTTCAGTCCCTTTTCCCCTCCCCTTTTACGTTTTAGTTGTCACAAATTATCCCTCTTTGTGCAGTACGCCTTTCCAAATTGCAGTAATTAATTGTCTTTTTAAAAAATGCTTTTACCCCCTTTAACCTTTGTTATATGTAAGTGTTTAATGCCCTGTTCTGAAATAGAGTTGCAATTTCCTGCTTATGTCTGTGTTTTGTCATCTTACAGTTTTGTATCCTTTTGCCTTTTTGTTTCAGGTGGAAGAGCTCCTTTAAACATTTCTTGTAATGCAGGTCTTGTGGTAAATTCCCTCAGCTACTGTTTCTCTGGAAAAGCCTTTATTTCTCCATATCTAAAGGATAACTTTGCCAGATATATTACTCTTGGCTGGTGATTTCTCTCTTTCAATATTTTGAATATTTGATTCTACTCTCCCCTAGCTTGTAACAGGGTTTCTGCTGAAAAATCTGATGATAATCTAATGGGGTTTCCTTTATAGGTTAGTCTTTTTTTCCCCTGGCTGCGTTGAGAAGTCTTTCTTTGTCATTAACTTTTGACAGTTTTAATATAATGTGTCTTGGAGAAGGTCTTTTTGCATTGAGATAATTGGGTGTTCTGTTAGCTTCTTGGACTCGAGGGTCCAGCTTTTTCCATAGGTTTGGGAAATTTCCATTGATTATTTGTTTGAATAGGCTCTCTGTTCCCTTCTCCTTCTTTTCTCTTTCTGGTATAGCCAATATTCTTATGTTGCTTTTCTAACGGAGTCAGGTAGTTCTTGTAGAGTTCTTTCATTTTTTAAAACTCTCAATTCTCTCCTTCCACCTGAGTCATTTCTAGATTTTTACCTCCAAGATCACCAATTCTTTCTTCCATCTGGTCCACTCCATTTCCTAAGCTCTATAATTCATTCTTTGCCTCATTTATTGAGTTGTTCAGCTCCAGAATTTCTGTGTGGTTTTCTTTTTATAGTTTCGATCTCTTTGGTAAAAGACTCCTTTTGTTTGTTGGTATTATTCTTGAGCTCACTGAACTGCCTTTCTGAGTTTTCTTGCATCTTGTTAAATTTTTTCAGAACTGCCGTCTTGAATTCTCTGTCATTTAAATCAGTCTTCCATGTCTTTGAGTTTGTTTTCTGGAAACTTTTCATCTTTCTGAGCTACCTTATTACCTTGGTTATTTGTGGTACTAGATGGATTGTTTTCTCTACCTGGGCATTTGAGGTTTTGAAATCTTTTTAAGGTACTGTTTTGCTTTTAACAATTCACCAGGTTGATAAGTATAGGTTTTTATTTTGTCTTCCAGTAGATGGGGCTATAGCACAAGTTTTTGTTTTCTCTCACTTGCACTACTGGTACTTCCAGGATCTCGGTGGGGCATTGTCACCTTGGCCATGGAAAATGCCCCCATATTCTCTGAGGAGATGGGCATCCACTCTCTGACTGGGTTGCCTAGGTCTCCGGGCACCACACCGGTGGTGGGATGTGGCCATTGATGGGGCTCCGGACCTGTGAGTTCCTGGCGCTGCCTCCCTGCAACCAGAGGCTGCCAGCCACCCTGTACTATCTGAAGTGTCCCAGCTGCCTCTACAGGATTCAGCTGTGATGGGTGTGGGAGGGGTGGGTGCAAGGAGGTGGGTTCCCACATCAGCGGCTTTTTCTCTACTGGGTTTAGCTGCTATGTGCACTGACCACTCAGGCTGGAGTGTTGCTTCTGCCCCTCTGGCCTCTCTGTGCTACTGAGGGAGGGCTGTAACCTGACACCTCTGCTGCTACTGTGTCAGCTGGAGCCAGGTTGGCAACGGGAGGGTGAGTGGGAGTCAGGTTTCGTGCATCTGCGGCTTTGTAATTTCCCTGGTAATGACAGCTGCCAGCTCGTGGCTGCCACCCCTTTGCACCATGTCTCTGCTCTCGTCACCGGTCTGAGCAGCAATGTGTACCAGCCTCTCGGGCTGGCATGCTGCCTCTACCCCTCCAGCCCTCTGTGGGCTGCCGAGTAAGGGCTGCAACCCAACCCTCCACTGTTCCCGTGTCATCAGGGTCGCTGCCAACGCGGGACTGTACCTGTGGCTCCTGTCTCTATCCTTCCCCAATCCCACATCTGCTGCTCACGCCACACACCCACCGTGAGATGTCTCAGTGCACAGATCTCTCAGATATGTTTGTGTGTTGTGCAGGAAATTCTTGGTGAATTATAGTTGTCCAACTTGTTGTAACTTGAAGGGGAGAAACCAAGAGTTTTCTCACTTCGCCATGATGCTTATGTCACCCCCTGAATACTATTTTTTTTTAAAGGGTTATAGGTGAAAAAAGTAAGAGACCCAGAAAATAAAAACAACCTGAATAAATTCATTTGAAAAATGGGAAGATAAAGTTGAGGCATTTTCCAAAAACATAGTACAAAAGAGCAAGGGGGGGGGGACATAGAAAAGTGAGTACATTTCATGCAGGAAGGCTGGCATCCAATAAGTGTTCCAGAAAAAGGAAACACATGTGGGGGAGAAATTACTAAGTAATACAAAAAGTTTTCCCAGAACTGGCATACACACATTTCCAGGTTAAAAGGATCTTTTCAGTGCTCAGTACCTATAGTAAGAAACATTATCATGAAATTTCAGAACTAAAATTTAGAAAAACTCAGTTCAGTCTCCTCATGTGTTTTTCCTGTGAGCCTCTTTTTCCTGCTCACACACAACACTTCACTTCTGATCACCAAATGTGTGGAAGGTTTTTCCCCACACCAAGCAGTTCTCTGCAGTGCCAGGTGGGTAGCCTACAAATTTAACTCGATTCTGACACTGTCTACCTGGAGATAGTGTCAGATCCCACAGGTTAAGGGCTGCATCTCAAAAGACTGCTCCCACCCTACTTCATGTGCCAATTGCAAGTCGTAGGTCCTGAGGTTCCACCACTTCTGTCCGACCCGACTACAAATCGGAAGTTCTCATGACCCCCCCACCCCAGGTTTGATTAATTTGCTAGAGTGGCTCACAGAACTCAGGGAAACACTTACATTTACCAGTTAATTAAAGGATATGATAAAGAATATAGATGAACAACCAGAGGCAGAGAGCGAGGTCTGGGAGGGTCCCCACTGTGGGAGCTTCTGCTCCCCTGGAGTGGGGTACATCACCCTCCCAGTGTGGATGTGCTCATGAACCTGGAAGCCCTCCAAGCCCCGTACTGTTGGGATTTTTATGGTGGCTTCCTCATACTGGCGTGATCGATCATTAACTCCATTTTCAGTCCCTCTCCCTTGAGAGAATGGGTGGCAGGGATGAATATTCCAAGCATCTAATCACAGCTTGTTCTTTCTGGTGACGAGTCCTCACCCAGGAGCCATCCAGGAACCCACCCAGAGTCACCTCATTAGAACAAAACAGAAGACACTGATAACACCCAGGAAATTATAAAGGGTTTCAGGAGCCCTGTGTTAGGAACCAGGGGGAGACACACACACACACACACACACACACACACACACACACACACGGACATTTGGAATTAGAGCTTGAGTTAAGCGAGGAATAGAGGGAAGGATCAAAACAGATCATATACAAAATATTGGGAGTCAATGACATCGGGCCTCTCAGTAGCAACTTCTAGCTCATCTGGAAGCCAGAAGACCATGGAACCTTCGAAGTTCTGGGAGAAAATGACTTCCAACATAAAATTCTATGCCTAGCCTAGCTATTAACCAAGTGTACAGGCTCCATGTGAAGGTATAGTCAGACCTTCAAAGTCTCAAAAACATGTATCACCCATGTCCCCTCGCTCAGAAAGCAGGGGAGGACAAATACTGGATTACAATGAGTAAACTTTCGGAGCAATCCATAATTTCAAGAAGGAGGAGAGCCAACACAGAGAGGTAAAGGGAATTCTAGGACAATGAAGAGATGTCCCAGGATGACAGTTTCTATCAGGACTGCAAAACAACCCGACCAGAATGGAGCAGGAAACTGTGGTATAGATAGCTTCAGGGGGGAAAAAGAAACTAGCCCTTGTTGTGTCTGAGCACATTGTGAGCAGATTTGTAACATTTCTAGGGAGTTTTAAGATGAATTATAAATAGGTATGGAGAAAATTAAGTGAATGAAAAAATGAGGCAATTAGAATTCTAGGACAGACACAATTTCTAAGAAAGGAAATGTAATCATGTTTACTACTTGGCTTAGCCGGGAACAATATTTATGTAATTAATAACACTCAAAACATCAAACATGGATTTGAGTAAAATTGTGATAAAACTGTACGGAGGAAAACTGTAGTTCAGAGGGTGTATGTGTGTTTGGTGGGGTAATAGTAATAATAATAATCATTAATAATTAGCATGTAGTGTGTGTGTTGCATTCTAAGCCTCTCTCTCTCTCTCTCTCTCTCTCTCTCTCTCTGTCTCTGTCTCTGTCTCTGTCTCTGTCTCTCAGTTGATCCTTACATCAGCCCTATGAGGTACCTTTATTATCATTCCAATTTTATAGGGGAAGGAACTGAGGCACAGAAAAGCTAAGTAAGAAAGCCACCTCCTCTTCGCCAGTAAGAAGTGAATGCATAGCATCTAAAATTGAAGAAAGCACTCTACATACTTTATTGAGAAATAACAAGGAAGAAATAACTAGGAAGGAGGCATTAAGGTTAAGGAAGGCTGAGGCTGGAAAGAGTTGGTTTTTTGTTACTAGCTTTGTAATATAAGTGTTTTAATAAAAAACAAAAGTTTCTCTTCTACAAAAAAAGAAAATATATTAAATGAAGTTACTTGAGGAATAACATATATGTATGTAATCCAAATGAGATCGATGGATCGATTGATGGAGGCGTGTAATATATAGGTATGTGGATATACCCGTATCTTTTATTTATGCCAGTAGCAAAACCAACAAATCTCATCAACATAAGGCATGAGCTTTGGAGTCAGGTAGATTTAAATATGTATTACTTTTCTTGATCACCCCCCTACCTGTAAGAAGATTGTGTCTCCACCTATTGTCACGTGACCTGCCGAGCCTTCCTGTGGTCTGGGAATCCTGCCCCACAGACCTCCCTCCGGCTTGGTGAGTGGAAGGTGACCAGACCGTGAGCTGCCCTCTCTTGACCCAGCCTTGCCCCTTCTCTTGCCTTTCCTAGTCAGTGAGTAGCTGGAGTGCTCAAGTTGGGGTTTGGAATTTTTCTGGGGCTCCGTCTTCACCCTGATCCGTCATTTTTAATTACTCAAACTTCTGTGTTTTATCTTCTAGTATCTTTTGAGTGTGAATCCTTTTCCAGTTCATGCTTCTGATTACTGAGTCTGAAGGATTGGCCTGCAGGCCAGATCCGCTGGAGCGCCGCAGGCTCCGAGTTTTACATGTTTATTGCCTGGGTCCAAGTCAGCTTTAGTGCAATAGGGGCTGAGTTCAGTAGTTGCCACCAAGATCCAACAGGCCACAAGGCCTGAAATAACCATCTGGCCCTTTACAGATAAAACGTGTCCACTCCTGGTCTAGATTCCTGGAGTAGCCTTTTTAACTTTCTGTTTGTCTGCGGGCTTATTGTTATCTTATTTGTGTTTTAACACGAATCTGATTCTTTTTCTCATATTGAACACTGTCCTGTGACTTCCTAGTATCCTTCCAATAAATTCACATTCTTGGCCTGATTATAATCTTCACAATATGGCTTCTGCTTACCTCTCCATTTTCTGTCTCTCGTACTTTCATGCCTTTTCACTTCCTCTGTGCTTTCAGCCTTCTTGAACCTTCTTCAGTTTTTGTCGTGCTGTCTCTCCTTTCTGGGTCTTCTCATAGCTTTTCCTTATTTCCCCCTTTTGCTCCACCCCATGTCCGTATTTGCAAATTCTTACCCTTCAGGTCTCAGGTTAGATATTTTCCTCTGGAAATCTTTCTTTGACTTTTGAATCTGAGTTACGTGCCCTTTACACGTGTTCCTGTGGTTCAGTCCTTGCCTTTAATTGTTGTTTTATTGTTCATCATGTGCCCTAAGTCAGCGGTGACTTCTTTGTGCCTGACTAGATGGTAGTTTGATTCTTTCAATGGCAGTCAACTGGAAATTTCAGCACACTAAGTGATAGACGTGTCATAGGGTTTCACTTGTCTTTTATTCCCTGTTAAATACAAAGTCCACTGGCACAGCGTATTACCTCCAGTGCTTTTGTCCCTCTGCCTAAGAGGAGGAACTACACTGGTCAAGTCTTGCATGGTTATGTTGGCAGTGCTAATTTAAAAATGCCAAAGTGAGAGGCAATGAGCATTTACTTGAGATTAAAAAAAACCAAAAGCTATTTGGAAAGCACTGAATCAGGCAGAAGCCCAAATAGTGTTCCCATCAGGAGACAAAGGCAATGGGTAATTAGGAGAAAGGGAAGGGCAACAATTAGATCAATAGAAGGAAGGCATTTCTATTGGTGCAGATTAGCTAACATAGTGACACTAATTCTAAACAATGTTTTTAATTTTGAGTCCAGTAGTCACAATATCTACTTTCTTGTTAGGGCAGGATACTTGAAACAGAATTGTGAGCTCCTTTGTCCAATCTCAAAACTTCCATCGTAGAAATCTTCAGCTTCCCTAGCCCCTGACTGAGGACAACACTGTATGATTCTTTTTCTTTCCCCAACATCTTAAGGAGTTGTGAATTTATTTTCCAGATGTCATTAATCCAGAAGATTTTGAGACAGGAAATAAAGTACAATTGATGTAACAAAGATTTGTTTGCAAATAATTTCCAAAATGTTTGTTCAGCAATGAGTTAATTTTTAACATATTGCTTTTGATAGAAGTTGTTTGTCTCTGAGGGCAAAGAAAAGGATGAAATTAGAAACAATTTTTTATGGCATTGTTTTGATGAAATAGTTCAAGGTCTGAAAGAAGGAAACATAGATGGGACCAAATGAGTTTGCCCTTCCTAGGTAGTGACTGGATCTTTGGATCATTTGCATGTGGACCCGGCCACACTCTATTTATTATTATTTTTTAATTCTTAAAATGCATTATTATATTAGTTAGTTTCAGGTGTACAGTATAGTAATTTGACATTTTTATGTCTTACAATGTGATTTCCCCATTAATTCTAGTAGTCATCTGTCACTGTGCAAACTTATCACAGTGTTATTGACTATATTCCCTCTTCACTTTTTGCATCCAGCCCCCCACCTCCCTCCCCTCTGGCCGTCATCCCTTTGGTCTCTGTTCTGTGAGTCTGTTTTGTTTATTCATTTGTTTTTGTTTGTTTTCTAGATTCCACATGTAAGTGAAACCATATAGTATTTGTCTTTCTCTGACTTATTTCACTTAACATAACCTCTAGATCCATCCATACTGTCATAAATAGCAAGATTTCATTTTTTTTTATTGCTGTGTAATATTGCTCTGTGTGTGTGTAATCCGTTCGTCTATCTATGGACACCTCGGTTGATTTCATATCTTGGCTGTTGTAAATAGCACTGTAATGAGGTTAGCGGTGCATATATCTTTTTGAATTAGTGTTTTTGTTTTCTTTGGATAAATCAGAAGTGGAGTTGCTGGGTCTATGGTGGATTTATTTTTAGTTTTTTGAGGAATATCCACACTGTTTTCCATAGTGACTGCACCAATTTGCAGGCTCAACAACAGTTCACAAAGGTTCCCTTTTCTCCACATCCTCACCAGCATTTGTTGTTTGTTAAATTATTGATGATAGCCATTCTTACAAGTGTGAGGTGATAACTCATTGTGGTTTTGATTTGCATTTTCCTGATGAGTAGCGATATTGAGCATCTTTTCATGTCTGTTGGACTTCTGTATGTCTTCTTTGGAGAAATGTTTTTTCATGTCCTCTGCTCATTTTTTGATCAGATAGTTTATTTATTTTTGAGTTGTACGAGTTACTTAAATATTTTGGATATCAGCCCCTTATCAGATGTATCGTTTGCAAATATATTCTCCCATTCAGTAGGTTGTCTTTTTGTTTTGTTGATGGTTTTCTTTACTGTGCAGAAGCTTTATAGTTTGATGAAGTTCCGTTTATTTATTTTTGCTTTTGTTTCCCTTGCTTAAGGGCACATATCCAAAAAGATATTAGACTGATGTCAAATAGTTTACTACCTATGTTTTATTCTAGGAGTTTTATGGTTTCAGACCTTACATTTAAGTCTTTAGTACATTTTTAGTTTATTTTTGTATATAGTGTTAAGAGAGTGGTTCGGTTTTACTTATTTATTTTTTTGCATGTACCTGTCCACTTTTCCCACCACCGCTTGTTGAAAAGACTGTCATTTACCCATTATATATTCTTGCCTTTGTCACTAGATTAGTTGACCATGTAAGTGAAGATTTATTTTGGGACAGTGTATTATGTTCCATTGATCTATATGTCTGTTTTTATGTCAGTGCCATACTGTTTTGATTACTGTAGTCTTATAGTATATTTGGACATCAGGTATTGTGATACCTCCAACTTTGTTCTTCTTTTTCAAGATTGCTTTGACTATTTGTATTTTGCCATTAGTATTTTGATAGGGATTGCTTTGAATCTGTAGATTGTTTTGGGTAGTATGGACAGTTTAATGATGTTAATTCTTCCTATCCATAAGCATAGTATAATGTATCCTTCCACTTATTTATATCTTCTTCAGTTTCTTTCTTCAGTGTCTTAGTAGTTTTCTGAGTACACGTCTTTTACCTCCTTGTTGAAGTTTATTCCTAGGTATCTTATTCTTTTCGAGGCAGTTGTAAATAGGATTGTTTTCTTAATTTCTCTTTCTAATCATTATTGATGTATAAAATGCAACCCAGTTCTGAATATTAATTTTGTATCCTGCTACTTCACTGAATTCACTTATTAGTTCAAATAGTGTTTTTTTGTGGAATCTTCAGGGTTCTCTCTCTATAGTATGTCATTTGCAAATAATGACAGTTTTACTTTTCCCTTTTCAATTTGGATGCCTTTTATTTCTTTTTCTTGTCTGATTGCTTTGGCTAGGACTTCCAATACTAATTTGAATAAAAGTGGTGAAAGTAGACATCTTTGTCTTGTTCTTGATCTTAGAGGAAAAGCTTTCAGCTTTCCACTGTTGAGTATGATGTTTGCTATGGGGTAGTCTTATATGGACTTTATTATCTTGGGATATGTTCCCTCTATCCTCACTTTGCTGAAAATTTTTATCATGAATAGGTTTTGGATTTTTTTCTGTATCTTTTGATAAGATCATATTATTTTTATCTTTCATTTTGTTTATGTGGTGTATCATATTGATTTGTGGATATTGAACCAGCTTTGTATCCCAGCAATCCAGTTTGATGATGATGTATGATCTTTTTAGTGTAATTTTTTTTTAGTGTCTTTGTATGGTTCAAATTTTCTGTTTGTTTTTAATTCAGCCTGGGAAGATTTTATATTTCTAGACATCCATTTCTTCCAGTTTGTCCAATTTGTTGGCATATAATTGTTCGTAGTATTTCTTTATAATTCTTTATATTTCTCTGGTGTTGCTTATCACTGCTCCCCTTTATTTCTGATTTATTTGGGCCCTCTCTTTTTCTTACCGAGTCTGACAAAGGTTTATCAATTTGGTCTATCTTTTCAAAGAACCAGCTCTTGATTTCATTAATTTTTTTTCTTTTTTTTTTTTAAGACTCCATTTCATTTATTTCTGCTGTGATCTTTATTATTTCTTTCCTTGTACTTTGGGCTTTATTTGTTCTTCTTTTTCTAGTTCCCTCTGTGTTTGGTTGTGTTTTCATTTTCATTTGTCTCAAGGTATCTTTTGATTTCTTCCTTGATCTTGTTAACCTATTCATTGTTTAATAGTATGTTATTTAGCATGCATGCGTTTGTGTGTTTTTCTGTTTTCTTTTTGTAATTGATTTCTAGTTTCATATCATTGTGATCAAAGAAGATGCTTGATTTGATTTCAGTCTTCTTAAATTTATTGAGACTTGTTTTGTGGCCTAACATGTGGTCTATCCTGGAGAATGCTCCAGGTGAACTTGAAAAAAATACATATTCTGCTGCTTTTGTATGAAATGTCCTGTAAATAATCAATTTAGTCCATCTGGTCTAATGTGCCATTTGAAACCACTGTTTCCTTGTTGTTTTTCTACTGGATGGTCTATCCATTGATGTCAATGGGGTGTTCTACTATTACTGTGTAACTGTTGATCTTTCCGTTTATGTCTGTCACAATTTGCTTTATATATATATATATATATATATATATATATATATATATATATATATATATGCTCCTATGTTGGGTTTATGGATGTTTACAAGAGTTATATCATCTTGTTGGATTGATTCCTTTATTGTTATGAAATGCCTTTCTTGTCTCTTATTATAGCCTTTGTTTTAAAGTCTATTTTGTCAGATATAAGTATTGCTACTTCAGATTTATTTTGTTTCTATTTGCATGAAATATCTTCTGCCATCCTTTTACTTTCAGTCTGTGTATATGTTTTGATATAAAGTGGGTCTTTTGTAGGCAGCACATGTATGTGTTTGTTTTTCTATCCATTCAGTCACCCTATGTCTTGTTTGAAGCATTTAGTCCATTTACATTTGAAGTAATTATTGATAGGTATGTAATTACTACTATTTTATTGTTTTCTGATTGTTTTTCTAATTCCTGTCTGTTTCTTTTTTTATTCTTTTGCTCTCTTCTCTTGTATGTTGATGACTTTCTATAGTGTTATGTTTTAGTTCCTTTGTATATCTCTTATGGATTTTTGGTTTGTGGTTACCATGTGCTTCATATATATCAAGCTATGTTTACTGCAGCCTATTTGAAGTTTATGGTCCCCTAAGTTTGAACACATTGTAATATCACTACAGTTTTTAACTCACTCACCCCTTCCATGTTTATGTTTTTGTCATTTTTGCTTCGTGTGTATGTGTTTGTGTATATCCCTTAATTTATTGTTGTAATTACACATGGTCTTCCTACTTTTGCATTTTAACCTTTGTACTGTTTTTATAGATGATTAATTCACTGTTTTTAAGTGTTTGCCTTTGTCAGTGAGATTTTTTTTTCTTTCCTATATTTTCTTATTTATATTTTTGATCTTTTTGTCTTAAAGTTGTCCCTTTAACATTTCTCGTAATACTGGTTTAGTGTTGATGAACTCCTTTATCTTTCTCTTGTCTGAGGAACTCTTTATCTCTCCTTTGATTCTAAATGATAGCCTTTCGGGGTAGAGAAATCTTGGTTGTAGGTCTTGGCCTTTCATCACTTTGAATATTTCATGCCAATCCCTTCTGGCCTGCAAAGTTTCTGTTGAGAAATCAGCTGACAGTCTTATGGGAGTTCCCTGGTATGTAGCTAACTGCTTTTCTCTTGCTGCTGTTAAGATTTTTCTCTTTGTGTTTAACCTTTGGCATTTGAATTGTGACGTGTCTTGATGTGGGCCTCTTTGGGTTCATCTTGTTTGGAACTCTCTGTGCTTCCTGGTCTTGTATGTCTATTTCCTTCACCAGAGTAGGGAAGTTTTTGGTCCTTATTTCTTCAGATGGATTTTCAATCCCCTGCTCGCTCTCTTCTCCTTCTGGTACCCCTATGATGTGAATGTTGGTATGCTTGATGTTGTCCCAGAGGTCCCTTAAGTATCATCATTTATTTTTCTTTTTTCTTTTTGCTGTTCCAATTTGTTTTCCCCACCTTGTCTTCCAGATTGCTAGTTCAGTCCTCTGCTTCATCTAATGTGTTGTATATATGCATTGTATATATAATTCTCTCTAATGTAGTCTTTGTTTAAAAAAAAATATTTTCATTTATTTAATTTTTTAAATTTATTTTTTTTATTTTTCAACTACAGTTGATATGCAATATTATCTTAGTTTTAGGAGTAACACAGTGTTTAGATTTTTATATAACTTATGAAGTGATTCCCCCAATAAGTCTAGTACCCCTCTGACACCATACATAGTTATTACAATATTATTGACTGTATTCCCTATGCTTTACATCCCCATGCTATTTTATAACTACCAATTTTTAATTCCTAATCCCTTCTCCTTTTCCACCTAGCCCCTCAACACCCCCATCAGTTTGTTCTCTATGAGTTTGTTTCTGTTTTGTTTGTTTGTTTATTTTGTTCTTTAGATTCCACATATAAGTAAAATCATATGGTATTTGTCTTTTTCTGTCTGACTTATTTCACTTAGCATAATACCCTCTACATCCATCCATGTTGTCTCAAATGGTAAGGTTTCTTTTTTTATGGCCAAGTAATATTCCATTGTGTGTGTGTGTGTGTGTGTGTGTACACACACACACACACACACATCAAATCTTTTTTATCCATTTGTCTATCAGTGAACCCTTAGGTTGCTTCCATATCTTGGGTATTGTAAATAATGCTGCAGTGAACATTGTGATGTTCAGTCTATGTGTGTCTCTCAATCTGAAGTGTGTCCCTTGTAGGCAGCATATGTAGGGATCTTGTTTTCTTGTTTATTTATCCCCCTCCCATGTCTTTTAATTGGAGCATTTAATCTCTTTACATTTAAAGTAATTATTGCTATGTATTTAGTTATTGCCATTTTATTATTCATATTTTTCATCTTTTTACTTCTAAAAGAAGTCCCTTTAACATTTCTTGTAATACTGGTTTGGTGGTAGTGAACTTCTTTAACCTTTTCTTGTGTGAGAAGCTCTTTATCTCTCTTTAGATTCTAAATGATAGCCTTGCTTGATAGTGCAATCTTAGTTGTACGTCCTAGCTTTTCATAACTTCTCATGTTTCATACCAACCCCTTCTGGCCTGCAAAGTTTTTGCTGAAAAATCATCTGACAGTCTTATGGGAGCTCCCTGGTATGTAACTAACTGCTTTTCCCTTGCTGCTTTTAAGATTTTTCTCTTTGTTTAACCTTTGGCATTTTAATTGTGATGTCTTGATGTGGGCCTCTTGGGTTCATCTTGTTTGTGACTCTCTGTTTTCCCAGAGGTCCCTTATACTAATTTTTAAAACTTCTTTTTGGTTTTTGCTGTTTCAATTGGGTGTTTTTCACTACCTTGTCTTCTTATTAGCTGATTTGATCCTCTACTTCATCTAACCTGCTATTGGTTCCATCAGATTTATTCTTCACTGCAGTTACTGTGTTTTTCATTTCTGACTGGTTCTTTTTTATGGTTTCTATGTCCTTTTTTATGTTCATCTCATTATTGAAGTTCTCACTGAGTTCTCTATTCTTTTAAGTTCACTAAGCATCCTTATAACCAGTGTTTTGAACTCTGCACCTGGTAGATTGCTTGCCTCCATTTCGTTTAGTTCTTTTTCTGGAATTTTGTCCTGTTCTTTCATTTGGGTCATGTTTTCTTTGTCTCCTCATTTTGGGTGTCTTCTTGTTTCGCTTTTTTTTTTTTTTTTTCCTTCTTCTTCAATGTATTAGGTAGATCTGCTGCATCTCCTCATCTTGTCACAGAAGTAGGTGTATGTAGTAGGTGTCCTGTGTGGCCCAGTCTCCCTGTTTACCTGAGCTGAGTGTTTCAGTGGTGTCCCTTGTGTGTGTATTTGAGCTTTGATTGCTGTTGGCATGTCAGTATATGGGATTGACAGTCAGGCTGACTGGCTGTGAGGGCTGGCTGTGACTACAGCAGATGAGCTGTTGTGCAGGGGCTGACCGCTAACCCCACAGAACGGGAGTCACTTTTGTAGGTTTCTAGTGCCAGATGAGTCTACCTTTCAGGTGAGTTGTTTTTGGAGCTGGTTGTGTGGTGCTCTGGTGTAGTATGAAGCTGGCCACCAGTTGTGTTGATTCTGGAGCCTCAGTTAACCAACTGTTGTTCCTTGGCGGGGGTGGGGGGAGTAGGGGGTGGGGAAGGACCTCCTCAGCTGAGATATCCCTCCTGTTTCTTAACCACCACATGGTGAGTGTAGCACCTGCCCATTTCACGTCTCCACCCCTCGACCAGTCTCGATCAACATGGCTTCTTTATAGAAGTTCTGTTTATCTCTGGTTCTCAAGGGTGGTGTGCTATAATTTAGTTGTAATTTTGATGTGGTCATGGGAGGAAGTGAGCACAGGGTTTACGTATTCCGCCATCTTGACCAGACATACTATTTTATTCTTTTTGATGCACTTGTAAATGGGGTTGTTTTCTTCATTTCTCCTCCTGTTTCTTCATTATTAGTATGCAGGAATGTGATGGATTTTTGTGTATTTTTTACCCTGCTACTTTACTGAATTCTTCTAATAATTTTTTGGTGGATTTTTTAGGGTTTTCTAAATATAGTATGTCATCTGCAAATAGTGATGGAGGATAATTTTAAAGAGTTTTGAATGATCTCAGAAAAAATGCTTCCAGACATTGATAATTGATTCCATCATTGTAAAAGACCCCAGAAAAACTGCCTCCGGATATTGACATTTGGAGATTCCTTCAAGCTTTCTGCTTGATTACCCTGCAGTGAAGTCCCAAATCTATAAGCTACACTCACATACACAGAGCTTCCAGTAAATTTAAAAAATTTTTTATTGGAGTAAAACATATTCAGTAAACATGAATATACTTATGTACATGTGCACTTATATAACAGAATTATAAGTATACAGCTTGAAGAATTTCACAAACTGAACATAACAATGTAACAAACACTCAGTTCAAGAAACAGAATATTAGTGGTCCCACAGAAGCTCTCCCTATACTTTCCTCTTCTAGTCATTGCCACCAATGAAGGTAACCAGTATCCTGACTACTAGCACATGCCTTCTTTGAACTGTATGTAAATGGAATTGTACAATACATTCTTTTGAGTCTTAATTTTTTCAGTATTATGTTTGTGAGATTCATTAATGTTGTTGCATAATTGTTTATTCGGTATAACACCACAATTATTTATCAATTCTACTGTTGATGGGCAATTTCCAATAGTTGCTGATGGGTAATTTCCAATTTGGAGGACTTATAAATAATACTTCTATGAACATTTTGTACACATTATTTAGTGACGTGTGTATGTATTTCTCTTTGGTATGTACTTAGAAGTAGATAGAATATTGGGTCCTTTAGGTTTTTAGCTCCTCATCCTAATATGTAAACAGACAGCCAATGATTACTAGATATTTGAAGAAATCCTCCAATATGAAAGAGAATAGAAAGAAATGAACCCAAAGAATCAAAATGAAAAAAAAAAAAAAGAAGCATTTGAGGAAATTTACAGAAAGCAGAACAAAAATACAAAAAAGATAGAACATAGAGAAAAGTTAAAAAGTTTTGACAAGGGAAGAAATATAAAAATATAGAAAACTGCCCTAAAACTGAAAGACTTGAATTTTTGTGTAGAAAGGAATATCAGCACAGTAAATGATAAAAGACTCATATCAAGGCACATCATTACGAAATTTCTGAATACCATGAATAAAGTGAGTATTGAGGAAAGAAATAATTTGTGTGCAAAGGATCAGGATTCAGAATGGCACTGGGGTTTGCAACAGCAACATTGGAATCCAGAAAATGACGGAACAATGTCTTAATTCTTGAGGGAAAATTATTAACAACTTTGAATTCTGCTCATACGTAGTATAACTTTTAAAAAGGTCTGCGGGTAGAATGAATTCATTTTCAGATATGCAAGGATTCAAAAAATTATCGTTTGTGACCCCTTTCTTAGGAAGCTACTGAAGATTGTGCTCCAAGAAGACATGGGGAATAGGAATTAGGGATTCAGCACACCACAGAGAGAGGTGAAGGGAATTGTCAGGGTGACAGTGAAGGAACGTCCTGGGGTTACAGCTAAGTAGCATGCCAGAGAGCAACTAGCCCAGTTGGACCAGGAAGAGAGAGGGTTCTGGGAAGGGTGTTACCAGGATTTTTTTTGAAAATAGTTTTTTAGAGAAAAAGGACTTTGATTTGTTTTCTGGCATCTTAATGTTTGGAAAATGATAAATATTTTGACCTCATAGAGTCAATGGAAGAATATAAAATACAGCTTACAGGGAATGATATTTCAAGGTGATCACACTCTAATTACTGATTTGTCAAAAAATCAATATCACGATATCGTGAAGATACATTTTTGGGGTGGAAGTTAGGATGTGGGGATTAGTAGTGAAAGAGCTGAATTCTCATATACTATATTGAGAGTCAGTAGGTGATTTCTAAAATCAATAAATTTAACAGTAGCAGTATAATCATATTATTTAGAGGTATGGAAGTACATACCAAGAGAGACAGCTGAAAAATAAAATTGTTTTTCATGAATAAGATTGGAAGGAGAGATGGGTCAGGGGATTACTATTTTTCACTTAATTGATCTTTTGGCACTTTGTGATTATTTTTAAAAGTGATAAAAGTGTATCTATGCATTACTTCATAAAACTAAAACAAATATTAATGACAAGTTACTTTTAGGAGCATTAGGAACAAATATTCCTGGTAAAAGGGAGTCAGATATAGAGAAAAAGAAATACAAGTTTACCGTTTGTATTTAAACGGGCTTTTTTTCTTTGTTTATTTCTGTTTTTGTTTTGTTTCTTCCTAGGGCTTCAAAAACAAACCAAAAAAGATGGGTCACATAAAGCCAGACTTGATTGATGTTGACTTAATTAGAGGTGAGTTCCAAATTTGTTTTGTTTCTTATGTATATTATTATTTTACAGTGGTAACAAAGATTATGCTTAGGTTTCTCCCCTATATGACAGTGTACTTTAATTTCCAAAAGTAAAGATTTTTCCTCCTCATTCAGGCTTTAGCATTTCCCCCCCCCCTTTGCTTTAAGTACTGTGTGGCTACATAAATTATTGTATTTTGCTGTGTATAATGTGCACCCATGTTTTTGGCCCAAACTTTCAGGGAAAAAAATCATTTATTTTAATTTTTTAATTCAAATTTTTTATTTAATTTAGGTACTTGTTTTTGTATTATAAAGGAATTTCAGCATTTATTTTTTAGCATATTATGGTACAAGAAGTTTTATGTAATAAATGTTTATAAAATACAAGAACAGATTAAAAGATACAAGAAATTTTATGTACCGGTGACAAATTTACAATATTTACATATCATAGAAGGCTGGGAACTCTTCATCGTTGCAAGTTCGTCTAAGTTCAACAAAACTGATTATCTTATTCCAGGCTGGTATTTTGATTATGGATATCATTATTGATTGCTAGAGTTACACTTTTAACTCATAAGCATACTCGTAAATAAAAGAATTAAAAACATTTATATAGATACGGAATTAGTACTACTCATGTAGAATGCGCATCCTTATTTTTCCCTCACAAATTTGGGGGGAAAAGTACACACTATACACAGCAAAATATGGTACATGGTTTCCATAAGGATGAAGGAGGGATGAACTTGGAGACTTACTGTTCTGTAATTAAGAAAAATCTATTGTAAAACATTCAAGTGAGCCAGACTTATTTTGAGCTCCTGTCCTAGCGAATGAGGCAAGAAGTTACTACATTTAATGAACATCAAAGACGATTCTTTTCAACTGAACAGGCTGTGTGCTGATTTTTGCTCTCACCTGTTTTTAATAGTCTTACAAGTAGGCACTAGTATAGTGTATGTAAATGTTTGATGTTTTGTTTTATTGTATATTTAAAGGTTCAACATTTGCCAAAGCCAAACCTGAAATTCCATGGACATCTCTGACCCGGAAGGGGCTTGTTCGAGTTGTATTTTTCCCATTGTTCAGCCGTTGGTGGATTCAGGTTACCTCTTTAAGAATCTTTGTTTGGCTGCTCCTGCTTTACCTCATGCAAGGTAATTGGTGGAGATGGAAAAAGTTATGACGGTTTTTTTGCTGCTTTTGCTATCAGATAATGCAGACCTTACAGTTCTTACATTTATTCTTTCTTTTGATGGTTTAAAGTTCAAAGAAATGAAGGGACACACGTCATTTGGAGATCATCTTAAAATTTTTCTGACAGGGAGCAAACACAATTGTTGAACCTCTCCTCTCTTGAATTTCTTCCTACCTGCCTCGCTCGCCAGGCCTTCTCAGAAGAGCTTTCCTTCTGTCTGACGTTTGAATATTGGATTACCTCAAGGTTGGATCCCAGATTTTGTTCTCTTCTTTACGTATTTTCATCAAGCCCCATTGCTTTAAATATCATTGATATACTGGAGATTCTTAAATTTATATCTTCAGGCCGAAAGAACTCTCTGCTGAACTTCTGACTTGTACACCTAATTGCCTGCTTGACATTTCGGTATCTCGAACTTAATCATATCCATCTCTTAGTTTTTTTCTACAAACTTTTTTTGTACAAGCTTGTACCTTTTTGGTATAGCCCGCATTTCATTAAATGATATCATCAGCCACCCAGTTTTCAAGAGAAAAATTAAGTGTCCCGATTCTGCACTGCCATCAACTCTCACATCCAGGCTGTCACCAAATCTGTGAGCTTGGCCTCTCATACGTGTCTTGACTCTGTTTATCTCCGTCTCTGTGGCCGCCATCACAGTCCACAGTACCAGCATCTCTTTGCTTAGACCACGCAAATAATGTCAATGCTGACTCTTCTTTCCACCAACTGTTCTTTTCACGGGAATTAGAGAAATCTTTGAAAACAGAAATCATATCATGTCATTTTCCTGCTTGGAACCTTTTAGTAACTTCTCATTGGCCTTAGAATAAAACCCCACTGCTCTTTACCACTCCTTTCCTGCTAACCTCTTAGATGTCATCTCTTACCACTCTCCTCCTCGCTCACTCTAGGCATAATGGCCTTTTTCTGTTCCTCACATAGAGCTTTTCTTGCTGCTTGAAACAATCTTAAGGCTTCTCACATGGCCATCTTTTTTCTCATTTTTAAGGTCTCAGCTCAGATGTAACTTTCAGAGTCCATCCCTATCTATACTTTCTAAATTATCCTTCCATTCCCCAATCACCATCACAGGAATCTATTTTAATTTCTGCATTACGCATCACTACCTGATGGTGTTTTTTTTCTCTTCTCACCATGTGTAGGGACCCAGTATATTCTCTTTACCGCAGTATCACCAGTGCCCACTGGGAATACTTACTGAAAGTGGGCCATGTACACTACGGTTGTACCTGTGCAAAAAGACATGAATGAGAACAGATTAGTGAAGGTTGGTTTAGGTTGAGAGGAGTTAGGGTGATTTTTGCTTTCTTTATGTTCATTTTTCTTGAATTGTTTAAATTATAGAATGAAAAATGTATCTATGAATTTACAAACCTTTAATTTTTTGAAGTCGTGGCAATGCCATCCAATAGAATTTCTGGGTTGATGAAATGTTCTATGTCTGCACTGTCCAATATGGTAATTGTTGGCCACTGAGCACTCAAAATGTGGTTAGTGTGAATAAGGGACTGAATTCTAAATTTTACTGAATCGTAATTAAGTCTTCATAACTATCATTTTAATGGCTGTATAATATTTCATTTTATGAACACGCCATCATTTAAAACTCATTTTAATGTCTGTATAAGTCTATCATAATGGATTTACCATAAATGCCTTTTTATAGCTGCTTAATGTTCCATTATGTAAAATTTTATAAAACTGTCACTTACATAACTGTTTCCATATGGTGAGCATTTAGGTTGTTTCTGGTGTTTTTTTTCCTCTTAATGCCATCATGAATAAAATTTTTCATATTTTATATTTTTTTAGCATTTATTTTCTGAAGCAGAAGTAACAGACGAAAGAGTGTCAACATTTTAAGGCTTTTAGTACATATAGTGAGATTGTTGGCGACATAATTCCTTTGAAAAGCAGTGGATGAGAGTGCCTGTTTTACCACAATCTTACCAGCATTATTATAATTTAAAAATTGTTACCTAATTTGACATACAGAAACTAGAATTTTGCTCATTTACTGTGCATTTCTTTGGTCACTGATAAGGAGAAAGTTAAATATTTTCCTGAGTTTGTTACTGAAGAATTTATTTCATTGTTGTTGAAATAAATTATATATAGTAGATTTTCATGTATACTGTGGCCTATTGCTGGGCTTTATTTTCCGCATCATCAATTTGTATGATTATTCTCATAAGATTATTGTACTGCCAGAAAGCTGAATTACTCAGCTAATGGGCAGGTAGATTGTATTATAGGAAATTATGTGCTTTCACTTGTGTACTTTTTAAAATGATAGGTTTTTTTGTAGAAATAATTTGTGTAACTACTAGAGTTGAGCCCTAATATTTTACATTTTGAAATCTCTTCTTTTCAGTGATAGCACTCGTGTTATATTTTATGATGCCTATTGTGAATGTAAGTGAAGTACTTGGACCCTTGTGCCTTATGTTACTCATGGGAACTGTCCACTGTCAAATTGTGTCCACTCAGATAACCAAGCCATCCGGAAATAATGGAAATCGAAGACGAAGGTGAGATGAGAAATTACACTTGGAGTTGTGTATTTTCTGGGAGAGGCATGGTCAACATTTACAAAATCTTTGATTAAAGTAATAGAAATACCAATTTGCATATAATTTTCATTATTTCTTGGCTTAAAAAAAAAAAAATGTTTCACTTTTCTGCTTGATGTTAAGAAACCTTGTCATGAATTTTTAATCCAGTGTGGGATTTTTGTCATTAGAGTTGCTTAAAAGGAATTTCCTGTACTATTCCTGTAGTATTCTTTATTAAAATTTATACTGATTTTGAAAAAACATTCTTCAAAATTCAGTCTTAATCAAAATTTGAAAATTCAGTATAAATAAGGATCTTAGTACATTGGGTTAGTGCTACTAAAATTTTACCTTTTTTCAATAATTACAAGAAAAATGGATTTCTAAGTGTTCTAAATTTTTAATAAAGATTGACTTTTTTCTACACATTGAATTCATGTCATGTTTTCATTAGTTATGTGCTATGTGTGTGTTTTGAAATTGTTAAAGTTTTCTTAAGTATATGTAGTATAATCTTTCCTTAGAATATCTAGATTTTTGTTCCCCTAAGTAACTACTAAATAAGTTTTTTTTCATTTGTTGCAATGAATTTTAGCATATTTATTCTTATTTATGAATGTTATTTTCAAATCAAATTTTTTCTCCAAAAAAGATTCCTTGAAAATTCAGTTCAATTGATTTAATGTTTGCTGAGGAAATCAAACGTGCTGTGTCTCATTGGTATTTCTAGGCTATCTCTTTTAATTGCATAGGGTATCAATAAGTGATCAGTTGCTATTATTTTGTGATCTCCTGATTAAATGTGCCACATTGGTAGATTTCCGACGTCTATATTTAAAGAAATTGTTCCTTCTGCCAGTGGTACCTGAAAAGACTCTCAGTCATACAGGTGAAAATTTTCTTCTCATAACCGTTTTGAATAGCAGTTCTCTTTAATGACCAAACAAAATGATAGCCCAGGACTTGCTTGGAATCTGTTTTTGCCCTTAAGTCAGATATGTTCCTGCACATTTGTCCTCATTACATGAAGTTCACCATATTTAATTTCAGTTAGTAATCTGTTACTATAATTTCCTAGAAGGATATTTAGGGCAGAAATAGAAAAGGTCTTGAATAATCTGAAGTTATTGAAGTATTATTTTTTTTATAGAAAATTACGAAAAACCGTAAATGGTGATGGGAGCCGAGAAAATGGAAATAACTCCTCTGATAAAGTCAGAGAAGTAGAAACTGTGGGACCTGTACCCTTTATTCGTGGTTTTTGGGGGACTCTCTTTGGCAACAGGTGGGAAGTCTTACATTGGAATTTTTACTTGATTTTGTATTTGTATTAGTATTTACATGGTATATAATCTGATTAGGTCATAGGAGTATGTAGTGTAAGCATATTATCCTTATGGTGTGAATTTTAGGGCTTTAGAATGAATTACTTAAAACGTCTCTGTTGTCTGTCGTGTTACCTGTAAATCCAGTAATCTACCATCAGAGTTTCATTCTGTTTGATCTTTAATGATTTTTTAGACCACAAGATTACAGAAATGCAAGTATTCTGAAAGGGTAACTATTTTAAGCCATCTGGGAGAAAGAGGAGAGAAAGAAGGGTTTTAAAAAGATGAGGTATTTTACAGTGTGAAAGCTGCTCCCTCCTTAGAAATGGTGTCTAGGGCTGCAGGACAAAGAGAAGTGGATCCAAGACAAATTCTGCCTCCTCGATGATTTGGCAGGCTGTGACAGCTTCAGTATGCTTCAGAGAAATACTTCTTTTGCCATCTATTAATGAGTGTGACTCAGAAATAAAGTTCTTTTGCAGTTCCTTTTTTGAAGATGAGAAGTATGTTCACATACTTTTCTAAAGATACATCTGCACTCTACTCTTGAGTTGAGGTGTTTGAGTTCTTCTTATTGAACATTGTACTGGGCACTGGGAATCCCCATTCTCAGTGATTTTACCATCCAATTAGGAAGAGAAAAGTAGCCGGTATGATGCAGTCACAGCAATGTAAAAAAAAAAAAAAAAAATGTATAAATAATTACATGCGGCCGAGAGGCCATGCGTTCAGCAGATGGAGTGATTTTTCTGGGGTGAAGTAGTCAGCAGGAGTCATGAAGAAGCTGAGAGATGTCAGGCTTTGAGGGACCCGGAGAAGGGAGGACATTCTGTCAAATGGCACCTATAGGTGTGAGGTAGGGATTGTCATTGTGTCTGAGGAGGAAAGTGGAGAAGACTGGGAACCTCTTCCTGGGCAAAACTGAAGTCCAGGCTTCCTCTCAATTAATTGACATGAGTCTTCGAGACTAGGGATTATCCATGAGTCTTTCTATACCTTTAGCAAGCTAGAAATCTGAAAAATATGATTTCTGAATTTTCTTGATATCCAGAATAAGATATTGTACTCCTCAGAAGAGAATCGTTTCACGGAAGATAATTACTTTCAGAAAACTAGTCAGTAAACTTTTGTCCTTTTTGAAAAAATAGGATTAAAGGAGTAAAATTAATATGTAACAAAGGGACTGAAACGGACAATGACTCAAGTAATCTGCTTCCTGTCATTAAGAAGAGACAGTGTCGACCAGATACTAAAATGTGGCAAACGACAGAGAAAGCAAAATTTTCCGATGGAGAAAAGTGCCGTAGGGTAAGATTTCAATGAGTATAAATGTGACAACATCTTTTCTTTCCCGTGTAAAATTTTCCTATTCTTAGACTGCTAGAATCACAACAAAATAGATGCTAATAGGTGTGCATAATTTGTCTTAACAAATAAGGTAAGGACATGAAAAGGCGACTGTAGCTTATTCTTCTAATTTCTAGGACAAGAACTTGTTACTGCTTCTGCTGTTGACCCAGCCTCAGCAGTAGGCTGGGGGGTTTAATAACCAACCAGCTTAGTGCAGAGGCGGCTGTGTCATATTCCACAGTCAGTGATGGTGTGGTGACGATTCGGGAAACTGTTCTCTAGGTTTAGGTACAGATGTTCTGCTCTGTGTCTGTAACAACACTTCTACTTTATAGTCTTGAAATAGTTTTTCTCATTTGTTAAACTGTAGCATTTCATAGTTACACAAGTAGCTAATATTTTTGAGTCATTGCTACAACCAGGCACTATTCTAAGTCTTTACATGTAGTAACTCCTTTCATTTTTTTTCCAGTAACTCGGGGAACTGGGTGCTTTTATTATCATTGCTTTTCAGACAAAGAAACAGATTCAGAGAGGTACAGAAACTTGCCTAAGGTTACATAGCTAAGCAGAAGAGCTGTGATTCAGAGTTAGAGTTTGGCTGGAGCCTGTGCCTCTCTTAGCGCTGCATAACGCTGCCTCATTATTTCTGCTGCCTCATTATTTAGGCTATTTAGTAGCCAATTCAATACTCTTCTTTATCGAGACCAAGCCCTATATAGGTTTGCTCAGCTTGGGTTTTGTTGCCTTTTGCTGCTTCTTAGTTTTACATGGTTTTTTGTTTTCACGTGTGCAGTTTACCAGAGTATTTTGGGCTGCCCTCTGTGAAGGAATTACTGTTCTCTTTACAGGAGGCTCTGGAACAGGTGGGTAATGGGATGTCAGATGAGCTGTCGAGTGAGGAAGATGGTGAAGCCCGGACACAGATGATGATTCTGCGTCGGAGCGTGGAAGGGGCCTCTAGTGACAATGGCTATGAAGTCAAGAACAGAAAATCAATACTCTCAAGGCACATAAACTCTCAGGTAATTTGTCTTTTAGTTTACAATAGGATAGGAATTAACTCCTAAATCCTTGAGCAGTAGCAGGGCACTTCACATGCTTTCCTATTGTGTGTTGGCTTGATTTTTTGGCAGGTAAAGAAAACCACTACCAACTGGTATCATGTTGTGCGGGATTCAGATAGTCTGGCCGAATCAGAATTTGAATCAGCAGCCTTCAGTCAGGTAATCCTTTTGAGAGATCGCTGTTGAAAGAGTATTCTCCAGTCTAAGAACATTATCCATTCCTTTTCAATTGGTTGTCCTGAAGTCGCGTTTATATTTGCCTGCCCCTCTCCTGCCTTAGCCGCCTGTCCACCTACCGAGCAGCTTCTGTATGACTACCTGCCCTCAGAAAGAGAAGGACCTCTTTTCACTTTGACTCTGATTTTAAAAGTATCATTGCTGATGCTCAGAAAGAGGCTACTCAGTCCTCAAAAGATGGGACGCTTACATAATGTTCACTTAGAATATGGAGTTTATTCCTAAGCACCGTTCGTTCCCATGTTACGTGGGATTGACACTGCTGAGGACAGACTTGGGAGAGGACCCCCAAGAGATGGGAGCAGGGAATCCCATCCGGAAGGCTGGTGGGCATATTACACACCTGGAGTATAATAACTCAGAGGTGGGCAGGGTTGATGGTGGGTTTGGGGATGTGGGTTTGGTTTTGAATGACGAAGCAATCGGGGTCAGGGACAGACTTTAATCTTGATGTTTGTACCGCAGGAGAGCTGGGTGGTCCGTCCTTTTCTCTGCTGATTACCCTTTTTTGTGTTTGGCTGGGCCCCTGGACGTGACTAGACCTATAGTCACCCTCACAATGTTTAGAATAGGGGAAGCTTTGGGTGTCAGAGGGCTCAGCCATGCCTACATCCAGGCTCGGTCCTCTGGAAAGGCTTGCAGGCGCCACTCCACCCTAGGACAGCTTAGTTGAACAATCCCCTAACTTGCCAGTAACTTCTGAGAGGGAGTCTTTTTAAAGTCCTGCTTGTTAGAGAGTCATCAGAGTTTAACATTTGAATATTAAAATGTATTATTATGTGAAGCCTTGTGAACAGATGAGTACGTGGTTATCAGCTTATGAAAGCTGGCCAGCCATCCCCATAGATAACTCGTTTTTGTTTTATTTCAGATAGGTAATTGTTTTTTTTAAAATGAATGAAAAAAATGTTGTTTTGTTTTCCTTTAAAGGGCTCCAGATCTGGTGTGAGTGGAGGTTCTCGAAACCTCAACATGTCAAGAAGAGACTCAGAAAGCACCCGCCAGGACTCGGAGACCGAAGACATGTTATGGGATGACCTGCTGCATGGTCCAGAGTGCAGGTCGTCTGTCACCAGTGACAGTGAGGGGGCCCATGTGAATACCCTTCACTCAGGGACCAAACGTGACCCCAAAGAGGACGTTTTTCAGCAGGTATATAAAGGTGATGGGAATAGCTAATGTTGTGTATTTGCCATGTGCCAGGCACTGTACTGTCTCATTTAACTTTATAATAATCCTGTAAGGTGGATGCTGTTATTATCTCTAATTTAGAGATGAGAAAATTGAGCATAGCTTGTAAATGAAGATGTTGGGGTTAGAATTTGGGAGGGGGTACTCTAGAATTGCCCTAACCTACGTTTTTCTTCGTAATACTTTTGCTCATTATTTTCCTTAGAGTGATCCTTACTTAATAATATTCATTTTACGAGTATATGAGCGAGGTTGTTTGAATGGTACATCAACCTCATGTTACGTTTTTACAGACATCCCTGTATTGTATATGAGTTACTGGGAAATGGCATTGCTTGCTTCTCAAATAGTGTATAAACCAACTGATGCTTTTAGTTTTAGGTTTTATATTAATACATAAAATCAGACAGCCTAGAATTGGATATTCCTTAGGAGGTATTTCAACCTTCCACCCGATGTAGGAATTCATTCTACACCTGTTAAAATTTGTTTACCACGTACCCATCACATGGCAGTAATAGTCTCCACTTCTTAGGAATGGTGTGACATGTCTAAGGAAGATAATATAAAGTCCTGCTTGTTAGAGACTTAGCACAATGCCTGGCGAAGTGTATACATCAAACCTTCAGAGGCTAAATCAAACCTCTGCGTAAATACTTCTGGAGCTGGAATGATTGTGATTTCATGAGACAGCTTGATACACTGCTGGACATATTGAATGATTAAGAAACTGTTGTCATAGCAACCTTCCAGATATTTGACAATGGTCATGATTCTTCTTTGTTTTTTTGTTTTTTAGGCTAAATATTTCCACAGTGACTTACAAATAGTAGATGAAGGATATGCATTTGTGTAATTATTGACTTTTCTTGATCCTAAGATACCATTGATTTAGGTCACACATTTTCATGAAAAAAAGAAATCCTTCATTAAATGTATACAATTTTAAAAAACTAATTAGGAACAACGTACATTTTCTCATTAAACTTTTAAGCTTCTTTCTCTGCTGTTGCTTGCAAAGTTTGAATATAAATATTCTTTACATTCATCTGACGAGGCATCTAAATGACAGTAGCCCTCAGTAGTTACGTGCAGCATCACGATGGTCTCGACCTCCTTTGCACTTTGGGGATCAGCAATATAATATTAAGGCATATAGAAGAATCAGTGGGTAAGATACACTCACCATGTCGCAGGGAACTCTCTTCCCAGTCCCCCCACCTAAGCTGCTCTTCTTTCAGTCCCTGCATTTCTGAATGCCACTACTAACCACTCAAGGCTGAAACCCTGGGGTCATTCATGACTTCACTCTCTTCACCGTGTTTCTGATGGGTCATCACTTCCTCTCGATTCATCTGCCCTCTCGCGTCTGCCCTGCTTGGTACACACCATCATCGTCAGCTCTCACCTGGGTCATTACAGTAGCCCCTCTAAGCTGACTCCCCACCGTTTCATTTTCCACACTGCCGCCAGTGTGATGTTTCTAAAATACAAAACTGATGCCACTCCTCTTGAAATCCTTTCATTGCTTTTGTTCCCCTGTTGGATGATTTGTTTCTGTTCCTCTATTTGTCTGATACGGTCTCATCTCTGACCGTCCCTTCCCCGCCCCTCCAGTGGTGTACTTTAACTCCAATGAACTACTTCCAGTGTCTGAAACGTGCCGTCTTTCATGTGCCTTCACACACACTGGCTTCTTTGCCCGGAACTCACTTTTCTCCAATACCCATTCCTTTGGCTCACTTCTCTTGATTTTTTAGGTCTTGGCTCAAGTGATACCTTCCCAGGAAGCCTTTCCTGTAGGCTCCTAAATGAGCACACTCTGCTCCCCTTATCGCACTGTATAGGAGCTCCATTTAATCATGTGTCTTTCATGAGTCTCTAAGCTCCACATGTAAAGGACCACATTTATCTTGTTCACCATTGTATCCATAGTGTGTGTTACGTAGTAGGTACTTGATACATATTTTTTTAGCCAAATCAATGATCGACTCAATAAATGCCCATCAGCATTATGCTGAGCATTGCGGTAGAAAGTGAATAAATCATATTTGTTAGAAACTTTAGTTTGGGATAAGATGCTTATATGGGAGACGTCACGTAGAGGACACTCAAACAGCAGTGTGTAATTAGATGCTAATTTGATATGGACTATAAGGTTTTCAATTTCAGAAAAGGGCCAGACGAGGCTTGTGGTGGTCAGAGAGGACCTTGTGGGTGAAATGGCACTGGAGCTGGTACTTGAAGACATGATGTGGCAGAGGAAATGGGGCTTTTTCATTGTGACCCTCTCTTGAGCTTGCTATGCTTTGCCTGTGTCCTGCTTAGACTAGAGAGAGGCTTCAGTCGTCAGTTACTCATGTGGTAACTAAGACCTATTAGCATCTCTGGTACCTAACTTCCTGCTACCCGCAGTGTAGTTGTGTTGCTCTAGAAATACTTTCCTCCTTAAATCCTGTAAATACACCAAGCTTATCCTCACTTGCACACGTTTAGAGAGGAGAACAAACTTGGAGATCATGCAACCCTACTTTATAGAAGACAATTAGCCCCTCTCCAGGTAAGGAAATGGCTTAGTAAAGAAAAAAGGACCAGAAGTCAGCCCATAGAAGTGGGAGCTGGAGAGATGAGCTTTGTCAGCGGAGAAAATAGAGCGATGAGGCCGACCATTGGGGAAGTGAGCCCGGGAGACGGACAAAGGGGGAAGATCTAATGGAGGAGAGAAAGAAGGACTGGATAGAAATTGTTTTCTGTTTTTCTTCTTAGAATCATTTATTCTGGCTTCAGAACTCAAGTCCTGCCTCTGATCGAGTTAGTGCAATAATCTGGGAAGGAAATGAGTGCAAAAAGATGGATATGTCTGTGTTGGAAATAAGTGGCATCATTATGAGCAGGGTAAGATTTAATAACTTTCCAGATTTTCCAAAAAAATCTATTTAGTGATCAGCAGCTATTTCATAGAATTTATATAGTGATCAAAACACTGACTCTGCTTTTGAAACACAAATATATGTATTTTTAATTTTGTAGTCAGAATATTTATGTGGTAGTATTTTTTGAATTTGTTCCAGAGGTCTCTATGAACATGATCAATTGTTCAGTTAGACTCTACAAATATTCCTTATCTCATGTCAGGCTAATTTTTAATAAGATCTAAAAATCATAAGTCTGTACATTATTTTTATTTCTTTTAGATTTAAAATATATTTAGTTTTTAATAATCAAATCGTATTTGGTAAATACTCCATTCAGCTATACAGTAATGATGGACATACTGAATTAATTCCCAGGTTAACACGTATCAGCAAGGAGTAGGTTATCAGATGCTGGGAAATGCCGTCACCATCGGATTAGCATTTTTTCCTTTTTTACATCGACTTTTCCGTGAGAAGAACCTTGACCAGCTCAAGTCCATTTCAGCAGAGGAGATCGTTACTCTCTTTTGTGGGGCACCACCTGTTACACCTATTATTATTTTGTCTCTAATTACTTTTTTTGAACGATTGTGTCTTACGTGGATGTTTTTCTTTATGATGTGTGTGGCAGAGAGAACGTATAAACAGGTTGGTAGAAACTTTCGTAAAATTTCTTACCTCTACTTTTGTCTATGATATTCCATTGAGTTGTTTTTGTCCTCTTGACTTCTTCTTCCTCCAAAAGTTAATGTGGGCAATGAAGATGGGTCAGTAGGCTTTCGGTGTTTGTGGGTTTAACACTTGTGACACTGATTGTTCACAGATAACTTGCTGTAATCTGGGATTTTGTTGCACCCACGTGTGGGAGTCAGTGGCTCAGCCAGCGAGTGCTCTTAGCTAACTTAGCACCTGTGCCTCACTGTGCCTTTGCTGGGTTTCATCCGTAGCATGTGTAGTAATTCTCATGGTTAAAATGTTTCTGTAAAAAAGGGCCTAGTGAGAATTTAAAGGATTGAAATTCGGTACGAGTTAGGGATTGAGGATTTAGTGTATTGATATGTATAAAAAACATGATTTTGAATGGAAATGGAATTTGAGAGTAAGCCAGACTTCTGTATAAACATTTGTTGGTGAAGTTGGGAATTCACCAAGTTCTGCAAAGAATATTCGTTGAAAATGTCAAGAGTGCACCATGTTATGAAGAAGTATATTACTATATCATGTGCTTTGCAAGCAACAGGGTAGTGAGCTGTTAACAAAGTTTTTCACTGCCTTAGTGATCACCGATTAGAATTTCATTCTTTTAACAATTTTTATATGCCAGGGATATTGTTTACAATCATGTAAGCACACAGAGACATGTACATTTCACTTTGTCTTTTTTTTTTTTTTTTTAATCTCCTCTAGAGATTTTTATTTGCAAAACTCTTCAGCCATATTACTTCTGCCAGGAAAGCTAGGAAATATGAAATACCTCATTTCAGACTTAAAAAGGTGGAGAACATTAAGATATGGTTATCATTGCGTTCCTTTCTAAAGGTGAGTTTTATTTTATTAACATAGAAGAATATGCAAAAATATGCAGAAAACATGCTCATTGAAAGTTCTGGCAGCTGATACTCAATAGGCAGTGTAGCTGTAGGTACTGGACAGATTATGTTAGTGGCTGACAGACTTGCTGGAAGTGGTACATCTGCAAAGCTGCTAGAGGTAAGTAAGGAAAAGCTTCGAAAGGGAAAAGAAAATTTAAATTCCTAGGGCAGAGCGATAAATTGAATATTGCATCTTTGTCTGACTTGGTGGGAAATATGCCAGCTGGAAATAAGTCAGTAAATCAGTCACGCCCTTAATTTGGAGCAGCATGGATTTCAGTGCTTCATTAAAGTTGAAGGTGTCCAAACTGTGTTCAAGTCGTGTGTCAGAAACTGCTTATTAAAGTTGATGTTCACAGTACCGAGGCTGCTGCTGTCTCTGACCTAACGTGCAAACCCGTGTGTCTCCCCCCACAGAGGCGGGGGCCGCAGCGTTCCGTGGATGTGGTTGTGTCATCAGTCTTCCTCCTGACCCTTTCGATTGCTTTCATTTGTTGTGCCCAGGTAAATGGTCCAGACCTGTTTTAGACCACTGTGTTTAAGTATATATATATTTTTAATGTGTCTAAATTTCTTCTGCCATTTTGAACGCTTGTTAATTTTCTTAACTTTGGAAATGAGAATAAAGATGATTTTGAAAACTATTAAGGGCATGCTAATTTAGTTTTAGTTGCTAATCTTTGACTGATGATAAGGCTGTCATACCACAATGGTGGCAAAGTAGTGATTTTTCTGACTCCATCATTCCTTCTACATTTATTCTCACTCGAAGGTAGACCTTTCCTTTGTTTCCCATTCATTCATTCACTCATTCATTTATTATACTATGGACTCATGTATTCTTGTTTTTATCCAGTGAACTATGACCTATTACTATATTTGTTTTGATGCCTAAATTGTTCCAGATTTGGACAGTAGGAGACCCTTGAAGTCCCTTCCTGTGTCCTTTTTGACAGGGCCCTGTATGTATTTTGTGTTTTTGGCACTTCTGTGCTTTCTCCATTACAAGAAGTTACAGGTTTATCATACACTTTCTCATTTATTGAGTTTAAACTGAATTCTTCTGTGTTTAGAGAACATAACTCTGAATGTTTTCAGTCCTTTGAATATGTAGAGGGTTGCTTTATTACCTAGTTTTATTAAATCTTCCACCAGCACTTTGAAAGAATTTATATTCTGTTGTTTAGGGAACAATGTTCTCTATATAAAAATTAGTCCAAGTTTATTAGTTGTGAAATCTCCTACTGTGTTTCCCTGAAAATAAGACCTAGCCAGACAATCAGCCGTACTGCGTCTTTTGGAGCAAAAATTAATATAAGACCTGATCTTATATTGTATTATATAGGACCTGGTCTTATATTTTAGTAAAATAAGACCGCATCTTATATTAATTTTGCTCCAAAAGATGCATTAGAGCTGATTGTCCGGCTAGGTCTTATTTATGGGGAAACAGGGTATATACTTTACTCACTTTTTTAGTCTGCTTATTCTGTCAGCCATTGGTAGAAGTATGTTCAAGTCTACTGTCATGGTGGATTTATCTTTTTCTCCTTATATTTGTCAGTTTTTGCTGTATATGTTTTGAAACTATGGAACTGAGTGCATACAGATTTAGAATTGTTATCCATCTTGGTGGATTGACTTTTATGTCCTTTATAGTTACTTCTTTTCTCAATCCAGGATCCAATTGAGGATCACATATTGTATTTAGTTGTCATGTCTCTTTAGTCTCCTTTAATCTGGAATAGTGTTAGGTCTTTCTCTTTCATGGACCTTAGGAAATGTCGCTATTTCTAGTGTTATGTTTCGTAACATCTGCCCTATTTGATATCAGTTTATACCATCTGTCCTTTCCCTAGTTTTTGCATGTTATATCTTTGTCTACCCTATTTCATTTATTTTGACTTCATATTTTAGTTGTGTCTCTTGTAATCAGCATGTCCTTTTTTCATTTCTTATTTCTTATCCAGCCTAACAGTCTTAGTGTTTTGGAGTATCTGGCCCATTTAAACTTAATGTAATTACTATAACTACAAACACGATTTGGTTCCTATTTGGTCTACCTGTTAATTTTCCTTTCTCCTCTCCTTTCTTGCCATCAAATATTCTTTAATAGTCTATTTAATCCTGTTAACTTGTTATATGTTCTTTTGTTACTAGTCACCTCAGAGATTACAACTTAACATCCTGAGCTTATAGTCTAATAAAATTATTGATTTACCTCTTCCTCGATAATGCTAGGACCTTAGAGCACTTTATCTCATTTATCCATTCACTTTTTGTATTATTAGTGTCCTTCATTTAAATTTTACATACATTTCAAACCCACAAGATGTAATTATTATTTTTTGTCATCAGTTATTCATTTATATTTACCTACATGTTTATCCTTTCCGTATCTTTTCATTAGTTCTTGCATTTCTGTTGTTCTCTGGATTATTTTCCTCCTGCTTGAAGAATCTGCTGGTGATGACTTCTCTCAGTTTTTGTTTGAAAATGTCTTTCATCACTTTCATGTTTGAAGGATATTGTCACTGAGTGTAGATTTCTAGGTTGCCAGTTACTTTTGGCACTTGTAGGATTCTATTGTTCTTCTGATTTCCATATTTTATCTTGAGAAGTCAACTGTTATTGTTATGGCTGCTCTTTTAAAAGTAGCATCCTTTTTCTCTGGCTGGTTTAGAGAGTTTTCTTTGTGTTTGGTTTTGTAGCAGTTTGGCTGTGGTTTGTGTATAAGTTATCTATTGCTTACAGCAAATTGTATCACCTGCTAAGGAGGTGGGCCTCGGTTGCTACCAGTTACTACTTTCCTCCCCCCGTTATAAGTAATTGGCAAGGGTGAACACCTGACCCAGACCAAGCTAAACATATTCCCTCTTTTGAAAATTATTAATAGAAGTGAAAACCCGAGCTATCAGTGGTGGACTTTGGAGAAGAAAGGTCAGTAGGGGTCAGGGGGGCCGGCAGGATGCTGTGATAAACTAAGGCTGGAACAAGACAAAGTAGCGGGGAGCAGTAAACGAGAGTCTTGCAAGGCAGTGGAATTAGCTAAGAGGAGTGGAGATGGGAGCCCAAATGGCCCTGGGGAAGAGAGATGGAGAAGGCAGCTGCTTGGTGACTTCCTATTTTTCGAAAGGCCTGCAATTGGTCTCTGTGAGGAGTCTCTGTATGTGTTTCAGTAAATTCCGTTGTACATTGGGCTTGCCTGAATAAATTTCTTTACTTTCAGATCAAGAAAAAACTTTTGAAAAATCCAAAAACTTTTACCAGAAAACTTGCCATATAGCAGGCATTCAATAACTGGTAGCTACTGCTGCTGTTGTTACTCAGAGCCTAAAGTGGAGTAAAGAACTGAGCCTCAGGATTTTCTAGTCATACCAGTGAGATATGTCCATGTGTTTTAGGGAGCACTACTAGTCATAAGCAAATTTAGTACTTGGAAAAATGGTCACCATATAATTGTGAGTGGGCATACTGGTGGCTAAAGAGGCTGGAAATGCATTTGTCTTATTTCACCTATTGTATTAGGTTTTCCTCCTTTGTTACTTCCAGACCCTTGCTGTCTTTCATGCAGAGGAGAAAGTCCAGTAAATGTAGAGAAATACATAATGACTAATTAGATAGATAGTACTTTATGAGTTAAAATTCTTCTGCTTTAAGTCTTAAAATATTGGTATCTTGTAAATGTTTTTAAATTGCTAGCATAAAGGAGGAATTACAAATTTTAAGACAAATGAAAAACTACTTTTTTTTTTTTTGGTCCCTCATATAGGTTCTCCAAGGACATAAAACTTTCCTGAATGATGCTTATAATTGGGAGTTTTTGATCTGGGAAACAGCTTTACTGCTTTTTTTACTGCGCCTGGCCTCATTGGGGTCTGAAACCAATAAGAAATACAGCAATGTTTCAATATTACTTACTGAACAGGTATTGATTGGCCCCTGTCAGTTTGGTTCAGTGGTTAGAGATGGCATAATAAGGTTTGTGCAGAAGATTCAGGGTTGAGTCCTGATTCTGACACTGTCTAGCCATGTGACCCTATAAGTCACTCTGCCATTGTTTCCATATGTAATTGTTTCCTTCTTATAAAATGTGAATAGTATCTTCCCCACCTGCTCCCAGGACTGTATGAAGTAAGTAAGATCTAATGGATTGAAAATACTTTGGATACTATAAAGTGTTTTTTTTTATTGGTGGGAACAGAGCATAATTTTAATCTCATATTTTACATCAAATATTGGATCTTAAGAGTTCTTGTCTTTTAAGTATGTAGAATAAGCTTCTTGAATTTCTTCTGTAGCAGCCATAGAATGCATTCAGTGTTTGGAAAATACTTGTTCTTTATTATGTGAATAGCTATTATTATTGAGCAATGTTTCTCATAAATATAGAGTAGTATGAAGTTTTTTTAAATTTTAAAAAATTTCATGTTTATAAGTTTTAAATAAAAACATTTGGTGTCATTAGTTTCTTATTTTAGAATTATAGTAGAGAATTTTTCCTATAAGAGATAAAATACGGAGTAAGTTAAAGACAACTATCTCCTTCCATTCCAAAAATGTTTAATATGGATGTTAGATTATTTGGGATATACCAAGAAGAGTAAGATATCATTTTTGATCTCAAAGAGTTTATAGTCTAATTGTTATGTTATAATTAATATTAGATTTTTCATTGTTTTGATATTTAAATTGCTTCCTCATTTTTTCCGTCATTAAATAACTTTTTTTGTGTGTGTGCGTGTGCCAAACTTGACTCCTCAGGGGTTGGGGGCTAGGGTACATGACAGATGTGCTCTGTAGAAATAGCTGTTGGAATTTCCAATTTTATTTTACTTGAAAACATGATTTTCAAAATGTGCCAGATTCAGTGCAGTATATATATCTTTTTCTATGACCTTTACCTTAATCTTTATTCCTTCCCTTAGATTAACTTATATCTTAAGATGGAAAAAAAGCCAAATAAGAAAGAACAGCTTACCCTAGTAAACAATGTATTAAAACTCTCCACCAAATTGTTGAAAGTAAGTAGTTTCCTCCGATACACGTTTACTACCATTTAAATCATGCTTTACTTCTTTGAGAAGACCTTAGTAACAAGCTGTGTAGATTGAAAATGCCAACTTCATAGTTTTGGGTTAATGACTGTATAAGAGAAAATTTCCTGTCTTGTTACCCAGGTTCTGGTGCTTGCTGATATCTGTCATATTTCTTAAATAACATTAAAAAAAAAAGAACCACAAGTAGCATATTGCTTGAATCCACCTTTAAAAACTCAGCTAATGGAAAAGTAGGTGAACTCCATTAGAGGCTTTTTTTGAAGGTAGCTATTGAACATTAAAGAAAGACGGCCTTAAGCGGTCACCCTCACCCAAGACTTAAAAAACAGCCCAGAATCACTGATAGCTGTTGAGAAGCCATGTATCTCATCTCGGTGCTTTCATGTTTCTGTAGGAACTGGACACACCATTTCGACTCTATGGGCTGACAATGAATCCTTTAATCTACAATATCACACGAGTAGTTATCCTTTCTGCCGTCTCAGGTGTTATAAGTGATCTTCTAGGATTTAATATACGAGTAAGTGTGACTACCACTCTGTAGCATCTGCCTTAGTCTTAAAACTTACTATATGTAATAATGATCTTTGTTCTTCATTCTGTGTGTGTGGGGGTGGGGGGAGAGAGAAAGAGAGAGGCTGGCAGGAAATAACTCTTGAAGAGATAGACATTTTGATTGGTGGTCCATAGGCTTCTCAGCTTAGGTTTTCTCATATTACACAAGTACAATAGACTATTCTCTCAAATGGAACAAAAAAATCAAGTTTGAGTCTCATGTCAAGTTACTAGCATGGACTGGGTAAGGGTTTTCCGTTGATCTAGGGAAATGTACAGAGGCAGAATGAATGAAAACCAAAACCCATCAACTGCAGTACGTTCTTTTTGATCCTGGAGATTTTTAGTGTTTTTTCCTCTGTGGTATTCTCTGGTTGCTGTTGCCAGAGTTAATACTTTTTCTTATTTGTAAAGGGTTCTTGGTTCATAGTCATGTAAGTGTACCTATAAACCCCACCCGTTTGTCTTAAAACTAACTTATTTTGGTGATTTTCTTTTCTTAGCTGTGGAAAATTAAACCATAAGCTGAGCCATGGCCTGGACTTGCTCCCCTTGCTGGCATCAACTTACCCATTAAGAAAAGATATCCCTGGAGAAACCATGAGATACCCACCTGCTTCTTCATATACGGAGGTGCCCTCGACTCAGCCTAATCTATCGAATGGTGTTTTCAGAGGAACCAGTCCTTTTCCAGCTGGACGTGTGTGCTGAAAACCTATATTTTCATGATTCTCAAACAATGTGAATAGTCAGGAGACTAAAGACTGTGTGTTTTGGTAACACAAGGACAACTTTCTAAGTTAGGAAATTTATTCTGGACATTTCAGTGCTGTTACAGTTATATATATTTACTGGAAATAGTCTTTTGGGTAACTATGGTAGATGCCCAAGCATGAAGCAAATATGCTTTGTTGGAAATATGCAAATTCGGTACTTTTGTATTACAGTCTATAGAATTGGAGATTCCATTTCTCTAGCACATGGAGGGGTCAAATTTAAACTATTTTAGGTGGAACCCAAATAAAATAACTTTATTGGAGAATTTCAGTTTGTAGGCTTTTTTTGTTGTTATTGAAGGAAAAAAAGTAACCTTTTAAACTGTGAGTTTCTGTTAAACAATGGAGAAAATTTTAATTCGTTTATAATTTTGAGGTTAACCTAGTAACCATGTAGATGTTGGTGAAAGGGTCATGCATAAAATACGCAATGTAATTCAGTGTGAGAAATTTAAGTGCATGCAAACCCATCCATGCCCATTGCACAACATGGTGTCCATATAAAGCATCTGAGCTGGGTTTCCTATCAGTACTAAGTGAAGCATTAATAGTTCACCTGTTACGCACTTTAACGTATCCAAATTTTAGTATAATTTCGGGTCTATGTCCCCTACACTATGCCCTTGATGATTTAGATTTTCTTATCAGCATCCCCTATTACACAGGCATACACACACAGTAATGAAAACTCTAGTGTAGTCTACACATAATTCTTACTGTTACCTGTTTTGAAGAACCTATTGAGGCAAATGGAAATCCTGGACATTTTAATGGTAAGATTTTGTGAATTTTATGTAAGTTATAAACTTAGTTATTATATGTAAAATACACACAGGCATACCTCATTTTATTGCACTTAGCTTTATTGTGCTTCACAGATGTTGCTTTTTTTTGGTTTACAAATTGAAGGCAAGACCCTCCACCAGCAAAAAAGATTACAACTTATTTTATTGTGGTACTCGCTTTATTGCGGTGGTCTGGAACCGAACCTGCAATATTTCCGAAGTATGCCTATACTTGTGCAAAATCTGTGTATTGGTCACATGTCTTAATATGCAGGAAGATTTTTGAGATTTAAAGATGAATTTCTCAAGAGCTCAGGATTGAGGCTGCATTCATATCCTTGGTTCTGCCACTCACTAGCTTCATAATTTGGGGCAAGTTATTTCACCTCTCTGTATCTCAATTTTCTGTGAAATGGGGATAGTAACTACTTAATGAGGTTGTTAAGATTAAATGATACTTAGCACTTAGTAAATCTACAATAAACATTTGTTATTGCTGTTTAACACTTTAAAAATCTTTCACTGATAGATTCCTAACTGAAAACTAGGCAGCAAGGTTGCTGTACCAGAAGTGGATTACCAAAAATATGCAGCCATCCTTAATGCTGTGTGAGTTACAATTTTTTCAAGGTAAAACACTATTATGGTGATTTACCTTCAGAAGGAACTGTTCTGTAAAGGCACTTCACTGTCTCAAGAAATGGCTCCAAGGAATTATGCTGTTTTCCATAAGGAACAATAGCGATTGTCTCAAATCCAAGATTGAGCTCAGTGCAGATTTCAAAGACTGATGCCTTTTTTCCTCCTACAAAAAATGGTATTCTATTTTTAATTTGCAATTTTTACACTGTGAATTTTCATGTAAATGCAGTATTTACAATAGTTTACTCTTGTGGGTTGAACTACGATTTTAATGGTGTACAATTGGTTTAAATTATTTGTCAGGTGGGTAAAATTGCATGTAAATATAGTTGCTCATGTCAGCAACTTGGGAATCATTCTTGACTCCTCATTCCTCAAACCTCACATCCAGTCACCAAGTCTTTGAATAATTAATTAATCTTCTAGATATTTTTCTAATCAGTCCACTCTTCTGTATCCCCACTTCCACCACCTTAGTCTTAGTCAACATCCTTTGGGTGTTGTTAAGTTTCTGCTCTTCCTGCTCTTACATACGCATGGCACCCCTGTCCCTCAAGCCCAGTCTGTTCTCACAAAGCTAATGTGTTTTTTCTGAAAAGCAAGTCAAATAATTTAGAATCTATTAATGGCTTACTATTACTTTGAAGACAAAAATCCAAAATCTTTTTAGGAAGGTGTACAGACCAGACCCATCCTGTTGAGAAAGATTTTTGAATCTTCACATTTGAAACATTTTTGCTGGGTATAAAATTCTAGTTTTAAAGATAATGTTGCTCTACTGCCTCCTGGATTGCATTGTATCTGACAGGAAGTCTGCTGTCATTCTTATATATGTCTTTTTTTTTTTTTTTTTTAATTGGCTGCTTATAAGGTTTTTGCCATTGTATTTGTACAATTTATAATGTGCACTGGTGGTGTTTTCTTCATTTTTTTGTGTGTTTTGTGTTTGGGGTTTGTTGCACTTATTGGATCTGTGGGTTCATAGTTTTCATAAGATTTGCAACAATTTTGGCGATTTCTTAAAATAAGTTTTTTATACCCTACTCTCACCCACCTCCTTCTAGAACTCCAATTTACATATACAGAGGGTGCCAAAAAAGTATACACATTTTAAGAAAGGAAAAAACTGTATTATAATTGTAATACTCACTATAGACCAATAACAAAAGATGAATACAAGTCACGTTTGACTTCTGCAATTACAAGAGGTGCTCAAAGTGGTTCCCATCAGCGTCCAGACACTTCTGTTCAGTAGACTTCTGTGGCAAGCATGTAAATGGTTCCAACACCACAGCAGAAGAAGCAGGACTTGTAGCTGTGTGAGGCCTCCTGGATCTTTCCTTGTGCACCTCACACCCAGTACCATGCATCTCAAACTTGTCACAGATGCGTGCAGTTGTTAGGCGTGTTGGAGGTTCTGTTGCATACTCAGGCCTCCACTGTTGTACTTCCACAACATTCTCAGATTTCAAGTACCACTTCAAAATGGACTTGTGCTCCTTGAACAACCATGCTTCCGCCATTTTCTTTGTCCTGCCTGTTGCATGGTGATGCTAGCATTCGATTAACGCCATCTTTGAGCCAACGTCATACTACAGACATTGCTACCGTAATTCAATTCAACTTTGAAAAGTAAAACATAGATAACATCTCTTAAAATTTGTATACATTTTTTTGGCACCTCTGATATATTAGGCTGCTTGAAGTTTTCCCATAGCTTACTCAAGTTCTGTACTTTTCCCCATTCTTCTTTTGCTGTCTTTAATTTTGAATAGTTTCTATTCTGTGCCTTCAAGTTCACTAACTATTCTTCTGCACTTTTGCTGTTAATCCTACCCAGTGTATTTTCATTTATAGAAGTTCATTTTTTTAATATCTTTCATGTCGCTCCTTGACATGCTATTTCTTTTCCCTACCTTGTTTAACATAATAAATATATTTGTTATAGAGATAGTAAAGAAGGACATAGATATTATCAGTGTCATTTTGTGTGTGTGTGTGTGTGTGTGTGTGTGTGTGCCAATAAAAATTTATTTTTAAAAAATGGGCACAAACAGATTTGGCCCATCGGCTGTAGTTTGCTGATCCAATAGGCCTTTTTCCTCAGATTGCTTATCTTTATTCACCTGTACACAGTCCTTCTTTTCCTCCCCTTTTATTATTTTGTTGTCACAAATTACCTCTTTTGATATCATGCATACATTACCAAATTACAGTAGTTATAGTATTTTTAATGCCCCCTTTATCGTCTTTAAATCTTTGTTATGTTTAATTTCCTATTCGGAAGTATATTTGCAGTTTTCTGTTTCTGTTAGTCATCTTGACTCAAAGTTTTGTCTACTTTTGTATTTTTGGTTCTTGTATAAGGGCTCCTTTCAATGTTTCTTGTAATGCAGGTCTTGTGGTAAATTCTCTCAGCCTTTGTTTGTCTGGGAAAACCTTTATTTCGCCTTCGTATCTAAATGTCAGCTTTGCTGGACATATTATCCTTGGCTGATGGTTCCTTTCTTTCAATATTTTGAATATTTCCTTCCACTCTTTCCTGGCTTGTAATGGTTTTTTGTTTGTTTGTTTGTTTGTTTGTTTTTGTTTTTTTGTTTTTTTAAGATTTTTATTAAAATATAGCTAACATACAGTATTATATTAGTTTCAGGTGTATATCATAGTTATTCAATATTTGTATACCACCGTGAT
Source organism: Rhinolophus sinicus (assembly GCF_057876585.1). NCBI lineage: Eukaryota > Metazoa > Chordata > Mammalia > Chiroptera > Rhinolophidae > Rhinolophus > Rhinolophus sinicus. The sequence goes on along the minus strand of NC_142507.1, from coordinate 45,694,116 downwards.
AAGTCCAGCAGTTGTTTGACATCTTATCATGCTATTGCAGTATTATTGACTATATTCCCTATGCTGTACATTCCATTCCCATGACTTATTTGTTTTGTACCTGGAAATTTGAACCTCTTGTTCCCCTTCACTTTTCCCCCCTTTTAAAAATTTTCAATTACAGTTGACATTCAATATTATATTAGTTTCAGGTGTACAGCATAGTGGTTAGACATTTATATAATTTAAGTGATCCCCTGACTGGGCTACTACCCACCTGGCACTATACATAGTTCTGGCTTATAATGTTTTTACTGGAGAATCGGATGATTATCTAATGGGGTTTCCTTTATAGGTTACAGTCTTTTTTCCCCCTGTCTTGAGAAGTTTTTGTCATTAACTTTTGACAGTTTTATATAATGTGTCTCGGAGAAGGTCTTTTTGCATTCATATAATTAGATGTTCTGTTATTAGCTGCCCCTAAAGTCCAGTTCTTTCCACGGACTTGGGGAGTTCTCATCAATTGTTTCTTTGAGTAGGCTCTCGGTTCCCTTCTCCCTCTCTTCTCCTTCTGGTATACCCATTATCCTTATGTTTCTCTTTCTGATGGAGTCATATTTCTCATACAGTTCTCTCACTTTTTAAAACTCTTAGTTCTCTCTCGTCTTCCTTCTGGGCCATTCCTGGATTTCTATCTTGAGCTCGCTAAATCTGTCATCTGTTTGGTCAGTTCTGTTTCCATTGCTTCCTAATACATTCCTCATCTCTGAATTGTTCATCTCTAAAACTTGGTTCTTTTTGTGTGTGTTTTGTTTCGATCTTTTTGGTACAGTACTTCTTTTGTTCCGTTTTCTTCCTGAGCTCATTGAACTGCCTCTCTGAGTCATCTTGTATCTCACTGAGCTGCTTCATAACTGCAGTCTTCAATTCTGTCATTTACGTCACAGTCTTCCATGACGTTGAGTTTGGTTTCTGGAGACTTATTTTCTTTCTGGACTCCCATTGGTACCTTAGCTGTTCATGATATTTGATGGATCATTTCCTTGCCTGTCTAGTTAAGGTATTGAGCTCTTTTCTTGTTTAGATATTGTTTTGCTTTCAACAATTCAGCAGGTTGATAGAGAAGGTATTTTTTGTTTGTTTTCCAGTAGATGGTGTTATAGGGGAAGTCTTTTTTCTCACCTGCACTGTTTGTGCCTCTGGGATCGTAGTGGAGTGGTGTCACTTCAGTTAAGGAAAGTGCTGTGTACCCCCTGGGATGGTGCGTGTCCCCTCTATGACTGGCTTGCCTTGGTTATGGGTCCCTACCACTGTGGTAGGGTTATGTGGCAGGTGGTGGAGAATGTTTTGTGAGCTCCCAGTGCTACTACCTTTTTACTAATCTTTGCTGGCCCGTCTGTGTTTTTGGAGGCACCTCCACTGCTTCTACCAGGCTCTGCCAGCATGGGGGGGGGGCAGGAGAGGACAAGTTCACGGTTTCACAGCTCTGCCCCCCTGCTAGCAATGGATGCTGGTCCCACTGTACTGTTTAAGGCATCTGTTTTCTTGACCTGACTTGTGAGTTGGGTGGGGCTAGGTAGGCAAGTTCATGAGCACGCAACTCTGCCGCCTTGCCAGCAGTGGCTGTGGGTGTTGCTGTACTCTTTCAAGCTTCCCGGCCACCTCAAAGGGGTCTGCTGCAGTGGAGAAGGAAGAAGGGAGATACCATTTCCTGGGGGACCACTGCTTCTAGCCCATCAAACAATCCAGGCCATAGATGGAGGGCTGCAACTGATTTCTCCATCACTGCTATGGTTGCTGGAGCCACAGTGGGCGCTGTACTGCATCTGTGGTACCCACCCCTGTCCTGCCTCCCCTGCTTGTTCCAATCCACCCACCTTCAGATGTTCTAATGTGCGGATCTCTCAGACATTTTTGTGTGTTGAGCAGGGGATCCTTTGTTGCGTTACAGTTGTCAGACTTGTAAATTTAAGGGGAGAAACAAAGGCGTCTTCTCACTCTGCCATGATGCTTACAATCTTTGTCATTTTGGGCTTTGTTTTTATTTTTTTCCCTTCATTTTGGGTCATATTTTCCTCCTTTGCCGGCCTGGTAATTTTTTATTGGATGTGAATTTTACCTTGTTGGGTGGTTGGGGTTGTGTATGGATCTTTGTTTTGGAATGCAGTTACTTGGGAATACTTTGATCATTTTAAGGCTTGCTTTTAAGCTGTCTCGGGCTGCATTCCTCCACTACTGAAGCCGTGTCCTGAGTATTCTCCCCGATGGCCTGTTCATTGTGAGGTTTTTCCAATTCGATGGTGGATCCATGAACTATTCCCACTTCAGGAATTTCTCTGCCAGCTGCTTTTTGGTGGTTCTTTCCCTGTTCCTGTTAATTCCTTATGCTGATAATTACTCACCTGAAGATTTGAAAGACAAGCCTCTTGCACATTCTTGGAGCTCTCTGTTCTCTGTGCAGCTGTCTTCTCTCTGGTCCTCTGCCCTATAGATTCTAGCTGTCCTGACCTCCCCAAATTTTTAACTCTTTTCTCCTCAAGTCAGTAAGACTGCTTGGCTTGGTTTGGGGTCCCGCTTCCTACACCACAGCCTGAAAACTGCCTCAAAGCAGTAGTCTGGGGCAATCGTGGGACTCCCCTCACTTAATTCTGCTATTCTGTACTGCGTCTTGTTCAATATCTAAAACCTATTTTTCTCACGTATGTTTTTCCTTTTTTTTTTTTTCCTTTCCAGTTTAAGGTGGAAGAGTCAATGTTTTTCCCACTTTAATAAATGGAACAGTTTACCCAGTTGCTTCGGCCAAGGCTTGGGATTTATTCTTGGTTGCTCTCTTTTCCTCCATATCTAATCTAACACCAAGTCCTGTCAATTCTACATTCCAGCTGTTAGGTTAAAGCCTCCTTCACTGTCACCTGGGCTACTATGCTGCCTGCCTCCTATAGTTGGTTCTCCACAGCCACGTGAATGAACTTAAAATTACAGAAACTGTATTTGTATCATCCCTACTGAAAGAAACCATTCCTGGCTTTCCCTGTGGTGGCCTCCAAGGCCCTTATCCAGCCTGCGTCCCTTTCCAATGTCATGTTCTCAATACCTCACCATCACATTGGCCTCCTGGGCTCCACTATTCCAAGTTCTTGAATGTTTTTCTAGATTTTCCTTGGATGGCTTCTCAGCTGGGGACTTAGCGGGGCCTCCTCTGATGACCCTAGTTAAGGTAGTTCCACGTTACTCTTGTTAATCACTTATATGGCCGTTTGTTTCCTTCATGGCACTTACCACAATCTGTTTATTTTGCTTCTTTTTTGCGTACTTGTTTTTGTCCTTCCCCACTAGAATGTAAGACCCTTAAAGGCAGGGACTGTAAAAAAAAATAAAATCACTCCTAGGTCCCCAGAACGCAGAACAGTAAGTACTGACCCGATAACGGGCACTCGATATAAATCTGTAGAATGAATGAAGAATAGACCTCAAATAATTTACCATTCATGTAATTTTGTTGTTGTTGTTGTTAGGATGGAGTTTAACTTCATTGTTCTGTCCTCAGTGCTTCATTTATCCCTGTATAATAATTTCTAGGAATTTTTGTTTGGGTACCAAAACAGGAGCTAGATACACTTTGATAATATTTACTGAGAAATCAAACCAAAGATGTAAACAGAACTAGAACAGGATAGTCATACACTTAATTGGAATAGTAATAACCATAGAAGGATAAGAAAACTACCTGTTCACTTAGTTTTATAATTTGTTATATTGGGAAAAGTCATCCCTTGTAAAATTGCTACAGAGGTTTAACCTCAGGCATCCTAAATATGTACGGTATGGCCCATGTATAATATAAACTAAACATTTTGAAAAGTTGAATAACCAAAACTTGCCTAATTGGGGTATGGTTTTCTTGACTTTCAGAGACGTGTAGAAAAATTCTCAATACTAGTATGTCTCACAAAGTATAAGCTGATGGATGTTTTTCTTTTTGGTTAATTGTACTTAGAGGTAAGTGGGTCTATGCACTGTAAAAATAACCGTCTTTCCAATTAATGAAATTCGTTTTTGAAAATTTTTAAAATCCACATTCTCATAATGGGCCAAATGGGTGTCACTTTCAAATGTAATGTATGAGTTTGGCTCATCAAGAAGGAAATTTATTAAACTTAGTCTCATCTATACACGTATTGACTAGTTTCGTCATTTAAAGTGCTCCTTTGCTTTTTGCAGTTATTGGTGCCCATGTTGACTAATGAAGTTTGAATTTCACAAGTGTGAAATACTTCCATACCTTTCCTGCAGCACGTCCTGGGGCCTGTAAGCTGTATGAAGGTATTACTCAAGGTAACAAATGGTGGTGGTTTACTAAGGACAAAATAAGCCTCCTGATTTGTTTATTTGCTAACAGTTCTGCTTGACTTTAATGGAAACATTGTAAAATAGATAAGTACCCACAGGATTCTTTGTCAAAATGTAGGATTAGGCTGCATTAAAGCACTTGGCTGTGATTTCGTAGTTTAATGTATATGTGAAAAAGATTCCGAGTTCTCTAGTAGACCGAATTCCAGTTTTCATAAGCCTTCATACTCCCTTCTTACACGTCTTAAGGTTCTATTTGCAACACTGAAAACAGATCCAAGTTAGTGGGTATCTTACATTTATTCAGTTAACTAGAGCAAAGATGATAGATAGCATGTAGTAATTATGGCATGCTTTGAACAAGTCATTGTATTACTGATAAACCTTAATAGCATGACTGGTAAAGAGCTGCCTACATAAATAAATCTGTTCTTGTTTAAATAGTGCAGATAGTCTTAGGCAGTGGAGCATGGCATGAGGATGTAAAAAATTGCTCTGATGTGTTCTTCATTCCAGACGGAAGCATCACATTTTGTGACTGAAGTCTGTGTTGATACCAGTCATCCGTAACCCAGGAGCACGCTATGGGCTAAGCTTCCATTGGAACACGTCCCTGTGTCATTCGTTAGATTGTCACGCATTTTAACTAATTTGAATATTCCTGGCTTTCTTAAAACCCAGTTCTCTTTGCATGTTGGATCTATTAAATATGAAATGCGTGTGTCCGCATGTTGAAAAGCATTTTGGCTTTTTCTCCATGAGAATATCTTACTAGTAAAGAAGGAAAGAACCAAGATAGTCTCATGTAGAAATAAAAAGCCAAATGTTTCTCTATGTCCAGGACTTCTGAAATAGGAGTTGAGTGTTCTGAAGCTACTTGGTCAGTAACATTTGATGGAACCAGGTCAGAAGACAATATTACAGGATCTTAGTCTAATCTTCCTAGTGAGACCATGTCACCGCTTCTCAGCACTTTTTTTGCTGTTGTGATCAGTAAGAAAATCTGTCTACTGAAACAACAGCAAAACTGTTGTGCTGCCACTTTCTACAGCCTTTGTAGGACACACATCTCCATCATGGGGATTGGGGTTTTTTCCTTAGTGTGAGTTCATGCAGTGGTAGGCATTTATTTTTCCCCTCAAGAGTATTAAATAGGCTTTTGGCATTTTATTCACACCAAGAATTAAGTCAGAGCACTTTAAACGTACGTATAGCCTCTAGTAAATAGAATGACTTAAAAATAATGTGAAATGTCGTATTCTGATGAAATAGAATTTTGTGGTAACTGGACTTACACTACTCTATCCGTTAGAAATGTCTAGTAACTGAATTTTCAATAAGACAAGCCCTTTTTCTCTCCCTGACAAGAAAGGATTTTTTGGGGTAGTAAATTACTTAGGGAAAGCTAGTTTCTTTACAATGAAAGGTACAAAATAGGTACAGTGATATTTCACTCAACCCAATTTCAAACTTAACCTATGTAGATAAAAGTATAGCTGTATAGGGAAAGTCATTATTATGAAGAGTCTTCCTGTTTGTAGGACCGTGTTTGTTACTTGGAGGGACAAAAATCTGTGTGGGACTCAGACCATGATGAGAAAATTAGCTCCACAAATAGAAAGCAACATTAAATAAGCCTGACAGTAGAAGAAATGCAGGCCATAAATTGGTTTTAGGTTTTTGTTTTTTTTAATATCTATATAAAAAATAACGAGCGATTTACAGATCTCTTTCTCTAATCAGAACCTCTAGTGTATATATAAAGGTACTGTACAATATATAAACATTTACAACCAGTACATCCATATTTTGCTTAGCATTCCAAGGCCACATTGCTAAGTCAGTATATAATCAGGACAGTGACAGTTTACTTAGAAAGGACAGAGCCACATCAGACTGACAACATATGACATCAAAGTTATGTCACAGTTAACAATAAAAATAGCATTTTTATCACTAATTGTGGACTACAGGGAAAATAAATCATTTCTGTGGTACTAAATTCTTAGCGCTTATCAAGCCTCCTAATTTTGCTCTATTCAAGTAGTTACAATACATGGGTAAATACAGTTCTGGATGAAAAGGGAATTTCAAAAATCTCACTCTGGGAAGCACATCTTATCTACAGGGGCTGATTCAGTTGTTATATTAAAGAGTTCCACAGTCAGACTCTGAGAGGGAAGGACTCGGACCTAATATTTCACAACAACAAGATGGACCCAGGGCAGCAAAACAAGTGTCCAAATACTCCCTAAGATGGTTTTATTCTGAGAAGTTCCTTTATTTATAGATGCTACTGAATGTTGGGACTGAAAAATCTGCATCTATTTTATGGAGTCAAAAACTGTCTCTACCTTCTAATAAACGTCTTTAGTGCGACTTTAAAAAAGAACTCTGAAAATCTGTATAAGCTAAGCAGATGTTTAGTCTCCCTTTCTTGTTCAAAAACAAGAAAGTAAATGTAACTAGAGATTCAGATCCAGCACGTACTGTCTGTCAGCATGTTTGTCCTTACGTGCCGAGCGGGTCTTACAAGGGTTCTGCGTCTAAACACCTGAACTTGTACAGCTGCTACCAGATGAGATGGTTCTGCATCTGGCAGTGGACTGTGAAACTAGTTGAATGATGAAGTCCATCACACAAGCTGTCTAATATTTTGACTCTTCAAATATGTATTACATATTAACAGCTAATAACTTAGTAGTAGGTACAACCAATATGTCCAGAAATTTGGTAGTTTTTTAAAGCACTAGTTCCACAGGCTTCTTTGTGGTTTTACAGTGAAACAACTGGAATAAAAGGGTGAGCGGAGATGCTATAATTATGTCAGAGCCGGATAACACAGCAGGAAGTGAACTCTTCACTGTTTACATTCTCATTTTGAACAGCGAATTGTAAGTAAGATCTTGAACAGTTATTTGAAATACCTCACCCAGCCAAATTAAAACACCAAGCCATAAAACAGTGTCAATATTTAACTACAGTTCAGACATCACCGTAGTGATGTTTGAGTTGTATTTTCAAACTGGGACATCATCAGTAGCTGGTAGAAGAGGGAACTGCCATCTTTAATGATGAGTTCATCTCTTCGTCTGCAAGGACTCAAATATTTCTCTCTGTAAACATGCAACATGCTATTGAAAATATCAACTTCCAAGCCAAACCTAGTTTTTTCATTACTGTGGAAATATCTGAGTGACAAGGATAAAATAGACATGATACAGTAGATAACTTGGCACAAATATAAAGTGAGTTGTGACCACATTGTTCATGTCACATGTCATTTGTTCAGACACTCATGACGACGAGCAGGGCACTGTCAGGTGAGTGCGAGGGAAGGCAGCCAGCCAGGGGGACAGTGGGTTCTTAGCAAACCTACAGGCCCTTCATGCAGCCTACGTAACTTGAGGCTCAAATCAAAATGTACTTACGTGTGTTTTAAAATTTCTGAAAAAAATGATTTTTTTTTTTTTTCCCCCCGGAAAATGCTGCTCTGTAGTAAAAAGATTACAACTTGTTTTTCTTTGTTTTATACTGAAGGTCACAGCCGTTTTTCAGCCACACCACTAGTGCCTGTGGCTTTATGTGCACTTGGCACCTTCCAGGGCCCTGGAGTTATTGGTGTTTTCCTAGCTGGAGATCCACCTTCAGGTTTGAACCCTCCACTCTCTTTGCTTTTGTCACCTGCCTCTAGGTCTTTTCCCTTGTGGTCTTCTGTTTTATTCATAACCATTCTTTCCTCAGGTTCCTGCTTCAACTTCTTTTCTGATGGTCTGACATTTTCTCCTATCCTATCTTTACTAGAACTTTCTCCTAAGGTTGCTTTCTTTCCTTTTTCATTCTCAGATACTACTCTACCAGCAGTAGCGTTATTAGTCTTTTTGGATGGAAGAGACTTCTTCTCCTCCATCCTCTTGCTTCTTTTCTCTGGCGACCTTGTTCTGGTTTTTCCAGACTCACTCTGCTTCGTGTCTTTCCTGCCCACACCCGCTCTTTCCTTCCCCTCTGAGATCTGCTCAGCACTCTCACCAGCATGGCCCCCTGCTCTTCGACTCGCAAACTCTGATAATTTGGCTTCAGCGTTTGCATGGTCTTTGCTTCCTTCAGATTTGTGCTGCTTCTTTGGGCTTGAAGACCGCCCTCTGCTGCCTTTGCCATGATCTTGTCCAGAACCTGCTTTGGGGCTGATCTGACTTTTATTTTCCCCTTTCCTGGGGCTGAGTGATCGATCTCTGGGTCTTCTTTTGGGGTCATTTTTTGGAGGACCGGGAATCTTTTCTGAATGTTCCTCTGCATAGCGACTGGCTGACTTCTTGGGGCTGGCAGACCTACCTCTTTGTGTCACACCATTTTCTACTTTGAAGAGATTTTTCTTGTCACTGTGCCCGTGGCTGTTGGGTGGATCCCTTTTACTCACATTTTTCTGGAGAAGAGACTGATGCTTTATATCAGACTGATGTCCATTTAAAGTGCTTTTCTTTTCAGGCACAAGGTCCTTGAACTCTTCGGCCTTTTCACATATCTGAACTCGCATGAAAGATTCTTCAATTACTGGCATGTGAGACTCTTCAAATATGGAAGCAGAATGTGAAGGTGGGGGAAATGGTGACTGTTCATCATAAATCACATGTGAAGATGAAGGATTAGTAATATCCCAATCACCTAAAAAAAGGGATTTGAATGGAACGTTGTTAAATTCTGGAATTGTAAAGAGGAACAATCAGCTTTGAGCTTTGACAGCCATTTAAATTGTACTGATGGCTTAAACTAAACCTGAGCAGAGTATTTTAGAGTTTATATATGTTCAGATATCTCTCTATAAAGACAGATGTATATAGACAGCTGACTTGTACATTAAGGGTAGACTGTTTATATATACACAAAATAACAGTATTCATTTTTCCAATTACTTATGTATGATTAGTGAGATAATACCGGGGGTGCCAAAAAAATGTATATACATGACTTGTATTCATCTTTTGTTATCGGTATATATTACAATTTTAATAGTTTTTTCCTTTCTTAAAACATGTGTACATTTTTTTGGCATCCTCTGTATATTCTTTATGAGTAGTAGTATTCTGTATGTTCTTTGTAAGTACTAAGTCCCGTAAAAAACTTAAAATTAGACCAAATTACCTGGTCCAAGAAGCTTGCTAATTTAACTGTTATCAATGGAGATAGAGCTTAAGATTATAGAGCTTATCAAGGAGACCAAACTGATAACCAGAATGGGGTTCATGGGCATTTATAAATACTTTTCTTGCATTAAGCTGTCAAATTTCATGTCAAAAGGAAACTGAAAAGTGCAGAAGATAGAAGTAGATGTATTTAATAGCATCATTTTTAATTAAAAAGAAGGAAGTGATTTACAAGACATGCAAATTTACCAAGTCTTTTTAAGGAAAGACCAAGAAAAGCCCTGAAAGCCTTAATGTTGCTCAGGTTTCACGTAGGAGCACAGACCGGAAGGAGCCAAACCTGAAGAAGGAAGAGAAAAAGCCTAGGACTATGTAAAAAAAAAAAAAAAAAAAAAAAATCACAAGCAGTTAGCAAAGGTGTCACTGGGAACGTATGATTTATAAGCAGATGGTGGAAGATAATACAGTCAGAGCATTACAGGCTAGAAGGGGGCTGCAGGAGGTCGTATTTACACTTATCCCTCAGAAGCTGGGGGTTGGGGCGGGGAAGGGGAGGAAACTAGAAGGGACAAGTTCTCAGTGGTGTGGGACTTCATTTCTAGAGTAGTGCACGCAATTAAAAAGTAGTGATTTTTTTTTAATGTGGTATTTTAAAAACATACAGTGAAACCAAGGAAGTTTAAGATCAGTATAGGAGTCTAGACGTGGCAATACCTTAGCTCCAGGTAATACCTTGTCTCCAGCTAGGGCTAGATAGCTTGTTTTTGACAAGGGACCATAAAAGCCTGGAGTTAATGCTACTCTTACTATAAGGAAATACCATTTGAAGAGGTTTCAGGTGTTTTTCATGACATTTAAATTATTTGTCTCTAAGGTCCTTGTTGTTTACAGGCCCATTTCTCTGCAACAGCAACTATATGTTTTCTGTTGAAATCAGCTTAACATACATCCTGTTCCAACAAAAGTCCTGCCTGAAGCCTGTTAGGTTATTTGTAACGAGGCTCTGTAACTAGCTTTAGATGGTTCTGGCATCTACCTTTGACCCAGCTCGTAAAATGCCCCTTCCCTAACACAGTCTTAACTTTTCAGTTACAGGTGAGCGACTTTACTTACCATGGTCAGGTATCAAGCCAGTTCCTGGCCTCAAAAGAAGAAGAACTTTGTTGCCACCGGCCTGAATGAGCTCAATTGCGCGAGTATGTGTGATGCCTTGTGTCGGTTCTCCATTGATTTCAACAATCTGGTCACCAACCTGGACAGGGGGACAATCCCAGGAACAACGTGAAACTCTGCAGCCCTCGTCAATTTTGCTTCTGTCGACTCGAGAGCGGCTCAGCCTAGCTGAGTGCCTCTCGCGTGTAAGCTACTTAATTTGCACACGGTGCTGTCATGTTAGAGCTGATGAGGGGGTGGCTAGATGGTAGCAATAGGAAGAGATAATGTCCGGTTTCATTTACTCTATAAACACCCTACGTGGGAGAGTTTTATATGAGTAGTAAGTAGGTTCTAGGCCTCCTGAAATCAAGAATCAAATAGTCACAGCTTCAAACTGAAAAAATTCACCTTGGGGAATATATTAATATGAATAATTTAAAACCAATAACTGGCTCATTCTTCCTTATTTGAGTGTAAAATGATTTCCCTAGTAAACAAATGTAAAACTAGGGATCAGAATAAGATGCCTCAAACCGTTGCTATTTACTAGAAATGTCGTTATTTTAAAAGGAAAACTGTGACTTTTGCAAAGAGCCTGATTAAACATAATGATACGAGTGATTTTAAAATATAGTCCAGATTTGAAAATATATTTCAAGGTGACAAGCAACTGAAGGGTATTGGCTGCAAGACAAAAACTAAACAATGGAAAATTACTGAAACTCCAAAAAATAATTCAAATATTTATAAAAGCTTACTACAACGATCAAGAAATAACAGAAGAGGACTGGATAATTATTTAACAAAGCGTGGGACAACTCTGCATCCACAGTGGGGAGGGGCCTTGGGAGTCATATGTTTGTTTCTGTCCTGGCAGAATGGTCCCATTTCCATGCCTGTTAAATGGGGATAATATCAGTATGTACATTCTGGGCTACTTGGGAGGATGAGATAAAACACGACTATCCACCAGCATGAATAAATGTTCGTTTTCAAGTTTTTTCAAATTCTCTATTTTCTAGTTTCCCTCCCACCAAATTTGAAGTATATCAGTATGAATTTAATTATAGACTGTACAATGCAAAAAATTTCAAGTAAACTATGAAACAGAATAAGTGTTTTGTTGCATATTTATGAAAAAATGATGAGAGTCTCACTCTTGAAGAGATGGAAGCTATCAGACAGGATCAACGGATTTAACATAAACTAGAAATCTTTAAAAACAACCAAAGTAAGATAATAGAATAGAATGGAGAAAAGTAATAATTATGATTTTAAAAAACCTTATCTCCAGAATATATATAAGTGAAACAAAAGTGAAACAGATTGCCCTTAAGTGATTGAAGAAAAATCATTTTCATGAGGAAATACAGATGATAAATTAGCACTAGTCTATACTTCTGCTGATAATTACAGAATGAAAATAAAGCAGATAGTATTTGGAGTATGCTTTGGGTATATCTTCTAAAACATGCTTGAGGTTATAATTTCAATCACATTCTTTGGCTTAAATTTACTGTCCAAACCTGCATATTATTGTTTTAGCACAACTAAACTGCAATAAAACTTGTAATTGAACAGATTTGCCACCAGGTGTCATTTCTGTTTAAGTTTAAAACTAAATAGGCGGGAAGGAGAAGAGAGCCGTGGCTTTAAGATTTATGGTAGACAAGCCCTCAGAGAGGGCAAAACGCTCTATACTGGTCTTTACAAAGCTAAACAGTAGAGAGCCCCTTTGAGTAGGAAATGTAAACATTCTTTTACAGCTTTGTTACTTTAAAGATTTTCAATGTGATTAAGAATAAAGTTAGGGAATACATCTTGATAAATTGAATAAATTCAAGTTCAGGATTTGTACTACTGAAAAACAAAATTGAGGCGGACAGGAGAAGAGAGAAATGAAAGGGAGAAAACAATGATACTAGAAGAATCAAAAGGAGAAAAGTTAGGAGGAAAGGATAGGGAAAAATTATGTTCCTTTAAAAAAAAAAATCACTATTTTTAAAAGTCTTGCAGTTTTTAAAACATCCACTAAAAATGTATTAAAATTACAAAACAATAGCACTAACACTTTGCTTACATCATCGCATAACCTGTTACACCTCCGTGCCTCCCAAAGGAAGTCAAATGCCAATGGACACAAGCCATGGCCTGCCACGGAGAGTCCACAAAGTAGGTTTGGAGGACCACACACTGGGGTCACACTGTGGCTGTCACAGGCTGAGTGATCCCAGCAAGTGACAGCTTCCCGGAGCCTCAGTTTTAAATCTGTAAGTGGGGATGATGGCACCTACTCATCCAGTTTTTGTGAGACTACAAGTAACCTACAACTAACCAGCTAAACATGTTGCCTGGGAGATAGCGGACATATTTTCTAAATCTGATTTTGTTCTGTTATATGCTTAAGTCTGACACTATTCCCGAATATAAACTTTTTCCAGCAGATTTCTCATTTTCTTAGCCCTCCACCTGTCTTTCTTCTGTCTAAATTTGAACCAGATTTAAGGACCACCTTAAGACTCACTAAATTTGGATCCTCTCAATGACTCAACACCCTTCCATTATTTATGACAAGTTAACATTTTCTTGTCTTACTGAATACATTACTTCATTTGTAATTGCTTCATATAACCCAAGTTCTGTCTACTTAGCAATAAGTTCTGGGAGATAAATAATTCTCTCATAGCTAGGAATTTTATCCTTCTACCTTATTCTTTCTACAAGTATCTATTGAACACCTATGAATATTCAAGGTGCTATGTCAGGTGCTGGAGATACTGGAGTGACAGGCATGAGACACCAGTACCGGTGTGTGGCACAGCATGGCCGACGGAATAAGAAATGCCACCTATGGGTTAGAAGGGAATGGCAAGCGTCTGCCTTTCCGGTGTTAGTGATAGAAGATCTTGCTTCTCGGATTCAAGAGCTTTCTGCATTTCCTTCCATCAACTAGTTTCAGACGTTTCCTGTCTAGAGCCAGGACCAAAGGGAGCCGACAGAAGCCAACTCACATGAATCCTGCCGTCCTTGATGGCAGGCCCGTCCTCGGCAAGACGCAGGATGAAGAGCGCCATGTTGTATTCCTTTCCCCCGCGGAGGCTGAAGCCGAAGCCCCGGGGACCTCTCTCCAGCTCCACCGGGTAACAGCCGGGGCTCTGGAGAGAAAGAAGTGTGCACAAAACGAGTGTTCGTGGTCTGCTTTATGTACGGTCTGAAGAAAGACTACTCATAACTGTGAGAAATGACTTGTACGCTCAGTATGCATTTCTGTATCATAAGGAAGGAATGGAATTTTTGACGGGCTGTTTAGTTTTTATAAATGCAACTTAAACAAATCGGAAGATTCCACGTCTTCTCTACTAGTTGGTCAGTGTGCAACGGAACAATCAGAATGGAGTTTTGGAAAGTACTGCGTTTAAGTCGAGTTTGACTAATTTTTCTGAAAAAGGAAAAAAACCCAAACCTTACTTTAACCAAAACACGGCTATTTCTAAGTACTTAACCAAAGGTTCAAATTACTCCAACTGTACTGCAAACTTTTCTCTTACTCTTTACATTCTCTCAGGGAAGCTAACAGAACACCAAACACACAGTAGGTCCTCAAGATTTACTAACTTGGGGAACAAATTTATCTGAACTGATTGGCAATAAAAATCCACCAGGGTGAGTGATTCAGCAAATGAAGTAACAGACCGCATCTGGGGGGTATCGTTTACCTGATGGTGCCGACTGCCTACAATTGAAATCATCGCGGTGTCAGGCTGTGCAAGATGCTTGTGGTCTGACCACGAATGTCTGTAAGTTGTGGAGATATCTTTTCCAACCTCACCTTCCAGGGCACTTCTACGAGAGAGAAGTCGAATCACCCTCTGAACTGAGAAAATGAACAACAGTCTAAAAGGAAGGCGGGTTAATGATCTTTCTTTTAAAAGCTGAACCATGCCACTGTCCGCCTGACAAACTGCTATAAAGACCGACCACATCCAGAAGCAGGGATGCTAGGCAGAGACCTGCTCGTTACACCGCAGCATTGCTTAGTCTCTCCACTGCCCTTTGTTTTGTTTTAAGGGCATCTCAGTGCAGTTTACATCAAGGAAAACTGCCCTCAAGTAACTGAACCAGACAGAGGGCAGATAAACTGACCCCATCACAGTGAAAAATGGCTCTCCTACAGCACCGACGCCTGTGAAGATGCTGAATTTCTGGAAATCGAGTTTCTGTTTTACGGCCAATATTTTCAACAAAAGAGGAAAGGAGCAGGTACTAATATTGCTTTGCTCTGTTCAGTCTGAGAAGACAGCGATCCATGTGAGCCTGGGGCTTCCTTCTCTCCCCACGTTAGGAGGACCTTTCTCTAATCCCCACTTGTCAGGCATGATTGGACAATTCTGCTGTGTCCTGGGCTGGGGCTGGGAAGAGGGATGAAGGTTACTGACGGAAGGAGTGGAGGGAAGAGGGACGGTATCTGAGGGTGGTAAACGCAAGAGTTCCCATTTTGACCTCACCAGCTGCGTGGGGCGGGTGATGAGGAGTGGGGAGGTGAGCAGAGAAAAAAAGCAAAACCTGAGAACAGCTTACCTGTCCCCAGGTACGTGGTTGGCCTGCGACTGTCCCATGGGCCGGTGCTGCAGAGCTGGGCTTTGCCTGGCTGAGTTTGTTCCCGATGGTGGGCCATGATGCTCTGTTCAAATGAGAAAACAACAGAGATAAGAATCTGTACATAAGAATATGAAGGCCACGTGGATCTGTGAAAGTGAGACAGTAGCAAGTGGTTACTCTTTACCGACTTCAGTGACGAACATGAACAGCTGCCTGCAAGTGGGACGTCACCATTTTTCCCTATGGCTTTTGGGTAATGTTTGTGTTTGACGACCGCACCAATCGTATCCTTACTACACACACTTGCCCTCTTGCACCTTTGTTCTGATAATGCATATAACAGGAGAACCAGAAATGAACACACCCAATAGTAATATTACCACGCGGACAGAGCTTCAGGAACTCCTGTAGCCTAGCCTGTGGGTTTCCAGAGCACACGCCCCACAAGTGGTAAACCATTCCAGATGGCAAAGGCAGGTCTCAGGAATCCTGGAACACAAATGCGCGGCTGCAAACGACACACTTATCTTTGAACCTGCATCTTTAATATGGGAGCAACTATCTTGCTGACACTGAACAAAATCATCGCAAGGGTTGACAAATGTTTATAAAGGTTTTCCTGCTATTTTCTAAGAGCACAAATACAGGTGAACAAAGTCACATTTGTTTCTGTAGCCTCTGCAGCAGCTCCAGATCTGCTGCTGTTTGATGGCAGATTTCATCACTAAGTACAGCATCTAGAACGAGCTGGCAAGTCATGGGAGATGACAGTTAACAGACACTCTTCAGGCTGCCGGACTCATGGTTTTAAAGCTGAAACTTTCCAATATTTCACCCTGTCCAAATATCACACATAGGACATTTAAAATGTCAAGGAGAAGAAGCATAGCTTAGTGATTATGACCATGAACTCTGACAGCGTTTAAGCCTGATCCCCATCATTTATGAGCTGTGTGTTCTTGAGCAAATTACTTAAATTCTCTGTGCTTCCAATCCTCTAATCCATAGAAAGGGAATTATAGCTACCTCATGGATTTTTGAAATATCTAGCAAATCCATAGAGACAGAAAGGAGATAAGAGGTTTCCTGTACAGGGGATATAATATTCTGGAATTAGTGGTGATGGGTGCACAACCTTGTGACTATACTAAAAACCACTGAATGGTACACTTTAAAATAATGAATTTTATAGTATATGAGTTACATATCAAAAGAAAAAAAGATATGAAAACTAAATGCCACGTAGGATCCTGGATTGGATCCTGAAATAATAAAGTAACATTAAAAAGAAAAGCATACAGTGCTGAGAAAAAAACACGCATAAAATCTGTAACTCAATACCACTTATGTAACTCAAAAATAAATGCCAACACACACACAAATATATATTTTAAAAGACACCTCAATAAAACAAGTCATACGCAACATGCTGAACTGGTCTCTGGTGGGAGTAGGGCGAGAAATGAGAGACGGAAATGGAGACAAATAGAAATAAACAAATAAATGGAAAACAAAACAAAAATTACGACACTACCACAACCGTTCTAACAGTCCTTAGTGGCTTTTGGTAACTTGTGTTCACTCTTAAAATGGAATGAACCAGACACAAATTTAGAAGTCAATTTAGAAAATAATATAATTTAAAGATTTCTTTACAATACGCAAGAACAGCAGGCATAATTAATTTATGTTCTCTACTTGAGAACCAGACACCACGGTGGTGAAAGAGGTGGTGATATTGGGAATGCCATAAGACAGGCAGAGGCCCAAGTCGTGAATATGTGTGAGAGTTTTATACCAGGCGTGACAAGTGGTGTGGGAACTTGCTTAACCATTTTCTTGGCAAAAGAAGCACAAACATTAGAGAGTATCTAGCGAAAGGAGAAAAAGAGAAGGAAGGGAACAAGTTTTTCTTTCTCCAGGTAATTGTCTTTTATCTATTAGGAGTGAATGGCTTTTGGAGAGTAGGGGAACAGAATCAGATGGGATGGAATGCAGCTCTGAGACATTGATCTGAATGTGTGATTGCTGCAAAGCACTTTAAATATTCATTTGACTCTTTAGTCCAGTTGATAGAGTTTATACTGAATACAATGTGAAACTTGGAAGACTGAAAGGACAACAACTTGAAGCTGAACGGCACCTTCCACAACTAAGATTGAAAGGACAACAGCTTGACTTGGAAAAAAGTCCTGGAAGTACACACTGTTCCTCAATAAAGTCCTGTTCCCCTTCCCCAATTAAAAAAAAAAAGACCCCAAAGCTGACTAGAGTAGAGGATCGTGGGGGGGGGGGAGGGGGATGGGGGAATAGGACATGAATACACACTGTAATACAGGGAATTTTAATATGCAAGACTGACCCTTCAAAATTCTGCTCTTTTGGGCTTAAAAAGGAGATGAGTATTATGTAATGGTCACCTTGTGCTATCCAAAAATGGTTCCTAATTAGAAATTCTTAATGATCAAAAGGCAGCTTTAAAGCAAGGCAAGACGCTAAATGCAGGTTATGCCTCATTTACTGGCCATCCCAACATGCTCCCTTTCCCCCCATTTATAAGGCAGCTGCCCAGAACCAAGCCCCGCCTCCAAGGAAAGACACACTGATGCATGCACTTGACATGAAAGACTTTCAATGACTTTCTTTGAAGTTTTCAGAGGATTTTCTCTCACTTGAGCAGAGATTTAAGATATTATTTTAAGAAAGTAAGATCTGAAAAGGATTCCATTCTCTTCCACAGCCAGGTGCTTGCTGCTCTGATACATGAATAAATAAATGGCCACCACTCACTAACTCAAGTCTTTTTCTTGAGCTCCTAACAATTCTATAATAAACTTTCAAATTCATTAAATGGAAAAGGCAAAACATGAGACTCCAGGGTATATAAATGGTTCTGACACTGCAGAGACTCGGGCAATGCTGGAGGAAGCCACCACCTTCTGCAGGCTCTGTCCCCTCAGGTCAGCGAGGGGTCGACTGGTTCTTACCTTCTTCAGCAATGACCGTTAGGGTGACAGTGACACCAGCGTCCTTGATCAGCTGAACAATGTTATCATGGGACAGTTCGATAATGGACTGCCCGTTCACCGCAGAGATATGATCTCCAACCTTCAGTTTTCCACAGCGATCCGCTGGACTTCCTTCTATGACTCGGCCAATTTTATGCGGAATGACTATGGGGAAAAAAAAATCCCCAGGTTTTTCAATTACTTAAGCTCTCCTGTACTGTTGGATTTATCATCATCATCATTGTTGAAAAATTCAATACAATAATATCAAAGGAAATTCTTTAAAACTACAGCAAAAAAACACGTGATTATCCTATCCAAAGACAACTATTAATCTTTTCACATCATTGGTCACTTCGGCCCACAGACATACTCTTTACATAGTTGCACCCACAGCATATAAACCTCTCTGCTATTTCCCATTTACCACATATCTTTTTCCATTTTTTATATTGTCATCTTAATAATCCTGTTTAAAGGCTACTGACCCCATGGATAATATTTCACTAATCTGATGTTTTTTGTTTGTTGTTGGCCGTTTGGGCTGTGTCACGTTTTGGGCTATTTTAGAAACTGCTGCAGTGAGACCATCTTTGGTTCTGTTGAAGGAGCAGTCATTCCCATAAGAGACCTTGTAAATAAATGCAGTTCAAACTCAAGTTTAGGACTCAGAAGTTCCTGGTCAGAAATTAGTACAGTGAAATGACTGACCATTAAAATGAGTCATACTTAGTTCTATAGCAACATTAATTCCTTTTATTTATGTCTTTAGGTCTTTTAAAAATTAAACGGAGTGGAATTAGAACATCAAATGGTTCACATTAAGATTATTTGGCTCGTGGATAAAATCCTACCCTGAAAGCACAAAGTGGGGCTTACGGCTTTTGTGAAGACACTCTGGGCAGTTCTATTATATCTGTAGCTCATAATACTAAAGCCTTTCCTAGACTGACTTTTCAGACACTTTGCTGTTATTATGACTTAAAATGAGTTCTCAGACATTCAGGAATCTTGTCCAAATATCTTTCACCATTTTCATAAGGAGCATTTGTATTAAGACATAAATGTTCCTTCTAGGTTCTCGGAAAATTTCCTTACCTCGTTCAGCAAACTTATCAGGCACTTGGGCTCTTTCTGACTACTGATTGTTATGAATAGGGATAATTAATATTTTAAATGGCACTCTGATTATGTTTAATTTCCATAGTCAATTGGGCTCCTTGCTAAGTATTTCTTAGTCTTATGTGGTGTATGTTGGGGACATTTTAATTGACCTTCATTTGGACTGGAAGTTATTGCCAGCCGTGATATACGTCCCCACGGATACCGTTGTTCCTTGGCTCCTCTAGGGTCACCCAGTGAGAGATTTCACCTTCCCATACAGGAAGTCGATGTTAGAAGCAAGTGCCTTTTAGCTCTGAATTATACCAAGCACTTATTATGCCATTTTCCTTACAAAGTGATTAGAAAAGAGCCAGGGCAGGGAGGGCTCTATCCTGTGCCAGGTGGTATGAGTGGATTCACTGAGAGAACAACAGGTGGCACATCAGAAACATATGGTGACTCATATCGTGGCCCTGTGGTGCCCTTCTAAATCAATACTGTAGTTATTCTCCTTCTTAGGAAAGATTTACTTGTACATAGTGTTCATTCTGGATCCCCTGAGAGGACAATCATTCAGCTCCTTGGTACACTGAAAGGGGTTTGTTCAGACTCGGGAAAGCATCAAACAGAATTAATCTCTGAAGTCCCAATGGTTCCTTTCTCATCATGCGAGCCACGTGGTCAAAAGGAACTGGCAAATCTTAGTGCAGTACCTGCTGACGGGTTAGTTGTCTCGGTGAGGGAAGGTAAACGCAGTCAGATTGTTATCGTCCTGGCATTTATAGCAATACCACCAAAATGGTTAAAAATAGCCAGCAGACCAGTAGAAAGACAGCTTCTCAACATTCTCTGAATGGATTGGGACGTTTTCAAGGTAACCCCTTAGGGTACACAGAGCCGAGGGAAAGTCTGAGGTCCTGCCTTGCTCTTGTTGGAATACAAAGCCTACAGGCAGTTGCCATAAAGCCAATTGATCCACTTTCATTCATCTTTGGCCTAAATTTCTCTCACAGACGGGCTTGTCCAGCCACCGAGATCACTTTAGTGCTCTTAAAACATTTCAGGAAAAGAAATGACAGTAACTGGAAATGTCCCCTTCTCAAAGAAATCCTTTACAACCGAACTGAAAAGCATACAATAAGAAAGAGAAACACTAAAACCTCTGAAGTACTGGCAAAACAAAAACCAGCCAAGTCCCTTCATCTTAAACAGAGGTCTTCTCTAAGGATTCCATTCATTTAGCACTTACTCGAACTGAGTCCATCCGGGGCAATAAGGATACTGGACCTGGATCCCCAGCCTTTGAAAAAGTCAGTGGTAGAGAATCTCAGAATTGTGTAACGGGTGTGAGAGATGCTACTGGGAACTCTTGGGACAAATGTCACCAGAGAATACATTCAATCAGATAGAAAAAAGAATCTATTCCAAGCAGAATACCAAGCTATACCGAGACAAGGTCTCTAAAGAATGGTACATTCTGACAGCCAGGTTCCCTGCCTTTCCACCTGTGTTAACTCTTTTCTGAACCAAATTTCTCTGTTACTTGTTTTCCAGCTATTGCTCAGTGTCTGTGATTGAAGGCTCCTCGTGGCAGCTGACCCCAGGCCCCTGCTTCTATCTCTAAGAGATGAATGGAGTTCCAGGAAGATTGCTTGCGGGGCTCAGCATTTTGTGAAATTATTAACTAGCATTTCGGTGAAATGATCAATTCTGGCTTTGCACTGTGACTACAAATCTCAAGTACTTTATGTAAAATTCATTGACAACCTAAGCCTCATTTACCATTCAAGCTGATAATTAATGAGCTGCAAACACTCATTTCCTGCCACACATTCGCTGCTGCCTCAATCTTACATTTTAATTGGGTTTTCTTTCCCATCTCATTACTCAAGTATTAATAAACTTTTTCAAGCTTTTTTTTTTTTTTTTTTTTTTTAAATCAAGAGACAGTGGCTAAGGATTTTATAAATAACGATGATAACGGCAGCAGAAGCTACAAGCAACAGTAGCTAACATTTATTGAAGGTCAGGGCTAACGGCCTCACTTGCATTATCTCCTTTAATCCTCAAACTCATGTGAAATAGTAAGTGTCATCATCCTCATTTCACAGAGGAAACTGCAGCTCTTAGAGGGTAAGTAATTTGCCCAAGATCAGACAGCTGTTCAAAGATCTAAGCAGGGCTTGAATCCAAGTTCATCTGATTACAAAGCCCAACACTTAATGACACTATCTTATCCAGAGAGCTAGCTGGCATCTATGGTACACAAAAACATCAAAAATAGTAAGGAACAATTTGAACAAATAAATATAAAAATATTTAAAATTTTAAAATATAAACTAATATACACGAATAAGAAAATATTTCATGTTGTGTTTCCCCGAAAATAAGACCTAGCAGGCCAATCAGCTCTAATGTGTCTTTTGGAGCAAAAATTAATATAAGACCTGGTCTTATTTTACTATAAGACCGAGTATAATATAATATAATATAATATAATATAATATAATATAATATAATATAATACAATACTAGGTCTTATATTAAATTTTGCTCCAAAAGACACATTAGATCTGATTGGCCGGCTAGGTCTTATTTTCAGGGAAACAGGGTGTATGTTAAAATGTAATAATACAGTTTGAATAGAAACAAATCAACATAAAAATGTTAAACATATTTATGTAATGCAACTTATTTTACTGAATTCCTCTATATTGCTTAATTTTATAGTGCACACTAGACTCTCATAATTTTTATAGTGCTGGAAAAAGAATATTTTCAATATAAAAAGTGCTTAGCATTCATCACACTGAGTAATAATCTTCCACTATTTTGATTAATCTGAAAGCCTGGGATTATTGTATGGTATTAGAATGAGAATACAATTATCTAAAATGGTTATTTGATTTTGGAAATACTGATTTCCAATGATACAACATAAAATGCACCTAAAAGCTGCTTTCTTTCATTTCTCTGACACAGGACACATAATCATCCTCACAGCATCAGTGACAGTTCCAGTTCCAGGTGTTACCATAGCAACTGCTTATGGAAAATGGAAAGTGGTATCAGTGAGCAGTGACCTGATACTATAGTAATAACTCATCCATGTCACAGAATCTTCTTCCTTTACACACTTGCATTAATTTTAGCAAGATTTTTGCAAATTGGTTTGGCTCACAACACTGTCTTGGAAGTGTTTTCTTTTTTTACTAAGATTTTAGTGACCATCTAAGTCTCAAAGGATCTAACCACTCAAGATATAATCAAATCTACTGGCAAAGGCAAGAACCCATTTTTATGTGGTCAAAGATTTTTTATCATCTGACATAGAAAAATAAAGTTACCAGACAACCATGATACATAAATATTCATTTGCTGGTTCTCATCTTACATTAATTTGGATTTTATAATGATATTTAGAGATAATTATTTCTTAGAAACACTAAGACAAGACGAATATTTAATTTGTTGAATCATAACAGCCTTGAACAAACTAGAGGTAATTCCTCTTTTGTTAAGGGAATTAATATATACTTTCATCCTTCCCGGATGAGAATATTCTGTTAAACCAGGTTCACGATATTTAGATTCATTTTTAAAGCCTCTGACAAAATTTTTACCTTTCAATGAAGCATATATGATGAAGGTTAGAATGGCTCTTATTCAAGAAGATCACTTTATAGATGGAATATGGCAGTTATTAGATAATACAAAAGGACAACTGAAGACATATTTGGGTCAAGATTTTTCTATTAATCTGTTTTGCTTCTTCTCAACTGCTTTTCGCATTTAACTCATTTCTGCATACACGATTTTGCCTAACTTAAAAAAATAAAAAAATCTATGCCCCCATGTTTTAAAAAACTTCAGCGTTGTCCTTTCACTAAATCAATTAGGTCATGTCCCTGGTATACTGCCACGATATGATCTTGAGGCAAATCGAGCTACTAAGACTTATTATCTGGAATCTGAGATGATAGATAAACCTGAAGCCTGGAAGGCTTGGCTCAGATTACCTAATTTTTGAAAACAGAGAAAATATCCCTCGTTCTTTAAAAGTTAAGTCTCTAAAGCAATTTATACATAATTCCTAATTAGGTCCATAAACCACAGCAGGAGACGCAGAACACTGGCCTTGCAGGGAGGGATGCTGGGACACAGCAGCGCTTACCTCCTGGGGGTGGTTTGTTTTTGGAGGTGAGGATGACAAAGCCAAACCCTTCGCTTTCTTTCCGTTGCAACACAACATCATAGGCCTCCTGGGCTGCAGGCCTGGCTGGGACGTCCGCTCGGTTCAGGCGGGGAGACCCATTCTGTGCTGAAAGGAAGGCTTGAGAGCTGTCATCCTCGGGTTGTTTCTCTACAATAAACATAATCAATTTGGGTAACTTCTGGATCATCAGTTTTGATCACTGCAGTGTTTCTGTGCTAGGCCTTTCCCTAGAAAATGTCGTTTCTAATAACATAACGAATGGAAGAGCAGCACCCCAGCCCAGGTGAGCTCTGGACGTAACCTGAGAGCAGATGTAGGCAGCAGCAGTCCGGCAGACCTCTTAAATACCCTCAAAGTAAACAATGGGAAAAAATATTCAATGTTATCTCACATTAAAGGATGTTTTTCAAAGCTTCTGTGAAAGCTAGTAGTGAAAAAAAAAATTCTTCTTGAAATTGTTTTAATTCCAGCAAGGTTTCTAACCTTGACCAGTAATTTTGACAAAAGTTGATCATGAAACATGCCACAGTAAACTGACTTTAAAAATCAACTTTACATATAATTTAGTGCAGGGACCGAAATTCCTGACGTCTGGGAGGCCACTGCATGAGCACAGAGATGCCATTCAGGCTGAGCACAGCTGCCGTCCACAAAGGACTTGTCTTATACAATGTGTGTTACGGCCGCAGTTTCCTGACTGGTGATACCAGATGCGTTAGCCATGAGCAGGTCTCAGACATGTGAGAAGCTGTTCACATGAACAGCCAACTCTCCCAGGCACAGATCAGGTCACATGAGAAATCTTGAGCAAATGGGCAGTTAACCTATGGACCTTTTTGTCCTAATAAGGATGACATCAGAATTTGAGAAAGAACGACTCAAGTTGGTCCTCATTTTTTTTTTCCAAAGGCCAATTTTGTGCCATAATTTGATACAAACCATCATGAACAACAACCACAACATCCTGCTCTCAATGAATACACGTTTATATGGTCTAGTTTGGCTCAAAATCCATGTGATTCTGAGAATATGTGTTTGAATCTCAACCAAGTGCCGTGAACATCCAATCATAAATGAAAATTAAAGGATATTTTTGGGTATCACATACGATTAGAACGAGTTGGCTAAATGCCTCCACTATTATCAAACTTCTTCATGACATTGCCCAGGACAGCCGACCTCTGGTTGTGTAACATCCCATTTTTTACCGTGTGCAGTTATATTCTGACTCCAGCTCCACCAGAGGCAATACTGCATTCACACCTGCGTGCATCTCTACCTGTCTGGAATTTACGAAGAGAGGCAGGCCTTTCCTTTGGATGTTGCCGTCAGAACCACGGGGCCTCATTTTGAAGGCTCATGCAGATGTTGATCAATAAACAGGTGCTTGTGGCAGGCGCTCTCCTAAGTGCTGGGAGACGCAGCACCGAACTAAAGGGACAAATATCCCACTTTTCATGAGGCTTGCAGTCTTATGCTATGGGGTGTTCTTTTAAAAAATTTAAAGTAGCAAGAATTCCCTTCTAGAAATTCCTATTAATATTCACAAAGCTATTGATGAAAAAAATTAAGAGATATTCATATCCTAGGGCAATGGTTTAGACCCTGGGCTCTTTAATTACCCATTTAAACACCCGTTTTAGTCTCGGCCCTCCTAATTACCAGCTGTGTGCCTCTAAACCTTTCCGTGAGTAATTGTAAAACTAGATAATGACAGTATTTACAGCATATGTCTTGGACACAGTACGCACTCAGTAAATGTTAAATTACGTGATACCAAAACTTCTCAAGCAGAAACATTCTCTCCTGTTTGAATATTTAGGATTTCATCAGGATTCCCAATTTTTTGATATTCAGCTAATGGGATATCTCGGTATAACTAAATAACTTTGTTTTTAGGAAAATGGATTTAACCCGATAAATTCATCAATAGAGTCATATAATCTTAATACACAAGCCCAACTTTTCTTTCTCTTTTTTGACAGTATTATTTCTGACTCCTTTTGACCTTCCGTGACCTTCCACAATGAGGCCCCGATCACACCAAATGAGTTGTTTCAGACACGAGCGAACACAACCCAAGGGCAGATGTAGGAATGCAGCAGCAGTCCGTCTCACCTCGTAAATATGTAAAATAACCTGTAAAACCACATAGAATGTGGACTGCGTTGCTTTGTTCTTTCACTTATCAGAGCAGGGACAGGTTCACATACCACCATAGAAGATCTTTCTTCTGACAGTTAATAACACGTGGCCATTTCGAGCAGCAGTTGTCATGAGGTCTAAGACTTGTTTGTGTGATTTGCCTTTAACTGGGATTCCATCAATGCACATCAACTCATCAGCTGCTCGGAGCCGACCATCCTTCTCAGCTGCGCCCAGAGGTATGATGGCCCCGATGTAGATCTGATAAGATAGAGTGGAGGTTGGTTCATACAGTCAACTGAGATCTACAAGAGCCTTAACTAAACGAAAGACTTCCTGACTCAGAGCGGGGCAAACTGACAGACTTTTGTAGTTCAACTATGAAAACAGTCAGATTTTAGAAAGGTGATTATCTTAGAAAGTGACCATTGGAAATGGCCCTTCAAATAACCACACGACTGCATCCCTTCCGGATCCTCTGGGTTGAGCACAAAGATGATAGAAAACACAAAACTTGTTCAATAACTTTAAAAGTACCACCATCACTTCCACCACTACAACAAAACAAAAATATTAAACTCAGAAAATGCAATTCTGTGGAGTAACTATAAAAGCAAAAAAAAAGAAGTCTATTGCTCTCAGGAAAGATTTTCTACACACTGCTCACAGCAACTGGGATAATTCTTACGATGTTCCCATCATATATGGTTATCAGTACAAGTTTAGTACATAAAACAGAGAAACATTTCTTGTTCCTAAATCTCAAAGCAGTAAATATTTTAAGGGAACAGAGTGGCCTGAGGGTCACTTGCATACAAGTGAAGAGATCTAGTTCATTCTGCTTGCCAGCAATTAGAATCCTGTAATTAGGTAATTCTGAATGTTTGGGCTCGTTTCAAAGTTGCTAAAAACCTGACATTTAAGAGAAGAGAAAGGTGTCTCCCAAGTTGAGATAAATTCTTAAAATGTCTAAGTGAACACTATGAGTATCTACAAAATAGGATGTGATAAAACAAAACCATACCAACCATCAGAAACAATCTAGGTACCTAATATGTGCTCTACATAGGACAACCTGCCTTAAATTTTGTCTCTGATGATTGTTTTAACTGTAACCAATGACTAATTAGAACACATTTATACTATACAAATCAAGTGTTCTATTCAGAAATACAGAGGGTGCCAAAAAAATGTATATATATTTTAAGAAAGGAAAAAACTGTATTAAAATTGTAATACTCAATATATACTGATAAAAAAAAAGTGTATATATATATTTTTTTGGCACCCCCAGTAGAAGAAAGCCTGTCATTTAAAAAGATTATTGCTACTCACCTAACTTCCAAACATGATAATAATATAGTCTTTCATGACATTATACAAAAAAACAAAAAAACAACCTGATACATATTTTTAAATTCTACAAAGCACATTACTTCTTCATTATTCAAACAAAGGGCAAAACTTAAATACCCACTACATTTGTTCTCTAACTTTATGTGAGAATCACGTATAAATAAAATTAAACATTTTAAGTGCTTTGCAAATGTAACCCTCACGCTTTCTGGATAAAAACATTAATTATTTTATGTCCTTCTAGTTTCATAGGTAACAGATGAAGTAGGATGCAAAGTACTGAGCGTGAAAATGTCTTCCCATTAATAAGATTAGGTGACATAATATGCATGGCCAATGCCAATTGTACGGAACATTCAGAAGATAGAGTGAGTGATTATGGTAAATAGGACTCTGAATTATAGATTTCTTAGAAAAGAAAAATGTCTTAAAATCCGTTTGGTGAAGGCAAAAGAAAATAAAAGTTTTAAATAAGCTTTAGGCACATAGAAAAATGAATTAATGACTGTCTAATTTATAACTGACATACTCAGTTTTTACCTACAGTTTTAATCTCAGATACACCAAGTTAACTGATGGACTATGACACTAATAGAAATACAATTCTTCCTCATATTAATGAAACTGTAAGAGAAAACAAAAATCTTTCTAAAATATCAAAAACCGAAAACCAAACAAAAACATCATATCCTACCAAATTGCCACTTAAAAGTTTTAAGTGGAAATAGCCAAATGGGAACAGTTAATGGGAAAAGCCAAATTCTAAAGTATTTAAACTTACAGATTGGTCAGGTCCATCTCCTCCTAGCACCCTGAAGCCAAACCCTGATTCCTGTTTCCGAAGAAAAACATCCAAATCTTTGGTGTTTGGTGCTAAGGAAAAACGAGAAAATATAAAAAATAAGTAAGTAAGTAAGTAAGTAAGTAAATAAATAAATAAATAAATAAATAAATAATTTGGTTTATTTTAAAAGGATTAAAATAAATCAAACTTCAATATTTAGTAGGATAATATTATAGAGTTCAATAAACTATACCCTAAGACCTTTTTGATATGTGAAAAATTACACAAGAGTATAACACCACAAAATGTTTCAATCATAAATCTTTATTTTGAGCTCCAAACAAAACTTTGTGTCAAGATTGCTTGGTTATGTCTGATCCTCACTTCCACATACTCAGTGTTATATTCCCATGAACTCCTAGTGCCTTTGAATCAATATTACAATATTAAATTCAGAATTATCCAATGTAAGTTTGATATTTGACAGGTGCAAATTAACTAAATTAACACTTGGGGAAATCCTGGCAAAAGAGAGCACATAAAGTACCTTCATTCTCCTCCTAACCTAATACCTTTGTTTCAGAAAAGTATTCCATTTGAACTGATTCCTTAGCCTAATTTTGCAAAATGATACTATTTTAAAAGACATCAACTAATAGCTAATGCCTACTATTAGCCCCATTTTCCAGCTAGGGAAACTGAGGGCTTAAGTAACTTGCCCAGTGTCACCCCGCAGGCAAATGGCAGAGTTGAGATTTAAACTCAGTTTGATTTCCAGGGTCCAGGTTCTTAACCCACAGGATCCTGGCCCCAATGGGCAGGTCACATTCATCAAAATATTAAGTCAGGAAAATCTACCTCATGACTAAAATTTTATCTCTGGGAAAATATTAATGTTATTTATAAGTAAGAAGTATTTGCTAGAAAGGGAAAAGAGAGAAACATGTCAGGGAACTTTATAAATAAAGTGAGATACTGTATAGGGTAAATCCTGATAACGTTCCTTAGAAGCAATCTCTTTTGAGAAATACTTTCCATTAGAATCATAGAAGTTTAGAGACAAAAAGACTCAAGAGTCCAATTCATTTACTTTATGGGTGAGGCCCGAGGGATTGACTAATTTATACCAGCGCTACCGTGTTGCCCCGAAAATAAGACCTAGCCGGACAATCTGCTCTACTGCATCTTTTGGAGCAAAAATTAATATAAGACCCAGCCTTATTTTACTATAAGACAGGGTCTATATAATATAATGTAATGTAATGTAATGTAATGTAATGTAATGTAATGTAATGTAATGTAATATAATACCAGGTCTTATTTTACTGTAAGACTGGGTCTCATATAATGTAAGATTGGGTATAATATAATATAACGTAATATAATATAATACCAGGCCTTACACATTTTTTCTCCAAAAACCGCATTCGAGCTGATTGGCTGGCTAGGTCTTATTTTCGGGAAACACAGTAAGAAAGCATCAGGCCATGAATGGGAAGCCTGAAGAAAGGTATTTTCCATGGTTATACCAATTTAAATTATTTCTTTGCTGTGCTTATGCCGGCTGTTTGTCTTTCCAAAGATAAGGTATTCAAGATAAAGATCTATAATTGGTTAAATCAGTATAAAGTCAATTATACATAATATTCCCACCTGTGGACATCTTTTCCAAGGTAGATGTAGATACATTTGAAAAAAATTAAACCTACTTGAATCTGCAATTTTACTTTGGAAAAGATTATCATTAGTAAGTCAATTAACATGGAAATGAATTTCTGCCTTAGGCACTCGCTCTTCTCCTCGTCTCTCAGGTGAACCCCACAGGGCGTTCACTCTCTGGTGCCCTCCTCAGATTGCACACCCCACTGATTCACCATGCTTCAAACTCCTGCCAGGAAAATCTTTCCAGAACACAAGTCCAATGATGGCATCCCTCTAGCTAAAACTATTCCATGGCTCCCTACCATGACCGACTCCAGCTCCTCAGGACAGCACCACTGGCCAACCATTCCCAGCCTGACGGAACCTCTTGCAGAGCCCAGGCCATGCAAGGTCCAGGCACAAACGTTATTCCTTCTTTCTTTCCCTTTTCTCTGTCCATAAACACTTCTTTGTCTTTGAAGACTTGAAGCTGAACTTCCTATATGAAGCAGTATGTGATATTTCCTACTACCCACACTGGTAAAATTGACCACTTCCTGCTTTGGAGTCGGTTCAGCCAGTCCTTCGTGCTATTACTGCACCTCTTAGGCTTACTTGCACTTATCTGCATATTATTTGATTACATATTTGTCTTTTCCACTTAGGTTTAATCATTTTGGAGGGGTGCAGGGCTGATGTACCCTATTTATCTCTGTATTTCCATTACCTACTATGGTGTCGGGGAGACAGCAGGCACTTAATACATGGTTCTGAAGAGAATGAATGAATGAATGAATGAATGAATGAATGACTATTGAATGTAAATGGAAGAAGCCCAGAGTCATATTAAAATGAGAATGAAGGAATAACTTCAACGTGGTTTTGAAAGATTGGAAGGTCCTAGTTTTTTAAAAAAATTCAAATTTACTTTGTTGCATACTCTTCTGAAATATTGCACAGCTACTTACGTTTATCTTCATATAAAGTCTTAGATTTCAGGTAGACCTCAGAAGGATCCAGTTTCGGGGATCCTGACCTGATAATGCTGGGTGGAAAAGGCATAGGCTGGGGAATGGACTCATTTATGGCCTCCAAACTTCCTGAATTTTCCTTTTTATCTGTTTTCTGAAATGGAAAAGGGCCTTCCTTAGTATTTTAAAAAAACAGATGGTTGATTAGTTCATAACACTGTTGTCTGAACTGGGTATGTCAACTGATTCCAATTTTCCAGGGGGCAGGGTCAAAGCCACAGCTTAGCTGCAGTCTTCCAGGAATTCACTTATGTAGCCATGGGTATTTGGGTAAATCATATTTACCTTAAATTAGAAACGTCTACTGAAAGGCCTTAGTCAGTCTTACATTTAATTTAAGCAAGCCTGCTCTGTTCTCTACCACCAAGACATAATTTGACTTTGAGAAGATGATAATTAGGTATACAACACAAGGCAACACTTCGAAGTAAAACAGGAGGGAGACTCTGAGCAAAAACCTTCAGGGAATTCTCAATAAATCCCCCCCACCCCAACCCACCCCCCGCGCCCACTCACTGAACTTAATTCCCAGGGAAGAGGTTTAAGATAATATTGTTTCTAAGCAAATGTAATAGGAAGTGTTAACTTAGGTAATAAAGATGACACTGCG
Organism: Rhinolophus sinicus; assembly: GCF_057876585.1. Lineage (NCBI taxonomy): Eukaryota > Metazoa > Chordata > Mammalia > Chiroptera > Rhinolophidae > Rhinolophus > Rhinolophus sinicus. The sequence goes on along the minus strand of NC_142507.1, from coordinate 45,662,997 downwards.
AAAACCTGCACGGCCAATTCAAATATATTACGGAGAAGTGCGCCACTGCCACGCAATCAGATAAGAGAAAACAGAGTAGCATATTTTCGTATTTTTCCCATTCAGATAGAACTTTTCCAAACTAATAGCCAAACCAAATGACTTCTTTAATAACATCTTAAAAATGAAATCCAATAAACAGCCTAAGAAAATAAATATGGTTTTGAGAACAGCTTGTTGTCCGGAATTATTGTTAGGAGAGGGGGATTATAGATGCTTGGGATAAAATAATTAATCCTGACTAGACTGCAGGCACAGCACCTTGTCAGGGAGTAGTGAGGGACCAGTCCCTACCAATGTTGTGCCAGAGGGGACCCTTCCCTGACCCTGACCCAGACCCAGTTAGGTGGCAGCGGAGATAAGAGCAGTCTCCTGCCATTTGCCCCATGTCCGGGGATTCTGTCAGAGCAGTGAGAGATCATCAGAAACTTCCACCAGTGATAAAGCATTAGGGTCACCATGGCTATACTGGCATCCATTACGAAATGGATACGGTAGCACAGGAGTTAAAAATGATTACTAGAGGAACCAGAGCAACGTAGAAAAATACAGTGCAATTTTAACTGAATAGGCAAAATTTTTTTTTAAATTTCTGTTTACACTGGACCTAAGTGGTTCAGTCTATAAAAGTGCAGAGCATTTCTTTCCTTTTGATCCATAAAACAGCAGATTTGCAGAGGGTCCTATTAGGTGGGCTAGAAAGAATACATCTGTTTTACATCTGATGGTCTTTCCTTCACTAGCCTATAGTTTAAGGCTATGGATAACCATCTTTCAATTGTGCGATGACAGATTCCAAATCAAACAAACTAGAACTAAATTAGGATTTTGTAGAGTTGTCTGTCTATCCATATCCACATAACTATGGAAACTTACATAGCTACACACACACGCACCTAGCACAGTTTCTTTCATAGTGTTATTTGTTTTGATGGAGCCTGTTTTTAGGTTTTATTCTCTGTACCTGTTCTTAAATAGGCTACTTGGTTGTTCAGAATGCCAAAGGAAACCCTGTTGTAAGTCGGACAACCTATCACTTTCATAACAAGCACATTGAGCAGAGAGGGCCACAATTCTCTAGAACTTCTAAATAGGAGAAGGTTACTGCAATACGGGTATTTACAGTCTCCATGAAATTACGTGAGGCTGCCACGTCTTCCCTTAGGGCAGCGGGGAAAAGATGTAACAGTTGGGGTCTGCCCTGCCATTTGCTCCACTCAGACACAAAGAAAATAAAAGGACCCCTAGGTCGGCACTTCCCTGTGTCCCCATTTTCACTGTTTAGAGGACAGGATTATTGGTGGGATGGGTCTCTAGGACTCCTCCAGCTGAAATACTTAACCAGGAGAGCACACTCCTCTCTAGGGGGCTTGTTCTAACTCACACGCTTCTCTCGAGTTTCTGATACCCGCTCAGGGCAGTGTGGCTCCTGACTCGTCCCAGTCGAGAATCCCCACGACCACAGGGAGCTGTCCTGACAGAGGGGAACGTGGCATCTCTCTCAGTGTGTGTTGGGAAGAAGGGGCATTGGAGGACCACTGTATACTCACCATTTTGGCGGTTTTAGTTGGTGAAGGAGGACCTTTAAAAAAATGAGCCAAATTTTAAAAACAGAGGAAGCATTTCCAGATCACAAATATGCCTAATGTTTATGATAAACTAGCTTCAACTTTTAGCAGGCTAGTAAATTCTATGTCCGACACCTCCTAGGTGCCAGGCCTTAGACATATATTATCTCCTTTCATTTTTAGGACAATCCTAAGGCATAAATGTTACTACCATTTTATAGATAAGGTAACCAAAGACTCAAATAGATTAACTTTATTTCCAGATACCGTAGAACCAAGGGGTAGCAAGGCAGAAAATTGACATCCACCCTGTCTGACACCACACCCCGGTCTCTGTTATATTTGTTGGAACTCTGGATGACTCCCCAGCACTCACAAAGAGCTTTTCACCTTACTCTGAGCACATTCTGCCATCTCATCCAGAGAAGAAACAAAAATAGTTCAAAGAAATAAGGAGAAAAAAAACAAAAAACGCTTCAATAAAGTTAAACTGCTCATTTGCCTCAAAAATGAACACTGAAAGCCAGAGAAATAAAAGAGTGAAGGGCCAGATTTTATTCTTTAAAACACTAGTCATTCATAGGTATGAAGAGAAGAAAAGCCCATTAAAATTCAAACTTGGTGATCAGTTCTTGGAACTGGATTTATAATGTCTGGGAGCAGTTCATGTCAGCTGATGACCTTGAACAATAAAAATTCTATTTCTCTCACATGAGCACTGTGGGGTTTAATTAACATTTATGGACAGATACTAAAGCTTCAGATAAAAGCTTTATGAGCACAGCTTTCATGATTACTTTTACAGTACAGATTAACACACCACCCCACATTTCGTTTATTCACAGAGACGCTAGCTCTTTCCAACATCTTTGGTACATTACAGAGGTCCAGATGAAGTGCCGGTGATGGAAAGAGTCAATTTCTACTGTTGTCATCAACAGAGAAAATGAAATTAGGAGGATATATTTCATTTGAACTAGCACAATGCTACTTCACAATGTGACTCTCTCAAATCATTAAAGCCATAAATCAGATTTAAAAAAGAATATAGAGGGAAAGAAATCCATAATGTATATGAATGAAACCATTAATAACTAAAGAAACTGCTGCAAAAGAGACTGCTTCTGGAAGCAGTCAGACAGAACCTGAAGGAAAATGCACACTAATTACCAGTTAAGTCTGCTGGGAAAAGACATGCCGACCTGTAACGAAGGACAATTAACAGATATAAATGCATGAACGGTGAAGAGTTTTCCTTGTTGTGCTTTTTACTCACCTCCTCTTAAGATAAGCAAGGGTACATCTGCACCTACTGGAAACTGCTTTAGCACCTCTACCACCTGGAGATGGGTTAAATTCTGCACATTTTGATGGTAAATTTCTTTAATTATATCCCCTTTCTGTAGGCCTGGACACCACTGACTATCCAAAATCATTTTCACCTTCTGTCCGGTTGGGCTGTCAGCAATTGCAAACCCAAAGCCTTTAGGGCCCTTAATTAGAGGGACAGTCACGAGTTCAGGCTGGGAGCTGCCTGACGATGCCACAGACGCCCTCTGCTCGCTCGGATTTGATGGTCCATTGAGACGGTCACTGGCCAAGGTGTGTCCCGGTTTTCCATTCTGGTCCAGAACCATGGGTCCTGACTTAAAATCCTGAGTGTTCATGCAAGTCTCTCCTTTGGTTAGTGACTGTCCGTTGATGAGGGGAGTAGCAGCAACTATGTCCCCGACAGGGTCGTCACTGTCGTCAGGGAGCGGGTAACCACGACATAAAGTGAGGTTTACATACTGATTGACAGGCACCAACTGAAACATCTGGACAACATCTGCATGGGTGTGACCCAGGACACAGCTGCCATTGATGTCTACAATCACGTCGCCTGGGAAAAGACAATCATGTTAAAAATAGTAAAACCACCAAGTAAATTAATGTTATTGTCGTGGGCGGCGGGGGGGGGGGGGGAGGGGGAGACAAAAATAACTTAAATTCAGCATCTACATGTGAATTCTGGAAACCTCTTGCTGTTTGTTAGTGGCTGAAAAGATAGACTTCGGACAGACGGGTTCTTCTCCCGTCTGTGACTCCTCTCTAAAAAGACTATGTAAATCTATAAAATCTTAATTATCTTTGTAGCAAAGAATTATGACTCCAAGCTCAAGAGAATCAGATGAAAAATAACTGCAAGTTCGTAATATCGTTCTGAAGAGATCCCCTGAGTCATACCTACATGGCCATTCAAAGGCAGGTACTAAATAATAGGTATTTAGTACATAGAAGAAGAGCGAGTAACTCCACTACCTACTTGTACAAACAGGAAATCTTTACATACCACCTTGTTTCTGGATTTTAATAAGCCACTGATTCAATGTAATTAAAAATTCATAATGTAAGGCTAACCATTACAATAATGTTAAGTTATGAACATATTTTCTTTTTAACATCCTTCTTTTTGTAGAGCGTTTCAATTTGTTGTAATTCAGATTTCAAAAGGAGAAAAAAAGCAACAAAAAAGTTCAACACAAGCAAAGAACACGCTATTTGAGACACTGAAAAGTCAGCTACATTAATCTTGTAAAAGTTGCTTTTGTTTCCAATTTTCCATTATTATGACTACTTTGGTTGAAGAATTATTATCACTTGACGTTCATCAGTTGTGTGTCTTTTTTTAAAGCAGCTCTAACTTTTAAAATTTGCCCTCTGCTGTCTCATCCGTTTACTGCTTTTATTTGAATATAATTATTTAAAAGGTTATTGCCAAATAAAGGTGCTTTAATTTGTTGATTGCATGTAGGCTTAAAAAAATCCAACATGGTATTTAAAAACAAATGTTAGTCTGTAGAAATTTGTTTCATAATCTAGGAAGATAGAAAAATTAGACTAACTAGAAGCAAAGTTTTAACTTTTCCTCCCCTAGGTAAAGTTCCCAAAATTTTCACGGAAGTATGGTATTGCTATGCAAATTAGATAACAGATTTAGGCAAACCTGAATCTATATTATAAAACAGAAATTTATAGAGCTCTGTAAAAATAGTAATATTCATGTCTATAATTCTTATCACAGCTGCTTAATTTTACTAACAGCCAGTGAGATTAAGGAAACAAACAAACAAAATTTGGGGGAAAATTGTGGGATACGACAGTTTGTTTGGTACCACAATAAACACCACAAAGGATCATTTTTCAAAAGAGAGCATGGCTAAATGTTCCAAAGAACTACACAATCAAAGAAAACCAAACAATCAAATAGTTTTCTGAGATGGTTCATAAATGTTTAGCTTAGTACAGCCAAAGAGTTATCTCAAAATTATACAAACTATTCAAAAATTAATAAATTTAATATATCTTTTCTCTAAGTTTCCACTTATTTGTAAAGATGGCCCTCCCTCAACAGTCGTATGCACTTATTCAAAGGAGAAACTATTATAATATAGAAATCTCCTTCTCAGTTATACAACTTAGTTCTCTCTTTATATATATCTAAATTATACATAATATACACATATATACTTATATATGTGTGTGTATATATACAGAGGGTGCCAAAAAATGTATACACGTTTTAAGAAAGGAAAAAACAGTTTATTTGGTACCATTAAAATTGTAATACTCAATATATACCAATAACAAAAGATGAATACAAGTCACGTTTGACTCCTGCAATTACAAGAGGTGCATCGGTGTAATTTTAATACAGTTTTTTCCTTTCTTAAAATGTGTACACATTTTTTTGGCACCGTGTGTGTGTGTGTGTGTGTGTGTGTGTGTGTGTGTGCACGTGTATCTCCTTCCAGTATAATTTTTATTATTATATCAGTACTTTTCAAGTAATTCTGAAAAACTGGTTACCTGGCGCAATTTTTCCGTCCTGAGCCGCAGGGCCATCTTTCAGCACATTTTTCACCTGTAGGAATTCATCAGGCCTATCTCCACCAATAATGGTAAAACCAAATCCCATTGTGCTTTTTTTCAACGATGCTCGAACCAGGATGCCTTTAAGCTGGGACGGATCTCGAGTAAAGTGGGATTTTTCCATAGCTGTGCCAAAATGAGAAATGGGTTTGAGAACGAAAAGAATTATTGTGAATGTGGCCCTCAAAGCCAACATTTAAGACAGCCTATATAACTTAAATATAACAGACCATAAAGAAGAAAAAATTAGAGACTCCAATGTTATGGAACAGTTACAATTTAAATTCATAAACTAAATCACTGAAGAAAAACTTAGCTAATGAGTCATCTCTCTTTTCTGGAGACTCTCCTATGTTATTTGAAAGGTAAAAGCACCAACTTGATCTCTTCCTCACTGCCTTGTTGGTACTTTCTTTCACCAGGGAGTCCCTTCTAAGAAGTCAAAAAGGGAGGGATAACCTTTCTTATTAAATTCTTGAAAGTCATGGACACTCATTGAGCTGTTCATTTCCTCTGAATAAGCATCTACTGAGCTCTATGTGGAAAACACTATACTACGAAGATGAAGACAGCTGTCAAACTTATGACAGAGGATACATGGAGAACTTTTGAGAACTCACAACTCAGCCTTTCTGCAGCCTTTAATTTATATCTGATGGAAGGGGAGAATCCCTAGTCTCAGTAAAATAGCTTCCTGTGTATTTCCTTTTCACTCATTTAGTGGATACTTTAGGAAGAAAAAACAAACTCCATTGAAAATTTTAGAGATTTTCTCAGACAATCCTAGAACTATAAAAGTGATCCACATTTGCAAATAACACCTCCCTTTACTTCCCCACAACCTCTTCCCTCCTTTCCCCAACTACGGCTGCCATTAGGGCACTTCTAAAAACCCTGAAAGGACCAAATGGTGCAGATTTACAATTCACAAAGCACTGTTTAAATTGACTTTTTGAAAGAGGATTTAAAATTTTATGCCAAATATTTTTTAACTGTTCTACTGAGATATAATTCACATAAGACAGAATCCAGCCATGTAAAGTGCACAAGTCAATGTTGTGCAACCATCACCACAATCTAATTTTAGAAAATTTTCTCCTTCCTCAAAAAGAAATCCCCAGTCCCATTAGCAGTCATGCCCCCTTTCTTCCCAGCCCACACTCACACCCAAGTCTTAGGCAACCTCTAACCTACCTCTGTCTATAGATTTGCCCAATCTGGACATTTCATATAAATGGAATCATATAATATGTGGTCCTTTGAATGGCTTCTTTCACTCAGCACAATGTTTTCGAGGTTCATCTGTTAGTACTTTCTTTGTATTTCCACATAATGTATGGATGTAGCACACATGTATGCACTTGTCAGTTGATGGACATTTGGGTTATTTCCACCTTTTGGATCTTATGAATAAGGTTGCTAGGGACATCCACGTCCACGCTTCTGCGTGGGCATATATCTTCTCTCCTCTTAGGTGCATACCAGGAGTGGGACTGCAGCAGTAACCATACACGTACTGTAACGATGTTTAACATTTTGAAGAACTGCCCGATTTTTGCAAAGTGGCTGCCTCATTTTCCATCCCCATCAGCTATGGATGAGGGTTCCCATTTCTCCACTTCCTTGCCAACACATGTTACTGTGTGCCTTTGGGGTTGTGGCCACTGGAGTTTAGTGGAATGGTAGCTCACTGTGGTTTTGATGCTCGTTTCCCTAATGACTTAAATGAACAAGGGTCACTTGTTTCATCCTTAGCCCGTACTCCACTGGTATCAAGCCCAGAGTTATTTGTGTGTATCTGCTGTTCTAATAGGTATGCATTCAAGCTTATTGTCGGTTAGAAAAGAGCAATCCTGGGGTGGCCCAGGCCGTGCACTATGTAAATATCTCCCTCAAGAGGCAGGGCCGCCCTGGAAATGCCAAGCACAGTAAATACCAATTTGTGAGGCTGTCAGCATGTGGCCAGTCAGCCTGCTCGTGCTGACGCCCCTTTGCATCCCTGAGCTCTCACGGAGTCTCGGACATTCAAACTAGCAACCTGTCTCTAAACAAACTACTTTTTAAAAAGTATTTAATTGGAATATTTAAAGCCCATTCAGTTATGTAAGTTGATTACGAGTGCCCACCAGTGTTGCCGACCAGACTGTAGATAAGATTGCTTGTTCAATGACAGTGTACTTAGACACCTCCTTGAGACCAGTATCTTTGGTGAAATGTACCTTCCTCATTTTTATGTCAAACGTGGATGTATTTCTGGTCAGCTCTCCCATGCTCTAGTCCCCATGAATATTGGAATAAGACTGGCTTCTGAGGGCTAAGCCAGAAAGTCAGCAGAGGAGGGGTATGATCCAAGACGAGCAGACATTAAAGAGGCAGCAAATGTTCTGGTTAGCACCTAATTTTGTCAAGTATTCATAAAGCAGCCAATTCAGAATTGGTCAGAAGTAGGTCTCAGCAGAATTAAAAAGAGAAAAGTGAGAGCAAAAAGACACAAAGAAACTGTCTTTGAGTCTAACAATCCTGAGTTTTATAGCCAAGCTTTGTGATGTGGTTGAGTGATCTTAGAATGTTATTTAGCGTTTTTAAGTCTCAGTTGCCTCATCTATAAAATGGAAAACTGTGCCCAATTCATGGGACGGTTACGGGAATTAAACCAGACAATGCACAGAGAGCAGAGGAAACAATGCCTGACTAAGCGCTCAATAAACACAGATAAACACTGATACACGAGCTAAGGAAGGTTCCCTGGCTCACAAATTTGAGTACTCGGTCCCTGTGGCAAGTATATCCTCGGGATGGATGCATCAGACAACTGTACCCGATGCCATCCAGGCATCTGAACAGAGAAAATAATATTAATAACCTTGCAGAGATGTTCTAAGACTTAAATGAGACGATGTATAGAAAGCATTCAATCCAGTACCTGACTCAGTATCTCAATAAATGTAGCCGTTATTCTTCAAGGAATAGCCTAACTTCCATCACTTCTAGGAAGCCTTTCTTGCCCTCCCACTGTCAGATTTTATTTCCCTCTCCTTCGTTTCAACACTACTGTTTATGTCTCTATTATTATACTGTACTAAAATTATGTGTCTATTTCCCTCCTTAAGTTGTGGGCTCCTGAAAGACAGATGCCGAGTCATTACTCTCCTTTTAATGCCCAGCTCATAGGAGAGTGCCTGGTTATTTAAATTAGTAAAACACATGGTCCCCTCAGGTTGCTTAGAGTTTAAGGGGGAGAAGGGCTTCCTTGATGTGCGCCATGGGAGATATGGGCACTCAGGAACTCGGAATTTAAAATCAGTAAAACTCAGTTCAAATTCTGGCTGGACACTCATTATGATTCGAAGCAAAAGGTTTAATCTTTATCAAAGCCTCGGTTTCCTTATGTGTAAAATGGGGATTCATGTTTCTCTCCAATTGACACCCTCTGTCTACCCTCTTTCAAAACTATCAGCATGGCTGGCTATGCCGACTGTCTCCACTTCTTCACCTCTCATTCCCTCTTCAGTCTCCTGTAAGTTCATTTCACTCTCCACTTGCTCCTGCTAGAATGACAAATGGCTTCCATGTTGTCACATCCAAAGTACACTTTTCAATGTTCCCCTTTCTTGACTTTTCAGCAACATATGACACAAATATTCAACTTCTTGTTGAAGTTCATTTCTTCTCGCGGCTGCCTACCCCTCCAACCCTATCTCTTCTAACTACCCCACCAATACCCTACGCTCTAGCCTATCTGCCTTCTGGCCCTTGCACCACCATTTCATGTGTCTGTGGTTTTCTACAATCTGTTCCTGCCACCTGGTATGCCTTCTTGCTCCTCTGAAACTGCTGTCGAACTTTTCCGGTCACTTCAAGACCCAATTCAAATGCTTTGAAAGTTCCCCTGCCCCCTTGACTTTCTCTACGAAAGCCGAGAACTCCCTCCTTTATGCCACCACCACACCTTGTTTATCTCTATTAATAACAACGAAAGTTATCATTTACTGGCGACCATTTGCTAGATGCCATTGTAAGCACTTTCGATGTATTCATGTGCATACTCAGAACTACCTTAGGGGGTAAGTACTATTATTATTCCTATTTTATAGGTGAGGAAACAGAGGCACTGAGTTTAGGGAACTCATCCAGTTGCACATCTGGGATTCAAACTTGCTCCAACCCCTGCACATTTAACTACTGTACTAGGATGGCACCTGTCACCCTATATTGTAACCATTAGGAGTAAGACAGAGTCTACCTCTGAACACTTGAGGGCAAGAACTGTCTTATTCCTAATCTGGTTTGAACACCATGCACCTACCAAAGCACTGGGCTTATGGTAGGTGCTCAAGCATATTTGTTACACTAAAAATGTTTGCTAAATCAAATGCAAAACTGAAGGGAGAGGACTATGTTTCTGAAGAGCAGCTTTAAGAAAGAACTGCTTCTCTCATGGACAGCGGAGGTGGGGAGTCTACTCGATTACTACAATATGACCATATAGACCCCTGGTTATTAATGACAGATGGAGCAGAGGAGGAGATGGGGAGGGATGAATAGAATGAAGGAATTTCTGGGGAGATTTTTCAAAATACACATCGCTAGGCTCATCAAAATCTTAGGACCTATCTATTTAAAAACAACCCCCCAAATGATCCTGACATTACTAATACCCTACCATCCCATTTGAGACTGAATGATGTAAGGAAAAATATGGTGGATTTATTTAGTATTTGCTCATATCTGTTAATAAGGAACTTAATGGTTGCTGACATTAGACCTAAGCAATTAGATTGGGAGACACTCATATCGAATGAGAGATCTAATACCGGCCTGGCCTTAAACATTAGGAAACAATGCAATCTTCAAATCAAAACCTCAAACCCATAGCAAAGATATTCAACCTCTTCTCCCAACAATTTCATACTTTCTACATAAGCAGCATGAAAAAAATCTGTATTCTCAAAACGTTCTGATGTTTTATTAAGGGTAAGATTAGCCCTGTCATTACAGGGACAAAAATTAGACGTTCTCTATTAATTCCAAAGCCCCACCAATAAAAAGTTCAAACTCACTTTTATTAATTCAATATATAAATATCACAAGTTATTTATTCATTTATTTATTTTAAACAAGTTATTCTTAGAAGAAAAGATTGAGAGAAAACTTCTACCTGATTTTGAAGACCCAACATCAGCCTGTCCTAACTGCTTTTTCCTTTTGGCTTCCTCCACTGGATTTTCAAACTGGGTTTTCTGGTTCAGGTGACTGTAAAAAGTAGAAAAAGATGTATTTCAGTTTAAGACGAAAGAGTTACATTATCTTAAAATAGACTACCATACCATTCATTCCATCACCATAGCTTAAAGGACACATATGTATTCTAAGCAACGGAATACAAAGAGGCTGACAGGTCACAGTGGAAGGGCTTTGGGCAACTCAAGAAGAAGCCCACAGAAGTCAGAGCTGCTGAAGCATTCACTATAGCTTCTTCAGAGATGTACCCAATACAGCCAGTAAGTTCTAACAACGGTAGAAGCCCTCATAGTCAATGCAATCAGAACTGTTGGTCATCGATTAGTTAGTTTTTTAAAAGGCAGTTAATGATTGGAGGGATTTAAGTTTCTCTAAAATGAAGCAGCTGTAAAGCCACTTTTGAAGACATCTGAGTCCAGAAGCCTTCTAGAACTTTACTATTACTTTTCCAGCTGACTCGCCCACATCGATTTAGCAGCCACTAAGAAAGAGATTAGCTTTTTATCAACTCATATCACAGAATAACTCCTCACGTTTAAATTTCTTCGTAATTATTTAATAATGAAATGAATTCTGTAATTACAGCGTAAGTTTGACTGGTATTTCTGATTTGGGAACATTCACAATGACGCGTGGAAAGCACACACGTCTGTGGGGAAAAGCGGAATAGCAGGGGGAGACGACCAGGGTAAGCGATTAGCCAATAGCAGTTGACGTACTATGGGCAACAGTGAGTTTCACAGAGGGAACAGAGCATTGGTTATTCTGGCAAGTCAGTTACCTGGAAGTTGACTAGCTGTACAAGAATGCAACTATTGTACAAATGGTGTTTAAGACCACAACTAGGCCTAATATAGAAGCAATGGGAATTATATTCTAACACTTCCGTGGCACAAATATATTGCAGCCAAATGATATGCATTTTTCCAGTAGAATCCATTTCACCAAGAAGTGACATTAGTGAATACAAACAATTAAATATGAAGCCAATAGAATCTCAGATTATGATTGTCTTTAGAGGGGCTGAGTATTACAAAATCTTCACAGAAGCAGTCATAGAACTTGGGTAATTACTCTGCCATTTGTTGAACATTAATGGTGGCGGTGGAAGAGGCGGCAGGGACAAAACACACCCCTCACAGCAGGTATGCCAAGTTTCTCTAGGCTTCTGGTATTAGTAACCCTGTGACAGATGCAGTACTTATATTCAGAGCTCCAAATATGGCAAGTTCTGCTTGACATTGTTTGGGTTCTGATGTCACTAAAACTCAAGCATGCTTCTGCTTCTTACTACAAGGGGACACCTGATCCATTGAGTTAACTGTTTAACGCTCTGTGACAATGAAGGCCTTTGGTGTTAACTTTCTACTATTTACAAAAATTATTTAGTAGGTATTGACGTTTTACATAGTCTTTAAAACAACAACAACTAGAAACTGACACTTAAAAAAAGAATAAACCTGCTTAGAAAGAACCTTGGTTCACTTAAACGGCATCAGCTACAATGACTCACTTTGCCACCCAGGCATTAGAACATAAAAAGTAGTGATTTGTATTTATACTCTTTGTAATGTGGGGGAGAAGAGAATAGAAGTATGCAAATGAGCAATCCGTTTCCTGAAATTCTTTTGACAAACGAATGTAAGATTTTAGTAAAGGGAGTAATTGTATCTGTCACCATAGACTACCTAGATTAAAATGCCACCCTCCCTCCCCAAAAAAGGGATTACATTCCTCTTTTCATTTAGTGATTATATCCATAATATTATTAAGGTGTAACAGATTTTGTTTTCCATATGACTAGCTATATAGGAAGTAAGGGAGGCGATTATAGGTTACCAGAAAAATTAAACAAAGGTAGCAAACAAGGATTAAATATATAATACATAACTTGGACTCTTTGAAACTTTGTGTATAATAGGTGGATTTTAAAAATTCATCTCAGCAAACAAAACCATTCTTCTTTCATGAAGAATGTGCAATATTAAAGCAGATGTATATTTTGCCTTTGTCCCCTAAGTGCTTAAGACATTTAACGTAATACAATAAGACAACATTCCTAAATATACAAGCGTTCTTATGGAAGGCTTGCCCTTACATTTTGGGAACAATTTTGTTTTCAAAAATGAAAGAATCCACGTCAGAGGCCTCTGAAATAAATACTTAACAAAGAGAAACTGCCATTGCTGTTGGTGTCACTACCCCAAGGTTCCTGCCAAAAGCAATCACCACGCCATCTGGTTTGACAAAACTTAGGGAGCCAAAGAGTAGCCATTCCAGTAACAGCTTTTTATCTCCATCAGTAAACTCACTGCAGATTACTGTGGTTGAGATTCAAAACCTAACTAATCTGGGAATCCAGCCACATTCCACAGCTCAGCTGACTCCATACTAATGAGCATCTTGGGTACAGCCTGCTTGTTCTTCATCTAACAAATGACCGTCCTGTAAACTGAGCGTGTTCTGGGGATGATCATACAGAATCCTGTCGCTGTCGTGGCTTCGAAGGCAGGCACTATGTCACACACCTCCATGACAACTGGGGGTGGGGTCACTTCAGGAATTGCCCGGAAGTTGCTTCCATATGATAGCCTTGCTGAATGAGAACCAGATCATTTAGGCCAAGATTTTATAACAGGCAAATGACTTTCACCTTTTGACTGTGTATTCAAATTCACATGGAATGGACAACAAGAGAATGAGAATCATTATCTCAGAAATGTTCAGCAGTGTCCACGGCACACAGTAGCTGATCAAAGCCCAATTTAAACAGACTAAACTACGGGGGGTGGGGGGCGGGGGTGGGGGAATCTCACACAACCTTTTCAGTTGGCCTTCAAATATTCCTTTGACTTGAAAAAAATGGTTGTTCCTTTCTTTTAAGTAAATAGGTTTTAGAAAAAAAAGAAGCAAAGAGTATACTTTTCCCATCACAGTATCAGCAAGATATTAAACAGCACAGTGGAAATAAAATTAGCATAGCCTTTCAAAGGAACCAAAATAATGGCACTGTGAAGTTATACACCTAAGTGTCAAACTAGCTGAGTTGTTTTCTTAGGGTTCAAGTTAGATTTTAAGAAATCATTCCAAAAATCTCTCTAAACACAGTGACTTAAGGAACAACCTACACTTTAGAATAAAGACTAGGGTAACAACAGGTGTCAGAGATACTTACTTTAGGAATAAATAACAGGAAGTGGCATGTTTATGCCGAGTGACGAAAAATTAATAAACAATCATAAAACTAGAAGACTCTCATGGTTGCTAATTATCATTTTGCCTTCACTAGCTAGGCAGTAGGTTCAGACTCCTAGTTTCCAGGTAAATAGTAACATTTCTGATGCAATTATTTGCCTGGTACTAGATGCCAGAGGTCAAAATTCTACCTATAGCATTTGAAAAGAAAGCAACCCCAACGGTCAAAACAATGTAGCAATAAGACAAATGAAGACAAGGGAATGAAAAATTAGATGTTGATATTATCCTAATTTCTCTGGCTAACATAGGCAGGTGTTTGATGCTCTAGGCAACATATATTTATGTTTAAATTTAGCCATAACAGCTGTGTAAGAAGCAACTTTCACTCTCCCTCCAAATTACTATGTTTTCGTTGATTAACTCCTTAAAAGAGAGAACACTTTTAATCATATACATCAAAACTCTGGATCATATGGTACACTGTCCCTAAACTTCTTTCATTGCTTTCAGAACCACATAGCTGCAGTGTTGGAAGTGACCTTACTAATTTGTGTAGTCCACTGCCCTCATTTCACAGTTTTCCGTCTAGTACTTCTCTCTTTAGAGGCTGGAGTAGCAATGCTAACATCTCCAGCTATTAATCACCTGGGCAACTTCCCTCTAGCTCTCTATATTTACTTCAAAGGCAACTTCCAGGAAGCCTGGAGTCATGAAGTAAATGCTCAGGCCCCTAACTTCTCATTCCCCTCGTGAAAAAACTTGAAAGCTGGGTTGCACAAGCATAAAGAGCCGTATTCGGTATTCCCTAGTGCTGTATAGCGAAAGAAAAACATTGGGGAGACTATTCACTGAGGTAACAGACTTACTCAACATAGTATGTCCCATACTGAGGGTCCTCTATTTTCTCCCAGCCATAAGGAAGTTCTGTAAAAAAAAAAGGAAAAGAATTGAGTGAAAGGACAGATTCAAAACCAACAGAAAAGAATTCGCCAATGAGTGAGTTTAAATGTTTTATTTCATTTGGTTAATATTTGGGAAGACAAATCGAAAGCTGAGGGCTCACTTTCAAAGAACAAACACAGTTGGAGTCTGAGTGGCTTCTTCAAGAGCCAGTGAGTGTCTCAGCAAGTAATGAGAAGCTCAGAACAAAAGACCACATTAAACTCAAAGGTGTTTATCTGAATCACAAGCTGTAAAAATGCTAATTATTTAAAAAAAATCATCTGGCATAGAACAGTCACCCCTATCCTTAGGGGATAGGGACTCCCAGTGCATGCCTGAAACCATGGATAGTACCAAACCCTATTTATACCGCGTTTTTTTCCTTTATGGCTGCTGTTTTGCACATCTGAATTGCCAGAATCACTACTCTTGCACTTTGGAGTATTAAGTAAAATAAGGGTCGGCTGAACACAAACACTATGATACCGATACAACTGATCTGATAACCTAGATGTCTACAAAGTGACTAATGGGCCAGTAGCATATACAAGGTGTGATCAATAAACACAGTGAATGTTTAAATTTTTAAAAATTTATTACAGTAACAGATGCATTGCCGTTAATCCCCCTCAAAATACTCCCCCTCGCTTCGAACACATTTATCCCACCATTCTTGCCACTTTCTGAAGCAGTTCTGGAAGTCCTCTTTCGTGAGTATCTTTAGTTGCGCTGTCGTGGCTGCCTCGATGTCCTGAATCATTTTGACTTTGGGGAAGAGCCAGAAGTCTCATGGTGCCAGACCCGGTGAATAACGGGAATGAGGATACACTGTCATGTTTTTATTTCACAGAAATTGCCATATACCAGAAGTGCTGTGTGACATGGAGTATTGTCATGATGGAGGATGATTTACAGCACACTTTAAAACACACCTTCTCTCAACCGTAGCTCACACCCGACTGACTGCACCAAACAAGTTGAAACTTGTCCCACAGTTACTAAGGTTCAATGCGTCGCTTCCCGTATTGAAGATCCTCGCGTTTCCATTACAGTAATTACAAATAATGGGACTTGGCAGCAGCATTCATGGAATTTTTTTTTTTAATTACAACTCATACAGCGTGGGTAAACGACAAACAGATGATTCACATCCGAGGCAGGACGGAGCGGGACGACGAGAGATTTCATCACACCACTCGGCAGGATGCACAATTTAAAACTTATGAATTGTTTATTTCTGGGATTTTCCATTTAATATGTTTGGACCATGGCTGCTCACAGGTAACCGAAACCATGGAAAGTGAAACCGTGGATAAGAGAGGGAGCTACTGTATTTCTTTTTAAAAGCTTGATAATGCTGACGTGAGACACACTTACCCTGCAGTACAATAGAAGAAGTGGCTGGTTGTTAAAATTTTCACCATTATACACAAGACTTGTCAATTATTTCTGTCATATTCTGACCCACTTTTCCCCAAAGGAAAGTCTAGCCTTGGATTTTTGCCATTTAAAGTGGGTAACCCAGATTTGCTTGAAACCGAAGAAAATACCTACTTTCCCTTGCATTAACTTGATCTGAGTACCTCAAGGGAAATTTACTTAATTACCACAGGGCCTTGGGTTGAATCCATATTTGTATATAGTAACAAAGAATAGCTTACTTGGATTATTATATATTGTTTATTGCAAGTAACTGACCAATAGCATATAACCTGAAAAACTGAAGGTTTATCCAACGTAAACTGTTCCTTTCAACATAAACTGACCCTATTAAGAAAGAATCCTCTCTTCTCTCCCACTCTGTTTTCCAAGGTAAGACTTCTGAAGATTCATTTGATTAGTCAGACACGGATTCACTTGGCAGGAATGTCTCTAACAAGTGGTTTCAGTGCTGTCAATTACATATAGGAGCCTCGCAAGAAGGAATATTTTAAAAACCCACAGTTGTACACTACGCGGAAACATGTACACATGTGTGCACACACACAAAGGATGTCTACCAGAAGGTAAATAGGCTTAGGGTATATTTATTAACTTTATATCATTTAGCTGCAGTTATGGTGTATCAACTTTTTAAGTAAAAATTCCAATATAATGAACCTAACAAATTATATAAATTCTTATGTTCTAATAAAAATTATTGCTCCACATTCGGAATAAAAGAATAGATGACTAGGCTCTTGATGAAAAGCTCTGAATCACCACTACCCCTTTCCTCCAGCATATTTTTCTGCCTGTGGATATATTATTGATTGGTGGTTTTGAAGCTTGGTGGGTTTGTGTGGTTTTCCTTTGAAGGACCTGGTTGAAATGTCTGAGGTGGAAAGATGAGAACAGTTGAAAAGCAACTACGGGGCGAAAACAGAATAAAACAACTGAGAAGAACCAAGATACACGTCAATTCACTTTGATCCCCCACAGTCACGAAGCAAACAATTGCCAATTAAGTAGGCACAACGTATTATGACCAAGCACCTGTTACATGGGTGCGAGTACCTGTTGGATTATACCTGTAAAAAATGTTCTATAATGATATTACCAAAGCATTAGCAGTAAGGATCTTCCACAAAAGAGATTTTTTTCCCCTGTAATGGAAATTTCCTTGAACTAGCATGGGAAATGTTGGTGAGGCATGGGATGAATTCTGTAACTGCACTTGAATTTACATTTTGTCTTTAGAAAAGTTTGGAGAATCGAAGGAACTATAAAGATAGTTGAAAAATTCTATTTGCTATCTGAAAAATTCACTGAAGAGGATATATTAATACTTAATAAGGATAAAAGCTCAACATAAATATATTTCACGGTTAACCTGGAAATCAATTCAGCATTTCAGTTGGCACTTAAAGCAATTAGCAGCCAACAGATAAAGTGAGGCCCTTTCTTCAGGAGAGTAAACAAATTGGTAATTTACCTTGTGGATTACTTTAAGTAATCACTTTAAACATTGACCAGTGATACCTTAGCTAGTTTTTCCCTGGGCCGATTAACACAGGTAAAGAAGTGGTTGTTATTTGTCCATTTAAATGAAGGTAATAAAAGCAAGACTAACATACCTAGCAATCTTATACACTACCCAGTGGTTCAATTCATTCACTTTTACTCCCTTTTCCCCCCTCCCTTCCTCCTCTACCCCCTCTCTCCTTCTTCCTTATGCAAAAATAAAAATTAGAAACAAGACACAGATCTCGACCTCAAGGAGTTCATAGTCTGAACAGGAAGAAGAGAGAAGAGATAAAAGACATTGTGAAGATAAACACAAGCTTTTGGGGGAGGGCAGCACTGAGGAATGACCCCCATCGCCTGGTCAGAGTAGCTATGAGGAGAGCCTTCTAGAAAAGGCCAATGTTTGAGCAGTCTTGAAGGATGAGCTGGGGCTGGAGAGAGGGCGGATCCAGACAGACCAAAGGGCACTGAGATGTGAAGAACGCCTGGAGTCGTCAGTAATTACAAATAACGTGACAGGGTTGAAGTGAAGGTTGTATGCAGGGTGCTTGTCTTACAAACAAGCACCGAATCACCTTTCTGGAGTGCCGTGTGAAGAGGTCTGATCTTTATTTTGATGATGATGGAACTGATTAAGCCGGGCTACGACATGATTACATTGAAGTTTGAGAAAGGTCATGGGCAACAGTAATAGAAGATGAGACAGATGGAGTGGAGTGCGAATAAAAGGCCGGCAAGTAAGGAAAGCATTAATGGCCTAGATAAGAAATTAGGAAGGCTGGGCTAAGGCAGTGGTAATGCGACTGCAAAGAAAGAATGGCGTATAGAGATAAGAAGGAAGTCAAAGTAATTAGACTCAATGACTAAGCGAAGACTGAGGGAGGAAAAGAGGGGAGGAGGCCAAGGTCATCCTAGGTTAATGGCTCTGCTGGCATGAAAATGATACAAATAAAAAAGTTCATCAAATATGTATTAAATACCTGCAATGAACATAGCTATGGGAATAGGAAGAAGGTGTTAATTTGCATTTAAAGGCATTTAGGAAATAGATAATATGCAAGAAATGCCTAGTCTAGTGCCTACCATGTTTCCCCGAAAATAAGACCTAGCTGGACAATCAGTTCCAACGCGTCTTTTGGAGCAAAATTTACCATAAGACCCGGTCTTATTTTACTATAATATAAGACCTGGTCTTACATAATACAAGACTGGGTATAATATAATATAATATAATATAATATAATATAATATAATATAATATAATATAATATAATATAATATAATAAAATAATATAATATACCTGGTCTTATATAAAACCGGGTCTTATATTAATTTTTGCTCCAAAAGACGCATTAGAGCTGATTGTCCGGCTATATCTTATTTTCGGGGAAACATAGTATCACCATTAGACACTCAAGAGATGATAGGTGTTTTAAAGTCACGACTGACAGAACTTGGTTTAACTGCAATGAAGAGGATAGAAAAAGTTGAGGATGGTAACTAGTTTTTAGCTCAAGGAACTGGGAGTAGGGGATGTCATTTGCTGAGGGCGGAACGGAAGATACGCAGATTTAGCTCAGTTGGGGAAGGGTTACATTTGAGGGGCCCGTGCAACATCCTGGTGGCGATATCTAACAATCTCTCAGAAAGATGAATCTGGTCCTCAGAAGAGAAAATGCAGGAAGGTAAGGATTGGAGAGACACTGCAGTTAAAACCATGCACTAGACAGGGTTACCTAGACGAATTGTGACTAGGAAAAGGTGGAGAAGAGGACAGGAGAGTTAATAATTTAAGGAGAAGGTGCAAAAAGTATGAAGTTAAGGGGAATGAATGGTTTCAAAAGACAGAATAGGAGGGAGAGCATGATCAACACTAATAAGGGCCTTGTAAAGCCATCAGGAGTCAAGATAAGAGCTGAAAACAGTCCACCAAATTTGGCAATCAGGCCGTTATTGGTAGGTAACCTTAAGAAAAGCAGTTTCACTGAGAAGATAGAGGGCAAGTCAGCATGTTGCAGTACTGAATAAAACAAGAGGTGTCGTCCTTAAGCAGTTATTGTTATTTTTTTGAAACTTGGCTGTGAAAAAAATAGTATGAGAACTATGGGGAGGAGTCAGGTCAAGAGAAAGTGTGTTTATTTTTGAAACAGGAAAGACCTAACCATATTTTTTCTGTTAGAAGCTAAAGCATCCCTCCCAGAAAGTTGATTCAAAAGGCAGAACCATTTCTGGCATATCAAATAGCTGGTTGGTTCTACAGCCATGAATTTATCTTTCTTTCTTCTATACAAAATAGGATTTTATTTGTTGGAATATATGAATTCCCATTGTTTTTTTCATTGTGGAACTCTAATTCAGTCGACGATTTTCTTGTATTATTCTCTAAGCTCCAAACTGTCATCAACATTCACTTCATTTTAGTAAAAATGCCGTTAGTAAAAATTTAATTTCTTTAATTAGAAAAGGGGTGAGTTGAGAATAAAATGGATTCCTAATGTATAGTTAAGATAACTATTCAACCAAAACACTATTTTATTTGAATGAAAGATAAATAAGTCCATCGATTACACCACCAGCTACGTCAGTATAAAGACACAGCTGGGTTCTGAACATCAGAAGACTGAGGAAGATAGGCTAAGTTTTAGAAACTGTAAGGTTTTTCTAGAAGATCTTAAATGTTTGGCAGAATGCAAAGAATATCTTAACTGAAAACTTTCCTTAAAATATTATCCCCGTTTGAGCACTTACTCATGCAAAGCACTGTGGGGAATACCAGCGTAAGTCACATACAGTGTAGTATGGAGTTACCTATTGGAGGGCTATTTGCTCCTGTTCGGGGAAGAAACAAAGTACACTGCAAAAGGGGTAAAGGTTGGCTGCGCATAAAAGGCTCGATCAAGGTTCCACATTGTGGGTTCCCCACCACAGGTCAGTACTGGTGATATGAGAAAGGCATGCCCAGTGTGGGGACAGGAGAGCAGCCCTTCTCTTAAAAGGTTTAAACACGCCTAGAAGAATACATGCAATTTTGCTTGCTCTATCTTCAGAAAGCTATAATAGGATGACTGTATAATGTACTGTCCACTTTTGAGAGAAAAGATGGCACTATTAATAATTATTCTGGGACAACAGGAATAAGCTGGATTACCGTGTTGCCCCGAAAATAAGACCTAGACGGACAATCAGCTCTAATGTGCAAGGGATGGTGGGCAGTGCCCTCTGCAACTAAGATTGAACACAGCACCTTGAGCTGAGCTGCCTGCCAGATGGCTCAGTTGGTTGGAGCGCGTCCTCTCAATCACAAGGTTACTGGTTCGAGTCCCGCAAGGCATGGTGGGCAGCGCCCCCTGCAACTAGCAATGACAACTGGACCTGGAGCTGAGCTGCGCCCTCCACAACTAAGACTGAAAGGACAACAACTTGACTTGGAAAAAAAGTCCTGGAAGTACACACTGTTCCCCAATAAAGTCCTGTTCCCCTTCCCCAATAAAATCTTAAAAAAAACCCCAAAAACTGTTGCTCTAAAACTGTGTTATAGAGTACAGGTATCTAGTTACAATGCAGTATAGTTAGTGCTACAATAAATATATGTCATATGGTTCTACTGAGCACAGAGGAGAGAATACTTAATTTTGACCCAGAAGAGAATGACAGAGGAGGCAACAAAGAAATTACACTTCAGATTTGAGCTCAGAAGGAACAAGGGAACAAGACTGGTTCCCAGAAGATAAATGAGCATGCAGCAAAGGCAAAGACAAAAATGTTATATTTATGACATGAAAACAATTTGAAAAAGAAATACAGACTATGGTTCAATTACAAAAAATTGTCAATACTTCACCAAGGAGTCTAGACTTTATTCGGCTGACAGCAGGAAGCCATTATAAATATCTGAGCAAGAAAGAGGTATGAAGGCAGTTATATTTTGGAAAGATTAACAAGCAATGTAGCAAAAGTGTTTTGATCATACAGCCTTTTCAGTAAAAAAGCTGAACATGTACTTCTAAGATATATTTATTCACACATATATATGGACTACTCTACTACTATGTACTTAATAAAGCACACACAAAATACAAATTTATAAAGGAAATGAAGACAAAAAAACAATTATTACTATTTTACCTCAGTGTGGTTTAAAAAAGTCACATAAAAACTGTCAGCTCTGCCATTCTCTTCCGGTTGGCTTGGGCTTGCGTAATTGTATGGATGTCACTGAGGAATGTGCTGTTAGTTCTTTTTCTATTTCCTCATTTGTTTACTATCCTCAGTTTCTACCATATGGGAGCATGAGTGACCCTAGATCTAGAGATCAGTGACAGATTGACGATTTGATATTGAGACAGCCAGCTGAGATTTTTATGTGTTTTAAACTTCCTCTACCTTTAAAAAAAACTTTTCTTATAATACAGAACTACTGTCTAATTGACAGAAACTGTGTTTCTTTAGTCAAAAATTTATGGATACAATATTAGATAATATGATAACTTACTAGGCACTGTGCCAAGTACTTTCATAGGCACATTTGTTTCTTACAACGAATCGGTACTCTTTGCAGAAATATTTTTAAGCCACATTTTAATTTTGTGTGGATGAAAATCTATGTAACATAGTCTTTAAATCCACTTAACTGGGCACAAGTAACTGCAAAACCTCATAGTGCCTTCGATAAGGGTGAGGGTGCCATGTCCATTCTTCCCTCAAGATGCTCTTGGATAGTGCGTGTCTGACATACAGAACGAGTAAGAATGTCACTGCCAATGTGTATATAAAATAGTAGAGAAGCTTAACTTCCTTTTTTTCCCAGTGGAAACATTATGAAAAATAAGTTCTAACACTTTCTTCCTGTACACCAACAGACAGTTTGAGTGCCAACATTTTGGAGACCACTGATATCAGGGATATATTGGGGCAGTAACTGTAGGAAAAAAGTCTAAGAATAATCCAAGTGTGTGATGATTAGAGAAATAGAGAGAAGGATAGGTGGACAGGTAGCTATATGAAAAAGCAAATACATATAGCAAAATATTCGTTGTCATATCTCAGTGGTGGGCATATATGTATTCACCGGAAAATTCTATCAATTTGCCTATATGTTGGAAATTTTTCATAGCAATATATTGGCAAAGTATAGAGAAAAGAAAGAGTAACAGGGACTGGAAACTATACAGGTAGTACAGCAAGAGGAGAGGAAGAAGCAAACAGGACTGCAAGGATTTGGGCCCAGATGATTATAAGGATGGAATCAATGACAGAAAGAGGGATGGGTAACTTCAGGAGAAAAATGTTAAATCTAGTGTTAAATATGCTTATTTGAATGCTGAGTAGGACCATAAAAAGAAAGTCAGTAGGAAATACAGAAATAAAATTTAGACCAGAGGACAGCACGAGATATTTAGATAAGAGACCCGATTACAGTAAATTGATAGTTAAATCTATGAAAATAAAGACACTCTACAAGGGAAAACAGCAAACAGCAGAGAATTGAGTTGAAACAATTAGTGGCCAGGAAAAAGACTGGATACCAGCAATCTTAGCCTGGGAAGACTAATACCACATTCACAATTGAAAAAGTCAAATCCTATAGTATTATACATTCTAGTTTACAAGGGTTGGTTTCACAATAAAGAACTTACTGTTGAAAGCCTGACAGACAAGGGAAGTACATTATAAAAATGATTTTAAAAATTATTTCTTGAGGTATAATTTACAGACCATAAAATGCACAGATCTTAAGTGCACCTCCAAAAAATCAACGTTAAGTGCTTGTTCAATTATAAAACATGAGTTTTGGCAATCGTATGTGTCTGCGTAACTGCTAGCCCAAAAAGGAGAATATAACCATCATTCCAGAGAATTATTTCAATTCACCCCACTTCCCTCCTCAGCCCTCATTTTCTGACTTCTGTCAACATTGATGAGGTTATCTGTGCTCAAACTTCAAATAGTGGATAATTGAGTACCTATTCTTTTGTGTCTGACTTCTTTTATTCAACAATGTTTTGGAGATTCACCCATGTTGTTGAATGTTATCAACAGTTCTTTCCTTTTATTGAGGAGCACTATTTCATTGCACGAATATACCACAAATTGTTTATCCATTTTCCTGTGGATGAATGTCTGGGCTATTTCTAGGTTTGAGCTATTATGAATAAGGCTGTCATGATCATTCAGGTAAACTCTTTTGGGGAACATATGTTTTCATCTCTCTTGAGACAAGACCTCATAGGAAACTGCCAAAAGTTCTCAAAAGTGTTCACATAATTTTACATCCCCACCAACAAGTAAAATGTCCAGTTGCTCTCCAATGTCACCAGTCGTTGGTCTTGTCAGTGTATTTGTCTTAAGCCACTACAAGGAGTGTACATGGCATCTCACTGTAGTGATGTCTCACGATAAGTACCTTGTCACGCTCTTGTTGGCTATTCTTTTATCTTCTCTTGGGAACTGTCTATTCGAGTTTTTAGTCCATCTAAGAAAACCACTTTATTGAGGCATGATTTAAATATCATAAAATGTATCTGTTTTCAGTGTGCAATTCAAAAATTTTAATTTACTGAGTTATGCAACCAACATCCAATCCAGTTTTAAAACATTTCCATCACCCCAATAAGATCCCTCATGCCGTTTACTGTTCATCTCTTTCCCATCCTCAGCACCAAGCAACCACTAACCTACCTTGTGATTTGTCTATTCTGGACATTTCATATAAATGGAATTGTGCAATAGCTGGTCTTGTGTGTCTAGTTTCTTTCACTCAGTGTAAGGTTTTTGAGGCTCGTTTATGTTGTGGCAGGTATAGTATTTCACTTCTTTTTATTGACGAATAGTATTCCATTGTATGCTTAAACCACATTTTATTTATCTTTTCATTAGTTGACGGGCATTTGGCTTGTTTCCACTTTTTAGCTATTATGAATGGTGCTCCTATGAATATTTACATGCAAGTCTTGTGTAGACATATGTTTTCATTCCTCTTGGGTAAATAGCTAGGAGTGGAACTGCTAGGTGATAGGGCAAATTTATATTTAACCTTTCAAGAAACTGTCAGACTGTTTCCAAAGCAGGTGTGCCGTTTTACATTCTGCACAGCAATGTACAAGGGTGACCGTTTCTCCCGTCTTTG
This sequence comes from Rhinolophus sinicus, assembly GCF_057876585.1. Lineage (NCBI taxonomy): Eukaryota > Metazoa > Chordata > Mammalia > Chiroptera > Rhinolophidae > Rhinolophus > Rhinolophus sinicus. The sequence goes on along the minus strand of NC_142507.1, from coordinate 45,638,024 downwards.
CTAGTCCCAGAGTCATGAAGATACTCCAAGTTTTCTTCTAAAAGCTTTAGGCTTCTACCTTTTATGATTAGGTCTTTGATACATCTGAAATTAAGTTTTGGGTATGGAGTGAGAAATAGCTGATGTTCGTTTTTCCTTATGAACAGCCCGTTGTTTCAGCACCATTTCTTAAAGGGATCTTTCTTCCCTCATTGAGTTGACTTGGCACCTTGGCTGCAAATTAAATGATCACATATGTGTGCATCTATTTCTATTAGGTTGGTGCAAAAGTAATTGTGGTTTAAAAGGTTAAAAACAATTGCAGAAACGGCAATTACTTTCGCACCAACCTAATAGATTCTCATACTATTCCATCGATCTATTTGTCTATCCTTATGCCAAAACCACACTGTCTTGATTACTGTCGCTTTGTCGTAAGTCTTCAAATATGGCAGCCTAGGTCCTTTACCTTTGTCCTTTTTTACGATTGTTTGGCTCACTAGAGCCTTTGTATTTACATATTAACATTAGAATCAGCTTGTCAATTTCTTCAAAACCGACTTTTAGGATTTTGATTGGGACTGCACGTTATCTGAATGTCGATTTAGAGAGCATGAACATCATGAGCAATGCTGTGCCACCCAATCTATAAACATAGTACACCTCTTCAATTGCTTCGGGTCTTCATTAATTTCTTTCATGATGCTTTGTGGTTTTCAGTATCTAGGACCCGCACATCTTTCAGTAGGTTTGCGCCATGGTATCCAATTTTTAAAAACTATCCTCGCAAATAGAATTTCAAACAATTCCATTTTCCAATTGTTTTTACTAAAAAAATCCTTAATATTGCAATCATGCTGAACAAAATACGTGCAAATGCTATTTATTTATTTATTTTACTAAAATATAGATTGGAGTTCAACCCACAGGAGGACTAACTGAACTTCATTCTAAGCCACTTATTCTTTTAACCAAGGTAAATAATTTCTGATGAGTGATACCAAATGAATGCAAATTTTTTTCACCTGCACCCTAGATTCAAGAAAGCATAGCAAACAATTTTGGTTGGGGTAAATTCTATACTTATTTGTAAGGCTATATACCATTAAACAGAATCTATAATATATAAGACACATAAACATTATTATCTACTGATTCTTAGAGAATTTTTCTAAGTAGTAAAAATTGTGTGGGGGTGAGGGGGTTTATTAAAGACTTTCACTGAGTTTCTAATGCTGCTCTAAATGGCTAAGGATTAGCAATAGATACTAGTATATCTATCCTAGTGCTATTAAATATATTTTTGAAGGCTCACCAGGTATGATGGGCTATCCATGGTTGAGAATGCACCAAATTTAAAATATTTATTTGCAATTTTTAAAGCTTGTCTTTAAAACTTAAAAATGTAAAGGGGGAGGAGGCAAATGTATATTTGTTAATATTTTTTTAGAAAGGGATTTAATTGCATAGTCCTCAAAAATAGAAATACAGTCTCTCATAAAATTAGATGCAATGAGATAATTACCAGAACCAATTGATGAGGGTATCTACCCACCGCTTATGTGCTTATGCACATTATAGTATGTTCAGGATTTTGGAAAACTCATTATCTAAGTGGGAAGAGGAAGGGATGAAGTAAGGATGGTAAAAAAGGTTTCTGAATCTACCTCCATCTTCACAGTCTTCAGGGGGTTTGGCTTTCTTACAAAGACGAGGATCCAGCCAGGTGGTTGTTTTGGTATTGTGGCTGCAGAATAAAGACTCCAATTAGAAACAGTAAAATAAAGAGGGAGATAAATATTTCAAAAGCAAAGATTAAAAGTGACTAAAAGGTATATGATGTTCGCATATTTATCTCCTGCAGGCTTCGTCTGCTTACCTCTGATTCAATAATCCTACTGTTCTCAGTCTGTTACTTCAAAACTACCACAAAGGGAAGGTAATGCTAGAGGCACTAATTTGAGAACGAAGACTCTGAAGAAGGCGTAAGATGCCAAGTATTGAATAACACTTATTTAAGTAGTTAAAATGTTTCAAAGGATGAGCACACAGCCCCGTACTGTGCGTTATCTGGCAGAAAACGCTGCATTGAAAACCTTGCTGGTTGGCTGACTGAATTCCTTCCTCCTTCCCTTCAAAAACCACTGTATTTCTTGAGTCCCTGTGGTGTGTGGACACTGTACTGGGGGCTGGGCATACAGAGATGAATAAACAATCAGATGGAGACTCTGGACTCACAGGGGTTCTTTAAAATAAAATAATGTAGAGTTAACTAAAAAGTTATGAAGGGTTTCTGCAACATTCAAGTAAAAATATTGGGCATAATTAAACTCAACGCTATGAAACTAAGTTTTTGTCGGTATGGACCACATATTTAATAGAAAAAAAAGGGCAGAACAAAAAGATACCCCCACACCCCTTTTTATGAAGTAGGCCACAGATGCTTTCAAAGAGCAGTGTCTGTTTCATTTCATTAGAGGTCACAATCAATTTCAGACCAGGTCACCACGCAGTAGATACCATTGCTGCAACAAAACTATCACACTGCTGGGTAGACAGTGTTATAGTTTAAGTATCTGAAATAAGAGGATAGTAAAGAAAGGAAAACTCATGGAAGCAACAAAATGTAAACTGAAGTTATTATCAAAGTGGTGTGAGAGTAACAATGTGAACAAATTGTCTTTTCTTGGTGTCTTGAATATGAGATTAACTCACTAATCTCTACATTGACCACTGTTAGGAAATGAAGTCTATATGGTTTCAGGGAATTAATCCTATCTTCTATACCTTTATTAATTCCTGAGCTACTGCCAGAGCGAGCTATGCAGCCCCTTCTCACACACTGCCAGGTATGATGCTAGTTAAACTATGGCAGAAACACTCTCTGCATGCTGAACAATGGATAATCCAAGTAGGAGAAATTGAGATTGTTTTTAAAAAGTCTGTGTTACCCATTCTGTCAGAGATAATTTCCCCAAACTAAAACCGGTTAAATGCTGATAGCAAAATGAAAAGAATTAGGACTCAAAAGAGGCCTAGCGACATGCAGATCGTTAGGGGGAAAAAAATCATGGACATATCTTATTAAACCAAATTCAGAATTGCTACTTTAGAAAAGCTTAACTTTGGTTTCAATGATCCAAAATTTTTACTGCTTAGTTAGCAGATACAGGAAATCCACTAGGATTTTACCCAGTACTTCCCAAGGTAAAGAAATGTCCACAGGGGCTATACCAAAACCATAATAGCTCAAGACTATAAACAATATTAATATTTTTTTCCTTACAGCAGCAGTAACACAGAGCAAACACATTAGCTATAGCAAACAAGAGAGCTTTATCTAGCAGCAAATAATATTCAACTATATTCTGGATATTAATCCCTTATGAGGTTTATGGTTTGCAAATGTTTTCTCCTGTCCTGCAGGTTGCTTTTTCACTGTTGATTGTTTCCCTTTGCACATGTTTTTAAGTTTGACATAGTCCCATTTCTCTATGTTCGCTTTTGTTACCTGTGCTTTTGGTGTCATAGCCAAGAAATCATTGCGAAATTCAATATCATGAAGTTTTTCCCCTGCTTTTTTCTAGGAGTTTTATAGTTTCAGATCTTACATTTAGGCCTTTAATCCACTTTAAAATTGTTCACCTATAAAGACATTTCTTGTATAAATTCCCCACCCCATAATTTACTAATGTATCCCTGCTTGCAGGGTGAGGCACTGTCAGACTCAATGTCTCATAATCTGCTTCTAAAGATATTCTACCCACTTTGAGTGACTCTACATCTTACTTAGGGGCTTAGTCCTAAAGTCAGCATGGAAGTCAAAAGTCTAAATTACGCTTGAAAAACATCTTAAATTGTCCATGGAGAAGAGTATACGTGGTTTTGTCTGTTGTGTATAACCCTGGTGATTAATGTTTATACAAATGTATAACATTATCAATTCACCACATATGGTGAAAAACAAGAACACTATGCATACAAAATCGATGTCTTTTAAATACTAGAATATCACTTGGTACAAGATGCTTGCTCTATGGAAAGGACGTGGAATTTGGGGCCAGTTGAGGAAACACATTCAGGTCTCGCACCCCTAATTCATTTCTGAGTATATGCTCAGCCCTCAATATTTTAATTATTATATTCTGTAACTTCACTACATTCATATTCTCCTTCTGGGCAAATGAGTTTAAGAATGAGAATTACAGCTGCATGAGAATATAAAAATACTGCATAATGAAACCTCTAATACATTATTTATATATATTATTCTCAGATGCACGCAATTCTCAGGTTGATGGACTACATGTGGTATTCTATATCTCTGTAAATATATTAATAGTGTTTCTCTATAAAATATAGTTTTTGTGAGTTTAGATTACATCAGTTACTCTAAGGATCAGTGATATTTTCCTTCTATATTATTTAACTATATTTATTGCCTGAATATATCAAACCCAAATTCTATGACCGAAACTATTTAGTTCAGGAAAGAAATATACCCCATCAAATGATGATAGTTCTTGAAATGCTCATTAAGTTGGAAAATATGCCCAAATGTTAAAAAAAAACACACAAAAAAAACTCTCCTTATTCCTTACATTTTTCATTATCAGTGATAAATCTGTTTTTAATCCTCTTGTGTTTATAAAACCAGAGGTCAAATACACTATTCCTTTACGTAAGTCCAAAAAAAAATGAAATACCATCCAGAGAAAAAGTCAGATTAAGAATTGGACATAATGTGTATGAAAAACATTTTTAAAGAAAGAAAAAGGAAATGGCAGCCTTGAGAAAAGAGGTAAAACACAAGTAAAACAAACGCTGTACGCCAAGCCTCACAGTGACAGGGCACGGTAGAACAGGCACACACACTTGCTTACTCAATGAAGTAGATCATCCCCGTGTCAGTGTAGGCCATTTCCCAGTTTTTGGGCAGAGGTTCCAGATTCTCGTCTCTCATCATATAATTTCTGAAGTCCATGGAGCTACTTGTTTGGTTGTAACTCGGGATGGTCTTCATCCAATCAGATAACTCAGAATGCCTCTCTCTGTTGTCTATTCAAAACAAAACAGTATGAAAAGTAGATAAACTTACATTCTCTTCAAACAGCCCTCTTTGTATCTAACAAAATGCCAAATATTGACTGCAAATTTCCTCATCTCTTGTGTCCACATTCTTCTGTAGTTTTTGAGAAAACGAATATACATATTGGATTTTTTTTTTTTTTCATTTGTTAAGCGACATTAACCCTATACAGCATCTCTGATACTAGTCTGGGAAAGAAACAAAAACAACACTGGCATCAATTCAGTATATGCTGAGTATATATCAATAGAATATTAACGACAGCCATAGCAGCACTTACACAGTTTTTTATGTGCCAGACTCTATTTTAAGATATATATATATATATATATATATATATATATATATTACATATAACATATATAACATGTATATATAACATGTATACAATATGTATATTATGTATTATATACATATATTATACATGTTATATGCATAATATATATTACACATATACATACATACATACACTCATAATCCTCACAGCAGCCTTGTTAGTACATATTATTACTAGTCCCATTTTACAGATGAGGAAACTAAGGCACAGTGAGATTAAGTTAATTTAGTCAAGGTTACACAGCTCAGAAATAGCAAAGCCCAGGTTCAAATCAAAGTGGTCTACTTGGTCTGCTGTACCAAGCTGCCTCATACACATTTAACACAGGCCTTTAAAATAACACTGATTTTTAAAAATTACATTCAGTAGCCTTCCTATTGTTAAATATAATTCTCTGTTGGCGATATTAAAATCCTCTTAGAGTTCCAAAGTCCACCATGCAGGTAAGAATACTAAAATTCAGACACTGCCTAGGGAGTTCACAATTCATGCACTTAAAACTTGTTTGTAGAATTTAAAAGACAAACAACTGCAATAACTCCAAACTGCAGCCAATGCCTCAGAATCAGAGAACCTCACAGAGGCCTCAGATAGCATTACATAGCATTCCTTAGAGTATTTCCACTCCCGCCATCTCTTATCCAACGAAGCTCTATAATCCGTGAATCCTACTGCTGTTCCTCACCCCAGCCATGCCCTAGCCGTGTCCTCATTCCCCTACTCACCCAACATCAATTCCATGACCAACCGCTATAATGGCTCCCGTGAAAGTTCTCCCGATCCCTTTGTCGCAACCTTACTTCATCATACTTGCCTGGCTGAACCATAATTCTGCTTTCATCTTCCTCTCCAGCTATTCTACACCGGCACAAGCAGCTGAAAACGGACAACACTGATCACTAACCTCCAGGGGGTCCTTACTGATGGATGACAATCACAGGACATTTCTTTAGTCCACTCACTCTCACACTCTCCTAGATAACTATTTCATACTTTCCATCACTTTCAGTCTTCTATTACTTCTCCCTTATTCCTAATCTCATTTGATGTCCTTGTTTCCTACTTCACTGGGAAAACAGAAGCAAGCAGAAGGGACTTCCACAAAGTCCCATCATCACATCTACACAGCAACTGTGCCCACTTACTCCATCTTCTGTTATAGAGGAACTGTCTGTGCTTCCAGATGAAGGCCACCTCTCCAATTATAAATTACATCCCATCGCCTCTTGCCTACAGCAATTCTCACTCCCTCTTGCATCACCAATCTTCCCTAATCTGAGAGCATATTCAAACACAAGCCGTGTTTTCATTCGTTCAAAATACACAATTCTCTTTCCCCTCTAACCACCGCCCCATTTCTCTCCTGTTTACACCAAACCTCCTTGCAAGAGTGTGTCCTTGCAACCTCCACTTCCGTATTCCATTTATCTCTGGAACTCACTCCAACAAGGCTTTGGATCGCTCATCAATAAATCTGTCCTTATTAAGGTCACCAATCACCTCCATGTAGCGAACTGCAAGGATCCCTTCTCAGAGCCCACCTGGTGTGAGCGGTCAGTAGCATCTGACACGGTTGATCCCTCTCGTCCCCTGGCTGCCAGGACACTGCACGCTCATGCTGCTGCTCCTTGTGTCTCACTGGCTTTCCCCAGGCTCCCTGATCGCCATATGTTAGGCTGCCTTCTCAGGGTTCCGCCCTGCCCCTTTTCTTTTCTCTTTCTATACTCACTCTCTTGGTGATCTCTCATTCAGTGTCACTGCTGTAAGCTGATGATGTCCAAACATGTATTTTCAGACCAGAACGTACACTTCTAAGTCCAACTTCAAAACCTGGCCTTTCCATTTGGACATCTAACGGACACCTCAAACCTCAATATCCCGACTTGGGCTCCTACTACCCTTTTCCAACCCAAACTGACTCCTCTTAAAATCTTTCTCATCTCAACAAATGCAACTCCATTCTTCCAGTTAAATCACCGGGAATGCGCTTTGATTCTGCTCTCTCATACCTCATACCCAGTCTGTCAGCAAATGTTACTGGCTCAGGCCCCTCTTTACCTCTCACGCTTTCACAGGGTCCAAACCGCCACTTCTTACTTAAATTATTGCAATAACCTCCTAACTAGTATCCCCACTTATGTCCATTGATCCTACTGCCTATTCTCAATATAGTAGCCAGAATGAGCCAGTTAAAACCTGTTCTATCAAGTTACTCCCCTACTCAAAGCCCTATAATGGTTTCTCATCTCAGAATAAAAAGCAAAATTCTTTTCTAAAAGATCCAATTATTAATACTATGCATTTCCACTACCACCACCCCAATCATTATCTGACCTCATTGGTTTTCATTCTATTCCACTCCATTCCATTCCATCATTCTGCTCCAATTCCATATAAGGTATTGTCCATATTGTATCCAACCGCACTAGTCTCCTTGCTGTTGTCCGAATATTTCTGACATGTTCCCACCTCAGTGCATTTGTACTTACCATTCCTTCTGGCTGCAATGCTGTTCCAAATAATTTGAGCTTACTCCCTCACTTCTTTCAAAGTCCTCTTCTCTGCCACTCTATTGTAAAAATTGCAAACTTTGGCCACAAATAAATCTCTACCTATCCTCTCGCCATTTCCATCCCCAACAATTTTCTCATTTTCAAGGCAGAGATTCTAGTTCCCCAAAGCAATACACAAGCACAGTCCCCCAGCTTTGAATAAATTAACTATGGGTAGTACTTATTCAGACAAGGCCACTGGCTTTTAGTCATGTCTTTTATTATTTTTCATTAAAATATTCTATTTTCTCTTGAAAAGACATATATATTCCAATGGAAGTGTCCTGTGGTGTCTATACAGAAGGGCTAGTATACAAACTGTCTCCCATGCACTCTTGAATACACTCCCTTTAGATATTAACATCAAAGAGGATACAACATCTGGCTTAACAACTAGCTTACATGACAAGCATGAACTACAGGGATCACACATAGGCTGACCTCTAAGGCAATTGCAGTGGTCACTGAAGGCTCTGCCTCAGGAGTGAAAAACAAAACAAACAAAACCAAAAAACCCCACATGCTCTTGTCCCTCAAATGAAGAACATATAAATCCCCACATTGGGGCAGATTCATGGTCTCTAATCCCATGGTCTCTAAGCATTTAAAAATATTAACAGACTTGGTTCCACATGATTTCCCTTAACAACCTCTAAAAAATTAGGTGTGAATTCACCTGAACCTTTTCAGGCCTGTTTTCACCTAAACATACTGGGGTCAATTCATTAAATATCAAACATATTATGTAGTATAACTATGTGACATACCGTGTTTCCTCGAAAATAAGACCGGGTCTTATATTAATTTTTGCTGCAGAAGACGCATTAGGGCTTGTGTTCAGGAGGTGTCCTCCTGAAAAATCATGGTAGGGCTTATTTTCCAGTTTAGGTCTTTTTTTTGGGGGGAAACACGGCATTAGGACTATAAAACGACCCACACTCTGGAGGGGGACACAACCAATGAATGTATTAAAACAATAAATACAATATGTACAGCAAACTTCAGTAATTCATGAAGAAAAACATCAGGACGCTTTTGGAAAATGAGATGGTAATGGATTCTGCAAACGTGGGGATGTGATCAAATTCATTCATTTACTGGGTATCAATAAAATACTTTTTCAGTTCTAACTACGTGCCAAGCACTGCTTATGGTGCAAGTAAGACAACAATGAACAAAACAAAGTAAAGCTTCTGAGCCTTCCGAAGCGTATATTGTAGTGTTTTGAGTGGAATTATTATAATAAATAGCCCTGGAATAAGTTCTGCTGGGATTCTGCGGTTTCCTACTCAGACTCACAGTTAGGATCCCCCAAGCAATTACATTATTTAGGGGTATTCAAAAGGAGAAGATTCTCCACCACTAAATTTCTGTTGGTTTTGCATTTAATGAAAAATCTGAGTCAAGTTCAGAAATTTCTTCGAGTCAATTCTGGTTTTAAACTCAAAGTACGGCTAACAGACCTTTCAGATGATGTTTGCTAGCATGTTACCAAACCCCTGTACTTGGTTTTGGTTGAAGGTTGTATCTTAACACGTCTACATTTTGTTCACATCCTGTAAAGTAGGACTTAGGTAAGATTGCAGCGTCAGAAATGAACCTCAAATCTTTTAAGCAGTAGAGTAATGGCATCTTATGTTATTACCAGTGATAGCTTATTATTGATTTATCAAAATTGCCCCTTGGGGCAACTCATTTCAGCTTACAAGATGATTGATCGAGATACACTGTTCCACATAAAACCTTTACAAAAAAAAAAAAAATACTGGAATCCCATCACTTGCTCTATATACGCCTTGTGAAAATTCTTACTGCTTCCAGTTCGGTTCATATGAAAGTGCACCAGGAAGATGAGTCGTTCATCTGTGTACAAACCTGCATTTCCTGTGCCGTTTATTGCTTCTCTGTCCTCATCTTCTTCTTCTTCAGGAAGAGAGCTGTCCATTCTCTCCATCTTGCTGACAGATGTAGTTCGTTTCCTTTGGGATTCTGTGTCAAACTCATGGTCAAAGAGGACCTGATCGACAGGGTCAGGCTGGAAAGGGCTGGGTTCTGCGGGAGGCTTGGGCGTTCCGTAGAAATTTCCTGAAGAGAGCAAAATAGCAGCAGCTGGAAGTACTGATGTTGAATTGAGAGTCAGAACAACATGACCTAGTGTATGTCTCTGCCCCGTTATCTTCTGCTAACGTTTCTAAATCCCCACCATTGGCCAAAAGGAAGACAAAACACTTATTGGAAGAGGAGGAGGTAGAAAGAGCAAAAAATGTACTTTTTCAAGTGCCCTTTACACACACACACACACACACACACACACACACACACACACACGTTATTTATTCCAACAGGGCTTGCTTTGCATGGGTTCTAAAGTAGGGCCTAATTTGTGAATTTAAATGTATTAATGCTCTCGTGTAAGACTAACTGGCATAAAAAGTGGGAGTAAAGGAGAAGAAAACGAAAATAATTTTGTTCTGATATGTAACACAATGAACTATTTTGGTAAAATGCGGAAATATGTGAGCGAAGGATAAAGCTAAGAATTAACCAGTCCACGTTGAAATGTAGGCTGTTTATGTAAAAGTGATTTTTTAAAAGTCTTCCTGAGCATTCTAATTATATTATCTGACAATTTGTTGAAAAAATAGACATGATCAGCATAATTCAATGTGGGTTTACTCTTAGGAAAGTAAAAAATACTTTGACATGTTAAGTCTTGAGTATCAGTAATGTTTTCAGTACAAATAAATGTTCCAGAATAGAATGATAATTGAGTATCTTCTCAACTTGTAATGTAGGTCTCACTAGGCAGCCAAATACAATGGGAAAGCGCTCAGTAGGTCTCGCCACTTTATTAGTTTTGACTTTCCATCAATCACTATGCTAATGTGATAGAAAAATAAACACGGTTAGAGGAATAAAATACGCATGATCTTCTTTCATTATTGTTTTTATAATTACATCTTCTAGGGAGGTAATTAAGATGCTCATTCACATAAGATAAATTAATTGGGTATATAATGGGTTATTTTTCCGAGATGAAAAAAAAAACATTGGTTGTTCACCATAACACTGAGGGCAAAGCTACAAATAACAGTTTACCTTAAGTCACGCATACTTTGAGAGGGAAAACATTAAGATGAGCTCTTTGGAAATTTGAGTTTAGGTGGTACTGTCATTTTAATACTCAAGACAAAGCAATGAAATTAAACTAAAAAGCTTTTCAACTACATCTTACCCTCTCTCTCACTCAACTATCCCCTTGCTTTCAAATCCATGTTTCAAATGGAGTTACTCCTGTCATGGAGATGGATGCAAAGATTCATATTAAAACAGACTAAGCAAACTTTCTGGCCCGTAAGGAAAGCAAGGAACCAATGAAAACGCAGTTCACACTCCTCTGGGGCAGTGGGCACAGAAGTGCTCCAAACTGAGGTTTGGTGTAGGAAAAGTATGCTCTAAGATCTCATTGTTTCCTGCATTATGTCCAATAATCCCACTATCAAGGAATCTGGATGTACTGCAAGGAAAATAAAAAATCCACTTTTTCTAAGAATGTTAGTTTCACTAGAAACACATTTTAGTGTGCATTCTTAGTAATTTTTATCTAATCTAGGAAGTGTAACTTTTTTCTAGGGTGAAAATTAGAAAAAAAAAATCAGGATTTTGTGATTGTTATCCAAAATCATTAGTAAGATTTTAGGACTTCATTAATTCTGCAGTTTCCTTATTTAAAAAAAAATAATATTGGTTTTAATAACAAGCACTGCTTATAAGCAAATTAGATATATTTTTCTTGAGTTGTTGGGAAATATCAAGATTGCAAGGTATAAAATTACAAGGTTTGCGAAACCCTGACTATTGTGATGAACAGGAAGTTGTTTGTCTTTTTGACGCTGCTTTCGAGCTTTCCTTTTTCTCTTTTTTCTTTCTGAAGGCTTTTTTCATTTTTGTAATAGAACTATCAACTATTCAATATTTTAAACTTACATAAAATCACAGACAATACTATTACAATAGTATTAGAAATATCCTCATCTATCTACCTATCTAGCTATCTATTTACACATTCTCCAGATACTAACTTTTGCCAGATTTCTTCCGGTCTCCCTTTTCTTCTTCTTTAAGGACATATATTTATGGTCACATAGACTATTAAAGCCCTAAATTCCTGTCTCTGTCCTTCTCACTCTCTCCTTGAGTTCTCCTGAGGTTAGCACGTGTCATTTCCCTCTCTGCATATTGTGTATATCTAGGACACATATATGTATACATAACTTATCAATACTATTGCTCATAAAAGCTTCATAAAGTGTTTTTGTAACATTTCATATCTTTTTTCTGAACAACAGTATACTATATATATCCTTTTGCAACTTTCTTTTTATACAATTATATTTCTAAAACTTATTACTGTTGATACATGTAGATTCAAATTCATTTAACTGCTGTCTAGTGCTCTGAGGACTCTTTTGGTACATGCCTACATATACACATAGACAAAGGTTTCTCTAGAATAGGTATCTAGACAGGGAACTGCTGGGTCACAGTTGCGTGCATCTTCACATTTACTAGCTATTGCCAAGAGGCTCTCCGAAGGGATTCATTGTATCATTTTATACTCTTGCCAGCTGTGTATGGGAGTTACCATTTCCCACAGTTATCAGACTTTAAAAATTTCTGTCAGTCTGATAGATGTGAAATGTTGTATGACTGTTATTTCAATTTGCATTTCCTTTGAACACCCAATAAGTAATAGTATGTAATATGCCTCTTTGTCATATGTCACGTTTTGATACTTAACAGAAGAAAATGTAGGGGAATATCTTTGTGATCTACTAAAGGCAGAGAAGGATTTCTTAAACAAAACTTCAAAAGCACAAATCATAAGGAAAACGGTGATGAATCAGACAAAAATTAAGGATTTCTGTTTAATGAAGAAACACGGGACGAGGTTATTAGGTGACAGAATGGCAGAAAATATCTATATCCCATAAGGATTACTATCTAGATAAATATCTAACTGTCCAAGGAATGTCTGCAAACTGAAAAGGGATTGAGATCCAATTTTTAAATTAAAAAAAAGAGAAAGCAAATGAATAGACAATTTGCAGAAATCCAAGCAAACTAACAAGCAAATAAAAAGGTGCTCAAACTCTCTGACTACCAACGAAACTAAAATTCAAATGAGATGCCACTTCTACCACCATCAGGTTGGCAGACGTAGCTGTCATTCCTTCTGAGAAGTCTTCACTGGCCACCTTACCTGAATAAGACATTCTTATTATTTTCTTTAAATCCCTTATTTTTGTTTCCTTCATAACATCTCAATTTGTAGGTATTTTGTTTGGACTGTCTTCCCCAATATGATACAGGATTTATTAAGGCAGTATCATTTCCATATTGATCATCATAGGATTTCTAGTTCCTCTGATAGCGCTTGGCATGTAGTAGGTACTGAATAAATGGGTTGTTGAATGAATGAAAGAAGGAGCGAATGAATGAATGAATGAATGAATGAATGAATGAATGAGAGAATAAGTTATGGGAGCTAAGACAAACTTAGCAGGCAGAAGGAAATCACTGAAGATTCTGAAGAGGAGAGAGACATGAGCAGGGCTGTGCTCGAGAAATACTAGCATGGTAGCAATGGGCCGGGTAGAGTGGAGGGAGGGAAGAAAGTGGAACAAATGAGATCAACTTCAATAGCCCAGACAGGAGCTAGTTCAGTGGGCCTATCATGAGATAATGGAAGTGAGAAGAAAGGCATCGAGAAATCTGTTACAAAGGAAGAAATGACGAGATGGGAATGGTGAGAAACAGGAGGAAGTACCTGATGACAGCACTGTTTTGAACTCGTGGTGCAGCTAAGGAGAAATTATGAAGAATCACTCTTTTAGATAGAACACAGGCACATACATCAGGTATGTTGAAATGGAGATGGGACATTTACTGAACGCCATGTCAGAGACATGATGTCTGCCTTCACGGAGCTCGTGAAAAAGGCAATTAAAATAGCACAATAAAGCAATGCTGGAACAGGATAGGGTGCTACCGGAGTGGACGAGCTTGCCAATGAAGAGTGTTAGATAAGCAGAAAAAAAAGGATCTAACATAGAATTACTTAAAAATTGAAATTGATCTTAAATATGTACTTCCTAGAATCAAGTGGGTAGAAGAAGAAAGAGATACGAAAATAAAACCAATCATCCTGTTTTGTCATCGCCCCCTCCCCCCATCTGTATTCTCTTTTCTCCAAGCTTGCCAAGGTATAAATAGATTTTTTAAAGTGTTCAGTATTTGAATTCTCAATCACAAATAGAATGCAATCTACAAATATTTGCTGAGCTCATAGGATGAATATGAATTACTATGAAATCTGCAGACTGCTCAGTTTGAATAATTGTGGTATATTGTGCACAACTGACTTTATAATATGATGCAATCCTTTTGTTTATTGTTTAACCCCACTTTAACCAGTGGATTACAAATATCCTCATCAAAAGAAAATTTCCCCAAAGATCAACAGAAAGAAACTTTAAAAAAAATGGTATTTTACTAATCAAATTCCCTCTGAAATAACTGCAGTCATTCAGATAGTTTTCTGGGTTGCTGTTGTCAACATGTGGGGACATACCATCATACGTTCCACTTTCTAATAATGCTCCACTCTCTTCCAGTGCTTTGAACTGCTCAACGGAAATGAAGTTATAATCCACCCCTGGTACTTCCCCATCCCTGGGGGCCCTTGTTGTGCCTAAGGGGGAAAAAAAAAAACAACAAGAAAAAAAAAGTTATAAAGTGCTTTTTAAATTTACAGAATATTGAGAATATAGAAAATGCAGTTTACAGAGAATACATGGGAGAAACAGACTATTATATACTGTACCTACTAGAAAGAGGATCATAAAATTTTAGGCAAATTAACATTCCTAAGTGAAAATAGGACAATAAATAATGTAGAATGAGTAAATATATTTTAATAAAATCTACAGATAGCTATGACATTCAAAACTACAAAGACAAAAAAATTTTAGTGTCAAAGAAAGCTTAATTTTCCAAGACACAACAGTTAATTCTTCTGTTAAACCTTAATTATTATAACTTAACATTTGAAGAAGAGAGAAATCCACCAGTGATAAGACTTCATTTTTATGTAGTTATCTTAGGTATTTTTTTCTTACCTAGAGAAAAGAAACTGACATTCCACTTACTACAGCAGTGAAGGACAATAAAAAGAGAAACACAATTTTTATAAGTTCTCTTAATGAACTCTATTTTCAAAACTTGGACAAATATTATGAAATTATTTTAGACAAATGCTTAAAATAGGTTTTCACATATTGCTTCTTAGCCATTATTCTCTTGAAGTAATTTAAAAAAATTAAACAGTAAGGAAACTGTTGAATGAAATTCACTACAGCGACAGAGCATTACATTTCTATCTATTAAGGAATTCATGCTAAAACATACTGACCCCTGTACAATGCAGGGGGATGCAGTGTTAGGCGCATGGACCCACCATGCAGCTGAAAATCTGTGTGTACCTTAAGACACCCCAACACTTAACTACAGTCAAACCTTGGTATCCATGGGGATTGGTTCCAGGATCCCTTATGGATTCCAAAATCCACAGGTGCTCAAGTCCCTTATATAAAACGGTTAGAACAATGTATACAGTTGGCCCTCCGTATCCATGGACTCCCAACTGTGGATCAAAAATACTGTTTTCGACCCACGGTGGGTCGAATCCTCAGTGCAAACCCCAGGAATTCTAAAAGGCTGACTGTGTATTTATTAAAAAAAAAAAAAAAAAATCTGCATAAAAGTGGACCAATGCCATTCAAACCCGAGTTGGTCAAGGGTCAACTGTTCTTTCTTTCAGATCCAAGATATAAATTCAGGTTTTCAGCATTGCTCCATTTGATACAATTTTACTGAACAACAATTAGTACTTTATTGACCTAATGTTAAAAATGTCATTTCAAATATTAGAGAATATAAAAAAAAGATCAAGGTATTTTGCCTGGAACTAGAGTTGGGATTGTAGCAAATCCTGTCCCAGGATGCCCCCCAAACTTCTTCCTCCACTCACCCTCCCTATTCATTAAGGGCACTCGAAGCCAGAAACCTGAGCGTCATCTGGGGTTCCTCCCTCCACATCCAGTCACCAAATCTGGTTCATTCTATCTCCTGAATACCGCTAGGAGTTATAGATTTGGTTGGTGCAAAAGTGATTACGGTTTTTGCAATTATTTTTAACCTTTTTTTTTTTTTTTTAACCTTTTAAACAGCAATTACTTTTGCACTGACCTAATACTTTTCTTCACTCTCATTCTCACCTAATTCATATCATTTTCGTGGCCAATACTGTTGGGTCTCCTGAGGTCAACCCTTTCTTCTCCCTGGCTACACCCTTTACCCAGGCTGCAGCCAGTGACGTTTCTAAAACAATAATCTGAGCAAAACACTCTACACCCATCAATGGTTTCCCATGATCCTTGGCACAAAATCCAGACTCTACCTCTCCAGTGTCTCTCCTGCCTCATGTCGCGCACATTCAATTCCTTTAATGTTCCTCGCACTCACTTACTTCCAAGCCCTTTGAGGAAGCCATTCCTTTCCCTGGAAGACTTCCTATCCCCTTTCCCACTCTTCCTCAGCTGACTACTAGTCATTCTTCAGGTCCTGGCTTAGGAAGTTTTTTAGAGAAATTTCCCTGAATCCCATCTAGGGTATGTGGGGACCATGGCTACTCGGTCCAGAGTAATAGTCCCAAGTCTCGGCACAGTGTGAGAATAGAAGTAGGTACTCCATGTAGTTGTTAAATAAATTAAGTGAAATTTTACACAAATGTATTATAATTAGCACAGTGCCTGGCAATATGCTGTTATTATAAATTAATTCATGGGAAACTATTAATTGCTTATACGTTTTAGTTGTAACACATGAAAAACATCCGCAAAGATGATGATAAAACATTTGTGGTAATGCTATCAGAAAATAATGATGAAGCCAACATTCTAAGCAACAAAGATTGTATTCAATGACTTTTCCCCCTTATTTTTACCCAACTTTTTATAAAAAATGAACATTTCTTTATCGGTTTCACAGCACAGAGGATACAAAATCTGGAAAACATAACTTCCTTTTTCTTCATATAACACTTTTTTCCCCCCAATATTTTGTTTCTCACATGTTGACTAAAACTGCATTGCCAGATTCTCCCAAAATCAACAGCTTTTAGCTCCATAGTAAGTAAAACTTACATTCGAAGATAAATTCAGTGATTAAATTGAAAATGTATAATTATCTGTGATGGATGGAAAAACATGGCCACAATACTGTGCACGTCCTTCCATCAAGAGAGGGGGGCTGTTGTCTCCCCTCTTGAATCTGGACTGGATTTATGACTTGCTTTGAATAATTTAATGTGGAAGATGTGAAGTTGTTCAAGTTCAGGGGTCTAGACTTGCTATCTTTACCTTCTTGGAATGCTCCCACCACCACGCATGGAAGTCCAGCTAGACTTTGAATGAAGAGAGATCCCCAGCCAGCAAACAGCACCAAGGCCCCAGACATGTGGGGGAGGACAGCTTGGCCCCTGTAACCCAGTTGTGCTGCCAATGATTGCAACCACATGAGGAGTCCCAGGTGAGCTCAGCTAACTCATGGCATCATGAGAAATCACACATAACGGTTATTTTAAGCCATGAAGTTCTGGGGTGGTCCGTTACGCAGCAAAGGCTAACTGAAATATTATCCAAATAAACTCTCCTATAAAATATAATGACCATATAAAACCCAATTTAAGAGAAAACCATGTTAGAGGTAATACTATAAAAAGAGTACTGACCCAAGGGACAGGAGCAACTCCATGTTTTAGTCTGGGGTTACTATTAATGGTACAATTTTAAACAAGCACTTAATCCTTCTGGGCTTCTGTCTCTTTCTGCAAAGGGATATTGAGCAAGATGGTGTTCACAGTTCTTTCCATTAATAGATATGAAATGTTATGTGTGATTCCAACACACGTATTTCCAAGACTTACAAAGTAGCTTTAACGTTAATTCTCTTTAAGAATATAAGCATTGAAAATTTTCACTGCCCCCCCAAACGTAATCCCATACACATAAGGTGCTCTCCCTTCCCTTCCCCTATCCTACCCCATCACCTTCAGCTTTCCAGAAAATGTACCTTTATATTATCCTGATAGTCTAAATATTTCATGTAAAGCTTTCTACATCCCCTCCAGTCACCACTATATTTCTCCTTTTAACATCAAAGTTCCTCCAACAAGTTGTTTACTCACAGTCTCCAGTTCCTCTCCTGTCGCTCTCTCTTGAGCCCTGTCCTATCAGCTCTTTGCCCCAATCAGTCCACTGAGACAATCAGCTGTGCTCATCTGCCGTTTCCACGTTGCTTAACCCCAATGGTCAAGACTCGGTCCGCATATTACCGATCTTATCATCAACATTTGACATAACTGATCATTCCCCCCTTTTTATTTTATTCAGAAATCTACAGAAAAGTGCATACAATGTATATATGAAGTTTAGCAAGTAACCATAATGCAAATTTGTCCAGGTGAAGAAACAGAACATTACCAGGACGTCAAAAGCCCCCTTGCATGCCGCCAATCATAACTCTCTCCCTCCCTCCTCCATGCCCAAAGATAGCCACCAACTTAACAACTGTGATGATTTCCTTTCTTTTTAAAAATGTTTTTACCAACTAAGTAGCGCACTTGCAAGCTTAGATGTGCCTGTTTTGTAACTTTATGTGAATGGAATCATACCATAGGCATCTCTGTGTCCACATAAACACTTGTCATGGGGTTTTTAAACTTCTGTCAATATGCTAAGTATGTAACGGTAGCTCGTGCATTTACTGAGCAACTGCCTTATGAGATTAAACTGTCTTGTTCACAGATTTACTAGCCATAGAGATTTCTTCTGTTGTGAAGTGGCTGGTTTTAAGTCTTTTGCCACTTCTCTATTGGGTCGCCTGCCTTTTTAAAATTGCTTTGTAGTTTTTTTTACTTTCTGAATACTACAGTACTTCGTCAAATCTAAGTAAACAACAGCTTCTAAAATGCACCATTATTTTATCCCTAAAAAAGAAAAAATTTTACTATAGCATTTCAATTATCATGGAAAGATTCCATCTACCGTAAGATGCATTCCAATTATAGAGAAGTTAAAATGTGAAATAATTAGATTTCATATTGATGTTTGCAAATGGGGTGTTTCTGCTAAAATGTGAAATTTGCTTTCTTGAAACAGTGCTTTCTGCAAAATTGGGCACCAAGAATAACAGAGATTATAGAGCAGATGGGTTCAGGGCTGATCGCTTAAAACCTATTGCAACTTTGTAACACTACCAAATCAATAACAATCCTAATGAAAAATGTTACCACAGTTTAAAAGCCATGTTAAATTCCTAATCATAAATACTCCAGTAAATAAAATACTTTGTCTTTTAAAAAAGTGGGGGGCGGGGGCGGGAATGAAAAGGTAGCTTGACAGAAAGGGGGGTACAACAAAGGTTGAGGCCATACAAGAAGGGTTGAGGTTAATGAATAACGAAGATAAAGCAAAATGTACAATAACCAATTTTAAGGTCAAGCACATGTTCAAATTGAGAAAAGAGGCCAAACTGAGGTGAAGGCGCCTCCTGTATCGTACATGCAACATTCAGCTATGTTTGTATATCCATTGTTTACTCACCGCTACTTGATAATGCAAAATACCAGCTTTCTGGGGTAAACGGAATAAGAACCAGTGTTACCTCAGTTAAACTGACATCATTCTCCTACCTATTTACCAATCACATATGAACTTATTTGCATCCTAGAAACAGGGGTTATAGCAGAACAGACTATAACTTCTCCCAATCTGTATTTGCTTTCCACCTTTTTTTTTTTTTCATGCTGTTTTGACAACAGAAGTTTTTCACTTTAATGTAGTCAAGTTTACTAATCCTTTCCTTTATAGCTAATGCTTTTCGTGCCTGGAAGAAATCTTTTTCAAGACCATCTGGATAGTCTATACTCTTTTTAAAAAGCATTACAGCTTTGCCTTTCATACCTAGTACCTTAATGCACTAAAATAGATTTTTGGGTGGGGGCCTGATGAGAGGTAGTAGCCCACTTTTCTTTTTTTTTTTTTTACCAAATGGCTACTCAACATGATTTATTGAAACAGCAATTAGTTAACCCTCTGATCAGCCACAGCACTTCTGTCATAGAAATCATACATAGAAATGTCTGTGTGAGACTGGGTGTCTGTCATTGGGCTGTTACATCCCATTTATCCACTGACCATTTCTGCACCATTCTCACAGTGTTGTAATTATTACATTTTTCACGATAAATCTTGATATAGTACAGTAAGTCCACCTATTTTGTTTTTTTTTTGTATTCATAGCCTTTCCATATAAATTCTGGAATCAGATGAACAGGCTGAAAATGCTGGAATTTTTATGGGATTAGAATGAATCTATTAATCAATGTGAGAACTGATATTGTCACCATATTGAGTCTTTAATCCACGAGCAAGAAATCTCTTCCAGAGATAAGTAGACCTTTCACGTCCCTAAATTTTATCTTATAGAGATCTCTACACTTCTTCAAAGATTAATTTCTAGATATTTCAAATATTTGATGCTATCATAAATGATATCTTTTTGTTAACTTTCATATTGTTGATGGTATGAAAGAATACAATTGTAGGAGTTTACTTGGTCACATTATTCAAATATCATTTACCTACAATGAAATTCACTAATTCTAACAGTGCATTTCTATGAGTTTTGGGAACCATCACAGCCAAGTTTCCTTGCGCCCCTTTGCAATCCCCAACCCTGTGGCAGCCACTGACGTATTGTCACTAGTTTTGTCTTCAATAGAATTTCAGACAATAGAAACATACATTAATTTGATTCTAGTAGTGGTTTGTGTCTGGCTTCTTTCACTCAGTGTGACACTTTTGAGATTTATCCATATTGTGGTTCAATATCCTTTGATGGCTGAGTGGCATTCCATTGTACAGATATACAAAAATTTGATTATGCATTCACCATTGATGGACATTTGGGTTGTTTCTAGATTTTGATGTCATAAATAAAGCTGCTATAAATTTACGAGTCTTTGGGTAAGCATATCTTTAACTTTATGTTGGGTTAATACTCAGGAGTGGAATTGCAGGGTTACATGGTAAGGGTGTGTTTAGAAGTGCAACTTCAGAAGAAAATGTCCCAAAGTAGATGTACTACTTTGCATTCTCACCAGCAGTATAAGAGTCGATTTACAGTAGTGTTTCCGTGTAGGAATTCCTTCTTGGAGTTTCTCGGCAAATTTACTTTTTCTAAATCCCAAGAAGAATCAGTCGATTGGGGAAACAAGAAATAAGCATTATAATTCTTCTGTGAGAATGAAAGCTTAACGATTTGACGCAGAGGTGTGACTTGTTGGAAGGAATCTACTGATATCAACTGAAAGCAAGAGCAAGAAACACTAAAAAGTAGAATCGAATGTTCAAGTTGACATTTCTGGGGACCAGGACAGAAGTGTGTGGGAAGGCAGTAGTCACCGTCTGCTCAGCCAGTCTCTCAGTGGCAGCTGTTCCTCTGCTTTAGGTATATATGGTCAAGGCCCTGTTGGGTACTGGTGGGTCTTTCTTGCAAATACAATGTTTATAAGATTATATGCATTTATGCTCTATATACATTCTATGAGTGGTATTCAAAAATAATTTACATGTTTTGGAGGCTAAATAAGTCCTCAAATTGACAGTTTTGACACGTGATTCTGTGTAATGATGTTAACCTTATTAAGAGATCTGCATGTTATCCGAGTACTGTTCAACAGTGTTCTCTGGCATTTTCCACTGTTTGAGTATTTGTGACAGAGTTTCAGTGCTTTGTAAATACTTTAGCAGACAAAATGCAAAGAGAAGAAGTGAATATTGATGTGGAACACTCCAACCTGAATTCAGAAACTGGTCTAAAATCTGAAGTAAAAGCAACATAGATTTCAAAGGCAAAACTAAAATCAGACCAAGGAGACAAAGTATTTTCCTCATTAAGAACGTAACAAGCATGGAGATAAGCAATCTATGAGACACAGAGTTCCAAACACTGGTTATAAGGATGCTCAGTGATCTCAGGGAGAACTTAAACAAAGAGATAGGAAACATAAAAATGGAAATGGAAAATATAAAAAAGAACCAGTCAGAAATAAAGAATACAATAACTGAAATGAAGAATACATTAGAAGGAATCAACAGATGAAGCAGAGAATCAAATCAGTGATTTAGAAGGCAGCAGGAAACACCCAATCAAAACAGCAAAAAGGAAAAAAAGAATCCAAAAAAAAGTGAGGCTAGTTTAAGAGGCCTCTGGAAAAACATCAAGTGTACCAACATTCACATCATAGGAATACCAGAAAGGAAAGAGAGAGAGCAAGGAATTGAAAACCTATTTGAACAAATTATGACAGAAAACTCCCCTAACCTGGCAAAGGAAATGGATATTCAAGTCCAGGAAGTGCAGACAGTCCCGAACAAAATGAACCCAAAGAGCACATACCAAGACACATCATAATTAAAATTCAAAGGTTAAAGACAAAGAGAATCTTAAAAGCAGCAAGAAAAAAGTAGTTAGTTACCTACAAGGGGGCTCCCATAAGACTGTCAGCTGAGTTCCCAACAGAAACTTTTCAGGCCAGAAGGGAGTGGCATGAAACATTCAAAGTGATGAAAAGCAAGGAAGCAAAGACCTACAACCAAGATTGCTCTACCCAGCAAAGCTATCATTTAGAATTCAAAGACAGATAAATAGCTTCCAAGATAAGAAAAAGCTAAAGGAGTTCACCAACACCAAACCAGTATTACAAGAAATATTAGAGGGTCTTCTTTAAAACAATCAAACAAAAAGATAAAAAATATGAATAATAAAATGGCAATAACTACATATCTATCAAGAATTACTTTAAATGTAAATGGATTAAATGCTCCAATTAAAATACATTGGGTGCTGCCTACAAGAGACTTACTTCAGATTGAAACACACACAGATTAAAAACAAAGGGATGGGGGAAAAACAGATTTCACGAAAATGGAAACAAACAAACAAACAGCTGGGTTAACAATACTTATTATATCAGACAAAATAGACTTCAAAACAAAGGCTATAACAAGTGACAAAAAAGGACCCAGTAATCCCACTTCTGGGTAGTTATCCGAAGAAACCCAAAATGCTACTTCGAGGGACATGTTATCTGTAAGTTCATTGCACCATTATCTACAATAGCCAAGGTATGAAGGCAACCTGGGTGTCCCTGAATGGATGACTGAATAAAGAAGAGATGGTATATACATGGAATAAATACAATGGAATATTACTCAGCCATAAAAAAACGATATCTTGCCATCTGCAAAAACATGGATGGACGTAGAGGATATTGTGCTGAATATAATAAGTCAAGAGAGAAAGACAAATGGCATATGATTTCACTTCTAAGGGAATCTAAAGAACAAAATAAACGAACAAACTAAACAAAAACAAACTGACAGATACGAGCACATTTTGATTGTTGCCAGATGGGAAGGGGGTTGGGGTGTGTAAAAAAGGGCAGGGATTAAGAAGTACAAATTGGTTGTTATATAGTAGTCATGGGGATGTAGGGTATAGCATAGGAACATAGTCGATAATATTGTAGTAACTATGTACGGTGTCAGATGGGTACTAGATTTGTTGGGGTGATACACGGGAGGGGGTTGGGGGGCACGGTGAAAAAGGTGAAGGAATTAAGAAATACAAATTGGTAGTTACAAAATAGTCATGGGGATGTAAAGCATAGGGAATATAGTCAATAATATGGTAATAACTAAATACAGTGCCAGGTGAGTACTAGACTAGTCAGCGGGATTCTTAAATTATACAAATGTCTAACTACTATGCTGTACATCTGAAATTAGTACAAAATAATACTGAATGTCAACTGTAATTGAAAAATTTAAAAAGGGGGGGGAAGGTGAAGGGGATTAAGAGGTTCACATTTCCAGATGTAAAACAAATAAGTCTTGGGGAATATCGTCAATAATATTGTGATAGAGTGGTACTGTGTCAGATGGTTGCAGGACTCACGGTGATCACTGCTTTAGGTATATAAACGCTGAGTAACTACGGTGTACACTTGAAACTAATATAATATTGTATGTTAGCTATATTTTAATAAAAATCTTTAAAAAAAGAAAGAAACCTGTCTGAAAAAGTCGCATCCTGTATGATTCCATTTATATGACATTCTGGGAAAGACAAAATACTAGTGATGGGAACCGCTGCGTTGTTTATTGTGGGTCGGGGTGAGGGCACGGTGTACCTAGAAAGGGATAGTACAAAGGAGTTTTTGGTGGGTGATGAAACTCTTCTGTATCCTGACTGTGGTGGTGTTCACACAAATATCTACATATGGTGCAAGTCATAGAACTGTACAACAAAAAGAAAAAAAAATCCAAAACAAAAAGATAACAAGCTTACATGAATGACCAATGACCAATGCCCAATTTGAAGATGATTTGGACACACACTTAACAATATGATGAAAATCAATGCAAATGAAAGAAATGTTTTCTATGTCTGGAATATTTATTACCAAACAAAGATCGAGACCATCAGATAATGTAATTGATAATTTGTGTGCTTTACATTTTATTTTGGCAGTGAAAAATTTAAATGTTACACAGGTATGGTAATATATTTCAAAATTTGCAATGATTTTTATGTGGCATTTATTTTGTGTTAATGTTCTCTTCTTTTAAGGTTTTCTATTAACAAATGTCTGTATCAGGTAATTTAAGTGTGTTATTATAATGTTGTTATATCAGTTTATAATAATAAACCAGTTGATTTTATATTGTCATTTTCGCTCTTAAACCGCCGTGTTTGCAGCCATCGGTACTGCTAGAGGGGTCATGTGCAGCGATCGGCCAGGTTCCCCAGACACTTGGTTCAGCTGGCACTTCATTACAATCAACTACAAATTATACTGCGATGCCACCTCTTATCATGAATTACAAGCCTACTTCCCACTGGAAGGAACTTGGCGCTGTGCTCAAGCCCAAAAACACAACCAAAACCAATTGTGAAGTTCCTTCTTGCAGGGTCTGTCTCCTGGGCTCCCTGCCAGAACCAATTCTGTATCAGCCAGGGTCCAAACAGGAGAAAGAAACTACATGGTAACTTGAACAAGGACAGCTTAATATAATGTGGTATTTTGTCAATGGGAACCCCCTAGGTATTTTTTCTTTTTTTCTTTTTTAATGTCCTTCTGATCTGTCCCATAATTTTTTAAGCATTTAGATACTTTCTGGCACAATTAGACGTTCCAAGCTCATCTTGTACTTTCCTTGCTCCAGACCTGGAATCAGAATTTTCTCCCAGAAGAGCTGGTATCTTTTAGCAAAAAGTATTATTTAGAGGCCAGATGGGGTTGTGAACAGTTCAATCTGTAAGTTAAGAAGTCTTGTCAGGCTCTGAAAAGGCTGCAGCTGTGTGGACCCTACGAATTAAAACTACATAAATTGCAGCTCCTTTCTAGAACAAAAGCTCCCACTAAAAAGACACTGCAAAACTAGGGTAGACGTAAATTAAAAAGAAGACCCAAATAAAAGTAGCAGAGGGCAGCAGAAAGTACTAGCACATATATTTATTAACTGTTAAAACAAGGAAAGAGGGAGCTCTAGCGCGATGACACTAAAAGTGCAACCCTGAGACACCCCATTGCAGGCAAAACACCAAGCTGCTTATTAAAGGAATGAAAATCAGATTGCTTTCAGACTTCTTAAAAGCAATGCTTTATGGCATAAGACAATTAGGTAATTGACTAATATAATTAAGATAGACAAAGAAAGAAAACAGGAGCCAACATATCTACCCAAACTTTAAAGTATAAAAATGACAAACTGCTATGATGGTCTGTAAAACTCCAGCAGAGAACAAGCTTTAGACAACCATGATTATTGAAGAAACAGCAACACAAGGTTGTAGCTAGATTAAATATGCATTTACCCACAGAATAAAGAAAAAATGATGATTATAAAGGGGAGAGTGCAGTTATGTAATGGCTGTTTACTTTGCCAATATAGATATAGTTCAAGTATCAAACAATGGTGAGAATGAGGAAAACAGATGCAAAGTGGAACGAGCTTGCTGACTGCATTATATTTGTTGGGAGTAAAAAAAGATATTACTTCAAGTCCGATGATGGGAGAGGGAAAGAAGGGAGAAGAAGAGATGGCTAGATAATTTTAATAATGCTCACGTAGGGGCAAAAACAAAAAGGAGGGAGGAGGAACAAAGGGTATTATATAAAGCCATTAGAATAAAAACACAAACCTTTCTGAAAAGAGAGAGATCAAATTAGAGTACACAGTGAAAGCCTTTTTATATAAAAGAGTTACATATGGGTAAAAACAGGAAAACATCACAACACTGAGACTAAAAATACTGAGCACATCAATAAATATAAAGAAAATGTGACACTGGCTACAAAGCCCAACACTATTCATAAAACAAAGAGGTTCAGAAAGATAAAAAAATAAAAAGATCTATCGGGCCCATGCAGAGGAGGCAGGCATCGCAATTCTGAAATCTGACAAGGTAGATTTCGTGGAAGAAATCATAGACAAGAAGTCAGATTTAAAAACAAAAAAAAACAAAAATATTTTATACCATGCTAAGGGGTCTAGACTTGTAGTCAATGGGAGGATAAATCATAGACAGGCAAGAATCACACCTGCACTTTGAAAACAGACTAGACGGAGGTGACATGGGAGGCAGGGGATGCAGTTAGAATGGGGAAGGGGACAAACACTGCTTCAGTGCCACTCTAGGCCAAGTAGTTTACACTCGTGCTCTTCCTTTAATTCTAATTCACCTAGGAGGTGAGTCTTGTTGTTCACATTTTACAGAGAGAGATTCTGAGTCTCAGGAAGATTAAGTAACTTGCCCAAGTGAAGCAGCTAGTCAGATGCTAGAATCAAGATTTTGGGACTCAGATTTACCTACATCTTTGCCAGTACATAATGCTATTTGTTATTTAAAAAAGAAAAAGTCCAAGCAAGGAAGGGTGAGGGTCTAAGACAGAGAAGGATACATATTCAAGAAGCATAATTAGGAAGGTTTGGTGATTGACTGGACATTGTGCAAGATGAACTAACAAGAAGGAGAAATCAAGAATTCCAGAGCCATCATAAGAACTAGTGTCCAGGGGTGGCCGGCTAGCTCAGTTGGTTAGAGCGTGGTGCTGGTACATAGCACCAAGGTTGCCAGTTCAATCCCTGCATGGGCCACTGTGAGCTGGGCGACACCCCCCCCCCTTAACAAATAGAATAAAAACAAAAGCTAGTATCCACAAGGAGTTACAAATATACAGAGGGTGCCAAAAACAAATGTATACGCAGTTTAAGAAAGAAAAAAACTGTATTAAAATTGTAATACTCAGTATATACCGATAACAAAAGATGAATACAACTCATGTGTATACATTTTTTTGGCACCCCCGGTATTGAAAAGGAAAACAAACCTGAATGTCCTTTGATACCCTTTTATTGGTTACTGCTTTTTATTCTTTCCCAGACCTGCACTAAAGCCAAAATGTAAGTATACATGATCTCTTGTTATGTGTTTTTAAAAAACCCAAATTACCATAACAACAACTATGTCCTATGAAAACCATTAATACTGGAACAGAAACACCAACATTAAGGTAAAAATTCAAAATGGATTACCACAAAGAAGGCACTGTATGCTTCTTCCTATTTTCCTTTGGGAAAGGAGCAGATTTTAAAATTAGTAATGTCCTAATAATTAATACACATATGTTTGTTCTCAGCGTATAAGACATTGAGCAAAAACGTCTTATTGCATATGCTGTAGAAATTGATTTACAGAAATAAAATCTAATTAGCAACATGTACATAGATATTCTTAAAGTCTAACAACCTTTTAAAAAGTCACAATATAGACTCTTGGGGCTTTTCTACTTTGAAAAACAAAACCCCTGAAAAGTCCTCTGAAAATTTTTTTCCAAGTTTTGTTGCATTCTTGTGCCCGAACTTCATCTTTACAATTTTATGAGATACTCTACTGAATTATTTCTAGATGTTTGATCAGTTACATAAAGACATTTTGGCTCATTTCCTTTGTTCCATCTTCTACTTACATGGAATGGTTCTCAAGTAGAGATTATCTCTGATCACTTGCTGCAGTTTGTGGTCAATTGATCCTTTTTGAAACTGAAGACTCAAGTAATGTCGCAAATCTTTATTAATGACTTTGCCTACAAAAGGAAACCACAGAAGACAAAACGACCATTAGCTCTCCAGTCAAATATAGATGTTAGTGATTGAATACTCTTAAGACATTTAGCTATAAACAGAAGAAATCAGAATATTTCACTAAAAACAAGATAACTAACACCAAATTATTAGCGGCACTATAATTAAAACATATACTTGTATAAATATAATATGGGCATAATCTTACATGGTAAGAAGGGAAGTGGTAAGTAAGAGATGATGAATATACAAGGTAATTTCATTCAGTCCCATGGCTTTAAACAATGTCTATATACGGATAACTTTCAAGTTATTACCATGTCTCTATCCCTGACCTATCTCCACCATGCTCCAAACTCATCAGACGGGTTCATATATATTACAGATATACTTGGAAGTCAAATAAGCGTCTCAAATTTCAGATAGCCAAAACACAACTCTCAATTCCATTGTCCCCCAGCGTTTTCCTCTCCTCCAGTTTCCCTTAGAAAATAACAGTAGCACCAACGAAATGGAACAGACCCAAAAGCTAGAAGTCATCCTTGATTTCTCCTTTTCACTTCTATCCCCCAGATCCAATCCATGAGCAACTTTTATCAGCTCGATCTCCCAAACATCTCCCGTACTGTCCACTTCTCTCCATTCCATTGCCACCACTCTAATCTAAACCACCATCGTTTCTCATCTGGAAATCTCCAACGATAGCCTTCTATGGTTGGTCTCCCTGCATCCATTCTTGCCTCCTTCCTGCCCCCACCATTCACACAGAAGCCACTGGGGTTTAAAAGATAAATTAGATAACCACTACTCTGTTCAGAGCCACCCAAGGCTTCTTGTTGCACTCGGAATAAAATCCAAACTTCTAAACAGAGCCTAGAAGGCCCCACTTGTTCTAGCTCTGGCCAGCTCTGGCCAAAACTTGTT
Source organism: Rhinolophus sinicus (assembly GCF_057876585.1). Lineage (NCBI taxonomy): Eukaryota > Metazoa > Chordata > Mammalia > Chiroptera > Rhinolophidae > Rhinolophus > Rhinolophus sinicus. The sequence continues at coordinate 45,608,804 of NC_142507.1, read as the reverse complement.
CACTCTTCCCCCTCTCAAATATGGTTCACCCACACTGGCCATCTTTCTGATCTTCAAAAAGGTAAAACGGGCCCTCCTCAGTGCTCTCTGGCTATCACTAAATTGAACAGGCCTTTTCTGTCCACTTGCTTGACTCCTAGATAATGTGAATAAATAAGAGTGAAAGATGTTTTTCTTATTTGTGGGGGAAACAGGAACGAAAAAGAGGAATGTTAGGGGATCTCAAAGAACTATTAAGCAGGAAAATATGGGATTGCAAAAATCTGGTAGCAGTGAATTTGTAATAAGAGTTGAACTTAAAATTGAAATCAAAGCAATGCAAACACTTCAGTAGACAAGGCTTCAGATAATTAGAAAAGAGCGATGCTGACAAAACAGATGATCTTATTGAAGAAATGACTAGTTGATTAAAATATTCTCTTTGTTTTATTTGAAACAGCAGAGTTCTGACAAGGTTAGAGAAATCGAAAGGTTACCGCAGATCAGTTTATTATTTTAACTATTATTCCATAACATAACATTCTAATCCCCTCTTTTGGTCTTTTTTCACATGTATAAATAAATATAACCGATAGGAGAGGGTGTTAATATAAGCAGAAAATCAGAGTGCTTCTACAGTTAGAAATAATATTCAGATCCAGAACTAACACACAGAAACCAAAAAGTCCCTGTTTTGTCTTGCCAAAAACAGATGCCAAGGAAGACGGGAACCTTTATAATCAAAGAAGAAACCTGAAAGAGGTTTGCAGGGAGAGCACAGAAGAATCCCTAGTCGCACAAGTTGCTTCTGCCAGGCATTTAGGGGTCGCACCAACTGGAGTCCAATCTAGATGGAATCTTATTTCATTTTTTAATTTATATTATAGTACTTGTTCGTTGCTGGCTAGAAGAAAACCCTAATTCGTAATCAATACTGCATAGTCTCATTGTTTATTGAACAAAAACATACCCGATAATGAGTTCATTAATTGTTTTAAACATTAGGTAAGAGGTATTTCAAACGTTTTATAACAAATATTGTACAAAAGTTTTGGCTGATTGTTACATAAGTGCTTAAAAGTGTTTTAGTGATATTTGTGGAAGTTTGATTAGGGTTTTTTGTTGTTGTTTTTTTAATGATTTTATTGGGGAAGGGGAACAGGACTTGATTGGGGAACAGTGTGTACTTCCAGGACTTTTTTTTTTTCCAAGTCAAGTTGTTGTCCTTTCAATCTTAGTTGCAGGGGGCACAGCCCACCATCCCTGGTGGGAGTCGAACCGGCAAACTTGTGGTTGAGAGGACATGCTCCAACCAACTGAGCCATCTGGGAGCTCAGTGGCAGCTCAGCTCAAGGTGCCATGTTCAATCTTAGTTGCAGGAGGCACTGCCCACCATCTCTTGTGGGACTCGAGGAGTTGAACCGGCAACCTTGTGGTTGAGAGCCCACTGGTGGGAATCGAACCGGCAGCCTTTGGAGTTAGGAGCACGGAGCTCCAACCGTCTGAGCCACTGGGCCGGCCCATAGGGTTTCTGAATAGACAGAATACATCATTGTTTTTCTTTTTTAAAATAATATAATGCAGGCCGCAATACCTAAAAATCTGCTATCCAATATATCTTCATGAATAGATTTAACTTAGATAAAAAAGAGTGCCTATATAATTAAAGAAGACAATCAGAATCAACATTTTTTATTCAAAATTTTCTTTTTTTTGTTTTTAAACTTAAAGCTTTACTATATTATAGGCTGTAATCACAGACATAACTCTAAAATGCTAAGAACCCAGACTGGATTTTAATCTACAAAAATAACTGCCATTAAATGAGATATAATGAAAGTCAAAGCCATAATAAAAATCATAGATCACAAATTACAGCATGAGGGGGGGTCTTTTTAGAGGCAATGAAGTTAAAGCAAGTCAATTCCTGTCTCAAGGGCCTACAAGATCTTAAGACTGAGAGGCCAGTTAAAGCAGAAAGACCTCATAGATTTAAAGAAAAACAGTTAGAATTATCAGGACTGGAAATGCACTCTCAATTTTCACCCTCAATTTCTACTGGGAGTCTGGGGGCAACACTGAGATGAACAGTTGCAAAAAAAGGGGGAGGGACAATTTCATAAAATGTGCAACTATTCAAAAAAGTTATCATGTTTCCTTGAGGTTGGAGATAAAATATTACAAATAGCAATGAAAAGTCAATGATAAAAGATCAGAAAATTATATGGGTTGGCATTCTTTAGGATTAATAATTAATAATAAAACATACTGACTATCGTAGTCATCATGGACCTCCTGGCCTCAAGAAACCGAAAGAATTTTCATAAGGGGACAGAATGTTATTGTTCCCTCTTTCATAGGATTCCAGGGAATTTGTCTGGGGAAAAAAAAAAAAAAAGGACAAGTGTCCTGAATAGGCAGATGACTGTCAAATGACTAGAAGGCCAACAGAACCATTAGCTCACAAAGGCACTGCTGAGTTTATCTATATTTTCAAGTAGTATATGAACTTCTGCCTTTTGTACATAGAGAGTTTCACAGAAACGTGACATTTCTAGGGTATGAAATACACCTATGTGGGGTTAAAGTAGCTGTTAAACAAGTAAGAAAAAAGATTCTTCAGAATAGCATTCTTACCCAGCCAGCCTTTGCTTTAAATGTTGAGATTATTATTTGACTTGCAAGCGATTTATAATAAAAGTTGATTTATGAAACTTAAAAATAGATCTATAAACCTTACAAACACAGTTCAAGGGGGAAAGGTCTGTAACCGAAATCTCAATCATATAAATAAACCCAGGTGCTCAAGTTTCAATATAGAAATCCTTAGTCAAGAGAACTCATAACTACAAATCCATACTTTCTCAATATATACTAATTAATATTCACTACCAGTTGTCTTTGAGGAATCAGTGTATAGAGTCACTCATTATTAGTTAGATAAACCCAGTGGCATGACAGCATAGGTGTGGCCATGCGAGCAGCTGTAAATCAATCTAACTGCCAACATGTCACTGTCTTTTTGTCTAGGAGACGTTGCCAACCACTTGCTAGAGTCAAGATACAATTTGCTTTAGCTATTCTCTAATCCGGTAGTAATTATAAAATCAAAAATAGAGAAAAGAAAAAAGCGAGGTCAGCTTGGCATGTCTTATTCTTATAAATTTACACTGGGTTCATTGTGATGATCACATTCTTTTCTAAACCCTTACAATTTTTCTTCTCTCTCTCTCTCTTTTTTAAACAATCTCTTCAAATTTTTCCACAGTTTCAAGTTAGGGAAGTGGACTGGAGTTTTCACAATCTACCTAACGCCTTTTTGGAAACTGGGCCAGTTGTCTCTCTTCCGTCTCCTGGTACTTCCTGCATTCTAGATTTCCCAAAGAATATTGACAATAACCCTGAGATCATATCTGAGAGTCCCTTCAACTCCAAGGAGGCAATTCAGTTGAGTCTTGAAAACTTGAATTCATTTAAAGTGAACGATACTCTTACTATCTCCTAATCGTTTTAAAATTTAATTTCTGCTGTTTGGGGTTCTTTTACTTTTTACTGTTAGAAAAGTAATTCTGTTGGCTCAAGATTATGGGAGCCAGGAAGAATGGTATAGATCTGATTTCAGCCTGTAAACAGCTAAAAAATATCTTCTTCCAACAGGAGGCCTACTTCTTCCTTCTTGTTGCTCTTCCTTCAAACACAACCTTAAAAGCTCTTTACATTCTCTGAAGTATCAGAGCTCCTTTTGAGCTTTCGCCTATAGAAAAGGAAATTCTTAAATGTTTATTTCTCACAGTCCACTTCGCACGGTATAAATGTGATTCTGTGCTCCTTCCATCTGTCAATCAGCTGCATCTTTTTAAAACCCTGAGCTGCTCAGAGCATTCGGTGACCCCTTAAGAATTTCTTCACGTAAACTTTTCTTTTAGAAATCTCTACTCTTGGAGCCACACCTATAGATGCTATAAACTTTTAAATACCTGTTTTTCCTCAAAACCAACGTATGGGCATACATACCATGCCCCCCTTCTCTTCCTTACTATGCCCCTAAGATAGCTTTGTGACTTTCCCCAATAAATTGTTCAATCTAACATGCTCAACACAACTAATGTTACTAACTAGTCCTTTCCCTTTAGATCTAGACTCAGAAGAGCAATGTATTTTATTGCTTCCTCCACCTCCTGAGCGCCAGAGCAGTAAGAGAAAACTCCATGGAATGGTGAAAATGATACATGCACGCTTAACTCAAACTGGCTCCTTGGCTCGGGGTAGGGGGTCCCTAAACCAAAATAAATCAAACTGTAGTCAGCTTGTCTGGTAACTGTAATGGCATCTGAGCAAGACTTTTCTAGATAATCAGTGTCTTCGTTGTATTAATAAAATACATTCTATGAAGCAATTATTTAAAAATACCTTACACAGTTTTTAATCATGAAAGATATTTAGCTGAGTGCCAAGGCCATGGTTTGTTGTACAGATTTAGCCCCAGTATCTAGCACACTAAACGAGTGAGTGAATCAGCTTAATTTTGTATTTTTGATTGTTCATTTGAACCTCTACATCCTCATATACATGAAATTTTAGAACACTCACTTAACTGGTACAGCATTCTGTAAGCGTCTATATACAACTTTATCTTAAACTATGTTTCTTAAACAATGAAACGGACTTTATTTTGACTCTGTCAAAATGCTAAAAGAAATTCTTCATTGAACAGCAAGCTCTGTGAGTCTTTAAAACATTTAATTATAATTTATACACCAATTCTTCATATCTGTTCTTTATTTATTAACATTTTTAAATGTATTCACAGACGGTCTCTGGCTATCCAGAAATATAAAATAAGGCTAAATTAACCATCCAAATCTATTGTCTTCTAACTCTACTGGAGATAAAAAGTGTACAGTAGGGGGGGAAAATCCTTCTTCTGCTTTTTCTGGGGGGAAGATGTAGAAATGAGAAGAGAATGGGAACTAGAAAGAGAACATTGATGACTCGGACTGTTATTTTAGAATTATTATCATATTATATGTTATAAGTTTTCATTCCTTATGAAAACCTTTGAGGTAGGTGTTATTGTTATTCCCATTTTACAGATAAGGAGCTGAGGTATGAAGAGGTTAAGTAACTTTGCCAAGGTTACACCACTGAAAGTAGCAGACCTGGGAATCTGAACTCAGTCAGTCTGGCTCTAGAACCTCCACTGTAAGCACCATGCTAGAATGCCTGCTGCATCCATCCATCCATCCATCCATCCATCCATCCATCCATCCACCCACCCACCCACCCACCCATCCATCCATCCATCCATCCATCCATCCATCCATCCATCCACTCATCCATCCATCCACTCACTCATCCATCCATCCATCCATCCATCCATCCATCCATCCATCCATCCATCCATCCATCCATCCATCCACCCACCCACCCACCCACCCACCCACCCACCTATCGGTATCTTTGGATGAATTTCTCCTCTAGCATAAACTTGTAAGAGTACAAGCTTTTAACAAATTCTTTCCTGCGAGCCTACCCTTCCAAGAAATAGTCACACCTATTGTGTAAACAAACATTTACTGAGCTTTGAGTAGTAGGCACTTGAGGGTAAAACAGTGAATGAGAGTGCACTCAAATGGAACTTAAAGCCTCACAGGGAAGATGAGCATTGAAAGAGAAATTTCAAACAGGGGAGTATTGTGAAAGAGAAGTACAGAGCACTGTGGGAACCTATAATCTAGATCCTCAGTCTGGGGAGTCTAAGACTTCATTTACATTGGGGCTGAAACCTGAAGGATAAATAGGACCCAGCTAGGTTATAAAAGGGGAGGGGGGCGTTGGTAGAGGGAGTGGGACATGCAAAGGCACTTACTTGAGGTGGGAAAGAACACAGTGCTTACCAGAACTGAGAGAAATCCAGTATAGCTGGTTCTTAAAAAGTGAGAAAGGGTTCACACAAGCTGAGACATGAGTTCCAGGGACCAGTGGGTCGAGTAGAACCTTGTAACAATAATTTAAAGGAACATCAACTCACTCAGATCTGACACCAAGGCCCTTCGTAACTGGTATAAGGTCCCAACTATGGATATATTCTTACTGTTCACCTCGATATTCCATTTAAAATTAACCATCCAAATCTATAGTCTTCTGGATCCATTGGGGATAACAAGTCCAGAGCGGGGGGGGGGGGGGGGGGCGGGGAATCCTTCTTCTGCTTTTTCTGGGAGTAAGATGTAGAAATGAGAAAAAAATGGGAACTAGAAAGAGAACACTGATGACTAGGGCTGTTATTTTAGAATTATCATATTATATATATTATATGCTATACATTTTCATTCCTAATATTCCATATTTGTATTCAAATGCTATCTTGTTATTTCTATTCTGTCTTCTGTCTGTAAGAGTATATTTAACATTATAAACTTGGAAGACCCATGTCTGTATAATTCTTTAAGTATGCCACTCTCATTATAGGCAATTAGAAACTTATTGAATTTTAAAACTAATTTATATAATTAAATTCTGGCTGAGTCTCAAATGTGAAACGCATTAAATACTTGGGAATCTCTTGAGCCATTTCAGTTTTTAAAACTGGTCATTTTTTAGTACTCTTCAGAGTTAGTCTGAAGCAATCAAGCAACCTTCTGCAGAATACTGCTGCCACCTCACCACCGAAGAGAAAGTCTCCTGCTAATGGAGGGCACATTCGTTTTGTTTCCCCCTCAGATTCATTGAGATACTATTCACATATAACACATGAGTATGCAAGTTTAAGGTGTTATAACGTAACGATTTGATAAACGTATATATTGTGAAATGATGGCCAGAATAAGGTTAGTTTGCACCTCCATCCCCCCTCACATACCATTTTTTGTGCATACAGTGATAACATTTAAGATCTAGTCTCTTAACAACATTCAAGTAAATAATACAATATTGTTACTCTAGTCACCATGCTGTGCATTAGGTCCCCAGAAGTCATTCATCTTATAGCTGGAAGTTCATATCCTTTGACTAACATCTCCCCAGTTCTTCCACCACCACCCCTGACAACCACCAATGTATTCTCTATTTCCATGAGTTCAGCTTTTTTAGATTCCACAAATAAGTGAGAATGTGACCGTAAGCAGAAAGAATAGGGCCACATGGAGAGAGCGGGGAGAAGAAAAAACAAAGGAGGAAAGAGATGAGATCATCCTTAAGAAAAAATGCAGCTACCAGACCAGCCAGAACTAGATTTTGGCAGCGAGAGTGGAGCCAGGACACCATCTTGCCACTTTAGGTGAACTTTAGCTAATTCCAATGGATTATAATATTAGCGCTGTGATTTAGGAAAATCTCCACCACCACCCCTGTGTCTCCATGTCAGTTCCAACAGAGCCAGGTAAGGACAAAAATCCCTCCTCCCAATGGGAAGGAGTGGTCAGTGAGGACCCAACTATAACGCCACCCCTAAGTCTTGACTATTTCGCACCTTCACTTTAGGTGTAATAAAGTCCCAGGCCCCACTTTTCTTTGGGGTAGCTCCTCTTCTCTGAACCTGCCCACTCTTGCTATTTGAGAGTTTACTATCCTTTTCCAAAAAATCTACTGCTTGCTTGGCTTACTCGTTGCATGCTTGAATTCTGTCCTGTGACAAACACCAAGAACCCATTCTCCAGCAATGAGAACATACAGTATTTGTCTTTCTCTGCCATAGGTCACATTCTTCATCTATATAGTAAATTATGACAATAGTACGTGGTAAAATGAGAGTATCCATTCTCCACCGGTTACTGGAAGCAGCCATCATAAACACTTTGGTCAGATCTGACCTACTGCCCTGGGTCCTACCTCACTGGCAGTTGAAGGTCATGTCTACTGCTGCGCAACTGGTTCTTACCCTGCAAATCCTAGAAAGGTTTGCTTTCCTCCTTCCCTCTTTTCTTCCCTCTTTTCTTCCTTTCCTCTCTTCCTTGCTTGTTATTATTCTTCATGCATTTAACAATCAAAAGAACTGGGAGCATAGCTGAAGAAAGAACTCTTTGGTTTAGGTAACCTACACATCTGAAAAATCCCTCAAGTGTACCAAACTAAATACACCCACTCCTAAAAGTCTAAGACTTTATTACATGAAGAACTCAATATTAACTAAGCATTGAAATTGCTTCATTATATTCAAATTATGTGTACACAAAATCCACTATCATGTTGCATTCTTCTTTAAAAGTTTTTATGGATTTTATTTGTTTAAATGAAACAAGTATTTCTGTAAAGAATGTATTTGCAATTAAGAATCATTTCTCTTAAAAACTCTGATACATGGTCAGGGATCTGAGTTAAAAAAAAAAAAAAAAAGAGTTGGTGCTCCAGAGGAAAACGCTGTGGTACCCATGTTTGTTCCTACTTCCGAGGTGATTACACCAGTCCTGTTAACACCCTGCCCTACCCTTCCATCCTCCACACCCACCTATTTCCCCAATTGGTTTCAGTTTTGTGTCTATTCTACCTGGCGTTCTACTGGGCAGTGTACGTATAAACACTGCGAGAGCAAAAGGCCTACACATTGACCACGTGTCCACCTGCTTTTTGAAGCCAAGACCCAGGTAGGATCTGAAGTCCACATGAAGAAGCGCCTGTTTCCATCTCTCCTCCCCGCTGGTTTTTGCTACGAACAATGGGGTACGTGACAGCCTCCCCTGCCAGATCTTAGGCCTAGGGTTTCCAGGAGGAAATTCCCGCCCGTCTTCAGGAATTTTTTTCCGCTTTCCCGTTCCCGAATCCTGAGATATAAACTGTTGTCTGTTCTCCACAATGAATTGTTGCTACAAAGTGATGGTCAATACCACCAACCACCTGGGTTCAAGTAGCTCATTTTCCCGATTTCCCGACCAACTTTTCTTGGGATTCAGGAAAGGAAAAGTGAAAAAATTTCCCAAGAACGGGCAGGAATTCCCACCCGGAATCCCTAGCGATAAACAGGAAACATGTCTAAGAGATACATTGTGAGTAGTACATTTATTTCCCATTGTAGGTATTACTAGGTTCAAGGAGCCGACTTTCCTGATTTCCCGACCAACTTTTCTCAGGATTCAGGAATGGGAAAGCGAAAAAAATTCCTGAGAACAGGCAGGAATTCCCACCTATAAACCCTACTTAGGCCTGTGTGGATTCAGGAACTAAGTTTCATTCACCTCTGTATCCCCCAAACCACCTACATAGTACTAAATAAATACTTCTCTTAAACACACCAAAATGACACTTTAAATAATGTGACTGTTACAACGAGAGGGTTTTTAGAATTCATCTCAAAAAAACACTTCTACTTTAATCCTCAAAAACACAAAAATTCTTTCAATTAGCACAATTAAAAGTATAATGTTTTGATTATAAACATGGTTATATGCTCATGATATATTTTAAATGAAAAAGGCAGGTCACAAAACAGAATATTCAGTATGACCCCAAACTGGAACATATCTGAAGATATGCAAATAAAAATATGTAAGGGACATGTATAAAACAAACCCATACTTAAATACTTAACAATACCTAAAGTATTATTGAAGGGTATAAATACTGGGTGACTTTTTTAAACATTTTTTCTTTAAAAATTTTTCTCTTCATGGTTTTTGTATTTTCAAATTTTCTATTTCTATACTCTAATGAGAAAAACACTTTTAAAAACTGTGCCCTTCAAAGGTTATTAGCAAAAAAGGAAACCTGACATAATGAACCATGATGACAAAAAACAAAAAAAACTTGCAAAAGTTCTATGTGAAAGTTAAGACTATTTGCGTAACTTTTCCTCTAATCCTTTCATTTTAATAAATATTATTTTCACCATACCTAGGTTAAACTGCAATCATTTTGCTTTTACCTGCAACTCTCAATGGATAAACAAGGTACAAAACTAGAATCTACATTTTAAAATTAAGATCGTCATCTAGAAAAGACACAACAAAATCACCACAACTTTCCCCTAACAAGTACACAGCAGGAAGAACAAAGTACGATGAACCTTCCTAAGAGAGCAGAGTGAGGGGTGGGGGTTGGGGGAAAGGACAAATTCATCAAAAGTGGATCCTTTCCTTTTTGAAGCTTTTATTTGATGAGATCGTGTAGACTTAGTACTTAAAGAAAAACAGTATTTTTAAAGTGCTAACCTGAGGCTATTTACAATTTTTTCTTTGTGACACTCATGTCAGGAATTATTAGTAAACCTGTCATAATGCCAGATAACTAGTGCCCAGTTGGCGCACCAATATCTGAATCATAGTATTAACGCTTCATCCTTTTGACAAGAGGGTACAAAGCCATCTATTGTGCTCTGTTATTTTCCCTGAAAACAGAATAACTGGGTTCAGCAGTCTTTGCAAATCAAAGTTCTGTGCTTCAACAGTGCCCAAGACTGGAAGTGGAAGATCTCTTACTGATGTTTCATTGTAGAGATAAAGAGGTAGCTGAAAGGGAATACAGATGCACTTGATTAGAAGTCTCTCTGGGAAAACATGACTATTAGAGAATTCAGATTGTATTTTAAGATGCATCATTATGTAAATAATCTCAACCTCTGGGTTGAGGCAGTAGGCAGATATAATTAACCACTTAAAGAAGCAATTTAACAGCCTCTTTTGCTCTGATAGCTTTTAGAAATAGGAATTTATACTAATCCTTAGAAATTTTCTAAAATAGGTGGTTAAAGGTCCTAAAAACTGTATTACACATAAAAATGACGGGACTCCAGGGAGAGTCAACATTCACTAAACAAAATAAGCACTTCCCATTTTCATTTCTAATCTGTTTAATCAGCAACATTTTTAAACAATTTTTTTTTTATTATCCTTACAAAATATGGTTATAAAAATGTCAAAATTCTAAAGAAACATTTCGGGGGATAAATGGCCACTTGTCTGCGTCCTCCTATGGAGATTCCTCCACTAAAAATCTTTTCCCTCACTTACCCCAACCATAAGGCTGAGTGAATCAGGACCTTCCAGAAAACGTCAACATAAATGAAAGTGTCAGAAGATGTCCCTTCTCTCACGATCTCCCATTAAAGGACTGTAACAAATAAAGAAAGAAATCTGTGTCCCTAAACTAAACCAATGACAAGAAATCAATCGATCCCAAAAGACTGAGGGAATTGCTAGAAATTCCAACATCAATGCATCAAAGCTAAGAAACCGTAGTGTAAGAACCACAATCAAGAGCACTACGTGCCCTTATCCAGCTTGATAGTCCCGACTGTAGTTTGAAGAGCTAGAAAGAGGTCTTCTGGGCAACATGGTAATACCAGCCACTTTTACAAAAAGCTCTTTCTCCGGTACAGAACAAAATGAGGGGAAATCATCAAAAATAGGAGGAAAACAGTTCATCTCTGTCCACTCAAATATCAACTCCAAAGCATACAAAACAATTTGGACCACATTGAGAAAATGCCAGAAGTTGACATACAATGCTCATAAGTACAACCCATTTTGCGGACTCTGAATAGAGGGCCACACCGACATCCCCAGCTAACACGGGCTATGGGAGGGCCTGGAAGGACTGAAGGAAGTATTCCTGGCAAGAACGGCCATTTTTCTTCTGTCCAAGGTCCTTAACTGGGAGTTGTAATGTCAGTAGGCAAACCGACTTTGAAGCTGCAAGCAGTGACTTGAGAGTGGAATGGATACATGTTGATCTACAAAATAAAAGGTGTATGAAGGTATATGAGCTGCTGCTCCCGACTCCTAAAAGCAGGAGAAAGAAAAATTCCGAGAGAAACAGTGACAAAGTTCCCAAAATATAGCTTCCCTTAGCTCTAACTCCCTCCGTACGTACCCCCTACCTCCTCAGACATAGGAATAGCTAAATAGAGGACGTCTGCTCTCAAGCTGGAGAGTTCATGTGCTAATGGTAAGAGCCAAGAGGTACCCAAGTAAATAGGAAAGAAATAGCAATGTTGAGCTTTAAGCAAAGAAGTAACAAGATTAGACTGGCGTATACAAAAGGCAACCTTATGTGAATATACAGAGGAGGGGGCCAAGAATAGCTACGGGGCATGCAGTTAAAAGGTGGGGGGCCATTGTCAGGGTAAAAGATGATTTAGATCAGTAGTGCTAGCTAGTGGAAAAGAAAAATAGATGGATTTGAGATTGACTATATATCTCAATGTATGGAGAGTTTTTCAATACCAAACAGTATCCTTAGAACAGGAAGCTGTGTTATAAGTGAACCTTACAAAATCTCAGATTACAGACAAAGTACTGTCTGAAGAAGCCATGCTATCCTGAACCAACAATTGTTTCAAGAGATAATTTGACACAATTGCTAAGAGGTAAGGGGGTGGGGGTGGGGGAGGGAAGCAAATATAGTGAGGACATTTAGTAATTATTCCTTGGGGTCTTACTTCACAATTGCATGTGGTTGATGTCACTGTTCAGCAATCTTTTAATGATCACTTGAAAAAAGCAATTCAGTCCATGTTTAGTTTATAAGATCAGGAATATATGCCAACAAAAAAGGAGGCAATAAAACTCTGCCCTAATTCCATCTTTGCCCAAAAATAAGACCTAACTGGACCATCAGCTCTAATGCATCCTTTTGGAGCAAAAATTAATATAAGACTTGTATTATATTATATTATACCCAGTATTACATTGTATCATATCATATCATATCATATCATATCATATCATATCATATCATATCATATCATATCAAAGACACTATAGTAAAATAAGACTAGGTCTTACATTAGTTTTTGCTCCAAAAGATGCATTAGAGCTGATGGTCCAGTTAGATCTTATTTTGGGGGAAACATGGTTGTACTGGGACAGAATTATACAGATTTTAAAAATACAATCTCTCAAACAACTTAGATGGAAGGGAGGAGGAGCAGATCTGGAAAACTGGACATCGGGTTATGGTTGGGGCATGTTATTTGACATGCTAGTGAGACAGGCACCATGTGAAAATACCAAGAGATCTGAATCTAGAGCTATAAGTTGGAGTCTTTAACTCATAGAAAGTAACTTGACAAAAATTTGGCCCTGGTAGAGATGTGGGCAGTAAGTATTTTCATGCACTCTTGATGGGGATTCAAGTAGGTGACTACAAGCTTTCTGTAAGGCATTATGACAACATCTATCAACACAGACTTGCAATGTCTTCTGATAGTGGAGTTCTACTAAAGTTACATTCACACATAAAGGTAAAAAAATGTAAGAGATGAATGTTTATCAAAGGATTATTTACGAGGAATTTAAATGTCCAACTATAGGTAACTGGTGAGTAAACTGTAAATGATGAAAAACATCTTCAAGGAAATTTGGACATAGACGTAAATAAAAGATGATTATATGAAGACAGAGGCAGAGATTGGAGTTAGGCTGTCACAAGCCAAGGGAAGCCTGGGGCCAACAGAAGCTGGAAGACAAAAGGAAGGATTTCCCCCGAGAGCTTCACAGGGAGCCCGGCCCTGCCAGCACCTTGATTTAGACTTTTCGACTCCAGGACTATGAGAGAATACATTTTTGTTTTTTTAAGCCAAAAAGAAACAAAAAAAAAACTTCAATGACTGATGTATAATGGAGTCTAAACCTATTGCTGAGTAAAAAAAGAGGGAGCCACTGAACAGCATTTAGTGCAAAATGTCATTTATGAAATAGGTACACATCTTCTTACGTGTATGTCTGCAAACATATATTCTAATATGTGCTTCTGTGAATGGCAAGAGGTGGAAGAATTTTTACCCTCATCTTTGCAATTTTCTATAATGCTTGAGAGCTTTATAAAAAACAGCAAAAGCATACCATTTTTTAGAAATCTATAAAGCTTTTCTTTTCTTAATCCTTTAAGAATTAAAGCTCAGTATAATCTTGGAGGTAAAAACAAACCGAAGAAGAACACCACTGTGGCTGAGTACAGCTGGTTTTCAGATTTTAGGGCAACATAAGTAGGAACACAATGTCAAGGCTGGAGCACCCCCAGGTTTGAGAGCAAACAATGAGGCGAAAGGAGTCAGTCCTGCGAGACTTTAGCCTGCAATTTGATAACTGAAATGAAGAGTGATTGGGTGTTTAACAGGTCACTCACAGAACTGGTCCCTGAACTCGGATGCAAGCATTGAGTACTATGCTGTGATTTAGGACAAGTTACTGTAAGATCACATCTTAAGGATTAGTAAATGACATACAAGAATACACAGACTAGAGAAAAACAATCTGACTCCAGTAAAAATATTTCCCATAAGAAAGAAAAGAAAATAGAAAGATCATATGACAGACATCAGCCTCTCCCTTAAAGCAAATAAAACCAGAAGACAGGAAGGTAATGAAACACTACGTACTGTGCTCGTGTTGAAGCTGTAAAAATCATAATACAGTACCTGCCTTGGTATCATGGTAGCAGAGACAAGTATAAACAAATAACCACAAAACCCAGTTAAGAAGCATGTACAGGCGCACAAGAGTATGTAGCGAGGAAAAAATAAATAACAGTGTTAGGTGGGGAAAGCCAGTTCACCTAGGCTGGGAGTAAGGATGGGGAGGATGGGACAGGGAGACAGTGGCATTCCAGGCAGGGGGAGGGCATGCGTGGGGTGAAAAGTAGACTGGCAGTGGATTATAGGATGAGAGAGATAAGCAGGAAGCTTAGACAACAGCAGGCTTTACTTATGACACTGAAGGCTTAGAACATTATTCTGCAGTGAAGAAGTCACTACCAATTTTACCAGGAGAACGACACAGCCAGACTTGTGTGTGAGATGGATCATTCTGGCAAGCATGGATTGTGGAGACAAGGAGAACAGTCGAGGGCCCTAAGATCAGCAGAGAATGGACTTAGCCACAAACCAATTAATACCGGCAGGAGAAGCAGTAATGGAAGAACCGACGCAGCAGAAAATTGCATTGGTGAAATAAGAGGCAGACTCAAGAAACATGTCCTGAACATCAGAAATTCACTGAGACATGAACTGAACGTTCACAGATTTCCAGAGTGCTGTAATTCAAACTTCAAATTATAGGAGTCCCCGAAGGACAAAAGAGAATGAACTAAACAATCAATAAACAAGGAGTGTGGCTAAAGAAAACTGGAAAAGTGTAAAGACATGAGATTGGAAACCGAAAGGTTCACCATGTTTCAAGAATAAGGAAAACAACAACAGCATCACAAAAACACAAATTTAAATTCTTTTGGGTTTTTTCTTTTTTTCTGCGGGGGGGGGGGGGGGGAGTCCCTAAGCTTTCCTGAAGAAAGAATAGATATTATTTCAAGAGTTAAAATTAAGAGAGATTAAGGTAATTCCATGGGGAAAGACATGATGTGGTATCTGTGTTCCATTTGTTTGGCAACAAAAAGTCTTTTCATATTTGTGGTGGTTTAAAAAATTTTTTTTTTCACCTACCTTTCCATCTAACTACCTTTTCTTTCTGAAAGGAGTAACCTAGAATTCTATGACTGAAGCTAAAAGAAAACCTTATAATTTAGAGCTGCTATAGGCAAGTACTATGTTACACTATTGTTACTATGATAAAAAAAATAAACCATGATACAAGAAACAAGAGACAGAGGCAAGATAAACAAGACCAATAGATACAGGAAGCAGGCACAATACACAAACTATCTTATTTTTCATGGTAGAAAGTCGAAAATTACTGCTTCATAGAGAAATATAAATTGATCACAATTAGAGTGGAAAAACTCTGCGGTAAATTCGAGACTAACAACAATTCTTCGTAGCTCCTCGAAAATATATACCTTCACATATGATTATATCACCTTGTTACTGACATTATGAGACAGTTTTATAATACGCACAGTTGGGTTTAATGTTTCAAAACTCTCAAAAAAAAAACAAACCCAGTATGATTCATTTGTACCTTAACTTCAGTAAACTACATATACTTTGTTAAATTTTAAATCTAAAATTAAAACCAAGTCCACTTTTGCTGCTCCTAAAGAATACCACCGCCTATTTAAGAGAGCTCAACAGATGACAAAAACAATCATTGAAAAGAAAGTATTCTTAGTTATCGAGGGCTTTTAGATGTGATGATTTTAGATGGGATCTCAAAAATAAGAAAAACTGGCAAAAAAAAATTCAAATCGTTGCTAGAGATAAGATTATGGGTCACTGTGTCTTGTCTTAAGATATTGTCTTAAATGTTGATACTATTTTTACAATCAAAAACAAAAAACTAGAAAAAGCCCAAACACAAACATGTAGGTATACTTTGTTTATAACTATAAAAGCGAAGATACATATATTAATATTGACTGAAGGGAATTTGTAGACATGGAAATAAAATTCAATGTTCAGCTCTGTTTCTCAGAAGCTGTGTATACTCAATACAAAAATTTAATGACAAATTGAGATACGAAAAGATTCATCCTTGACTCTATAGAAATGAAATATATCATTTTTCTTACAAAGTACAAATAATCCTTAAGCATTAAGTCTTATTTATGTGATAACAATTTCAATTCAATTACCTAGTTAATGCAGTGAAGAAATCAATAGAACTGATTTTATTTGTTAAATGAATGATTTCTAATTGCTTGGCTCATAATTATGTATCTGTCACTGAAAAGGCTCATAATTATGTATCTGTCACTGAAAAATGATATATTATAAAATTTAAAATAACAACTCTTTCTTTATAGCAGGGCTTACAAAGAAAGTTTTGTGAGAACAGAATTTTATCTTCAAAGACATTTTATGAGAAATTCCAATGTACAAAACCAGATAAGACTGTAGAATCCAACTTGAAAAACATTGCTTCACAAGGTTAACACATATGAGATTGTTTTAGTCCCTCAGAATGGCTGTAATATGCATTAGCCACCTTAATGGGGGAAACAGGGACTTCTGTTAATATCGTGTTATGTAGTAGGCCTCCCATAAGCAAGGTCAATTTAGTCAAAGATGGTACCTTGTGTTTTTTTTCAATACGACTTCTTCTGTTTAAATATAGAACTCTTTTTTAAAAAATTGAAAAGAAAGGGGGGAAAGCCACTAAGGAAAAAATGGCAAAACAAATGACTAGATAGTACACAGCAAAAGAAATGCAATGACCTTTAAATGTATAAGAAGATAGTCAACTTCACTCACAATCCAATAAATGCTAATTAGGCATTGGCATACCAAGGGTGGGGTGGTGGAAACACACCAGCCACGTGCCCACAATAAGGGGGTGCATTGTCCACAGAGAATTTACAAAGTAAAAGTGAAAGTTAAACCCGTTATCATCGTGTGCCAGCAATTTTTATAAATGTCAGCAATAAAAATACTCCCTGAAAAAAATCTTTCATTGTTACAAATTCTAAACAATCGTTGTGGGTGCTGTTGAGTTTTAATAACATGTATGTAAGCTTCAAATTAGATATTTTAATGACTTATTTCTTAAAAATTGAATTAGATAATGGAATTTAATTCGGAGAACTCCCACTTTGGCCCCTGACACACATGGACGCAGTTCCACACATTCATTTCAGCAGCTAAGTCTGTAATGTTTTGAATGGTTCAAGCTCTGTCTGAGCACAGCCTGTCGCTGGCCCCTTGGATATACTACATTTTCCTGCATTTAAACAATAGCTTCCAAGTAAACAATGACAGCGGTATACTCTTTCTCTTTTCTAGGTTATCTTTTTTTTCCTGGTAGGAAGCTTTAGATGAGTTTATCAGACACAAAAATATTGGACAGCTGGAATCAGTCTTGAACAATGAATAATAAAACAGAGTTTTGAAAACAGTTATTTTTAAAGAACAGTGCACGGAAGCTGTTGTTAAGGTCACTAACTGTACAACAATAAAACATAAGGAAACGGACATTTACATAGACAAAAGAATCGAATTTTGAAGAATGTCAGGGGAGACAACAAAAGACGCTGCTCATACATTGCTAGAAGAAACCAAAAGGGTAATGTTTATTTAAATACCTAATTACAACTAGTGGATCAAATAGTGTCAACGTTCACTTTCAGTCATTTTCTGTTCGTTTTGAAGAAGCAGAAAAACTTCAAAAGTTTTTATTAACCAAATATATTACAAATGTAAGGTGAATTTACTGGTGGAGATATTTTAGTAAACATTTTCTATAATGACTATTTTATTTTTAAATTTATTTTTACGATTATGCTCATATATCCAAATGTTCGATTAAAAACATTTAATGTTTACATTTTGCTTCTATCATTATATTTTATTTCATGGTTATTAAAAATAATTTGATCATCTAGAAGAGGAATATATTAAAAATTACGTTCTCCGAGAGTCAGATACACAAGGTATGCCACTGTGGTGTGTAAAATGATACAAAATGGAAGAATAACGGCCCGGCAGAGTTATACTTACATAATAACAAAAAGAAACACAGGGAGACTAAACCAGAAATTAATAAAAATGGTTACCTATGGTAGAGGTGGTGAAAGGACTGAGGTAAGAGGTAGAGATTAAAAAATAGAAGTGAAACTCTACATAGACTATTTAAATAGTGACTTTGGAACCATACAAATGTTTTACACATTCAAGAGAATAAAACTAAATTTAAAAATCTAAATAAACTTTCACACTGAAAACAAACGGAAATAAAGGAAGTCAATTACATATCAAACTGGCAATACAACCACATGAAACAGAAAAGTATTTCCAGTTGCTCTGAACATAGCACTCACACTTATGAGTATGTCCTTACTGGGATATATTCTAAGGAAAATAAAAATTGCAAAGAAATCTTAAACCTCACATAATGATTATAGTATTAATATTAGTTTTTGTAATTTTGACCCTATTTTATTTGAACTGTAGTATAGAGCAAGTCGATAATTATGTAATTTTTCAGAAATCAAGATATTCAGTGAAAGGCAAAAGATACAATATTAGAAGTGTAGTGTTAAATTTACACAGGAATCAACATGAAGCCATGATTTTAAAAGTATATATGCATATATAAACATAATTAGGAAAAAAATAAATAGTGGCATCCTAATTATATCCACCACAAGTAATGACATCCCAGTGGCAATGAACATCTCTAATGCTCAGATCTTGCTTTCTAAATACCCTTCGCCATTAAAAGAAACCGGGGCTCTTTGAAAAAATGACTGATTCCACATATGGGACAGAGAAAGAGTAGGTGAACCCAGGTCATTAAGGTTTTCTAGAAAGTAAAGGAAAAACTAATGAAGGGCAGTCAAAGGGGCACTAGAGTCAGCTTTGAGAGGTTCTCACCAGCCATTTGAGAGAATGTGAGCATAAAAAAACAATAAGTTATAAGTAATTATAAAAACTGAATAATAAAAATCTATGAGTCCATAATGATACTCTAAAATCTAAAAAAAAGAGAAAAAAAGGAGCTCATCTGTAATCATCGGTGGGAACTATTATACCAAACTCCCTGTTCTCAAAACTTCTCATTGAAAGTAAAGAATTAAGCATTTATTCTGCCTTTGGGGAAAAGAACTGTTGTTCATCTCCAGCAGAAGAGGAAAAGTTCTTTACCTAAGAATGTCAGCTAAAAGATGTAGAAGGAATGATAGAATCAGCAACCCCCAAAGAAATAAGTGATTCAGGCAAGAGTCATCAATAGATGCTATGCCATTTGGAATGAAATTATTACCTCATAGATTATGTGCTAATTTCAAAGGAGAAAACTGTATTATTACACAGAAAAGGTCAAATTTAGCGTTGCTAATAGGGTGATAATCTTACATATTCCTGGTATAATATAGTATGAAGTATATACAGTATCACCTATGATGTATTCTTGTCAAAAGTTTTAATCTGAACAGGATCAAGCCTTTAGACTATGTCCAGTTTACAAGAATTGCAAAGGATAGAAGAATAAATGACACTATGAGGAAACAGACAAATATAGAATTTAGAAAATTCTGGTTTCCTAAAAAGTTAATGCTCCCCTACAAAATACCCAACAACCACCACCACCACCACCACAACAACAAAATCCCAAAAAGTGTGAAGATGTTCTAGAATAAAAGAAACTAAAGAGGTATAACACCCGAAGGTAACACGTGAACCTTGATTGGATTCTGTTTATGAAGGAAAAAAGAAATCTAGAAAACATGGAGGTAATTGGAGAATCTGAATATGGCCTGAATGGTAAGTGATATTAAGAAATTGTTAATTTTCTTAGGTGTGATCATGGAATATTGCAAGGTATAATAGGAAATGCATGGCAAATATTTAGGAATATAGTATCATGAAATCTGCAATGTATTTTGAAATGGTTTGGCTAAACACACATGCTCACTTAGTCACACGTGAGAATGTAATCTAGGGGATGGTTATAGTCCTATTCCTTTCCAGCTTTTTGTAGGTTTAAAAACTTTTGTGACAAGTTGAAGTACGGGATTCTGTAGTGTATACAATATTCGCTAATCCTAGAGCTATGTACTTCAGTAGGACACAATTCACAAAAAGACTCTAAGAACTCATTCCCTGTACTCTGCCATTCTGCCAATTAGGAATCAATCTTGCATCTTTTATTTCCGTCAAGCAGAAACAAAATAGCCGTCAGCAACATGTTCCCAATGTTACCAAATTGACTTCTCTACAGTTCTAGGTTTTCTCAACAGAAGACTTTCCTTCCACCTGACTGCCACTTTCACCTCAGCTCAAAGACTCCTGAAGCCCAAATTAATGTACATGACGTTGTACTGAAAGTCTTTTAACCCTCCACCTGGCACTGAGTTTCATACTGTGGCTTTTGACCGAAATAATACATTCTGAAGGATAATACAAACTTTATGCCCATTCTTCCCTATTTAACGTGTTCTCATCTACTCCAACTTCTCTAATTATCCCCTCCATTCTACCAGTAATGATTCCCCAAAAGTATATCCCAACTCATACCTTCCTCCTTACTTCCACACTCTTCTGCCTACTGAAAGTTTTCACTGGGCTGTCCCAGAAGTTCCCCCAAATCAGTAAGTCCAAATGTGAATTCATCACGCCTCTTTCCCTACAAAAAATACCTACCATACTTTACCTCAGCAGCCAAACTAGAAACCTAAGCATCAATCTTGGCTCTTCTCTCTCCTCAATGATATAGCAAATCAATAATAATAATACTAACAAATTGCAATAGTAATTATCAGAGTAACTAATACTTATATGTTACCTACTACGTATCTGGCTCAGTTCTAAGCTCTGAACATATGATTAAATTCATTGAATCCTTATACAATCCTGTAAATATTATGTTTCTCTTCATTTTATAGATGAAGAAAAGAGGCACAGAGAGGTGTAGTAATTTGCCAAAGTTGATAAAGCTACTAAGTGGCCGAATTAGGAGTTGAACCCAGGTGACTCTAGGGTGTGTTTTCTTTAACGAATACATCATACCTCCTCCTCAATCACCGAAGGCTATTGATTTCATCTTCTAAGTATTTCTCAAACTCCTTCAGTTCTCTCCATTTTAACGATCACGACTCTAATCCAGGTCACCACCACCTTTTGCCTGGTGAAGCCAGAAGCTTCCGACTTGACCCACTGCCACTGGCCTGGTCTCAATGTCATCAGGGTGATTTTCCTAAAGGGCAGATCGAATCCCATCACACCTTGGCTTTTGTACATAACCTTCCAATGGCTTCCAACTGACCTAAGAATAGCATTCAAATCCTTTAATTTGGTTCCCTCTCAGCCTCATTTCTTAGTTCCCTCTCCACGCACCACACCCACTGTAATTCTTACATGCCTCATACATTAATGTTTCTCCTGGGGCTTTGCCTGTGATGCTCTTTCTCTGGGAAACACTTCCTCCAACTCTGCGTCTGGCTATTTCTTCCACACCCTTTATATAGACATTCATGCCTGTACATGGCTGTCATCTTTGAAGGCTCCTGATGTCCCAATTCTAAGTTAGCTGCCTCTCTTACTTAATTCCCTAGGGCCCTGTAATCCCCTTATCAAATATGCATCCCTGCATCCCTTATCAAACCGTCCTTTAACTTGTCTGTCTCACTCCCTGGATGGCAAGCATTAGGAGAACAGGGACAACGCAGCAAGAACTCAATACATATTGAAGAATTACTAAAATGCAACAGAATAACTTAAAGCCTTTGTCAAATAATACAACTTTCTGGGTCTAATCATATATTTTTTCCTTATAAATCTAATAAATCTTATCTTCTGGAATAGTTTACTCAAAATATTTATTTTCAATGATCTTCTACATTACTCAAGTTATCTCCATCACTCATTTATTGCCTCAAAATTTAGTTAAGTAACAGTTAAGTGAAGACTAGAGAGAGAAAACATAGCTTTACTACAGTCTGCTATCTTTTAATCTCTATATGCATTGTTCAAAAAAACATTTTACAAAGCAATTGTCCTAGACTCTTCAAAATGTCAATGTCATAAAAAGAAATAAAAAAGCAGGAAGACTGATCTAAGTTAACAGACTGAAGAGTCATGACAAGTAAAGCAAATGTGATTCTTGTTTGGATCCTAGACTTTCAAAAAGAGAAAGAAAAAAAACACACAACAAAGAAAAAAATCTATAAAAGACATTTTTGGAACACATGGGGAAATCTGAACATAACCTGTATGCTAAATACCTTTATTGTCTCATTCTTACATTTCTTGAGTATGAAAATCGTATTGTGATTATATAGAAAGTGTCTTCATTCTCAAGAGATATATCATAAAGTATCATGATATATGCAACTTACTTTTAAGAAGTTGACTTTAAAAAAAAATCACACACACATACACATGCACACACACACGAGAGAGATAAAGCAAATAGGGCATAGGTAAAAAGTTGTCTAAACAAAGGGTATATGGATACTCATTGACTCTTCTTTTCCCATTTTGGTAGGTTTGAACTTAAAAATATTATCCCCATTTTATGGATGAGTAGCCCGAGGCATTGAGAGGTTAAATAACTTACCCAAAGTTACACAACTAGTTGTATCACTAAGGTAAAAAAATAAGCACAGCCTCTCAGAGGACAGAAAGCACACAAGTAACTGTAAAGGAAGGTACAATCAGCTAAGAGATACACATATGGAACTGAAGGAATTTAAAGTGAAAGGGAAGAAGAGGCAGTCAAGTCTCAAATTGAGAGCCCTGGCCCCCTGATTTCCCATCTTGTGTTCTTCTGTAGAACTGTAAAAATGGCAGGACCATATCAGGTGAGAGGATAGACTGGAACAACCACCTCAGAGGAATATATAGACTAGAAGACAAATTCCAAGCCTACTTTGTTAGGGCAGTCAAATCAAAAAGGGAAATCAAGACATGAAAAAAAGCAAAATGGATTAATAACGTGGTAATTTAGGAGCAGCGGTGGGAGTAAAAAAGCTGATTAAATGGCTGAAACAGGAAACAACGATGATTGATTTCTTTTCATATAAAATTTTGCATAAAATCAAAATGTTCCATTCTACTGGTACAGAACATTAAGATTAGCACTAAATGCAAAATTTTTCTTAAAGCCAGTTACTAATAAAATATTTGCGGTGGTTGTAAGCAGGCAGAGCATAAGTAGGTTCCAGTACCATCGTTTATCACAGCCAAGAACCATAGGATTAAACACACCCTCTCTTTTGCTAGCACAAAAATCCAGAAACCTGAACGGGACACTGAAAAAATTTTTTGAATACAAAAGCCCTAAGATTACACAGTAGTGTCCGCAGAATACACATAGACACCTAAATAGTAGCATGAGGAAATGTATTTTAAAACCGCTTATGAAATACAATTTGATCAAGAAAATAATGTTCCCTATGTTAATTTATAAACCTTGATGTATTTACATTTCTATCACCTTTGCTAGAAAATGGGCTTCCTCAAGCCAGAAATCATGCCTGGTTCATTTCCAGGATCTAAAACAGAGATAGGTACACCCTGGGTACTCAAAACGTTTCCTGAACTTATGTGTTCATGAAATTTATTTATGCGTGAAGAATTAAGAAAAATAAAGTCTCAATATATTCATTTATATTGTGGTCACTTCATAATATGCAATTTTTTTTCAAAGATTTTAGTGGCGAAAGGGAACAGGACTTTACTGGGGAACAGTGTGTACTTCCAGGACTTTTTTCCAAGTCAAGTTGTTGTCCTTTCAATCTTAGTTGTGGAGGGTGCTGTTCAGCTTCAAGGTGTTGTCCTTTTAATCTTAGTTGTGGAGGGTGCAGCTCAGCTCCCGGTCCGGTTGCCGTTGCTAGTTGCAGGGGGCACAGCCCACCATCCCTTGCCGGAGTCGAGGAATCGAATTGGCAACCTTGTTGTTGAGAGGATGCGCTCCAACCAACTGAGCCATCCGGGAGCTCAGTGGCAGCTCAGCTCAAGGTGCTCTGTTCAATCTTAGTTGCAGGGGGCGGAGCCCACCATCCCTTGTGGGAGTCGAGGAATTGAACTGGCAACCTTGTGGTTGAGAGCCCACTGGCCCATGTGGGAATCGAACCGGCAGCCTTTGGAGTTAAGAGCATGGAGCTCTAACCTCCTGAGCCACTGGGCCGGCCCCATAATATGCAATTTTTTATTTCTATTTAACAAATAACATCAGATCCAAAAGTTAATATGCTTCAAGTCTTCAAGTCTGAACTGACGGTGTTTATATTTATTTCAAACCATAGATACTATCAAAAAACAGGCATGAATTTATTACCATCTTCCAAAGCTATAATAAATTACGATAGACAAATCTATCGCTCAAGGTGTACTCCATGGATGCAGAAAAAGAGTTAACACAGCCAACCTGAGACTCTATCCTTAGAAACGTCTCCTAGCAAGACTGGCCGTTGGCTTGACTCTGGGTTTCTGGAGGGTTCCCACCCTTGCCAGATAAGAAAGTCTCACTGTGCCTAAACCGTTTGTGAAAACAGTGTGCTTTGTGCTGGAATATCTGCTTTTCCTCTGCAAGTCGGGAACTCGGGGACATGCTAGGCAAAGGATGCCCATGTGACCAGCCCCCATAAAAACTGGGCACTGAGTCTCTAACGAGCTTCCCTGGTATACAATACTTCACACATGTTGTCATAATTCTGTGCTGGAGGAATTGAGGGCATCCTGTGTGGCTCCCTGGGAGCCTGGGCCTGGCTTCCTCAGACTTTGTGCCATGTGCCTTTTCCTTGGGCCGTAATAAATCAGAGCTGTAAGTCTTGTGAGTCCTCCTAGCAAATCACAGAACCTGCAAGTGGTCTTGGGGACCACGTAGAGACGCAGGCATGCTTATCAGATAATAGCCCCATCACTTTGGGATAATGAACATTATCAAACATTTAACACATTTCCATAAAAAGTCATAATAAAAAGAAACTTAATAGAAGCCATTAAGATTTTTACTTTGGACTGTGTTCTACAATAATTACTTGTATCCAATGGTTAATCTAGGCTTCCCTCATGGGATAAGAAAGCAAAACGATAATTAATTATGAGACATTCAATCATACTTTACGTTATGAACCAGGTTTCAAGGCTGCAAAGCAATGGAATTATTCTTAAGAAATCACATTTCCATCCCACCCCGCCCTCAAAAAGTTCATATAAACCCCAATAAACACACCTCTTGCACAGGTTTCTGGAGCTCAGAGACTACATTTTAAAAGAAAAATTCCTGAGGCTTTTGTTTCTGTTGCAGAAACAAGATTAGGGTAGGGTGATATCAGAAAGCATCAATGACCCCCCTTTTTCCCTCTAAAATGATGTGTGGCGCATAGTAATGGAGGAAGCACACTGTTACTCATGCCTGTGAAGAAATAAAATTTGGAGACAGTATATATTTAAACACTGTTCAGCTGCTTCCTGCATTATATATATTCCATTTATAAATAAGCACTGACAAAATATTGAATAACATTCTAAATAAATATAATTACTTTTTAAGTTAAAATGGTTAGACTTATGATCCCTTTAGAGACAATACACAATACTCATTTTTCTCTATCTCAGGAAAATATATTTGACCCAACAAGCTCCACAGCAATTTCACTTGGAAACAATTCTGCTGGCTACAGAAAGATTAGGTGCTTTGTCAAAACTTTAAATCACAGTATGAACAGACGCAACAAATAAATGGGAATGGGAATGGGAGGTAGGAGATTTCCCATTCTGATTATGGGTGAAATGCTTCAGTATCTAATCAAATAGCCAAGTTTAACATATAAATAATTATGCTCTTATCATACTATAGGTAGACATGTAACAAAAAAACCAAAGCAAGGTTTCTTTCTGGTATAATTTTAACTAACCTGCTTTTCCCAACTGTTAAACTGGAATTAAGTATGATGACAATTGCAATATTCAATGGGAAACCATTAGTTATCTAAATAAAAAATATCTCGTTCCTACTACTGAATTTATAAAGCCATACACTAAGAAATATTAAAACACAGGAAACCAGTCAAGTTGAACATAGTGAATAAAAACTATAGCCATAAATCTAAACCTTCAGCTACTTATTCAGTCAACATGGATAAACCATCACTGGGGACAGAGAGAAACAATTTTTGCACTCCAGGAGCAATGTCAGTGGTATGTTGTCAGTATTTTTGGGGTGCAAAAGAGGAAGTGGTCAATTTTAGAGGTACTGAAGGATATGACAGTAAAGGAAAATCCTCCCTGCAGGCATGAAAGGGTTAAGAGAAAGGGTCTTAGAAGGATCAAATTTCTGTTTCAAGTCCATAACGACAGTAGAGATACACTGGGAAGAATCAGACAGCGCCTGATTTTGAGTCCTGCCTCTGTCATTTATTTACTAGCTGGGTAAGTGGTTTATTTATCTCTGGTTCCTCATTTTCCTTATCTGTAAATGAAGATAATACCTATTTGATGGGGTTGTTAAATGAGATAGTGGGGTAATCCTGTAAAAAAGGTTTAGCACACTGGCACAGAGTATGGCATTCAAAAAAAAATGTCAATTCACTTTTGGAGGTCATTAGTTAAGCTGTGAAATTTAACTGCTTTAATGTAATGAAGTTCTTAACTAATTTAAGACAAACATTTAAGAAAAAATAGCAAAATTTACTTCCTAGTCTTCATTCTCTCACTTTTTTTAATCAAAACTCTACAGCAAGCCATGCTACCACCACCTTCCAGGTTAGAGTCCATTAAAACAAATGTCATGTCGCAAAACGTGAACAGTCTCAAACATTAGTCATGAGTCAAACGTCACAACAAAATGATAAACATCAATGGCCTTTGGGAGTTTGTTGCAATGAGATCACTTTTTTTTTTGCCATTTTGACTGAAGAAATGGTTTTCTGCTTTCCCTACTTTCATTTTGCTACTGTGACATTGTACGGAAGAGAAACTTTTATGTAGAGACCAAAATCCACATCTGAAAAGGCTGTACTGTATTCACATCAGATTTACTCATAGGTTGGCAATTAGGGCACTGACCCAGAACACTAGATGACAGAATTTATTACAGTATGAAAATCCCTCTCTTACTTGTTCTTCACATTTTACAGTTTAACATTATTCTTCGCCATCTTCCATATCCTGGAGGTAAATTCTATGTTTGGAGTTTGGATCTGTGGTTTAAGAACGCTCTACAGGAATACAAATGTTTTGCATCGCCATGAAGCAGACCACTTAGAAGAGGACAGAACGAAAAGAACAGGCTTTAAAAATCTTAAACGTTATGACCCCAAAGCATATTTTTATTCCTCTTCCTTACAAATGTAACATAATTTTCTGAGAGGATAAAAGGAACGCAGAGAGCTATGGATGGCTTTGTAGAGAGTAGTTCTCTCCCTGATTTTCAAATGGAATACTCAAAAAAAAAAAAAAAAAGTTTAGATCTTTAAGTGTTTGCTGCAGTAATAGAGTTGATTATGCTCTCTTCAAGACCTGCAATTTACAATTAAAACCAAATAAAGAGAGATCTTAACATTTCATTTTGAAGTCTTTTAGTTCTCAGAACAGAAGATTGACGTGCTTAAACATCTGCAAAGCATGACTCTGATTCAGAAATCTAACACTTGACATAGAGGAAAAACATTTTTATGATAATTCCTTTAGTCACACAAATATATATGAATCATTTTTAGCCATTCTGTCTTACCCTAAGAAGAATTATTTTATTAATTTTAAATGTGGGATTTTTTTTTTCCATTTAGGTATTTTTAAATTAAAGTGACTGTCTTTTCTCCCTTAAAGTACTAAATGACCTCCAAATTTAAAGGGATATAAGGACATAGAGGAAATGTTTCACTTTTTAAATTTCTCCCATCAGAACAAGGCCAGGAAATTTAAGCCAGGAATTTCAGCTTCTCCGATGGTTATGTGAGGGGCTTGGGGGAGAGAGTAATGAAGATAGTAATTTGCAATGATGCTATTATAATTTTAAAAGTCATAGTTTCCCTATTCACCTCAACTCCCCCAATACATTTCAAGTAGTTAAATCTTCCATACTTGTAATTGATTAATTCTGACATGTAAGAAAGTTTATACTACACTATAATCACTTCACAGTCCCAATTTGCTGCCCCCTGAAAGGTGACTTTTTCCTCAGCTTCTATTGGGTCAAAACCATTTAAGTTACAGCCCAATATCAGCTTTATTCAATACCCTTTCTTATCAATTTTCATAAAACTATTAACTAGGCATTTAAAACTACTCAATAAGAAATCTTTCAGATTTCGGATTCAATCCTTTAATTATGCTGTACAAACACACGGAGGCAGAAAGAAAAAAAAGGATCTGCCCAACATTGCCTACAGAGTTAATCCATGACTTTGTTACAAAATTATGTTCACTCCACTTCCGGTCACTACCGAATACAATGATAAATGCAAACACTGAGTGTTAGGGGCCTAAAACTAGAAGAAAATATTTAGAGCAAAACAAATCAAACTGCCCTAACTTGACTTCAGGTACGAAAACATCCCTATCGTTTAAGTGGGACTGGTAGTACCATCCCGCTATTTAAATAATCTAAACTCTCAGCTACCCATTCCTTTAAACACATATTCATGCCCAGTCAGTGCCAGGCCCTGTGAGAGGTGCTGAAGACAACTAGTTCTCATTTCCATGGCAACAGGGTAAAGCGGTCTCTCGGAGCTCTTCCACACACACCCCTCAGCCTGTATGCTGGGGGTGGCTTCCTTTTTTCCTTCAAAACTATTTGTGACATTTGATTTAAGCTGATATTATTTAAGATGTTTTGGTCTTTTTTTGTGGGTGTGGGGTACGTATGAGTTTAAATGTTTGCTTGACGAATGCAATCATTTAATGTAGTGATACGTCAAATTCTTATGCAGTGATAGGCCAATTTTTATGCAGATAGTGGAACATAAAAATGTAATCAAACTGTAATTATCTTGTGGCAGTAGAAAGACATCTGCCATTTCATGAATCAAAACCTTCTAACTAATCACCTAGCGACAATAAAAATGAAAAGTATACACCTATAACATTTGCATAGCAAATACTGAATGAAGTTCGTCATACTTCTGTTTTAAATTTGGAACTGGTTTGTTGTTGACTGGAAGAACGGAAACAAGCAGGTGATATGAAGCGAAACTGATTTTTGTTTCCCCCTCTAAGCATCAAAACACTCAATCCCGCTGCTTCCAAGTAATCAACATTTGGTACTCTGAACTGACCACTCGTCTATTCAAGCAAAAAACAAAACATACAAGTAACTTGGACAAGCACAACTTCAGATACAAATTTAAGCGTTTGCATGAAGAAAAAAATGACTATCCCCTTATTCTTTCTAAATTTATGTTCATATATGATCACTGTCCTATAATATTATTTAAGTCCATTTTAAATACTGCCAGGTAAATTTTAATAAGGTTTTATAGATCATGCTTTAAGGCTAATTCCTCCCACATACAACTAAATTACCAGAAGATTCTCAACAGGTCTTACTTTGGATGAATGTGATGGACAAAGGATACTATATACCTTAGATGGCCGAAACAAATTCTTTCAGGGGAAAAAGTGTTTAAATTCTATACCGTGTTTCCCCAAAAGTCACACCGGGTCTTATATTAATTTTTGCTCCAAAAGATGCCTTAGGGCTTATGTTCAGGGCATGTCATCCTGAAAAATCATGCTAGGGCTTATTTTCCTGTTAGGTCTTATTTTCGGGGAAACACAGTATTTATACCCAACTCAACACACAAAGGCATATAAAACATGTACTACATGTGAGGCACCACAATGGGTACAGGAGGAAGGATTTATAAAAGTTATGACTAGTCCATACCTCTAAGGAGTCCCTAATCTAGTGGGGAAGACATAAGCAATTAATGCTATAACAGAGAGCTGGACATGTGTTATAAGGATGCAGAGTCCTACAGAAACCGCAGGACATTTGAGCAGCAAAATGAAAGAATGACACTTAGGGCAAACAGTGTACGTGAAGATGGAATCAAGAGGGCAAGTTTGGAAACAGCAAACAGTTCAATATGGCTTCAGGATATGGTGGTAGGGGGAAGATGGCAGGGCAGATTACAAAACTAGTAGAGTAAGCTGAGGTCAGAACGTTCAGGTCACACTAACGCTTAGAATTTTCCACTACACAATTCAAGATGCTGGAGATACGGAGGCAAGTGTGACGTGACCAAGACTGCCTTTAGAAAGATCATCTGGCAACAATGTGAAAGAGAAACTGTCACAGTGTGGATAAACTTCAGGGGGCGATACCAATCAAAGTTTATTTTAAGTCTTAGTGAAAGATACAGTTATTAGCAGAAGGGATAGATTCAAGAATATGGAAAAGACCACACAGATATTGGGTGACTTGATCGTGTGCCCATTTACACACTTGAACTGTCATGGGGGTAAATAATATTATCCTAAATGTAAAAGAAAACAAGTTGGTCAAGGCCTAGCATCAAGTTTATTTTACATCTGTTTATCTTAGAAGCGATTGTTCTTCTGTATAATGTTTAGGAACATCTTATCAAATGCTTGTTAAGTTTCTGTTACCTAAATAGTAGTTATAATACCAACAAGATGGAGGAGATTATGGTTTACAGATATTTAGATTATTTATAAAAAGCTTAATACTTGCCTTTTTCAATCTGTTGAGAAAAATAGGGACCATCACTGATAAACAATGATACAGAAAATACTATTAGTAGGGCAACTTTTAAGAATTATGTTTATGGTGGTCTGCTCATTCTCATGCCACAGAACAAAGACATAATTTATATAAAATTTATATAAAAAGATAATTGAGGGGCCGGCCCGGTGGCTCAGGCGGTTGGAGCTCCATGCTCCTAACTCCGAATGCTGCAGGTTCGATTCCCACATGGGCCAGTGGACTCTCAACCACAAAGTTGCCAGTTCAATTCCTCGAGTCCCGCAAGGGATGGTGGGCGGCGCCCCCTGCAGCTGGGATTGAACAGGGCACCTTGAGCTGAGCTGCTGCTGAGCTCCTGGATGGCTCAGTTGGGAGCTCAATCACAAGGTTGTTAGTTCGACTCCCACAAGGGATGGTGGGCTGTGCCCCCTGAAACTAGCAACAGCAACTGGACCTGGAGCTGAGCTGCACCCTCCACAACTAACACTGAAAAGACAATAACTTGAAGCTGAACGGCACCCTCCACAACTAAGATTGAAAGGACAACAACTTGACTTGGAAAAAAAGTCCTGGAAGTACACACTGTTCCCCAATAAAGTCCTGTTCCCCTAAAAAAAAAAGACAGTTGAGTAGTATTTTTTGGAGATAACTTAAATTGACACTTTAGCCTAATTTCAGCTGAGAGAATCCAAAATAAGAAGGCAAAGTAAGTGTCCCTCGATAGATGAATGGATAAAGAAGTTGTGGTATATATACACAATGGAATACTATTCAGCGGTAAGAAAAGATGATATAGGAGCATTTGTGACAACATGGATGGATCTTGAGAGTATGATGCTAAGTGAAATAAGTCAGACAGAAAAAGCAGAGAACCATATGATTTCACTGATATGTGGTATATAAACCAAAAACAACAAAAGAACAAGACAAACAAATGAGAAACAAAAACTCATAGACACAGACAATAGTTTAGTGGTTACCAGAGGCTAAGGGGGGTGGGGGGTGGGAGATGAGGGTAAGGGGGATCAAATATATGGTGATGGAAGGAGAACTGACTCTGGGTGGTGAACACACAATGGGATTTATAGATGATGTAATACAGAATTGTACACCTGAAATCTATGTAATTTTGCTAACAATTGTCACCCCAATAAATTTAATAAAAAACAAAAGAAGAAAAAAAAAGAAAGCAAAAGTAACCCTGAACTCTCTCAGTTTAGGGTTGAGAAATAGTGGGGTTTGTAAATAACAGGGTTGTTTTTGTTTTTTTTTAATGCTTTTGTATATACAGTTTTTCTGTGTTTGTGTTGGGAAAATTTTCTAGGTCTCACAATAGTAATTTAAGAACAAACACTTGTGTCAAGAGTTATGGTAAATATACAAACATAATAGCAAAGACCTCACAAAGGCCATATCTTAATGTTAGAGGTGCCTAAGTGAAAATGGAATTGTTTATAAATAATACCATAATTTACTCATTTTGTGTAACTTCCTCCCACTCGGTTTGAGAAGAAAAACATTTTCTCCACATTATTTATGCATAATGGTTTTCCTGTTTTGAAACAGCAATGGCAACATCCCGCAAGGGCTCCTGAAGGTTTTTTCAGAAACATCAATCATTTTCCCAGTGGGGAGGCGTGATGGCGGAGTACAGATCAATACAGCTTAGATGTTTCCTCTCCCTCTGACTCCACTCTTCCATTAGGGAATACGTTCTGCATACGGCCAAATGCGATATATCTACATTTAAAGGAACAAGGGGTAGCGGCATTCCGATGTTTATCAGTGATAAAGGGATCCGCAAGCCTGTCCGCACTCACACTCTCCTGCCTCCCGAATGGTTCTCTACCTCATGCTTTTCTTTCTCACACCTCCTCCATAGTTACCAGAAACAAGCTGGGCTGACGGGAACTGTGAGGACTGTCTCTATGCCCGGTCCAGCTAACAAGGTGAGTTGTGATAGCTTTGAAGTGTATTTATTTACCACGTCAGTGACCTTTGAATCTGTGAGGAAAACAGTGGAAAAATGAGCCAGGCCTGCAGAAACAGCCTGGATTCCAGCCCTCTCTCTGATCAGAGAGTTTAAGACCCTCCTGTGGCAATCTAAAGGGAGATTCTCACCCGTAAGATTTCCATCTTTCAATCACTTCACAGAGTATATCACTGTCTTTATTTTTCCCCTCCCCAAAAATACTATGATGTACATTTCCCATGTTTCTTTTCTTTTTTTGAATTTATACTTTTTCATATATTAGCATCTTTTCTTTTTTTGAATTTATACTTTTTACATATATTAAGAGAGAGGAGACTTGTTTGGAAATTTAAATTCGAATTAATCTTTTTGATAGACAGTGATAGTTACCATTTTGGTTTCCTCAAGCTCCCTATGCCTTTCCTTCTAGCAATAGAACCTGCCTGTGTGGCCATCAGAAGGAAACATGACATAGGCTTGGCCAGTCACAACATCTCATCTTTGGGTAGTACCAATTGGCCCCAAAAAAGAGTCAGGGTTCTTCAGTAAGGATGACAGGTAAATATTGGAGGACAGGACATTTCTCTTTCCAGTGGGGTGGCTAAACTGAGGCAGTCAGTAGTCATATTTTCCTGTTTCATAGAGCAAACCTGTCTTTCTTTGGCAGATAAAAATTATACCACATTACAAAGGGAAAGTGGTTTCTCCATTGAGTCATTCAATTAACATTTACTAAACATCTGCTGTGTGCTAAGTGTTGTGCTGGGTACTGGGATATAAAAACAAATCAGTATGGGGACTATGTTTTGTGACTCAAAAATCAAGATGATATCTATTGAAAGATTTCTGTGTAACTTCTGGATGTGAGATGTTATCTGAGAGTCACTAGTTAGATTAAAAAACATGGTAACTTCAAAGGAATCTGGGTAGTTTGAGGGGAAGAAAAACCCGGGATATTCACAGTTGAAAGCCTAACAGAAAAAGGCAGATTTTACAGTTGCCATAATTACAAGGTATCATGGCTAGCCCCTCAAACCTTCTATTTATAGTTTTTCAACACCATGTAAAATATAAGAAAGAAAAAGATTAGTGAAATAAGAAAATACAAAATGCTAT
The DNA here is from genome assembly GCF_057876585.1 of Rhinolophus sinicus. Lineage (NCBI taxonomy): Eukaryota > Metazoa > Chordata > Mammalia > Chiroptera > Rhinolophidae > Rhinolophus > Rhinolophus sinicus. Next base: position 45,574,763 of record NC_142507.1, on the reverse strand, counting down.
CCTCTTCCCAGGTAGGGTTGGGGATACCCTACAATATAACACACCACGATGAAAGGCTTAGGTGCTGAGTTTTTCTCTGAGGCCACCTGAAGTGCACATCTGCTAGTGGTTTCCTGACATGTCAAACAGGAACAATAATAGTAGCCACCTCTCAGGGTTGTTGGAGAATGAAAGGATTTAATACACAAAAAGCACTGAAATCAGTACCTTGCACTTGATAAATAATAAATGGTTTTTGTTACCTCAACTCTTACTACCATTACAACACAATAACATTGAGGGCCAAAGCCAAGTTCTGAAAGAATATGAAAAGCAAAATATCGGAGTGATCTAGAACCATTATCAAAAAATAGGACTAAGAAGTTTGCTAGGGACTTGAGACTGCTCTGAGATTTACAGGAAAGAGGAGTTTTAATCAGTACTCCGCTTTTAATTTTTCTGCTTTGCTTTTTAAATACCCTACACTGAAGTGTTCTACTTTATTAAGACAGAGACTTAAAGTACATTCATAGTCTAAGACATTTGTTTTACGGGATTCCAAAGTAGACTCAGTTAAAATATATCAGACCTTTTATGACTTTCAAGTTCCATTCCCTCTACCTTCAAAATATATCTGAGATCTGACCCCTTCCTCACTACTTCCGTTACTATCTCGCTAAGAGACACCATCATCTCTTGCCTACACTAGTGCCACATTCTTTATTGCTTCTCCTCTCACCCCCTGTAATCAGTTTTCCACACAGCAGCCAGGGTGAGCTTTCATACATGCAAATGAATGCAGCCCCTCACCTTCACCCCGCCCCCCACTCACCATGCTCATAACACTCCAACCCCTTCCCATCACAACCATATTAAAATTCAGTTGCTTTACATGAGTCAATATGGACAAACTCATCTATTGACACTTTCCCTCTCACTCGCTCTACCTTCGTCTCTCTGGTTTTCTGGTTTCTAGAACATGCCAAGCCAATTCCATCCTCAGGGCCTTCTTATTTCTGTCTGACCAAAATGTTCTTCTCTCACGTATCTGCTTGGCTAGATTCTTCAGTTCATTCAGATCTTGTTGTCAAATTCACCCCCTCAAAGAAAAACCTTTCCTGACTACCCTATCTAATATAGTCACCTATCCTCCTCCTACTTTCCCTGACCAGTCTTTTTTCATCTTCTTAAAATGTTTTATTTTCTTCATAGTATTTATGAGACCTGACATTATATATGTATTGGCTATGACAGAGACCTTGGATGTCTTATATACAATTGTAGGGTCTATAACAAGACATAAGGTGCTCAATAAATATTTGCTGAATAAATAAAAGCTTCTTACAAACATCAATTAGTATTTTTTATATAAGCTGGCTGAAACAGAAAATGTTATAAAACTCATCACTGAGCTTGCTAAGGTGAAGCAGATACTGATAAAAATATATGGCCAAAAAAAAAAAAAAAGATAAATGCTAAGAGGTTAGCCACGATTTTTGCTGGCATCTGATATTACCTCTACAGTGTATTCTCAAATTTAGATCTTGAATCTTGACTTCCTCGAGTTCCATTCTCACATTGAATTGCCTCACAATGCACTCCCACTCTTCCTTCCTACTCCCACTGCCTTATTATCATTCGCCCCAAAACACGTTAACTCTCTAGTATACATTCTTCTATGTTGTTACGTGCTAATACTATCATATGAATATGTAAATGTGCAGGTACACACTCTCATACATAAATCTACACACAGGCTTTCCAGTCATTGTTCTACAAAAGAATGGGAGGTAGTAATACATACCACTGCATATATTTCTTTCCTCATTCGACAACACCTCACAGAAAGTCCCTCTAAGTTAGTTCATGCAATGCTGTTTTTGATGGCAATACAATATCTACATTGTGGTATGCTATAATCTATTTACCCATTCCACTATTAATAGGAATTATTTCATTTTTACTTTTTGATATTATAAACAGCACTGAAATAAACATCCTTGTACCTACAAGTGTTTTTATTTCTTAGGTACAGAGTCCATGAAGTGGAATTAGTAGGGCATAGAATATGTTTATTTTCGATTGTAATAGATATTGCCAGATTGCATTCCAAAAAAGGCAGTAACAACTTGTATTTCCATCAGCAATGTAGTCAAATGACTTCCCACACCCCCATCCCAAGTAACAGGTGTTTTTTGGCATTTAATTTTTTGCCAATCTTATGGATATAAACTGATGGTTTAGTGTTATTTTAATTTACATTTCATTGACTACTAATAAGTCTGACCATCTTTTCAAATATTACTAACCACCTGAATTGCTCTTCTAAAATTGTCTATTTATATCCTTTGCCAAATTTCCTATTTGGTTGCTTTTCTTCTTATCAAATTGTAAGAGCTCTTTGCATATTATAGACACAAACCCTTTTATCTGATACCTCTATTGCAAATATTTTATTTTCCAAATTTACTGTGGACTATTAATTTTGTTCATGTTCTTCAGAAAAAAAATGAAGAGGAAGGAAGGCTCCCAAACTCGTTTTACAAGCCCAGTATTGCCTTGATTGAAATACCAGACAAAGACATTACAAAAAAAGAGAATTACAGGCCAATATCCCTGATTATCATAGATGCAAAAATCCTCAACAAAATATATTAGCAAACCAAATTCAGCAATACATTAAAAAGATCATATACCATGATCAAACAGAGTTTATTCCTCGAATGCAAGGTTGGTTCACTATTCTCAAATCAACATGATACATCACATAAACAAAATGAAGGATAGAAATCATATCATCATGTCAATAGATGCATAAAAATCATTTGACAAAATCCAACGTGGAATTATGCTAAAACCTCTCAGCAAAGCGGAGATAGAGAGAATATACCTAAACATAATAAAGGTTGTATATGACAAACTCACAGCTTATATCATACTCAGCAGTGAAAAGCTGAAAGCTTTTTAAGATCAGGAACAAAACAAGGTTGCCCACTTTCACCACTTTTATTCAACATAGTTTTGGAAGTCCTAGCCACAGCAATTAGACAAAAAAAAGAAAAGACTTCGAATTGCAAAGGAGGAAGCAAAACTGTCATTATTTCCAGATGATATGATACTCTATATAGAGAACTCTAAAGATTCCACCAAAAAACTATTAGAACTAATTTTGTTCATGTTCTATTTTACCATATAAGTTTTAACTTTCATATAGCCAAAATTCTTTTCTTTTATTCAGCTTCTAGATTTCCAGTCTAATTAAGAAGGTCCTCTAGAGGATGATTTCTACTTAACTATCAAAGTTTCTTCATAAAATATGTCAAATCTTCCTTAAACTGTACTTTGTTAAGAAAAACCCACCTGTTTTTGTTTTATTTTTTACATCTGGTTCTTCTGACCCTCTAGATACTATGTTGCAAAACAGTGACATTCTAATTGTTAAAGTAATAGACTTTCACAGAAATTTGAAGATAAAAAAAATACCAGATGTCACCTTCAACTTTCTATCCGTCATAGGGACTCTCCTCTTCAACATCACTGTCAAAGAATAATCTAACCTCTGCTTGCTCATTTCCAGTGATGAGATACTTATTATTTCTCTAGACCATTGCATTTACCAGAAGGTTCTATTCATTTCATTCTGAGTCATCTATATTTTTCATATTCCTGTTGAAATAAACAAACTAAGCAAAATATGTAAGAGAATGGACATCAGATGCAGTAATTTAACCATGACGTTCTTAGTACCTAAAGGTTACTCATTTCCTTCTTCCCTTCCCATCAATGAATATCTACTTTATGCCAAGTATTAGAAATACAAAGGTAAGGAAAACACAGCTTCTGACCTTAAAATCAATGTAAAGCAGTGCATATATAATGGCTATACGCATATATTTGAATATATAAATATATTGTATACGGAAAGAAAATTACTGTATAGTAAGAATGCTATTCAAGATCTATTTTAAGGAATTCTGGTGCATAGAAATTAGGTAGTAACTGGGATAATTGCAAATTATACAAGTTAACCAAGCTGAAGATTGAAAAAGATAGTTACAGTATTGAGAAAATTAAAATTTAGTACTGTTTTTTTAAATGTGGTTCAATCAACTAAGGTCTAATTACATTGTTTTACCTGGATAATATAATACTCAGGTCAGGTAACAAAACACATTGTATAAGAGCCTTAAGAAGCCTCAGGCAATAGATCACATATCTTGAAGGGTAATCTGGCCTAGATAAAAATGCATTTTAAAAAAATGTGTCCAGCCTGCAAATTTACTTGCATATTTTCTTTGGTAATCAGCACTATTCCATGACTGAACAAAAATGTAGAAAACTATAAATACTAAACATTTAAACATCTTGAAAATGTAAACAATTGAAAATTGGTTCAAGGCAATTTTAAAAATAGGAAAAAATTCCCTAGTAACATTAAGAAAGTAACAGACCAATAAGCAGAAAAAAATAAACAAAATTCAAGCAACATATATAAGAAACTGATTATCAATGCTTATTCCATCAAGGCAGAGGCTTGCTCCTTCTGTGAAATTCTGAGACTTTGCAGACAATTACTCAGGGTTGGAGAATAATCTGCTTACTAGTTTACTCAGCGCTGGCAGTCATGTTTAGCAAATGCTTGTAAGGACTTCACAGGCAGTGAGCTATCGCAAGCATTTATCCATCTATCCATCCATTGGTACACCCAATTCCTAATTCAAACCTCAAACCCTAAAACATGGAACCTTTTCTGGAACAAAGACATAGGATAACTCCATTTATATTGATCAGAAACCATACCCTGTACAGCAAAGACAAATTTCAGCAAATTTTAAATTCAAGTAGTAATCATTGAAAATATATTATCTACCTGAAAATATGTTTATTGTTCAATGTTAAAGCTGAAATTATTTAAAAATTCCCAGCATTAATTACAGGCAAAAAAAAGTAGCTAACTAAAGCACAACTCCGTCATCAGACAATGAGGATAAAATGAGTATCAGGTAAAGGTAAACAAAATAAAAAGCTGACAAAAAGATGTTTAGCACTGAAAGCTTCACAACTCTTAGTCAGGTTTATCTAGCATAGTAAAGAAAACCTAGGAATGTCGTCGTAAAGCACAGCTATTTGCCAGCGCCAACGACCTCTTGAATCACAGCAGTTCTAATATCAGCTGTTTTGATTTATAGTGTCATAATACAGCTTCATTTTAATATGGCAGTTAGCTGGGCTCTCTGCTGTGTTTCTGTATTTTCTGTGATACGTTATTATAGAGACTTTATTATAAGTACTTGCTCACACCTCTGTCTCTTCTGTTAGTCTGTGAGCTCCTAGAAATAACAGACTTTACATCCCTCATAACAAACACAAGCTTTAACCCTACATGGTTATTTGGTTGATTTGCTTGTTAAATTAATGATGTTGCATCAACAGGGTGATCTTATTTGGGTTAGTTCTTACTCTGTATATCCTGCCTTCACAGACCTACCACGTCACAAGTTCAAATACGCACTATAAGCCAGCATTAAAAGAAAGGGACAGTATCTTCAAAAACTAAGCCAAAACAAAACACCACATTCTTTGCAAGTCTACAAGCTAAATACCTCTGTAATTCGAAAGCAGCACGAGCGGCTTACCCTATTAACTATTACTTTTATAGAGAGCCTGGCAAATGGGTTGTAAAAAAATTTAGACCCCTATGATGTGTTCTTAGTTCACATATTTATTAATAGTACTGTTTCCAATCACTTAGCAGTCATACTGGCTCCAATTGTGCATCTCTTGAAGTAAATGGAGCATCTGCCTGCAGACAGTATAGCCGGAGGGGTACTTTATAGTGCCTAAGAAAACCTAGAAAAATTGAAGTACTAACAAAAAACTATGAAGATTCTTTCCAACATAAATGTCTGTATTGTTTGGGGATTTTTGTTGCTGTTGTTGTTTTTGTTTTCATGTGTGGCCTTATTTTGAGGATATATTTAAAGCCAGCATAGCAGATCTGGAATCAGTCATTCTAGTTTAAACCATTATTAACAAAATCCATTAATTTGCATTTAAGCATATAAAAGTACTCACATCAGCTCTCCCTAAAGAGCCATCAGCTGAGCAATCAAAATTAAAAAGGGGAAAAGACCCCCACCTAAGATAGAGTTGTTTGTGGACATGTTAATTGAGTTGTCAGCGACTCAGGCATAAAATGTGAACAGTATTTATAAATCCTTCCCTTTGAAATTACTCTAGTACTGGAAAGTGATTTGAGTTTCTGCCAAGTTTCACATTTTGGAGAAAGAGATACCTTGATATATCATTAAACATGTATGAACTATTACTAATTTAGATTGTGGTTTTTATAAGCATTTTCACCTTAATGAAATGATCAAACGTAACATCACCTATGAGACAAACTGACTTTATGACTTCCTAATAAATTCTTGCCAAAATGTTTAATCCAAAACTAATCATGAGGAAATAATTAAACAAATCCAAACTGAGAACATTCTGCAAAATAGGCCTAGAACCTAAAGTTGTCTAGATGCCAAGGAAGACCCTTCCCCAACCCCCCCAAAAAAGGCTGGGAAACTATTCTAATGCAAAGGAGACCTAAGAGACATGACAACTAAATGTGACCTTTGATTGGGGTGGGTCAACTACAGTTTCCCTGAAAATAAGACCTAACTGGAAAATAAGCCCTAGCATGATATTTCAGGATGACATCCCCTGAACATAAGCCCTAATGCGTCTTTTGGAGCAAAAATTAATATAAGACCCAGTCTTATTTTCGGGGAAACACGGTATCAAGAATTTTATCGGGACAAAAGGGAAAATTTAAATATGGACTCTATATTACGTAAAGTGTTATATCCATATTAACTTCTTGAGTTCGATAATTATATTATGTTTGTGTAGTAGAAGTCTTTGTTCTTGGGAAATACATGCTGAAGTATTTAGTGGGGAAAAGTCATGAACTATTTAGAGAGGAGATACGATGTTTATATGGAAAGGCAAAGATCCAGAAAAGCCAAAACAATATTGAAGAATAAGAACAAAGGTCGGGGACTGACACTACCCAACTTCAAGACTTACTATAAAACTACGTAATCAAGTCAGTGTGGTATTGGCAGAAGAATAGACAAACAGATCAATGGAACAGAACAGAGAGCCCAGAAATAGACCCACAGAAATATAGTCACGGATCCCTGACAAAGAAGTAAAGACAATACACTGGAGAGAGGACAGTCTTTTTAACAAATGGCAAATGCTGGAATAACTGGATATCTACATGAAAGAAAATGAATCTAGACACAGATCTTACCGACTTCATAGAAACTAAATCAAAATGAATCACAGACCTAAATGCAAAATGTAAAACTATAAGCTTCCTAGAAGATAACATAGGAGAAAATCTAGATGATCTTGGATTTGGTGATGACATTTTAGATATGATAGCAAAGGCCCAACTGGTAAAAGAAAGAGCTGATTAAATTGAACAATTGACTTAATTAAAATTAACAGTGTCTATTCTTAGAAAGACACTGCCAAGATGATGACAAGCCCCAGACTGGGAGAAAATACTTGTAAAAGACAGAGCTGATGAAAGGACTGTTATCCAAAATATCAAAGAAGTTTTAAAACTCTACAATAAGAAAACAAACAACTCAATTACAAAATGGGCCAAAGACCCAAACATTTATCTCACCAAAGATATACGGATGGCAAGTGAGCGTATAAAAAGATGCTCAAGATCAAATGTCATGAGATAAATGCAAATTAAAACAACAAGATGCCACTACACACTTATTAGAATGGCCAAAATCCAGGACGCTGACAACACCAAACACCGATGAAGGTGGGGAGCAACAGGAACTCCCATTCATTGCTGGTGAGAATGCAACATGGTACAGCCACTTTGGAGGGTTTTTACAAAATTAAACATACATACTTTTATCATAGGATCCAGCAAGTTATAGGTATTTATCTAAAGAAGTTGAAAACTATTCCCACACAAAAACCTGCACACAGACATTTATAACAGCTTTATTCATATTTGTCAAAACTTGGAAGCCACCAAGATGAATGGATAGGTGAATGGATAAATAAACTGTGGTCCATCCAGACAATGAAATATTCAGCACTAAAAAGAAATGAGCTACCAAGCCATGAAAAGACATGGAGGAAACTTAAGTGAAAGAGCTGAAAAGGCTACATACTGTATGATTTCAACTGTGTGGCATTCTGAAAAAGGCAAAACTATGGAGACAGTAAAAGGATCAATGGCTGCCAGGGGTTATTGGGGAGCAGAGCCCAGAGTATATACAGGGAAGTGATACTACAATGATGAATACATGTTATCATACATTTGTCAAAACCCATCGAGTGTACAACACCAAGAGTGAATGAACCCTAACGTAACTATTCACTTTGGGTGACAGTGAATAATGTGTCCATGTAGGTTTATCAATTGCATACCACTCTGGTGAGGAACGTTGATAAGGGGAGGGAGGGACGTGTGTTAGCTCTGTACTTCCTCTCAATTTTGCTATGAACCTAAAACTGCTCAAAAATATGTATTTCTTAAAAATTGAGTTTGCTGTGTTTAAATTCTTGTTAAAATTTCTAATTATGTTTTCATTATGCTTGCATTCTTCTATAAATGATTTGTGAAATAACTGAAAAATATAAAAATTGAAAGTAAAACGGGTGTAATAGATTAAGATGGTAAATGGTAACTATTTTCCTTTGTATATTGAAGGTTAATATGGCCCAGAGTGTTCTCAACCCACACTCCACATCCAACCTCCAGACTTGCCCAATTCAGCAAATAGCATCACTATGCACTTAAATACTGAGACCAGAAAAATTAGGGTCCTCTTTGACTCGTTCAGACCATTGCAATCTGTCAAGTTCTACTGGTTTTACCTCCAAAACATGCCGTGAATATCATTGCCACCACCTTGATCGAAGCCACCGCCATCTTCCCTCTAGACTAGAGCAACAGCATCCTACCTGCTTCCATTTCTGCTTTCCTCTTGTCTATCTCCCACACAGGTGATAAGCACCTCAATTGGAGAAACCCTCGAAAGGTTTTCCGTCACGTTTTTTTAAACCCAGACTCCTTCCTATGTGATCTGGCCCCTGGCTATCGATCTCTCCAAGTTTCTCTCTTATTACTCTTCCCTCTCGGTTCACTGTTCTTCCGCCGCACTGGCCTCCTTTCCGTCCATGAACATACCAAGTTTATTGTCCCCTTGGAGTTCTTTCTGCAGAGAATGCTCTTATAGCAGGTCCTTTCATGGTTTCCTCCTCCTCACCATTCAGGTCTCAATCTAAATGTCCCCTCTTCAGTGGAAGTTTCTGTGACTCTCACCATACCCCGTGCCTTCACAACCAACCAATACCCTTTTTACCTTCTCCACGTTTATTGATATTGTCTTATTGATAATGAAAATTATTTATGTACATGTTTATTATCTACCCACCTCCATGTGCACTCTTCTTAAGGGTAGAACTATTTTGTTCACCGTGCATTAAGGGCCTAGCACTTAATGGGTACACAATAAATACTGGCCATTTAAAAAACAAAAGGGAATCCATGAAAGTCACCATATCCTCATTGCTGAAGACGAGATGAGAAATGCACCGGTCAGCAAATGACCTTCACTTCTACACTTAGTATTCCTTACTAGATAAGGAAAAGAAATGTCTGTATCCAAGCCATTATTGTCATATTGTCTCAGACTCAAATAATTATCAGTATTAATATGTTTAATCTATATAAGTCAAATAGATGTTTCAACAAAATTATATGAGTGTACTGAAAATATTCAGGGCATCTCTTCTTTTGTACACTTAATGGAAAAGCAATGTAAAACTACAATCCTATGAAGCGTATTCATAAAAAAGTTACACATTAAACCCCAAGAATGAATGATACCAGCATTTCATGCTTCCCAAAATTAGTACAGTTTGGATATAACTATACGCATATGAAACAAGCTACCATCCTTAAAAGCAAGCATAGGTAAAAGTTACAACATCTGTAACTCAGTTATCAATACTACCTGGAAATTTAAAACCATAAAAAGAACTGCATTTTTAGATAATGAAAAGAATTTATTATATCTTCTCTTTCACTCCACTTCATTAAAAGCACGCTTTCTTTTAAGCGCACTTTTCTTTTTAAGATAGGGCCCAACAGAATAAGAGCTACGCCTTCTGCATCTTTTTTTTTTTTTAATGCTTTTAAAAATTCTAAATCCATCTCTATCTAGGACAAAGCCATTGCTATCCATAAAATGTAGTATATCAAATTCTACTTTCTCTCCTGACTTACATTAATAATTTGAAACCAATTTCTGGGGCATAACCCCCATTAAATTCCCCAAATTAGTGGACAAAAGAAAAGTATGTCCAGATTCCTACTCAGATTACATTCTGGTCATTCTTAGTCATTTGAAACTGGCTTTTTCCCTCTCAAACCAGATGCTGGGATGAACTCTGGTCTTCTGAATTGCCTATGGTTTTCTAGTATTAACCTCTTCCTTACCAAACTCTGGATTCCAGAGCTATAGGGATTTTTAAAAAGGGAATAAGGACTGAAGGAAATAAAGGCACTATTATCTTTATAGAGAGAAACAAAAGGAGGGTTTCTCAGCATCCCAAAACCATAAGGGTTGAGATTAAAAGGGCCACAGACTTTGAAGACAAAAAGGAACTTCACGGATCATCTAGTCTACCTACCTCCTTTACAAACAAGGAAACAGAAGGTGTGTGTTAGGTGCTGCTGAGTCAGCTCTGACTCCTGGCGACTCTATGAATAAGTGACATCCACAATGCCCTGTCCTCACAGCCCTGCTCAGCTTCTGTAGGCTCACAACCGTGGCTTCTCTTATGGAGTCAATCCATCTCATATTTGATCTTCCTCTTTTCCTGTTGCCTGTCATTTTCCCCAGCGTTATTGTCTCTTCCAAAGAACCCTGTTATGTAAGTATATTTGGTTTGGGCCTCGGTCTTCCTCCCGCTTTCTGGGTTCCTGGCACAGAGCTCCTAAAACCCTTGGGTATATGGTGGTGGTATCTTATTGTGGTTTTAATTTGCATTTGAGGAATAATTAATGATATTGATCATCTTTTCATATGCCTATTGGCCATTCATATATCTTTTCTAAAGCTAATTGCCTGATTTTTAAGTTTCGTTTTTAAAGCATGTATTAATTCCTCACATAAATGTTTCTGGGCTCATTCAGATGCGTTTGTCTATTCTTTAGTATTATACTGTTTAAATTATTGTTTTATAAAACATGGTATTTGGTGATGCTATTTCCTCCTGATTACCATTCACCCAAAATTTTGTCTTTTTATCATTTACTTATCGTTCCGAGGACGCATACTTTTTGGTCAGATTTCAAAAGGAATATTTTCAAATTTTTGGCATAGTGAATATTAACCAGTTTTGGAAGCACTCACATCTTTATTGTGTCACCCCAGTCAAGATCATGGTATGACTTTCTATTTAAATTTTCTTTTACATCTTTTAGTAGACTATTATAATTTTCTTCACTTATTTGCCTTATTTTTTCATTAATGTGTTCCTTGAGGTTATAGAGCATCATCCCACTACATTATCTAATTTATTATGTTATTATGTTATAGAAAAGTCACTCACCTTATCTTTTGTCCAACTTTAACTTTCACATTAATTCATAGCTATTCTTACTAATCCTAATAGTTTTTCATTTTCTCATAACCATCCTGCCTGCAAAAAAAGGGAACTATATCTTTTTTCCATAAGTTCTGCTTCTAATTTCTGTTACATTTTATTGCATTACCCAGAACTCAACAATAAAAAAGGTTAACTAACGGTGGCATCAGTAAGCCTTTTTTAATTCTATTTTCACAGAAATGTCTCTAACATTTCATCATATAGCATGATATTGGCTGTTGGTTTGGATAGTAATTTTTTTTTAACTAAAGTAGTCTTCATCCTATTAAAGACTTACTAAAGAATGAATATTGAGTTTTATCAAACCCTTTTCTGGCATCAGTTAAGATAACCGTGTAGTTTTTCATATTTGACTTGACATCCACTCATATTTTTTTTATTCAGTGAACAAATTCTGATTATGACATATTGTTCTTTTAATACCCTCTTGAATCTAATTTGCTTAAGTTTTGTACTGTCTTTTCCCACGACTGAACTACGTCTGTAATACTACTTCTTGGTACTTTGTGAAATTTGATACTGTGACAAAATGAATTGGATCACTTTATGTACACACACACACACACACACACACACACACACACACACACAATGAAACTGTTTAATATAGAAAATTATTTCTTAGAAAGGTTGGAAGAATGCTTCCATAAAACCATTTGGTTTTGGTTTGGTCCGAGAGAATGGGTTTGTAATTCTCATAATTAAACAAGAAATGGAAAAAATTATTTGACTCTGCAGATATTTATTCGTTCACCAAGACTTACTGAGTACCCATCAATGCACTAAGCACTAGCACTAGTGTTTAATGGTGTGCAAAACAGCTACCAGAGCTACCCATGAAGAGAGTACAGTCTGGTTGGGAGAAAAAGAGACACAGGAGTCAGAAACCACTGTCAACACTGTTAAATATGAAGAAAAGGTGTAGGGAACTATGAGAACACGATGGCCTGAGGACCCAAACATAGTCTGTGAAGATTAACGGATGGTTTCCCCAGGGGCTTGAAATTTTGAGTTGAAACCCTAAATAAGTAAGTAGAAGTTAACTCTTTAAAACAAGGGTAACAGCATTCCAGGGGAAACAAACAGTATATGCCAAGATCCTGGTGTGACACAGGACAGTGTTTGTTAGATGCGTGGAAAAACCAGTCAGTCTGCTGGAGTGCAGAGGCCTACGGAGTTAAGGGAACAGGCCTGGAGGAGCAAGTGGGGTTTGGATCTTTATCTTAAGAACAATGGGAAGCTATTTAAGGGAATTTCAAACAGAGGGACTTTCATCCTCAATTCTTCTACCTCTCCAGTCAATGTTCATAATTTATATTTGCTAGGAAATTTTGGATTTCATCAAGATTCCCAAATATATTACCACAAAACTGCGCAGCGGTCTCTTATAATTTTTAAGATCGCTTCCCATTTTACTGTATTCCTTCTAAGTTTTTAAAACTACTTCCCTCTCTTTTTTTCTTGGTTAGATTTATGACAGGCTCCAGTATTTTACGGGGATTTTATCTGGCTAGGGCCTGGGGAATAGGGGAAATAGGGAGATGTTGGTCAAAGGGTACAAAGTTTCAGTTATGCAAAATGAATTAATTCTGGAGACTTAATGTATAGCAGGGTGACGACAGTCAATACTATATTGGAGACCTGAAATTTGTGGAGAGTAAATCTTAAAGGTTTTCACCACACACACAATGCTAACGGCACGAGGTGATGGATATGTTAATTAGCTTGTGGCCATCATTTCACAATGTACACATATGTCAAAATATCACAGATACCATAAATACATACGAATTTTTAATTTGTCAATTATACCTCAGTCACGCTGGAGAAAACGTTTCATGTCCACTCTTATATTTATCCCACTGCGTACTTGTGTACTTCTATTCTCTAACTTACCAATTTCTGTCATTTTTATTTCCTTTTTTAGCTTATTTTTTATTTCTACTTTGATCCAGCATTTATCTTACAATGAACAAGAGGGAGAACCCAGAACTATGACAACTATCCTAGACTACACATTAATTCTTCCCTTATGCCTGCTTTGCTTCTCGGACTTGTAATTTATGTACCTAACTACCAACATTGCATATCTCAAGGTCATGTCTCAGGACACATTTTCAACAGCTTCGTTATTCTCCCTTTTTTGGACAACGATAAAGATGATGGAGACCATCATTTATTGAGCATTTGCTATATACCAGTGCAGGGGTTCAAAACAGCACCCCCTCCCCAAATGTGCCACTTTGGCACGTCGATTATTTTGAGCTGAAGGCAATCAAGCCCCTGCAGGCTCATGAGAAACCTTTACCTCTCCCTTAAAGAATTTAAATTAGGGGCCTTGCCCATCATAAGAGTTGTCACCAGAAATAACTCCTTATGGCCTATTTATAGGGAAGGGCAAACTCCTAATTACTGAACATCTGCTCTTCTTACTATCCTGCACGTCCTTGCTCCCCTCTGAAGCCCCAAGGTGCCTTACCTCATCCTTAGCTCAAAATGCCATATATACCTCATTTTAACTTTCTGTCCCTGAACTTCTCACGTATGCAGGATTCCCATGCATATGTATGTAATTAAATTTGGTTATTTTCTCTTGTGCATCTGTCTCATGTCGATTTAATTATTAGACAGCCAAAAGAGCCTAGGAAGGTAGAGGAACGTTTCTTCCTCCCCCACACCAGACACTGTTCTAAGACCTTTCCATGAATTAATTTATTTAATCCTCATGGAAATTCTGTGTTACATACTAATCCATATTTTACAGTGAGGTAACTGAGACAAGAAAGGTTAGGTAACTTAACCATAGTCACACAGCTACCGAGTGATATAAAAACGTGTGAGCTGGACGTATTTGCTAGTCTGGCCCACAGCCTATGGGTAACAGGCCGTCATCCTTCCTTCTCTTCAGGAACTGATTCAGGCTGGGCTGAGCTGTCCTTCTAAGGAAGACCACTCTGACCCCTAATCTAAAACAGGCAAAAGATGACTCCCAAACAGCAATTATCAGCCTAACGGTTTTTTTTTTTGTTTTTTTTTTAATGTTGCTATTAATTCATAATTCCATCTGGATTTTACCTGCATAAATGATTTGCATAGTTTCTGTTTTTTCTAATTTACTGATATACTGCTCTCCTAACAGAAGATCGGTTTTGATTAATTCTTCCTGAGATGCTTGACAAGAAGGCATACTCTGTTTTTTGAGTTTGTTTTATATGAAGAAGTCAAATTATTCTATTATTTTCCCATGCATCATTTCTTTCTTATCCATTTGCTGTATCACTGACATAGAGCAGTACCCTAATAACTCCCCCAGGCTGAAGCTGTGGAGAGCCCGGCGGGTAAGGACACAAGCTCTAAAATCACACTGCCTGCTGCTCTCCTCTCATGCTGACACGGGTACATTTGGCTCCTTCACAATTTGCCTCCCCAAAAATCGTTAAAGGTCTTCACCTTAAGGGTCCCTCATAGCTAAGTCCCTGAAGAATATAGGCATCAGCTAAACCAAACACAGAAGAAACGCCCCCAGTGAGCAGGTCTCCGCTATATTTATGGGCTAGCTCTACATTTCCTCTTTGAAACACTCAGTTACCCACAGCAAGGGAAATGCTTGAGTCCAACGGACTACTCTGTGAACGTCTGCTGTCACGTTCTGCTTTCCCAAGTTGAAAGGCAGGTTTGCGTTGCTCACTTGCACCCCTTTTACGGCAGTCTGTGATTACAACATTAAATGTACTCCAAAAAAGGTGTTTCTATGAAAACTAAAACAAGGAATGTTTGGGGAAAACATCAAAATCTTTCCTATAGTAGGATACGGTTTGGAAAATCGTATCCTATATGTAGGGGAGCACACCAGATAATCAGGAAAGGCAGAGCTGGGTTGCCTTCCCACAAGGAACCTGTAATTTGTACCTACATTTATCCTTTATACACTTATAATTTGTAACATACACTAGCCTACTTACAAGGCCCTGACTGTTGCGTGCAAGACAGAATGTATCAATTTGCAAACTACCTATTGATTCCACTAGGACTTGCCTGATAATGAATAATCAAGGTGAAGATTCCTGCCATATTACTTTGGGGATAGTGGGGAAGAAAGCCTCTTCACGTCCCTGAATAAAATTTCTTTACTGAATCGTTCCAATCTCGGATTTTCTTTTGTCCTATTTTCCTTGGTGCCTCTCATCTTACTTTTAACCTCCTTACGTTTTGGTCTGTGCCATTTTGCTGAATAGGCAGATCACCTGAGAGGTTGTTTAATCCTTCTCAGATCAACAGAGAAACAAATATACCAACCAATTACTGTGTATGTGACTCTCCTTTTGTCACTATAAAATGTTATTAGAGCAGTTGCTTCTAAGAGACTGACCTGAATCGTAAGTCACTGACTGCAAAAGGCTTTAGCATGCTCTCAGAGATTAAAGAAAAAAAAGAGAACACTTTTATCGTCAGTGTAAACTCACAGTATTGCATTTCGATCATAACTTTCCTTAATAGTACATAAAAAGAGGTCAAATGATTGAAAAATAAAATTTTCAGGGAACAATGAGATTTCAGTGTGTGTGTGTGTGTGTGTGTGTGTGTGTGTGTGTGTGTGCACACAGAAACTAATCCAATAAAATTAACACCTCAATAGTTGGCTAAAACTGATGTCCTAATGGAATAGTTACAGAGGTCTTTTAGAGAGGTCGTCAATCTTCAGAACAGATTTCAGATTAAAATTTTGCAATGAGGCAGGCAGATATTTTTCTCAAAACTCCAAAATTGAATTAATGCCAAATCACTGCACCTCAATTCCCAAATAGAATGCTCTATGCCTACATACTTTGGCTTCCTAAAAATTACACTCTGGATCTCCAGGATGGGAACATTATTGCATTTCTTGCTAATTATGTTCCATTCACCATCCTGACTCTCATTCCTTCCCCTTCCTTAGCGGAAGTTGGGGGAAGTAAGCAAGAGCCTCTCTTTGCCAGAAAGGCAGGAATCAACAGTTTATACTTCTAAGGCTCAGGAAAGAAAAACACTTGGGGGATTGACAAGGGGAGGTAGGTGGGCAAAGAAAAAACGAATGTGTACAGACACACTGCCATGGCAATTAAGATCAGGTTTACTTCTGCTATATGTTTATTTTCTCTATTGAAAACATACAAAAACAGAGAAGAAAACGCTAGAGAATAAAAGCCATCTACAATGCCATCATACAGAGGAAACTATTAATACTGGGGATTGTTTTCTGCTGTTCACGCTATATACCCCAGCGGAATATAAATGCCTGACTGCACCGCCCACCTCCACCTCAGGAAAATAAAACCTCTTGAATTTATATCCATTTCTTAAAGAGGGACAAAAATCTCAAGTATACCATGGCTCCTGTAGTGATCTTCATTATGACACTTTCAGGAACACTTAGGATCAAAAACTAAGTCTCATAAAGCATCACGAATGAAAAGTGATATAACTGCATTATGTGAAGAGTTTTAAAAATATCCATAGGATTGGACGATTTTATTTTAAAGATGTAAACATCTACCATGATTGGACTATTCTCTAGAAAAATATAAATTATCAAAAATAATTCCAGAATATGAAGACTATCTGAAGAGACCCAAAGCCAGATATCAGAAAAATAGTCAATTATCTATATAGCCACAAAGTCATTTAGGATGAGATCAGTTTTAGAGGTTAAAGGCTAAAATAAACACATAAGCCTTATAGAAAGTTTATCAGCTCCTTCTATAGACCACAACCAAATTTAATAAAAATAGCCTCTCCTAATGCAAAGGCTAGGCCAATTTCACTTATGCAGATACATTTACTTTTTCTTTTTAAAAAATCAGCAAATTGAATGTTGACATTAACTGAACCAACTGAAAAGTATATATAGTTGCAGATAATTTACCCAGAATTTCCAGGATGTTCTGAATGGGTATCATTTCCAATGGTTTAGAAATTATAACCCCCAAATGTTACAATGATAAAAAAATATATAGAGAGAGATCCAGGCATAAAATCTTCTAGATGAATTATCTTGCTTTTTTTCTTAACATTATACAGGAATTGAAGCCTGCACACACACACACACACACACACACACACACACACCAAACATAACAGAACACTTACAAAGGATTTATTTCCTGCCCCAACACAAGACGGAACTCATGACTCACACATTAGCTGCTGTGCCTCTGTGAAGTCGCCCTCATCATCAATCAGCCCCTGCTTATCTGTTTTGTTCAGCCTACGCATCTGAGACATCACCGACCCTCTACTGTCCAGTATAGCTCACTATTGCCACCTGATACTGCAAAATGTTCTTTTCCTTTTAAGCAATCAGTGTAACACTAACAAAACGTATTTAGATTCCTGCACCATAAACCATCACAAGAAATGCGGATTACCTATACGAAGTAATATCACCACTCCGAGTCTCAGCCACCAAAGGGCCACGGTGTAAGTTTGCAGGACCCCATCCCTACTAACAGGTAAGAATACAATATAGATGCACTACCAGACACGGATTACGTATCAGGGAAAACAATTTTCCTACCCAGTATGTAAAAGAGTATCTGACAATTCTGCCCGTACAGACTCAGGAACACTGGTGATTCACAATGGTATAGAAAAATAGGTGGCGATCTCCCAGTTACTTCAACTCCTAAGCAGCAACTTGGGTAAAGAAAGGACCCTGTTACTCTACACACAAGGGAAGGCCTGTTCTAATAGGAAACTCAATCCTTATTCGTAGATACATCCTCAAGAAATATTTCAGAAAGTTAGTTATTATGCTCACAGGGAAAATAAAAAACGCAGGTATGACCTTCGGCACAGAGAATCATTCAAGGACTTGTAAGAGCCTCCTCCATGCGCTACGGCCTTGAAAGGAGCTGTTTGGCTCTAACTAAGCCTCAATGAATAAAATGAATAAACACATTATTTCTAATTTTTTACGAGTATCTGTCTACTTAAAATGTATTGAATACTACCAAAATGAGCACAAGATATATTCCTATTACTGCTTGTTTACATTTTCAGTCACTTACACTTCCACTCTCCATTTACGTGATCCTACTAAAAGGCAACATTAGCACATTTTTAAAAGGAAAGGCTTAAAATGCTATTTAAATTACATTTCTAAACCAATGAGAATCAATGTGAATACACTGACTAGAGACTCGTTCTTTCGTAATCAACATAAACAATAAAAGAAAACGCAATGTTCTATGAGCATTAAGTACTTTGTTTTAAACATGTACAAATAGTAGTTCTCAAATGTATTTAGGTATTGGAGTACTAGAAACAATTATGAAATATCTATATGTGTAATAAAAAAACTAAATATATAATTTTGTGTATCTGGAACTAGTGTAAGTAATATTATAGTAGGTTTAAATGATTGAATAACCGTTATAAAATAAAAATTAATGTTTAGTTACTTTTCTATATACTGGAAAACAATTACCTTCATCTCATTTAATACTATGTTACAAAAAACTCACTTATCTTAGAGATCATTTCTTACCCACTAGAATGGCTAGAATCAAAACAGATAACAAGTGTTGCTGAGGATGCAGAGAAACTGGACTCCCCATCCACTGCTGGAGGAAATGCAAGATGTTGCAGCCCCTGTGAAAAACAGTCTAGCAGTTTCTCAAATGGTTAAAGAGTTACCATACTACACTGCAATTCTGCTGCTATGTGTATCCCCAAGAGAACAGAAAACATATAGTCACATAAAAACTTGTATACAGATGTTCGTAACAGCATTATTCATAACAGTCAAAAAGTGGAAACAACCCAAATGGCCACCAACTGATGAATCACACAATGTCATCTATCCACACAATGGAATATTATTCTGCTATAAAAAGGGATGAAGGAAGGATACATGTTACAACATGGATGAACCTTGAAAACACGCTAAGGGAAAGAAGCCCAGACACACAAGGTCACATATTGTATAAATTTGTATAAAATGCCCAGAATAGGCAAATCCATAGAAGACGGAGAGTAGGTTAGTGATTGCCAGGCAGGGGCTGGGAGGAGAGAAAAAAGGGAAGTGATTGCTAAAGGGCATGGGTTTCTCTGTGGGGGGGTAAAAGCGCTCGGGAGTTACACCTTGGTGATTTGCACAATTTTGTGAATAAACTAAAAGCCACTGAACTGTACAGTATAAAATGGTACATTTTACTGTATGTGAGCTATATCTTATAATTTTTTTAAAAATGAGTGAACACACAAAAAGTGCAGTTTGTGAAACGTGCTGAGACATTAGAGGCCTATTTTAAACATTTTCATAATGAAAATCTATTCATCTAGACATCTACTAAGAAACTTGTTTTTATGCTGTAAACCTCATTATTAAAAATAATGTTTCAACTGGTAATCCTTAACTTTTACCACATTTCAATGTATCCATCAAAACTTTAGATTAAAAAAAAAAGACTTTAGAAAGTTGCAGATGAAAACAAAACCAATTATAGGATTATACCAATTACTTACACTAGTCCCTTCAAAAGGTTCGTGAATCATTGCTACATCTTGAACATGATAAATGACCCTGATGAGACTTATTTTATACAAGGTAAAGATTATAAAACTTTGACTCCACGCCAAATTTCTAACAAGGAGTCAATGACTGCTAATTTACAGTTTATACCACAATAAATGTCCAAACCTAGTGTTTATGCTCTTGCTATGTCTCAAATTCTATTAATTCCCTTCTGGGGGAAAAAAAAATTCTACAGTAACTCAAGACAATGGCATGTAATAGCTTAAAATCTTATTAATGCCAATGAATATTACTGGAGGACTATATGAATTATTACTACATTAAAATAACAATGTGTGAATTATTAATACATTAAAATAATCTTATTATTCCTACTACACCTAGTAATTCATTGTAATTCTAGCAAAGTACACTGAATTGCCAAGCCAAGCACCTGCCTAGGTCTACCTCATTAAGTCAACAACGATTCACTAAGCAGCTATGACCACAATAACGTGAGGAATAAAAAGACATCAGCCCCACACTCAAGGAATTTACAATATAATACAAGACGGAAGTGAGCAGGTAATGTAAAGTGGGGACAGATTATAAGTGTTAAGGATAGCCTCTCCTGGAACCTACAGGTAATGATCTGAAACACCTACCGCGTTACAGAAAACTAGGCCCAGGGAGCCCAGGTGGGAGACTAACACAATAGTCTCCATAAGGATGATGAAGGATCTAAGGTGATGGCAAGGGAAGCATAGATGAGAAAAGACTCTCAAGTCTCCTTACAAGGCAGAATCAACAGGAATTGGGTGACTGCAGACGGAAGCAGCAGAAGCAGACAGAAGGAGTGTACCACTCCTGGATTAGAGGTTTGGCTCTGACTCCTTCCAGCTGGGTATGTGGGACCATGACGCCACCTCTGTGGGATTCCATTTCCTCTATAAAATGGAGACAATAACAGTGCCTACATATCACAGGGTTGTCATGAGGACTCAGTGAGAAAAGAACGCATGTAAAACACTTGGCATAGTGCCTGTGACATAGCATGACGAGGTAAACAGTGGCCCAACTGACAATGACAGGAAATACAGGAAGAACGATAAATGGGGACAGAGGCAGAGATGAAATACTTCGGCGTGGGCCCTAAAGACAGAATTTGTCTGTAGTCACGTCTAGAGGAGGATGGATAGTATAATAGGATTTGTGAAGCTAAATTAAATACGTAACTCGAAAGGTTTCTAGCTGTGAAAGGCCTTGAATACCACGTTACAGGATTTGGACTGAAAAATGAATCTATTCTCTCCAAAATACAGAGTTTAGAGCTCATCTATTATATTACACCCTTTACTTTCTAGTTGGGGAAACTAAGACCCACAGAATGAAGAAACGTCTCAAAAGTCTTACCATCCCTTGATAGGTACAGTGTGAACTCATTAATAAGTTAGCTGCTATCCATAGTTTTCATTTGTTTCACAAAACTTCCTTCTACCACCCCTCCTTAAGATCATGTCAAATTTGAAATTATTGGGATAAAAATGGAGAGGATTTAATATAATCAGGTAGTGATGGTTATAATAAAGGTGTTCAATAATTATTATTAAAACGCTTCCTTAAAAAATAAGCTACAGAATTTTATGAAAACTCAAATGCCTTCCATGTGCTAGGGCTGCCCTGTTATACTGATGCTATTATAGATTTTAAATACGAAAATTTGTATTTAATGATAAATTATAATAATTAAATGATAACTTTTACATTATGCTTTTAGTCAAGCACCTATATTTCCTGAAATATGTTGTTGCAGAAATTCAATTAAAATTTATTTTCTTCATTCTGAGAAATGAATATAATTACAGGGACAATAACAGTTATAAGAAGCTTCGTTTCTATAATCCTCTATAAAACCCCAGTTCACAAAAGATACTGTATGAATTAATGGAGTATCTAGAAGGCCCTATAGCAAGTCCCTAAATGCTAATAATGACTACTAGATATTTCCTCTCATTCTTTCCTTTTCCTTTTTAGAATTCACTACTTTCATTGCACGTAGCCCCCCTCTCTGTCCACTTCCTACCCAAGCTTCAAAAGGTACTGCCAGGCTGGTGCTTAATCAAAACAAAACTTCTCTCTAGGAACCCAATAAGGCAGACGCTACTACATTCTGTGCATAAAACATTCTCAACTCTAATCAAAAGCAAAGGTATGTAGGCAAATATAAGACTAGCCAATGAGCTGAAATTTTTGTAAACATCATAACCAGAAGGATATTATAAATTATGTGGGATGCTGAGGCCCTCAGAACCCCAGGTTTTAGTTAAGAAATGAGTTATAAAGAAACTTGAATACTCTAATGAAAGACTCTCTTTCCTGATCCATAGTAGTATAAGAACTTCTATCTTTATTTAGTTCTTGAATCAAAGTAAACGTGTGTTTTCAATTTATTGCAGATTATTAATACAGGAATAATGGATACCAAAGCGTATCAATTTTTGTGCAGCCTAGTATAATCACACACATTAATAAATGCTTCATTATACTTTTTCTTTTTCAGAGAAATTATATTAGCCTTGATTTCTGTAAAGTTTTATGGCTATTTCATTCTATCTCTAAGAAAATCCCATTTTGTGGTTTGTAATATCTCTCAATACTGAGGAAGTAAATTGCTGAACCAAAAGAAACTAATTGCAAAGAGCTGATGTAGCATATAGAAATAATCTATGGATATAAAATTTTCAATTTTTGGTCCTACAAGGGAAAATGGAATGGAAGATTAAATACTGAAGAATGAACTTTAGCCTAAGTAGGCATCCTGAATATTTCACCATCTAGTCCATCAAGAGGGAAGACCCTTAGGATGAGAAAGTCCTGCCCCTTCTTACAGAAGACCACGACAGTATCGGTCAATGGCACTAATATTTAAATGGTCATCCATCTATCTATGTTAGGCAAACAATCATTTCAGTAGAAATCTTAAAAATAATTAATAGATTTGACCTAAAAGAATTCAAAGGATTGACCAAAACAGAAACAAAAAATCTGTTTCAGAACAGATAAAATACTAATATAAAATAATTTAAATGTATATATATCAAGTAGAATTAATTTTATTGAAATATCATTTTTCACTAAATCAAAGTGTCAAGACACGTAATGGTAATATCTAAGAATGAAGACGCTAATGGGTTAACCAATGTTTTTTTGGGAGGGGGAAGTGACCTCAGCATGACTTACCCACAACAAATTCAACTTTTCAGTAACACAGATGGTAGACTAGACACTGCCAATGTTTTAAGCGTAGAAAATGCTTTTAATTTTTTTTTTATTTCCCCATGCTGTGTTTACAGCTTTACATATGTCTCTGACTGCCAAAGAATTGTTAAGTAATCGGCATGAGATTCATTCTGTTAGTGCACAGCTGGGTACTTTAGTCACACAACATCTGCTTCTCAACATATCTTCTGTCTTTTCGTCTCCCTCAAAACAGTTTCTAAAAATTGTCACAGTAAGCTTATATGCTCCCTCTCAATATTTGGAAACTGAACTTGATAATCTTTATGTTGATTATTATTACTAAATTATCAGTGGCTTCTCAATAACGAAAAACCACCTAGTGAATCTAAGTTCTAGAAAATCCGACAGGAACATCGATCTGTAAAACCATATTGTTGAACCAAAGAATGAAGCTCAGGTAAGAGTCATGCAATAATCAGGTATTATTCTTGATATGGTAGATCTCTAAGCTCTCTGAATTATGACCTAATGGAAAATAATTGAAGCTTTAAAATATGAATATTAAAAAGAAAAAAATGTATGAAGTACCCACGGCAAAGAGCATACTTGGGTGAGCAACCAAGACTCTGATCTTCTGTGTGATTTACTTTTTATTATAGAGAAACTAATTAACCAGTCTGTATATCCATGTCCTTAGCTGCTCCTCTTGCTTTTTCACTTTGGATGAGTGTTAGTCCAACATCTCTACAGAAAGGTAAAACCCAACATAGGCCGTTCAACTCATGATCTATTCTATTCCAAAGGTTTGTTTTCAAATGGTTGGAAGTCATACTATGTTTTCCTTTAGAAAGAATGTCTAATGGTAGTTAGATCCTAGGTCAGTCCTCAAAAGCCAAAATGAAATTGAACGGCAGAACTAATAATAGTAGACAACCCAAACATCCTTCAGATCACTGTTTCTATAGAAAAATTCATTCCAGAATCCAAAAGAGCATTTGAATAACACATCCTCCCAATCACTGTCAAAGCAGCAAGAGCTCCACAGTTCAGTTTCCTTGTTCCCTCCCGATTAGCCAAAAATCAACATGGTGAGCAGGTGGAGAGAGGTCTAATAACTGTGAAAGATCCCAACGACAGGAAGCTGGGTGGTAGGAGGCACAGCTACAGAAGATGGCATTGTTCTCGGCGTTGATGCGAATGGCGGGAGAAGTCTGTAACATGAGATAACCAGGGAAGAAGTGGTGGCTTGAAGAATATGATCAACTTTGGGGGGTTCGAAGCTGACGCTTGAGGTCTCTCTCGAAAAAAGCAGCAGGCATGAAACTTAAGAGGGACTCCAGCAATGTTATGAGGTTTCGCTTTTGTCTGTATGGTGGTGGTGGTTGTCTCTCACCCTTTTGCTCTTTGGTGTGTTGGCTAGGGTGGGGGTGGGGGTGGTGCAGTCAGAATCAGTAGCCATTTTTTGTTAAGCTTTCTTAAGCCAATGAGATAGGAAAACGACTGAAAGGCCAGTTTTGCAAAATGGTAGCACCTAAATAATGATAAAATAAGGTCGTAGCTAATCTACTCTTAGCCTCTACTTAATATGGATTAAAACAGTGCACATTGCCTATGTGTTAACTCCAGACTAATGAACGGATAAACATGGCTTTTCAGGGCTGTCATCACATAGCAGCAACAGCAGCATAATTACTGTGCAAGATCCTTCTCTAATTTTCTATCTGGGTGCAACGTACTCATCCCTCGATGGAGGATGTTTATGGGTCTAATCACAAACCCCATTTTCCATTTTCCCAGTCTCTCTCCTAGCTTGGATGTTGGCAAGACAGTAGTTAGAAGAGCTTTAGCTCTGACTGTCGTCCGTGCCTTCTCACCCTGGTCAGCTTTTGACATGATACCTGAGACGACACAGATGTGCTGTGACTCTGAAAAAGAAACGTAAGTCATCGAAGACCAGCTATCTCCAGACGTTTCATTACGTGAAGCCATTTTAAATCTTTTTTTGCTTAAGACTTTGTTAGTCCTTCTTTGCTAGCAGCTACGTATATGTGGTCTTATCAGCTTACAACTACCATCTATAATGTATAGCATATCCCCAGCCCTGCATAAAACCCTCTTCATACATTATTTCATTTAATTCTCATAGAAATCTTAAGTATGTAATGCTATTATTAACCACATTTTTAAAAAAGAAAGAAAACAGATTTACAGAGATTACAAAACTTGCCAGCTGTTAAGTGGCAAACTAGAATTCAAACCCAGATCTGTCTGATGTTCGAGTCCATGTTCTTTAAACTACATTATACTATCTCCCACCAATCCTTACATTTGTATGGTTGAGGAAGCAGAGTGGTAAAATAAAATAACCAGAAACTTTGGAGTCAAATCAGGCTTGGGTTCAAATCCTGACTCCACCAGGATGGTGCAAAAGTAATTGTGGTTTTTGCAATTATTTTTAACCCTTTAAACCGCAACTACTTTTGCACCAACCTAATATATCACTGGGCACATTCACTTCAATTTTCTCAACTATAAAATAAAGATAACATGTTCTTGCAAAGTTATTGTGGCAACTGAATTCACTCAGCTGTGTCTAAAACAACAAGAGACACCCTAACTTTAGTTTCCTTTCCCTTTTCCATTCTAACAACATTTGAGTGTTCTATGCCAAGCATGAAGAGAGAAAGATGAGTCCATTTGAGTTCTCATGGAGCTCTTCAGCAAGTAAGGTGACAAACAATACAGTACAGTGATCGCAGAGGCTTATATAGGATGCTATGGGAGCACAGAAGAGCAGGATGTGACGTGAACTGACTCCGGGAAATGATCTCTGAACAGGCTTACAGGAGCTGGCCAGGTGATAAGAAAGGGAGGGGGCCACAGCTAAACACTCCAAGCAGAGAGAACAGTAAGTACATGCAAAGGCACACAGGGAAGAGAAAACAAGATCTATTTCAGGAACGACAGGTAGTTCAGTACAGTTGGGGCTAATAATGCAAAGTGACAAGAAAAGGGGCTACAGAGTTAGACAAGGAACAGATAAATCCTTAGATAAGAAAAGGACGATTGCCAGTGAGGGTAGAGGGCGTATATTGGAGAAAGACTGTGGGGCAAGGGGTGGGGTGGGGCGTTGGGGGGGCAGTTGGGGTGGGACAGTTAGTAATACAAATAGAAAAAATAAGGAGATAAGCCTCTGAGCTTCTGAACTATTAACTATAGTGCCCGAAATACAAGCAGAAAAACAAAAATGAATTCTAGAAGTTTTTGGACTGAAAGAGTAACTGGATAAATGTAGTTTAATGTATTATTCAATATGTACAAATATAGTAGGGAAATATTCCGCCAGTGGCAAACATAGTGAAATAATAAATAGGTGAATGAAAACTCAAGTAATCTTATTTAAGCTCTACCTTCTTTCCCTTTGTATCATCTGGGGAAAGGGGGACTGAAAATCACAAATTAATCATAAGACAATGAGATGGGCAAGAAAGACAAAAAAGAAAGAAGGAAAGCAAGGGTCTAGAAAACTCAAGATATTTAATTAGTTATGAATGATGGAATTAGTAATCAGTTTAAAAGATAACATGTGCTTGCTCTAATTCCAATTTTACTCTTCTTATAACATTAATAGATAAGGACGAGTTTAATTCCAAGGCTGTTTAGAGGGAGGTTGGAAAGGAAAAGACTAAAAAGAAATATTAAAATTTAGACAATACTAATATTAAACAATAGCTATGTAAAAACTAGGCTAAGCATGGAAGGAAGGAGGAAAAATAAATATGATTTCTAAGACTGTTACTTTTAATTAGCTCATTTTAATACAGCCTTAAAATATCTGGTACAATATTAATTTCATTCTTACTTGACATCCTCTCTATTAATGTCATATTCAAATAACTCTATAGACGCATATGCATCTTTATAAAAGTTGGAATGTGCTAGAGAGAAAAAAGAGGGTCTATGCACTTTTCTTCACATATATAATACAGACATGCATATATACCTATATAGACACTTGGCATTTAAATCTGGGAGTAGAAACTGGATAAAACATAGTATCTAATTCATCTAGTCAAAGTAAATAAACAGAATAATACATAATTATTGCCTTTCCAAAAAACAGTTTTTTATTTTTATTTTTTATCTTTCAATTACAGCTGGCATTCAATATTATATTAGTTTCAGGGGTACAGTATAGTGGTTAGACATGTATATAACTTACAAAGTGATTCCGCCTGATAAATCTAGTACCCACCTGGCACTACACATACGAGGTTGTAGTTATTACAATATTATTGACTATGTTATACAGGGAACTATGCTGTACTTTACATCCCCGTGACTATTTTATAACTGTCAATTTGTACTTCTTAATCCCTTTACCTTTTTCACCCAGACCCCCCAACCTCCCACCCACATGGTAACCATCAGTTTGTTCTCTGTATCTATGAGTTTGTTTCTGTTTTGGCAGTTTGTTTTTTAAATTCCATATATAAGCGAAATCATATGGTATTTGTCTTTCTCAGTCTGACTTATTTCACTTAGCATAATACTCTCTAGGTCCATCCATGTTGTCGCAAATGGTAAGATTTCATTCGGGTAATATTCTGTTGTATATATGTACCACATCTTCTTTATCCAATCTATCAATGGATACTTAGATTGCTTCCATATCTTCATTATTGCAAATAACGCTACAATGAACATAAGGGTACATATCTTTTCAAATTAGTGTTTTAGATTTCTTTGGATAAATACCCAGAGGTGGGATTATAGGGTCATATGGTAGTTCTAGTTTTAATTTTTTGAGGAACCTCCATACTGTTTTTCCAAGGAATAGTTTTGAGTCGAGGACCTCCTGCAGTGAAAAATCAAAATGGACCTCTAAATGAATGACTTTGTTTAGACTGCTTTTTAAATAAAAGTTTCAAAAAAATTCAGAATTTAAGAGTAACCTTGCTTTAATATAATTTGTACAAAGACTCAAAACTATTCCTTGGAATTGTGAAGAGGTTAATAAAAGGAAAATAATTGTTTTTCAGCCCTTTTCTGATCAAACTGTAATTTCTCTAAAACTGCAATCAAAATAACATATAAGAATTCTAACAATTATTCATTTTGAACTGCTTAGATATTATTAAATAATCTGCCATCAGCTTTCATAAGATGCATGTTTATATAAATTTTTGTTTATATAAAATTTTTTATATTTTGTTGACTTTTTTACATTTTGTTTATAAACATTTTTTCAACAATTATTATTTCCAAACATTTTAATTCAATCCTCACAAACTCACTGCAAGAAATATGACACTTAAAGATTTAGAGCGATTACCATATGCTATTAGCATTTCCAAAAAGCCTTCATTTATGAAAGATCTATATAGGCTTATGTTTTTAATCCAAAATATCAGAATATCATTTGCCAATTTTATAGAATGGTCAAATGTGATGCCAGAAGGTTAAAATCCCATTAAGTTCTTCTTTGCTCTCCTTTTTCCACCTGATCAATGTTTATATTCTAGCCTTCTGTAATATTGTAAACCTTAAGTAGAGATTTAAATATAAAGACCTCCTTCCACATGTCAGCTATTTAATTCCTCTTTGTAACACCAGCACCTTGCAGAGTGACTGACATATAGTAAGCACTCAAAAAATGTTTATTAAATGGATGAATGACTGAACTAAGAATGAAAGAATAAATAAATGATATAAATAATAACATGTTAAAAAGAATCATATTATTACTTTTTTAAGGTAATAAATCACCCCTCTAAATTGCTCTCGATTTCATTTCTGTAGGCATCAATTTATAAAATTCACGTGCACATTTTCAAACTGCTTCAAGTAGGTTAGCAATGGTGAAATACACACTTCCAAATTTACACATTAATATTTTTAAAGTCAATGGGGAGGGGAAAAAAGAAAGCAAGTATCATTGTGATTCATAATGAAAAAAGTTATAATTATTATAATGAGGGTCAAGAATTTATTTAGCCATTTAAAAGTCAGTCAAGAATAATCATCTCGGGTGAAATTCAATGAAACAGAAAACCAAAGAGACTATTACCACGAAAAAATGCTTATAGAGTACCCATTATTTATCTGACACATACTAAACACTGAAATCTAACTTTGCTCAAAGAAAAATCATTTACAACCTCAACCCTAGATTCTAAAATGTTTAAGATGTATTGTCCTTAGAGATCAAGGACAAAAAAAAAAAAAGTGAATCGCCAAGAAAAGCGTGAACTACCAATCAAAACAGTACATGAATTTCAACACAGAGATTTAGTATGCTTAGTTTTCAAAACATACATACTGCCTAACAACTAAAGCTGCAACTATAAAGATCAAAAGTGATGTAGTTAATGCATTAAAGATAAAATTTCAAAAGAATAAAACATAGAAAACTTATGGATGAAAAATGGTTTGGAACCATAATATCAAAACCTAATATAACCTAATATACTAATCTTGCTAAAAAGCAATATTATTAAAAATGCTACTTATGTAGTTCCGTGAATGCAAGAACCTTCCTTGCCTGTTTTGTTTACTTCTAGCACTCAGCACAGTGCCTGACACACAGTAGGTATACAATAAATATGTGTTGAACAGAAGTGGAAATAGACAAACAAGACACCAACCCTGTCTTTGAATGCCTTAAGGAGAAACGAAATTACAAACCCCAATTCAGCATTAACCAGTGCTTATAACCAAGTAGGTTAGAGAGCACAGAGAAACTCAGAGCCCAGAGCATACTGTCAGGAGATGCCTCCAACAGGTGAATGGGCTGGAAGGAGGGTGGAGTTAGCCAAGCAAATGGGGGAAGAAAAGTCCTACTGTCCTTTCATTCCATAAATATTTATAAAGCAGGATTGAAAGTACAGGGAAGTGAGAAATCAGAGGAATATCCAGGGATATGGAACTAGGGCAGTATGGCTGAATTAAAGTGCATATTTGGGGGTATCATGAAACAGGAGAATTTATTGCTATCAACAGAATGTACACTCCACAATGGCAGGGAGTTTTTTGTCTGTTTTTCCCACTACTGTGGCAGATGTCAAAAATGGCCACAATTTGTCTCCTTTTATCTACACCTGCTGAAATGTGATTTTACAGCTTTTCTCACTAAAACATGGAGTCCTTTATTTCATCTGTTGAATTTCGGCTGACCTTGTAACTTGCTTTTGCCAATGGAATACAGCAGAAGCCATGTTGTGCTAACTCCAAACGTAGCCTCACCATTTTGCACGCTTTCACTCTCTCTCTCAGGACCCTGTTGCTGCTGTGTGAAAGCCCAGTCTAGCCTATTGAATGATGAGAAACATGCAGCCAAGTCAGCTCCCGTTGCCTGAGACAAAGGATCAGCCAACTTTTTCCATAAAGGGACAGACAGTAAAAACTTTAGGCTTTGAGGGCCATATTATTCTTTGCTATTATATTTTACAATGCTTCAAAAATATAAACAACATTCTTAACTTGGGGACCATACAAAATCAGGGGCCATAGGTTTCCAACTTCTGCTTTGGATGAAGGCCAATCAACCCCCCGAAGCAGAATTGTCTACCTGACCACAAATTGTATACCTGAGCCCAGCCAACACCAAAGGAACCGCACACTGAACCCAGTACAAATTTGTCATCCCACAGAATCATGAGCTAAATACGCAAATGCTTGTTGTTTTTCACCACTACATTTTAGTGTCGTGCGTTAATCCCCAAAGGCTTACAGATACACTATCTTTAGTACCTAAAACAGTGCCTGTCATTTAGTACTGACACTCACTAAATACTTAGCAAATAAAATAATGAATAGGAAGAAGCATTAAGAGTCAGAACATGACATTTTACGCCAGGGTTTGCGAACTCTAAGGTCCACAGGAGCCAGGCAAGGAAGTTAACTGTGAAGTAGTCAGTGTAGAGAATAAATCGACTTAGAAGAGTGAAAGGGAATCCATACTGGGGAGCTAGGAGAACACCTGAAAGGCCACCCTAATGTGGTGGGAACATGAACAGAAAACAAGGAACAAAGTCAGAGATTGTAAGACTGGATGAAAATTCAGGATCCAACTACATGTTGTCTGCAAGTGACACACTTTAGATTCAGAAAAATATATTCTTTCAATAAATGGTGCTAGAGCAACTAGACATGCAAAAATGTATTTGGATCTTTATCTCACACCGTACACAAAAACTACCTCAAAATGGACCACAGACCTAAATGTAAAAGCTAAATTATAAAATTCTAAGAAGAAGAAAATATAGGAGTAAATCTTTGTGATCTTGACTTAGGCAATGATTTCTTAAATATGACACCAAAAGCACAACATAAAAGGAAATTGGTAAATTCGACTTACTCAAAATGAAAAACTTTCATGCTTCAAAAGACACCATATGAGAAAGTAAAAAAGCAGACTAGGCAAATCCATAGAGATAGAAAGGAGACAAGGGTTGCGAAGGGCTGGAGAGAGTGAGGATTGGGGAGTGACTGCTAAGGGATATTGGGTTTCTTTGGGGGGTGATGAAAATATTCTCAAAGTACACGGTGGTGATGACACAACATTCTGAATATAGTAAAACACCACTGAATCGTGCACTCTAAAATGGTGAAGAGTATGGTATCTGAATCACATCTCAATTTTTTTTAAAAAAGAAGAAAAATATTGAAAGAAACAACCCACAGACTGGGAGAAAATATTTGCAAATCATGTATCTGATAAAAGGCTCGAACCTAGAATATACAGGGGGCTTTTACAGTTCAATAATAAAAAGACAAATGACCCCATTTAAAAATAGGCAAAGGAAGATATACAAATGGCTAATAAGGACATAAAAGCTCCTCAACATTATTAGTCATTAAGGATATACAAAGCAAAGGCAAATGGGATACCACTTTTCACCCACTAGAATGGCTATAATACTAAAAAGAAAAACAGTATCAAATATCAGTGAGGCTATAGAGAAACTGGAAACTTCATATATTGCTGGTGGGAATATAAAATGGCGCAGTCACTTTGGAAATCAGTTGGGCATCTTCTCTGACAAGTGAAGCACAGCTTTACCGTATGACGGAGCATATCTGCTCTTAGGTATCTACCCAGCAGCAATGAAAACATGTCCACATGAAGACCCACGCACAAGTGTTCACAGCAACATTACTCATAACGGCTCAAAACAAGAAACACCCCAAATGCCCATTAGATGGTGACTGAAGAATCGGACACGTCCATACAATGCAATACTACTCAGCAATAAAAAGGAACTAAGTACTGAAACATAATACAACATGAATGAGCCTCAAACACAACTGCTCAGTGAAATAAACCAAACCGAGAAGAACACGTATTGTATGATTCCATTTATATGACATATTCCCTAAAAGGGCAAATATATAGACAAAAAGTAGACTAACAGTTGCCTAGGACTGGGGTTGGCGATGGGGAGTGGCTGTAAAAGGGTCTGAGGCTTCTTTTTAAGATGATGGAAATGTTATAAAATTAGATGGTGGTGATGGTTGTACAATTCAATAAACATATGAAAAATACTAACATGTATTGAATTGTGCCCTTAAAAAGGTGAATTTCATGGTATGCAAATCATACCTCCATAAAGCTGTTTTTAGAAAAAAAGAATCAGCAGGATTTGGTAGCTGCTTAGCTGTGGTGAACAAAGCAAGTGGGAGAAATCTAAAAAACACCTAGATGCTTGACTTGAACAACCGATGTGAATGGGAATACACTTTACTGAAAAGGCAAGGTGAAAAGGAGAGCGAATAGGTTTATTGGGGTAAAATAATTTGGTTTGGCATATACTACACATTCCATATTGATATGAAGGCATCCAGCTGGAGACGTCCAAAAAGCAATATGAAAAATAGATTTAAGATTCATTCATTCGACAAATGTGTACTGAATGAACACAATGTACCAGGAACCATATTTGGTCATGGAAATATTAGCATGCTTTCATGGAGCTCACAGTCAGTGTGGATGAAAATTTAAAAGAAGACTTCATGGATAAATATATTATTATGCAACTGAGAAGAATCAACACAGAGGTGCTGGTTTAACCACTAGGGTGACTGAAACCATCAAGAAAGGATGAAGAGTATAGACAGAAGAAATGTGGCCAGGGATTTTCACAGAGATTTGTAGGGCTGTACAATTGGAAGTGAAGCCATGAAAAAGACAGACAACCAATCAGAGAGAGAAGAAGCAATAACTACAGATGGAGGAGGAGAGAGTTCAAGAAAGAGGGGATAGTAGTCAAAAGGACACATAAAATGTCAGCAAAATGAAATCGAAAAAATGCATTTGAGTGGATTTGATTTAGCACTTCATTCAGCGAACAAATATTTTTTGAGCACCTATTATGTAACAAGTACTTCGGCTTTTATTCTTAGTGAAAGGCAGGAGCCACTGCAGAATTCTGAAGAGAGGCATTACATGATCTGACATTTTAAAGGGTCCCTCAGGGTGCTGTGATGAGAGGATTAAGAACACAAGGGCAGAAGCTGGGAGACTAGTTAGGAGGCTCCCGCAGTCAACTAAGCAAGAGACCTTGGTGACAGTAGTGACGATGGTGAGAAAAGGTCAGATTCAGAATAAATTGCAAAGGTAGAGCCTATAGGCCCTCCTGATGGATTGCATGTGAGGTTTGAGTGAAACAAGTCAGGCATGACTAAAATTTTTGGCCTGGACCACAGGAATTGCCATGAAATGAAATGAGACAGCTGCAGGTGGAGACGGTGGGGTAAAGCAGAGATCAGTTCATTCACAGACATATTAAGTTTGAGACGTCTACAACTGTATTTCCCCGAAAATAAGACCTAGCCGGACAATCAGCTCTAAAGCATCTTTTGGAGCAAAAATTAATATAAAACCTGGTATATGCTATGCTATGCTATGCTATGCTATGCTATGCTATGCTATGCTATGCTATGCTATGCTATATACTGGGTCTTATATTATATTATAGTATATAAGACCTGGTCTTATTTTACTATCATACATTTTGCTCCAAAAGACATATTAGAGCTGATCGTCCGGGGAAACACGGTAGAGATCCAAGTAAAGATGTCTGATAATCATTTGGACAGACAAGTGTGGTGTTCAGGAGACAGGTGTGGACATTAAGAAGCCAGGGAGACAGAACCAGGAAAGAGGAGTGAAAAGGAGCAGTAAATATAAAGGAAGAAACTCAAAGAGAGGCAAGTATCACTGAAACCAAGAAAACATCACCATGCAAGAAAGAGAGTTCTACCGTATCTGTGGTTCTCAACCAGAGTGATCTTGTCCCCTCAACGGACATTTGGCAATACCTGGAGACTCTGTTGATAGTCATGACTGGGGGTGGCAGGGGGTGCTACCAGCACATAGTAGGGAGAGGCTAAGTGTCCTGCCTTGCACGCGACGGTCCTCTCCCCATCCCTGTCTGAAATTCAAATCTCTTTGGAGATGGTATAGTGTTAGCCCTCTGAATGGCAGAAGTGCCACTGGGGTACCAACAAAACTCACTAGGAAACTGCCCACAAGGGTGCCAAGGGGTGATTTAAAGGCCAGCTGTGGGATGCTGTTAAAACTCATGGGCAGGTAAGCTTCACTGGGGGGCCTGCATGCAGGCTGGGTACCAGGGAGCAAGGAGGAGGAAAGCATGCCAGAACCAGGAAGAAAAGTCCCTTCCTCCTGCGTGTTCTCTCCAGCATCTTCTACAGACAAAACTTAACATTATGCCAGCTGGCAAAGGAGAAATGCCTCAGGGTGTAGCTCCATGTTACAAACCGCGTGTTACAAACCAGTGTGTTGAAGGGTGGACTTGGAGCTGAGAAGCAATAAATTGACAACTGGCACACGCTCCCAGTTCATCTCTCAAAAGAATTTAAAGTGGTCATAACTTTAAAGAAAAAAAATCATGCCCAGGAAAACTATAGATAGAATAGGAAGATATAATCTTACTAAAATTAGACCACAAATTTTGACTCAATTTCTACGTAAATTTCTATGTAAATTTCTAAATAATTATGACTTTTTTTGCGGCATAATGAGAAGTTAAAGCTCTTCTTTTAAAGGGGTACTTATTCTCAACCCTGTACATAAAGACAGAAAAACAAAAGGCCACAGAGGAATATACCACATGTGTTAAGTCACGATTCTCTAAACAGTTTATCACCTACATGTTTGTGTTTCTCAAATTTTCTCACATGACTATGCATAACTTTGAAAATTAGAGAAAATTTAAACTTCTGTTTGAATTATAACTGGTCATTAAATATCAATGTGTGGGGTTGAAGCTGTATAGCTTCTTATGTAACAGGATTCTGAATTCTTTTGAAAGAGCATGCATTAGAAGGAAATCATGCCTGCAAAGCAAATCCTGAAGTTCTAGGTTATTTCCTAATAGCTGTGGACTTAGAGGGAATAAATCAAACATTAATTCTTTCAAATGTTATGAACTATAGCAGCAAACTCATAGTGTTCTATTAAATGATTTAAGAGTACAGTCCAAAAATGAAGATAAATAAAAAAAAAGAATCTCCTAGAAATAAAAAATCAGCCAGAGAAGCCGATCGGATCATGGATGCTTCCCTGATAAAATGTATAGGCCCAGGAGTAGCTCAAGATAAAATAGAATCACAACCTTCTCCCCAAAGTGCCAACTGGTCAGTCCCATGTCCTTTTTATACACTCTTCATGGAAGAAAAAAGGCAAATGGCCATGAACACAGGAAGTGACGTTTATCGTCACTAAAAATCAAGGGTTGCACATTAAAACCATAAATATAGACCATTTTATGACCCCTAGGATCAGAAGAAATGTAAAAGTCTAACAATACCCATCGCGGAAGAAGACGTGGACCAACAAAACTCTCATACCTTATTGGTATGGCAGGAATT
Organism: Rhinolophus sinicus; assembly: GCF_057876585.1. Classification (NCBI taxonomy): domain Eukaryota; kingdom Metazoa; phylum Chordata; class Mammalia; order Chiroptera; family Rhinolophidae; genus Rhinolophus; species Rhinolophus sinicus. Next base: position 45,538,438 of record NC_142507.1, on the reverse strand, counting down.
CTTTCTAGTTATGGTTATAATCCCTTCCTGTTGTATTACAGATACGTTCTCCCAATTTCTGACTTGCCTTTGCACTTTGTAACTCCTGACACACAGAAGTTCTTCATTTTAAGGAACTCAAATTTATTGAGTTTTGTTCTTTTATGATATACATAACATCCTTCCTAGAAAAAGAATCCTTCCCTATCCAGAGATCATAAAGACATGCCTCCACATTGAAAAATGTAGAATTCTGTCCTGCGCATTTAAGTGAAAGGGACAGTATAAAACAGTGGGTAAGAACACGCCAAAGCCAGACCACCTGGGTTTGAATATGACTCTGCCACTGCAACCCTGGGCAAATTGCTTGATTTCGCCATGCTAGCCTCAGTTTCCTCATACAAAACATGAAAAGAGCACCTACCATTGCAGATAAATGCAATGATCAAAGGAGTAAATGTATGTGAAGTCCTAGGACAAGGTCCAGCATGTAATAAGTGCTACATAAGCGTTAGCTGTTTCTATTAATATTAAGCCTTTAATCTTCCTGAACCTCGTTTTCTATATGTGGTGAGGTAGAGATCCCATTTCACTTGTTCCTGTATAGGTAACCAATTACTCCAGCAATATCCTATACAGTGAATGGTTTGTCCTTTCCTCACTAATGTGCGGCATCGCTCTGACATATATGAAGTTTCCATAAAGGTCTGTTTCTGTGCCTCTGTTCTGCTTCCTTGGTCTCTTTATCTGTCTCTGCAGCTACCATACTGTCCAATTACACACTGACAGTAATTATACTGGAGAGCGGCAAGCCCCCACCCCCACCTTGTTCCTCAACTTATGTTTGAGACTTTTATGGCCTTAAGCAGGAGACGGCAAACTAAGACCTACAGGCCAAATCCAGCTAGTCACCTGTCTTTGTAAACACAATTTTATTGGAGGAGGGCCACAGGCATGTGTCTGCATGTTGTCTACGGCTGCTTTCACTCTACAAACGCAAGAAAGACCATGTGTTCCATCAAGCAGAACATACATACTATTTGGCCAATTACCGAAAGTTTGCAAGCCTCTGGCCTAAAGCATGGTCAATTTTCACAAATGTTCAATACGTGCTTGGGAAAAAAAAATGTGTTTTCCAATTGCTTTCCACTCACCAAATCAAATTTGTTAATAATGTTCCATCTTCAATATCTTTACTTATTTTTGTCTGCTGAACCTAAGAATTACTGAGAGAGGTATGTGAAAATCTCCTATGATAATGGATTTGTCAATATTTTCTTTAGTTCAGTCAACTTTTTCCTTTATAGTTGGGAATTAGGCTATTAGATTCATACAAACTTAGAATTATTATAACTGCCTACTAAAAGAAAATCAGTTATTTTATCATTATATAGTGCCCTTTTCAGATGCTAATATTTTGCCATAAAATATACGGGGTCTGACAATATTTCTACACAACAAATATTCTGGTTAGTATTTGCCTATGTTTTCCATTGTCCACTTTCAACCTTTTTCTGTCTTTCTCCTTGGGGGGTTCTCTTATAAACAGCTTATAGCTAGATTTTGTTTTCTTTTTAAGTCTAACCTGTGTCTTTTAAGAATAGAGGCCATTAATACTTAACTTGATGATTTATATTTGGATTTATTTCTACCATTTTATTTTGTGGTCTCTATTTTCCCCATTTTCTGGGGGTTTTTCTTTCTTATCTTTTGTTAAATTGACTAGTTTTTTCCCCATTTCATCTTTTTTCTTTCCTCGTTTAGAAGACAGCCACTGCTTTCATTCTTTTGATGTTAAGATTTAATTTTTAACATTCATATTTACTAAAATCCTATTTTTTTAAAGCTCTTCCCAAACAATACCAAGGCCTAAAGAGGTTTTAAATCTAGTTATCTCCTCCCATTTTCATCAAATTGCAGTACAGTTTTTTAGCACTCCCTTGGTATTATTGAGAATTTTTGAACTCCACAAATTAGATGTTTTTGTTTTTATATCATTAACACATGTTTAGATTTATCCCCACACTTACCATTTTTACTTCCCTATGCTGCTCCTTACATCGCAAACCTTCCTTCTAAGATCAGAAGTAAATCATTCAAAGTTACTTGGAGGGGGGTGGGTCTCAGATAAACAGGTACACTCTGTTTTTGCTTATCTGAAAATATCTTTATTTTGCCCTAATGTTTGACTGTTTCACGAAACATACAATTTTAAATTGGCCCTTATTTTTGTTTAGCACTGTGATTATTCCACTGTCTTCAGGTTTCTGTTTTAAGACCTTTGTCTTTGTTCTGCATTTCACTATACAATCAGTCCCTGTGCCCAGGTATGGATTTCTTTGTATTTCCTGAGCTTCCAAAATGTGACAATTACAACCTTTTTTCTAGAAAAATTCAGCCGTTAAACACTTCAAATATTGTCTCTTTCCCATTCTCCCTTTATCATCTTATGAAATGTATTCCCTGTATCTCGTATCCTTTTTATCAGTTTCCACTCCTCTGCCTCTGTGCTGCATTCTCTGTACCAGCTCCAGACCTGCTTTCCAGTAATTTTTCTCTTCGGCTGTGTCTAATCTGCCATTTGACTTTTCCATTAATTTTTCTTTATTTGTTTCTTATTTTGCATTTCTATAATTTCTATTCATTCCCTTTTAAAAACTGCTTGGTCAATAATTGTCCCTTGCTTCTTACTCATGTTTCTTTTGCTCTTTCAACAATGTTAAAATACTCATTTCATAAACTGCCTTTATATTCCAATAACTAAAGTCTGTTGGGTTTGGTTCTTTGGTGTGCTGTTCCTACGGACTGTCTCATGGGGGCTTGTTACGACAGTAATTTCTGACTATATTTCCTATTTTATATAACTCTGTGGCAATTCTTCGCAGCTTGGTTGACGATGTTTTCTTCCAGGTAGAATTTGAGTAGGGTTCTGCCAAGCACCTACAGCGTTAAAAACCTAGGTCCATGTTAAATTATCATTCTGGGTTTAGACTTCTTCAAATCATGCAAACAATAGTAATTTAAACCCCAGAAGTACACATGAGGGTGAGTGAGTGGCCACAGATTCTCAGGGGAGAGTTTTTATTTGCTTTTAACCTCCACTCCAAACCAAGACCAGAGAGAAAATTTTCTTGGCCTACTTCTGCAGGGTAAGTTCTTTTTAATGCCTTTACACTTGCTTGTCCATTCCCTAAAGTAGTCTTCAGTCTGGCTTCCCAACCTGTGGAAGCCCATATCTTAGCCCCTGCCCTCTCTGTGCTCTAAAATTACAGGTCACCCAGGTCTCTATATGTCACCAGGGTATCTAGTGGCTTCAAAGCTATCTCACTTCCTTGATAGCCTGCGTTTTCCTTTTTGTAGACTCACCCATTCATTTAAAATGACTTTCTGTCATAATGGGGTTATTTTTGTTTGTTTGTTTTGTTTTTTTGAATCAAGCAAATCTTTCAGTTTTGAATCAAGCAAATCTTTCAGTTTTATAACTGAAAGATTCAGGCAGTTAAATTGTCAGGAAAAAGAAATCCAATGAATGCTTTTTTGACTTCTCAACCTAGTACCATAGCCATTTCGAGTTTTTAACATTTTCTAGCTTAAAAGGCCTGTGTTGAAATTACTTGAGGATAGTCAATAGGAAAATTCCTCTGGAATAAGAATTTAATAAGTCAGTTCACTGGGGTGGTGATGAAATCAAAGGTTTTAATGTGGCAATGTTTGTATTAACCAGATAACTGGTCTTGTGTGAACACAATTTGGGAACTATTTAAAAAACATGAGATGATTTACTTTAATAATGTTCTATTCAAATCCGAGCAATTCACTTTCTAGTCATACATCATGCATCATGAGTTATACCAAATTATATAGCAATTCTACTGTAATTATGTCCCCAAATATCTCTTTTCATATTTTAAAGAAATGTCACAAAGCCAAAATGCCGTATTTACTTTATATAATATTACTCAGCCATTTCAACCAAAAAGTCTCAGTTTATAGTAACAAAGGGCCTAGATTGTGAACTACAAGTATAATGGCTCCACGTCTAATCAAAGAGTTCTGCTAAGCATATTGCCTCCATTTATTTATTCAAATATTTCAATACCTACTATGTGCCGGGCCCTGCACTAAGGACTAGAAAGAGTATAGAGAAGTACGTAATTTCCAAAACCAGCAAGTACGCCAACCTCTTCTCTGGTCCTGTATATGTTATAAAAATAAAACTACCATATGATCCAGCAATTCCACTTCTGGGTATTTATCTGAAGAAAATAAAAACACGAACTCGAAAAGATAATAAGCATCCCCATGTTCAGTGTAGTGTTACTTAAAATAGCCAAGATATGGAAACAACCTAAGGGGCCCATCAATGAATGAATAAAGGAAATGTGGTGTATATACAGCGGAATATTATTCAGCATAAAAAGAAGGAAATTTTGCCATTCGTGACAACATGGATGGACCCAAGGGCATTACGCTAAGTAAAATAAGTCAGACAGAGAAAGACAAATACCGTATCATCTCTCTTATATGTGGAATCTAAGAAAAAAACAAAAAGAAAAACACCAAGCTCATATAGACAAAGAACAGATTGGTGGTTGTCAGAGGCAAGGGGCTGGAGGTGGGTAAAGGGAGTCAAAAGGTACAAACTTCCACTTATAAAATAAAGAAGGCATGGAGCATGTAACATATAGTATGGAAACTATAGTTAATAACACTGTATTGCATATTTGAAAGTTGCTAAGAGATAGATCTTAAAAGTTGTCATCACACACAAAAAACAATTTTGTAACTATATATTTTTGTGACAAATAGTAAGTAGACTTATTGTGTTGATCATTTCATAATGTATACAAATACTGAATAATTATTTTGTACACCTGACTTTAATGTTATATTCAACTATATCTCAATTTTAAAAAAATTGTAATTATAAAATGATTACAAGTTAGAAAAAGAAACCAAATGGAAATTACAGAACTGAAAAATACATTGACAGAAATTGAAAAATTAAAAAAAAATAACTCTTTGGATGGGCTCAATATTGTAGTGAAGATGACCAAGGAGAGAATCAGTCAACTTGAGAAAAGAACAGAATTTAACCAATCTGAGCAACTGAGATAATAGAACGAACACATATGAACAAAGCTTCAGGAGCCTGTGAGACTCTAATAACACAACATTTGTACCAGAGTCCCAGAAGGAAAGGAGAAAAGAAAATAGGACTGAAAGAGTACTCAAGGATAAAAACTCCCCAAAAATGGCAAAACACACAAATGTACATCTGCAAAAAGCTGAGCAAACACCAAACAGGATAAACCCAAGGAAATCTATGGCCAACACATCATAATTAAAGTTCTGCAAACTAAAGACAAAGAAGTATCTGGAAAGCAGCCAGAGAAAAGTCATGCACTATCTACGGAGGAACACCAGTTTGAATGACACTGGACTTCTCATCTGAAACCACGGACGCCAGAAGGAAGGGACACATGTCATTTTTCAAGCACTGACAGAACAGAACTGTCAACCCAAATTCTATATCCAGAGAAACTATCCTTCAGGAATGAAGAGGGAAAAGGACATTATCAAACTAAAAAGAAGTTGTCACCAGCAGATATACCCTTAAAGAATATCTAAAGAAGTTCTTGAAAAAGAAAGGAAATGATAAGAAATAAAGAATCTTAGCTTATCAAGAACAACAACAAAAAGAGCAGAAATATGGGTACAAACAATAGACTATCCTTCCCATGAGTTTTATAAATCATATTTGAGGATTGAAACAAAAATTAAATACCGTCCGGTGTCTAATATAAAAAAATGGGGTAGGTAAAGGAACTTAAATGGAAGGTTTTCACACTTTCCTCAAAGTGTAACATAGTTACATGTTGTTCACACTTTACTCAAAGTAGTAAAATGTTGATACCAGAAGACTGTGAATATATATATACTGAGTGGAGAGATACATACATTATATATATGGAGTGACAGAGATTGTATATATATATACAGAGAGAAAGAGAGAGAGAGAAAGAGAGACACGCCCAGAGCAACCACTAAAAAAACTATACATTATTTCAAGTAACCCACATGAAGACACAAAGAGAAAACAGAGGAATGAGAACCAAAGGAAACAAACAATGCAAACAATAAAACGGCAGATTTTAGCTCTAATATAATAATGGACTGAATTGTGTTCCCCCCAAATTCATACAGTGAAGTCCTAATCTCCGGTATGACTGTATTTGGTGATAGGGCCTTTAAGAGGTAATTAAGGTTAAATGAGGTCAAAAGGGCGGGGCCCTGACCCAATAGGATTAATGTCCCTGTAAGAAGAGACCTTGGAGAGCTCCATTCTCTCTCCAGCCACACAAAGAAGAGATCATATGAGCACACAGGGAGATGGCAGCTGCCTGCGAGCCAAGAGAAGAGGTGTCAGAATGAAATCTACCCTGCCAACACCTTGATCTTAGACCTCTCAGCTCCAGAACTTTGAGAAAATAAATGTCTGTTGTTTATGTCTTCCAGTCTACAGCGTTTTGTTACGGCAGCCCACACAGACTAAGACAAATTACCTTAAATGTAAATGATCTAAAGGTATACTAATCAAGACAGAGATTGACAGCATGCATTAAGAAGAAGAAACAAAGTGACCCAAATCCAAGCTGTCTACAAGGAAGTCAGTCCAAATTCAACCACAGAAGTAGGTTGAAAGTAAAAAGGACAGACAGTGAAAAGAATAAAGAGATTGGGGCAGGGGCATGTTTTCTCTACACCTGTAAAGCCAGTTAATGTTAATGGTAGAAGGGAAAATTCCAAAAACGACATGACTTCTAAGGGAAGCACACAGTCCAGCATCCATGTCACCAAAGCCTGTATCAGACAATCAGTAAGCAAAACCATATCCAAACACATAGCTTAAAAGGTAAAAGCAAAGGTAGTTAGTTACAGACAATAAAATATAACAAGAGAACAAGACAGGAGTGGAACAGAAATACACCACAAAGCAAAGGACGGGAATTACAGAGCCATAGACCCTGATACCTCATTTATTGAACACTGTCCACTTCTGAGATCCCTCCTGAAATAATCAGAACATTCTGTGCAATGGACTTAACTATAACAATTATTGGCACCCATTTTTATAAGAGCAATACAGGTTCCCTGTTTTAAGGTTGGGTACTTCCTGTATGCTGCAGATAAATCAAGTTTAAAAATTACATGTTATATTAAACGTAAGGTCTAAGTGCCTGGTACAAACTTGACACAGTATTTATTAAAGAAGAGAAAGGAGGAAGAGAATAATTCATAAATGAATTAATAAAAGTCAGTGGCCCCTTGTCTGACAAGACATTCACAGGAATTTTGCATGCAGCCCCTCATCAGTGTTAAAAGCCCTCAAGTCCAGATTTTATGAGACTGGTTTAGATTTTGCATCAGGAAGAACCTACTCTAGCAATTTAGGTCATTTGCCTCTTTAAACAAAAGGGTTAGATCAGATAATTTCTCAAAGACCTTTCCAATGCTATTATTTAATGATTTACACCCTGGTCAAATTCTCTGATGGGATTACCTCTCTTTTACTGTCAAATGTAATGGCACAGGATATTCAACTGAACATTTGGTTTATCTAACTGCCTCCGTTAAGTGTATTTACCATCTGGGACAGGTTTGAAATATAAGGCAGAAGCTAGAGAAACCATGGAAATCTTCCGTGTATCTTAGTCATGTCACATGATCATGAGTGAGAAAACACGCCGCACAATAGCCTCAGGAAAGAAAGGTAAATGCCATGACGCTACACTGCGCCAGACTTGTTGGAAATAGTCTAGATTTAGCTCAGTTTCAGTAAAAAATACTTCTCAAAGCAAATGCAGTAACTCTCTCAAAAAACGTTTTAATCTATAAAACTCATTAAAAATGTATGAATGAATTTGGCACACAGTAAGGTATGAGATGTCTAAAAGTACCCCAACTTTTTCAGGTCTCCCAGTGCAATCATCACTGATGCCAGTAGAAAAGCCACTTCCCACCGTACAGGCCTTTGACTTAGCTTTCCTGAGCTGCAGTGCAGCTTTTGGGGTATACCTGTAAGTGGCCTCCTAATAGAAACTAGGTCTTCCCATTGAAACCCTGTAATATTCAACATGGATGAACTGACTATCTTACTGCATTCCACACCTGAAGTTTTCACATCAGCCCACTGAATTACAAAAAAAAAAAAAAAAAAAAAAATTATCTCCTATTTGTAAAACTGTAGGATTAAGTAGTCTAACTCCTTTCCATATAACTTTTAAAAATGCCATCGATTCTTATGTGGGGTTTTTTGTTTGTTTGTTTTTCAGTCTGATGTTTCACCTGAATGAAAGAATTCGTTATTAAAATAAGCAGAAACATTTAATCCACAAGAATTTTTAGCAGCTAGAACTAGCAGTCAGTTCCTAAATCCACAGCCTTTGTTTCCAGTCTCTCTTTTTGGTCTATATTTGCTGCAGTGTTGAAGGAGTGACAATGAAGCAATAAAGCAACTAACGGAGGAAAAGTTGAATTCCGCAAGGCAGGGTCCATGTTTCATATCCAAATGCTAACGGCCCTGGGCTGTGCATAGAGAATCATTTGATCTCAGGGCTACCAAGGGTCCAAGGCGTGTCAAGGGCCAGTCATGCTTAGATTCCATCTGCAACAATTCCAATAAGAGGCCTTCCGTCCTCTGCTCAACACTGCCAGTGTCTGGGACAGGCTGCTGCTTTATGAGACTGCCCACTCCATCCCCACAGCTCTGACTGTTAGGAAGTTCTCTCAGAGTGGGTACAAATCTGTCTCTCTGTCATTTCCACCCACGAGTGCTAATTCTATCCCTCGGGACCACACAGAAAAAGCCTAGTCTTCTTCCACCTTCCACATGTCAGCCCTTCAAATAGTTGAAGATAGTTATCAAGTCTCCCGTGACGGTGTGGTAGGCTGGATAAGAAATGGCCCTCCAAAGACATCATGTCCTGATCTCCACAACCTAAGAATATTCTGACACAGGCACAGGTTAAGTTTGCAGACGGGATGCAAATTCAGGATTTGCAGATGGAGAGATTAACCCGGATTATCCTGGTGAGCCCAATGCAATCAATCACAGGGGTCCTTAGAAGAGAGAAGCACAGGGTCAGAGAGAGAGGAAGACATGTGACAATGGAAGCAGAGGTTGGAGTCATGCAGTCTGAAGATGGAGGAAGGGCCAGGAGCCTAGGAATGCAGGCAGCCTCGAGAAGCTGGAAAAATCAAGAAAAGAGATTCTTCCCTAGAGCCTCCCAAAGCAATGCAGCCTTGCACACCCATTTAGACTGTTGACTTCCAGAACTGTAAGAGAATAAATCTGTGTTCTTTTATGCCACTGAATTTATGGTGTTTTGTTATAGCAGAAATCGGAAACTAATACGCTCCTCTTTCCAAACTGAAAGATTTCTGCAACCACTCTTCAAATGACAGTTTCAAGTCTCGCCCTTGGATAGTCCCAATCTTTCTCTTGCCTAAAACCCCAGGTGTTTCCTCCCTTTTATCCTACACCCTACTCTCCTGGCCCAAATAGCTTTAGACTTTCTCTCCCGCGATGTCTAACACCCCATTCATTTGGTCCTCTTACTCTTACCAAGCACGTTCTCAGAGTAACTACTCAATACATAAGTATTAAGTTGAAATGCAACAACTGTTCAAAACTCCCAACAGTTTTGATCTTCTAAAAGGTTAAAAGGCCACCTCTTCTCCCCTCCCAAACTGAGGGATAATATAATTTAACCTTTAGAATCCTCAAGTTCCTCCCCGTCGGTAAGGATTTAATAGTACAGAATACAGATTAGAAAGATGACTTCTCAATTGACTTTTTTTTTAATAGAACCACAGTGGAAATTGAAGATAAAAGTTCCCTATATTATGTATATGACTAATGTGTCCCAATACCAGGACCTCTAAACTCTATATTTATTTTTAGCTATCATGCAAATGGTAGAATTTATTACAAAAATCAATTAAACAAAAGTATAGCATTAGCTAAGCCAAATGTTTTATTCAAAATATTTAAACACTTATATAATAGGTTTATCTGCCAACATTAATTTCTTCCAGAAAAATGATGCAAAAAAAATAAGTATTTGACAAATGCACTGTAATAAACATTGTGTTTATAGCATAATTCACTTTACCATCTTAAAGGTTTTCCAACACACTCTATTCACGGATGCTAAAGTCTAGTGCACTGATCATTACAGTTCAGAATTTTATTAGTTATTAAATCATTCACTATAATACTTTCTCATTGAGTTTCTGTGCATAAGGGCACCTTAAATATTTACTGAAGACCACTGCAAGCCTTGTATTAAAAAGAGTGGGAAATTCAAGTGTATATAAGACATGGTCCCCAACTTCAATTTGTTCTCAATCTTGTTCAAGAATATAGCATACTTATAAATAAAAGTGGGAAAGAGGAATAATACAAAGCAATGTAACAAATGAGTAGCACAGGCAGTTAAGTGCCATAAGAGTTCCAAAGAGAGAGTCCTCAATGAATAGAATGGTCAAAGAAGTTGGCTTGGGTAGGGCTCAGAAAGAAATGGGAGGATAAAAAAAGAACATACCAAACTAGTGAAATAGCACCCGTAAAGCCAAGAAGGCAAAAGCCATGTTCAAAGGATAGTAAGCAAACAAATTAGACACTGTGGAGAATTTTATGTAGAGAAATGGAAAAAGATGGCAGGAGAAATGGGTTGGAGACAAATTACAGAGGCTAACAAATCTCCCATCACAGTGTATTCCATGTATCAGAGACTCAAACTTTTTAAAATAAATTGTTAATAAAGGTCTTGGATGCCAGACAAATAAATTTATATTTTCTCTTGTAAACAACAGGGAATCACTGAGGTTTCTGGACAAGAGAATGACTTACATAAAACAGAATTGACAGTAGTAAACAACATAAAACTGAAATCAAAGAACCCCAGATTTGAGGTGGGAAACGTGCAGACAAGAAAGTAGATATGAAAATTAAAAGGAATGGATGGGAACATAAACAGTGTGACAAAGAAAGAACTGACAAAACTTGGTAATTAGTTTTTCTCTTTTTCATGAGGTGGAATTAAAGAGTCTGGGTGACAATGAGAATTCACTCAGAAATTATCTACTGAATTTCTATTATGCCAATCACTGAGCTAGCTGGTAGGGATAAAATAGTGACCGTGACAATGAACTATCTCAGCGAGGCTTTAAGACTAACAGGACACAGGGAAGTAACTATTAGTTATAACACTGTGATAAATGCTTTGGATGAGAAAAGTAAGGCACACAGGAAAAGTACACAGCCCCACACTGAGATCGGGACAGGAAACTGATTGTGAGAAGGAAATCAAATGGGGAATGTGGTGCAGCAAAAGTAGAAAAGTGACAGTACACATACACATTAAGTCCCTTCCTTAAATCACTCCATTAAATATAAAGGATTCAAATTAAGCTACCGAAATCAATAAATGTGGTCCCCAATTTAAGACCTCCAGAAATTTACTTCTATAATAATATGATGGGTCGAAACTCCAACTTTCTATTTTGATGAACTATGTTACAAGATGAAACTGCATTCTCAAAAAATCACCAATGTACAAAGGGCATTAGAGAATTTTATGGGTGATGGAAGCACTCTGAATTTTTATTGTGATTACATGACTGTACAGTCATCAAAACTAACAGAAGTGTACACCTACAAAGGGTGAATTTTACTATATGTAAATTATACCTCAACAAACGTGATATAAAAAGATCATCAGTGGCTGGCCCAGTGGCTCAGGCAGTTGGAGCTCCGGGCTCCTAACACCAAAGGCTGCTGGTTCGGTTCCCACATGGGTCAATGGGCTCTCAACCACAAGGTTGCAGGTTGATTCCTCGAGTCCCGCAAGGGATGGTGGGCTCCGCCCCCTGCAACTAAGATTGAACACGGCACCTTGAGCTGAGCTGCCGCTGAGCTACCTGGTGGCTCAGTTGGTTGGAGCGCATCCTCTCAACCACAAGGTTGCCGGTTCGACTCCCGCAGGGGATGGTGGGCTGTGCCCCCTGCAACTAGCAATGGCAACTGGACCTGGAGCTGAGCTGCGCCTTCCACAACTAAGACTGAAAGGACAACAACTTGACTTGGAAAAAGTCCTGGAAGTACACACTGTTCCCCAATAAAGTCCTGTTCCCCTTCCCCAATGAAATCTTAAAAAAAAGGATAATTAAAAAAAAGATCATCAATGACTTAGTACTTGCTAAATTCAATGGCAACTATTCAAAGGCAATTCAACAGTTACTTAATGTTATATTAGGAACAAAGTATATGCCAATATCACCTTTACTATTTACACTATTGTACAAATATGCTATAAATACACATACTTTCTTAAGAAATATGTAATTTTTATTTTAATGGAACTCCACGCATTTCATCCTGAATTTGAGAAACAAGTCTTGCTGCTCAGGCTTAGGATCTAACTGGAGGTCCCAGTTCACATTGTATCATCTTTATTTTTTAAATTATTTTATTGGGGAACAGTGTGTTTCTCCAGGGCCCATCAGCTCCAAGTCATTGTCCTTCAATCTAGCTGTGGAGGGTGCAGCTCAGCTCCAAGTCCAGTTGCCATTTTCAATCTTTAGTTGCAGGGGGTACAGCCCACCATCCTTTGTGGGAATTTAACTGGCAACTCTGTTGTTGAGAGCTCGCGCTCCAACCAACTGAGCCATCCGGCCGCCCCTCCGGAAGCTCAGTGGCAGCTCGTTGTCTTCAGTCTAGCTGTGGAGGGCGCAGCTCACTGGCCCACGTGGGAATCCTGTTGTTCAGAGCTCACGCTCTAACCAACTGAGCCATCTGGCCGCCCCTCCATCATCATTTTAACAAATTTAAAATCTAAATCATATTCCTCCTTAAACCAATTCTCCTTCATACTCTCACTTCTGTATCTCAAGATCTGTTACCTTTGATATTTGGAATCTTTCTGGTACCTCTTCCCAGCATCAGTTCTTCCTGTCCTGGGAAATAAAACTGTCCCTTTAAAGGCTTCCATACTAAGCTCTGCTCCCTCTAATTTGTCCTACACACCAGTGCCAGATCAATCATATATTCTTTTATTACGTAAACCCCAGATCAAAACCATTGGCTATTTCCATGGACTGTAAGATAAAATGCAAACATCTCTGAACAGCTTCCAAATCCTTCATAATTTGACCTAATCCTGTATCTGCAACTTTTTCTAGACTGCATAAAATGAACGGACTTAAAAATCACAGAAAGGAAAGGATATTAGGAAAGGGGATAAGGAGATAACACACTAAAAGTTTCAAAACTTGAAGTACAAGGCATATGCTGTTGTAAGGAATAGACAAATTTCACTGGCACAGGAGGAAATAATTGGAAGTGAGGCTGGAAAAGTAGGCTCAGTCCACACTTGTAAGACTTAGGTGTTAAACGGAAGGTTTCAGTAGGCATCAAGAGAAGTCGTCATGGATTTTTTTTTGTGTTATTTTTTTTGAACAGAGGAATAATATTACAAAAGTGATGCTCAAGGAAAATTATTCTGGGGCTGGAAAATAGATGTAATGGTGTGTGGGGGGGTTTAAATAGAAAATAGAGGCAAAGGAAGATCATAGCCACGGTACATAGTCTAAGCATAAAGTCAAAAGGATTTGAATACTGGCAGGAAAGTTAGGAAATAAAGAGAAACTATTCGTTCTCAGCTACTGCTGGTATACACACAGGAACCTCCCAAAATAATCAGACAGTGTTAGGTGTCCCATCAGGTACCGGGCCAGGAAGGTGGGGGTGGGGGTGGGGAGGGTGGTTATAAAATTCACATAGTATTTGAATAATTTCGGTTAATTTTAATCCATCTGGCCAGCAATGGCCTGGGTAATACAAAAACAGCCCCAAATTCCTTTACATTTCAATGAACTTCTGGCAGAAAGACGACTTCAATTACAACTGGTTACTTTGGTTATTAGTATTACTTGTGTTCCTCAAAAAAGACTACTAGATAAGCATTTAGAAGAAAGGTACCAAAAACAGAGGAAGAGGATCTGGGATTTAAAATTGCCCTACTGTCTGAAAACGCCAAGATTTGCTGCAGATTTTCATGATTTGATCTAGTAACACCTTCACACAAATATTGTGAAACTTGTAATAATAATTACGTCATCTCCTTAAGAAAATGATACACCAAATTTCACGCAACAATTAGAATTTGTATTAGAAGTATGAAAGTAAGTTTTAATTATAGCATTTAGCACTGTTTTACACATAAGCATCCTTTATGTGATTTAAATCTGCTTTCATTAAATATGTTAACTTGGACTGGAGTAAGTTAATTCATACAACTATTTTATTACGGTTACTAAATAATATCTATATATAGATGTTAAACAGAACAGAAAATTTAACTTCATTCTCTAAAATAGATTTTTGCTCAAGATTTAGTTGGAGAAACAACCAAGGAGTAAACCAATTCCCTCCAAAGAGGCCAGTTTTTGTTTCATTTCCAATGAAATATATAGCTCATTTAATTCATCAGATTTTTTTTTCAAGGAGCATGACAATTTAAAACATCTCTTCAGGTATGTGCTTGAGGTTACAAGAGATTATGTGGGAAGTAATCAGACGCAGCAATTCACAAGCGTACCAGGACACACATGAAAACCAGTCTTCATTTACAAATGAGCATTCTGACAAAAGATACAATAGAGATGCCTCATTATACTATCAGAAGTAGTTAGTGAAAACATCAAGTTCAAAAACAAACATCAAGTTCAAAAATAAGGCATTTTGTGGATATGAAGATGGAGGGTATATATGTGTCAAAGCCTCTGGCTTCCCACTAGATGAAGGTCAACATGTCCAAACACCCAGTTTTAACATTGAAACACTGCCGCTCAACAAAGAGGCGATTAAGTCCCTGAGAATAGTTATTTATTAGGGTTTTATATGTGTCAAGTTCGTGTTTGCAAACACTTTGACAATTTATTGGTAGCTTACTCCAGGTTTGGTTTTGGTTTTTAATTTTCTTACTGACTTGAAATCTAAGACTGATTCAATTTTTTTTAATGGAAATAGTAACAACTTGGTTATACAAGCCAAGATTACTTCTGCGTGTACACAAGATCCGTCTGGCTATCTATAGAAGGGCAGAAACTGGAAGTGAGGAGTTCAGGTCCAGAGATGCAAATCAGGAGATGTTTACACACAATAAAAGGACCTTCTCTTGTGTTGATCAAAGCCACTACCCATGGCAATATTTCAGCTGCAGAAGAGGGAATATAACCAGTCACCAATAGGTACTACCATGTGTCCCCAAAAATAAGACCTAGCCAGACAATCAGCTCTAATGCATCTTTTGGAGCAAAAATTAATGTAATACCCGGTCTTATATTATATAAGACCTGGTCTTATTTTACTCAGGTCTTATATTAATTTTTGCTCCAAAATCAGCTCTAATGCATCTTTTGGAGCTTAAATTAATATAAGATCCAGTCTTATATTATATTATATTCTATACAACCTGGTCTTATAGTAAAATAAGCCTGGGTCTTATATTAATTTTAGCTCCAAAAGACGCATTAGAGCTGATTGTCCGGCTAGGTCTTATTTTCGGGGAAACAGGGTATGTTGGCGTCCTCACTGGGGCATCCAACCACCCAGGCAGGGCTAACAACCTGGAATATCATGACTGTTTATCACCATGACAGTTATTGCTGAGACGAGGGCTGCAGTTTTCCTGTATAGTTAACGATTCAGCAAATAATGCAAAATAACGGGTGGCTTTTGGAACCAAAAAAGAGAAGACTCTCTTTTGGGCTAAAAGATCTGACATTTGCCTCAAAAGGAAACTAAAACTCCAAAGATACTGAGACCATATACTATGATGAAAACTATCAGCTCCATAAACAGCAAGACAGAATGTTATAGTTATCAAGATTCCCCCAAATGTTCCTTTTTTATTTTTTTTTTTGACCAAGTAATCCCATGCCTAGGAATGCCATAGCCAAAATAATGTAAAGGAGTAAAAGAAAAAGAAAAGCAATTATTACAATTGCTTCTGGGTGGAAAATGATTAGTAGTCATTGTTTGCCCGGATTCTTTATACTCTATGGAAATTTTGCATACAGAATTGTGGCAGGGCTGCGATTCCAATTTAAGCCTAATAACCAAAATGCAAGCTCTTGACTCTATAATATAAGGAGAGGTTTGCCAACCCCACAAAAGGATTGCCACGCAGGAAAAATGAAGCTGACTTACATGGCAGTCCTTACAAAGAATCTCCCAATACAGGGCACTCTCTCAATTAATCTATTTTGAACAACAAAATACTGTTACAGAAAGCAATCTGGTAAGAAGGCAGATGGCGAAAGGCTACCCTCAGGCAAGACAAGTGGAACTGCCTGAAGAAATGGGATGATAAAAGAGAGGGCAAGGGACCCCGATACCTTCCTTATACTTTCCTGCCAGTCACATGAGGCAGAATCCGCTTAATGGGGGTGATTTGAGGCAAAGCGCTTACAACGATGCTTGCAGTTCTGTTCTTTTGAGTCGTATAAGAGGGTAAGGGGAAAATGTCACTGAGTTAGGTTGGCACTGATAATTCCTCTCATCAGTTTGGTATAATTTAGCATAGAATAGGCTAATTCAGTGACACTGACCTACTATGCAATGGGAAATGGCGAGTGGTGGGGTGCGCCCAGCAGGGAGAGGGTGCTGAGACTAAACAACCGGGAGACAGTGTACAGACACATAAAATAATACCAAAGAATAAAAATGAGAATGGGATAGGGGAAAATAGTGGAAGAAAGGGAGTTCCCAAATGCTAATTCCACTTTGTAATCTTACCTATGTCCGGCCCTAAACACTATCTCTCCCTAACGCCCATAATGATGTCATTTAAGTCTTATCCCAGACATTCCATTTGGTTTTGACCAAACTGGTACTGATTATGACCAAACTAGCCAGCATTCCTGTGTTAAATATAAAAATTTTAGGAATATTTCACAGAAAAAAAAATCAAAGATACCAAAGAAAAAATTCATTTTTGGTAACTGTGTACTTCATAAAACTATGTACATGTTCAGTGTATGGGGAACTACATAAGGAACAATGACACATCTCTCTCCCTTACTGGGCTTTGTTTCCAAAGCTTAAAAAAAAAAAGACATAACTTGCTTTATTCAACTGGTCAAAGTCATTTTGTGCTTGTGTTATGTTTTTTAAAAGAGATTTTGAAAAGTCGACTCCTAGTTATATTCCAAATAACTTCAAATGGTCACATTTTGGCTTCTCCCTCTATACTTTTCTAATTCTTCCTAACAAGGAACTCAATTCCACTTTGTTTTTCCTTGTCAAATCTGGGACAGTACATCGTATTCCTCTTGACCCTTTCCACCAAGGTGAAGCTCTTCTCCAGTCAAAAGTACAGACTGCCTTCCAGTCTAAAAAGTTGTGTTATTGATTAATGTAAATTTGAACATTTTTCTCAGCATTGGCAACAGCGCAATTTTATCACCATGGCCTGCTTGATGGAGTCTAACTTACTGGACTAAGCTATAAAATTAATAATGTATAATGGCAAAGTACGGAACTATTTAAGTACCCTGGGGTTGCAAAGAACAGAAATTAAGTAAAAAAAAAAAAAATTGTAATAGAGAAATCTCCAAAGGAGGTAAGTTTAGGACTGGATTTTGAAGAAGCATGACACATACTTTGGTTTGGCTCTAATGGAGTATACATATTGGGTAATAATGAGAAATGAGTTTGGAAAGAGTTGCTGGAGGATATTAAACATTAGAACAGAGAATAACCATAGCAAAGAAAACATCAGGTTAATTTCCTTAACAAGCCAAATGATCATAAGGCAGTAACGAAAAGGTTTATTTTACAAGAAAGCACAAAAATAATATCAATGTAAGACAACTAGTTCCACTTTTAAAAACAAACATGTCTCACATTTCTGTACCAACTTAAATCATTATTAACTTCCAAGTTTGACACTGCCGTAACGGATAACCCGGCTAGTTGATTCCACCGGATAGAAAACTAAAATGGCATTTTCATGCCTTAGAAAACAAGGTGCTCACACAAAGCAGATGAAAAATCTGCAGCCTGTGTCCATGTGCATATAATTTTACACAGAGGACGAGGTTTCTTTTTACCGAGATTGCATAAGCTTCTCTACCTTCTTGAACTTCAGTTTTTATTACATTTTTAAAGAAACATACAGCAAAAAGATGGAAAGAGATTTTCGAAAGCTGAAATAAAAGTCAAAGGTTAAATTCCTTGAAAGAAAGGAAATGAATCATTCCCTTTTGTACCTCAGCCTGGCACAGGCTCAGTGCATAGTAGGCACGCAAGGAACATTGTTAATTAATGGCAAAAGGCCTTGCCAACAAAAGGATTAATGCTTGGACAAACCCCAAGCTACATTCCTGGACCAAATATCTGAAAATGTTCTGCATCTACAACATTATATTGTACTTTTCAACAAGTCCTATGTGCTAAGCTAACTTTGTGATCCAATCAAATGCAACAGTAGTGCTATATCCTTTGTATTCTGTCTTTAAAATTTGGGTCCGAGAGATTTTTAGCACATAAACGAGTAGGCAGCAAAACTTGTCCAGTTTCCAAAATTCACTTCTAATTTATAAGTTAAAATAGGATCAAGTTGGGGTCCTAGACTAATGATAACCTCATGCTAAGCCTAGATTCATCAAAAATTATCTGCATGACCTTGAGTATATCACTTTTCTCCAAGCCTCAGTTTTCTCATCTGTAAAATGAGAAAAATGGGCATTTCAAAGCCTTCCTTGGGGAAGTGTATTGATGACTGTAATTTACTTTGAAATGCACACAAAAAAGTAAAAGCTAAAATAAACGAATGGGACTATATGAAACTTAAAAGCTTCTGCACAGCAAAAGAAACCATCGACAAAATAAAGAGGCAACCAACTGAATGGGAGAAGATTTTTGCAAACAGTGCCTCTGATAAGGGGCTAATATCCAAAATATACAAGGAACTCATGAAACTCAACAACAAAAAAACAAACAACCCAATTGAAAAATGGGCAGACGACCTGAAGAGACATTTCTCCAAAGAGGACATACAAATGGCAAATAGACATATAAAAAAATGCTCAACATCACTAATCATCAGAGAAATGCAAATCAAAACCACAATGAGCTATCACCTCACCCCAGTCAGAATGGCTATCATCAACAAGACAAATAGTAACAAGTGTTGGAGAGGCTGTGGAGAATAAGGAACCCTCATACACTGTTGGTGGGAATGCAGACTGGTGCAGCCGCTATGGAAGGCAGTGTGGAGGTTCCTCAAAAAATTAAGAATAGAATTACCATATGACCCAGCAATCCCTCTCCTGGGTATCTACCCAAAAAATCTGAAAACATTTAGAGATAAAGACACGTGTGCTCCAATGTTCATTGCAGCTTTGTTTACGGTGGCCAAGACATGGAAACAACCAAAATGTCCTTCGATAGATGAATGGATAAAGAAGTTGTGGTATATATACACAACGGAATACTATTCGGCGGTAAGAAAAGATGATATAGGAACATTTGTGACAACGTGGATGGATCTTGAGAGTGTAATGCTGAGCGAAATAAGTCAGACAGAAAAAGCAGAGAACCATGTGATTTCACTGATATGTAGTTTATAAACCAAAAACAACAAAAGAACAAGACAAACAAATGAGAAACAAAAACTCATAGACACAGACAATAGTTTAGTGGTTACCAGAAGGTAAAGGGGTGGGAGGTGGGAGATGAGGGTAAGGGGGATCAAATATATGGTGATGGAAGGAGAACTGACTCTGGGTGGTGAACACACAATGGGATTTATAGATGATGTAATACAGAATTGTACACCTGAAATCTATGTAATTTTGCTAACAACTGTCACCCCAATAAATTTAATTTAAAAAAAAAAGGGTAAAAAAAAAAGAAATGCACAAAAAAAGCATAGAACAATGGATGGATAGAGAGATAATAAAGCAAGTGGACTGAAAACATTAAGAAAATAATCTAGGTGGTTGATATACTTCTACCACAGGGGAAAAAAACACCTAATCAATCCTCCCAAACTCCCATCTTTCCTTTTCCTGGTATCACCAGTCACCCAGTTGCTCAAAGAAAAAAAAAAAGTAGATTTCGCTTCTTCCCTCACCTGCAATCAATCAGCAAGCCCTGTAAATTCTTCTTTCAAAGCATCTCAAATCCATTCATTTCATTTCACTGCCACAATTGTATGGCAGTCCAAGCCATCATTATCTTTCACCTGAACTAAAAGGTCTCCCTTCTTCCACTCCTGTTCCCCTCCCAAATCATAAACAATGTCTTTTTGAAATGTACACCAGACAATCACCGTCCAAGTTTACAATTCCCAGTGACACTAAGGATAGGTAACATCCAGGCCCCGACCGGCCCCGCCTACTTCTTTGATCGCACCCCATTACTCTCACCCCCTCATTTGCGAGGTGCCAGCCACACTTTCTCTTCCTTTCTAGTCCTATAGCATGCCAAAGCTCTGCTATCAAGGCCTTTGTACGTTACAATTCCCTTTGGCTGGGATTTTTCCTCAAAATTTTCACATGGCAGACTCCTTCCTTCTTCTAGTCATTCAACTTGCAGCTTCCTGCCCCCTCCTCCGGAAGCCCTCCCTGACTACCTGTCTACACAAGACACTATCTCATCACGGTGATCGATTCTCCTCAGAGCAGCAGAATACACTGCATACGAGCACAGACAGACTCTGCAGTCACACTGCCTGGATTCAGGGTCCAGCTCAGTACTCTCCTACTGCGTGACCTTGGGCAAGTGACTTAGCTTTCCTGTGCCTTGGTTTTCTCATACATAAAAAGAAGACACTACTACTTCACAGGGTCAGTGTGAGATTAAAGATGAAGGAGAACGCTTAAGAGCAATGCCTGACACATAATAAGGGCCGTTTAAGTCTTTGCTACCGTTATTATTATGGCATTAGCTTATGTTTTATTTTTTATGTTTTATTGCCCCACTGGAATGTTAACTCCGTAAGAGATCTTGTTTGCTGTGTTTATTGCTATGTCCCCAATGCCTAGAACATTATCAAACACTTGGCAAAAAAGCGCAATAAATATCTGCTGAATAAAAACAATTATGTTCTTATATTTGATTGTGGTAGCTTCATTTGCCCTCAGTAAACATTTACTTACAGCGTAGCATTTTTCCTTTTGCTTAAGTTCCAGAAATTATTGGGAAGAAATAAAGCCAGGAAGCAATATAAACACTGTGATCTTAAAAGAGTCCATTAATTTGTTAATTTGTGATTTTAAAAAATTCCTTTCTCATTTAAAAAACCAAAAATAATTTTTAAAAATCAAGTTGTTTAAAACAAATCAGTCTCCTTTTCTTTCTTACCTTAGCTAAAGCATTAATAAATAAACTTAGCTCTCACTTGCTCATTTCATACTAAAAGTATAATGTTTATCAGATATCGTTCTTAGTCTATTTAGCAAGAATTTTAAAAGATTATTTTAAAATGGCAGCGGTTGAAAAATGACAAATCCACTACCTTAATGAATCCACTTCTTCAGTCTGTGACCTCTTTGGT
Source organism: Rhinolophus sinicus (assembly GCF_057876585.1). Lineage (NCBI taxonomy): Eukaryota > Metazoa > Chordata > Mammalia > Chiroptera > Rhinolophidae > Rhinolophus > Rhinolophus sinicus. The sequence continues at coordinate 45,516,824 of NC_142507.1, read as the reverse complement.
CACACAGTCCCCTGCACCTAAAAAGGTCCACTTAAAGTCACAAATTACATTGGAGTGATGGTGTTGAGTAGGGGGCATGGGCAGGAAAACCATTATAACAAAGAGACTTATCTTCTGGGGATAAACATTCAACTGAGTATACAGATATCTAATTATAATGTTGTACTCCTGAAATTTATATCATGTTAAACCAATGTTACCTCCATAAAAAATAAAGTTATAAACAGGCAAGATAAAAAAATTAATAAAATGAAATAAAAGTTAGAAAAAAGAGAGACTTATCACCTACTCTATAATATTAGAGCCCTAGAGCCTTAGGGGATTTATATAGTAATAAGCTTTTGTTATCTATCATAGTAATTGCTGAAAGAATAAAAAATATGTGCTTACCCATAGCATATTCATCCACAATTTAATATGCTGTAAACAAGGTGGTAATTTTAATGCACTGAAATGTTTCTTAATAACAACATGGATCTATGTTACAAAATATATATTAGTTTCCTACACTGGCTGTAACAAAGTATCACAAACTGAGTGGCTTAAAACAACAGAAATGTATTCTCTCTCCGTTCTGGAGGCCAGAAATGGGAAATCAAGGTGTCAGCAGAGCCCAGCTCCCTCTGAGACTCTCAGGAGAATCCCTTTGCCTACCCAGCTTCCGCTGCTGCCTGTCAATCTCTGGCATTCTTGGCTTGTACCTGCAGCACTTCAGTCTGCCTGGGCAGTCACATGGTACTCTCCCTCATGTTCTCTTTTCGTAAGGGCCCACGCTACCCAGGACAACTTCATTTTAATGAAGTCTGCAAAGACCTATTTCCAAACAGCGGTACTGTGGGGTTAGGACTTCAACATACCTTTGGGGGACACACAGTGCAACCCATAACATATACCTACGTATACACTGCATTATTACCTTAAGTTATAAACGTTTCAATTTGTCAAGCTACTGTTTGTCTTTAAGGTAGACACAAGGATATTTCTGAAGTTTGATACTTAATAAGAAGGGCCATACTCATTTCTGCTCCCGGTTCTCTAGGACTGTGTTATCTCTATGGTTGAATTAACAGCTTTATAATTATGAGAAATATATTAGGTCAGTGACCTAAAATAGTAAATATTCTAAACCTGTTACAAACAAGTACTGATTTCTTTCTTTTTTTTTTTTTTTGCCCATTTTAAAGCAGTAGGGAAAAATATCCCACCTAATTTACTTGCATCTGACACTATTTTAGGAACCCTATGAGATATGGAGTATTACATTCACTTTATAGATAAGGACTCTGAGGCTTAGCAGACTAAGTAATTTGTCCAAGGTTACACAGCTGACAAGTGGCAGAACTGAGATTATAGCACAGACTGGTCTGATTCCAAACCCACATTTTAAGTCATATAACTAAACTGTGCTTTGCCTGAGTTTGATGTAGAATTCCATTCAGGTTTCCTAAAAATCTATTGAGAATTATTTGGCCAAAAGATGGGTTGGAAGTTGTATGAATAATGTCATCTCTACTAACATAATAAAGACAATTAATTCTAAACAGTGATAGATAAAGTAAAATTACATGTAATAAATTTTGTGTTTCTATTTAGTTACATTATTTAAGAAAAACAAACAAACCAAAAGAGGTATTCTCATTCCCCCCAGGGAAAAGATTCCTGCTACAACCTGAGGTCAAAACTCTGGGCAAGAAAGGGGTGTGGCCAAGTGGTACATGTGGATTATGCTCTAGAACATCTGTCCTTTCAGGAGTGATCACCCTGGGCAGTAAACTTTTTTTTTTTAATTTTTAACTCTTATTTTTCAATTACAGCTGACATTCAACATTATATTAGTTTCAGGTATACCACACAGTGATTACACATTTATATAACATACACAGTGATTCCCCCCAAAAGTTATTACGTTATTGACTATATTCCCTATGCTGTATGTTACATCACCAAGACTTTTCTAGCTGTAAACTTACGAATAGCTCAGTGAGGTTGTACCACTGCTAAAAGAGAGGGGGCCCCACATGAGCACAGAGAAGAAATTCTGATCATATCCCCTCATCTGGTCAGGTCCTAAAATTTAGAAAATGACCACAGAAGAGCTGTGAGCTTTTAATAATGTTTGCACAGATGCTTCTTTAATTACACCAGTGTCAGTGATGGAGAAAAATAATATCTTAGGAGGTGAAAAGTTTGCAAACTACAGATAACAAAAATTATACATATTCTCATTTACTATTTTTGGCAATGGTAAAATATTCTATGATGTTGTTTATAAAAATAGGTTCCTTAATTCATTAAAAGTGTTGATGAAATTCTCAGATGCATTATAATTCTTTAACAGTGGATAAATGTGCCACAATTAGACAATTTTTTATTCTTTCACTTAGTAAGACATTATCCTAAAAAATTATCTATTGGCCTTTCAAAGATTCATTTTCAATCACTTTTTAAAATGACTTTTAAAAAGATAAGAGTTTTGTTGACTAAATGCAGTCCTGCTTGAACCTCTAAAACAAACGTATCAAATAAACAGTAAAATACCATCTATCTAGAGACCAGGTTTCTGGAATATTTCCAAGTCCAGAAATAGAAAACAGATACACGCACATGTTCCAGGGGTCGAGGGCCGTTCCCGAATATGTAAGCAAGGACAAACAGGAGAAAAATAGAAGACCAGCACCCTCGGTTTACACCCGACCCCACCCCCACCCGCGATTTGGCCAATCCACCCGGGAAAAGTTATGGAGCTCCGCAATTGGCTGGCAGGATCTACACGAGGCCAGTTTTTTTCTTTGGAAAGCAGAGACGCGTGAGAGAAGCAATCGGCATAAAGAGAAAACAAAAGTGGAGAGATGAGCAGAGAGCACAGCGGATCAAAGCGGCGGAGGAGGCTGAGGCTGTGAGCTGCAGACACAGACAGGAGGGCAGGTCCTGTCTGCGCCTCGGCAGTTCCTACAGGCACAGAGGCAGGAGCCACAGGAGGAAAGAGAAAGGTATCAGCTGTGCCCCAGGATTCTAGCCTTGAGGCTTAGGGAATTTATACAGTAACAAGCCACTCCACGTTCCAGCAGCTACAATAGTCTGTGCGATGTTTATGTAGGAAAAATACCACAGAATACAAAATACATATGTATGTATGTATATAAATATACACATAAATAGATATTTGTAATGGCCCATCCTTTAATAGAGATTTCAATTTTATTCTAATGGAAAATGTACTGGGGGAGGGGTGTGGGCCATAAACTGCGATGCCTTCTGCGGGAATTCTCATATATCACACTTCTCCCTCCCTTCTTTACCATCTTGACGGTCTTTACCAGAAAATCTGAATGCAAATTTTTAACACACTGTCTCCTCTTCATGAGAAAAAGGCACAAGAAGTAAATAAAATTCCAGAGTGTTATGGTTGAAAAACACACCGAAACGCACAGTTTCGTGTACTTCCAAGAACGGAGGTAATAAAATAAGGCTGAATGTCTTGGAGACTAGAGCTGGAGGATAATTCCAGAAGGATTCTGGACCTTGGGAAGAGGAGTGTGTGGCCCTTCCCTCCAGTGCTCTGCTATAAACACCATGTAGCCTTACATCCAGCGTCAGTTTTTCTGCTTACTCACAGTTTCTTCTCCCATAATTTTCCCTTGTACACGGTGCAGCATGGCCTTTCCAACCTTGACTCCTGCTCCCACCCCCACAGTCAGTGGCGTATTTGGTAAATGCCAACAACTCCCACCATAGCCATGACAACAGTGAAAACAGAGCTGGGAAGATACGTGCAGTAGCAGACCGCTATATAGTATGTGTACCGTACAGATATAATAGATGTAAAGAAACCTGAGAACATAAAGAGTAAAACATAGTGAAGTTAGGAAATGACGTAAAGTTGAATTCACAGAAACAGAACAGAATGATGGGGAGGGGTACGGAGAGGTTGGAAAAAAGGTGCAAACTTTCAGTTCTAAGATGAATAAGGCCTGAGGACCCACTGTATGACGTGACAGCCAATGATGGGCCACATACACATGTATAATGATGGTCCCGTAAGATTATAATGGAGCTGAATTTCCTGTAAGAAATGAAGGTCATGTGGTCCAGGAGTAACTTTTTTTTTTTCTCTGATGGGAGCAATATCTGTGGGACTTGGCAATAGATTCCCTGTCACTCACAGCACCTCAATTTTGAGTTGCACACAGCAAAAGAAATCACCAACACAACAAAAAGGCAACCTACCAAATAGGAAAAGATATTTGCAAATCATATACACTATAAGGGGTTAATATCCAAAATATATAAAGAGCTCAGACATCTCAACAATAAAAACCAAACAACCCAGGGGCCGGCCCAGTGGCTCAGGCGGTTAGAGCTCCATGCTCCTAACTCCAAAGGCTGCCGGTTCGATTCCCACATGGGCCAGTGGGCTCTCAACCACAAGGTTGCCAGTTCAATTTGAGTCCCGCAAGGGATGGTGGGCAGCTCCCCCTGCAACTAAGATTGAACACAGCACCTTGAGTTGAGCTGCCACTGAGCTCCCAGATGGCTCAGTTGGTTGGAGCGCGTCCTCTTAACCACAAGGTTGCCGGTTCGACTCCCGCAAGAGACGGTGGGCTGTGCCCCCTGCAACTAGCAACGGCAACTGGACCTGGAGCTGAGCTGCGCCCTCCACTACTAAGATTGAAAGGACAACAACTTGACTTGGAAAAAAGTCCTGGAAGTACACACTGTTCCCCAATAAAGTCCTGTTCCCCTTCCCCAATAAAATCTTAAAAAAAAAACAAAAAACCAAACAACCCAATTAAAAAATAGGCAGAGGATGTGAATAGACATTTTTCCAAAGAAGACATACAAATGGCCAACAGTCACATGAAAGATGTTCAACATCATTAATTATTTGGGAAATGCAAATCAAAACTGCATTGAGCATCTCACATCTGTTAGAATGGCCATCATCACAAAAGACAAGAAACAAGTGTTAAAATATGGAAAAAAAGGAACCCTCTACATTGTTGGTGGGAATGTAAATTGGGACAGATGCTATGGAAAACAGTATGAAGTTCCTCAAAAAATTAGATAAGAACTACCATATAACCCATCAATTCCACTTCTGGGTATTTATCCAAAGAATAAGAAAACACTAATTCAAAATGATACAAGTACCAGTCTATTCACTGCAGCATTGTTTATAATAGCCAAGATATGGAAACAACCTGTGTCCATCAGCAGATAAAAAGATAAAGAGGTGCTACATATGTACAATGGGATACTGCTCAGCCATAAAGAAAGGGGAAATCCTGCTGTTTCAGACCATGTGGATGAACCTTAACAGTATTATGCTAAGTGAAATAAGTCAGACGAAAAAAGACAAATACCATATGATAACACGCTTATGTGGACCATAAAACAAAAAAAAACAACAACAAATGAACAAACAAAAGCAAACTCATAGAGGCAAATAACAGATTGGTGGTTACTAGAGGGGAAAGGCAGGTGGATGGAGGGTGAAATGGGTAAAGGAGTTCAACTGTATGGTGATGGATGGAAACGACTTTTGGTGGTGAGTACAGTGTAAAATATTCAGATGTTAAATTATAAAATTGCACACGTGAAACATATAATGCTGTAAACCAATGTTGGATGGATAGATAGATGATAGATAGATAGATAGATAGATAGATAGATAGATAGATAGATAGATAGATAGATAGATCGATAGCACATATTACGTCTCAATCAGTCAGGTGCTGACCTGTTTTGCACAGAGGAGCCTATCCCCCCAGCACTACATATTCAGAGGGTGCTACAGCCCTCCCAGATCTAGCTTGACGGTCTGCAGAGTACAGTGCTGTAAATTCTTTGTTGAGGACCTAAGATCCTGTACAAGGACACAGGTCCACAGGAGCGACCTTAACAAGAGCTAAGTGCCACGGCCACTGCAGTAAAAGCTCTCTGTGGTAGGGTGGAGCCAGCCCATCCTTGTACTTTGGAAACATTATCAGGTTGTAATGATGTAAAGCAGAGATAAGTTTTATTTCTTCCAACAATTCAATGCTAGAGAGAGCTCTTTGTGCCAGATAAGGTCAATGGAACCAAAAAAATTTTTTTCCAAAGTCGAAATATTGAGTGCTCAGTTAGTTCTACACCCTTTCCATATTAAACACCCTCTTTTTTTTTTTAGGAATACGACCAAGTTCTTTAATCTGACCAATGCTCCAACATGCCATAGCTCAAACCACATTGCCATGACAATCCTGTGTTCCTTTCTCTCTCCATCTTGACCCCTTCTTCTTTCTGATCCTGGGGCCCCCTCTCACCCCCTCCTGCTAGTCACTGCTATGGTGATCTACGACTTATGCATCCAGTTTCTCCTCGATACTTCCAACCAATCCAGCCCACATCCCTGTTCATGGAGCAGCACTGACAGCTTCGATGTTTTATTTCTGACCCTGTTGGAAGGAAGCAGGGGGAGGGGCTTGTGGGTCAGTGTTTATAAAGTCTGCAGGAGCGTGCAGTCATGTCCTTCCCATCCACTCACCCCGCCTCACTGACTCACCAGAGCTACTTCCGGTCCTGCCAGCTCCGTTCATGGTAAGTGCCCTGCACAGGTGTACCACTGTCTATCTTTATACCGCATCTTTACTGTCCCTTTTCTATGTTCAGATATGTTAGATACACAAATACTTACCGTTGTGTTACAGTACTCAGTGCAGTAACATGCTGTGCGGATTTGTAGCCTAAAGAGCAGTGGGCTGTACCCACAGCCTGGGTGTGCAGGAGGCTGTACCGTCTAGGTGTGTAAGTGCACTCTGATTGCACAATGAAGGAGTCACCTGACGACGCATTTCTTACCATGTATCCCCATCATTAAGCAATGCATGACTGTATGCTACATAACTGAAATTTGCTAAGAGAGTAAAACTTAAGTGTTCTCACCAAAAAAAAAGGTAAATATGGGAAGTGATGGATATATTCATTAATGCAATTGTGGGACTCCTTTCACAATGCATACATATATCAAATCATCACATTGTACACTTTATAGTACAATATTATTGATTATGCCTCAAAGCTGAAAACAATTAGAAAACAATTAATTTTGAGTATTAAGTTTTTAGTATAATTTTAATATAACTTAATTATAACAAATTACTAATAGTTTATTAATACAATTATATTAAAACAATATAATTTTTTTAATATAATTTGTTTTTCATTATAACTTTATGCAACTTAAGTCTTGTTTTAAAGTCTGTGTTGGACAACTAACTTGCAAAATCCCTGGAAATTTAACCACCTATCTCATGAAAGAGTTCCATGAACTCCAGTGCATCACTGCAAAACCTTTTAGATCAATCTCCTATTCCTAATTTCAAATTCTTTCCTTTTTGTTTTAGTTCAAATCCCCAGGAAAGAGTCTTAGGGCCCCATTCATCTTTTCAAGCCACAGAAATCATAGGTTGCTGACCAGCCTACAAATTAGTTACTTCCGTTGGGGTGCCGGCCCTGCCCTGGTGCCTGCAGCTTGCAGGGGAGGTTAGGATCAAGTGATGGAAAACACAGACATCCCAGCAGCAGAGACGGCAGGGAGGCCAGACACAGACTGACCTAGTATAAAAAGTCACTACCGATGTTAAGAATCCATCAGCCGTGATCACGCCAACTACAGATCGTTGTAAAATGAGAAGCTCACAGAAATGACAACGAGTTGCCGAGAAAGGGCTATATTGTATTTAAAATGCCATATTTAATAAGATGAGTATGTGCGAAAGGTCAGCTGGCACTCAGCACTCACCTCCTCATCCTATGCCTTCCTCAAATGCAGAGGTTGGAAAACGAACAGCTGTGTTCTCCCGACTCCTTTACAGCTAGTATTCAGGATGCAAATTGATTCCACTGTTAACATGCAGGGCACAAAATATGGACGGCAGGAGGGAAGCAGAGCCCCATCAGCGTGTAGCTTTTAGCTGCTTTCAGCTAGCAAAGAAGGTCAAGGACATATCAGTGTCTAGTCTCCAGCTTGGAGGGTGTGGAAGGCACAGTGGGAGCAGCAGTGCCAGATTCCACTTCCGCATCTAGTCACTAGTTTATAGGCATCAAAGAGAAGTTGTCACAGGCGTGCCCAGATGCTACATGTCAAACTTCAGTTATCCTGGCGACAGCAATGACTGTTGTGATCTCCTTGATCACAACTACAGTGGCATCTTCTTGCCATGGTTTTGGCGGCAACCCTCTGATTGTCAATTTCCTGACTGTGGCAGAGGTGGCAGCGCCTGTGGCAAGCTGTCCTTGGAAGCCCAGCCCTCCAAACCCTTGCAGAACTTTCCTAAGCAACTGACTCCCTCCATCATATCTCTTTCTGTTTCCTGCACTGAACCCTAACAGAGACCGCAAAGGAGTATATGGTAGATTGATCACAGATTTTTTTCATGTCTACACGTAACGCTGTTCTTTCACAGATATACAAAGGGCCCAAGCAAGATGCCACCATTCCCACTAGTTTTACCTAACGAGGACTGCCACCTCCATCCCCTTTCTTCAGTTTTGCCTCACACAGGTGAATACCTTCTCCTCAGCTCTGGCCAGATCTCCGTGGCCTGAGACACCTACCTGTCTGGTACCCAGCAGGACAACAGTCTCTCCTTTCAGTCATGTCAGTTATGCCAACCATCACTACAGCCAGACAAGCTCAAGGACCCTGAGCCAACAGTGGCCTTGAGTGTTCATCTACCACACCCCTAAGCAGGCCCCAGCCCTAAAACTCATCTTCCCCCTTCGCATCCCCTAGTCAGTCAGGGGGGTGGGAGGAGAGCCGGCTTGAATTCAGACTGGCAGTGTCACCCCCGCAGAGAGGGGTAAGGACAGCAACAGCATCTCCATATGGCAGCAGCCATTCAGAAGGATTTTACTGAAAGTTTTGTGAAGAATATTTCTGATGGAAAATTTGTTTTTCAGAGCTAAAATGACTATCGAGAACATTCAACAGTGGTTGCACCAGCTAACAATTTTCTGACGATCTACATCTTAACCGTACCCTACAGCATCATGGAAGGCTCAAAGTGCCCTGAAAACCTGTGATATATAACGATTAAAATTTGTTCCTGTGTTCCCACCTCTGGGTGACCACTGCTTCCAATGATACACTGCAGGGTGATGGCCTCACACACCAAGTCAGCACGTTCCACCAGGTGCCACAAGAACGCAGATTTCATGAAGAGACAGACACAGCTGACAGATGAAACTCTTTTCTTCACTACTTACCTACAGAAGTTCTTATGCCCGAAACCAAAACAGTAAAAGGAACCTGAATTCTAATCTCTGCTCTGCCAGCTTCGTGCTATGACTGCCGAGCAGTTACCTACCATGACTGAACCTCAATTTACTTATCACTAGGCTCAGGGTGTTTGGCTGGATTGCTTTGGTTCCTTCCTGTTGAGTGACTGACCTGAAGCCCAAATGGAAAACTTAACAGCACAAACACTTAGAGAATAAGCGATGCCAACACCTACACCTGCTTGAACTGCCTCTTTTCAGAGCCATGCACCTGTGCAGTCCTAAAGCCTGGAAGAAGAGAGCTACCTGAATACAAGTAGTTCTTCTATCCAGCTTGGTTAAATCTTATTTCAGCAAAGTATACTTTGAAAAGACTCGACATACTTATAAATAATTCCTAATTCCAACATATATTCATTCAGAACGTTTTCTCGCCTACCTGTGTCTAGGCAAATGTGCTAGCAAACACCTTCCTGATGAGTGAATTACAGAGCAAGTGGGCAGGAGACATGGGAACGAGACATGCTTCCCAGTATCAAGTGTACAATTTTCATAAGTATATTTATCCTAAAAGTATCTAAATGTAACTGCTGAAAATGTTGTCTTACGAAGGTAGCAAGAATTAATGTTAATTTTGTTTGATTAGTGGTTCTTGCGAATAACTATTTTATCATGCAGTTTAGCTGTACAGATTAAACTGCACGGCCTCAAACTTTGTTTAGAAATAGAACCACGCAATGGAGCTTTTATTTTAAGTACTTCCCAATGTTTTACTGCATTTAACACCCACTCAAACAATTAAGAATTGTGGGAGTTTTCCTTTTAATAGAGAAACAGGAAGTAAGATTTCTCAGACATGATATTCTATCTGGAAAGGGGGGAGGGCTCAAAACTGTTTAGTTCCTGTGAGTCTGGGTGACCTTCGGCATATTTACCTTTCCGAACTTTGGTTTTCTCCTGCATAAAAGGGAGGTGATAATACCTGACTCGTGGAGAAGAATGAATTTCTTTACAGGAACGCATGTATACCAACATATACATCCTTATAAACCAAATGAGATGGGTGTATGACACCCTGACAGATGGCAGCTACCGTGTTTCCCCGAAAATAAGACCTAGCCGGACCATCCGCTCTAATGCATCTTTTGGAGCAAAAATTAATATAAGACCTGGTCTTATTTTAATATAATATAAAAACGGATATAATATAATATTATAAAAATATATATATATATATTTTTATAATATTATATTATATATTATGACATAATATATAATATTATAATACCAGGTCTTACATTAATTTTTGCTCCAAAAGACGCATTAGAGATGATTGTCTGGCTAGGTCTTATTTTTTTGGGGAATTACAGTAGTATTATTATGACAAGTCCCATGACAGAATATTCCTATTAGACTTAGAGCGAGGTTGTCAACTTAGAGTTGTCACCAAAGGGAGTTTGATGTGTCATTTCACTCATCAGCACTGAGATGTGAGCTAGCTCTAGTTAGCAAATCTAATTCTAGTCAAAAGGAATTAAATTTCTCATTAAATCAAATGCTGATATTAGCGAACAGTATCCTTAGCTAAAATTAATAATATTTTGACAAAGCGTTCTGCCAAAAGCTACAGATGTGGGTTAAGATATAATTCTGTGAGTAAGGAAGATTGTATTTGAACAGATTTCATGGTTTAATCTGTCAATATACGGAATTAATATTAGAGAACTCTAGTCGTAACAGGTTTCTGCAGAAGCAGTGATTTTCCAGATATGGTCTGAAGAAATCCCAAGAGAGACATAAACTAATCGAAAAATACAAAGTCCCTTCTATGATTCTTATTGGAAATCATATCCAATTCCATAAATGTTCATTTTTATGCACAGTAAGTGTATTTACCAATAACATACCAGTCTTGAACATTCACTAAAGGTCCAACTATCAGACAGAATTTGGCCAAACTGCAGAACTCCTACTGTACACATCATTCATAAACTGAAGGGTGATGTTACAATGATTGTTTGTATGGCACCCAAGTTGAAGACATTAATACAGTAATTACAATATAAAAATAGTGTGAGGATATTCAGGATATCCACCCCTCTCTTTCAACCTTTACTCCAAGTAGCTCTGCTCCCCAGTGGAGGCAGAAAAAAAAAACTTAACAAAGGTGGTCAAATTTTTATCCTACAATTGTTTGCCAAATAACTTTTTGGGTGATTAAACAGATATCACATTACACACTTAAGCAGTGTTTCCAAGTTAGGAGTCAGTGAAGTAGTTCCTTTCTGTATAAATTCTATGAGATCATGGTTAAAAGGTATTATTAGGGAGCCCTTAGAAATACAATAATAATCCAGTCTCAATTTACAGTTTAAAAGACCATTGTTTTAAAAGCAAAACATCTTGGAAAGCAAGTAGTTTAGAACTTCATTTTCAAAATGGTACAATATTAAGTTTAAAAAATTGCATTAACTAGACTAATAATCATTTTCTCAAAGCCAAAGATTATTAAATTATCCTCCAAAATATTCTATCTACCTAAGAACAAGCAGAATTGATTTAGAGAATCTTATTTGATATTTTTTAAAAATCAAAGAAAGTTGAAGAAAACCTACAAGCAGTACTTTTAAATTGTGTACATTGAGGTATTAACATCTCAATTTTTTAAAGAAACAATGTTTAGATAAAAGCAGTTTTTAGATTTATTTTAAAAAACAAACATCGAAAATGATAACATTTTAGTAAAATCAGTGCCTCGGTTTTGTTCTACAGCCAATATGTTTGTTTGTTTGTTTTATGATAGTTTTATGACAACTGTGTACTGTTGTTGTCTTCAAAGTAAGAGAGATTAAATGCTTTAAATGAGGCTGTTTCCTACAGGACTGTCTCCCCAGCATCCCATCTTTTGAGGACCTCCCCCACCCCTATCTCCTGGGGTTCTGGTACAGTTATTAATCATTGTGCTTTCTGTACCCAGCTGCAAGAGTAGACATGTAACCAGGCCTGACCAGTCATAGTAGCCTACTGACCTCTCTCCACAACTGGGCACAGGGCCAGTGAAAGTCCCTGCATGAGATTTGTCATTGGATTCCAGAAATAAAGATGAGAAGCTTTGAGGGCTGTGTATGACTTGGGGATTCAAAGTCACCTTTCCTGTTACACTAGAGCCAAACTAAGAAGGAAGCCCACCCACAGGAAAAGAGAGTCACGTGCATTGAGAACACAAATCTAGTTGTTCCTGTCCTAGGCCTGGGTTTTTGTGTATGTAAACCAATATGTTTCTTCTTAGCCTAAATTAATTTCTATAGAGTTTCTGTCACTTGCTACAGAATCCTTACAAATATGTGAACTGGCAGGTGGGTTAGTAATATTTTTCCCTTCCTGCTGAGATGTAAGCTACGTATCACAAGATTCCTGTAGCAAACTGGATAACCGTCTCCAGGACGGCTCCATCAATGTGGATTTTTTAAAAGTTATTTTATTAGAGAGAAAAACAAAGCCAATTTAGTTTAATTCTATTTGCTTAAGTTCAAAAAGAAAGCACATATTAATAAATGCTTCTTTCCCCTCCTTTTTGGAGTATTTTCATTTCATAAAATTCTTTCTGTTAAATGTCATCATGTATAGTAAAATCCCATTTTTCAGCCATATGTAATTTCCAATCTGAACAACAACAAGATACAAGGTAGACTCTTACAAACTTTTATGATGCAAGAAAAATAATAATGTATTTAAAACTCCCTAAAAAAAAAAGTAGCAAAGAGCCTAAGACGCCCAAAAGTTTTAATTAAGTAGATCAGTTACTGTTCATACTGCATACCCAAGACAAGAAGAAGGGAAGCCTCTAAATAGAATAGATCACAATTATTAAATGTGAAGCGAAATTTCTCCCCATAATTTTTAAACACCCTAAACTCCAAATAAATTGTAGCAGAAAAATTTAACCTTCCATATTTCTTACTGAGTCTATTTCTTACTGAGTCTCCAAAGGAATATCTCTAGCATAAGTATTACCAAAACAAAGTATCTTAAAATCTATGAGCATAGTCTCCTTTCTCAGGTATTCAGATAAGTCACAAGTCAATTATGGTCTTCAAAATGTAGTCCATACTCCCCTAGCCATCCTGGGATGATTGTATCAGGATACAAGTGCTGGAGTTGGGGGGAATGAAGATATAATGGTGCTACCCTTTTTCCTGCAAGTCAGTCAACCAAAAAAGAAGGCAAGGTTGAGGTGGAAACATGTGCAGCTCTCTTCTTACTAAACTAGCAAACTCTGTGTTTTCCCATAAAATTGGCTAGGCTTCCAAAGCAATCCAAGAAAGCCTCTTAACAATAAAGCATACTACTGATGGCAATATTTCATCTACATTATGGGTTAAATAAAAATACTCATAGTATTACATTATGAGTTGAATAAGGTTGACGGTAGAAATAGCATTAATCACCTTACCAATATTATTCATGGAAGAAAAACATTTCAAGTTCCAGTTAAAAAGAAAAAAAAGTAGAGGAGATAATTTATAATGGAACTACCTACACATTTAAACACTTAACATGAATTTCCCTCTATTTTCCAATTATTCTATAATGTGGGTTTTGTGCTTTTATACAAAATAAAGCTTTACACACACACACAAGACACACAAAACTATTGAAGCGGACTACACTGCAGACCATTCTGTACCACGTATTCTTGCCCTGTGTTTTCTCCTCCTCTCATCTTACCTACTCCCCAGGAGATCCTAATTCCACTCAGCCAAAATGTATCCATCTTCCAAAGCCTGGCTGAGTTCAAAATTCTTCACAATTCCCTCCCCAACCAGCCAACTCAGAAAATAAGGGCAGGTGGCAAGGACCTCAGTAAGACATAAAAAGGAATGAAACCAGTCTTTCCCCCCATGTACATATTTTTAACTTCTACAAATTCACTATGCACTCCCAGATGAAGGTCATTTCATAGACTTAAAAGACAGGGTTGGTTTTGGTTTTTGTTTTGTTGTGGGGGGGGGGGTTGTTTGTTTGTTTGTTTGTTTGTTTTGGCAAAACAGATCTCTTTGATGCAAGCAAACTATTTCATCTGGTGTTCAACCAAAACAGAGCAATGGGTTCCAACATGTGTAGAAAAGTGGCATGTAGGACTCATCCTAAAAATGGTACAATACAAACACAATGTATAAAGCACACTGCAAAATAAAGCACAAATTGTATTATAAATACATTGTAAATAAAATACAAATACAATGTATTTTAATGGCAATTTAAATTTAAGGGCTTTCCAAAGGAGAATTTTGTTTATAGTTGGCTTCCCTCTTTTTGTAATGACTTGAGAACCAAATCCTCTGTAAGATGCAACTTCACCCCATTTATACAACTAAGGTGAACAAATCAGTTAGTCTAGCTTCCACCAAAATTCCTACTACAACTGACCTAAAAGAGTTTCATTTAAGAACTGGGAGAAAAGTGCAAAAAGATAAAGCCCTGAGTACAGGTATTTCTTACCAATGAATCATTAAGCTGCCACTAAATTGTGCGCTTCTTGAAGACAGAAACTATTTCTGACTCATTTTTATATTTTATATTTTTGTATTGCCAGTGCTAACTCACAGAGCGGGTATACCACTCGGTGCCGGTAATAGAACTTTTCATTTTCTCTTTATAAAGCAAAACAAGCACCTTTCTTAGGAAAACATTCCGAATAATATTTGTTCAAGGGGAAGGAGAACAGGAAGTTGCCTCTCTTTCTCCACAAACAAGTCTCTCACAACACCAGCCTCCAAGCTACTGAGAATCTTACCCTGAGGAACAGTTATATATCGATTCGGGGCATTTGCTTTCTCCCCCAGAATGTACTGTTGCAAGGAAATTGTTTCTCAACATTTTAGAAAAGAAACAAAAATAATTATTTAATTAAAGGAAACACAGTTCTAATCCTCAGTATCAAGATACTTATCCTTTGTCAACTCACAAACAACCAAACATTGACTTGGAAATTGGCAGAGTTTGAAATTGATAGGTGCTATTGAAATGGTTCATAAACATGAAATTATCCTACAACTCACTCCCAACATACTAAGTGCCCACAAATTTTACAAAGCACTTAGGGTTTATATAGTAAAGACATTATATGAAACTATTCACCTGAGAAGAATATGCACTGAGCTCATAAATCAGATGTTTGAACACACGTTGGAGATTTGTTTTACCATCGATTTATATAAATTAGAGACAGGGCAGGGGGAACAGTGAAATTCATCTCCCATAACAAGACGCTTTATAAAATATATCTCAGGATCACATACAAAAAATAATATACATTTACCAAGGAACATAGAGTAATGTTCCAAGAAAATCAGTTTTCGCATTAAATGAATAAAATAAAAATGATCTGAAAATTGAAAGGGCCAAATATGTTAAGTGTTTGTTCTGCCAGTATGGTATAAGCCCACTATTCATATGAATTGCAGGTGTCAGTGAATAGAGTCCAGAAGTTGAACCTTGAGTGAAGACCAACCTTAGACCCAATACATAGCTACCAAAATTTGAGAAAGCAGGAAAGTTTCCAATTTAAAGTTTATCAAAGTTCAATGCTATTTTTCCTGACAAGGTCTGCCTCACCCAATCAGTAGTGTATATTGCTAAAAGAAAGTAATAAGAGATTTTTTGTATTGCAAATCTAGGAGAATAGCAATTAACTCTAATTTCTCTCACCCTTGCCATCTTCAAATACTATAACCCTCTAAACAAGTCACTACAAGTCCCAAATTACCCACTAAACAAACAAACAAATGGGAAAAAAAAAAAAAAAAACCTAACAAAAAGATCCAAAAGTTACGAGAAAAAAGGGGTAGAGCCATTCATTATTGGTATAACATAAACATCCTTACTTAAAAGCATCTAGTAGTATTTCTTCACCAATGGGGAATGTATTTCTAAGAATGTGCTCATCTTAACAAAATTCCCTTATAAATCAGATGTCTCAAAGTATCAGTTGTGACAACGTTTACCTATGTTTAATTAGCATGGAACAAGATCTGTTTCAAATTGGTTTTTGTTTAAACAAACTGTAACATTGTTCCTCGTGATTTTCATCTGTAGACATAGCACCAGACTTAGGGTAGCTGAACACAATGATTTCATGTATCTTATTGTAGCAATACTTAATCTCCGGAACAAAATTCACATAATTTACAAACACTGAAATAGGTGTTTAAAGGGATATGAAGAAGCAAATATTCTATAAAACTCTGCACATTCCTAGTTTGGGAAACTTTAGAACAAAATTAACTACTTCAATCATTAATCAAAACAGAAATGGTTAAAAAATATATACTATGAAGTAAAATCAAAGAAACTAGTCCTAGTCACAGAACTATATAATGAAACAATTTCACTAAAGGTCCAAAGTTCAATTTCCTTTCCTACTAGGAAAATACAAAGTTCAAGTGAAAACTTTTCTCTCTGCAGAGAAATAAACAACAGGGTTGTAATTAAGAAACAGGTGACTAGTTGGATCAAGCATACTGTGTTTCCTCAAAACTAAGACCTAGCCGGACAATCAGCTCTAATGCATCTTTTGGAGCAAAAATTAATATAAGACCCGGTCTTTTATTATATTATATTATATTATATTATATTATATTATATTATATTATATTATATTATATTATATTATATTATATATTATAAAGACCCAGTCCTATATTACAGTAAAATAAGACCGGGTCTTATATTAATTTTTGTTCCAAAAGATGCATTAGAGCTGTCTGGCCGGGTCTTATTTTCAGGGAAACATGGTAGGTGGAACAAAAGATTCCCCATGAAGCAGGAAAGTACTGATTGCTAAGCATTACATTAATACTAAATAAGAATAAGGATTCAATAAGAAATACAGTGGTACCTCGGTTTTCGAACGTAATTCGTTCTGGAAGTCCATTTGAGTTCTGAAACGTTCGAAAACTGAGACGCGGTTTCCCTATATAAAGTAATGCAAAATGGATTAATCTGTTCCAGATCTTTAAAATCCACCCCTAAAATTTACGGCGTTCGTAAATCGAAATGTTCGTCAGTGGAGACATTCGAAAACCAAGGTACTACTGTATTCTACTTCAGAAAAAGCCTCAGATTAGGAACCATATTTTAAAGAGTTACTTTTAAATCTCCACCAAAGATTATAACAAAAGAAAAAAATAAACCCCGTTTTCAAAGCCCATGACAGTCCCAGTCAGAAAGAACTTTCTATAAGTCATCTGGGTAATGGTGCTGGCTCTGGCTGTGCTCCCCTTAGCATCTTTCAAGACGAAAAGGAGAAAGCTGGAAGAATCAGTGCTGCAGCAGTGTCATCCTACAGCCCAGCCCAGCCCAGCCCTCCGCCATGGACCTTTTCAGAAGACAATAATATGAGATCATTCCCGGCTAACATGCCATCTTATAGAAATGGTTAAATTTACTCTTGCATTGTCCTACTTTCTAAGTAACACGTTATGAATATAATTTAATAAAGATGTATCAATGAAGACAAAAGAGAGTGTTAAGGATACTTTATAATACCTTATTAAACTGAAACATCGATTCCTCTCACAAAGTTTAGACAAAAGGGGGGAAAAAAAAAACCAATGTGCAGGGCAAGTTCCTTTCTGAATACGCTCACCCTGTATTTTCATACTTTTTGAATTGAATCCCAACAGTATAGACTCTTTGTCTTCTCTGGAGATAATATTTATGCAGTTTTTAATCACACTCAAAGTTCTATGAATAACCTCTTCAAGTCCTTAATTTCTAATATTTAAAGAGATGTGCTTAACCTGCAAAAATCTTGCTATTTTATTAAAAAATGTTGTTTAAGCAAAGCCATTTAAGAAAGCCATTTAACATGATGCCTAACATGAGGCTATTAAGAAATTAAGAATACTATTTTTGAGAGATTAAAAATTTTTAATTACAACTTGCTTAGAAACAAGAATATTCTCAGGTGACACACCATGGTATCCTTTAGAAGTTACTAAAGCAGAGTGTATCTTTAAAAAGTGTAGTATTTAACTTTTATTATTAATGATTACAAAATATGCCACACCTATTAATATAAATTATTCCCTTTATTTTGGCTCAACATTTAAAATAGGACAGTACTGGCAGTTGTCAAGAGGGTAAAATTTTATTACTATAAAAATGTCAACTCCATTCTGGAACATCTGATGTTTATTCAACACAATATTAGTAAATACACTCTGAATTATTTTCTTAAATTTGGTACAAAGGTTGAGAAGATGTATAATACGCAGATCAGACCAATGTTAATGATACATCTCCCCGCTCTTCTATCAACTTCCTCCTCAATCAACTTTTAAACTGTTTTTAAAATACAGTTATCTAAGCCCCAACTAACCAAAACAAAACACAAAGCAATTATGCAGATTTTCTCATTATTCCTCCACTCTTGGAATTTGAACTAAATGGCACCTAGACCAGTAAGGTGTGTGTGTGTGTGTGTGTGTGTGTGTGTGTGTGTGATTCTGCATTTTACAGACAGTGCCTGACTGGCTGAACTACAGTTCCAAAGTCTTTCCTCCACTCTTCACATATGGCTCTAAAACTTTGAGTTAAGAATTTCTGAATTCACAAACTACACTGGAAAAGATGTTCAAAGTCTGCCAAAGTTGTTTTTTTTTTTTTTTAAATTAGCAACAACAAAAAGAAAACCTCACATAAATCCATAAGCTTAAAATGAATATGATGGAATAGACCATCTGAGAAAAATCGTACTTGAAGATTGCAGGAACGTGTGTGTGTGTGTGTACACACCCACAATAAACACACATAGGCATATTGCACCACAAACCATCAGTTCCTATTAAGCCCAAAGGACTATTAAAGAGGTATTTCCAAAGTGAGCTACTGAGAAAGAAAGAAAGAAAAAAAAGCGAGGGAGATAACATGTCAAATTTCCCCCCAGAATTGTCTAGCCTTTTGCTGTGAAGGGATGGATTGATTTTTCTACCCCATCACAATTAAGCAGCTCATTATATTTTGATGCACTGTATATTCAGTAGAGCACATTCAGCAAAAATAGTTTGATTACTAATAACATTGTAGTCGTAATTCTCTCTCCTACAAACATCTCAGAAAACAGAACCACATTCTACCAACGTTGAAACGCTGAAACCGACCAGCACTGTTGTGGATTACAAATACGTCAAGTCTATTACATACTATCAGATTTCGCTGTTCAGTCTGATCAGTGCTTTGAAACTGGCATGAATGCCACATGCGAAACGTGCTTTGCAGCAGATTTTACTAGCATACGAGATACCAGGGCAACAGGGACTCTTTTTTTGCCCACTTCAACAAATTTCTGTAAAATCAAAGATTTACAAAAGATTTTCCTCAGCGAAGCACCTAGGTCTTCCCTTCGAACCCCAGACTATTCAACAGCTCCCTGCAGGAACACAACACTCGGCCACGCGTCACATATTGTACACCATCAGTACCCAGACACCTGAACCACCTGGGCTGGCAGAGTGACGCTGTTCAGCTCCAAGGTGTTCCTAGTGTGCAAGAAACGCTGAAACAGCTAAGCCCTCCCAGGTACACTAGGTGGTAACGTTGGCACCAAGTGCCTCAGTAGTAAAGACCTCTTTCCCTGTTAGAAAACGCGTAAGATTGTTCCAAAGACAATGTTACAATCATGAGGACCTTATCCACAAAGGAAAGCAGAAAAGAGCTGGTTTTCTCTCGAGTCAAAAACTCTGTGGTGGGAGACGGAGCTACAAATTTAGGCAACCCAGCTTCTGGTCGCAATTCTGACAGCTCCCAGAGCAACCCTGCCAAGCCAGAGCTCAGTTTTCCCAAAGGCAAAATGGGAATCACTACTGCCACCCCTCCCCCTCGCCCGGGAGTCCGGCACACCCTAGAGGTCTAAGATTACCCCACACGATAAACGGTGGGGAGGGGCCGCTGCTCCCAGGACACCCACCCCGACTTCTCCCAATCCCCACAATAGAAAGGCAGGGCCGATGTACCTGGCTTCACAGTCTTGAGACGGATGGGCTCGCGGAAGTGGCGGATGACAGCCAGGGTGTCCCGGTGGGTAAGCCCGCTGACAGGCGTCCCGTTCACCTCCAGCAGCACATCCCCGGGGCTGGGCGCTTTGCCCGAGACGATGCAGCAGGTGCCCCCGGCCGGTTCCTCACGGAGCCGCCCCAGGTAGGGGAACTCGCCGCGCTCCGCGCCGCCCCGGATCTCGGCGCCCAAGTCGCCCGGGGGCCCGGCCCAGGACACCGCGCACTCCTGCACCTTGCTGAGCCAGTGCTTCTTCTTCTTCAGCGTCTTCGACATCCCGAACCCCGCTGCACCATGGGGGAGACCCCGCGCCGGCGGCGGGGCCCCAGGCGCCCGCGCAGCCCGGCGAGGGGGGCCTCGCCGCTCCGGCACCCCCCCCAACCACAGCCCACTGGGGGCCGGGCCACTCCACACCCCGAGACACCCCTCGGATGCCCCTCCCGGCTGCGCTCCCTGGGACTGGCTGGGCTTTGCGAGGGCCACCCCGGGTGAGGCTGCAGAAAGGAGAAGGGAATTGTCTCTGGGCAGCCCCGGAGGGGTTTCGGGCGGGGTCACAGCAGCCTGCTGGCCCCCGGGCTCCGCGCCCCAGCGGCGGGAAAGGCTGAGCCTGGGGGGGCGGGGAGCTGAAGGGGGAAGAGCCGGGATGGGAAAAATCCGTCGGGGGCGCGCAGAAGCAAGCGTAGACGCGTGGCTGGATCGATCGCGGCCGCTGCGAAGCTGGAGCACGGAGACCAACGCCTGCCCCAGCTGCCAGGAAACTGCCGCTTTCAAACCCGCCGCAACCTCCTCCTCCCTCTCTCCCTTCCCCCCGCCCTCGCCCATCCCTCACCCAGAGCCCCGCCCCCTCCCGCCGCGCGGCGCCCGGCGCGCTGCCGTCACAGGCCAGGCGCTTGGGAACGAGCCCCAGCACTCGACTCTTGCGCGGGGGATTGGCCCCCGGCAGGCAGGGGATGGACCCTCACCGAGAATGCAAGCCACCAATTGGTTGGTGGGAGTGGAGGAGGCGGGCACTACGATGACTGAAGTTTAAAGAGGGTGGAAAAAAGAAGTTTGAAGAGTGAGGGAGGGCGAGGGCGAGGGGAGGGGCAGGGGAGTGGAACCCGCTCCGGATCTCAGGGCCGAAAGAGGCCCTCCAGCAGCAGCTGGAGCCGAGAGAAAACTCGGCTACAGAAGAGCGACCAAACTCCCCGAGGTGGAGGCGTGGCTGGCTAGCCGGGTAGAGGAGTCAGGGGCGGAGCCTGGAGCGACACCAAGAGGAACGAGTATACTTTAGACCTGAGACTGCTTGCTGAGTCCCTGGCCGGAGGTGGCGGGGCCTCCGGGGTGAGCTGTTACAGCGGATCACTTCCACTGAGTCTTGTTCGTGCATTCATGCAACAAATGTTATTGAGGCTGGGACTCCAGAGTCCATGTGATAGAGGGTAAAATAGAGTACTGCACAATGCTGTGTGACCTCAGGCAAATTAGACCACCTCTCTGAGCCGCAGCATCCTTAGCTCAAAAGTGGAGGTGACTCAGTCCCTCCAAGTTGTCGGGAAGATTACATGCAGTACTTATTTGGATAGTGCTTGGCAGGGAGTGGATGCTTACCTTTGGTAGCTGCTGCTGCTGCTGCTGCTGCTGCTGCTGCTGCTGCTGCTGCTGCTGCTGCTGCTGACATTATGTCAGAAATTGTGCTAGGTGCTGGGGTTCAAGGATGAAGAAAACAAGAGGTCCTGCTCTCAAGGAGGTCACAATCTAGTGGGAGAGACTGACAAGTAAGCATACTGCCTGAGATGAGGTAGGTAGGGTGGAGACAGAAGGTGGGTTAGGAACTAGCCTAGCAGCTAGCAGACCTGGAGTGGAGTCCTGGCATGCTTCTCACTTGCTGTTTGACCTTGGCCAAATCTCAGCTTCAAGTCTACATATCTATAAAGGAGATGGAGGGAGAATTAACATTAAATAAAGGACATCTTATGTCCCTTCCAGCAATAATTTTTCAGAAACTCTTCTTGAGTTTCCTCGCTGCCCTGGCTTGACTCACACGCTTCCCTGTCTCTGTCTTAAAAATCTTATCCATTCTCTGCCCAAATGCTCACGCTCTCAGATAGCCTTTTTTGATTTCTTGTCCTCAGGTAGAAAGTGTTTTCTCTGAGTATGATAGTTCGTTTCACTATTGTACAGGACTTATTTATGTAGTCTCCTGTCTCCCTTTAATGGTTGGGGAAAGCCCTTATTTAAAAGACAAATAACTCCACAGAATCTCCGCACATCTCAGATTGGACTGGGCGGTGCTTCAACAGCTGCAGTGATTTTGTGCTCACCATTGTATCAGTTAGGGCCTAGCAGGAAACAAATGGTACTTTACAAAGAGGGGGGCAGGGTGTAGGAAACCACAAAGGAAGTGTGGAATCCTGGGGCTCCAGGCTCCTAGATCTGTAGAAGCAAGGGGGAAGGAACAGTTACAAAAACTCAGCACAGAAAGGGCAGCCTGACAAGCACCTGGGACCTTTTGTCAAGGGATGTAATCACCCAAGGAAGAAGCTCGGGGATTTATATCTCACTCACCTAACCTCCTCCAGTTTCTTGCTGGGCATCCGGATGGCCAAATCCAACCAGAAGCCAGAGGGCAAGAGAGCCTTTTGATGCAGTTCATATCAGTCAGTCACACACAGAAGAGGAAACAGTGCATCTGGAGAGGAAAAAAAGAGGGTGGGGGGAATATTCAGTACAGTTATGTGGATCTGTCAGATTTCCCCAGATCTGAGACAAATCTAGGGGGTTTTGTTTTGGGCTTCTTTTTTTTTTTTTCTTTCTGAACTACAAACTAAACCAACAGATTCCTGGACGAAATTGATAACCTCCACATCATCTGTTTTTGCAGCAAATGTGAGAAAACATCTTTCCCTGACCATATTATATCCATTAGGATACCTTTGGCCAGAAGGAAGAGAATATCTAACAGTAGTTTAAAGCAGTGTTCATTTATTACATCTTTCACATGACGTTCAGATGTAAGTAGTCTTAGAGTTAGTTCAGCAGCACAGTCGTGTCATTAAGGACCCAAGCTCTTTTAATATTTGCTCTTTACTATCATATGCATGTCAGCTTTTGTCGCTAGTCTTGTAACCTCTTGGTTGCAATGTGGCTGCCATAGCTCCACACATCACAGCCTTAGAGGTCAGGGTACAAGCAGGAAGGGAGGGAAAGACAATGCTCCTCCTTTTTATGAAGGAGAAAAATCTTTCCTAGACTGCCCTCCCCCAGTAGGATCTCCCTATTGTCCAGATAATAGTCACATGCCCACTGCATACCAGTCACTAACAAAAGAAAATGTGATTGACACAGTTCATTAAATTGATCATGATTCACTCCCAAACAAAACAAGGGTTCTGTTTGAGAAGCAAAAGGGGGAATAGTGGTAAAGTAGGCACCCAACAGTGTCTGTCATATCCCTCAACCAAGAATAAGTTGTATTGATTCTTGGGCAGAAAACTGCAGTGATTAGGAGCTTGAGCTCTGGAGTCAGACTGCAAATCTCAGTTTTTCTACTTACTAGCAGTATAATCATGAGTAAACTATTTAACTTTACCTAACCTCGGTTTCCTCATCCATGAAATGGGTATGATAAGTGCTCACCAACTGAGTTATTGTGACAACTGAGTGGAGCTACTTGAGTCAAGCAAGCACTTAACATATGGCCTGGCATATAAGCAAATACTCAAGTTATTATTTTAGTTTGCGCTAAATAGTGGTATGTGTGACAAGGCTTAAAGCGTTGCTAATCACGTTTAAAGTTCTGTATCAAATTCACCCATCCTCGTAAGCTTAGGTTCAGTTTTTAAAATATTCTAGAAATAAGCTGTCCACCGCAGTGAGTTAAGTCAGGTAGGATATTATTCTGGAAATAACTACATAATTAAAGAAACCTTATTACAAGCGTCTATCTCTAAAATGGCACCTAACCAAATAATCAGATTGTATCCATGCTTGTCACTGCTTCCCGAACCTAATGGTCGGTTTAATAGTTTTGATTTCCTTTGGAGGATAATAATAAGCCAAACAACATGGAACCTGGTTTAACAACAACAAAAGAGAAAGTGATATTGACGCTATCCCAGGTTTCTTTGGGCTCCTTCTATCTAATGTATAGACAGACATAGATGTTTCCATGTGCATTCACATGCGTACGAGTTAGGTCCCAAGATGGCTGCGGTAGCTCCAAGTAACATACTTGTAAGTATCACAGATAATGAAAGGAGGAAAGAGAGTCTTCCCTTATTTCCTTCCTTGCCACAAAGACACCCTCCCACCAAGACTTTCCCTCCAGGCCATAGGCCAGAATTACCTTTCCTTTCCTAAACCAAAGATGCAAAGGGCAATGAAATACGCTTATCCAGTTTCACCCTCTAAGCAGAAGGACATGTCGTAAACCATGTGGCTACACAATATCTGAATAAAATTGGGGGTGGGGGGGTCTCTTAGCAAATATGAAGAGAGGAGGTTGGCTTTTAGGTAAGCAACCCACCCTGTCCTCCAGAAATACACTGCATTGATTTGCTTCTCATTTTTATTTTTGTGACAAGGTGGGAAGTTTGTTTTGTTTTATAATATTGTGCCAAGTGTTCCTAATGAAAGTGAAATGAACGCTGTAAGTAGAAAACTTACTTCTTCAGTGGCAAGTATAGGTGTCCAATTTTTCTGGAATGACCCATGCTTAGTGTCTCCTTTGTACAATCAGAGATGCCTCATATGGTGGTGCAGTTTGTGTATCAAACAAACTCCAGGGTCATCCCTCCCCTCGGGGTCTCTATGAGTAGTGGCCCTGTAATAGTGCATGTCTCTTGTCAAAGCCAAGGCAAGCTCCGGGGGAAATGTTAGATTTCATTGATGTTTATATTCTCACTTGTTTTTTACGTGGATACCTGAACCTCTGGTAACAGTAAATCAAATCCTCATTATTTAGATGAAGTCATTTTCAAGAATTAAGATGGCAGAGGGTGGGGGAAGAAGGGGAGTGGACAGATAGAGCAAATATTTGTCTCTTACACAGAATACAGAACATTTACCCTGGGTTTTTTGTCGTTATTATTTCCACAGATTATTGTCAGGTTTTCTTAAATTTTAAAATTCCTGATCCAAAAAAAAATCAATGTTCCAATTTACCTGTATTGTAGAAATAATATGTAATGCAGTGTAACATTCATTGTTCTATTGTATCCTTACATTTATTAGCATTTTTATTTGCCTAGGTCTATTGGTTAATTTGAATGCCAATGCTAAAATAGACTCAATTACAAAAGCAATAATGTGGAAAATTTTAGTTCAGTTAAGCAAACTAATTTATTGTCTAAAATCTGTCTTACTGTGTTTCATGCATAAATATGCATTTTTGCCCATAAGTGCACTTACCTACAAATGACCAAATGAATCCAACCCAAATTCACAAATCAATAGGAACATTCAAAACCAACTGCAGTGCCAATATGCTTTGAAAGAGGCGTTAGTTAAGCAGTTAGATGTCAAGTTAGTCTAACAAAGAGAACACTGAATGAAATACAAAATACCAAAATACCCATCTTTCAGCTTAAATGCAACCTCCTGCTCAAGGCCAGCCTTGATTTCCTATAGCTAACGTTATCTCTTCCTTCTTCAGAACCAATAGCATACTGTCATCTCCATAATTTCTTTTTCAGTGGGCCCCTTTCTGATTCCTTTGTATACTCCCCCATTGGGTGGAGCACTTTGCGTTTAGTATAATTTGCATTCATTCATTCAGACAATAGAGAGAGTGCCTGTTATGAGCAGGTACCGTGTTAGGTGCTGGTTTACAGCAAGGAACAGACTTACAAGGTCCTGCCTTTCATGAGGAAGAAGACAGTAGAGGGGAGGAAGTTATTCTCAGCTCTTAGGGTTCCTGGCTGGGTCTGAAAATTAAACTGACAAAGACAGATTAGCAGGAGAAAAGCATGCAAATTTATTTAATATAAGTTTTATGTGACACCGGAGCCTTCATAAGGATATGAAGACCCGAAGATATGGTGAAATCCAAATGTTTTTATGCTATCGATGAAAAGTGGAAAGTTGTGGAAAGATATGATGGGGCAAGGAGTATGAGCTAAGTGTAGTAAACTGGGGGTACTTAGCAAGGTCTGTTCACTGGGATTCTTCTCGATACTCTCCATCTTGGAGAAAGGATGCGCCTTCCTCTGGGTACAGACAGGGCACCTCTCACATGAGGGTCTTACCACCTGCTTCAGAGAAGAAGGGCAGGGAGAAGGTCAGGGAGACCCTCCTGCTTCTGTCGTTTCCTCAAAGTCCTTCAACTTAAACTATGCCAAGGGGTCATGTTTTGGGGCATCGTGTCCCAAACCCCATCAACAGGAAACCTGAAACAAGTAAATGATCGATATCCTTTCCAGTTGTAACAGGACCACACTTGAAATAGAAGATGAAACAGAATGAAGTGACGAGCGGTTAGGAGAGAATGCGGGGCCACATGAGGTCATAGAGGTCTGGCCGAGAAGGGGACAGATTTGCTGAGACCTGATTGACAATGAAGAGGGAGCCAAGTGAAGACGAGACCCAAGCATTCCAGGCCATCAGGCAGCCCCTAGGTAGACCTGTGTCTGAATTTGAGACACAGGTGGCTGGAGTGTGGTTATGCAGGAGACAGTGGTGGGAAAGATGTCCGAGTTAGGCCAGAGGCCAGATCACAAGCAGCCCTTCAGGCCAAGGGAAGGGATTTAAAGTTTATTCAGAGCACAATGAGAAATTTTTAGGAAATAAGTGGCAGAATCTGATTTACGTTTTAGACTGATTGCTAGATAAAGGAGGATAAGGGTGCCAATGGAGACCGGAAAGCCAGACAGAACCCTGGTACCGGAGCCCAGGGAGAGATGATGGCGGCGTGGACCAGGGTAGAAATAATAAAGATGAAAATTTGTTGAATGCACTGTGGAAATCAGAAATTATAGTTTTAATTTCCTACACTGATCATAGTTAAAGAAATATGTTACAGTTGTATTTAATAAGAAGCTTTGTGGAATGTAATTGCTTTGTTGAAACATCCCTTCACAGTAAGATAAGAAGGAAGAAGTTAGAAAATAAAAAGTGGGGAAAATTCTTAATTAAGTTTAAATTTATACAGGTTCTTTCTTTCATTGTGTTTATTGAGAAGGGCATCCAGAGAGATGGAATGTTAATTTCAAGGTTTTTGTTTAATCTCTTAGGAAAGTAACATCCAACCAAAGCATACGATGACCTTAAAGTTTGTGAAATCAACATATATTGTTCTTTTGACAGGATATGTTGTGATAAGAAGTAGAAATTGTTTCTTGACTTACAAAGGAACTCACAAGCTTTGTTTTAAAAGAGCTCTACCACCGTATAAAATCTTTCAGGTCCTTTGACAAGTTAGAAAGCTTAGGGCCCTGGAGTCTTTTATTTTCTCATTGTAGACTAGAAGCAAATAAACAGTGCCTTTAGCAGATTCCAATACAAAGCACCATGTGACGCTCCTTTTCTTCAACAGAGAGAAAGTTCTTACTTACTTGCCTAAGCTTAGGTGAAGTCTTTCCAAACGCACACTCCCAAATTTCACAGTAAAAACAACTGGAAACACCCATGAGCTTAAAATAAACACACCTCTTTCAGAGACCAGGTACTGTGGCCTTTCTTGCACTTAACAAAAGTATCCAAATAAAGTCTATATTTTCCTTCACTGAAAAATGGAGAGTGACCCTGTTGGATTTGGGGTGAGGAAGGGAAGGAGCTGAATCTCAGTCCAGAAGTAGGGCAACCATCTAGATAACATGGGTTCTGATGAGGTGCTTCTTTCAGGGAGCATCGCTCAAAGACTTTCTTGGGCCTAGACAATGTCCTGTATCTTGATCTGGTAGTGCACTAACCCTTTTGCCATGATAGTCCGCTGCCTACGGATGGAAACTTCCAGAAAGGAAGTTTAGGAAGGCAGATGTACATTTTTCTATGTTTGTGGTTTTCAAGAATGAATAACAATAGGAAATTTTTATACATAAAAATGTCATTTGTGTACAAAGCTGCTCAAATTGTTTTCATTAAATGCATACAATAGTCAAAATATCAACTTTTTGTTTTTTGTGGATTTCTGACACATTTTGGGGGGAAAAAGACCTTGGAAATCAATGCAGCGAAAGAGTTAAAGAGTATAAACATACTCAGAAATTAGTCTAGCTGAACAGTTAAGATTAGATACTCTACAATGTAAGTTATATATCAATAAATACTTTTTTAAAATGAAAAGTGTCTATCAATAAGGAAATAATATCTTATTCAATAAATGGTTACAGAACAGATGGCTGGGCATATGAAAAAATTAATGTTTATCCTTGGACCCTACCATATTCCTTACTTGAAAATAAATTTTAGATAAACATTTCAACATAAAAAAAAATCCAAAGAAAACTAGAATAAAAGATGGTAGGATTGTTTTATAATACTGGAAGAAGGCCTTTCTTATCAAGTCACAAAATTTAATAATCTTAAAGACACAAAGATATTTAAATGTGTACATGACAAAACAATTACCATAAACAAAATTTAAAGCAAATGACAGTCATGGGACAAATATTTAGAATGTTTGTTGACAAGGCAAATTTCCTTCTTTTACAAAAAGTTCTTATAATCAGTAAACAAGCAAAACCAAAAAGTAAGTAGTCCAGTGGAAAGATAGGCTACGTTAGATGATAGGAAAAACCTGACTTTAAAAATATAAAAACATGTCAACTTAATTTTTAAACAAAAGTAAAATTCCATTTTTCACCAACAGATTGTCAAGGATCAGAAAGTTTGATAATATATATGTTTGATAAGAAATTATGTATAGTTTCTATACATAGAAAGTTCTGTCTATGTATAGACAGAACTATACATCGGTGTGCTTCTTTGGTGGGTAATACACGAGCATCAAAAATTTAAAGTTTTCAAAAAAAAATTTTAAATTTTCAATATAGTTCCACTACTAGTAGGAATTTTCAAAGATTTATGTACTAGCAAGTACATTGCAGCATTGTATGCAGTAGAAAATGTCGAGAATAGAGTCTGGTTAAATGAAATGTGATATATACATTCAATAAAATACTGTGCAGAATTAGGTAGAGCTTCATATGCCGATGTGGAAAGATCCACAAGATGCATTTTTAAAGGTACAGATGTGTTTGCTCCTTTTTGGATTTAAAAAGGGGGTGGGGTGGGTATTTGCATACATATATATATGCCTGGACGAGCTACCAGAAACTAATGGCTGTGGCTGTCTCCAGGCAGTGTGACTAAGACACTGAAAGTAAGAAATTGCTTTTCCCTAAATACCCTTTTGCTCTGTGAATTATTATTTTTACCAAATATATGTATTACTTGAAAAAAAGAGATAAAAATAAAACCGCTATGTTCTAGGAAGAGGAGGAAGAGGTGTGAAAAGGAGAGGGAGTACGGGGAGGGGAAAGAGGAGGTTGAGGAGAAACAAATGAGATACCACCTCACACCTATTAGAATGGTTATTATCAACCAGACAAGGAATAACAAGTGTTGGAGAGGTTGTGGAGAAAAAGGAACCCTTATACACTGAGGTTGGGAATGTAAATTGGTACAGCCACTATGGCAAACAGTATGGAGATTCCTCAAAAAATTAAGAATAGAATTACCGTACAACCCAGCAATCCCTCTTCCAGGTATCTACCCCCAAAATCTGAAAACATTTACCTGTAAAACTATATGTGCCCCTATGTTCGTTGCAGTGTTATTCATAGTGGACAAGACATAGAAACAACCAAAGTGCCTTTCAATAGATGATTAGATATAGAAAGATGTAGTACATATACACAATGGAATATTACTCAGCCATAAGAAAAGATGAAATACTGCCATTTGCGACAACATGGATGGATCTTGAGATTATCATGCTAAGTGAAATAAGTCAGAAAAAGTCGAGAGCTGTATAACTTCACTCGTATGTGGGATATAAAACTAAAACAAACAAGACAAAGAAACAAAACTCATAGACACAAACAACAGCTTAGAAACAAAAACTCAGACACAGACAACAGTTTAGTGGTTACCAGAGGGTAAGGGGGTAGAAGTGTGACAGAGGAGGGTAAAGGGGGTCAAAAATATGGTGACTCTGGGTGGTGAGCACACAATGTGATATATAGATGATGTATTACAGAACTGTAATGAAACCTATGTAATTTTACTAACCAACATCACTCTAATAAATTTAATTTTAAAAAAAATAATCAAGACCTCTACTTCTGTGTGCGTCTCGTGGCCTAGCCCAGTGTCTTACACAGAGCAGGCTGAACAAATAAAACTCCCAAATCTGGTGTATCAGCCTTGAGTCTCATGCAAGCCCCAGTTCAATATTTTCAACTCAGATTCACCTTTTAAAAACAAGACTACTTGAGGCATGTGATTCTCAGGCCAGGGGATTTTCTGGTTCTTAGAGGTGATCTATGCTGCTAAGAAATTAAACTTTACCTGATGCTTACTATCTTTAGATGAGATGAAGGGTAGATCAACGTTGGTGAAAAACACGGTTACACCAAAGCAACATGTGACCCAATGGAAACTAAAGATGGACATGTTAGAAGTCACTGAGATAATTCAACAATTCTGTCTATGTGCCAGTATTGTGCTTCTAATGATTTTAGTGAAGATGAAAAGCTTTGTTTTCTGTTTAATTATATTTTAATTGAAAGCTGTAATTTTAAAAAATAAAGTTATTAGGACAAAACCTGTTAGCTGAAACTTCATCAGTGTTAGTTTGGGGAGAGATTCTAGATTTGGGGTGACTTACACAGAATATTCTAGGCCATGTTTATTGTGATCTAGGGGTTTTAATCTATAACAAAAGGAAGTTATTTTAAAGTGAACTTAAAGTTTTATAGAATATTAATAAAGTCAATGTAAACAGGCAGTGAAACTTGGGAAATTCTCAGGAATTCAGTTTTGAATGTATTAGTGTCAAACTGGCTGAATTTTAGATACTTGGTAAAAATAAACAAGAGGACAATATTCATCTATCATGAGCAACAGGCTTTTCAGCTATAAAAATGCCTCCTCAAAATAACTGCCACACAGAATTGTTGAAGTTTAGAAACAATGAAGTTATACTTTTTATAACCAAAATTATAACCTTCCGTCGTTGCAGAAGTAGAGTGTAGAGAATGCAGCACGGGTGAACCAAGGGACAAGGTTATTCAAGGGACCAGAACTCCCAATTCTGGAAGAGTATAATGCCTAGGACCTTTGGGGAACCTCATGTTCCCTGGTTCCCTGTACTCAGCTAAACAAAAAGGATGATGCTGTGTCACCTTCCATCACCACCAGAACAGACACAAATATTGCAGAAGCAATATTTGACCTGTGGAGGCAAATTCTCCTTTTTTTTTTTTTTAGTTTTCAAGTCACCCCTTTCAGGCTGCAATTCATTCTCTTGATTTCTTCTCGTGGACCTTAGCAAAATGCTTACGTAACAGCTTGGCCTTTTTACAACAATTAGGCTCTGTGCTGGGACAAGTTGCTAGCTGTATCAAGAGTCCTAAACATTGAAATCCCAAACTATATTATTGTAAAGGTCTTGAGTGTTCATTCAGATTATAGATTATGGCATTTATACAGAAACCAATCTGGACTGAATCGTAGGCTATCCAGCGTGGCTGGAGCATAGAGGTCGATGGAGACACGGTAATAGAGAGAATTCTGGAAAGGATGTTGGAAGACCTTGAATGTTAAGGAGACCAGACTATATTTGGTAAGCATGGAAAGCCCTAGAGTATTAGAAAACAGGGTAATAATATCAATGTGATGTTCATAGGCCATGGAAAACATGAGAAAATGGAGGAGGAGAAATTCGTTTTTGAAAATTTGCATGTACAGTGAACAGTGTCAGAAAAGCATTATAACAAGTTATTAACAGTAGCTCAGTAATTATCTCTGAATGATAGAATTATCAGTGCTTTTCATTTTATTAATCTGTGTGGCCAAATGTTGTAGAGAATGCATGTATTGCTTTAGCTTAAAGAAGGCCTAAATTATTAAATGTTTGTTTTTTATGAAAAAGTCAAACACATGAAAGAAGAGTAAAATAAACCTCACACACCTGTCACCCAGTTTAAACAATTATCAAAATTTTGCTATATTTGCTCTATCTTTCCCTTTTTCTCTTTCTTTCTTTTCATTTCTTTATATCTTACCCTTGCTAGTTCCTGCATCTTTCTGACCTGACCCATTAGTCCTTGATGGTGTTTTTGCTTTCCAGCACAGCCAGATGTCCCAGACTCCCTTTAATTTCCTGCCACAGGCCTGGAATCAGCCAGTCTTTCCAGGTGCTCTGTTTCCTTTCAGCAGATTCAAAATTGTTTTAAGAAACAAAGGTATATGTGAATAGTCAGGTTTTTTTTACAGATTTGATTGCTGGACACCTGTGAGTGTTACCATCCTGAGAGGAGTGGAGAAAACATAAAAAGTGGCATTAACTTCATGAGATTAGGTAAACATTCTAAAATGTTTGGAAAATTAAAAAAAAAAAAAAAAAAACCACCCAGATTTGTCAGCATTAAAAATGTGCCCCCGTAGGTAACCCTGCTCCTGAGTCACCTTCTTCAACTAAGGAAATACTCAGCTTCTTTATGAGCTTTCAAATAAAAATTTCAAGCCGGTTCTCACTGAAGAGAATTTTGCCTCTTTTACAATAGGACCCTCATTTCATTTTCATCAACCTTAGCAAAATGCTAAGTAATACCTAACACCTTCTCTTTTCTGCTCTAGGGGAGTTTTCATCTTCTAGTGTCATTGCTCCAGTCATACGATGGGAATAACGATTTTTATTAACCTTTAAAAGAGTGATTTTTCATTCTTCTTCCCCACCACAAATGAGGAATACTGAACTGAACATGTAAATGTGTGTGTGTTTAAATAATAATAGCTGATGCATAAGGAGCGTCTGCCATGCGTGCCAACCCTGTTCTCAATCCTCACATGCACGCACTCTTTTAATCCTGACAGCAACCCTACGAAGTAGGTACTAATCACCTTCATTTTGATACAAAAAGACAGTGAAGAATAAAGAAGAAAAAGTAAGAAGGCCTAAACCACTCAGCTGTGAGGTGACGGAACCAGAATTGGAATCCAGGCAATCAGGCAGCAAACTCATTCAGGGTTCTTTCTTCCCTAAACAAACAGAGAAATTTCAAATCTCAAAACCTCCGCTGGAAAGAGATTATTTGTTTGAGTGAGTACCAGTAAAAGCAAGAAAATAAGGTGCTTAATATCACCATTATATTGTTCTGGCTAACCCAATAATAACAGGTTCGGTTGACAATCATTTTGTTATTACCAAAGAAAGAACTGGAAAAAAAAAATGTGCGTACTGAACTTTCACTATCATTATAGCTCTATGTGGGCAGGGATAGTCTCTTCGTCTTTGTGACTCAAACAATGGATCGTGGCGAATAGGAGGTAAATAATATATCAAATACATCATATTTTAACAAATTAAAGTTGATAAAGAACGCTGGATTTTTAAAACATGCATCTTGCACAATGACACCTATTTTATATACAGTTGACCATATTTTGTCCAAATTCGGGACCCTTTAGAAAGTGAAAAAGGGTATTAGAGCACTGAGGTTGCATAAAGCAGTAGTCAAATCAACTAAGTCCCAAGGCAAGGTAATTTAGGAACACATTAGTGTACCGTATTTTAGAAGGATTACGGCGATTTTGTAGTACCAATTTGTCAGCCCTGCAGCTCCTTCCTCTCCACCTGTTTTTATGACCCACTAGTGCAAACTTTTCCTGCCATCTTGTAAGTCCTGTATTTATGCTGCTGTTCGGCTCTAAACGACAAGTATCTGTAGATATCTGCCTATACATTTAGTCTTTGTTCTTAGGTGAAGTCTTAAAATAAACTATAAATACTAAGCAATATTTTCGTAGTCAAACTCTAGGAGCACTTTTATACATAATTCTGATTTTTAAGGTTAAACTTTGGGATCCTCTACCTCTTTCAGGGGTGGCAAAACTTTACTGGTAATTCAGAGAAGTATTTATTCTAGTAAAATAGAATAAACATTTTAAAAAAGCGTTTCACCTTTCGATCTTTGTTTCAGGCCCAGAAGATCAGTATTTATGATTTCTATGAACTCCTTTCTTATCCTAGCACTTTGGGGATAGTGGTGGAGGCGAAAGTCTGGTTGTTTACATCCTTATAAATGATTGAGCTTTCCTGTTTTGCCAGCTCAGCCTTTTAAGTCTCCTATGAGCTACAGCAAGGATATAATATCATTTGCAGTGTTATTTGCAAACATAAAAGGAAATGACTGTTTGTCTCACAAACACTGCATACATTCTATTGTAGACAAGAAAGCAGGCAGCATAAGCATAGTAGTTACAGATTTAAATGGTTTGCCTGTTGTTCCATAAAACACTTGTTTCATTTACTCCTCCAACTCGGCACAATTCAGCTCAGCTACTGTGAAGCAGAAAATATTATCAATTAGAGCCACAGTACGTTACTCCTGAATCACAGGGCTTCCGTACCCTGGTGTGTTATGATACCCAAAGCTGTACCCGGCTTCCCGCCCCAGCACACACATCACAGCAGGACTGCATGTGTTCAGAGGCTAGATGTACTGAAACTTAATAGAGAGCAAAGGCAAAAAGTTAAGAAACACAAGTTTCTTAGAAGGTAAAAATGGGGAAATCCGCAATAGGTATAAAAGATTGATATCTGACCACAACTCTTGTCCCGTTTAGGACAGTAAGACTCAATCTGTCCATTGGCAAAAGTGGGAGCGACGAACAGGCCGATGAGGCCCAAACGTCAAACTCAATAGATGTCTAAAACGGAACTTACCTTCTCCATTTTCTACCACCCAACTCCAGCTCTCGGTCAGCGGCAAGACCACGGGCAAAGGCTCGAAACTGAAGTCATTTTAACTGAAGTCCAAGCCTCTTTCATCTGCCTTGCAATCAGTGGACAAGTGCTGTGGACCACTTCTGCACTGAGATATGTCTTGTGTCCCATGCTCATTTCTCCTGCCCATGGCTTCACTCGCGCCCAGACCTTCACGGATTCATTTGTGGGCCCTCAGAACAGCTTTCCAGCTGGTCCTGCTGGCAGCTCACGATCCTTCACTTCCAATCCACCCTCCATACTCTGTAGGTGGCAAATGACTCTTCCCAAAACACCACTTTCATTTTCTTGCATGAGAAGGCTCAGCAGCTCCATTAACTTCAAGGCCTTCCAGAATCTAGTTTCCCGCCATCCTCCTCAATCTTATCTTCTTGGTTCTGAATATTTATTCTCTGATATGGTCAAGTCCTGCTCCACACAAGCCCACAAACCTACTACAGTCCAGCTGCTCTTTGGCTTCCTCACATGGTATGTCCTCATTTTCCCCTCTTTCTACTAAAATTCAGCGACAAGTTCAAGCCCAACCTCAACCCCTTGCTGTCTCTGAATTACACTGTTTCACCGACATTTGACTGCTTTTTTCAACAAGCAAAACACTGTGCTATCACTGTGGGTGGTTCATTCAACCTGAAGCCAGGAGGCAGAGAGAGTGTCACAGTGCTTGAGGGTAAGCTCCCAGGTCAGATGTCCTCTTTTAAGAATGTGACCTTGGGGTAGTTACTTAACCTCTCTCGGTCTATTAATCTGTAAACGGGGGATAATAATAGGACCTACCTCATGGAATGGTAACACATTAAATGAGACAATCCGAATGAAGTACTCAGCACTGTGCCTGATATGGCAAGTGCCCAACAAGTGTTAGATGTTACTATTCATGAAACATTTCCTGAGTCCAGTGGAAGAGAAAGACGTGTGTGTGTGATGACACTAAAAGAAAGAGGCACCATTACCAAGGTAACTAAACAATCCAGGAGAAAGTTCAGGTTAATGAAGGAAAGATTATACAGTTGGTTTGGGAAATGTTGAGTTTGAGGTGCCAGCAGGACACCAGTGGAACCATGTTTGTCACATACCTTCCATCTCCCCTACTCTGCCCTGGGCTCCTGAGGTTCTCATCTGAGGGACAACATCCATAGCCTCCTATGCCCTCTGGCTTCTGTTTGAGTTTGGCCAGTGGGGAACCCAGCGGGAAATAGGAAGGAGAGAGGAGGGTGAGGCCTGGTTATTTCTTTCTCTGGTTTACTTCTAATGAGGCCATCTCGGGCTGGCTGTACCCCTTCTATCTCTTGGTAGAAGATCACTGTTCTCTCCAGCCAGCCTGCTCTCCACAACTCTCTCTCCTTCTAGGTTTCAGAAACCTCTGTCTCCCTCTCCTCATTCATCCCTTTGGACTTAGGGCTGGTAAAAGCCCAGCTCCCACTAGCTCCTGGGGGTTCCCCTATCCCCAAACCTTTAAAAATAGTCTTTTGGTAAATAAATCCTCCTGGAATTATTCCACTTTGAATGTGCCATCTGATTCCTGTTGAGACCCTAAGGATACATCACATTATCTGGCCATTAGGATTTTGATCTAGAATTTGGAAGAGAGATTAGGGTTGGAGATATAGATTATCCTGCCAGTTTAAGCAGGAACAATGAGTGAGATTACTGACCCATCAGGAGTAGATGAGGAAAAGAACATCAAAGGCAGAACCTTGGGTGACCTCCATCTACTTCAGGCCATGAGAAAAAGAACACAGCAGTTTCAAGGGTGAAAGTACTAACTCTCTTATCGTATGACCCTGATGCTCCTAACAACATCCTTCCAGAAAGATGTGGAAATGTAATAATACTATTGACAGGGCAGTCATTTTAAACATCATACGTGTGCCTGACAGCTTGGACTTGGCTTGGAAACAGATTCCAAGTTCATTATGCATACTTATTTATATAGAAATGTCACCTTTCACATTTTTATTCTTTTTTTTTTTGAGGTGATGGATTGATGGATGTATTAACTAAATGTGGAAATCATTTCACAA
Organism: Rhinolophus sinicus; assembly: GCF_057876585.1. Taxonomy (NCBI): domain Eukaryota; kingdom Metazoa; phylum Chordata; class Mammalia; order Chiroptera; family Rhinolophidae; genus Rhinolophus; species Rhinolophus sinicus. The sequence goes on along the minus strand of NC_142507.1, from coordinate 45,479,552 downwards.
TACATACCATGTCAGATCATTACATTGTACACCTTTTTTCCTTTCTTTTTAGTTTCAGGTGTCAAAACAATGTAATAGTTAGACACTTACACCCCTCAGAAAATGATAACCCCCCCAATCTATTGCCCCTCTGACATTGAATATAGCTATTACAATTCCATTACTATATTCCCTATGTTGTACTCCATTTCCCATGAAATATATATATATATACATACACATACATATTATATATATATATATATATATATATATATATATATATATATATAATTATAATTGATGTTCAATATTATTCAACATCAGTGTCAGGTGATCAGGCATCTACACAGTCTATGAAGTGATCCCCCTGATAAATCCAGTCACCATCTGGCACCCTACGTAATCTTTACATTATTCATTATGTTCCCCATACTATATTTCATATCCCCGTGGCTATATTGTGACTACTAATTTGTACTTCCAATTCCCTTTACCTTTCAGATTTTTAAATTTATTTTTTAATAGGCAATACATTCACGATTCAAAAATCAAAAAGTGAAAATAAAAAGGGATACATTGAGGGCCAGCCCAGTGGCTCAGGCGGTTAGAGCTCCATGCTCCTAACTCCAAAGGCTGCCGGTTGGATTCCCACATGGGCCAGTGGGCTCTCAACCACAAGGTTGCCAGTTCAATCCCTCGAGTCCCGCAAGGGATGGTGGGCTCTGCCCCCTGCAACTAAGATTGAACACAGCACCTTGAGCTGAGCTGCCACTGAGTTCTCGGATGGCTCAGATGGTTGGAACATGTCCTCTCAACCACAAGGTTGCCGGTTCAACTCCCACAAGGGATGGTGGGCTGTGCCCCCTGCAACTAGAAAACGGCAACTGGACCTGGAGCTGAGCTGCGCCCTCCACAACTAAGACTGAAAGGACAACTTGAAGCTGAACAGCACCCTCCACAACTAAGACTGAAAGGACAACAACTTGACTTGGAAAAAAGTCCTGGAAGTACACACTCTTCCCCAATAAAGTCCTGTACCCCTTCCCCAATAATAATAAAAAAAAAAATCCTTTTTTTAAAAAAAGGGATACATTGAGAATCTCTTTCCCATTACTATTAGTTGCTTGTATATTTTTCCCATGTTTCTTTATGTAAATACGAGCTTCTATAACTATATCTTCTTATTTTCCCTTTTTCTTACCCAAAAGGTATTGTGCTAGCTGTGCTATACCTTGTTTTCTTCACTTAACAGTCATCTTAGAGAGCGTGTCATCTTTCTCTTGAGTGCTTCCTCGTGTGTGTGTGTGTGTGTGTGTGCTTTAACTGCGTAAAATTCCATAGAGTGGCGTTACCATGGTTTATTTACCCACATGTAGAGGAACTTTGAGTGCCGCCTGCCAACCACAGTTTCCTAATCACAGCTCTCAAACCTTTCCCCTCCCTGCGAACACCCATTACCACCTACTTCTCTTCAGGGCTTTGTCTCCCTCTCAATAGAGAAAAATGAGGGCTTCAAAAGGAGCTTCCTTAATTTCCTGTTATCAAAGATAAAAACCCACCTCCATCTGCACCTACCCCGTCTTCCCTCAGGCTGCAATACCCAAGGCTGTATCACCTGTGGTTTAATACCAATCCCCTTCTCTCCGGTTAGGATCCCATCTCCACTCAGTGTCTCAGGACTTTACACTACAGTCAACCATCCTTTCTCTCTTGTATATGAAACTTCTCCCTCACAACTGGGTTATATAAAAATACAACAAACTCTCTTGACTCTATTCTCTCTCCAGCTACTGCCCTCTCCCTCTCCTTTTCTTCAGAGCCAAACTTCTTCAGAGAGTTGTCTGTAGTCAAAGTTTCCATTTCACTGCTTGCTACTCACTCCCCGGTCCATTTCAGCCTAATTTCACCCCATTAACCCACCTAGGCTTTTCACACTAAGCTGCCAATGACAGCCAGCTCATTCAACAAATGTACCTTTCAGTCTTAGCTGACTTCTCAGCACCATTTGACAATTTTTATCATTCTCTCACTTTTAGAAATACTCCTGTCGATGACTCTCCTGGATTTCCTTACATCTCTGGCTACTTTCCCATATACTGGGAATAATTCTTAATCCATAGTTCGGTGTTCAAGAAATAGGGCCTGAAGGAGTGTGAGGTGAGGCATTCACACTCACTTAATTAGGTGCAAAATGTAAGGATGTGCTAATCAACTTAGTAAACAAGAGATAAGTCATATTTTAATGCAATATTTTTAAAATTTTCAATTAATGCAAAAAATCCATGTTGAACAAAATATCAAATTTTTAAATGAAAATCAGTGCTGTGCTAATTCAGGTTGGAGTGTGAGGCAAAATAAAAAGTGTATTCCTGTATATACATGTTTTTATGTATTTCATAATGCTTAATTTGTTCCCTGACCTTTGAAATAGTTGGAAAGAAATATTAGAAAATTGAAAAGTAGATGTAGTAACACATTATTTTAAGTTTAATATGTTTTATTTATACCCAAAGGAAATTATGATTTTATTTCAAGTTAATTAAAAATTATTTAAGATTGTTGCTTGGTCAAGAAACATTGAAAAACATGGCAATTGTTATTTTCACTGGAAATGAGATAAACAAAGTAGATTTTGAAAATATTGATGAGTTTGCTTCTATTAAAGCAAGGGCCACATTTTCCCCTTTGTCTCAAATTCTAGCATGGCACATAGAGGAACTGTCAAGAAATATCACATTTTATTCTAGTTTTTAAACCAAAGTTCAAATCTTTTCCTAGTGTCACACCAACCAACCTGGTGAGAAATTTTACCTCAGTCATTTTTGATGGTTTCCACTCTTGAGCTGGGCAAAGAGCTGGAAGCCATCATACCCCCAGGCACTGAGGAGAGTCTCTGCTCATTGGCCATCCATTCTCATTAGCTCCAAAATATGCTTTCCCAGGTCCAACCCGGGCCTTCAGGCCTGGTGGTTTTGCTGCTTCTAAGGTCCCTGACATGCCCTGGGATCTTGGCTAAGGTTGGGAGCTTGAGCTGTGTGTGGGTCTTTACAATTCAAGACCCCACTCTCCCCTCGCCTCATAGCTTCTCTTTGTCTTCTTGACATTTAACAAAAACGGCAAGTCTTCAACTTTAGGATCCTTTTACTTTAGGCCCTGCCAAGGTCCTTGGAGCCAAAACTAATAAAAGCAAGCTATCAAATTTAGATGGGATGAAAGGAACAAATAGAGAGGAAACAAAATTACTATTTCCACAGACTATCAGCCTCTTTTGCAGGTGCATCTTCCCCACCCTGGTCATCCGTGGTAGGCGTTCTGCAGGGCTGGGCCTCACTCCATATTTTCTCCCAGGTAATCTCGTTCACTGTCCTGGGTGAAGTTTTAATTCATACGCCTCTGACTCCCTGATATATTTCTCTGGCCCAGACCTCTACACTGAGCCCCAGAGTAATATGTCCAGTGGCTCAACACCTCCATTTGGACATCTCTCAGTGACATCAAACTAAACATGCCCAGTGCCACACTCCGTCTTCCCCTCCATTCCAGTCCCTTCCCAGGGCAGTCACAGAGCAATCACTCTAGACTCCTCCCACTCCCTTGCCTCCCATTTCCAATTCAGCCCTGAATCCCATCCACTTCCTCTCCTACACAGTTCCAAATTCAAAACAGCTCCATTCCACTGCTTCCACTCAACTCTTAGCTACCGTTGTCTCTCAACTAGACTAAACCTACATGGTCGTCCTTATAGCCCTTCAGGGCCCCCTCCAATCTCATATCTGTGATATCACCAGAGTGAGCTTTCTGAAATACAAATCTGAACATGTTACCTTCTGGCTTGAACTCTTTGAAGACTTTCCATTGCTTCTGGAAATACACCAAAATGTGTGACAGCCCTTGCTAGGTGTGGCCTCCTCCCACTCACCCGGTTCCATCTTCCTCCTCTTCGCTTCCTCCCTCCCTCCCCCCCCAGCTCCAGCGAGACAGCTGTCCTTTCCTACCCACCTATTTCTCATTTTTGTCATTACATACTCATTTGCATGATTATGTGATTAATGTCTGCCTTTCCCTCCAGGAGAACAGGATTGTGTGTCCCCAAGGCCTCACCCAGAGACTTCGACATTATGTGCAAAGGTTTATGGAAAAATTCATGAATATATTGCATTAGTTCTTTGAGAGTTAAACCCTTTTGATGTTTAGAAGTATATCAGGGAGGAATTTTTCTCTTTCAATGACGTTTGAGAATTAGAGTGTTCCAGACACTGTTTAAGTGCTTTACAGGTATTAACTCAGTTCATTCTCACTATCTGCCTAGGAAGAAAATGCTCTTCTTATCCCCATTTTCAAGATACTGATGCTGATGCACAGAGAAGCCAAACATCTCACTACCCAGTCTCATAGCTAATAAGCCGCGGAGCTCTAATCCAAAATGTTCGCATTGGACCCTGTGGTTATTCGGCAAATATTACTGAACGAAGTGGCAGTCACCATGACAAGAATGGGCTAGCACATCTTTGAAAGAAGCAAGTAGAAAGAAGAAAGCTATTCAATTCTGTACAAGTGTAACAGATACTATGTAGAGTATACCCCGTCTTATTTAATCCTCTCAAAATAGAGTAAACGAGGTATTTTTATGCCCACTTTATAGATAAGGAAGCCGAGGCTGAGCAAGTTTGAAGATCACATAAGCAGTATAATAAGTCCTACCTGGAATTTAAACCCAGATCAACAGGACTGGCTCTTTCCACGGTGTGAAGCCACCTCTGAGGAAGCTGTTTGCAACGGCCTCCTTTCACCACAAACGGATTTATCTACTGGTTCAATGATCCACAAATGTGAGGGTGGATGAGAATCACCTGGAAAGCTTGTTGAACTCATGGCTTCCTGGGTTTCACCAGCAGAGATTTTGCTGTGGGGCGGGCCCTTTCAACTGCAATTTTAAAGAAACGCGCACCCCAGGTAATTCTGGTATAGGTGATTCTAGTCTGGTGGTTCCAAAACTTTAGCACTGAACAGAATCACGATGGGTTGACAGGACAGATGGTCGGGCTCCACTCCTCAATTTTCTGAATCAGAAGGTCTGGCGCAGCCCAAGAATGTTAATTTCTAACAAGTTTCTAGGTGATGCCCTACCAGATCTACTAACTGTCCTAGGCCAAGACTCTGGGATATTTCACTGGTTATTTAATTTAATTCTCCTTGATTCTACCACTTTGGAAGCAATTTCCAACATACACATGCCCCCACTCTGCTGCCATCCCTCCATACCTTCGTCTCTGAGAATTGCAGAATATTTCAGATTGGGGAACTTGGAGAAAATTTATCTTGGGGTGAAATCCTTCAGCAGCTTTAGATGGAGAATCGCCTTCTTTCAAAATAAGGTGACCTTTGCACAAAACTCCAGAATATTAGATGTCTCTAAATAGGACTAATCCCACATTAAAAAAAAAAAAAAAAAAAAAAAAAACTTGTAAGAGCAATACTTCAATTTTTTTTCACCTATCCTGTTTAAGTTTTAAAAGGCAGGGAAATTCATTTTCAGCTACATATGTGTGTGTAATGCATATATTTGTGAGTGTGTTCAATAAAATATAATTTGCATTTAAAGTTGTTTAGCTTTTAGGAACCTTGAAGGGATAAAATGTCAGACACATCCAATTTAATATGGGGGATATTTTTAATTGAAATAAAAAACAGGGTTAAAAATTTTTATTTTATACTGTTCCTCTAGGAAAATTATCTCGTCTTAGGCTACCTAATATTGACCAAGATGAAGTGTGTGTATGGGAGAGAGAGAGAGAGAGAGAGAGAGAGAGAGAGAGAGAGAGAGAAAGAGAGAGAGAGAGAGAGAGCCTTGCTTGATTTCATGGCCTAAACTCACCAAAGTGTACAAAGTAAGCAAAAACCATAAAGGATGAAGATCTCATGATTCAGGACCCATTTACTTGACGAAACTTTGAGTCAAGATGGCTAATCTTTTCAGCATATGTGATCTATGAAGATGTTTTCCATAAAGGCATTTGGTGAATGAGGGCCTGATAAATGTACTTCCAGACTTCAATATCTTCAGAAATAACTCAGCCCTTTCATATTTTTGAATTAAATAAAAGACATGTTTCTTCTAGGCATCCATGAGGAGACCTGTCAATATTTCGTCTTGAAAAACCTTTGTTAAGAACAAGGTCTGCATAAAGCCTCCTCTTCTGGCTGTCCAGATACTGGTTCCAAGGCAATGGATCCGTTACCTGGCATCCTGCATCCCTGTCATAATGAAACTCAGATACTGGATTTACCTATCTAACTGTTGCATATGCTTTATTGACTGAAAATCAACTCAACTTCATTTCTTTTCCCTTTCTTGTTTAGCTACTTGCAGCTTAAATACAAACTCTTCTTCCCTACAGCTATCCCCAGGAAGTGATCGTTTTAAAATCATCAAATCAAATGTCTTGGTGTGTAAGAAATTATGTTTCAGCAGACTCTTGATGATTAAGTCTTCTGAGAATGCCAATGGGCATTGCAGATATTTTCTTTTCTCTATTAAAACAGACCCAACTTTAGGAAAATTTCAGATATATGGCAGAGAGATGTACCGTACTAAGGGTGAGGCTGGACTAACTTGACTCTTCCAGCAGAGGCAGTGGTTGAAGGCAGAGCCATCAAGCACATGGGCTCTGGAACCAGACTGTGTGAGATCAAATTCTGGTTCCACAGTTATTCATTGTGCACCCTTGCGCAAGTTATCTCTCTGTGTTTCATCTGTAACATGGGACTTTCATAGTACCTACTTCCAAGGGTTGTTCTAAGGGTTATATGTGAAAGACACTTGGAACCATGCCTTGAACATAATAAATGCTCAACAAGTATTAGTGGTGCTTTTGTTGTTATAATTATTACTGAAAAGTTCATATAATGTTAACACAGAAACAAGAGCCATTCGATTCTAAAGGGATACGAATTAACAATGGTTTGGTTACTGAAAAATGTCAATGCCTATTTAAGGCAAAACAATAGTTATTAATTTACTTGATTCCAAATTAAATGAGAAAGCTCTTTTCTGGAGAAAGCTACTCCTTATTTTTAAGGTTAGATGTTTAAAAAGCTCAAAAATGTCCCTTTCAAAATACCCTAGATTTTAGTTATAAGCAGAAGCCATTACAGTACTACCTTGAGACACTTGCTGAGAAGGAAGCACAATTATATAATCACATAATGAATGCATATTCATTTATTTATACTGCAACTTAGTCCAGAAAGGAATAGAGGCTGCTCTAATGAGTGAATCACAAGAGAAACATAAAGATAAGGAAATCTTCTAATGCAATAGGCTAGCTTTCAATGCATATAGAATACATTGTGGGGAAATGGTGCAAAGAAATATAAATAAATAACAATGGAAAATTCTCCTTCTACATTTTTATTACTGGTATTACATTTCTTTTTTTGAAGAGTCAAAATTTCATTTGAATCTTTCCCATTCCTCATTCCCCATATTCAATCAGTAGCCTTCGCAATATTTCTTGGACCCACATCTTTACTTTATTTCTATTGCCAACATTCTAGCTCACTTTACCTCTTTAATATTAATCATTTTCTATTCATCTCTTTGCCCTGGTCTCTCCCCTCTTCATCCTTCTTCCCTTTTCTTCTACCACTATGATTCATCCAACACAATACTACAGAATTAATTTTTCTAAAGTGCATCTCTGGTCTTCTTATCATTAGCTTGCTAAAAATCCTTCTGACATAGTCCCTCACTGCTTTCTATTTTTGATACATTTTATTTGTACCTCTTCTATGTCACTTAGTGTTTTCTACCTTACAGTAAATTTTGTATACATTTGAGTTTCTGTACTAGAAAGTAAACTCTTTGTCAACCCCCAGCATTGAGCATATCATCTTAAGGTATTAATGAATGTTGAAAAAAATAAGTAAATAAAACCTTAGAAGAAAATATTATCACGTTGATACGCGTTTCTAACTACTGCAACCCTATCTTAGTGATTACACAATTTGATCAGGACAAAGATAGATATAAATTACCAAATTAGAAAAATGTAACTAATTCAAGACTTTAATTGTAGATTTGCAAGATGGTCACATAATTCCTCTAAATTAAAAAGAACACATTTTCACCTCGTTGTCTGCAATGTAAGTTATGTCAACTAAAATATTACTAAAGATTAAGGAAAGCCAGTAGAATGGGGAAAGAAGCAGTGACTGGAAATAAAAACATTTAAAAAGGTAGCATGACACAAGACAGTCTAATGAAAATTATAAACTAGAATGCCCTTACATGTGAGGTAATAAGCTATTTTGTACGTTGGCCGCCTTTGAGAACATCTATAAACGTATGATCATTGAACGAGAATAATTCATTTGTGTCTTTATGATTTTGCAGACAGACAGCATTCCTGGCAATGTGCATTTGAATGTTATGTGACCCCAGAGAACCATTATATGAAGATAAATATCTAGCTTGTGTACAATTTGCATTGTAGTATGTTCAGCCTCAGAAGAAAATTCATCCAGCGATTTCACCAGACATTAAAAAAGAGCTTAGAAAAATAAGCAATCATTTTAATAACAACTCAGGTGAGGTAAAGATAACCATCTTTTAGTATTTATAGTCATTACAAGGATTAAGGTTTGTGTCTTTCCATACAATGGTAATACCCCCAGCTTTGTCTAGGGATTAAAAAAAGCTATTGCTATATAAATCTCCAAAAATATTTCTCTTCATGGTATCCTAAAAGTTTATTGAATTGAATTTGAATAAAAGACAGGAGCTTTATTGTGCATGCATATTTTTGCATATAAGGTATTTTAAAAGCAAACCATCCTCTGCTGTCCTTGAGCGTGGGCTAGACTTAATGATTTGCTTCCAAAGAATAGAGCATGGAAAGGGAAAAATAGTCACTTTATAGGGTAGAAAGAAACCTGGCAAACCATCTTCACTGAGTGATAAAGATTGACATCCCCAGTGATGTCATGTTCATCCTTACACTTGTGATGAGAAGGACATTTCACCTTTGTGGGGTTCTTTCAAAAACCTACAATCCCAGTTTAATCATAAGAAAAACATCAGCCAAACCCAAACTGAGGGCCACTCTGCAAAATACCTGGCCCATTCTCCTCAAAACTGTGAAGGTCATGAAAAACAAGGGAAGACTGAGAAACTGTCATAACAAGAGATTGTGGAGACCTGACAATGGAGTGCAATGCGGTATCTTGGATTGGATCCTGAATCAGAAAGAGGACATTAATGGAAAAACTGGTGAAATAGTAATGTGTCAATGTTAGTTTTTCTAGTTTTGACAAATGTACCATGGAAATGGAAGGTACTAACAATAGGGGAAAAGGGGTGGAGGGTCTGAGAATTCTATGCAGTATCTTTGCAACTTTTCTGTAAATCTAAAGTTTTGCAAAATGAATGTTAATTTTAAAAAATCCTAGTTTGGCTGCCTCTGACATATAGCAGACATACAGCTACGGCATGCCATTGCTGTCTAATGCTATAGTGTCATTCCAGGAGCACTTGGTTGACCGTGTTGCTCAGAAAAATGGAGAAGAAAATGTACAGGAGAAAGCAGTTGAAAGGCAGGACATGGGAAAGCTTGAAGAAAATCAAAAGCTTTGGAAACAATGTACTATTGAAAAATTTTAAAAGAATGTCATACTTTGTACAGATAGCCGCAAAAGAGCTGAAGTAATAGAAATTCACTTCCTCTCTATTGTGATTCCATTAAAATACAAGCAATCTCTATGTTTATGCTTTTCTCAGGAAAGGCTCTGTCCTCCTGTGATCGCAGCATAGAGTTCTAAGCTACCATCCCCCTCTGGGGAGTGCTATGTTTTGTTGGATTATGTGTAACGAGGTTGCAGCCTGTATGCACCCTTTGAGAGAATATCTGAGCATTTCAAGTTCTCTTTCTTCTTTCTAAGTAGAATTTGACTGCTGACTTCTTTTAAATGTGAACAAAGGGAGATGCCATTTAAAAATTGATGTAATCCTAAAACCAAAGACCAGCAAACCAGGTCATAGCATTCTCCACCCATCTTTGTTTTCCTGGTAGCAGATTGTCCTTGTTGAATAGTCATGAGAACCATGACGAGCTTTTCTTAAATATTTACAAGAGTATAATTTTATTACTGCCTTTTGGGAGGTTTGTTCATATTCTCACTGTAAAATTTCTTCTTGGTTAGTTTTAATAATTCTATAAGCAAGTTTGGCTTGTTATTACCAGTTTATCCTTTACCACTCCTTTTTTTATTTTTTCACCACTATTCTTAATAGAGTTTAATCTTTGTCATAGATTTGTAATACTAATATCATTGGCTAACCTATATTTTCCTCCCAAAGGAAAATTTCAAGAACTATTGCATGTTTTGCCTATGCTTCTAGATGAGTGCCTTTGTATCCAATACATTCCTGAAAGATTCATTCATCACTCTACTGGGATGATTACAGATATCTCCTGAAATTTGAAAACTCTGTGTCCTCATACAGTTTGCCATTAGGTAAAACGTTGCATGTCAAGCCTTAGGGTCTTGTGGTTTTCAGTAACAAATGTTACCTGATTTTCAGTGCAGAGGTAGAATGATGGTGCAAAGTCTCTTTGGACTAGGAAGAGCAGTGACCATGAGAAAGAAATATGGAATGTCAGGACTTCAGGATTCGATGGAGTCTGAGGCCAGTGGAGGGATGGTACAGAAAGACTGTTTTCCCAAGGCTTCCTTCCTGTTTGAGGCCTCCTGAGTCCTCAGCATAAAGGGACCATAGTGGGAAGGAGAGACCCCTTGTAAAGAACAAGATGGGGGGGGGGGAAGGCTCATCATCTTCTTCTTCCTCCCCCCTCCCCTGTCAGTTGGACTTGAGGGCAAGGCTGCATCCAAGGGCTGACCTCCAAGACTTGAACTTATTGGCACTGCTAACTGCTTTGGGATGGGCTCTAGAATGCCTGCTGTGCTTAGTACAGGGAATGGTAATATTTACGTTGCGATGGCGGCCAAGGAAAGAACTTTAGATATTCTAACGTACAATTATTGAAATGCCAGACAGCTGCTGTCTTCAACAAGATGTGCTTGGTTTTCCTTACACTGAAACACATTTGTGCACTCAAAAGCAGCTTTCCATGTCGATGATTCCTTCTATTAAAAACATTTCTGCTTCTAAAAGAGCAGTTTTGCTTCATGACGAAGCCAGTATCCCTTGATCTGTATTTGATGCAGAGCATGGGTCTTCATGACTTCCATGTTTTTCAGTAGTCTTCTTTCTGATGCGTTTACAGGTAACTGTGCATATATTTGTGTTTTGTTTTGTTTTTTTGTTTTTGTTTTTGTTTTCCTGCCCTGGTTAGGCATTTGCCAAGGAAGCCCACCCGAATGGAAGCTACTTAGAATGGGGACTTCTTACTTACTAATATATATGTCTGGAGCCAAACACAGTGCTTGACACAAAAATGTGTTTCATTCCTGTTAATTAAAATGTACAGAAAATTATTTTTGCGTCCCTTTCTTTATACTGACCTGTGTCCCTACAGTATGCACCAGAATTCAAGGTTCACACTTGGGACCATTCTGTGATGTCAACGGTCTTGCATCATTAATAGGTTCTGGGGAGTTGTGCGTAAACTTACTAAGTTTCTTTCCTGTTGGCTTGATATGCATTCTCACAAATGACCTGATTCTACAGTAAATATCTATTACCTCCTGGTATCTGTTGTCCGCTGACCTATTTTTCTAGGGGCCACTTCTTTCTAACTTCTCATGTTGTTGAGGTGTTTAGTTGCTTCTATTTCTGACCTCATTTGCAGTAGAACAAACTAGAAAGCCTATAAGCGGTCTTTAGAGAGTTGAAAGGAGTAGACTGGTGGATAAAATAGTGAAGGGATTCCACAAAAGGTAACACCCGAACCAACCAAAACTGTGAATCAACCATCAGATCATGTCCACCATCTACCTCCAGAGGAAGGAATTTTGTAGATACAAATAAACTAGCTGGAACCTTAATACAGGTTAGTTGCAAACTTCTCTATTAACTAAATTCCACTACATTGACAATACCGTGTCCATTTCTAACATATTCCTTCAATCATCTTCTCAGCTGTGATGTTTACGCTTCACTAGTGTGGAACACATTCCTCCCCATTTTCACCTCTTCCTACTAAATCATCGATTTGTAGTTCAGTTCAGGATCCCTTTGCTTTTCCTCTTCTCCCTCACCCCCAACACCTTTTACTGTTTTTTGTTTTGTCTTGTTTGCAACCGACATTATTTTGTGAAAACAAACTATTCTATCTTATATTCCAGGGCCTCCCTTCCAATTCTGTCTGGTCACTCGTTCTTCTCCTAACGCCTGTTGACTCACTGGGTTTGGGGGAGGAGGTCAGCATACTCTGCTTCCCATTTCCTTCCCTAGACCTTTGTTCCTCCAACTTGTGCCTCCGAATTTCCATTAATGACCGCATGAGGCTCAGTCCTTCAAAGGCTCAAAAGCAATTCCTTTTCTATGTCCATTTGTGGATGATACCTCCCCATCTCGTGTCCTCTCCCATTGCCACCAGAAATACTCAGAAACTCTTTTCTCTGCACTTTTATGACATTCCAACTAGTCACTTTGATGCCAGTCTCTCCTCTCCCACTTTTAACCCATTGCCCACTCCACATACTGCCTATTTAATCTAAAAAGTCAATTCTGATATAGTTTTTTAAAAATCAAACTTTTTTTTTGCTAACTGGAGTAAGCTCAAACGCCTCAGTCTGGCATCCAAGGCTCTCTGTAATATGGTCCCAACATTAACTCCAGTCTTATCTGTCAGGGTCCTCCCCTTCGACCAGTGTAGACTATGTACTTTTCCTATCTTGTGGGGTTTTCTGCTTTTAATAATGGTAGTAATTGCTGCAATCTATAGAGCATTAAATATTTTACATTTCAACAACTCAACAGCAGTGTAAAGTAGGAACTAGTATCCCATTTTAACAGATGAAAACCTTGTTATAGAATGTAATAGGGATTTTAGAAACCATATAGCTAGAAAGTGGCAGACCCAGATTTGAACTGTGTCCATGTGTCTCCAAAACCCGTGCTCTTTCTTTTGTTTGAAATGCACTACTCTTCACTTACAAAAATTCTTCCCCTCCTCCAAAAACCATCTCCAATGCATCTTCCTTCAGGAAACAATGTTTTATCCCTCTGCCCAAATGGGATTGTCCCTCCTCTTTACCCTCACCGTACTTGGATCAAAGCTTTCTTGTGCTAGGAAATATTCCGCCTTGTCACGACATTCTACAGATGACTCGCTTAGAAAATGGACAACAGGATATGGTTGCTGCCCTATTGGAGCTTACCTACCACATGTTACTTATTGCCTTCTGTATTCCCTTTGAACATAGTAGGCATTTATTACACAGATATTGCACAGAGTCAATATCTATCTATCTAGCTGTCTATCAACAATCATTCATCTACACACTGGGCTATTTTTATGAAGGAATCTGACAGAATATTTTCCTAGACCATCTTTCTTAGAAAATTGCAGCCACAATGACATTCTGGGACTTCATTTTTACAATTTTCATTTGTGCAAAAGAGTGCATGCTCTATGCTCAAGAAAGCTTTTTTTCAACTCAACTAATAAACTATTTCGCTCTCTATACGTAATCCAAGGATCCATGTCATCAGCTGCTTTTTTTAAAGTCCAACTTCTTCTAGAATCTGATGTGAAGACAGCTTGTTTTTCACTCAACAGTACTGTGGAAAAACCAGACATGAGGAATGAGAGGCGAAAGTGACAGGAAGTGGCAGAACTGGGATTTAAATCTAGGTTCCTCTGATACAGACGCCATAGTTCTTAACCAATAAGCTACACAATCACAAAACATTCTCCTAGCCATTGTATGGCTTACAAGCAAGCATAGTCACGCTAATTTGACAACACATTCTGGCCACTGGGATTAGACTTTGCATTTTCCCAAAACAATTCAGATGCCTATTGGTAATTTAAGGTGGGGACTCTTTGTTCTGTTTCTTGTTTTGTTTTTGACCTATAGGAAATGGCCTACTGTTTGTCCAATGGGAAACTCTTAGCGGTGTAGAGTCCACTCCTGTTAAGAATTAATACAAACAGTTGATTTCACGATTTGTCATTCTTTTCCTATTACATTTCAGAAGGCAACTTCAAGCTTGGGGGTTACTTGCTGTCATCATCACTCTTGCATCTTCTATTTATACAAACCAAAGTTCAGTGTAATTTCAGAATGAAGAATATTTAACTGCATGTTCTTTGCCCAGCATTTGCCAAACCAGAGATGGATCCAGTTTGCAATCTAGTAGAGTGCTAATAGGACATAAAAGGCAAATTTAATCTGCATGTTTAATAAGCAATCTATTAAAACAGCCCTTACAGAAATCTATTAAAATGGAGCTTTCGGAATAGCACGCAAATGTCTTCAGAAGGTACATACTGTTCTTCGTACAGTGGTCCTTTCTTTACCATTCCAGCCTCTTTTCTCACCATTTTCTCCTCTCACTTCTGTTCCAGACATGCTGAACCTCTTATAGGTCTTCCCCCAAAGACATGTTTTTTCTCACATCTGGAATTCTGCTTCCTTTACCTACCTAACCCCTAGTGGTCCTTCAGGACCAAGCTCAAACTGCATGTCCTTCTGGGCTACCTTACCCTCCCAAACAGTATCATAACAAGTAGGCTCATCCTGCTTATTTCCCACTGGTAGCACTTGTCCTATTGATTTGCAATTGCCTGTTAGCTGGCCCACCTTCCCAATCAGTCTGTAAACACCCCCAAGGGCAGGAACTGTGTCTTGTCCACTGTTAGAGACCCAGAACCTTGGATGGTTTTTGGAACATGGTAGAGTTTATTACATTGTTACTGGATGAATAAATAAATGGATGAAAGAATGAACTATTCTCTGAAATGAGACAGTCAGCTTTGTATCTTTTCCATCTAGATATCATTCCCCATGACCTTATTCTTCCCTGAAGGATTTGAAAGATGAATTATTGTAGTTTAGTAGCATCCAAATTATTTAAATATTTGGGCTACTGCCAGATGTCTTATTATCCTATGCATACTTTACATCTGGATATTTTATTTGCATAGAGATAATTCTTCTGGGAAATAATATAGGCATTCCTGGTGAACACAGCATCAAAAAAGATGGATCAGACTAAATTAATTTGAGAAACTAAATATAACCAAGTGGAAAAGAAATAATGCTTACTGTTATTAAGAGGGAAAGCACACTCTATATTTTTTCTGTAATCAATTGCAAATTTACATTTGATAACTCTGGTTGTTGTTTAATCAAAAATGATTATCTTCCTTGATTAGGAGTATTTTTGAAGGGAAAGGAATTGCTAATTAGTTTGCTATCACTCTGTTGAAGCTGTTTGCAATTAAACTGAGGAGGTAAAGAAAGCTGCAAATGATTTAAATGCTGAAATGCAGTACCAAATATTGAAGTTCCTTTTTTAAGCTAAGTGAAGCTTTAAATTTCTTTTTTTAAAAGAGGTAAACCCTATTACCTAAAAAGCCATTTTTACAAAAACAGACAAACAAAAAACACAAAACCTAAAAGTCACTTAATTATACAGTTAAAATGGATGAACTTTATAGTGTGTAAAGTATACCTCTATAAAGCAGCTAATAAGAATAATAACTTTAAAAGGCTATATCAGAAATGGGAAGGACCTAGAGATCACCTAGTCTAACACAGGTGAAGTAACTAAGGTCATAATAGGTTCAGTGATGTGATTAAGGTCATAAAGGCAGCTATTATTCTAGCAGGATTTAGAACCCAGGCATTTGGAAGTTAGCGTATTCACCAAGTCTCTTTCTTGGATATACATTATTTGACTACCCAAACTAGGAAGGGTCATCTTTAAAATGCTCTCATATATAGGGGTACCAGAAGGAGAAAAGAGAGAGCAAGGAATTAAAAATCTATTTGAAGAAATAATGACAGAAAATTTCCCTAACCTGATGAGGGAAATGGACATACAAGCTCCAGAAGCACAGAGTCCCAAGAACATGAACCAAAACAGGCTTACACCAAGACACATCATAATTAAAATGCCAAAGTTTAAAGAAAAAGAGAGACTCTTAAAAGCAGCAAGAGAAAACCAATTAGTTACCTACAAGGGAGCTCCCGTAAGACTGTCAGTTGATTTCTCAACAGAAACTTTGCAGGCCAGAAGAGATTGGCAGGAAATATTCAAAGTGATAAAAAGTGAAAACCTACAACCAAGATTACTCTACCCAACAAAGTATCATTTAGAATTGAAGGACAGATAAAGAGCTTCCTGGACAAGAAAAGCTAAAGAAGTCCATCACCACCAAACCAGTATTACGAGGAATCTTAGAGGGACTATTTTAAGATGAAAAAAAAAAAAAAGAATAATAAAATGGCAATAAATGGCTAAATGGCAATATCTATCAACAATTACTTTCAATGGAAATGGAGTAAATGCTCAAATAAAAATATAGGGGGGCTGAGTGGCTAAGAAAACAAGACTCTTACATATGCTGCCTACAAGAGACTCACTTCAGATTGAAAGACACACGCAGACTGAAAATAAAGGGATGGAAAAATATATTTTATGAAAATGGAAACAAACAAATAAACAAACAAAATCTGGAGTAGCAATACTTATAACAGATGAAATAGACTTCAAATCAAAGGTTCTAACAAGAGACAAAGAAGGACCTAGTAATCCCACTTCTGAGTAGTTATCCAAATAAACCCAAAATGCTACTTCGAGGGTACATACTCACCAATATGCTCATTGCAGGACTATTTACATAATCCAAGATATGAAGGCAACCTGGGTGTCCCTGAATGGATGAATGGGTAAAGAAGAGGTGGTACATACATACAATGGAATATTACTCAGCCACACAAAAAAAACCGAAATCTTGCCATCTGCAACAACATGGATGGACCTAGAGGGTATTGTGCTGAGTGTAGTAAGTCAGACAGTGAAAGAAAATTGTCATATGATTTCACTTATAAATGTAATCTAAAGAACAAAATAAACAAACAAAACAGAAACAAACACATAGATACAGAGAATATTTTAATGGTTGCCAGTTGGGAGGGGGCTTGGGAGTAGTGGTTGTTACTCGGTAGTCATGGGGGTGTAGGGTATAGCATAAGGATTATAGTTAATAATATTATAACAACTATGTATGGTGTCAGATGGGTACTAGATCTATCGGGGTGATAGATGGGAGGGGGTTTGGGGCAGGGTAAAAAAAGGTGAAGGGATTAAGAAACACAAATTGGTGGTTACAAAATAGCCATGGAGGACACAAAGTATAGGGAATATAATCAATAGTATGGTAATAACTATGTGTAGTGCCAGGTGAGTACTAATCTGGGGATCACTTCCTAAATTATATAAATGTCTAATCACTATGCTGTACACCTGAAACTAATATAAAATAATATTGAATGTCAACTCTAATTGAAAAACTGAAAAGGTGGGGGGAATGATAAAGAGAATAAGAGGTTCAAATTTCCAGATATAAAACAAATAAGTCTTGGGAATGTAATATTCAGCATAGAAACATAGTCAATGATACTGTGATAGCGTGGTACAGTGTCAGATGGTTACTGGACTTATCATGGTGATCACTTTGTAGCATAGGAATATATCAATAATGTGGTAATAACTCTGTATCATGCCAGGTGGGTACTGTTGAATAACGATGATGTTCACCGGAAACTAATATCATATTGTATGTTAGCTATATTTTAATTAAAAATCTTTTAAAAACAAAGAAAGAAAGAAAATGCTCTCACAGTACTGGGTACATTTCCTTTATGGCCTTTCATACAGCTTATCATTGTCCTTTGTATCTGACAAGAGAACCAACTCCATGAGAGGTACAACCCTTTTCCGTTTTTTGTTCACCATTTTATCCCTAGTGCCTTGCACAGAGGATAGGAGCAATGTGGACCCCCAATAAATATTTGTTGAATGAATGAATGAATGAATGAATGAATGAACAGATGGACCTGAAGCCCATTACTCATTGTGAAGTAATGCCTCGAGTGGAATCTTCCTCTGACAAAGATGGGGTGACACCCCGCACAGAGGTCTTCAGAGATGTATATTACCCACTTGCAGCAAGGCAAAGCTGAATATCTTATTGGATTTCATAATAAGAACAAATATCTTCTTTAGAATGGAGTGAGGGGACATCACAAAGGAAATCACTCACTTGGCTTTGGCTAACTGTAGGGCAAAGAGAAGAGAGGTCCTCTCCTAAGGAAACAAAGCTTTAAAAAAGCTATAGACCAGGGATAGCTAATGTAAGGACTTCATAGGCTTTGCAACTGCTCGGTTGGTTACTTTTGTTAACTTGCTGAATAGGTGCTACAGGACAGGACATGTATGTGGGGGAGGGGAGAATCTGGGGTTGGGTAAGAGTCACACACTTTCAAACGTTTTTTAATTGCCCCAACAATTTTACGTATCATGAAGGTGACCTAAAAAATAGCTGAACATAGAACTTCCTGTCTTAAATATAAGATTATGAATGATTTCGGCTCCTAACTAAACAACGTTTTGGTCACTGCACTGGCAATGCAGTGTTGCCGTGGTCACAGTTTCTGTTCCCAAGGAGCAGGATGGTAGGGGAGGATAGACAAAGAAACTGCTAATTAAAGTACAGAGTCCTAAGTGCTGTGTCCATTCAGGTCCCCAGGGTGCAAGCAACATATACTAATCTTCTGTCCAGGCCAAACAAAAAAAAAAAAAAAAAAGAAGTTTCTGTGGACGGTATGAGGCAGCTCTTAAAACTTAAGGAAAAGATGAAGAAGCAGGCCCTCCAAACAACAGAAACTTAAACAGCTTCGAGGTTCTAGAGGACAGGAAAGAATAGAGAAACACCTCAAGGTTCCACAGTTGGAATAAATCAGCTCCATCATTTCCCAGCATTGTGTCCTCCACTCTCATTCAGTGCAAATTCCAGAAGAGTCTGATTGGTCAGGTTGGATCACATGCCCATCTCTTGGCCAGGGAGTGCCAGGCAGCTTCACTAAGTCTCACCCAGACTGCATGTGGCAGGGAAGGACAGTTCCCCAGAGGAGAATTGTTATAATATTTCCAGCATACGGGCAGGCACAAGCTACAGAATGCCCATGAGAGTGTTTTAGGATCCATTAATCCAGGAGTTATGAGATCATAGTCCTAACCAAATTGTAGAGAGTTTCAGCTACGTTTCCAGAGCAAGTAACATTTAAATAGAGATTTTTCTGGAGGAGATTTCTGCAAAATCTTTGCCATCACATCTAGAAACAAGTAAAATTAGACCTATCAGCTTCAACTTTTGTTCCCTTAAATAAATTCTACATCTTGGGGTAGTCAGAAGGAAGAGAAATTCTTAAATAAATCAATATTTAACAATAACAGCCAGGCTTATTATGTCCCATACACTGTAATTATATTATTTCATTTAAACCTATCAAGAACTGGTGAGGCTGCACCAAATCCCTATAAGGGAGAAATTCTAGTTTCTCTCTAACAAAAGGGAAATATAGGCTTGGAGGGGTCAGAAAATTTGCTCAGAACGCCGACCGTAGGATTCAAACTCAGGCTGGTCCGACTCTAAAGGCCATGTTTCTAACAAATATGCCCTAAAAACTCACAACATCTTTACTATCCAAAATCAATTGTATGTTCTTTTGTAAGTTTTGGTGTTGTTCTAAAGTTCAAATTAGTTTGTTGGCTTATTTCTATAGGAATGCTAATATTGTTAAGTCTATAAAGCATATAAAATAAATATTCCAAACTTAAAAATTAATCTTAGGACCCTTACCTTACATCATATACAAAAATTAAATCAAGATGGATTAAGGACCTAAAGAATGAAAACTATAATACTCCTAGCATAAATATATAGGGGAAAAGCTTCGTGACATTGGCTTTGGCAATGATTTCTCGGAAATGACACCAAAAGTACAGGCAACAAGCAAAAAACAAAAAACAAACGGAACTAAATCAAGTTTTAAAATGTCTGCACATCAAAGGAAAGAATCAACAAAATAAAAAGGCAGCAATGGAACAGGGGAAAATATTTGCAAACTACATATCTGATAAGGGATAAATATCCAGAATACAAATATAAACAACTCCTACAACTCAACAACAAAAAAACCAATAACCTGATTTAAAAATGGGCAAAAGACTTGAATAGACATTTCTCCAAAGAAGGTATACAAATGGCCAACAAGCATATGAAAAGATCAATCAATATCACTAATCATCAGGGAAATGCAAAGCAAAACCACAAAAAATGTTAGGATGGCACTATAAAAAAAAAAAAGGAAAGTAACAAGTGTTGACAAAGATGTAGAGAACTTGGATTGTTGGTGGGAATGCACAATGGTGTAGCGACTATGGAAAACCACATGGAGGTTCCTCAAAAAATTAAACATAGAATTACCATATGACATAGCAATTCCACTTCTGGGTATATATCCAAAAGAATTAAAAACAGAATCTTGAAGAGATATTTGCACACCCATGTTCACTGCAGCATTATTCACAATAGCCAAGAAGTGGAAGCCACCCAAGTATGAAGAGATAAACAAAATGTGGCATATACTTACAATGGAATATTATTCAACCTTAAAAAAGGAAATTCTGTCACATGCTACAAAATGGATGAACCTTGAGGCCATTTGCTAAGTGAAATAAGCCAATCACAAAAAGACAAATACTGTATGATTACACTTATATGAGGTATCTAAAGTAGTCAAACTTGTAGAAACAGAAAGCAGGATGGTGGTTGCCAGATGCTAGAGGTGGAGGAGGAAATGGGGGGTTGTATTTCAATGGGTACAGAGTTTCAGTTTTGCAAGATGATCTTCTAGGGATCTTTTGTACAACAATGTGTATATAGTTAACACTATTATACTGATTAAGATGGTAAATTTTGTGTATTCTTTACTACAACTTTTTGTTACGTGTTCTTGACTATACTATTTAACCAGGCACTGTTGGCTCAGGTTAAGTTTGTGGTCACATGAATTCCCTAGCTCTTAATACACAAGTTCAGTCTCTGTCGTCCTGTACCTATGAAATTGATTTTTTTCAAAATACTTAAATGGAGGACTTGGCATTTATTGCATTAAAATATCATCATACAGGCTTTAACTCCACATTCCAAGTCAAAGATAACTTAGCATCTTGATGTCACAGACACACACACACACACACACACACACATACACACACACTCTCTACTGTCTTCTCCTTCAAGGAGTCCACAGTTCCATACTTTTTAAACAAATATATCATAAAAGACTAAAATATTTCTCTGCAATTCAGAAACAATGATTCTTAATATTAAATACTTAAAATAGCAATTGACTAGCAAAGGTGAAGGCTGATTAACTTTTTTCTATGACTGCTCTTATAAGTTCCTATGAATCCATTTAATTTTGCTTTCCATGTTTATGGTTGGCTTGCCCTAAACTGTGTTTTTTTAAAATTCTAACCAATCATTAAACAATTTGGGTGCTGAACTTGGAAAAAGTAAAGATTCTGCTTGGTTTGAATTTGTATGGTCTGTTAAACCCATGGTTTTCATTAGAAGAGTAATTATCTCTGCTTAATCACAGAGTAGAAGCAACCCAAATGTCATTCCC
This sequence comes from Rhinolophus sinicus, assembly GCF_057876585.1. Lineage (NCBI taxonomy): Eukaryota > Metazoa > Chordata > Mammalia > Chiroptera > Rhinolophidae > Rhinolophus > Rhinolophus sinicus. The sequence continues at coordinate 45,457,895 of NC_142507.1, read as the reverse complement.
AGCACAGGTTAGATGCAAATTTACTTATTCAATTATGAATGTTTTCCTTTATACTGGCCATTGAATAATTTAAAAATGAACATGACACAATTTCAAAGATGCCATAATCGATGCAATGGCAATAGCTTTGCATCCACTCAGAAGAATCTGAACTGAATTCATTTTCTTAAAAACTGAAAACCTCTATATATTGGAGGCAGAGTTTCAAATGTGATTTTTGAGTAATTTATTTCACTACAAATTTTCAAAAAGTTAGACTTCATTTTGGACTTTAAGGAACATTTTAGAATAGGAATTAGCAACTTTTATTCCAAAACAGCATTTATTTTGTGAGTTGGACAATGTTAATACAGTATTTGGTTGAACCACATATTGCAATTTTTGTTAAATTTTCAATGATTGAAAATTGGCTATTTCATACAGTTCAATCTAATGAATAATACCTTCCTATATGATAGGTCTTTAAAAACAAAAAAATTTTAAAATAATAAATAGAATTTAAAACATTACATAAGATTTGGAACAAGAGAAAAATCCATAATCTCACCACACAAATATAAACTCTATAATAATTTCTGTACATTCATGCTCATTTTTTCCTCTTGTGCATATTTTTAAATGCTTGTAAAAATATCATCCATAAATATTTGCATATATAAATTTATAGTTTAAATTTTGATATAATCTTTATAATTTTTAATGGTTGCATAATCCATTAATTGAATGTACTGTAATTTGCTTACTCATTCCCATATTGTTAAGTATTTAGGTTGCTTTTAACTTTTTCATATTACAAATGATGTTAGGATGAGCATCTTCTGAATTGCTAAGAAAAGGCTGGCTTATATTTATATAATCCATTAAAAAATTTATGTCTCTGCATTTTTCCACTGTTTGGATTTTTTTAATCAAGTAAATTATGATAAATACCTCTGGTGCATCAGAAAAGAGAAAGCATTTCCATAAGTTTTTCTCTGTAATTTACTGTTAGCACTCAAAACTGATTTCTTTTATAGTCATTAATTCATAATGACAACATAATAATAATTTTCAGAGCTCACATTCTACTACTGAACTTTCCACTGAGCTTGTAATTAAAATATCAGAATTCATTTCTGTCCTTGAAAACCATTTTTTGCTTTTAATAACTGATTTAAAACTCCATTTTATAAATCTTTATTCTTATATCTTCTACTGCAGCTGCAAAATGAATCTTCATGGTAAGAAACAAAATAAGAGTTTAGAATTTAAAACCTGTCCTTATTAGGCTGACATAGACAACAGACTCAGAGGTACTTGATTTTTAACTTTTTTTTTTTTTTGCATTCTTAAAAATAAAAATTTGAATTGTTGCACAACCAGGACTTTAACTTTTCTATTGGACTGGTGATGATAAAGTGTAGCTATTAAATTTTAAAGAGTGCGATTTTTGTGTATTTTAAAGAGACTGTGTTCAGTTCATTCTTAAGTTGGACTCATACAACATCTTGGTCTGGCCCAGATTTTACATTCTCATATATGAGAGTAGAAAAGACGGCCAAAGGAGCTTGAGATAGTCACCAGTGTAACCTATTATCCACCTTTAGGTCTTACTTCCTCGTACATCTGTAGTCAACATGTTAACTGGAGTTCTGGTACTCTTGATTCAGTTGGAGGACGACTCAACATCATTCCACCTCCGAAGGGCTGTAACAAGTGTTAGGAAGAGGACACTATACAGGTCTCGTTGCTGTGATCGTTTAACCCAGAACAGTGGAAGTAGAAATACCCATCATATTTGACTTGCTTCCTTTAATCATTCTTGATACTAATACTCAACAGTTGGCAATACCTACATAAGCAAGCAAAGACTCGATATCCAGAATTAAAACGAACTATTTTTATCGAGAAGATTTCAATCTACTCTCTGTTCACCATCAAACATTCTGTAAGGAGACACCGTTCAGTTTGATGTGTATCAGGGAAAGCTGTGCCTTGGAGTTTTACGTTTTTCCTCATCAAGTAAAGGGCTAAGTTCTTCCAAAACACATCCTGTGGCTGAAAATGTTTTTGTTAGCAGTTATGCAACTTTATGAAAAAGCTTGGTCTTCTCCAAATTGGATATACTATAAATTGAAGACATTAGTCATAGCTGGTGCTTTTTTCTTCCATTTGAAACACACACACTTTAATACTTTTTTTTTCAGGTCCAATTTTAAGTGGTGTATTGAAATATTGGAGAAGAAATACCATGTGTAAAAAAATAAAATTGGACAGATCCTATTTTAAAAAGCAATCTGCATCAGAAGAAGAAATAGTGTCATTTTCTTACATTTCATGCCCCAGGCGTACACATACAATTTAACAAAACGCAATATGAGGGAGCATTCATTCATACACTCAGCATGTAATTATTGAGCACTTGTCATGGGTGCCACTGAGGAAAGGAAGGACCCATCCTCGCCCCCAAGCAGGTTACAGCATCTTTGGGAAGATAAGACAAGCATGAAAAGTTTAGTAACAGTGTGAAGTACACACTACAACCCAGACAGTAATAGAGCGTTAGGAACGCATGGGGGAATGGTCTTGGGGGGCGATAGACAAGCAGTGAGACTTGAGCTGGATCTTCAAAGATGAGGGGGATTTAGCTAGTTGCACAGAGCCAGGGAGGGCACGCTAGACTGGGGAGAACATTTAAGAAAAGGCAGGATTGTGTAACGGTGTCCAGGGGACGGTGAGTAATCGCCTGGCTGAAGAGGAAGACCCATGTCGTGATTAGATCAGAACCAGATTTGGGGGTGGGGAGGGACAAGAAAGACAGTTGACTCTTATTACTATCCACTGTATGCCAGGCCCTTTACCTGGTTGAATTCTTCCAATAACCCTATGACTTCCCAGCTCTATAGATGAGAAAACTGAGGCTCAGACAGTGTGACTTATTTCAAGGTCACAAGGCTGTCAGCACATCCTTGCTCTTTCCACTATACTAGTTCCTTTAAATGTCTTGCAGAAGCACTTGAACTCGATTCTGGATGTAGGAATGAGCATGTGACTAAATGAAAACGTAACTAGACACGGTGACTTGTCCTATGAAGGTCTTAGCCTCTAGTGGCCTCAGATCCTAAACAAAAATAAAATACAAACACAAAAATGCCCTAACTTCCTTAGATCCCAAAACTCATAAATCCCAAGGTGTATGATGGTAGAAAAGTCAGATTGGAGTGCAAGGTTGCTTGGGTTTTTACATGTAATTTAACATAACATTTTAATTTAGTTTTGTAGAAGGCCGTTCTAGTTGAATTTTATTCTGAAAAACTTGCAGGTCTTCTTTGAAATTATCCACCCTAAACTTTATGCCAATAAATTTTCCAGAGGAGGATAAGCAACGGATTTTTTTGTCTGATAATAATATTTACAGGCATCATCTGGTCTCAGGTGCTGAAGACTGATATTTTGAAAACACGGACAACATAGATTCATTTTTTCTAATTAAAATCATAGCTGACTATTTAAGTAAAAAGAGAAAAAGAATCCCTTTGTGTTTACAGTGCTCTCCCACTGTTCTTTCTTTGTTGTGCATTCTAACAGCTGCAGTACACTGTACGTAAAAAACGAATGTGGCAGTTAAATATTCATGGCCATTTGCTATTCAGTGTGTGTTCTTATGATTTTTTATGAGTAACAGGCTATCTGATGATTCATTTAACCCAGTTTACAAACTTCCAGTATCTCATTTTTATCTATCACCAACAGATTTGTGCTTTACCTGAAAAATAAAACACTAGTCTTCCAGCTTCCCTGGAAAGCCCATATGATGGTCCCAGGGCCTTAGGTTTTCGGGTCCCGGGACTCAGAGTTGGCAAAGTACAGTAAATACAGACCAGAAGTTGTGTGCAGACACAATCTTTCCCTACTCGGAAGACAGTCCCTGCAAAATACAAACTGGGGTTAACTGGGATAAAAAGTTCTGCTCATCTTTCTGTTTTATTGTTATTAAGGGTCTTCCCCTCAGGAAAGCAAAGAGAAAATGAAGCAGAGAATGGGGGAAATGCCGTTTACCGTTGGGCTTTGCAGGGCTGGCTTCATGGTCGGGCGTGCGATCTGTGGGGTCACACGTGGCTCTGCATTCAGAAGCCTTTAATGAGCTGCCATGGCTGTCTAGAAATTTTTAATAAATTTGAACGAGGGGCCTCGCATTTTCATTTTGCAAAAGGTCCTGCAAATTATGTAGCTGGTCCTGCAGCCTAGTGAAGTATGTGATGAAAAAGGTGCTCACTTTGCTTTAAGCAAAAAGCTTATATCAAGTTGGCTGAAGAAAAGAAGGGCAACACCGGGACCCAGAAGAAGAGGAGGGAGGAAGGGAACAAAGGAAATATTCCAAGATCATGTCTCTTTCCATGGCTAACAGAGATGCACATGCAACTTGTTCTCAAGGGGAAAAGAAAAATGTGGTTGGAAAGAGAAATGGTATATTTGATACCCCTTCTCGGGTGGCTACTTTTTATCCAAATTTTACATTCCTTGCTTATACCCTCCTTGTACCTAACCTGCTCTGTGCTAATAGTTTAGACATAGTCTAAAGCTTTCTTTATATAATCCACAGTTGCTACTGATACCAGAAATAATGTATCTTATGTTGATGTTGTTAAAACAGAGAGTCTTACCATTATTTGTGCTTTCGAGTGTGGAAATAAATGAAGGCCAACCATGTGAGAAAAGCAAAGGCTATTTATTCCGAGTTTGCTGTAGCAAGGGAGTCAGCCACCGTCACTCGTGTGTTAGCTGAGACCCAGAGACCGGCAGAGGAAAGGGAAAGCTCTACAGCGGGAAACATGGAGGCCTCAGGGGGCCCTGAATGGAAGCTGTGGGCCTGGGGGAGCTGTGGGGGGCTAACTGGAAGGGGGCATCCTGTGGGATTGCTTAGGGGTGCACATTTGGCTTCCTCTTATTGGTTCTAAGTTGAAAGTGGAAACATCAATTAGGGAAGCTGCCAGTTATTAATCATATCCTGGCCATTCGGTGCTCATTGTTCCAGAAGTTATTATTTTGCTTCCTGGATTGTTAACAGAGACAGTGATCTGGCTTCCTGCAAGTCTCATTTACAGCTGGCTGGTTTCCTATAGATAGAGGGTAGATAATGTCCCCTGGTAGGTCCCTACAGGTTGTGGGTCAGAGTGCTACTTTTATACATGGTCTGGTCGTTGTCCTTTTGTATATTCAGTATCTAACAAGATACCCCTTAAGAACAGGGTTTCATTGGTCTGGTTACAACAAATTCCCTATTTCAAATGTTCCCTACACGTGTTTTCTTCCCTCCTAGTCTAGGTAATAATCATTTTTCATACTAAATGGACCAGATAACATATTACTTATGTCATCTTAATGAAGAGGCCTTATTACCTGATTCATCTTGAGACTTTACATGTTGGGAGAAGAAAACAATTTAAGCCAAGCCTTTAACAATTCTTGTCCTGCTTCAGTGAAAACAATATATACCCCTCAATTTTTCCTGAGATACCTAACCTGTGGTCTTATCTAAACTCCCATAAAATGATTCCTGACCTTCAAGAAGGAAGGAGGGCAGAGACCAGCCTATGATGGTGTATAATGCTTTTAGCCAACAATTCTTAACAAATAACTGGGCACTATTTTCCCCCTATATACCAAGAATAGTGTGTTTGACAGAATTTTTGTTAAACCATGATTCCACTTGACAGACATGGATTTCTGGTTCATTGTCCTTATAATGCGTTCAATGAGTTTTAAAGTCTTGACTGAATTAGTAAAGATCCTCCCTTCTTCAGTCAGGTTGAAACTATCCAAAATTCATATTAATCTCATCAATACCATAGATTAAAAGTTCAAGGCCTGGAACATACAATGAAGTTGACAAAGAAATCATTGTCGTTACTGAGGTTTCCTGACTAGCACTTAAAAATAAAGTGTTAAAATGCTTGATGAAATAGATTGCACTCTAAAAATACATATTCTCTATAGAATAGAACAGGAGAAAATAGAAGACATAGAATATGTATAACTCTAAAGCATCTAGCAGCCACATTCACAATTTCTACTCATGCGCCTGTGAGTTCACTGTTTTCGTTTTCCCCTGCATTCCTGCCAAAGCCAGCCTCCTGGGCCGCCTTCTCACCCTTTCATATCTAGGCTGTTACAACAGCCACTTGCCTACCTTTCCCCCAGTCCTCTACACAGCTGCTGAGAAGAGTTTCCACAAACAGCCTTTTTGTTACATCCTTCACGTCCTCAGCAACTCAGTGGCATAATTTACACACACGATCACTTCCTAGGTGCCAGACATCGTTCTCTTTTACATGCACAGTAGTACTAGGAGCTAGTTTCTACCATTTTGAGATACAGAAACTACTACTGAGAAGGTTAAGCAACTCACTCAAGATCTCATCACCAGAAAGTGTGAACCAATGACTTTATGACCTCAAAGCCCAACCTCGTCCTTAACCACCAGGCTCTTCTGAGTAGTGGAAAGGGCGTAGGCTTCAGCATCAGACAAACTTGGACTCTCTACTATTTACCAGGTGGCCTTGAGAAACTTAACCTCTTTGGGTCTCGGTTTTTTCATGTGTAAAATGTGAATGTTTTGAGGACTACATGACGTAGCAGAGCTGGGGTTTAAGCCAGGCATGAGCTCTGAAGTCTGGCTCTTAACCACTATACAAGGCTATGTGCATTAAGGGGGTAGCACCAAATCTGGAACAGAGTGGGGACTCAGTAAATGATGGCCAACTACCCAAAATAACTCCTTGAATGAGTTCTCAAGACTCTCCATCAGCTAGATCCTCCTTCTCCCTCCTAACCCTTCAGCTTCTCCAGGATCAGCTCTCTAATCTTAGCAGGAAGCAAGGTTGAACAAGAAGAGAGCATTGCATGGGGGTCAGCACTGCATTAGGGGTACCAGCCCTGTCTCCACCCTATGAGCTGTGTGACTACGACCAAGTCTATTGTCTTTGAATCTTGCATTTCTTCTCCACAAAATGGGGTTATGTCTTTCTTGCCTATTTCACAGGGTTATTATGGAGGGTTAGATGTGTTGTTATATATGAAAGCTCTTTGAAAACATAACAAGTGGTATCTATCTGTTTACTTTTAGGAAGCAATTTTGAAGCTCTTGAGTGAAGTGTGTGTAGCAGGTTGGGGTGGGATGGGGGGCTCCCAGACTTGTGGGTCAGAGAAGTCTCCCTGGAGGAGCTGATGTCACAGCTGACATTTGAGGGAGATGGAGCATTAGCAGGTGAAGAGGGTTTCAGACTGAAGCAATAGTATGAACAAAGTCAAGGAGGTGTGAAGTGGCAGTGTAAGCTCAGGGAACTATGAGCACGTCTGTATTCTTAGAGCTGGAAGTGATGTGGGGAGATGCAGACAGGGGTCAGGTCAAGAGAACCTTGTAGGCTCACCAAGGAACTTGAACTTTTATGACTCTGGAGCCATGGGAGTGATGGAGGGGCTTAAGCAAATAAATCATGTAGTAGATCAGTGTTGTAAAAAGATTACTTTCGTGGCAGAGTTGAAGGACGAAATGGAGGGAAACAGGAATAAAGCTAAGATGGCCGTCCCAGTGACTCAGGTGGTTGGAGCTCCGTGCTCCTAACGCCAAAGGTTGCTAGTTCAATTCCCACATGGACCAGTGCCAGATGGCTCAGTTGGTTGGAGCGCGGGCTCTCAACCACAAGGTTGCCAGTTTGACTCCTCAACTCCCGCAAGAGATGTGGGCTGTGCCCCCCACAACTAAGATTGAACACGGCACCTTGAGCTGAGCTGCCTCCCAGATGGCTCAGTTGGTTGGAGTGCGTCCTCTCAACCACAAGGTTGCCGGTTTGACTCCAACAAGGGATAGTGGGCTGTGCCCCCTGCAGCTGGAGACAGCAGCTGGACCTGGAGCTGAGCTACGCCCTCCACAACTAAGATTGAAAGGACAACAACTTGACTTGGAAAAGTCCTGGAAGTACACACTGTTCCCCAATAAAGTCCTGTCTCCATTCCCCAATAAAATAAAATAAAATAAATAAATAAAGCTAAGCATGTTTCAGGATAAAGGTCAATAATGGGGAGAAAGGGTGAGGAAAAGAGTGGTGATGTGAATAAATATTTAGAAGACAAAATTAGCAGCACTTGGTGATAGCTAATTAGTGTCTTTGGTAATAAAAATTGACAAGTTTGATGATTGATCTTTGGCGAAATGCTCAGGTCAATTTTCAGAAATGGTAAGTGAATACTTAATTTAGAAATTAAAATGGTAGATTAATTTAATGTCAGAATAGGTTGACTGTGAACAAATCATACCAAATCTGCCTCTTTGCTTTCTTCATAAAATAGTCATATTTTCCATTATAAAATAATAAATGCTTGTTATTGAAAAATTGGAAAATATAGAAAACTGGGGTAGGAAAAAATTCTGCCACCCATTAATGACATTTTGTTGTTAGTATTTTTTTCTAGAAATATCTTTTAATATGGTTGTAATAATTCTGTAAATTGTGTCTAACTGTGCATCTATTTTTTTCTCTTAGCATTATACCTTACACATGTGTATTTTGTAACAAAAACTATATATATATATATATATATATATATATATATATGTATATGTATATATATATATATATAACACTTTAATTAGATATTAACTTTCTGTGGATGTGCTTTAGTTAGTATATTATTGGGTATTTAAGTTATTTCCAATTTGGGGACATTTAAAATAATAATTTGACTGATACTTTTATATATAAGCACTTTGCATATGTGGGACAGATTCCCTTAAATTAAATGTCTAAAAAATTTTATTAGTGTTAAAAGATACAAACATTTTAAGCCTTTTGCTACATATTATCAAATGTTTCCCAAAAGGATGGCAACAATTTACAATGCTACTAGTAATGTAGGGGTGTCCATTTCACATCTTTTCCTGCACAGAGTATTATCATTAATAAAGAATAAACAGATACCATTCAAGATGGTGGAGTAGGTAAATGCTATGCTTGCCTCCTTCCATGACCACATCAAAATTACAACTAAACTACAGAGCAACCATCACAGAGAACTGCCTGAAGCCTAGCTGAACAGAAGTCCTATAACTAAAGATATACAGAAGAAGCTATGTTGAGACTGGTAGGAGGAGAAGAGATGCAGAACAGCTGGTCCCACATCCACATGTGGCTGTTAAAATTTAGGCGGGATATTTCAACTGCAGAGGTCCCCCCTGGGGAGTGAAGGGTCCCATCCCTACACCAGCCTCCCCACAGTTCCAATGCTGGGAAGAGAAGTCCCCATAACTTCTGGCTGTGAAAACCAGTGGAGATTGTGGCTGAGGGAGACAAAGAGTGGCTGTAGTCCCAGACTTTCCTTTTAAAGGGCCTGCACATAAATTTACTCGCTGACAGACTCATTACACCGAGCTCCAGAGCCAGGACAACAGCTCAACAGGTGCCAGGGAAATACGGGGAGGAAATGAATTGTCTGCTACAGGGCAAGGGCTGGAAGGGAAGCTTTCTCCCAGACAAAAGTGCTGGCAGAAGTCGTTGTTCCTTTGTTGAGCTCTCCCCTCACCCAGTGTGCAGACACAGTTGGGCACCATATCTGAGTCACCATAAACCTGGCTAACACCATTCATTCTCCCCAACCTGGTGATTCCCTGAGACCTGGACCCACCAAAGTCACTTCCAGTAGATTCTGGAAGCTTTTGGCTCATGCTGCAGACTTTTCTAAACTCTCTCAAAGATTCACAAACTCCAAACAAGCAGCATCTGGCCTCAGCATGCCCCATATCTCTTGTTAAGTAGCCTTAACCCCAACACTAGCAGCAGCCGGCCTTGGTTCATAGCTTAGCCTTTCCCAGGCAACTGCAAGCCAAGCACAAGTAACTACCATCTGCAGATCATTTTGTAGCTCTTACCAAGTGGCCCTGGGCAGGACCCAATCAGAACAGCTGGCCTTGGCCTGCACCAGAGCCCCTCGCAAGAGATCCTAGAACCAACACATCCAGTGGCCAGCTTCAGACCACACCAGAGCACCACCCAAGCACCTCCACAAATGAAATACCCAAAGGGAAGACTGGGCAGGCACCAGAACCCTGCTAAAGTGAATCCTGCTCCATAGGGTCAGCCACAGTATAGCAGTTCCTCCACTGTAGTCACAGCCAATTAGACCGAGGGTCAATCCCTCCCACTGATGTGCCAACAGCAGTCAAGGCTTAACTACAACAGGAGGGCAAACACAACCCACACAAGGGACACAACTGGAGCACCCAGCTCAGGAGACCAAGGAGACTGCATCACTGGGCCCCACATAACACCTACTACAAAAGGCCACCCTAGCAAGACTGGGAGACACAGCAACTCTATTTAATACATAGAGACAAACACAGGAAGGCAGCCAAAATGAGGAGACAAAGAAGCATGTCCCAAATGAAAGAACAGAACAAAGCTCTAGAAAAAGAACTAAACAAAATGGAGACAAACAATCAACCAGATGCAGAGTTCAAAACACTGGCTATATGGATGTTCAATGATCTCAGTGAGAACTTCTACAAAGAGACAGGAAACATAAAAAGAACCAGTCAGAAATGAAGAATACAATAACTGAAATGAAGACTAGATTAGAGGGAATCAACAGTAGATCAAATGAAGCAGAGGATTGAATCAGTGATATGGAAGATAAGGTAGCAGAAAACACCCAATCATAACAGCAAACGAGAAAAGAATCCAAAAAATGAAGGTGGATTAAGGGGCCTCAGGGACAACATCGAGTCATAAGGGTACCAGAAGGAGAAGAAAGAGAGCAAGGAATTGAAAACCTATTTGAAGAAATAATGACAGAAAACTTCCCAAACCTGGTGAAGTAAGTAGACATACAAGCCCAGGAAGCACAGAAAGTCCCAAATAAGATGAACCCAAAGAGGCCCGCACCAACACACGTCAAAATTAAAATGCCAAAGGTTAAAGACAGAGAGAAAACCTTTAAAGCAGAAAGAGAAAAGCAGTTAGTTACCTACAAGGGAGCTTCCATGAGACTGTCAGCTGATTTCTCAACAGAAACTTTGTAGGCCCAAAGGGATTGGCACAGAATATTCAAAGTGATGAAAAGAAAGGACCTATAACCAAGATTATTCTACCCTGCGAAGCTATCATTTAGAATTGAGGGACAGATAAAGAGCTTCCTAGACAAGAAAAAACTAACTCAGTTCATCACCACCAAACTAGTATTACAAGGAATGTTAGAAGGACTTCTTTAAGAAGAAAGAGGGGGAGGGGAAGAACATAAGGATGAATAATAAAATGGCAATAATTACATCTCTATCAAACAATTCCTTTAAATGTTAATGGATTAAATGCTCAAATCAAAAGACATAGGATGGCTGAATGGATAAGAAAACAAGACACTTACATATGCTGCCTACTTCAGAGACTCACTTCAGATCCAAAGACAGACACAGACTGAAAGTAAAGAAATGAAAAGGATATTTCACGAAATTTGAAAAAAAAAAACTGAGCTAGCAATAGTTATACCAGACAAAATACCCTTTAAAACAAAGGCTATAACAAAAGACAAAGAAGGACCCAGTAATCCCACTTCTGGGTATTTATCAGAGGAAACCCAAAACACTACTTCTAATGGACATGTGCATTCATATGTTCATTGCAGCATTGTTTACAAATGCCAACAGATAGAGGCAACCTGGATGTCCATCAGTGGATGAATGGATAAAGAAGAGGTGGTACATATGTACAATGGAACATTGATCAGTCATAAGAAAGAATGAAATCTTGCCATTTGCAACAACATGGGTGGACCTAGAGGATATTACGCTGAGTGAAATAAGTCAGACCGAAAGACAAATACCATGTAATTTCACTTATATGTAAAATCTGAAAAACAAAATAAATGAATAAACAAACAGAAAAACTCGTAGATACAGAGAACATTTTGATGGTTGCTGGATTTGGGGGGCAGGGTTTGGTGGGATGGGTAAAGAAGGTGAAGGGATTAAGAAGTACAAATTAGTAGTTACAAAATAGTCATGGGACGTAAACTACAACATAGGGAATATAGGCAATAATACTGTTAAAACTATGTATGGTGTCAGATGGATACTAGATTTATCAGGGTGATCACTTTGTAAGTTATACAATTGTCTAATCACTAAGCTGTACATCTGAAACTAATATAATATTGTATGTCAATTGTCATTTAAAAATTAAAAAATTATTTTAAAAAAGAATAAAACCAAACCACTTTGCTAAGTTGATTAGGAAAAATGATATCTCACCTAATTTTCTTTGTTTTTAAAGACATGAATAAGATGTGCATACAAAAAAAAGTGAAATAGTATAAAAGGGTATAAAATTAAAAAGCAAAAAACTCCCTCTTTCTGCCAATCCCATATTTCCCTGCATCCCCAGAGCAACTGCTGTAAATAACTTTCTCAATTTTTTTTTTTTTTTACTTAAAGTCTTTGCAAACCAGTACCAGGTACTATTTATAGCAGAACTATTCTGGGTCTTGAAAACTTTTCCATGTCAATGGACATAGCTCTACTCTTTGAACATATAATAATTTATTTAACCAGTCCCCCATTGATTAACATTTAGGTTATTTTCAATATTTTGCTCTTGCAAATAATACTGCAATGACCACCTGTGAATTAATATCTTGGTGAAAATGTGTAGTATAAATTCCTAGAGGTGAAACTGTATTGAATTTGAGATCTATAAGATGTTTGAGGCCATTTACAATCTCACCACCAATGTGTAAATATTTATTTCCCATATTTGCACTAATACACGTGAGCTATTAGACTTATTAGTTAAAGAGATGAAAGGTAATTAACCCTATTACCTGTCATTTCACCCCAAACTCTAGAAGTTTTCTGTCACTATGTTTTCAATATACAGAACTACAGTTTTGTTCTAAAGGAAAAATAGTTTTTATTTTTCTAGTCTAAGGTTTTCTACTAGTTAAAAATTTGCTTCTGTAGGACGTAATGTAATTATGTATATATGTATGTGTATGTATAAATCCTGGATATAATTAAACCATGGCTCCCAATTTTTATAAGAAAAAAAAATGTCATCTTAGTGTGCATTCATTCGTAAATATTTATTGAGGTCCTACTATGTGCTGGGCCCTTCTCTAGATGCTTGGGACACACAAGTGAATAAAACAACGACACCTGCTCCTGTGGCACAATAAACATAATCCACAAGTAAATCATGCAGTAAGGTAATTGCTGGGTGCACACCAGAATCTCTGGCTTTGCTACCTCTGAAATAGATTTTCATAGCTGCCCTCATCACACAGTGTCACCAGAATGGATTTGGGGCAATCACTGCTTCTTAGCCTCACTGGTTTCTGCTGCAGTTTGGCTCTAGAGTATCTGACTGGTGAAGCCAGATCCTGTAACAGCACCTTTGCTGTCAGGCCGACAGGGAAAGTGAATATATGGAAATTTCAGATTCTGTGATGAATTGACGGCTCTTTCTCACAAAGTGGGGAATTCCTCAAACACAAGAAGGGGTTCAGATACTGCGCAGTCAAAAGGAATTACAGTTGTGCACATACTAGGTGTTTGATTCCCTTTCACAAGTGCCTGGACAAACCTCAGGGGATAAAGTTCCCCCAAATCAAAGTGGATGTGAGATAGTGGGTACCTAGAATGGCCAGAGGCAGATTCAGCTAATCTGTTGGGCAAATGCAGGCAAAAGTCAAGGTCAAAACTTAAGCAAGATCAGTAGTTGGGCCTAAGGGAATAATGCAAAATGTCATAGATGTAAAAGCCACATAGCCCTGGATATTAGGAGATTTAGGGGGAATGCAGAGCTTGCCTTCATATGTCTATGTGGGTCACATGTATTTTTGGAAACTGCAGCGGACAAAGCTACATTCATCATGCATTCAACAAATATTTAGTGAGTACCTGCTATATACCAGTCACTGGTCTAAGCACTGGGGATACAATAGTGAACAAGACACATAAATTCCTTCTCATGTAAAACTGACATGCAATGGGGAAGCAAATGATAAAAGGAATCACACACACATACTTTTAATATGATGTTAATAGTGCTAGGTGCTCTGAAATAAAATAAAACAGAGGTTAAAAAAAATAAAATAAAGCACGGAACATGACTGATAAAGCAGTGGGAGAAGGCCTTTGAGATGATACATTTGAGCAGAACTGCATGAAAGGAGGGAGGCAAGCCCTGCAGGTGGGAGAAGAAATTTCAGGCAGAAGTCAACCCAAGTGTAAAGGCCCTGGGATGGGAATGCATATAGCACATTTAGAAAATATCGAGAGGCTAGTGTGACTCGAGTAATGAGTACTAGGAAATAAGGTTGGAGACACAGTCATGAACCAGGTATTTAGGGCACCTTGACTTATTCTAAATATTATAGGAAACCATCAGAGGGCCTTGAGCTGGAGAATGACATGATTTGACTTCCATTTTCTATGAATTACTCAAGTGGCTGGCTGCTGGGCAGAGAATAGATTGTAGGAAGGGCCAACGTAGTGCCAGGGAGACCAGTCAGAAGGCTCCCACCATGGTCCAGGTTGCAGGTGCTGGTGGTAACAGTGGAGGAGAGTTTCAGAGAGACACAGTGCAGCTTTGTATAAGGAAAACCTCCAGGTATCAGAGCTGTCCAAGTATGGAATGGTCTGGGTGCCACAAAAGTTTTCTGCATTGGGAGGAGTTTGGTCTAGAACAGGGCTCAGCAATCTATGGCCCACATCTGGTCCAGCCAGATCTGGTCCACTGCCTGTTTTTATAAATAAAGTTTTATTGGAACACAATCACATGCATTATTTTCTATGGCTCCTTTTACCTAGAACAGCAGAGTTGAATGATTGCAACAAACACTATGTGGCACGCAAAACCTAAAATATTTACTGTTTGACCATTTACAGAAAAAAATTTGCTGATCCCTGTTTTGGAGGATTCCTCAGGTGCTTCCTTGCTTCTGGAGTTTCTATGATTTCATATGTAATTGTTCACTTAACACATTTATGTTGTCTATGTCCCATCAAGTTAATAAATCCCTCATGGGTGTGAAGCTTGTTTTCTACTTCTCGAATATCTCTTTCTGTTACCTAAACATAAAAACACTCAGCAGTTCCCTTAAAACCTACTCTTGTTTGGGAGCTCGCGTATAGAGGCCATCCTCACTTTGTGAAGGAAAAAAAAAAAATGTTTGTTCCAAGGTCCCAAGGGTAATACTAATATTTCCCTCTAGAGAAAAAGTTTATACCATTGGCAATATCCACAAGGTAACTCAGTACTTGCTTCATAAAGTCATCTTGATATTTTTTTTAAAATTAAAGTTTATTGGGGTGGCAACTGTTAATAAAGCTATATAGATTTCAGGTGTACAATTCTGTAATCTATATATCACATTGTGTGTTCACCACCCAGAGTCAGTTCTCTTTCCATCACCATATATTTGATCCCTTTTACCCTCATCTACCACCCCCTTCTCCCTTCCCCCTTGGTAACCACTAAACGATTGTCTGTGTCTATGAGTTTTTGTTTCTTCATTTGTTTGTCTTGTTCTTTGGTTGTTTTCAGTTTTATATACCACATATCAGTGAAATCATATGGCTCTCTACTTTTTCTGTCTGACTTATTTCGCTTGGCATTATAATCTCAAGATCCATCCATGTTGTCGCAAATGGTACTATTTCATCTTTTCTTAATCTTGATCATTTTAATAAACGATAATGTGGGATTAAGGACCCAGTGTTTGAAATCTGAAGATGAAGATCTTGCTCCCAGTAATACACCTAGGCCAAGAGTAATGGAAACAAGGAACTCACCAGCTGAGAGAGGCTGATTCAGCTCTCTGGCTTCTGAAGATGCAAACAGGTCATACATTTGAGACTTGAAGGAATTCCATGCCTGAATAGTCAATAACATTTCTCTTAATGAAAATGAGAAGAATGTTTGTATAAGATACAACCCAGTCTTAACTATCAAAAGCAAAATAAAACAAAACAAAAAATCCCCAACCAAACCAACCAACCAACCAAACAAACAAATGTAACAAGACCTTCACCTGTACCATGCAAACCCCTGGAATGCAAAATGCAAACAATCCTAATATTCTCTCATGAGAACGCGGGCATTGGAATAACAACAGAGCTGAGCAAAAGCAGAAATGCTTCAAAGGAACCTTTTGAATAAAGGGGAGGGTTTCTCACTTAACAATAGGTTCAAGATCTTGAAAATGATGAGCAAGAACAAGGGGATAGCAAGTAGTGGACAGTATATTTCATTGATATTTAGGTGAGCCAAAGCCACCACTGCTGACTTTCCAGAAAACAGGTTTTCCTTTCCCCTTTTCCTGCACTAATGAAATTGGACTTTTATTTTGGAAAAAAAAAAGTGGTATTATTAGGACCAATTATGAGGAATGGATTTTTTAATTGAAATTCTTCAAATAATTTTCAATTCTCCATCTATCTTATATACATATAAAAATATATACAAAAATTAACTTAGAGATAATTATTCAGACAACTTAAACAAACAAACAAAATTCCCAAACCTGTTATTTTGTGTTCTTTGTGTAGACATAGTAATGAGCACATGGAAATCCTAAAACAATGTTCACTGTTTGCCTCAACAATTTCCTGGGTTCTTCATGTAGGCAGTAGCCATCACTGCAAAATTATTAGTTTCTTCTGCGTTTTTAGTGATATGTTATTGTGACTTAATCAATGTTAAATAGTTTTGCAGAATATTAAGACTGCTGCATAAAAGCCTTTACTTCTGGCGCTTGGCTTTAAAAATTCTTCCTAGAGCACCCTTCTTCAAACATACTTAGGCTAATAGCTATTTGGTATGTGACTGTTCGTTTATGAATACACACCCGTGCTTACTCAGTGCTTGTGTATTGCTTAAGGCAGATTAATCTAGCTAACCTTTACAGGCTGCGTAGCGAATGATAATACAAATGCCACTGGGTACTTGTTTACATAGGCAAGGCAGAGCACTGGAAAGGCTTGTAAAACTTCACCAACCACCGGACATCTCCAAGCTTCTGTTTTTTTCCACCTATAAAATGGAAATCATGAGATGTAGAGATATATTACTAGAACAAATTATTTCAACATCATAATTGTGAGTAGACTAATTATGAATGGATAGCACAGAGAAGATTATTATCATTATAAAATACCTTTCTTATGTGGGATTCTAGACTTCCTTCCTTCCTAGACTTCTATTAATATGTCTGGGGAAGAATGTGGTCATTATCTAGTAATGGTCTTGGTAAGAAAATATTAAGAGTCAATAATTATGAATGCCCAGATTTCATTACTAATATAGGAGGCCATGCCGAGAGACATAGCCATTTCTTACTGCAATTTCTATTCTCCAAACTCCTCTCATTATGCCTCTTTTAAAACGTGGAGTTCTGGTGGCCACATTCTCTAAACTCCAAACCAGGATATATAGTTTGACCTGAGATTTTTATCCTGTGACCAAGTATAAGAGATATTGTGTGAGATATATTGTGGGCACCAAATTATTAGAATTTCTGGGACCTTTTTCCCTTGGGAAGAATCAGAATTTTTAAATCTAGAAAGTCCCTGATAATCAAAGCTTTATGGACATGATATTTAAGACAGCCCACAAATGCCCAATTTTGAGAAGAATCCGAATTCAAGCACAGAAAAATCGTCTGTAACTTGGTTAATACCAACTTTAATGAGGCAAATGTGTTTTCTATCTAGTAAATTAAAATGAAAAAAAGAAGGCAGAAAAGGAAACATCCCTTTGTTATCAAGTGGTTCTCTCAGAATTTCCTTCTAAGTAACTGGTGCTCTGACTTCTATGAACCAATGAAGGCATTGCTTCCCCTTCTGATTTGTTGTTTTAAAAAATAAAAGAGGTCTGGGGTGGGAGGTAGGGAGGACATAGGGCAGGAATTATGAAAAAGGTAAGATGTCTGTACTGCAAAACCACACAGATCAAGTATCAGAACATTTCATATGATTATCGTTATTTGTCATTGGTTTATTAGGCTGGTGCAAAAGTAATTGCAGCTTTTGCAATTACTTTTCACCTTTTAAACCGCAGTTACTTTTGCACCAATCTAATATCATAGACTTTGCAAATCTTCCTTTCAAATGGCATTTGGGTCTATCTGATTTAGTAGGACTAAAGGCCGGAAGGGGAAAGAGGTGACAATTATATTTTAGCCAACATATGGAAGAAGAAAGTGAGAGTGTTTGCATGCAAAATTTTAGCTTCCTAGTAACCAAAGCGAAGAGAAAATGACAGTGCATTATACAACTTCTTCAGCAAACAGGCCAATTGTTAAGGACAAACCTTTTCTGACACTGAGCTTTGAAAAATAATTTGTCATAGAGGTTTCTGTGTAAAGAAAGAAACTTTGAACAATCTAATGGATGAGATTTTCCTGTTAGGAGATTTTACATATATATGAGAGCTAAGCTGTTAGATGGTCTTCCGTGCAGGATAGGAAAGAAGGACTCTTTCACACCTGCCACGCAAACTCTTGTCCACGCACACATACCTTAAAGGGTGTGTGGCCCAGATGGGGCACGGCCATAGAGACACTACAACTGCGTCATTGCTCATGACTCTTTAGCAAGATGACAGAGGTGTACTCGTGCCTGTGAAGCTGGCATCACCATTCCTTCCATCCCAGCTGCCTGCATATTGAAAATGGGATTTGTGGGGTGTGGGGTGGGGGGTGGGAGATGAGGGTAAGGGGGATCGAATATATGGTGATGGAAGGAGAACTGACTCTGGGTGATGAACACACAATGGGATTTATAGATGATGTAATACAGAATTGTACACCTGAAATCTATATAATTTTACTAACAATTGTCACCCCAATAAATTTAATAAAATAAAATTTAAAAAAAATTAAAAAATAAAAAAGAAAATGGGATTTGTAGCAGCTGTTGGGTTTTGCTACCTGTTCTGCCATTCTTTCTTCTTTCAAGGAGTAAGAAAGAATACAAGGTAAGGGAGAAAGGGGCTCATATCGTCTCTTCCACCCAGCAAGATTTGTGACTAGAGTCCTCCTTGGCCTGAAGGAATGCTCTAAATCTCCACGCTGTGGTCCTAGGGGAGCCAGAAAGTGAAATAAAGATAATAAATGCTGGCAGACATAAATGAAAATAGTAGGTTCACTGGGCTGTCAATGTTATAAAACATGACACCTTCACAGGGAGAAATATTAAGAGTAATAGCATACAGGAATGTGTTTCTCTGGATGCTACTTGGCTGCTTTCTAACGACCTATCAAAACAAAACCTGAACAGGCCACTAAATGGTGTGTTGGTGGATTATCAGTGGGTTGGATCTTACATTCTGAAATGTTAGAGTTCCTTTGAAGTTAGCGTATTAGGAAATCACTTTCCATGTCCTACGCTTATAAGCTTTAGATGTGTACTAATAGCTCTGTGAGGAAAGAAGGGTTGACTAATTCTTTAGGATTTAATAAGGGGGAGGAAAACATTTTTTTTTTTTCATGACAAACACAAGCATAATACCATCCCATAACTAATAAAAAAAGAAAGAAAGAACATGGAAGTCATTTGCTAAAGGTGACCTTTTCTTCTAAAGATTCAGTTCCTCTCGGAAGTTCATTAACAGTTGTTCCCTTAATGTGGCCCTACATCTTCATAATATTAGGGTAACGTCTTTAAAATATTAAAATTCAACTCATCACGAAAGTAGCCATTCTCCTTGATGTTAATACAATGTTCGTGACCTTTCAGCCTGAGGGCCATGAAATCTGCAGTAGGAGGAATGAATCTGCCCCTCTTAGAATCACTCAGGTTGATTGGAGGATTAGACAGTGGAAGGTCTGGAGGACACAGAAACTGTCAAGTCCCACAGGTATCAGAGCGCGACTCCTGCCACAAACTGCAAGTTATTGGCTTTCCATGGATGTGAAACACATGCCGAGTTCCCAGAGAAGCCTTCTTTACAACAACAGTGCTTCTTAGAAAAGCTAAAAACAAATCACGCAAAAATGAATAAATAATTAGGTAACACATCACACTCACTAAAGAGTATGCAAGAGAAATGCACTGCTATTTTAAGGTAGCGGTAGCATTTAGATGTGCATCTAATGACTTTCCTGTTACCTCATCTGTGTATATTTATAAACTTAGCCCTTCACAACGGAGCCCTTGAAAGTGGTGGAGGTTTTGCTATGGGGGATGAACGCGAAATTTAACTACAAGATGAAGTTTCTGAAAAGGTCAGTGGGGTGGAGAATAGTCAGTGTTCCAGCTGAGCAACTCTTCACAATACATTTTTGACGCAATGGGTTAATAATCGTGATTATTTTCATCAGCAAAAGCTCCTTTAGAGCTAAACATATTTATTTTCTTTTGTCCTCTCGAAACAGTGTTTCAAGCCTTGGAAGAATTCCACATGCTGTCTACGTATACTGAGGAAAGAAGCTCTCGTATGTTTCCAGAAATGGTGAATGCTGCTCTTCTGCTTCTGATGCAGTTTTTCTCTCTTCTTCGCATCTGCTGTAGAAAACCAACCAGGGCATAATGAAACCAGCACCTGAGTTGATAATATCCTCACCTGGCCTTTGAGGAGCCCTGTCAAATAACTGCGCACACAACCTGTAGCCAACAAGCAAGCTACAGTTTAGTATAATGAGCTGACACATCATTTCAGTAGAAGGAAGTAATAAGTGTAGAAACTGTAGGCTTTTAGAAAATTATTTTTAGTCCCTGAAAAATTGTGATCCACAGTTTTACAGTTTTATTTCAAATGTGGCCCCTTTGCTGAACATTTATCCAAAGAAGTTGGAGAACAGCGTAGTTTTAGAGTTGACGCACCCACAGTGGTAGGAAGAACATAAGATTAACAGAATAATTAGATATAAAATATCACTTATAATGCCATCATCATCATAATTCCTTAAACTTGTATAATTTCTTAGACTTTTCAAAGGGCTTTCACCCACATTCTTGTTTGCTCTCTGTAGACCTGGGGGTGACACACCTATTGAATTTGAAACCAAGCAAGTAGAGCTGAAGCACATTGGGTGAAGGGATGGGTGAAGAGGTCTTACTGGTAGACTCACTAAGTCCATCTCTGTTTCTCTTTTTTGAGATGTAATTCACTCAAAACGTGACCTGTGAAGAACAGTCTAGATTTCCGAATTGTAAGCCGTCTACACTACCATAAAAACAAACATTAAGATCGGGTCTTTAGAGGCAAAACAAAGAAGAGATTTGGGGGATATTAACCAAATTATCATATTCTGTCTCCTCTTTCTTCCTCAAATTTTAATGAAGGGGATAAATAACTGTGTTGGTCTGTCTGTGGTATTTGAATTCATAATTGTCAATTATTTGCTCAGGCAACTATGTGGTTAATCTAATTTTTCAGTCTCTGAAGAAAATCTTTCATAGTTTAATATTTCTGATGAGTCTAGGCTATTGGGACACCTTCTTTTCACGTGAACTATTTCTGACAATGAGGGTGCATAGGAATCAAACTTTATTTCAGTTTGCTAAAGCCAATTGAAGGAAATCTAAGCACAGTACGTTCATTTTGCCAATCATTTTAAAATTCAGAACCCCAGAATTTTATGAGCTTGGGACAGATCAGAAAATCAGTAACAGAGAGATATTAAGATGTCTGTCTATTCAATAAAAACATGTGAAACTAGGTGGTGAATTAATGAGTATAGATTACAGAAAGTTTGGTTTAAAATGGCACTGGAACATGCTAATATCTCAGAGAAGATTATAAATGTCAGCCTATTTTCTACTGTCTTCACTCATAATGGCTCCCCTTATACTCAAATTATGGCTATTTATTACTTCACAAATTGTAGTTTTTCAAAGTCTTCAGTCTTATCTAGAGACATAACTAGGACCCACCATCAAGAGTTTTCCTTTCAGGCATTTTGGAAACAATCCAAAAATAGACTCTTCATCTTTGACTGCATTGAATGTTTTTAAATGGAATAGTTATAATGGCAGTTATTCATATTTATTGTGTTTTCCTTGAAGATGCCTTAAACACATATTTCACCTTCCATTACTTTGTGTCATAATGCAGCTTCATAACCTGACGCTTGAAACCACTTCTTGTTACAGCGCAAGTACTAAATATCTCTATAAAATGGGAAATCCTCTTTAAGTTGCACCTTCTGAAGGACTATTTTTTCTACATTTCTCTAGATATTGCATTTCATAACTGCATTCTTTTCGATTTTAACAGTAATTGGCTTTTCATAAGAGTCGTAAAGTGGGGAGGTATATTAGTAAGGCTTGCATTCAGCTATCAGCCGCAGAAAACTTGACAACAGTTGAAACAAGTAAGAGGTTTAGTGGGCCCTGACAACTTCCGTTCATCCTTTTTAGCAAATGGCTTCATTATCACATCATAGCTACCGTACTTCACGCCTCCAATTTATATCTCAGAAAGGGAGAGAAGGGATGGGTGAAGAGGACTTACTGGTAGACTCACTAAGTAAGTCCATCTCTTTTTCTCTTTTTGAGATGTAATTCACAGACCATACTATTCACCCCTTTAAGGTGTATAATTCAGTGTTTTTTAGTATATTGATAAGGTTGTGCAACCATCATCACTATGTAATTCCAGAACATGTCAATCATTCCAAAAAGAAACTCATAGCAATTAGCAGCCAGTCCCCATCCCCCCATCCCTTCCCTTAGCCCCTGGCAACCACTACCTACTTTCTATTTCTATGCCTATTTTGGACATTTACTACAAATGGAACCATACACTATGCGGCCTTTTGTGTCTGGTTTCCTTCACTTAGCATAATGTTTTCAAGGTCCATCCATTGAATGGAAGTATTAGTACTTCATTCCTTTTTATGTCTGAATAATATTCCATTGTATGGATATAACACATTGGTATATGGACATCTGGGTTGTTTCTACTTTTTGGCTATTATAAATAATGCTGCTATAAATATTTGTGTATGAGTTTTTATGCGAACCTATGTTTTCAATTCTCTTGAGTGTATTTCTAGGCGTGGAATTGCTAAGTTACATAGAGATATATGGTAACTCTATGTTTTAGCTTTTCGAGGAACTGCCAAACTATTTTCCAAAGTGCCTGCACTATTGTACAATCCCTCCAGCGGTGTATAAGAGTTCCAATGAGTCTGTCTCTTTTAAAACCTTTTCTTAAAAGCCTCCCTTATCTCCTCCCCAGAGGCTTCTGCTAACATCTCATTGGCCAGAACTGGGTCACGTGGCCGCTCCTATCTTCTAGTGAGTCTAGGAAAGTGGGCATTCTAGCTTGTAAACCTCTTTTGCAGACAAGGAAAGGGAGGTTTGCACCTTTGACTGATAAAGAAGTGATCCTGGTCATCTTTTCTGACAGGAAATCCCCTCTTCAATATCCCTGACCGAGGGGCCTCTGCTTGAACACCGCCAGTGATGAGAATCTTATCGCTTAAATGAGCCCCACTCCACATTTGAATGGATCTTATTGTTAGTTCTTCCCGTGCACTGAGTAACATATCAGATAGTTTGCCTTCAGAAATAATACAACAAAAGGAATACAGGAATGGAAACGAAATAGAGTCATTAATAATGTAAACGTGATGTTCCAACTGTTATTGCCTAGCTC
Source organism: Rhinolophus sinicus (assembly GCF_057876585.1). Taxonomy (NCBI): domain Eukaryota; kingdom Metazoa; phylum Chordata; class Mammalia; order Chiroptera; family Rhinolophidae; genus Rhinolophus; species Rhinolophus sinicus. The sequence continues at coordinate 45,434,262 of NC_142507.1, read as the reverse complement.
ACAGGAGGGTTCAGTAATTGTTTCTCTGCCTCCCTCCTACCTCCCACTCCACCTCCTGTCTTTCCCTTCTTTCCTCTGTAATGGGAGGACGAGGGGGATGCATTTTGTTGTTGTTCGGTTCAATTATACATACATTTCCAGGACATCAGGAACAGTGTTGTCTAATTGACTTTGGTCCACACCTGCTCCATTTGAAGCAAACATATGTGAGTATTAAGGATTTTTTTTTTTTCCTCTCCCTGTAGACGAGAGGCAAGACAACTGGCGATGGAAGAAACCATTCACAGACCTCATCACTGGATTGTAAGCATGCTGGGTGCTTAATGAGTTGCCGAATAATATAACACTTCTTTAGTCTTTGACTGCCTCATGATTAAGTGCTATAAATACTTATGATTTATTACTGATGCTTTGGATAGCATGGGCTTTGGAAGGCTCATGGATCACAGTGACTCTAACAAAAAATAAGAACATAAAACTATAGAAAGCTGCTTATTTATGATGCTGCCCAAATGGGTTATGTAATTTTTCAGAAGCTGGTGGAGGGTAAAGGTATTCAGCGGCAATGCCATTTCAACCGTTCCTCTTATAATTGATCATATAGTTCACCTAAGAATATATTTACAATAAGTAGGAGTTAAAGTTACTAGTTGCTACTAAGAACTCACTCACTTTTGAAGGTTTCAGTTAGTCTGCAAGATCAAAGAGGTCACCATTATGTTTCCTGCAAGTACTTTCTTGCTGTATATGCCAATCAGGGACTAATATGTGGCGATCTTTCCCCCACAGTCAGAACACATTTCTCTGGGTACCAAGGTGTGAAAGCGTCTGCACCACCAACCCTGTCTGCATCTAATGTCCCTCTTGCAAAACGTTTGGTTCCCCGTTTCCTTGGTCCTACTGGCTTAGAGGCTTAGCACCCAAGAAACGAACCCTTGCACGAGGCATATGGCAGCGCTGCATGGGCAGCTGTCGTGGGGACTCTGAGTTTAGATAACTGGGTTGGATCCCTAACTCCATCAAGCTGTGTGGCCCTTAGCTAGTTATCTAAGCTCTCTGGGCTTCAGTTTCTTCATGGACTCATTGTGAGGGTTGAATGATTGAATACACAGGAAGTACTTGCCAATAGCAAGTGCTCAATTAAAAGCTAGGTACTATTTTCTCCATTAAAAGGGAATCATCAGCAACTCTTCTGACTTATGATATACCTCACAACAGAGTAGACATCTCTAAACATTGTACTAGATAGCTGATTGCCAAGACACGAGGAAAATTTAGCACATCCAAAAAAAGAAAAGCATTAAGATTTTTTTTCCTGAAATGGATTCTGTAACGTAGTGTATGAAACGAGAACAAATTATTGAATTTGGCCTTTGCACATATCTCATCTCATTGCATCCTTTGAGCGTGTTATTTATTATACCTTCCAAGATAACATGTGTTGCCCGAGAGCACAGAACTACTAAGTTGCAGAGCCAAGATTTGAACCCAGGTCTTCCAATCATCAGTATATACACAAGTGATGGCAGGAATACATTTCTGTTTTTTTGTAAGAAATCATGGAGAAGCAAGAGGAGGATATGGGTGGTAGGAAAGAGGAGAACTAGAAAACAGCACCTTAGTATCACACTTAATGAAGGAAAAGGACGGCTTCTCCTTGAGAAAGGGTCAACTCAGCTTTCTTGTTGAGCAGATATCCATCACACGATTGTAAAACAGATCCTTTTTCCTGACTTTCCAAACCTGACATAAATATAAAGCTCCACTGATTTTGAGTCACAAAGGCAGGGCACCGAAACAAAATTAGAGTTTCTTTTTAACTGATGGGTGTAGCCTGCCCAGAGTCTAAGAAACCTTTGTATTATAGACTGAAGTGTCTTACTATTGCATTTACTCACATCAGTTAAGTGGAGAATAAAAATTTCACAATTTCTAATATGTTAACGCCAACAAAGAAAGGAGAAGCCGGTTGGAAATTTGTGACTGACAGCTTAGGGCTCTCCGCCAGCTAATGAAGTCTCTCCCTCACGCAGAGCCTCGTGTACCCAGGCTGAGGTCAGCTAGTCATATCACTGAGGGAATGTCATCTGTTTCCTTATTTGAAAAAGGATTCTTCATACCTCATCACTCCTATTATTTCCCTAGTTTTGCTTCAGACAAAAAGGAATTAGATAATTGTGTTGCATACCGAGAAGAGAATATTCGTAATATTCATGAAAATAAAACCTTTTCAGGACTGAATAGAAGGTCACTCAGTCTCCTGGAATATAAAGTCTTGACTGGAGGGAACAAAAAAAGCTAGCAAAACCAACCTGGCCAGCTATTATATCATGTTAAAAGGCCCCCCCAAGTGAAAGTTGTAACTATTCCAGTAAGTGAAGTCTGTGGTGATAGATAGCATTTATGAAACATTTTGTATCTGCCAGACATGCTGCTAAATACTATATCTGGTTTACTCCTGCAGATAGCACCCTGAGGTAGAAACTATGATCTTCATATTAGAGATGTGGAAACTGAGGTTTGGAGAAGAGATGGAACTAATCCCAGATGTCACAGACACCAAATGGCCTACCAGGGACTCAAACCCATGGCTCTATGTTATCTAACCCCGTGCTCTTTTCAATTTTCCACGACTTCTTCTTCTTTCTTTGGAATGTGACCCTTTTTATCATCGAGGAGTGTGATAATTATCTCTTGCCGCACAGCATTACCACAAACTTAATGGCTTAAAACAACACACACATTATCTGTGAGTCAGGATTCTGGGCATGACTTACCAGGCGGCTCCACGTTAAAGTCTCCCACAAAATGGCAACTGAGTCAGCCGGGAATAGGGTCTTCTCTGAGGCTCCTCTGGGGAGGGTCTGCTTCCCAGCTCATGTGGTTGTTGGCAGCATTCAGCTCCTTACAGGTTGTTGGACTGAGGGCCTCTGTCAACCACGGGCTGCCCTCAGTGCCTTGCCACGTGAGCCTCTCCAGGTGGCAACGTACTCGGTTGAAGCCATTTAGGGAGAGAGTCCACAGAGAGAGTCTGCGGGCAAGATGGAAGTCACAATCTTATATAACATAATCACAATAGTGACATTCCACCATCTTTGCTGTATTCCATCACTTAGAACAGTCCTGCTCACACTCAAAGGGAGGAGGTTACATAAGGATGTAGCTAATAGGTGTGTACGTGGAGGGCGGGGGTGCAATTTAGCCACAGCAAGGTATGTTGAATGTCCCATGTTTTCCATCATGTGTCCACCAAGTCCACACACTTGTCCTAAAGCTTCTTATCCGGGACCACAAAAAAAAAGGCTTATAATTTAAAAAATATATTTCTAAATCCCAGCTGAGACGTTTATCTCATACTAGTTTAAAAAATATTGGTGTTTATTATTTCTTCAGACTTGGGCTTTATTCTTATTAGTTGCATAAGCATCCTGTTTCTGGAAATAAGTTCATTGTTTATAGGGCCCTAGGGAAGTGTGCCTTTCGTGGGATTAGCAGGGTTATGAACTGAATATATGGCATCAGTTCTAAACCCTGTGTCTGTGGCTTTCCAGCCCAGATCTTCCTAGGTTAGGCAGAGGTCAGCTCTGTGGGAAATGCAAAGGGAGGAGTCCCACCGAAATGCTGTAGCCCAAGGCTTCTGGGAGGCTAAGGTGCAGGCTTACAGTAAACAGAGCAGAGTACTTACACAAGAAATCACTTAGAGAGGTTATCATTTTCCTTGCTTTTTAGTGTTTCAAGCCTCATTGTATCATTGGAAGGTAGCCTGCCTGAATTATAGCAGCTTAAAAAAGTCTCCTCGTCACTATGCCACATGCATATGTCTGTGTGTATATATATGTATGCATGACACCCAAAATTTAGCACCATGAAATCCACTGCTGCTGCAAAACTGTTCCTTCTCAACGCTCTTGACGACACTGCCTCCAAAAGAGGCTTTGGAAGTCTTCCAGAGCCTAGATCCACGGAGGGATGCAAACCCACCCATCTTGCGTCTCCCTATAATTTCTTCAATAACTTCAGCATCGAGTGACATTGGTTTACAAGGAAAAGCTAACAGATTTTTTTCTATAAATAACTGGGTGGCAGTATTGTGGTGACAATTTATATAATAGAACTCATGCTTAAATAATAAGGTAACAGCTTTGGACTGTGAATTTTAAAATGCTTTATTGAAACGTAGACTGATAAACAGGCAAGATTCTTCTCATTATTTTAATTATAGGTTCTTAATGACAAGAAGGTGTAGAAATCAAAACAGGTTAAAATTACATTTTTAATGACGTGGCACCTGGAAGCCTCAACTTCTCCAAACCAGGTAGGGTAATCTATTGTTACCTAGAAAAACTGCATATGTACATAGAGGTTAAGAAGATGTGTGTTGGAGGCATAGGATTATTTATGACCCAGTTTCTCTGTGAGTGCAAGTAGAATAAAGAAAACACGTAGTGTGGTAAGAAAGACACCGGACTCAGCATCAAAAGGCTGATTTCTAGTCCTGACTCTGTTAAACTGCTTGGCTGTGTGTCCACTTCTCTCTCGGCCTCAATTTTTCACATGTAAAATGTGGAAGTTGAAGCTAATGAGCTCTAAGGCCCCTTTAAACTTTCCAGGAGTTAATGATTCCATTGCAAAGGGTGATAAACCTTTAGGGAAAATAGATTGAGCTTATCTGTCGCTAAATATTAATTTATATGCACATATAATGACGCCAGCTTTTAGGATGTAGACAGGGCTTGCACAGACTTGATCAAAACTAAATTGGACAGGTATCCATGTACCCAACACTGTGCTAAGTACCAGGTACATATGGGTGGGTAAGGTGGCCAGGTGGAGAAAGGATAGCATTCATTCACCCACCCATTCAGTCCTTCATTTCCTAAGCAAATATGTATGTGCTTCTATCGGGAAAGGTCTCACTGATAAGGAACATTTGAAGAGAAATCTGAAGGGAGTGAGCCATACAGATTATCTTGGGGGAATGCATTTCAGAGGAAGAGCAAACACAGAAGCTCTAAGGTAGGCGTGGGCTTGTTTTGTTCAAGGCTTAACAAGGAGGCCAGCATGGCGAAAGCAAAGGGAGAGAGGAAGAAAGCAACGGGAGATGACGTCGTGTATGTAGTAAGAACCTAGGTCAAGTAAGGCATTCAAACCATTTATCCCGCCCAGGCCTAGTTGTACACTTTTATCTGTCTTGGAGTCCAGAAAAGTATCAAATATGTCTTATCTGCCTCTCTCATTCTCTTTCTCAGGAATTCCTATTAGAGCCACGCTGGAGACATGCTATCTGTTTTCTACCTGACATTTCGGAGTTTTAACAATCTCTCATTCCAGTGCCACATTCTGGGTAAGTTTCTCAATACTATTTTCTAATTCTTTAATTAGCGGTTCAACTATGTCCAGGCTAGAGTTTATCCTATTCATTATGATTTTTATTTCAATGCTTGTTTGTCCTCCCTCTACCCCCAGGATTTCCAATTAGTTATTTTTATATCTACCTGTTCTTGATTTATTTTGTTTTGGAACAGGGCCATTGGTGTTTGGGTTTCTTTTGAAATGCTTTTGTCGAGCATGGTGGTGTGTTTGGAGCCCTGGAACAGGGTGTGGACCAAACAGTGTTAACTTACATACCATCTTCACTAGAAATCTCTTCAGGAGGAATTTGACACACAATATAAACCTTAGAGAATTAATATGCCCTGAGTAAACTGGGTAAAAATCCCAGACCTGAAGTCAAGAACAAGTAGGACACACCCAGAGAAATGGGAGGGAACTAATCTGGCTAGAGAGAACAATGGCGGTTGAGATGTTGGGATTCCCAAAGTCAAGGTTAGACATCCCTTGCTTGTGTTTCTGTAATACAGTGTCCTTCCCCTCTCTCCCTTCCTTTGTAATTGCCTGACGGCAGAGCCACGTATATCTCATCCACCACCGTGTCGTTATCATCTTATACAGGGCCTGGCTCATAGGAAGGACTCAACAAACGTGCATAAAATAAATGAGTGACTATTGGGCAGACAAATTAGGGTGTGAAAAAAAATTCGTTGATCAAATGTAACTTCACCAAAGGAAACATCAATTGTCTTCTCATCAGCTGATCAAAATCTCACTCTTACTATCTTCTTTCCAATCAGTGCCTCACGTCTGTCACCCCTTCTCAAAACCGCAGAAAAAAAGCTTCATCAAAAATCTCCAACAGCCTCCCAGGCACAAAATACAACCATCTATTTTCAATTCTCGCCTCAGAAACCTCTCTGCACTACACTCCCAAACTTGGCTTCAGCAGCACCACACTGTTCTGTCCTGGGGGATGTGTGACAGCTGCAAGGTTGGGCAGCTGAAGACACAAATACCTGGTTAGAAGCAAGCATTTGACTAAGAGCCTGAACAGCGAGTGACCTGACGAAAGCTGTGTTTTAGAAAATCCGATCTGACAGGGCCGACTGGAAAAGGTCAAGGTTGGAAGCAGGGGGGAAAGTCTGTGAGACGACCGTACCTGACATTCTTACGGGTCTGTCTGCTCTTTCCTCTCCATGAGGCATTTCCTGATCTACAGAGCTTCTTGGTTCTTCGTTGTGCAGCCTAGGATTTTAGCTTGTCTTTCTAGAACAAGAACCCCCTCGACTGACACTCTGTATAGCCCTTGCCAGACCCATTCTCTGAGACTAGGTCTTGTCTCTGAGACCCAGCCTGCTGTCTGACGTAGTGGTGCTTGTGAGTAAAGAATGGCCACCTCCCTAACTAGCTTCCCTGTATTTCTCTTCACCCTGCACCCACTGTGACTTCTGAAACAAGGCCTAAGACGCTGAGTGGGCCACCCAGCTTCTCTCTCCACACTCATCCTTGCTTCTTCTGTCCAGGATTTGCTCACTGGAAAGGGGAGTGTCTGGCAACTGTTGGCTTCATTCTGCCTCCTTACTATGTTTCCCTGAAAATAAGACCTAGCCGGACCTTCAGCTCTAATGCATCTTTTGGAACAAAAGTAATATAAGACCCGGTCTTATTTTACTATAAGACCTGGTATAATATAATATAATTAATATAATATAATGCCAGTCTTATTTTACTACAATAGAAGACCGTGTCTTATATTGTATAAGACCAGGTCTTATATTAATTTTTGCTCCAAAAGACGCATTAGAGCTGATTGTCCGGCTAGGTCTTATTTTGGGGAAACACAATATTGGCTCCATCCTTGTTGCTGAGGACCATCTAGCCTCACACTCCGGGCCTATTTGGGGTTCAGAAAGAATGAGGTGAATGGGCTTGTTAGCTCCCAGTCCTAGAAAAGCTGGAATAGCAGCCAGGTTATCCAAACATGGTCTCAGGCAAAGGGCTCCTGAGGTAGAAACAATCCGGGGGCACAAGGAGATGAGGGGGGTATTTTAAATACTACAGAAAGCTAGGTATCCAAATGGGGGCACAAGGCCAGAGCTGGATATAGAGTTGGATTGCCTGGCAGTTTCCTCCCTGAGGCTGGGTTGCAGCGCCAGAAATGTCTACTGTCTGAGGTCAGGACTTGTCATAATAATGAGGGTAAGGGCTCGTAGGTAGGGATCCAAATGGCTCTCTGAATAGAGACCAGCAGCAGAGTTAGGAACCAGGCAAGGCCTGCAGAGTGCCTGCATACTCCCGTACGTGTGTGCTTATACACTTCATATAGTAATAATAGTCATATATGTAGTAATACAACTCGTATAGTTTTATCTATCATACTGTGTCAAAGGCACAAACGGTGTGACTCAGTATCAAAAGATGGCTTCTCTCTCTGTCGGTGCTTTCTTATTCTAAAATTATTGTCCTATAGTGTTCATGTTCTTTTTTCAGCTCCCTGAATTACTTGAGAGCTTTTTTGTAGGGGCTGACTGGGGAGATTGCAGACCAACTTTAAAGGCAGGAGTTAACAAATGACTCTCATAAGATGAAGGGTTTTCTTTCCACAGCCCATGTGGTGGAAGCCCCAATTCTCTACACTCAGAGTTCTTCTATTGCATTCCTTCCTTCCTTGCTTGTCCTTGGTTGCCTTGCCTGGTTACCCAAGGGACCCCTTTCCCCCTCTATGTTCCCCCACTCTCTTTTTATATTTTTATTCATACACCTGGGGACAGTGGGGTATCTGTCATGACCTGTGTGACAAGCTGCAGTAATGCCCTGCTGGGGGTTGGGGGAGGGTGGTGACCCGTAACTCAGTCTAGGAGACTCATATCAGGAGATTTACTCAACCTACTTTCCGTAAGACACCCGACAGTATCTTTTTGTTGTCACTGTTTCCTGATGTCTTCATGGAGTCTGGGCATTTCTATCTCACTGAGGTAATTGAGTCATCACCTGTTTCAAATCTCCACATTTCCCAAGTTGATGATACAAGCCATTAAAAAAGCAGGAAGCTGGCTCTGCTACAAGAAACTGACAGCGATTTCGTGTTCTTTTAGACTTATCTCACTGTGAATTCTGAGTCTAAGCTCACTTCCACGCTTCCTGGCTCTGAGCTTTACCTGCCTCCTTTACTTTCCTTTCTTTGAATCTCCATGAGTGAGTTGGTTGTGTTATACATTCATATCGAAAATTGTCTCCTTGAAATTGGCGAATGCGGCCTGCAAGGAACATGGACTTTTTCTCCTTCTCTAAACATCTCAATTCCTCTCCCTCCTCACTTTCCACTTCCTGCCCCTCATGGCCAGTTTAGTACAGCCTTCTAAAGACATCCTGGCTATTTCTGGAAGTGCTATTCTTACAAATCAAAATGGGTTGGATGCTTTAGAGAAGGTAAAAGAGCTACACGATGATTCACTGACTCCTTTCCAGCTGTTCCCTCTTACACGTGTGCCAGGCCCTGTGTTGGGTCCTGGAATTGTTTATAAACACCCTCTGCCTGGGTAAATTAATTCCCATAAAATTAATTAATTTTATGACTTGTATAACTTAGGGTGACATTTTCAAAGCTTCCTGTTCCAGTTGGTACTCAGCAACCATTCATTGTACGTATAATTAACTAACAATGCCTGCAACAGAGCCCTTTATTGGAAATCTGGTATCTGGGACAAGAGGTACCTGGAAGGATCCCACAATAGTACCTGTGCGAATGCAGCATGGAGGAAAGAATTCATTTGTGTTTCCTACAGAGTACTTTTTGTGAAACTAAATGATCCCCCCCCCGGCCTCTCTGGAGCGCTCTTTACTTCCCTGTTCATTTCTGTTCCTTTATATAATCTCTGAGAAATGTTTTTCTTCTGATTTGTCAGGGCTCCTCGCACACCCATCTTCGTGTCAGTCTCAGCTTTAGCTCTTATCTTCTTTCTCCCTCTTGCATTCTGTAAACGGCCCCATCTCTGCCCGGCTCTGAGGTTTTTTGTGGCTTTCATAGGATTTTTCTTATCTCTGATTACTTGTGTACTTCTTTATTCATCTCCTGTGTTGCAGCACACAAAACCCTCCAGAAGAGGCTGTGTAGTGTCTTCCTGTGCTTCACATTGTGTGGGTTTGGGCTTTTTTGGTTTCACTTTGCTTTTCAAGTTCTGGGGGACATGGCTGGTTGAATTCCTAAGTGGACTCGGTTGCCGGTTCACCCTTTTCCTCTGCTGGGGCTCCACCACTGGAGTTTGCCCTCTTCAAATTGTTTCCTTGGGCCATCACTTTTCCACTGAAACCAGCCCTGTATCTCATTCCCACAGGTCACCTATGCGCTCCAAAACACACAAGGCGACAATTTCAACTCGAGTCGAGTGTCAGCTCATACTGATGCCAGGCCCTGCCCTGAGTGCTGGTGATACAAAGATAAACAGCACTTCAGGCCTTAACCTCAAGGGGCTCCCACCTTGTGTGGAGGTTTTACACACAGATTCAACAATTATGATGCCGTGATTGCTAAGGATTATGACAGCTGCCTGCAGAGGGGCTCTGAGAGCAGGTGGGAAGAGCTGATTCTCCAGGGAAAACATGGGAAACAGACATTAAGTTTTAAAAAGAACGCTCTTAAACTTTCATCATTCATAAACTTTAGTGTGTAAGTGGGAACAGAATTGGGGGCAGGAGAGGGGAAGGAGAAGTCTCCCAGAGAACGGGTTGTTAACGCACATTGAAGATTAAATAACGGAGGATGCACTTACAGCATCCCTAAGAAACAGAAATTTTCCAGACAAATGAGGAAGGAAAGATTGTTAATGGTGGAGGAAAGTAAACAGATTGCAAAGGCGCAGCTGGTGCATCAGGGTGATGTGGACATACTGGGGAGTGAGGGGCAAAGCTATTGTGGGCTATTGTGGGCATGTGCCTGAGGCACCAGCAGAAGTTCAAGAAAGGAGGCAACATGCAAGGGCTTTTTTAAGTCTGTGCTTGTGTCCAGTTTGTTATTATCCCCTTGGCCAAAGCAAGTCACTTGCCCACACCTAGAGTCATTGTAGGAAGACCCTATCCAGGGCTGTAGGTAGAGAGAGGCATGAAATCAATATTCATAGGAGAGAAGAAATAAGGTCAGATTTGTGTTTTAGAAGGGTCACATTACTGGTTCTGGATTGGAGGGAGGTGATGCTGGAGGCAGGTAGGCCAGATGGGAGGATGCTTTAGTGACTCAGCTGAGAGATGAAGAGAGTTCAGACTAAGAGACTGAGACTGGGGAGTAAGGAATTGCTGGAGTTCCAGGACGTCAATAAATCATACCCTCTTCCCTCCTGAGTTCAGAATCAATTGAAAGCTACACACATGGATCAAACAGAAAGAGCCCATCAGAGAATGCGTGTTTAAATCTGCTGTCAAAGAGCTTTCTCAAACTCTCTGGATCTGGCTATTCTCCCTCTCCCAGTCTAGGCCTTCGGACAGCCTTTCTGAGAGCAAGGCAGGGCCTGAAGAGTAGATACAGTCACTCTGGTCTAGGACAGAGAAGAAAGGAAAGGGGTATAAAAGAAAAACAGCAAAATGGGGTTGATATTGTCAAGAGAACAATCTAAAATGGAGCCAGGAGGCCTCCAGGAAGCTGAGCTAATATACCCTTGTCCATATAAAACTGAACTGTTAAACTGGGCTAAACCACAATGATCACATCCTGACAAGTTCCTGGAACTAGTTCTACATCACTGAACTTACTATTAAAAAACAAAATTTTCACCTAGCAATAGACATAAGTAATTAATCACGTATAGCACAGTATATGTTTGTTTATCAGCACTAATCACAGCTCTTTTAAAACAACTTGTGTAATCCCTTTGGAAGCTCTCCTCTTTGTCCCTTTCTTTCCCCCTTGGAACACAGTTGAGGTTTCTACCTAGGTTTGTGTTTCTGAATTGCAATTCCTTTATAAACTTTGTCCCTTTCTTTCCCCCTTGGAACGTGGTTGAGGTTTCTACCTAGGTCTGTGTTTCTGAATTGCAATTCCTAAAGACCCACAAATAAAGCTTTGTTTGCCTTGCAGTTCTTAGTCAAAATTGATTGACAGGGCATGAAATTTTACAGTCTTTAATAATTTGGTTCTACTCAATCAAGAGATTTAGCTGTCAACCAGGAGGGAGTAAAGGGTCAAGCGAAAGGCCAGATATCTAGGGCAGGGGTCATGCATTTTTGTTGTAAAGAGCCAGAGAGTAAATATTTTACATTTTGCAGGACACTTGGTCTTCACTGCAACTATTCAGTTCTGCCATGATAATGTGAAAGCAGCCATAGGCAATACATAATGAATATGGCTGTGTTCCAATAGAATATTATTCATGGGCTCTGAAATTTGAGTTTTCACGTATCACAAAATATTCTTCTTTTTATTTATTTTCAACCACTTAAAAAATGTTAAAAACCATTCTTCACTCATGGGCTGTACAAAAACAGGCAGCAGGCTGGGTTTGGTTTACAGACTCAAGAAAATACAAAGTCAGGAGAAAGGAGTTCTCTGCCAGTGACATATTCAAACTGTCTATCTGAGGAATATTTAAAGTAGTATTATTTACAAAGGTATGCTCAGGGTGTAGGGAAACTAACAAGGGTCACCCAGGGTGGCAACATAGGGACCTGCTATTATTTTCCAACTCGAGGCATGAATTGGCAAGAGAAGGAATATGTATCAGACCCAGAGAGAAGAGCTGTACTGGAGAACGCTGCCCAGCTGAAGCTATGGCCATTTGTTAGCGGGTCACATGTAACCTGTGGTGACCTGGTAAGGAGGGATCCCAAGATATAAATATTCTGACCTCACACCCCTTCAGCTCTTTGATCTACTTCTCATGCTTCCCATTAGCCAAACACAACTGGAAACCAGAGGGCAAGGGAGCCCATTAATGTAATCCACACAGGTGAGCTTTCCAGGCCAGGGAGGAGAGTAGAAGATAGTGAATCTAAAGGGGCAAATGGAGAACATCCAGCACATTCCCTAACAGGAACCAAGTAAAGAGATAGTAAAGAGGAATGGTAAATAGGACAACCCCTTCCTCTCAGGGGCCACAGTTCCTCAGCTATAACATGAAAGGGTAAGATTAAATGATCTTTAATAGTCAATTCTAACATTCTTTGGTTCTATGATAACGCTTCCGACATTCCTCACTGTGTTAAGAAAAGAAAAGAAAAGAAAAGAAAAGAAAAGAAAAGAAAAGAAAAGAAAAGAAAAGAAAAGAAAAGAAAAAAGAAGGTCTAGAAAAGGGGGTCTTTCTTCCTTGGTTTCTGGCCCCAGACCCACAGACCTCCATTTCTTTCTTAGGCCCTCATTCCAATAACAGCATAACTGTAACCCAATGAGGGTAATTTCTCAGGCCAGTATTGTTTCTATATCATAAGAAATGACTTCTATGATGAGACATTCAAGCCAAGTCAGAGGGGCGAGGTGAGGGGACTGGGAGATGGAAGGAAGGCTATTAACATTTATTAGTGTCTCCTCTGTGCAAGACACTTAGTAATAATCTTTTCCAAAACCGTTTGAGGTTGTTTTTATGATCCCCAATTTGCTAGTGAGGAAACAGAATCTTAGAGAGGTAATTAACTTGCCCACGGCCACACAGTGAGTAGGGGTAGAGTAGGTTTGCAAATCTAATGCTCTTTCCTCCACTACACTGTCAGATGAGCCTTCACGGCACCCAGCTGGCACCAGTTAGGCAAATGCATTTTCAGTAAAATTGTTCTTCCCAGGACTTGTGTCCTAACCCAGAATGGCCAAAGAATGACAGTCTTTAAAATGCCAGATGTCCACTAGTAGAACAAGAGAGGGTTGAGAAACTCACATAGGTATCTCAGGCCCCCAAATGCCTCACTCCTTTCCAAGCATTAGCCTTCTTTTTTCCAGATATGATGGGCAAAGGTTCACAAGGACATAGGGTTCCTCCTTTCTCCTTTTGTGCCTCCTTACTGCACATTTTTTCAAAAAACGGAGGCAAATTTGCATAGTATAAAATTAACCATTCTAAAGGGCACAATTCCGTGGCATTTAGTGCATTCACAATGTTGCACAACCATCTCCTCTCTCAAGGCCCAAACTTACTGCACATTTTGCCTCCTGTTTTGTAGATGTTTATCTACCACACTAGACAGTTCACATCTTGAGGCCAAAGACTATGTCTGTTTCATCTACAATTTCTGAGAGTAGCTTGTAAACATTCCATGCCTTGCAAATCCTAGTTGAATGGAATGCCAGATACCCTCTTCCCTATTTGTTCTTCTGAGAAGGACTTTAAAGTGTGAATTTGGCATCAAAATCAAGGCCTTCTTCCTGCCATGGACCTTCATTATGTCACGGAGTCAGAACAACAGGCTTCACGGTGAAACAGACTCTCTTCCTATCTGCTCTGAAGTCATTCTTTTCATCCCTTTTCATCTGACTACACATTGCCCATGTGGATATTAATTTGCATTGAGCTATGGTTAAATTTTAAATGTGCCTTCAAATTTATATTCGAAGCCAACAACCACATATCTGAATATTGAAACTCATTAAATAATTGATTTTTCTAAGCTGTCTTCCACTTTGGAAAACAGCAAGTTTTATAAATACATAAATATGAACTGACATCTGGGAAACTGAGGTAGATGATTTGTGTACATCTGCAGTGCAGAATTAGAAAAAAAATAGTGCATTGTTTTTTAAATCACAATTTTTTAAAAAAGTCAAGAGGCTTACTTAAACAAAAAAAAAAGACTCTAACCTATTTTGTGTTTTCTACCAAATTATCAAGTGGAAAATAAACCTTTCAATTATTGTTACAGAACGTTTTAGTTTCTGGAAATAGCTATAAATGAGACCCACTCACTGCCAGAAAGCTCTGGGATTTCTGCACTACAGTTCTATACAATTTACATGCTATGTATATCATGCTCCACTGAATACCAGCTAATACATTTATTCTCCTTCCACATTAGCTAAACATGGTCTTCTCTTCCACTAAATCAATCCCTCTGCAAAGGCAGGTATAAGAATACCTGTCTGACACGTGCTTCTTTGCTCTTCTTTGCCAAAAAATATATATGACTGGACAACAACAACAAAAAATCTATGGGGCCTCATTTTGTAAAAGCCTCATTTAATACCTGGGTGATGTTCAAGATGAGTTGGAGGAAAGATGAAAGAATGGAAGCCAAGTTTCCTGGAGGTGGAGGTGGGCACTTGAGAACAGAGCACAGAAGTACAGGGACTCAAGTTACTTATATGGCTCTGACTTTTTAAAAATGTTTATGGGAGAGATTGACTTAATTCCAGAACAGCATTGCTCATCCCTCATTACATTCTCATCATCATCTGTACCGATTGGTATTATTGGAATAATTCCATGATTAAGATGTGTTGGAGGGCAGTCATTCTAAATCTCTGAGCTTCAATTATGCTGTTTGGTGGGAAGACGCTGGCATGAAGAGAAGATTATTTACACCCTTAAGACCAGATAGGCTGGGTTCAGCAGCTATTTTGCTGCGAAACATAAGGGATATCGCCATATGGGTAAAGCTGGGTAAAGTGAGAAATAGGTTTGACTTCTCTAAGCAGCAGTTGCAGCAACCTGAAAGTGCTGTCCGCAGGAGAAATTTAATGGGGCTAGGGTCCCAGAGCTCAATTAGGAAGCAGTCAACCCCATCATCCACGTCTTATGCTGTAAGAACTATGGAAGCCATCGCCCTCCCACTAGTCTGCCCGGATTCCCTGTTTATGGTTTTGAAGCCCCGGGGAAGGAAACTGTATCAAGAAGGAATGGCACAAAACAGTACGTTACGTTTGGATGATTGGGACTGGGAGAAACATCCTTTCACAGACCCCATCAGTTTGTCCCATGTAATGGAATAAGCAGCATGAGTTGGTGTGTAATAACTGAGGCGCTATAAACAGACAGGGTTCAAGTCCCGGCCCTTCTGTTTTTAGGTGTGCGAGTTGGGTAAGTTTAGCTTTCAAAAGCTCAGTTTCCTCTTTGGTCAAATGGAAGTAAGATTACTACCACCTCACAGAGTTGTTCAAGGTTGAAAGAAAATAAACCATGAAGAGTGGGTGCAAGTAAGTGCTCAGGAAATGCTGGTTCCTCTTAACTGTCAGAGTCCCCTTGTTTTCTTTCTACTTATGAGGACTGGGGTGACCAACCTGATTTATCTAACCCCACAAATAACCTTGCCCTCTACTAGAAGTCCTTTGGAAGGGTCTTAAATGCAGTAGCATATTAAATATCGAGGCAGGCCCCATGTAAAGGTCTAGACTCTGGTTTTACAACTAGGGCAATGTGTCAATGCACAGACCATGGTCCTTCTATGAGAGAATCATATCTCTGCTCTGGATCTTTTTTCCTGATACTAGGTTTGCCCTGTGACCTTCCAAAGTAAATCTCATTTCTCAGTTAAAAAAAAAGAGGTAGATGTTTCAAGTATGTGATAGATTTTGACAGCAATGACTTTCAATGGATCCCACTTCCCTGCAATTGCACCTTTGGGTAGTGCCCCCCAGTGCCTCCCAACACGCACACTGACTCTGGGCTGGGTCATATGCTTTGCTTGGGCCAATGGAACATTAGCAAAATTGACACAAGCAGATGATTGAAGTAGGCATGAACATGAGGCTAGAATCTCTCTTGTTGCTGTGAACTCTTCCAGCACTTTATGAAAACCAAGCGAGCCTGCTAGAGGCAACGACTTAGCCAGTAGCCAGCACCAACCCCCATACACGTGATTGCGGCCATCTTAGACTATCAGACCCCACCTGAGTTGCCAGATGTTTATACCCACATGAATGACCCAGGCAAAACAAGTCCCAGAAGAGACCAGCAGCCTAACTGTTGACCTTCAGAAAAATGAACAAATATATTAGATGATGTTTTAAGCCACCAAGTGCCGGGGTGGTTTGTTGAAGCAATAGATAATTGATGCAACTTAAATGAAAATTTATAAAGACAGTGGCACACATTTTTGTCCTCTTCTCTGGGTTTCCAGCAAAGGCAAGATAGAAGAAAGCCTTTTGCTACGTGATAAAAGAATGTGATTAACTTGTGGCAAATCCAGAAAGCCCATTCATTCATTTCAGTTGATTTTGGATAAATGAGAATAGACGTGGGGTTCATGTCAATTTTTAAAAAGTGTGGCAACAGAACCTTCACGTGGAGGGAGTGAAAATACCTGAATGGCAGGAGCGAGATTTCTGGGCAGCAAGAATATGCCATCCTCCTGGGAACAACACGAACATCATACCGTGTGTTGCAAGCACCAGTTCCTCCTCCTCACAGTTAACATGCACGATTACACAGGCATTTTCAGCAGTTTTTTGAAGAACACAGATTCATCTGGCCAATGGATGTAACCAAGTGGTTAAGTGAAGTCTGGGGGTTACAGTTGAGGAATATGGCTGCATAATCTATATTTATGGCAAGGAAATGAATGGGGAATTAAAGCTAGAAGAGCCTGCAGGACTCAAAATAATGATGAGAAACAAAAGCAATGGATGTATTCAGAGCAGAGAGACAGTACTAAAGCCTCTGACTTCCACATGGTTCTGGCCCAACATCCAAAATAAACAACTGTCAATACCTGGCAACTTTCCCAAACAGAAAAACGCAGGCAGGGTGAGAAAGGAGTTGTATTCTTAGATTAAGGCCACACCAAAATTGTCAAGATTGTGGATGGTGGAGGTGGGGATGTAGATAAAAATGTTTCCAATTCGCTGGGGAAGCTGAGACTCCATTCGCCTCTTCACAGGCACCAGAGAGAAGTATTTGTTAAATACTTTGTTCTGAAGAACATACTGCAGAGGGTTGAGTTGACGCTGATGGTAGATGGGGAAGAACGGAAGGGCAGAAGAAAACACAAATGGGGAAACACTCCAGGTTAATTTAGCTGTCCTTCAATAATTACAAACCATATATATATATATATATATATATATATATATATATATATATATATATACTTTTTTTTTTTTCCTACTGGGACTCCTCCTTGAAATGGGAGATTTTACCTAATGGGAGTCAGACGTTGTTTTAAACTTTCATTTAAATACTACAAATAGTAGCAAGGCCACTTATTGTTCTCCCTCACCCCTCCCCCACCCAGGACTCACTGTCCCTTCTTATGGTATTGTATCTCAGTTCCAGGCACCCACCCTTCCTCTGCACACAGCCGGTGTGCTTGGAGTGAAACACGGGCTCCCACATTGGCTCCTTGGGTCAGGCATGTGACCTAGGTTAAGCCACAGCACGTTCTAGCTGCAAGGGTGTGCACGTGACCCTGCTAGAGCCAGTGAAATGTAAGCCTCCTGGGATTGAGGCAGGCATTTCTGCTTTGACGAAAAGTAAGGGCTACTGATGACATGTTCTACCTTGTGCAATGGTGGCCCACAACCATTAAAGGAGGACCATTGCTTGAGATCTAAATCCAGCCACATCTGAAACTCTGCTTACCCTCCTGGACGTTTCATTTACAGAAGACTATAAATCCCATTTTTGCTTAAGCCAATTTGTACTAGATTTTCTATCACTTGCAACAAAGAGAGTACTAACTATGCATCCCTTCTCAGATTTTACATCTATAGAATGGGGGAATTCTGCTAGAGGATAACATCTAACTGTAGCCTGTAATTTTGATTTTAGGAGAAGAACGGGGGAGGAGAAGCCTTATAATATTCTGAAGCAAACCAAGTATTTCTAGATAAACTGAATTCCACGTTTGAATCAATTCAATAAAATGTACTGAATGCCCACTGTACTGTAAGCACATGTTATTTCTTCCTTTCTGTATCACCATGGAAAATAAATCCATATAATCACATTGAATGCCATTTCTATCATGGGTCAAAATGTGTCCTTGGACATGGTATTGCTACAGTGATGAGAATCTAAAAGTAAAAAAAGTAACCAATGTAAGAAAGGTGCATTATCATCTTTTCAATAGCATTTGTGAGACCTGTGTGAATGTAGTCTATACCTTTTATAAATGTTACCAAATACCGTGTTTTTAACTAGAGTTATGCAGGCATAAAATATTCTTGTCTTGAAAATTTTCTATTAACTTGAAAACACTTAACCTCAATGAAGTACTGAAGATGCCAAAGAAATTAATGGCTTTTTGCTGTACTACTGAAATGTGTCCACTAATATTTAAAATTCCATGTCCCAGGACATCACTCAGACCTACTGACTTAAGCTGCATGGGCTCGATCTGTGAGGTGGCTCAGGCCATTTCTCCAGTCTCTGTCTCTTGGGCGTTTGCTTCTCTCTCTCTCTCTCCCTTCTTTTCTCTCTCCATCCTTTCCCCCAACCTCACCCCCAGTTTCCTGGGATTAATTGAGAATGCTATTCATAAGAGATCAGAAAAAGATTATACATATGGAACGGGTTACCATGTGTCAGGATGTACGTATTTCATATTTCTTAGGGGAAAAAAACCAAATGTACTAAACATCCATGTCTCACTTAAAATATTTACGTGAAGTCTATATTTATTGGCCTCAAAATCCGTAGTTCTCATTGTCCTTGAGGGAAACCTCATAAGCCATGTGCAATGTTCACGTGGTCATACATCAGTGTCACATCCGAGAACTGCAGTCTGAGGCTCCCCACTCACGCTGCCCCTCCGATGACATCTGTCAGAGACGGCAGAGTATCGGTGCCAACCAGGCCACGGACTGATCTACTTGAGGACCCTCGGTGTGTCTTTTGTGCAATCTCACATCGTCTCTGACAATAAGGACATATTGTATTGTTCGCCTCTGAATAGAAGGACATGGTTTTACAGGCGGATTTAATCCACTTGTGCCCACTCTGTATGGTCCTCATTTCATTTCTCCACAAACATTTGTTAAGTACCCACTAGGTGCCAGGCACTGAAAAATACACAGAAATATTTACCTGCTACTCAACCTCTTCTCGTCAAGGCCCTACAAGTGCCTTTAACTTCAACCGTCTGCAGCAAATTTAAAGGCCTGAGCAAAGGCTGGCTAATGATAGAGCAGTCTGTTGATTTGAGGTATGCTGAAGAGAATAAATAATTGGACTTGGTAGACAGATCACTGGAGGTGATGAGCGAGGAGAGAATGAGGAACTAGGGATGACTGAGGTTTTTACTTTGAGAGACTAGAGTAAGATAGAGAATACAGAGTTGAAAAATGAGTCGTTGGGGTGATTGCTACCGTTGTCATTTCTGTTGTTTGGGTGGGGTAGGCATTGAGATTTGCTGCAGACGGTTGGTGCCTTTTCCTCAGGTGTCTCCAACTGCAATTTATTCACGTGCTGCTGCCAATGTTAATTTTCTAAAACACAAATCTCACCATGTCACTTCCTTGCTTACAAAGCTGCCATGGCCCCTGCGTATCTTGTAGGATTGATTTTCATCTTCTTTACATGACAAGGTCCTTCTAGTCTGATGCTGCCTACTTTTCCTGCCTCCTCCCTTGGGGTTCTTTCCCACAGATTTTGCTCTCTCACCTCACTGGACCTCACCCATACCGTACATGCCTCTGGGCCTTTCAACGTGATGTTCTCTGTTCCTCAAAAGCCCTTTCTCTGCGTAGAGAGCTTCTGTTTTCTACCATACT
Organism: Rhinolophus sinicus; assembly: GCF_057876585.1. Lineage (NCBI taxonomy): Eukaryota > Metazoa > Chordata > Mammalia > Chiroptera > Rhinolophidae > Rhinolophus > Rhinolophus sinicus. Next base: position 45,414,311 of record NC_142507.1, on the reverse strand, counting down.
TCAAGAATCAGCTCAAGGGTCACTTTAAGGCCTCCCGATTTCTCAAAGTGGTTGTCGATGCTCTTCTCTGAATCCCAGAATCCTTGAGGCCTATCTTTAGCGCATTTCATACGTAGTTGTGATGGTTTGTTTACATATTAAACAACACTGTTCGCCTGTGAGCTGCTTGATATATTTGTGGCTCTCCGCATTCCCAATTTGCAGCACAGGGCTTGGCTTACAGCAGGTATTTATCCACTGGGTGGATAAATAGTCATTGAATGAATGACTAAGGGAGCACCCATAGAAAATGGTATTTTAGGATTAATTAGCAGGTGGCGTGCAGACTGCACGAAAGTTAGAAAAACAAGTTAGGAAGCTATTACACAATCCAGGTTTGAGGGGAGGCCTCACGCAGGGCAATGAAGAAAGGGATTAGAAGGAAAGGGCGGGGTGCTGGCTTGAGGATGGAATTAAATGGCCACCGGTGACTCCTCAGCCAGAAAGGAAAAGACAGAGATAACCCAGAGATTTCAAGCCAGGGACTTTAAAAAAGTGCAAAGGCTGTACTTTGAGAGCAGATAGTGAATTTTGTTTGAGACTGGTTATATTGGAAAGAACTGCAGGACACCTGAAAAGAAATGTCCAGCAGGCAATTGGAGATTAAAGGCCATATTGTGTGGTGGTCAAGTGCATAGATCTAGCCAGCCAGGTTTTGAATCCTGGTCACGTCCATTATTAGATGGGTGATTTTAGGTCTCAATTTCCTTCTCTGTAAGATAAATAGAATTATAGTGCTTATTTCCTAGGGTTCTTGGGAGATAATGTACATAGAAAGCACCCCTCACATACAGTGTCTGACACATGGTACAAGCTCGATAAACGTGGGCCGTTCTCATTAAGGACTAAATCTGATATAAAATTTTACAGTGCGGAAAATATTTGCATTTTATTTTCCCAACAATTACGTGAGGTAATTTTTATGATTGGAGTGAGGAAACTACAGATCAGCAAGGTTCATTGGTCACAACTAGTAGGTAGCAGAACCAAAACTCAGTTCTAGGTTTCTATGCCAAATCCTATGTTATTCTACTGAACTTGCGAACTCTGATTTAGATGGGGCGGAGGGCTGCAGGGGGAGAGAACGGGGGTCAGTCACACAAACTTTAAGCACCACCAAATTCCAGGACTGGCTTCTGATGTAAGATTCTTATTGCCACAATGATAATCCTACTTGAAATACACCAAAGCGATCGATTCTAGCAAAGAACAGTACATTCTTAAAGAAGGGGTCCTTAAAGCTTATTTCGTTTCTGCCAAGTGTTTGTTCAGCTTAGGCAGTCCAATGCCCACCTCATCGCTGCCAACCTTCCACGGCTCCAGTATAAATTCAGAGACAGGTTTTTCTCCTTTAATTTCAAACGCAGACTACTAATCACAGTCTGATACCCATCAGCAAGAATTTCACCCGGCTGGAACAGTTGTCCATAAATCTCAAATTTCAAGTGATTCCTCCAACATTTAAAAAAAAAGGGAAATTGTGTTGAAGAGGAAACTGACAATGAGCTTCTGTCTGGTAGCTGTGAAAACGGTTATTGCTGACCCCTTTTTGTCTTTGAATTACTGCTTAGCTTTCTGTCTGGACATATGGAAAGAAGAAATCTTTGGGGATATTGCCAGATAAAGCTGGCTTACCTTGGATGCCTGAACGGACAGGATGTCTAAGAATAGACTCCAAGGGGGAAATGCAAGAGAGCTGAGAGGAACTATAAGAAGGGGGCATTTCGTTCACTTTTTCCAATAACTCCTTTAATTTAAGAAGTGAATAAAGTTATGGCTCAGTGCCATACAGAATGAATAGTAAAGAACACTGGGAAATGATAGGCACTTTTGAGAAAGCTCTATTATTATAGGAATGTAAGGAAGGAGGGGGCCAAATCGTCTCCTTCCACTAAGGCATCAAGGTAGGAAACCAGGCTGTTGGTTTCATGAAAGGTGGAGACAGGAAATTTCAAATTCTATTCCTACTTTGGAATGCTGATGCCGTCATGGCCAAGAGCATTTTTTAAATTATTATTTCCTCGCCTCTTTTCCCACATCTATAAAAAGGAGTTAATCAAGGGTGTTGCTGAGGTTTAATTAGTTAATACTTGTAAAGTGCTTTGAAGATGGAAAAAAAAAAGATCATAAATATCCATGGGTTGAAGTCAAGATTTAATAAATCATAGCTTGGGGCAAATGAAGGTGATTTGGTTTTGATGGGTAACTTTCCCTGACATTACTCAGCCACTGCCGTGGGGGGAGGAAAATGACGGGACCCTCTTCTAGTGCTTTTCAGAATTTTGTTCAGAGAAAATAATTTGTCTCCATCAGGACAAAATAAATAAATAAATAAATAAAATCAGGAAATCTAAAGAAAAAGAAAAATGGATCCAAGAATTCATAGTGAGTCTCCACCCCTTTCCTCAGATCAGAGTTTTGTGTGTGGTGTTGTCAAACAGATACTGGAGAGGAATGGAAAGAAGCTATGGCACTGGTTAGGCCTAGTCCCAGCTTGATCTCAACACTTTTCTAGCTGTGTGAAGCTGAGCCAGCTACTTTACTTCTTGGAACGTTGGTGTCTTCCTCTGTGAAACCGGGATCATTCCTCTCTCTTAGGATGCTGTGAGGAGAAGCTGAAATAACTGGTAGGAAGTACCAGCTTCTCCCTGACTTCTTACAATTATTTTCATCCTATTTCTCTTCCTCCTTCAGCCCAGGTTGTCTTTCTCAGAAGCTTCTGAAGCACCAACATGTTGGATTATTGTTTTCAGCTCAGAGCTCTGGGGGTTATTCTATTTACTTTCGATGTTTTCACTGGAGAATCTTATGTGCTCATTTCCACTAGGAAACAGCAATTTCAGGGGAGGAGACTCTGTTTTCTGCCAAGGTTATTTCAGGGGGAAACTCAAGTTTAAAAAAAAAAAAAAAAAAAGACCCTAGATTATTTTCTAAATCCCAGATCTCAGTGCAGCTGTCTTTCTGTTCCACTGTCTTGCAACTGATATCCGGATATTAAATTCCTGAGAATGAAAGCTCTCTGAAAACATAACTCACTGGAAAGGAGAAAGGCCTGGGACTACCAGGTATGTGATTTTTAGTCTCGTTTAAAGTGAAGGAGCCCAAGCAGGTATTCCTGGGAGACTTTTGTGCGGTAGGTAGCATTGTGTTGCCAACAAATGCCAGCCACAAGCCCTCACTGAGAGTCACAGGTACTGGAGATGGTTAGAGCCAGGGGCAAGTTTAGAGACTGTGAAGTTTTCCCCCTGCCCCCATCACTGACGAGGACGCTGAGTTCCAGGCTCCCAAGGGACGTACATACAAACTATGTCAGAATCAGATAAATACCACTTGGCCCTACCTATTTATGAGCCAGTCTATCAATGTGTGACAACGGCTGTAGGAAAAAGTCACCAGGATTTATGGTTACAGCTACCTGGATGTCTAAAAAGCATGCAAAGTACACCTTAAAATTAAACTTAAACACGATTGAACTTCAAAGACAGTGAATTGGCTGAGTCCTTGAGGTTGTAAAAGGATGCAAAGGACAGGTGTGTCAGGGAGGGGTGGTGGATTGTAACACCTGAATTGCTGTGAATTACTCCAGTGAAATGAGCATGGAGTTCCCACTCTACCCTCTCCTTTCCTGGCTCTCTTCGTTTGTGTCATGGCTGCTGTCAGCACTGGCATTGTTGAGTGCAGAGGACAAAGATGAATGACAAGAAGAGACAGACACTGTATACATTTTATACTTTGAATATTCCCTTGGTGTTTGGCCATACACCAATTTCCTCAATTGTGAACCTACTACAGCTTGATTTATCAAGGGACTAATTTTAGAAGGAAGAGGAGGTGCTGGCATCCTGGTAACAGTCTACCTTTTTGAGTTATAAGGTCTGAACAGGAAGGAGATAACAAACAAGCAAGGAAAGTTGTACAATGCCACACAACCGCAGATGTCCTACCTGTCTCCATAATGCTTCACCGTGGAATGAAGACTGAGACAGCTCAGCTCAGTCTTCGGCTGTCACTGGGAACACGTGTGCCTGTCATTCATTGCATCGCTGAAGTTCAGCAACTTCTTGGGTCTTCACCCTGAGTCCAATGAGATGCATGGTCAAGAGCAGGGACAAGAGTAGAGAAGAAACCATAGCCAGAGTCCATCTCCCCTTCCCAGTCTGTCCCAAATGTTTAACCATGTAAGAGAAACGGAAGGCCATGCAGCAGATCCATTGCTATGATTTTAGCTCGATCTCTTGGGTTCCTCAGCCTTGGTCCTCCTTGGCCAAGGTGGGGTGTGGGGGTGAATGCAAGAGTGGGTTGTTCTTGAGTAATAGACCATCCTCATAGTTGTTACACCACAGACAAAAAACACGGACTCTGTCTATATTCTTGATGTACAATCACTTACTGTGTTGCCCCAGTTTCTTTAGTTTCGATATTTTCAGAAACAAGAGGAGTATTCATTATCTCACTTCCCATCTGTGCTCCATCAACACCGTTCCCACACGCCATTCTGCAAACACCGTGTACCTTCATGACCACTCTCCTTTATACACACACTCGCTCTACCTGGGATCTCCTTTCCACCTCTGTACCTAGCCAGTTTCTACTCTTCCTTTCTGACCCAACTTAAATATCACCTCTTCTAAGACGCCAGAGTTCCACGTATTTTCCTCACCGACACGCTTATCAAAGTGGCATAATGCAAACACTTATTTACATGTGTATGTTTCTTACTAAACTCTGAATTCCTTGAGGACATAGAATCTGATGTTCAATTTTTTTTTTTTTTGATGTTCAATTTTTTAAAAATTCCATTAAATCACACTCTTTGGTATATAAACTAGATCCAATATATGTTTACAGAATGAAGAAATGAATAGCAAAAAAAAAAAAAAAAAAAATCCCACAGCCAAAAATAAAAGGGAACTGATTAACAGGGAAAAATATTTTCAACAAATACAGAAAGAAATTATTACTACCCATAATATACAAATATTTTTCAAATAATAAGGAAAGTATGAACATAACAATAGAAAAACATAAACATAAACATAGAACATAAAAATAGAAAAACAGGCAAACAATAGAAAATATTTCTTCTCTACAAGTAAGTAAAGAAGAAACAATGAATAATCAATAACATTTATGAACATATTTCAACTTAACTTATTATCAAAGGGATACAAATTAAAACAATGAGATATTTTTTCCCTCTATCAACTTGGCAAAGATAAAAACACAATTTTCAGTGTTGTTGAGGGCCTAATAAGATAGGGACTCTGGTGAGTATGAAATATAATCTTTCTGGAAACCACTTTGGAAATGTATATATACGGTATGTACTGAAAGTCTTTAAAGTGTTTTATATATTTTGTCCTAGTAATCTCAGTTCTAGTCATTTATTACAAAGAATTAACTAGAAATGTGTAAAAGTCCATATATAAGGATGACATTCAAATAAATATTTATAATATCAAAAATTTGAAAATAACGTAAATGTAAATTATACAGCCACATATTAAAATATCATACAGCCATTAAAAACGTGTTTTTAAAAAAACGAAACAAAACATGTTTTCAAAGACTATTTCATAGGATACATAAGAAAATATTTCTCACATAACCTTATGAAAAATAGTAAGATGCAAAATTCTGTTATGTTTCCAATTTTATAAAATATAGATAGTAGACAGATATTTATAAAAAACAACAACAAAAAAAACCCCAGAAGAATATACACCAATGTTAACTGTAGTTACATCTGAGTGGAGAAATTATGGGTGATTTTTAATTTGCTTTGTATAATTTTATAATTGTCTTGGTTTCTATGTTTTTCACAATAAGCTTTTATACTATGACAAAAAATGAGTTTTTGTACTAACATTAAAAATTTTAAAGAGCTACAAGTCACCACTACGCAACTATCAAAGTGGCTTTAAAAAAAGAAACTCCTCAGTGATAACACTGAATGCTGGTGCAGAGGCAGAGAAACTGGATTTCTTCTACATTACCGGTGAGAATGTAAAGTGGTACAGCCATTTGGAAAGGTGTATGGCAGTTTCCTACAAAACATGTGCTTACCAAACAACCCAACATCTGCACTCTTGAGCATTTATCCTAGAGAAGTAATAACTTTACACAAAAACCTATATGTAAGCATTCACAGGAGCTTTACTTGTAGTTGACAAAAGCCGGAAATAACCCAAATGTCCTTCAGCGTGTGAATGGTTAAAGAAATGGTGGTGCATCCATTCCATGGACTACTACTCAGCAACAAAAAGTGCCAACTATGGATACACACAACCACTTGGATGGATCTCCAGGGAATCATGCTGAGTGGAAAAAGCCAATCCCATTAGATTACCTACCGCCAGATTCCATTTATATGGCATTGTTGAAATGACAAAATTATAGAGACAAGAAAATGAATGGTTGCCATAGGTTAGGGAGAAGAGGGGGGAAGGAGAGAGGTAGCACAGGTGATCTTTGTGATGAAACCATCCTGTATCTTAACTGTGGCGGTGGTAAATCTACATGTGATAAAAATGCACAGAACAAAATACACACACACACACACACACAAACACACATGCACACACAAATGACTGCATGCAAAACTGGTGAAATCTGAGTAAGGTTGGTAGATTAATTTTGTCCATGTCAATTTCCTGGTTGTGATATTGTAGTATAATTGTGCAAGAATTAACATTGAGAAAAACTGGGTTTAAGGTATAGGGATCTCTGCATTACTTCTTATAACTGCACGCAAATCCACAATTATCTGAAAATTGAGAGTTAAAAAGAAAAGAAACGGACAGAAACCTATAAATGAAACAAGATCGGAGAGACACATCAACCAGTTGCGATGTGTGCTTAACTGGATCTTGATTCAAACTATAAAAACCTGTGACTTCCGTGAAATACTACAAATGTGAACATTGGCTAGATAGTTGATGCCCTTAACGAATTATAGAGAGTTGTTTTTAGATGCAATGATGTTATTGTGGCTATGTTTAAAAAAAAGAAAAAAATGAGCCCTGATCTTTCAGAGATTCAAACCAAAATATTTAGAGATGAAGTCATATGACATCTGTATTTGCTTCAAAACAATATGAGCGGGCAGAGCATAACATGGTGATTGGTTAGGCTTAGCCACAGGTGGATGTATGAATTGGTGTACATTATACTAGTCTATCTATTTTTCTGTATTTTCTAAATTCTCCATAATAAGACTTTCATTAATGAGGAAAAAGGAAAGGAAAGGCCGAATCTTCAAGGAAACCCTTCCAAGGTACTTATCCTCTCATCAGTAAACATGTGGTTTCTACCTTGCATACCAGGCCCTGTGCTAGGCTTTAAAGAGTTGGCCATAAACAGCCTGCTCCTTCCCAGAGCTCAAAGGCTAGTAGGAGCAAAGAGCGTGCTGCAGCTTGAGTCCGTTACAGTCGGCAGGACAGTTGTTTAAACCTGGGTTTGATTCCTGAATCTGACTTTAGCATCATCTGTTTTTACATCAACGCTTTTCATTTCAGATGTGTTCCAACCCAAATGACATTACATTCTTATTGTCATCTGACTCTGCTGTCACCGTGGGGAGTAGCCAAAGCAAGACTAACGATGTTTACTGAAGTCTTTCAGTTTTCGTCATAGGAGGATCTGAGCTCAGTTTCCATCTCTCTCATCGCCCACCACCGCCATCTCCAGGTCCTCGAGCCTGTCAGGGTGGCTCCAGGATCTGGATACTGAATCAGAGGGAGACTTGTTAAATGAGACTTTTAGAGGGAAGGAAACTTGGTTATATGTCTTAGGGGGAAAAACAGGATAACATTGCATTTGATGAGGAGAATGATTCATTTCACCTTGATAAAATGGAAACTCAAATGAAAATAAGTTGTTTTGCGTGCGCGCACGCGCGCGCACACACACACACACACACACACACACTGGTGTAAAGGATGTCATGCGGTGAACAGTATTAAGGCCATAAATTACGTTTCATAGAGTGTGGTTTCTCCACAAAGCCACTTGGCAAGGCACACTGTGATTAATATCACACTAGGGAAGGTGTGACGAAGGTGAAGACAAGGAAAGGAGGGGTGGCAGCACACGAGACACAGAGACAATAGTGACAGCAGCCGCTTTGCCATTTGGCCTGAGGGGCCAATACCCTCAGACTTTATGACTGGTAGACAACACCTGCTTAGCTTATATTAAAACACACACAAAAAAATTACCAAACACTTCAGAAAAACATTAAGCGCTGCCCTGAATATTGTTGACATACATTATTTATCAGTGCCGTATTACTAAATGCAGAATCAATAGATTAAAACACAAAAGACCTGCAGAAATAACAATCACCAAAAATAGATAAATCTTCTACTGGGATTTACCACGAGGCCTGGACACTGGAGCAAAGAAAGCATTTGTTTCTGGTTTCGCCATTTGTCACTATTGATTCAGCCTGTGACAGGAAGATCACTGCCTTGACAAAGAATGATTTATCCTCCCTCTCAATACAATTTGCAACCTTCTGTCTCATTTGAATCCTCACCTCTAGAGTCTGTATTCTGATAGGAAAAACCATAAAGGAATTAGGGGGCTTTTTGGTCTCAGAAGTCTGCCTCTAATTACTTTTAATATCAAATGGAACATCAAATGGAACATTTAATATCAAATGGAATATCAAATAAAAAGCTGGAACATAATGAATTTGAGGGATACAAAGCTTGGCCTTAGATAATAGGTTTGAATACAGAGCACAAGCGGCTGTGCTTGGAAGCAGAGAAAGGAGGGTCTGCGATGGTATGAATAACACAAGGAAAACAGCCCTCACTTGAGCCAATCCTGAGCTTTGCACGTTTCCCACGATGTCGTCCTCTTTTATTACTGCCACCTGGTTTAGTAGCCTGGTCTTCCAGTTAGGAAAGACCATTTTTTGAGAAATCCCACCCCCAATGTGATGGTGAAGGAGCTGGAACTTTTGGGAAGTGAGTCAGTCATGACAATGGAGCCCTCATGAATGGGATTAGTGTCCTTATAAAAGAGACTCTGGACAGTTCCCTCCAGCCAGTTATCCAAGCTGTCTTTTATTTTGACAAATCTCATTCTAAACAAGTCATAATTGGGGAGAGAGAAAAAAAATGTTTTCAGTATAATTCAACAAACGCCTATAGAATGTCTATCAAACACCACCACTAGGCACCACAGGACCCATGGTCATCCATCGAACGTTTACCGACTGCCTCGTCTCTGTCAGGCAGTGAGTAGGCTAGGTGCTGGGGACACAGTGATGAGTAAGATAATCCCTTCTGTCTTAGTCCATGCCGGCTGCTATCACAAAAAGACCACAGACTGGGTGGCTTATAAACAACAGACATTTATTTCTCATAGTTCTGGAGGCTGGGAAGTTCAAGATCAAGGTGCCAGCAGATTCGGTGCCTCCTGAGAACCCGCTTCCTGGTTCATAGATGGTTGTCTTCTCGTTGTATCCTCACATGGCTGAAGGGAGCTCTCCAAAGTCCCTTGTATAAGGACACTAATAACATTCAAGAGGCCACCACCCTCATGACCGAATCACTTCCCAAAGGTCCCCCCTCTTTTATCATCACACTGGGGCTGGGATTTCAACCAGAAAAATTTCAGGAAACACAAACATTCAGTCTAGAGCACTTTCCCTCATGGAGCTTACAGCCTGGTAAGGGAGACACTTATGAAACAAATCACACAATTAAGTAATTCATTGAAATCGTGGAAATTGGTAAGAGTTGTGCAGGTGATAAGAGAAAGCATGAGGGTCTGCTCTGAGCGTTCTAGGAAGGCTTCCCTGAGGAAGTGATATTCAAGCTGAGAACCAAAGGAGTGAGCTACTTGAGGAACATTGGGAGTTAGCTACATTGGGAGGTAAAAGATAGTATGGTCTCTCTCTCAAAGCTTCCGATAGAGCTGGGAGCCATGAATGAGAAACATGAATGAGGAGTTGTGATCCTATCTAGACCAGTAAGTGTTGTCATGGAGATGTGTGGCTATGGGACTGTGGCTGGATTCCTGCAGGGTGAGCCTTCCAGGGTCTGACCCTGACCCCTGGCTCCAGTGTGGACAGAGCCAAAACGAATAAGGTGATGCCAGGGGACACGAACAAGAGAGGAAATTATTCTTCTTGGCTTGTCTGCTGAGGTACTGTCAGTGCTCAAGAAATGGAACATAATATGATCGTCTTTCTTACTGTTTCCTCACTTGGGTAAGTAGTTCAGTATTTAATCTCCTTTTGAAAGATGGGAAAGAGGACCTGGCAAAGAAGCAACATATTTTAGATCTGAAAATTTAAAAATTCTCAAGTGTAGCAAAATATGTCATGATGAATGTTATTTAAAAAAAAAAAAAGCACGATGGTTTTATGAGGTGATGCAATGTGTGACTGGAGGGCCAAATGTGTAAATTGATTCTGTGAACTTTTCATTCATTCATTCATTCATTCATTCATTCAACGACTATTTAATGAGCATCTACTACATTCCTGGCAGACAAGGTTCTTGTCCTCACGAAGCTTGCACTTAGTAGGAGAGATGGATGATATACAAATATGACCCAAGGTAGTTACAAGTGCTATAAGAAAATAAAGTGGACTCAGGTAATGGAGAAAAATAAGAATAAGGATAGAGAGAACCTATTAGGTTATAGTGGTCAGGAAAGTCCCCTCTGTAGGGACAGCTTCATGAATATGTGACCACACTGTTGCACAAGCCACCACACTCAAATGGGGACTCTGTGCTAGGGGTTTAATCCTCTGCTGTCACCATCTTAAAATTTTTAATTACATTTCTGAGTTGTGATTTGTAAGGGAAGTCTGATGGGACAATGGAGCATGTGCTACGGGCTGGAAGCCTCAGCTCTCCTGTGATCCCACCTCCGTTGGGTTCTTGGCTGCCCTCTCCCGCAGGCCCCAAGCAAATGCAGCCACCGCTCCCCCGTGGGAGCCAGGGAGCAAGCACAGGGAGAGTCGGGGTGGGCATAGGGTGAGAGCATCTGTGAATGTTAACCCAGGGGCAGCATTGTGCCCAAAGGAGTGTGACATTAAATGGCAAAGTAAACATACTATGACAGGTCAAGAAAGACCACAGACGGAAGGGACAAGCCTTTCTTCCTGCTCTTTGAACAAGGGGCACTGCCTTGCATTTTCACGGTGCACTGAGCCCTGCAAATTATGTAGCTGGGCCCTGCCTCTCTGAGGAGGGGACATCTGAGCAGAGACCTGAAAGGAGGGAAGATGTGGGTGTCAGCGCACCAAGCAGAGGAAACTTCAAGGGCTAAGGCCCTCAGGCTGGACCAAGTCTGACTAGTTGGAGGAACAGCAGGGAGGCTGGTGTGGCGGCAGTGCTGCCAGTGTGTGGGAAGGTGGGTGTGGGCAGGAGCCCGGTGGTGCAGCTGGGGCCAGAGTGTGTGGGGCTTTATAGGTCATGATAAGGAGACTAGCTTCCAGTCTAGATGGAGGCTACAGAAATATTTTAGGTAGGAAACTTATACGGTGTGATTTATATTTTTAAAGGCTGGGGGTTTTGGCGGGGAGATGGTGAGATTTACCTTATTTTTAGTTTATTAATATATTAACTCATTTATATTTCACCCTGTTGTCACAGGGGTTGGGTGGCCTTGAATGAAGACGATGACAGAGGTGTGAATGCCAGGGCCATGAAATGGAGAGGCAGGAGTGGCTTGAGCCCAAATGGGAGGGAGAGCCCCCATCCACAGACACCGTGGTGACTCTGGGGGGGGGGGGCGGTGTGGGAGCAGGAAGGAGTGAGTTGAGTGGAAGAGTCTAAGGCCCTCATTCTCCATCGTGAAGTAAGAAGCAAAGTCATGTGCTAAGAACGAGGGGTAGCTGGGGAAGAGGATGTCAGGACACGAGAGAAGGTTTGGAACATTTTTCCGAGGAACAGGAGAAAGGTGCTTTGGGACAAGAACAGGGGATTTGGGCAGCAGCAATGTCCTGGTTCTGGTGGGAAACCCTTCTTGTTTCTGAAAGTAACCTAAGTTATGGACCACATTTTTTACCATTCCAGAAGGATCTCCCACACCGAACCCCAGTCTCCTTCCTACTCTTCTTAAAAATGCACAGGTTTCCAATCTTGTAAACCATAAACTGCCTTGTGATGCAGCTGGTCCAGTCTTTTCCCTATATCTCTTCTTCTATCTATATCTTTAAATGCATGGAACTTTCTTTATCTGTTCTTCTATATTGTAGCTATTCATTCCTTAATCTCTTGCCATATGATTTTATTCTGTCATGTTATTGAAATTTCCCTTTAAGATCACCTATGATTTTCACCCTGTTCTTTGAGTGCACGTGTGTGTGACCTGTAAAAGCTTTTTCCTTATTTTGCCTCTACCTCTCATTTAAAACTCGTGTTCTTCATTTGCAGAAGCCTGATCTCCCGTGACTCTCTTCCCACCTCTCTGATCACTATAATCTTTATCTTCTCTGCAGCTCTTTCTCCTTCTCTTGGTCCCTCGTCACGGGCACTGACTGACACTCAGCTTTGGCTCATCGTTTTGGCCGAGTCACCTCCTTAGGAGCTTATCTACTTTCCCATCGTCAACAATCCCAATTAGCAGGGCCTCCCAACTCTTGGCATATGATTTTCAACCACACCTTTGGCCCAAACTTCTCTCCCAGACTCTGTTGTCATAATTCCAACCTAAAATCGTCATGTCTAAAAATAAGCTCAAAATTTTTCCTATAAAAATATCTTCTCAGGTTTCTCAAAACAATTAAAAGTAAAATTACCATATGGCCCAGCAATTCCACTCCTGGGTAAATACCCAGAAGAATTAAAAGGAGGGACTTGAAAAAATATTTGTACACTCACAGCAGCATTATTCACATTAGCCAAGAGGTGGAAGCAACCCAAGTTATTTCCCATTGATGGACGAATGGATAAACGAAATATGGTATATACATACAATGGAATATTATTTGGCTTTAAAAAGGAAGAAAATTATGACAAATGCTACACCATGGATGGACACTGAGGACATTATGCTAAGTGAAATAAGCCAGTCACAAAAGAACAAATACTATATGATTTCACTTATATTAGCTATCTAACATAGTCTGATTCAGACAGAGAAAGTAGAATGGTGATTGCCAGGGGATGGGAGAGGGAAAAATGGGGAGTTGGTGTTTAATGGGTACAGTTTCACTTTGCAAAGTGAAAAGATGGTGGTGATGATAGCACAATAATGTGAATGTACTTAATCCCCTGAACTGTAATTTTATAATGGTTAAGGTGGTAAAAATTTAATGATTATGTGTTTTACCATATTTTTTCCCCTTTGTTCTGCCGACCCCCCCCCCACTCCGGTTCAAGCCGTTGTTTCTCAGTCTAGTTGTGTAGGACACAGCTCCCTGGCCGATGCTGGTGTTATGAGCCTTGAGCTCCCCCGGCTGAGGCAGTCGGTCGCTCGTCATTGGCTGAAGCTCACGGGAGCTCTCGCCGGCTGCCGGCCACTCATGCTGGCCACCAGCCCCTCATAGCGGCACATGGTTGCCCACAGCAGCACACAGCAGCCCATGGAAGCCCACAGCAGCCTGCAGCAGCCCACAGCAACCCACAGCAGCTCATGCCAACCTCTGGCTGCTCACAGCAGCCCAGCTCCAGGGAGAGCCGGCGCAGCTCACTGGCCCATGTGGGAATCGAACCTGCGACCTCGGCATTAGGAGCACAGCATGGCAGCACTCCAACCACCTGAGCAACCGGGCCGGCCCCATATTTTTCTTAAATCCCTTTTCAGTTTCCAAATATCTATCAGTATTACTATTCTTGAGTCCCCCATGCTCCCAAGCATGGAGCTAATTTTTACTGTGCCCTGTTCTTATGCTCCACATACACTGTGTCTCGTCAATTTTGTCCTTCAAGCAAGCCACAGATGTTTCCTTCTTCCTCATTCCTAGCAACACATCCACCTAGGACACAGACTTGGAAGTGACCTCAGAGGTCTAGCCTCCCCTTCCTCCTATGACTGCAATCCTCTCTAATGTCCCTGGCCAAGATGCTTCAATCATTCATTCATTTAACAAATATTTACTGTGTTCCTATTATATATACGGGGAATATACTGCTGGACAAAGAAGGCTCAATGCCTGCTGTCATAAAGTGTATATTGTAGTCAGGCAGAGAGACTATAAATAAGTAAAGAAATGAAGTCATTTCACATAGTGATAACTGGTAGACAGGAAACAAAACACACTGTAATACAGAAAGTCATGGCAGAGAAGGGAGGACGGAATTCTTCTCCAAATTGAATGGTCAGGGAAGTCATCTCTGAAAAGGTGACATTTTCATTCAGGCACAGACGAACAGAGGGAGACGATCATGCTAAGCTTCAGGGGTCGCCAGGCAGGGGACATCTGTTGTGAAGGCCCTTGGGAATGAACCTGGCTCTTTGGGAAACACAAAAAAGGCTGGTGTGGTGTGAGTGTGGTGAGCTAAGAGGAAGGCCAGAAAAAGATGAGTTTGGAGAGGCAGGCGTGGCCAGGCCGTATGAGACCTTTTAGGCTGGCCTGAGGAGTTGGAGCGTGATTCTAAGTTCAAGGTGAAACCAGAGGAGGATTCTAAGCAAGGCAGGAAGGTGATTTGTTTTGCTTTTTTATAAGAACACTGTGGCTGCTTACTGTGTGGAGAATGTACTGTGAGGCTTATGAGAGGGAGAGTAATTAGGAGGCAGTGGCAGGAGCCTCGCTGACAGACCGTGGTGACCTAGACTGGGTGAGGGCAGTGTATGTGGAGACAAGTGGGCAAATATACGCTAAAAATATTTTGGAGGCACAAATGATAGGACTTGTTGATGGATTGGATACAGGGATAAAGGAAAGGGAGGACTCAAGGATGACTCTTAGGTTTTGGCTCAAGCAATGTGTGGACAGTGATGTCATTTCCTGAGACGGGGAAGTCTGGGGTGGGATAGGTTGGTGGGTGGAGAGAATCAACTATCTAATTGTACAGTCCTAATAATGAGACACTCACTGCAGGGACAGGCTATCATTCCGCTGATGTTAGAAAAGACTTATCCAAATTTGTTCCCCTGAAAATCTACTCGTTCATCCTAATTCTTCTCCTTCTAACAAAATGAATTAAGTCTTTCCTACATGACAGTCCTTTGCTTTATTTATGTTGAGGAGAACTACTATGCCCTTCTAAGTTTTGTCTCCTCTGAGCGAAATATCCATAATTTACTCAAGTTCTTTCTTTTTTCTGGATCACTGCAGATTCAAACTAATCTTCCTTCTACCTCATCTCAATCTATCATGCAAATTTCAGCTAGATCCATCTTCCTAATGCACCAGTTATCAATCACTAAGGGCTAGGCACTGCCCTGGGGAAATATATGGAATAGATGATAAAAAGTGGATTCTTCTATCTCAGTTTTTGCCAAGGCAAGGAGACAACAGTTCTTAAAAATACTACCGTACCATGCAAAAACTTCAAAGATAGTAGCCAAGAAGATCCGTAACCTTTTGCCCCTATCTTTTTTTTTTAAATAAGTGTTACTGGGGAATATTGGGGAACAGTGTGTTTCTCCAGGGCTCATCAGCTCCAAGTTATTGTCCTTTAATCTAGTTGTGGAGGGCGCAGCTCACTGGCCCATGTGGGAATCTCGCTCTAACCAACTGAGTCATCCGGCCGCCCCAGCCCCTATCTTTAATATGTACGAGTTGAGAATGGAGATTGAGAGATCTGTGCAAAGGACAATGTGTGACCTGGCTGTGAATCCCATTCCTTCCAAGGGTGGAGGGAGGGCTGCTTCCCCTTTCACCCCAGGCCAAGAGAAAGGATCATTGGGCAAGCTTGATGTCTGACACCAGAGTTAGGGGGACACCACAGACGGGTGTCTGACTCCTGCCTGGAAAACCTAAAAGGTAAAGACGGGCTGGCTACTTGTTCTGAGGATCACGGGGCTGCATTGGGCAGTCTGCCCATGCAGAGTGTGTGGGGGCAAAGAACGGGAGGCTATTTCTCATGGAACGCACATGGAACGTGTGGGGATGAGGGCTGGCTTGGAGCCATTTTGAGTCCTGCCCAAGAGAACCACCTGGAAGTCTGTGTAGAGAGGGCTGCTAGGAAACAGGTGGAGGAGGGTGTCATTGGGGAAGAGCATATCACCTGTCACAGGAAATGCTGTTGAACCTTCCCATGGTAGCCTCCCAAGAACCCACAAAGA
Organism: Rhinolophus sinicus; assembly: GCF_057876585.1. Lineage (NCBI taxonomy): Eukaryota > Metazoa > Chordata > Mammalia > Chiroptera > Rhinolophidae > Rhinolophus > Rhinolophus sinicus. Next base: position 45,398,069 of record NC_142507.1, on the reverse strand, counting down.
GGCCCAGGAGAGGGTCAGCTTTAAAAATAGGTCCCCAGACAGTGGAGCCCTATTAAGATAGTACTACTGTGTTTCCCCGAAAATAAGACCTAGCCAGACAATCGGCTAGGAGCAAATGCATCTTTTGGAGCAAAATTAATATAAGACCCGGTCTTATTTTACTGTAAGACCAGGTCTATAATATAATATAATATAATATAATATAATATAATATAATATAATATAATATAATATAATATAATATAATATAATATCGGGCCTTATATTAATTTTTGCTCCAGAAGATGCATTAAAGCTGACTGTCCGACTAGGTCTTATTTTCGGGGAAACAGTCTAGTCAATTAAGGACTTCCCTGCTTCCTTTAGCTGTCATCCCCTGTCCCCTTCAACCATAGAGAGGCCAGAAATCCCTCTTAGCTAGAAAGATGAGGAGAGGTGAGAGTAGTAGGTGAGCAAAAGAGAAACTACACCCCTCCTTCTCCATATTGGACCAATAATTAATAGGCTAATTATTTAATTATTGAATTAAAACTGATTTAAAAAGACTCAGGGTGAACAAGGGAAGAACTTGCCCCATTTTTAAGACACAGTGTAAGTTCAAAATCAAGTTTTTCTCTGGTTACATTTGAAGTTCTCCCCCTTCAACATTCTGGTTACACACAGAAGAAAGAAGCTTTCGCTTTGTCATTCTCATGCTTTAAAAACTCCCTTCAACGCCTCTTTCTTGCCTTTTAGATTAAATCTAAACTCCTAAGCATAGAGTTCGATGTCCTCTATTACCTGATCTTGCGTATATTTTTCAACCAAGCCTCCCCCGACCCCCAACCCAATGGAACATTTGACTCCAGTCAGGTGGTCCTCTCTGCTTTGTAATAACAGATAATATTTTTGGGGACATTAATTGTGCTAAGAGTTACATCATTTAATCCTCCCAACAACTTTTGAGGTAGATATAATTATTCTTACCACCATTTTACAGATGAAGAATCAGAAATCGCTAACAAATGGTGAGGCTGTGATTGGAACCCAGACGGTCTGACTCCAGAGCCCACAATCCTAACAGTTAAGCATACTGCATCCTCTAGCTCCAGGCATATAGTCTGCTCTCAACCCATGTTCGGCATGTCCCCCTGCCCTCCTCGCCTCTTCTTATGCCACCCCAGACATCTTTCCTATCCCAGCGCAAACTCCTCCTCCTCTGGGAAGCCTTCCCTGAGTATTTCACAGTTATCCCTAGTCTCTGAACTCCCAAAACATTTAATCCACATTAAGGACTTTAAAACTTGAACCTGTGCTATTTGTTTCGCTATTGCCATTTGGGGCATGTCCCTTGGGGAAGCCCCTGTAAGTTCCTTCCAGGATAAGTCCAGTCTGTGTTTCAAACTGTTCTTGTGTTCACCAGCGCAGTGGCTCTCCAACTTTAGTACAGAAAGCTATCCACAGACAGTCCACAGAATAAGAAATGTAAACAACATTTAAATGTATGAAAAGATGCTGGACCTCATTATAATAACAGACATGCAAAGCCTCACTGAGTTACTATTTATCACCTGTCAGACAAAACTTTTAAAGTGTGACAACATATCCCCACGACAAGGCTGTAGAGAAAGAGGATCTCTGCTACATTGCTAGTGGGAGTGCAAAACAATGTAACTCCCACAGAAGGGAATTTGGCAGTGTCTAGCAATATTACATGTGCATTCCTTTTGACCCAGTAATTCCACTTTTGGGAATCTATCCTAACGATACACTGGCAAAAATCTGAAATGCTGTATGTTCAAAGCTACTCTTTGCAGTACTATTCGTAAATGCAAAAGACTGAAAAAAAAAATAACCAAAAACCCGTGCCAATCAATAGAAGCCTGGTTGAATAGACATGGCGCATCCCCATAAAAGAATACTGTGTGGGAATGAGGAGGGATTGCTACAGATGGCTTTGGATGGTCCATTAAGTGAACAAAGCAAAGAAAAATGTGTACAGTGTTCTACCATTTGTGTAAGAAAGATAGGAATGCAACTACGTATTTGCTTATTTTTTCAAAAGGAAACAATAGAAGAGTAAACTAAAAAACTAATAAAAGTCATTATCTGTGATGGGGAGAAGTCAGTGGGGAGGAAATGGGAATGAAGACAGATCTCTCTGAATGTCCCTTGCTTTATAGTTTTGACTGGGAACCAAGGAGTTTACAAAATTCAAAACCAAAATTAAACCAAAAGAAAACATTAGAAACAAACTAGAAAGGTATACATATATAGTGGAATTTAACAATTAAGTGACTAGATGGGAGCCAGATTTCTCCCTGTTGGAATGGGAGGTTACAGATAAGTGAGAGGAGGAGGCCAGAATGATCCACGGGGCAGTGAATTCGAGTTGGAGGCATTAGTATGAAGTCATGTTTAGCTTAATGTTAGCTAAATTGCATTGGACAATATGGATACAAATGGTTACACACAGAAATATTTACAGGTATGTAGGCAAATACAGGTCAGTATACAGATACAAGTTAGCATGTATTTCCTTGGTCTGTCAGCTGAGAGGGCCTGGAAGCAATAACACCCCAATCACCACAGGCACACCAAACACTGAAATCTTGGTTTCTAATACCATTCTCCAACAGAAGGAACAAGGGCCCCTTAGAGAAATGTTCAATTCTAGGACAGGAGCCGAAAATATACAGGATAAGCCTGGAGCATCTTGTAGTGCCAGAAAGAAAGGAAGTGCTCAAAAAAAATTGTGGGGTCATGTCAAAAGGACACAAAAGCCAACTAAAAAGCTCCCAATGTCCAAAACTGAACCAATTAGAGCAATCAAATAAGTAGAATGAATTATAATTCAAGATATAAAATAAACGTCTGTGCATCCATGTTGATATAAAATGACTGAATCAATCAATCGGGAGAAGAGGCCAATGACCCCAGCAAAAGAATTCCAGATAGTTCACGTAGATATCCACCCTGAAGGAGACAGAACGTAACCCGCCACTCCTTAAGTGTGGGCTGTGCATAGTGACTTCCTTCCAGGGAATACAATATGGAAGGGAGGGAAAAAAGGGTAATTGTACTGTGGAGAAACCTGACAAACATCACCTCAGCCAAGTGATCAACATCACCATTAACAGTGGTGAGTCATGTTAATAGAATGTACCTTTGATATGATGTGATGAGAATGGCACTTTACCTCTGTGGTCTTTTGTCCCAAATTACATAATCCCCGTCTCAACGTGAGAAAAATATCAGACAAATCGCAATTGAGGGGCATGCTATGAAATACCTGACCAGTACTTTTCAAACGTACCAAGGTCATCACAAGCAAGGGAAGTCTGAGAAACCGTCACAGCCAAGAGATGCTGCAGGATAGATGATGTCTATAGTAATTGGTGTCCGGAATGGGATCCTGGAACAGAGAAAGGACGTTAAGTGAAAACTAAAGAAGTTGGAATAAAGTGTGGATGTTCCTACTGTGTCAATATGGGTTCATTCATTGTGACAAAAGCACCACATTAATTTAAGATCTCAGTAAAAGGAAACTGGATGTGGGGTATATAGGAACTCTTTGTACTATCTTTACAATTTTTCTGTAAATCTAAAAGTGTTCTAAAGTAAAAAGTTGATTGAAAAAATCAGGAACAAATAAATCTAGCTGTATATTAAGTTGATGCTATAAACATAAAGAGAAGAATTATTTTAAGTGACTTTAAAATACAGTATCCTGAGGACAAACTTACACAACAAGAAATCTTAGATAGCCTGTAGTGTTATTATGGCTGAGTACTATATGGGTGTTTGATATACGTTTTCCATAGTGGCTGCACCAATTTACGTTCCCACAAACAGTCCACAAGGGTTCCCTTTCCTCCACATGTTCACCAACACTTGTTATTTCTTGTCTTTTTAATAGTAGCTATTCTAACAGGTGTGAGGTGATAGCTCATTGAGTTTTCGATGTGCATTGCCATAATAGTCATGTAGCATTTTTCATGCACCTGTTGTCCATCTATATGTCTTCTTTGGAAAAATGTCTATTTAGATCTTCTGCCCATGTCTTAATTGGATTGTTTGGTGTGTGTTTTTGTGTGTGTATGTGTGTGTTTTTTTTGCTGTTGAGTTGTATGAGTTCTTTATATGTTTTTTGTATCAACCCCATATCATATACATGATTTGCAAATAGTTTCTCTCTTTCAGTAGGTTGCTTTTTCATGTTGTTGATGGTTTCCTTTCTTGTGCAGAAGCTTTTTAGTTTGATGTAGTCCCATTTGTAGTCTCCACAAGGATGTGGAGAAAAGGGACCTTTGTGCACTGTTGGTGGGAATGTAAATTAGTGCAGCCATTATACAAAACAGCATGGCTGTAGCTCAAAGAACTTAAAATGGAATTACCATGTGATCCAGCAATTCCACTCCTGGATGTTTATCGAAAGAAAATAAAAACACAAATTTGAAAAGATATATGCACCCCTATATTCATAGCAGAATTATTTACAATAGCTAAGATATGGAAACAATCTAATTGTCCATCGATGGATGAATGAATAATGAAATTGTAAATTGTACACACACACACACACACACACACACACACACACACACACAGGAATATTATTCAGCCATTAAAAAGGAAATCTTGCCATTTGAAACAATATGGCTGGACCTCGAGAGCATTATGCTAAGTGAAATAAGTCAGAAAGAGAAATACTGTATGATCTGTCTTATATGTGGAATTTAAAAACATACACGTAAAAAAATTAAGCTCACAGATACAAAGAACACACTAGTGGGGGATGGGAGAAATGGATAAATGGTTGTTTTTTTATTTTAAATAAGTTGAATGTTTAAAAAACAAAAAAGAAAAATTAAAATAGTTTTGTACACTTTTCTTTCTTATAAGTATTAATCCATGTGACTAAGGTATTTCTTAGAGTGTCACTGAAGTGATGGAAAAGAGAAACGTAGAAAACATATCTTTTTCAAAGTGGTCTCGATTATTTTTCCAGTCACTATAAATAAATAGATAATTATCTGGGGGAAAAATTATGTAGAGTACCTGAGAAGCAAATGAATTCTAATAAAAACATACTAATTGCTTATTCCTTCTCATCTCCCCTACCTCTTCCATTTTCAAAAATTTTTTAGAATTTAGTTCCTTTTCCTTCTCTCTTTTCCATTTATCCTAACTCCTTTGGTCATGACATCTGGTTTCATGGCTTCAAATACTGTCTATCTGCTGACAACTACCACACACATATCTCCAGCCCCGACCTCTTCCAGGAACTCAAGAGTCTCATATTCAACTATTTACTTGACATCTCCACATGTATACATAATAGAGGTTTCAAAATAAAATGGTCAAAACTGAACTCCTGCTCTGACCACCCTCATTCGTTCCCCCCTGAAACCTGCTTCTGAGGCATCCTTCTCCATCTAAGTTAGTGACAACGCCATCCTTCATTTGCTTAGGTCAAAACTGTTGGAGTCACGCTTGACTCCACTGCTTCTCTGTGGTCTTTGCAACAGGGACATGATGACAGATGCAGCACGTGTGGGAGGAAGATGGAGGGTACAGATAGATCAAGTAGGGGCCAGTCTCATCTTAGTAAGTCCATAGGAAGCCTTAGAAAGTGTGCGTTTGGAGGAGACATTTGACAGCGAAGATTCAGCACTGGCTGTGTATTTTAAGAAGAATTCTGCAGTTCTGGACACGAGCTGCTCGTCAGGTGTGTGGATGAAGGAAAGAAAGGCCTGATGAAAGCAACATTCTCTTCTAAGAGAGGTTGCTTCATGATGTTTGGGGGAGTCTGACTCTCAGCACACTCATGTGTTGGCAACCGTGAGACCTACGGTGAGGTTTGTTTTTGGTGACACCGATGGTTTCACACACACTGTGCGACACAGAACCCAACAACGGTGACTGTTACTGTGGAAGTAACTACTATTCGTGGAACACGATCATCTGCAACATTTCTCAGAGGGAAATAAAAGGAAACAAATTCTGCCTCTCTTGGTTCAATTTCCAGAGCAAAATTCAACAGCTTTACTGCTCTACAGGAAACCCAAAACTAAAAGCAGCATAGATGACAACTCAGATGAACAGAAAATGGCCATGAATCTCACTGAATATATTTACTTGCAGTTTTCCTTCTCATTTGTCTTTTGTATAGATACAGTGTCTTCTAAAAGCTGGTATTCAACTTACTATAGTTATTCATGGTTCCATATATTCGATGCTCAGTCATGTCCCATGTCCCGACAACCCCTTCATATGAATATGCTATAATCGGTGGAACAAAACTGGAGTCTTCATTGCCCTGACATTTAGTGCGTAGGCCTCACTGGAATATAGGATATGCCAGTTTCCTTGTATCTAAAAAAAGTAAAGACATGCCAACCAAACACACACAATGTGTGGAATGCAAAAAGAAATTTTGAGACTACTATGGAAAGCTGATAATATTAACGGAATTTGATAATATTAAGAAATTATAGTTAATTTGAGTGTGATGATGGCATGATGGTTAAAAAAGAAATAGACAGTCCTTTTCTGTTAGATGAACATACTGGGTGAAACTGATGGGTGAAAGGATAAGATATCTGAGATTCATTTTAATATATTCCAGTCCACTCCCTCCAAAAAAATGGTATACGTGGGTAGAACTGAAACAAGAATAATGGAATATGGGTAATTATTAAAGCTGAATGGTGGGTACGTGGGGTTTATTACACTATTCTCTCTAATGTTGCATATGTTTAAACATATTCATGATAAATCATTTAAATTGTTTTCTTTTTTAAATTAAGTTTATTGGGGTGACAGTAGTTAGTAAAATGACATAGGTTTCAAGCGTAGAATTCTATAATGCATCATCTATGTATCACATTGTGTGCTCACCACACAGTTAGTTCTCCTTCCATCGCCATATATTTGGCCCCCTTTACCACCCTCTTCTAGTGCCCCCTCCCTCCTTACCTTCTGGTAACCACTAAACTGTTGTCTGTGTCTGTGAGTTTTTGTTTCTTTGCCATGTTCATTTGTTGCTTTCAGTTTTATATCCCACATATGAGTGAACTCATATGGTTCTCTACTTTTTCTGTCTGACTTATTTCACTTAGCATAATAATCTCAAGATCCATCCATGTTATTGCAGATGGCAGTATTTCATCTTTTCTTATGGCAGCATAGTATTCCATTGTGTATATACACCACATCTTCTTTATCAGTCATCTATCGAAGGACACGTTGGTTGTTTCCATGTCTTGGCCACCGTAAACAAAGCTGCAATGAACATTGGAGCACACATGTCTTTATGGATAAATGTTTTTAGATTTTTTGGTAGACATGCAGGAGAGGAATTGCTGGGTCGTATGGTAATTCTATTCTTAATTTTTTGAGGAACCTCCACACTGCCTTTTGTAGCAGCTGCACAAGTCTGCATTCCCACCGACAGTGTATGAGGGTTCATTTAAGTTATTTTAATTTTTTTAAAAAAAGGTGCCGATTTTAGGGAAACGAGGAGATTTTGATTCTAGATTGGGGGTGTTTTAAACAAGCAATTCAGGTTATTCTGATGCAGACACTCCAGGACCAGATCAGCTGTAGCACAGCACAGTCCTAGGTAGTGGACACATCCTCCATAGGCATTATTGATTTAAGATGAAGACTATATTTTGATCCATAACTGAAGTTGGAAGATTCACTCCATATGGAAAAATGTGGCAAAGATCAAGCATGGTAATAACTGGCAAAGAGAAGTATTGCAGGGGTCTGACCAGAATCACCCAGGGTTGCCTGATGTCATCATCTCTTCAGAGCCCATGTCACAACAAGGCATTCTGGAGTCTCCAAACTCATTAATTGAAAGATCAGTTGGATTCCCAGAGACTTCCGAAGTGGGTGCCAATTCTGTAATTCCCTTTCCTCTCGCTGTTGAGCTGTGCACAGTTGCTTTAGTCTGGTTTGTTGCAGGGTCCAGCTGTCCCCTATCCCTTCTACCCAGATGCCAAGAAAAGCATGTTTTCTGAGGCTTGTGACCCTTCCATCCTCTCCATTTGCTTATATGCATCTATCAGTTCAGTTACCGACAGCAATAAAGAAGGAAGTCACGAGAGTCTGGGCTTCTGTTCAGCAGTCCCCTAACATGTCTACGAAAGCAAATCTGTTCAGAGAAACCAGAGTGAGAATCCTCCCGAGGCACCTGAGGTACCGAGTTTAATTGAGCTGCAGCTGTTTTTCCTCCTCCCGCACTCATTTCTGGTTCAGCTTGCTGACAACAGGGACTTACCATTTAATTGGCTGTTTCTATGCTTGTCATTCACGTAGGCAACTCTTCCCTAGGCTTTGTTACTAGAAAATGCTTCTTTTAAAATTATTTGCTTTCCTATGGATCCTGAAGAAAAACGTGCAACCCTAAAATCTTTGGGACTTGGTAAGGAGAGGCCGATATATCTGGGGAGATGGTGTGTGTTGTGGGGTGTGGGTGCTCCTGTGAACCAAGAGTAAAGTGGAGTTGGGACTGACATCCCAGGTTATATATTATATAAAGGAGCTGGACAAGTTTCAAGTCTCAGAACCAGTTGGGCAGGTTGAGGGAGTTTCTTTTTATTTCTCACCACTCAGTTGAACAGAGGAAACTTTCAACTTCGGCAGGTGAATGGTTTACTTGGCTTGTTGGGAAAGGTTAGTGAGCTGGGGGCTTAGGTTTCATGGCTCTATCATGCTTTCAGCAAGAGCTAGACCCCCCAAAACAGATGCCAGGCAACAGAATTGAGCCAGCAGTCTACTGGACCCACCAACGGTCAGTTCAATTGTAGACCTAGGCGGCCAATGGTTTTCCAACTTGGCTGGCTTCTGACATAAAAAAAATTATGGGAAACCATTGCCAAAATCAATACATCATGTTTGTGTGTCTGCCTGCCGCAGGTTGCGTCATGATATTGGGCTCTGGTGGTCACCCCATCTCCTCTCCTCTTTGCTTTAGCATCAAACTGCTGCCCAACTTTATGCCAAACTGGCCAGGAGCCTCCCTCCCTGACTTCTTCAGTGGAAAGTTCCAGAGTAATTCTAAGTGTGCCTCTTCGGAGTGCCTTGTGATTTTGCTTTTAAATGGGAGTCTTGCCATTCAGGAATCCTAATTGGTTCCTAGGAGATGAGATGATTCTTTTGGCTTCCACAACCTCTGAATTTCTGCAAACCATTCTCTGTTTACCAAATGAATACACCAGCTCAGGAGCCAGGTGGGAATCTGTTCCAGGCGCCCTCTACTTAAAGAAGAAAATACTGGTATATGTTGTAAAGCAAAAAGAAAGTACGGGGTTGAATTTCAATAAAAGCCACTTTTAACCTAGGAATTTATCCCACTGATAGGTGAGGTCCAATGGGTTAGGAGTAAATACTTTGCAAATATTTAGTATGATCCTTGCAATTATGTTGCTTTTTCCTTCCCTCCACTACCCAGAATGAAGAAAAGGAGTGTTTAGAAATCCCAGTGCCCAGACTGCTGCCCAGACCAATTAGAGCTCCATCTCTGGGGAAGTTCCTGTGTTTTTGTTTTTTGACTTTAACTCCCCCAGGTGATTTCCATGAGCTAAGAAATGCAGACCCACTGCTCTGGTAGAAAGACCAATGGGCTGGGAATAAAATGATCAACTTTTCAAACAAAATGAACAAACAAACAAACAAACAGAAACACACCCATAGATACAAAGGACATTTTGATGATTGCCAGATAGAAGGGGGTTGGAGGGGATGGGTGAAAAACAGGAAGAGATTAAGATGTACAAATTGGTTGCTACAAAGTAGTCATGGGGATGTAGGGTATAGCACAGGGAATATAGTCAATAATATTGTAATAACTGTGTATGTTGTAGATGGGTACAAGATTTATCATGTGATAGATGGGAGGGGGTTGGGGACTGGGTGAGAAAGGTAAAGGGATTAAGAAGTACTAATTGGTAGTTACAAAACCGTCATGGGGATGTAAAGTAAAGCATAGGGAATATAGTCAATGATATGGTAGTAACTATGTATAGTGCCAGGTGGGTACCAGACTAGTCGGGGGGATCACTTTGTCAATTATATAAATGTCTAACCACTATGCTGTACACCTGAAATTAATACAGAATAATATTGAATGTTAACTGTCATTGAAAAATTAAAAAGGGGGGGAAGGTGAAGGGAAATGAGAGGTTCAACTTTCCAGGTATACAACAAGTAAGTCATGGGGATGTAAAGTAAAGCATAGGGAATATAGTCAATAATATTGTGATAGTTTGGTACGGTGTAATATGGTTGCTGGACTTACGGTGGTCACTTCTTTAGGTCTATAAATGTTGAGCAACTATGGTGTACACCTGATACTGATATAATGTTATATGCTAGGTATATTTTTTAATACAAATCTTTTTTAAAAAGCAAAAAAAAAAAAAAAATCACCTTTTCAAATCCTGCATTTGCCATTAATGAATTTGTTGGTTTATAAAATTATGGGGGACTGTGTTCTAAGACTGTTTGAGCTCTAAAATTTTATGATTCTCTTTCAAAGGGTCTCTCTCCTGGAAACAAAGAGCATACCAGGGCCTGCTGTTTCCCCATAACACCTGGAACGTCTCTAAAGCTGTCCACAGGGTAAAAGGATCTAATTGGGTCACGTGTTGGGGAGTCCAGATTGCCTTACTGGGTTGAAGTAAAGAGGTAGTGTGGTTTACAAGGAAAAATACAAGCTCCATAGTGTTTCTGATACTTATGTGCCTACCAACTAGTTTCAAAGGAGGAGTGGAAATTTTTCTTCGTGCCCATTTAAGTCCTTTAGCCATGCTAGTTTCCAATTCCTCTGATATTCAGTTAATTGGAAATATACCCTTCTCAAGAATGCCTTAAAATAAAAATGGATCCCCCACTTTCCCCCACTGGTGGAAATTTAAATACTTAGGAAGCTAAGGAGACAGTGTTATCCAAAATGTGCATTTTTGTCTGGCCTGTATTTTAATTAGAGATTACTGTCATTGCCTAAATGGATAGAGAAGCTTTAACTCTTGAACTAAGGCACAATTAGTCGGGCATAAAAGAACTCTAAAGAGGAATATGGTAGTCTGTGGTTTGTTTTCCGTGGTTTTAGTTACCCACCGTCAACCAAGGCCCAAAAGTATTAAATGGAAAATTCCAGAAATACACAATTCATAAGTTTTCAATGGCATGCCATTCGGAGTAGTGCGATGAAATCTCACGCTGTCCCGCTGCATCCCACCCAGGACGTGAATCACTCCTTGGCCCACTCACCCACGCTGTACAGGCAGGCCTTGGAGATGCCACGGTTTGGCTTTCAGGCCACCACACAAAAGTGAGCGTCACGATGAATGAGCAGCAGTCATTTTGCTTTTGGAGGGTTTTCCCTTCCATTTATAAAAAACGCAACATCTGCGAAGCACAATAAAACAAGGTGCCTGTATACGCGTCCCCCGGTCCACGCACATTAGTCACTTAGTCGCCATCTTGGTTATCAACCCGACAGTCGAAGTGTTGACAGTGCTTGTGTTCAAGTAACCCTTATTACTTACAACAAGCCTGACAGCAAGAGTAGTGATGCTGGCAATTCAGATACGCCAAAGAGCAGCCATAAAGTATATGTAAGTAGTATAGGAAAAAACAAAGTGTATATGGGGTTCAGTACTATTTACAGATTCAGGCATCCCCTGGGGGTCTTAGAACATATCCCCCACGGATAAGGGGGGACTACTGTAATTGCTTGTAAAAAGATAAATTGAATTGAGCCAGAGAAGCAGAAAATTACCTTTGCTGAGAATCATCTTGGCTGTTTAAGAAAGGGAGGGCTTGTGAAATCAGAACAATTAAATGAGCATGGCCGAGAGGAGGCCCTCACCACTTTCTCCTCCAAACTCAAATCCCAAAGGCAGAAACTTGAAGCCTGAATGCCACCCACTTAAGGCAGAGCTGTCTTCCCAGATTCTGGTAACCTGTGTGCATACCTTAAACCGGTGCCAGCCATTGTTTTGACATGACAGCAAGGATTCCCAATGTTATTTATAAATGTTATCTCAAAGGGTGTGTCGTGAAACTCTCTCAATGGAGGCAATTTAAATTCAGTTTACTTTTTCACATGGACCTTCAGGGCAGAGGTGAGACTTTGCCTCTCTGTGAACTCCACAGCCCTTTAGGGAGCTTTATGCATAAGATGAGTTCAATGTGTGGAGAAACTGTTGCATTTATAACTCTGTGAGTCAAGCTACATGGAACTGAACGTGGTGTGTCACAGCCACAAAAATGCTGGGAATCACTGACCTAAAGGCACATTTAGAGATGCTCTTTCGAGGAGGTGGCATTTAGAAAAATCACTCCTCCCTGCCCCCAGAAAATCTTATAGAGGATGTGTTCCATTTATTCAGTATGATGTACAAATGGTCCCTGGTGTTTCTTCTCACATAACTAAGCAAACAGAATAATACAATTTGGAAATGTTTGTTTAATACAATCCATTGGTGACCTCCGGACACTTACCTGCCCTCATCTTGCTTCACCTCTCAATAGCATTGGCACAGATGGCCACTCCTGCCTTCACCACGCCCCTCTCCAGGGTTCTCCCACATCACAGCCTTCCTGTTGTCCAGTCTCCTTTGCTGGCCCTTGGCTCGCTGCCTGGCTAATGCTGGAAAGCCCTGAGCGTGGTCCTGGGCCCTCCTCTCTATGCCACTCTCCCCCTTGGTGACTACATCCATGGCTGTGGCTTTGAATACCAGCTCTAAGCTGATACCTCCCCCATCTACCGTGTTTCCCCGAAAATAAGACCTAGCTGGACAATCAGCTCTAATGCATCTTTTGGAGGAAAAATTAATATAAGACCCAGTCTTATTTTACTATAATATAAGACCTCGTCTATAATATAATATAATAAATATAATATAATATAATATAATATAATATAATATAATATAATATAATATAATATAATAATATAATAATGTCAGACTGGGTCTTATGTTAATTTTTGCTCCAAAAGATGCATTAGAGCTGATTGTCAGGCTAGGCCTTATTTTTGGGGAAACAGGGTATGTCTTCAGCTTAGGCTTGCCCCTGAGTTGCACACTCACACATGCAACTGCCTGCTCATTATCTCTGCTGGGGTGTCTAACAGGCCCGTGAATCTTTGATTCCTGCCTCCCTATGGTCTCCAGCAAGCAAATCCAGACCACCTACTTGCTCGCACCAAAACATAGTCATCCTCCATTCTCCCCTTTCCCTCCTCCCCACATCTAACCCATCAGCAAGTTCTGTTGATTTTATCTCAAAAATATATTCCTAATCCTCCCACTTATCTCCATTTCCACTTTTCCCATCATCTCCAGCCCAGATGACCGAAATAGCCTCCTGGCTGATCAGCCTGTTCTCACTCCTGCCTCCCTACAATGCATTCTCCACGTAGCAGCCAGAGTGAGCTTTTCAAAACATAAATCAGATCGTGTTAATCGCCTGATTGAAACCCTGCAATGCTATCCCAGGAATACAAGGATCTCTAGCTCTATGAAACACCATGTTAACAGATTAAAGGACAAAAACTGCAAAACCCACTCCGCTGACGCAGAGAAAGCACTCAACAAAATGCAAATGTTTTCATGACAAAAATTCTTGGCAAACTAGAAATAGAACTTCCCTAATCTGATAAAAGGTACACCTATCGAAATACGGAAGCAAACACTCATATTTAATGGCCAACTTTAAAACCCCTTCCACTGGAGTCAGCAAGACAATAAAGGTAATTTCTATCGTTGCTTCAAGTTAGCAATGTCTGGGAGGTCCTAGTCAAGGTGAAAATTCAATCCAACAAATATTTATCAAGTGCTTACTATGTGGAAGAGCAGGTCTCAGGGCTTAAGATTCACCAATGAAGAAAACAGCGTTCGGCATACGTGGTAGTAAAGGAAGTCAGAAAATAACAAGAGACATTGTTACGGGCTGAACTGTTTCTCCAAAATTCACATGTTGAGGCCTTAACCCCAAGTATTTTAGAATAGGACTATATTTGGTGGCAAGTTCTTTAAAGGGGTGATTAGTTAAAATGAGGCCATTAGGGTGGGCCCTGATCCAACTGACTGGGGTCCTTATCAGAAGAGGAAATTGGGACCCACTGAGATACCTGGGATGTGTGGGCGCAGAGGAAAGACCACGTGAGGACACAGAGAAACACACTATTTACAAGCCAAGGAGCCAGGTCTCAGGAAAAAGCAAACCTGCGGACACCTTGATCTTCGACGTCTCAGCTTGCAGAACTGTGAGAAAATGGACTTCTGTTGCCTAAGCCACCCAGTCTGTGGCATTTTGTTATGGCAGCCCGAGCAAACGAAAACAGATGTCATAAATAAATTAATTCTGTAGCATGTTATCAAGTAACAAAATAGTATTTTTTTTAACAAGCAAAAGTAAAAGCGATCAAGGTATTGGAGGGAGGGATATGGACGACTGCAGTCTTCACTTGGATAATCAAAGTAGGCCACTCTGAGGACAAAAGCAAGATGTATGAGAACAGGACAGGTAGCAGCTGGAGGGTGGGGAACGAGCCATACATGGTACACAAGAGGTTACTCTTATCAGCATGATTTTGTTTCTTATGCTTGGGGGTGGGCTCAGGACATTAGTATCTGCACCTTTTGATCTGTCTGGAATCTTTCATCATAATTCTTTGTAAAAGATTGGATTAGAAGGGTTGGCAACCTGACACCGCTGGTTGTTATCACAAGAGTGCAATGGCAGAGGCCGAGCTGAGACAGCAGTAGTGAGGATGGAGAGGGTGTGTGACACCAGCAATACTGAGCGGGGAAACTCAGGATGCTATGACTGATTGAGTGAGGGAGGTGCCAAGAGAGGAAGGCATTTAGGATGTCGTGCTGGATGCCACACAGGCGATTGGGGAAAGGCAGTGCCATTTACGAGGACACGGGAAGAGGAGCCGGTACGGAGGTGAGGGGCTGGCAGGAAGATGCTGAGCTCAGTCTTGGACAAAGTTGTTTTTGAGGTGCTGGTTGATGTTCAATGACAAAAAGACAGAAAAAGATGAAAGTGTGTGTCACGTCTCTGGTTCTATAATGCTCAGACTCAGTTCTTGAAAGTAGCCTCCTATCTGGTTAAACGCAAGGGCAGGACCCCAAGATCAAGTTCAAATCATATTCCACACATCCCTGCTGCTCACACCCCTGGATTCCGTACTCAGACTTCTGGAAATCTGCCTTTCACGCCAGCCCTCAGCTCAGGCCAATTTCACAAACAGTTCACAGAATCTTAGCATTGGGTATGATCTTAGAGACCAATTAGTCAGCAGCACACCCGCCTTATTTTTAGTAAATAGTTAAATTTTAGAGTAGATTTAGATTTCTAGAAAAATCATGCAGATAGAGTTCCCATCTTATGTTAGTATATTTGTCACAATTAATGAACTAATATTGAATTATTAACTCATGTCCACACTTGATTCAGATTTCTTTTGTTTTTACCTCCTGTCCTTTCTTTATTCCAGGATTCTATCCAGAATACTCCATTATATCAGTTGCCATGTCTCCTTCACTGTCTTCTTGACTGACAATTTCTCAGACTTCCCTTGTTTGGGGTAACCTTGAAGATTTTCAGGAGTGCTAATTAGGTATTTTGTAGAATGTCCCTCAATTGGGATTGGTCTAATATTCTCCCCCCTCCTCCCCACTTTTTTAAAGTAGCAGAAACTTTCTCCTTTCCTCCCCTCCCCCAAATAAAAGGAGGGACAGCTCTACTGAAAGTCAGAGGTGATGGAAGGAGAGCCTCAGGGTACCTCTGTAGAACTCTGCAGGGCTCTAAGAAACCCAGTCTGGAACAATTCCTCATTTACAGTCCAGGAAGCAACTCTCTCAGCCATCACCCACTCACTTCAGTAACAGGCATTTCCTTCCCACATGAACTTCCTGTCCCACAGGAATCTACAAACAGACAATCTCTCTTATTGTTTGTACCCTCCCCCCATACACACACTTAAATTTATCATTCCTGAGCCAATGTATTTACATCCAGGTCTTTTAGCTCAGCCAGATGGGTCAGTGGGTCAAGGACCACTTTGATAAACAAGCCAGAAAAACACACATTTAAAGTCTTGTTTTACCACTTCAAAAGCCCACGAACCCTCTGAGAATGAACCATGGACCCCACAGAGGAATTCTTGAGACGGGGCAACATGTAGACTATAACACACCAACTATGGACTGAACGTTTTGTCCCCCAAAATTCACGTGTAGAAGTCCTAGCCCGTAATGTGATGGTATTAGGCAGTGGGGACTTCGGGAGATATTCAGGTCAGAAGGGTGGAGCCCTCATGAATGGGATTAGTGCCCTTCTAAAAGGGATCCCAGAGAGCCCTCGAGCCCTTTCTCTGCCACGTGAGGACACAATAAGTGGGCAGCCTGCAACCCGGAAGAAAGCCCAGGGCCCCTGGCAGAACTCAGTCGTGCTGGTGCCCTGATTTCAGATCTCCAGCCTCCAAAACTGTGAGAAATAAAGTTCTGTTGTTGATAAGCCCCCCAGTCCATGTGACTTTGTTATAGCAGCCCGAATGATCTAGGACAGCACTCTACATGAAATTAGAGGTGATGAAACAGAGGGTCCTGGTGACTTGGATGACACTGAGCTTTAAGTCCTCGCTCTAGGCATCATCTCTCTATATATACCGAGGGTGCCAAAAAAATGTATACACATTTTAAGACAGGAAAAAACTGTATTAAAATTGTAATACTCAATATATACCGAAAACAAAAGATGAATACAAGTCACATTTGACTTCTGCAATTACAAGAGGTGCTCCCGGAAGCTGAAGTTGAGTAATATTGTATGTCAACTGTGATATAATATATATAGTCACAGGATATGGGGTATAGCATAGAATCGAGTCAATGGATTGTAATAGATACATACGATGTCAAGGGGCAATAGAATGGGGGAGAGGGTTATCACTCTGTGAGGGGTGAAATGTCTAACTACTGCATTGTTGTGTACACCTGAAACTAATAAAAAATAATTAAAAAACAAAAACACACAAAACAAAAAAACAAGAGGTGCTCCAAGTGGTAACCATCAGCATAACTTTTTCCTTTCTTAAAATGTATATACATTTTTTTGGCACCCTCTGTATATATATCCCTCAGAGACCTAGCTTTTCCCCAGATAATCAACAACCCCAGGTAGCAGAAGACCGTAGCCTGGACCTGACTAATAATTACAAGCTCAGATCTCTGACAGGCTAAAGATAACATCTTGACCTAAGTTGTGTTTTGGCTCCTAAGCCCTAAGGTGGAATGACCTCCTGGCTGCTTTCCCATGAAACCTGACAGAGGAACTCTGGAAAAGATCTCAGAACTGTCCTCGAGACCTGAAGAAATGATTTATTACCCCTACCTCACCCCTGACCAATCAACTCCCAGCACAACCCGGAACCCCCAACCCACAGTGTCTTGTGACTTTGCCCTATGTAATCTGTGACCTACATGCTATCGGGGAGTTCGGGCTTTTGGGCATTAACTCCAGATTCTCCTGGGTGGCGCCATTCATAATAAAAATAGCCAATATTTCTCCACTGTAATTCTCGGTGTTTACTGTTTGGCTCTGCTCGCGCCAGTTGGACGAACTCTGTTCAATATCAGTGACAGGGTCTCCCCACTGCCTTTGGAGGAGTGGGTGCACCCAGAATACTCAGGTTTGCCAAGACCCAGGCTCTGGTGTCCAGCAGACCTAAGCTAATCCCAGCGTGGCCGCTTACTAGTGCTGTCCTCCAGGCTGGTCCTCTGTGTTCCTTTTCACACTCTGTAAAATGCAGATAACAGCTGACTCCGAGGTTGTGGTGAGGATTGAGTGAGAAGCCCAGGACAGGAAGTGTGTGATCAACCTCAATAGGTGTTATCATTGCCGTTGTTCTCGGGCAGAAACAACACAGCCTCCTCCGTATATCCTGTGCTTTTCTCACTCCGCAGGAGACCATGGGTAGAACCGACACGCAGATCTAACAGTTTTCTAGGATCCATACTGTTTGAGGCAATAACCAAAAGGGAACGTTTCCAGAGGCCCAGGAAGCAGCTCAAAAGCTCCAAATACCCCTTTAAGACAAGGGGCCACTCTGGGCTTCACCTGGCCTGTCTCCGCTGGAAAGAGGTGCCTTAGGGAAGGCCTCAGCATACCCTTCCACTAAGCAATGTTTTTCAAACTGAAGGCTACGGTCCATCAGTGGATACTGAAACCAATGTAATGGGTTGTGACGAGCCCCTCCCTCCCCCCCAAAAAAGAAATAAACTAGATTAGAAAATCTAGGGCGCCATTTGTAGAGTATTTTTTTCAGGAAATTTATTTTCCGTGTGTGTGTGTGTGTGTGTGTGTGTGTGTGTGTGTGTGTGTCTACTGGGTCATGCTGTAAAATGTCTTCCTATGGGTCGTAGTCAAAAAATTTGTCAACTACTACTCTCAAGCGTGTGGGAGAATGAGGTCTGGGGGTTGTTTATTAAGCCCACCCCAAAGCATAAGAGAGAAGGGAGAGCTCTTAGATCCAAGAGAGTCAGGACTAGGGGGAGGGACTCGAAGTGGAAGGCGCTGGAACCTTGCAGTAGGGTTAGGGTTAGGGTTAGGGTTAGGGTCACTCCACCACAGGCCCCACCTACACCTCAGGTTATTGTATCAGCCTTTTCTGCCTCCTTGTAGGGATTTGCAGTAAAAATAAACACACACCAACAACACTTTAAGTAATAAGGCCTTGTGTGTTTGTCGGCAGCAAGGAGATGGGATGACTGTATCCTCCGGCCAGTCTTATGGGGGCAAAAGCCCCAAGAAATGGAGCGGGAGGTGGCAGCATCAACACGACCAGGATAACTGAAGCAGGAGAGGCTGGGCCTGAGAAGAGGCCAGAAGAAGAGGTGTCTTCTTCTGCCCTCAGCACAGAGTCGGAACTCTTTAGCTGGCCCTCAGCCCCTCTCCAGCGTTTCTCATCACTCCTTCCAGGGACTCTGGAGTCCAGACATCCTGAACGACTTGCATTTCCCAGAATATCACAACCTTTGTCTTCTGGCTTCAAATGTTTTACATGGACTTTCCTCTCCTTGGAACATCCACTGGGCCTTGCCCTCCTTTCCTCATCTTAGAAGTTGCTGCTGCCTGCAAACACGGGGCCTGGCTGTCTCTCTGCAGCATGGCTGCCAGGGTGCGCGTTTCTGTGTGTAGCTGCCTGCCACCCCTCTAAGACTGAGCTCCTGAGGCAGGAACTGGGCCACGTGCACAGCTGTAGTCCCACTGCCTACACCACAGCCCGGACACTGAGTCATGCCTGATTTATTTCGTATTAAATGAGTAGGTGAAGAAAAGGGCGAGCGTTCTCCTGAAGTCCAATCCTGTTTGCTCTGTATCAGGAATTTCCAGGAATTTGAGCTATGCGAGGGTCAGGGAGAAGCAGGAAATGCAAGTCCAAGGACAGAGGTGAGTCAGAGAGGCCCAGAAACAACACCAAGTCAGAAGCTGTCTCTGCCAGAGTCGCAGACAGGTGAGTGGGGCTGTAGAACAGGTTGTGGCTGTACCTCTTTCTTTATTGCCCTGGCTGTGCGTGGGCGATGGGGCCCCAGCTCCTGTCCCCAGGGCACCTTAAAGGAATGTCAGGACCTGTGATTCCAGGTTCAAAGGTGGGAAAGTACAAGGTGTGTTTGGGGCGTGGGAAAGAGCAGTGACTGAAGCAGTGTCCCCAGAGAGCAAATGGAGAAGGTGGAGGGGCAGGTGTGTGTGGCAGGGGTGGGGGTGGGGGGGCCTGGAAGGCTAGCTGGGATAGATTTTATGTGCAGACATGAGAGACCACCACAGGGGGAGGTGGCTACAGCCACCGCCCTACATGGTTATATGCAAATTTGGGTATGTTTTTCTAAAAAGAAGACCATAGCTTTCATCAGATTCTCAAAAATGTTGTGACCACAAATAATAAACAAACACTGTTCGAGGCTGTTGAGCAGGTTTCCGGAATATCACTCTGGCAACGGTGTGCCTGGCAGAACGGAGTTTCCCTAGTGTTCCTGGTGGAAAAACATGCTCCATGGCAAGACAGTGGGTAAATATTTGAGGTCTGACATTTGGTTGCCTAATAAGATTGCCTGCCTCTCCACATACGAGTTAGAATTTTCATTTTCTAACAGAGGTAGCCCTCCAACATAAGATACATACCTGTTGCGTTCAGGGGGACCTCGCTGCCCAGCTGTGCACTCTCAGCTGTCTCCAGCAGGGATACTCTTTCTTCTTCCTCACCTCAAGGCTGACTTTGACTCTGCCAGGGGCTCCCAGCCTTAGGTCCAGCTTCTTATCTCACTCCAGGCTGGCTCCGTGCTGAGTCATTCATTGGTTCATTCAACACACATGTTTTTGAGTGCTGACTGAGCTGAGCATCGTGCTAGGTGGTGGGCAGTTCTACTCCTTGACCTCAAGTAAACCACAGTGCAGTGAGGACGACGGATGGGAAGTCAGGTAATTACAGCGCGTAGCGAAGGTAACAAGGGTGGGTACCACTCCAGCACAGCAGAGGGGGACGAGCGGGCCTGGGCCATCGGAGGCAAGACTAATAATGACACCAAGCATAGAGAGGAAGGCCTCCAAGGTGAGGCCTCATCGTCTCTCCATGCCAAAATGCCTAGCAGCCCCACTGAATTTGATTTTCTTCAACTATGCAGTTGCATCTCATTTCAGCCCTCTGTATAGTCTAAGACTGACCACTATTGGCTTTTGCATGTTTTTTTTTTTTCCCACCTTTTCCTTATAGGCTCTAGGAGGTGGAAGGAGAAAGGAGCTGGCCTAAGGAGAAACTTGAAATGTAGTCAAGTGCCCTGCTTTTGAGAATGAAGACCTTTGCCTCCCTTCACCCCAGAGAGGTCCAGTCTGCAGATGCCTCTTCTCCCACTCACACCTCTGCGACATCCGTGCCTGGATGTCCTGGCTCCCCAAGGGGAGTCCCAGGGGGCTGCCCTTCCCTTTTCTGTCCTGTCCCTTGATGTTGCGCCCACAACCACAACTGCACCAACCGTCCTTGGTGTGCCAGGCTTACCGGAATGTTTGGGGATAGGAGCAGGGATTTGTGATATCAGAGGGGGAAAACACGTAAACTGTCCATGTCATATGATTCTCTTCCTGATCCAGGCGTAACGCATGGGAGCATTCCACCCTCCTCAGGAAGCCCCCACAGAGGCTCTGGAACGTCTCATCTTGCCCTCCCCAACTCAGTTCCCCCTCTTCTAGGCCCACAACACAACTATCCACCCCTCCCCTTTAGGGGGGCTCTCTCCTTCCCCACAGGCTTGTGTTTGCCCCAGAACGCCTCCTCCTCTCCCTGGATGGATGTGGTAACTCCTGGCCATGTAGTTCATTCTGCTACACTAATTCCAGGGATAAGGGTGGGGCTCTGGGGGCTGGGGTGTGAGTGCGGACCTCAGCAGGAAGCCCGGCTGGGTCAGAACTATTCTTCCTGTTATTCTACTGGGTGACCATTAGTCAGACACAAATACATCTCCTAGAGACAAACGAATTCTCCAAATGGTACAGTCTAGATCCACATTAAGGGGACATCCGTGCTCTAAGCGTAACCTAATCTGCACGGAGCCCCGCCCACAATGGATGGTCAGCGATCTGTGCAGAGCAGTGCCGCTCCTGCGTTGGTCCCCCTCCCGACCCGGCTTCTAGGCGGAACCCCAGGGCCTACAGAAATCAAAATCCTCCTTCCTATATTTTGTGATAATACTAATTCTCCTCCAGAAGATAAGAAAAACACATGGGATGCATGCAACGCATAAGAAACCTTAAGTAGAGCTAAGCAGCCAATCACTTGCGAGCTATGAGCAAAACTCATAAGATGTGCTAAAAACAGTGAGTTAGCAACCTGTCAACATGGCATGAAGAGGAGTGTTCCTCGTAGAGAGAAAGGATGGAGCGACCAAGTCATAAGGTACAAAGCATGTCACTTCCATGCCGACTGCCAACTCACCCCCTAATTAGCCACGTTGAAGACCCCTCTGTTGGTCCCACTTCTGCCTCATGTGTGCTCTGCCCTTGAAGTGCAGATCAAACCCATGGCCTAGAGCAGGCTGATCAGATTGGCCCGGTGCTTTGCCTGTGTCTCTGAAAGAGCATGTGTGTGTTGGCTTCAGGCTGAGGCTCATTTTCAGCCATATATTAGTTAGGGTTCTCGAGAGAAGCAGAACTGAGGAAGACGAGAGAGAGAGAGAGAGAGAGAGAGAGAGAGAGAGAGAGAGAGAGAGAGAGAGAGAGACAGACACAGAGAGAGACAGAGAGAGAGAGAGAGAGACTTATTTTAAAGAATTGGCTCCTGTGATTATAAAGGCTGGCAAGTCCAAAATCTGCAGAGTATGCCAGCAGGCTGGAGACCGAGGAGAAAGTTGTAGATTGAGTCTGAAGGCAGTCTGCTGGCAGAATTCCTTCTCTCTTGGGGGAGATCAGTCATTTTCTTAAGGTCTTCAACTGATTGGATGAGGCCCACCCCCGTTATGGAGTGTAATCTGCTTTTCTTAACGTCTGCTGATTTAATCCCCTCCAAAACATGCCTTCACAGAAATAGCTACAATGGTGTTTGACCAAATATCTGCGCGCCATGGCCTAGCCAAGTTGACACATAAAATTAACTATCACAAACCTCAACTCTGCTCTCGTAGCCTCCCCATCATTGGGCAAAGGTGATGTAGCTGAGACAGAGACCAAAGTATGAGCACTGCTCAACCCAGGAATCAGACAGTATAGTTCTTTCACCCACTTGCACCCTATCCTAAGTGTGTTAACCTGCCTCATTCCCCACCCCCACCCCGGCTTCTTGTTTTCATTTTAAATGGATTTAATAAGCCGTGTTATTGGAGCCTCTTAATTTGATCTGTGAGCCTTTCTCTTCCCTAACCTCTGGGAGAGCTTACCTGGTAGCAGACTTGGAGGGTACCGCAGCATAAGGTAAACTCCTGTACTACAATGGCCAAAGACTTGGCATCAGCTTCACAGTGAACTTTTCTGCACCTTAGGACACATCCATTCTTATTCTCTGTGGGCATAGCACTGAAGGAGTTAAAGAGGCTTTGTCAGCTGATCTGGGACATAACTAGCAAATACAACACGATTTTCCTATTGGAAATGTACTACAAATTTGAACTAATCTCCTTCAGTGTCCACTTCTTTATAAATTGAGAACTGCGTTTACATAAGACCCCCTTTGCCACCCAGCCCCTAGATTCAAACGTGTCCACACACTGGGGAGGATATGGGAACGGGTTCAGTTTTCACCTAGTCTGTCATCTCCCTCCACTAGGGTGCATGCAGTGATTTTGCACCTTGTATCTTAGCTGCCACAATGCCCCAGGGCAGAAGCTGTTGCTTAGTTTTCACACCTTCTCAACGTTCACGCTCAGCCCCCAGTAAATTGTGAATGCAACAAATAGAGTAATTTTCCACTCACACCTTCTCCCTGGAAAGTGGGAGGGGTGGTTGCGAAGGCTGGGTGATGGGGAAAAGTGTGTCCAACTGTGCTCACGGCACCCTTCCCCCACCGCACACCTACACATTCTCAGGTAAGGTGAACGTTAATATCCTCTTGCTTCCTCTCATTGAAATTATTCTACCTGACTTAATCCCCTAGCCTTAGTGGTAGAGGAGGGGTTTCTATCCCTTCGAATGAACATGGCTAACACGAAAAAGACTCAATTTACTAGAGACTAAATGCCTT
This sequence comes from Rhinolophus sinicus, assembly GCF_057876585.1. Lineage (NCBI taxonomy): Eukaryota > Metazoa > Chordata > Mammalia > Chiroptera > Rhinolophidae > Rhinolophus > Rhinolophus sinicus. The sequence continues at coordinate 45,374,335 of NC_142507.1, read as the reverse complement.
GAATGAACAGAACACGTTAGATGATTGTGAACTGTAGCACCAGCGAGGCAAACCTTCCGAGAGTAGCCTGGGACACAGATTCTGGAGAATATTTTTGTATGTCCATATATCTGAGTTAGGTCACAGATTTTCAGCCGTGGATAATTTTGCCCCCCCAGGGACTTTTGGCAATGTTTGGAGATATTTTTGGTTTTCATGATTGGTAGGGAGGAGTAGAGGCCAGAGATGCTGCTAAACATCCTACTGTGCAAAGGACAGGCCCCCACAACAAAGAATTATCTGGCCCAAAATGCCAGTGGTAATGAGATTGACAAACCCTAAGTTAGATGGATATGTGTGTCTGTGAACACGATGATATTATCTAAGGAAACATCCAGAGACCATTAGCAAACCTCCTACTTGCAAAGATTAAAATACTTATACAGGCAAGTGACTGCCTTCTGAATTGTATTTCCTTATCATTGGTTGATTATACAGGTTTTTGTACTATGATTTAAGAAATTTTAAGTTTTCCTTAAAGTTTGGTCTCTCACTATCAACCATTTTTTCACAAATAATCCAAATTTTCATTATTCTAGGCAAGTAATTATTGAGGGAACAGGAAAAACTACGAAGTGTATGGAGATGAAGTGGCTGGATTATTTACCAACAAAGGGACTGTGGCCGATTACATGTGATGAAAAGGACGGCATCAGTGTCTCCCCATCGACATCCTAACTTTGCATTCCTCCCACTGGCCTACCATCCCTCCAGTTGAATCTGGGAGGGTCCACGACTATGGTACAAGTGACACAATATGACTTCTGAGGCTGGCTCATGCAAAGAACACAGCTTCCTCTTGGTTCTCTTGGAACCTGGCCATCATGCTATGGGGAAGCACAAGCAGCCACCATGAAAATATTCTGGTCAACCATCTAGCTGAGGAGCTGAGGTCCCAGCTGACAGCCAGCATTCTCCACAAGACGTGGGAGTGAGTAGGCCAGTAGGTGTTTTATGCCCTCAGTCACAGCGTCACCCTCAGTCCTCAAGTCTTCTCAACTAAGGCCCCAGACTTTGTGGGACAGAGACAAGCTGTCCCCCATGTGCCCTTTCCAAATTCCTGAGCCACAGAATCCATAAATATCATAAAACTGTTGTTTTAAGCCACAAAGTTTTGGAATAATTGTTACCTAATCAGATATAACTGGAACAGTAATTCTCCCTCAAATATATATCAAGTTTATCCTGCAATAAAACTTCCAAATTACTATCCATCATGAATTTTCAGGAAAGCTGATAAGTGGCCAAAACAACAAATTCTAAATTTTCAATTTTGAAGATCTTCTGCCAAAACAGTAAATAAGTGGCAGACAAGCCATCACTCTCCTTTCCTCTAACCAAGGCAGACATTACTAATTAATCACAGAGCTTTTGATGAGTGGGGATCCAGCCTTAAATCCCTTTTCAGCAAAGCACTTGGCAATCACATGATTGGGGCTGGCACACAATTTGAAACCTCTTTGCCATCCCCCACATTTTTTGTAAGAGTTGAGGCTGGTTTCCATTGGCTTATTCCCAGAGAGAAGGACTTAATTCTTATTATATTTAGTCAAGTGCTCACCTGTTTGCACAAATTCTGTTACATTAGCTGAGTAGATGAATATGGGGGGAATCTTTTTATCATGACTTTTGAGAATTTGGCCATAAAACAATAGCAATCGCTTGATGCCAAAGAGCTACTTTATTAAAAACAAACAAGCCCAAATCCTTAATACAACAAAAAGAATGTTTAACTGCTTAAAAAAAAAAAAAAAAAGAATCCTTAAAAAAAAAAACCTAATATAATAAGATGGACCCATATGTCTAGCCTGTGATTGAAGATTGTCAACTCTATGGGATAATTCAAAGGTGGACTCTTTATTTTAGTTTGAGGAGCCAAGCACACGGTAAAAGCGGGCATTGGTACATGTATTATTTTGATGTTTGGTCAGTGGACATTCTTATACCAGGTCGAGGGAAGAGCATGAAGTGAATGTACCCTCTCTCTTTCAATTTTCTGTTTGTGAATTTGATGTCTTCACCTTATGACTGACAGCTACATTTCTCTCTCTCGTCTATCAGGGATTCTGGGAAGCCCGAAGTTGTTTATTTTTAAAAGGAATGTCATAAAGGTTGTTTGAAGACAATGAGCGAGGTGATTGACTTCCTGGGCAGGCAGGGAAACCACATCTCTGAGGCACATTTTTAACCCAAGCTTTCAGGGATTCCGGAGATATCACAGCCCTCTTAGTCTTTCATGGTGGCTTTTTGAACTTTGAATTAAGTCCCCTGTAAAAGGGGGTAGGAGTGGGGACAAAAATGAAAAGCCACATCATCTGAAATTCTCTAATTGTCCTCTTAAGAACATTTTTTAAACCATAATTTAACCAAGGCAATAACCCTAGGAGTATTTTTGAAATAATTAAAAATTGTCTCCTGCACCTTTCTGCTTGCTTTCCCCGTATCCCCTTCTCACTTTCAAACACCCCCCCTCTCCTCCCACCCCTTTTCTAAACAAACAGACAAACAAATAAACCCCATGTCTTTATGTTTCCACTTAGACACTGGAGCTGTCCTTTTCCTCCTGGTTCCTTTTAGGGCTTCCCATTTCTGTCCCACCTCTCTAGAAAAACTGTGACTCCTTGGCTAATCTGATAAACTGATTGAAGCTGAGGTGTATTGTGGTCTTTTTCTACTGAGAACCATATGTATTACAAGCAAATCAATTTCATTGTTTTATTTGTTTAGAAAACTACATAGAAGTTAAAAATTCCAAACAAGGTAAAAATGTCTATGGACATTAAACATTAAATTCACACACTTCTTACAGATACATATTATTGTGTCTATTTTCCTGACGTGGAAATGGAGGCCCAGGCATCTCAAGAGATTGCTCAGGTTCCCAGGATTCAAACCCAGATTGACTGACCTGCAAAGCACGAGCTCTTCACCCCATGCCTCACTGGCCTCTTGTTGCATATCTCGGCTTTGAGAGAGTTACTAGGATAATCTTTCCTGGGAAGCATTTTACCAACCCAGCTCCTGAGAGCCAACATGTTGATGACGATGCTGGGCCACTTAGCAAGTGACTTACTTTGGCTAGCTGAGGGTTTATTAATTTTAACACCAGTTTTTAAAGGTGCGTGGAAATTTTTCCTAAGTGTACTGTAATTTCTTGCCCTCTTACACTGGATATTCTAAACATAATGTTGCCTTATGTACTTTCCTTATATACTCAAGGTTCACCAATGCAAACATTAACTACAGTTAACAAGGCTGTAGACAGCAGGGGACTGCAGAAGTACGTGGGGCTGTTTTAACCGACATTTGAAGTGGTCCCAGGCTATGGTGCTATTTGCGTTCCTGTGTCTGCTTTTCATAGGTTTTCTGCCATGCCAAGTCAATCTTGGCGATTCACTCTCAGTGCTACAAGTATCTATCTGTATCTGCCCTTCTTTGCCCTCTTAGATTTGCTACTTATAATCTGTGGTGGATGTGAAACCAAGATATTTTGGCATATTTTGTCTGGGGATCAAAAAAGAGTAAATATTCATTGAATGGCTGAGGGGATTTTTTGTGAATGGGGAACGTGAACTTTTTCATGAATGGAATTTATAACATCTCTTTTAACTTTCTGATTCTCTGAGTCAAGAATTGATGTGACAGTTAGTTAACCAATGTGCTAGAAACATCCACTGGTAGCTGCTGGCCCACGACCCCCTTGAAGGGAAATTGTCGACCTATCACAGCCCCTGCTTCTTAGGAGGCCATGCTTTGGCCTATTTAGTCATGATGTCCCCACCTCATCATACACAACACATGTGGTTAGAGGGTAGAACACCTGACCCGAGGGCAACCAGACCAGACTGGCCAATGACCAGGAGAAAAGATAAGCTGAGCTTAGTCCGTTCCAGCTCTCAGGCATTTGAATTGGGCACCACATTGAGGCAACGTGCTTAGGGGTGGTATTTGAAACAAAGTTCGTGAGGTAGGGGTGTGGCCCATGGGGCCACAATGTATCACAAGGCATCTGAAACAAATTCAGAGAGAGAGAATGGTGAGATCTTTACTCCAAACACCAGTTCTTGAGGTAAATTGAGTGGCTCTGTATCTCTCACTCCAAAAGAAGCTAACTATAAAAAAAAATCAATTTCTTGAAAACTGAGTTGTTAATGTAACTTCCTATATTTTCTGGACCCTCTGTAAGCATAAAAACACACGCCATTTAACTAGACGAGAGAAATAACAGAATTCGAGGTGGGGACACTTAAAGTCGGAATTCACACAAAAGACCAGTGTGTGTGAAGAAAAAGAGGACAGCTAATAATTATGCCGAAGTACAGGCCCAGCATTCTATTAGAGCTTAAACAGTCAACCCCTGACACAGAATGCCAAGATGAAATGTAAAACAGTCACAAAGAAGCCCTCAAATCCTGCTAAGGTTCTTTTTAATTAATTAAGCAATTGCAACCTGCATTCAAATCTCAGTTATGTGTGTGGGCATGTCTCTGTCAGCGTGTGTATGTGTCTCTGTGTGTGTGCGTGTGTCAGGGGAGCATCGTAATGGGGGAGGGGAGGGACATGATCACTTCCATGAGGTCCTATAACAACCTGTGTAAAGAGTCACAGATAGACAGGTGCTCCCATGGGGAAGAGAGCCGAGTAGAGGCAGACAGTCACAGAAACGAGCCAAATTAGAGGCCAAGACTTATCTGTCACCCATTCCTGGTGGCTCTGGAGACTGTGGCTCAGTCGAGCTTTGGAACCTCTGCACAGGTGAGCGAGGCCGGCTGGAGGTCCTCTGAGCTCTGCTCCTG